>NC_142645.1:13770000-15020000 GCF_053813885.1 Theobroma cacao
CTTCGGTCTTTCTCTCAGTTGCCACAATAATTTCAAGAGGAAGGCCTCATTCATAAGTTTTAGCCTTCTTATTCCCATTCCACCCTCATCTTTGGGTTGACATAATTGTTCTCATTTAATAAGGTGAACCTTTCGATGGTTTTCATCTCTCCCCCATAGAAAGTTCCTGCACAGGAGTTCAATTTTTTGACAAGTGCTCAGAGGCATTAGCATTACTTGCATTGTGCAGTTCGGAATAGTCATCAAAACTGATTTTAATAATGTGAGACGTCTTGCAAATGAGAGCGTTGATGCCTTCCAAGAACTAAGTCTCATACGAACTTTGTCAACTAGATAGTTATAGGAGCTCACTCTTTTGTGGCCAAACAATAATGGAACCCCAAGATATTTGCCAAGATCATCAGAATATTGAAATCCAGAACAACCCATTAAATTATTGATAATGCTCCTACCCATATTTCTTGAACAATAAAATAAGGACTTTTCCACATTCACCTTTTATCCTGAGCATGTGCAAAACTCCTCAAAGACTCCATTTATCACCTCCATCTATTCGACTGAAGCCTCTACAAAGAGTAACAAATCATCTGTAAAAAATAGATGAGTCAGTGGTGGGCATATAGGGTTTAACTTGACTGGTTTCCATGTACCATTTGCAACAGCCGCATTAATCCCATGAGCAAGTCTTTCGATGCACAGTACAAACAAATAGGGAGATATCAAATCTCCTTGTCTAACACCTCTCGATTGTTGAAAGGTTGTCGAGTGGACTCCATTCTATAGAATTCTTGTGTTATTGCATTGCCAACTCCGAGTCAAAATATTCACAATCTTATCGGGGATTCTAGCCTCCACTAACGTGTCATAGATAATTGCCCAATCAAGCCTATCATATGCCTTTCCAAGTCTATTTTCACCATCATCCATTCTATACGTCCCTGTTTCTTCTCGAATGAATGCATCGCCTCTTGCGCTACAATTATATTATCCACAATTTGTCGTCTTGGTATAAAGCTTGCCTGTGGTTCTGCCACTAAAAAATTCATCATTGGTTTAAGTTTGTTAGTAATAACTTTCATTAACACTTTAAACACACAGGAAGTAAACTAATGGGGTGAAAATGAGAAATAGTTTCTAGAGTAGGCATTTTGCGCATTAAAACTATAGGTGAGCTGCACATAATATCACCAATATCCCCACCCTCCATAACATGCGATACATATTTGACTAGACTTTAGCCAACTGTTGCCCATTGAGATTGAAAAAATAAAGCATGTAGTCCATATAATCCGGGGGCTTTCAGAGGCTTCATTTCAAATAGTGCATCGTACACCTTTTTACTTTCCACTGGTCTCATTAGCCTTAAATAGTCCTTATCACAAAGTGTAGGAAATGCACTTTTGATGGGGTAGGATGGCAGTGGCCCATTATCTTTTGAATACAGCTTCTGAAAAAATGCAACTGCTTGTAATTGAAGTGTCGACTGATCATCACACCAATTATCGTGCTCATCTTTTAGCCCCACAATCTTTAGTTTATTTTTTCGTCAAGCCACCTAGACATGAAAATACTTGGTATTTGCATCCCTAAATTTGATCCAATCAGTTTTCGCTTTCTACATCCAAAAAGCCTCCTCTTGTTTAAGAATTTTCATATATTCAACTCTCAAGTTGTTTATGAATATTAAAGTAATGGATTTTACGACCGTTAATAATATAATGAGATTTATTTTTGAGTAGAGGGTAAATGGAAGGGCATACGGGAAAAGCTATACTAGAACAACTTAAAGGAAAAATGTGTATTTGAACAAGTACAAGAGAAGCAGGTAAGTGGGAGAAACATTTATACTTCAAGAAAAGGTTAAGAGAAGACCTCTTAACTACCTTTATATTTGAACCACCAAGTCAAACTTTTCAAAACATCCCAAAATAAGAGTAATATCCCAATTCTAATATTTTTTCAAAAAAAAAAACATCTTTTCTTACTTACATATATTTCATGGTCTTATATCTATATTTTACTAATTAGAGATTGATCAAATTATGATTCACAAATTTATTATTTATTATTTTGGAAAATTACAAGAAAAGTGTACTTTGTAGCAACTTTTGTTTTTTTAAAACAGAAAACAAAAACGTTTAAATTTTGTAAACAAGAAATTATTTTTTTTTTCCATTATGGAAGAGATTTTTGCATTGTTTATTCTTCATAAACAGGTGAATATATAAACTTCCCCTAACAAGTTCTGTTCGACCATGTTGCCTTCTTTGCGTATGACAATATTTTATTGGTGACTAACAAATTTTAAATAACCAAAGATATTGTCAATTTCGATAAATTGAAAGCAAAACAAAAATAAAAATTTTGTAGAAACAATAAAACACCAAAAAGAAAATTAGCAACCATGCATAGGAACAACTTATTTTAATAGCTAATTCCAATGCAAATCTCACATTAATTAATTAACCTATAATCGCCTCTCGTAGCAAAGTTCATTGGAGACAGTAAGACTTTTTGACTAGCTAGTAGTACATTGGATTTTATAAGCAATTTATTGTAAACTTGGAAATATTATATAAACTCCATATTGGATTGTGGAAAGGAAAATGTGTATCAGTTGCTGATTAAAAAATGGTTACAGCTCACATGCATATCATTGGTACCAGAGCCCTCAAGCGTATTTTGATAGATATAGGATAGGAAGAGAAAATATAAGCTATTTCTTTTTCAACATTTCTTGGCTTCCATCAGTCTTTCAAGAAGGGCTACTCTCCAGGAATCATCTCTGTCTGGGTGCATAAACATCGCCACCACAACTACAGCTTAGAGGTATCAGTATCACATCTAACATTGCTGCTGGCTTGAATTTATTACTTGTAAGTATTGCATACATGATTTCTCTTAATTGGTAATTCTTATTTTATTTGCTCTTAAGTGGAGTAGTAGTTACTAATTGTTTCCTTTTTCTCAAGAAAATTAGCTACAACGTTCCACGTATGTAACAACATATAAACATACAAGCAGGCGTTTCCAATTTTTGCGCAAATTAATGTATAGAAGATTGTTGAACATAAGAGATTTCAAGTGAAACCAAAATCATTCGATTACTGTTTTCTAGTTTTTAATGCTAAGTTCACATCCTGATGATGATGTTAAAAAGTGGGAAAACAATCTGATAGACGGACAATGTAGCAACAAATCAAGAGGTTGAAGTGATAGAAAACAATTCCTCACAGGAAAATCTAATCAACACTTTGGCAGATGATTTTCAATACGTGTTAGATTTCTATAAGAATTCAGAGACCCGCGAGTCACCTGATTATTGGAGGTAAGAAACCGAAATTTCGGATGTACCCACTCTAACATCCTTAATGAGCTGGAGTGCCTCAACTTTGTACATAAGGCTGCTAAACACCTCAACAATTAAATTAAATAGAAGAGGGGAGAGAAGACAGCCTTGCCTTAACCCACGTCTCATCTGAATCTATCTAATAGACGTATCGTTAACCAAAATCAACACTGAAGTTGATTGAAGACAACCACTAATCCATCTTTGCCACGTGTTTCCAAACCCCATCAAATTCATAGTCTAATTCAGAAACCACCATGCAACACTTTTATACTCCTTTTCAAAGTCCACTTTAAAAAAAATACCCTCATATTTTTTCTCATGTAATCTACCAACTCATTGGCAATAAACACACTATCCAAAAGTTGTCGTCCATGGATAAAGCTAAACTTGTTGGCACCAACAACTTCATCAAAAACTTCCTTTAATCTCCAAGTCAATACTTTAGAGATAATTTTATATAGACATCTAAACAAGTTAATTGATCAGAAGTTCTTAATCTTGGTAGGGTTGTTACACTTCAACACAAGAATAACAAATGAGGCATTAACCCTTTTATCAATAACACCATTACCGTGAAAGTTCGCCACCAAATTCATCACCTTCCGCTTAATTAGATTCCACTGCTCTTAAGGAAATTGAAATTGAACCCGTTCGGTCTCGGCGCCTTTCTAGGATTGAAGCCAACTGCTGACTCAGTTTGGGCAACCCACAATTAAGCTCTTTCAGCTTAGCAATGTATTTTTCAACATACAAATCCACAAAGTACTTGGCTACCTCTTCCTTGATTTGCTATGAATTCTCAACTTGCTGACCACGGCAATAGATCCTGCTAATGTAATTTGACCTCCTTACAGAGTCCATGTTTTAGAAGTATCGAGTATTGTGATCTCTTTTTAGAAACCACCGCACTCTCAACTTCTGATGCCATGCTCTTGCTTCCTTCCTATATAAATTCCATAGCTCTCCTTTTTTAGCAACCAAGGTGCTTTTATTGTTCGAAGCAACACCCCTTAAATGAATATTTTGAACTAGCTATTGAATCTTTAACTCTAATATGGAGATATTTTCACCAATGTTACCAACCTTCTGTTTATACCAACTTTTAACAGCCAACTTTGTGTTTTTTAATCAATGCTAGATCGCAGCACTATAATTTCTCATACGTTTTGTTTCTCTCCAAGCCTTAGCAAACATATAATTAAATCCCTCATCCTCCAACCAAAAATTAAAAATTGGAAGGGCTCGGGTGCTTCATCATATTCAGCCAAGCCCAACATAACAAAAGAGTGGTCCAACAATGAACAAGGGAGACATTTTTGTATCAAACTAGGCCAGCTTTCAACAATTTCAATAGCCACTGGAAACCGATCAAGTTTGTTGGCCATCACATTTTTTCTAACATAAGACCAAGTGAATCTATTCCCTGCAAGCGTCAAATCCACTAAATTGGAATCAGCAATAAATTTCCCAAAATTAGCCATGAATTTATCAAATTAAGTGTAACTATATCGTTCCTCCACACATTTAACTACGTTGTAGTCGCCTCCAATACACCAAACTACATTCCATTCCCTGATAACTCTGTTTAATTCATCCAAGCACACAATTCTTTCTCCCTTATCATTGGGGGCATACACATTACCAATTCCACATGCAACGTTACCTCCTTTCAGTTTGCCTATAAATAGCATGAATCTCCTATTCACCGTTGTATGTTCCACCATAAAAATATCTTTTAACTAGCAAGATAGTAGTCCACCCGAAGCCCTCACGACATCAACTGCTTGCCATTTACACCGACCTCAGCCTTAAAGTTTATCCACTTTAGACATCAACCCACTAAGTTTAGTTTCTTGAAGCAGTAAAAAATTAAGTTTGTACTTCAAGGACAGATTTTGGATTGCCCTCTTCTTCTCAACCTTCTCTAAACCCATCATATTCCAAGAAACCATTAACATTAAACCATTCTAAAAACAAAGGCTGCCCAACTTGCACCACCACAACCTTTTTCACTATCTTAGGCCTTTATCTTCTTCATTCTTTTCCAGGGTAATCGACACATCCAACATCTCATCGTCTTCCTTGTCAAACACCAGACCTAGATCTTTTCCAACCTCCAGCATTATCTTTGCTTCCTTTCGAATCATATCATTTCTCCTTCAAATGTCACTATCAGTGATCTCACTCTCCACACCTTTTAGAGTTTTTTTAAGGTACAATTTCTTCTCTTGGCTAATATTGCGGCACCTTTCTTTCTCCCTCTTTGGCCCATTATTGTCAAGGGTCTAACTAACCTAGCCACCATTGTATCTTGCCCTCTGATGTTACCATCAAGTTGTCTAACCTCAATATTAACCTTTGTAAAATCCCATATCTCCGAACTTACCTAACCATCACAAGGTTTGGGCATCTGCGCAACTCCCTCACCTTACTTAGGATTGTCAATTCCTAAATCGAGTTCCATAACCACGAAATCTCTACCCTTCTTGTCTTTATTGTTCACCAGTTTACTTAGTTCAAAGACAATCCCTAGACTTACCTCGCGTTTTCCATCTTTAAAACACCTTATGTGATAGTTACTTACTAGTTCAATTTCTACCCTGACAAGAGCCCTAAGATTCCCAAATCCTCTTACGAACTCAGGGTGAGAAAGCATTTGATCAATTCTAAAAGCTTCCACTAATCTATCAACCAAGCCTAAGCCGAACTCAACTTGGTTGTTAGGGAATTAAGTACGCAGCATAGAGAAGTCCAACTCATCACCCATGTTATCATTAAACCTAGCAACAACATCTTTCGAGCTTGAAAAAGTATCAAATCCACTATTATACTCCTAATTTGGGCTTACAACAGGCCCGTTTGAACTTCCACCTCTTAGAGAATCCATGCAAGGTCTTAACACTTTATCTTGCAATTTGAATTTTGCCAAGTAGTACCTTGAGTTACATGAGGAATTATGTTCATCCAACTGAGCTGACCATTGCTACATTTTGAAATTTTTTGTTGGAAAATATGAAAATGACCTCATATTCTCTTTGCTCCTTGCAACTCCCTACTCACTTTTTTACCTCTATGACTCACCCAAATTCGAACTTAGAGGTTCACTCTCCACATAAGATTCACTTTCTGTTTCTAGTGACTCTGTCTCTATCTTTCTTAATTTTGAGCTACAGCATAATTTTGTTACTGTTAGTAATTAACTTTTGCCATTGTGGAATGGACTTTCCTGACTCCATTCTAACAAGTAAATGTGCATAGTGAAACCTCTTTAACTTTCTCATGGCAGAACTTAATCTGACCACCAAACCTCACAGGTTCCCATTGTGATAAAACACTGCAAGACTCCACAAATGCATTGAAAAGTTTTCTACCTTGACCCAAACTAGCTCACCTCTTTTCACTTGATATTTTTAGCATGCAATAATTGACTCGAACAAAGGGGAGAACAGTATTGGGCATTTATTAAGGATGGTTTTCATCTCCTTAACATTTACAAACGTCAGCAGGGCCCTAAAGGAACCAAACATATGGATTCTTATATCTATTCCTTTCTGAATCAGCTTACATTAAATGAGATTAAGAGAGGATATTTCCCTCTGCCTACCAATTGCACTTCTATGAGCCCATTCAACGTCATCCTCTAGTATCTTCACATTGAGGGTCATAATGTCTTTACCGTGCAAAGACATTTTGTCCCAACTCTCAGTATTTACTACCCTAACAGCTTTAACTCCGCAAGACTCATCAGTCGTAACAATCCTTCACCCATTACTCCCTTTAGTTAAAGCTTCCTTGTATGAGTGTTGCTCCACAGGCCTTAGCCACCCTTTCATCCTTTTGTTATTCAACTTGTGTTCCTCATTGATGGGTTTAGCGTTTTTCACTACTAATTGCTCTATTAACAACTATTCTACTTCCATCAATAACCCTACCATCTCCCAAGTCAATATCCTTGCTCATCTTCTCCCAGTATCAGTATTTAACGAAAGCAAAACCTAATTGATCACTGTTTTCTCAAACTCGAGATTTGGGTAAAAAAAATCCACCACCGTGCCATACTTCTAGAAAGCATCTTTCAATTGCTTCCACCCCAATCTAGGACTCAAGTTCCCCACATACACCAAATAAAGACCTTTCTTCTAATGACTAACACTATCTTGCAATCACTCTAACGTAGCTCTTCTGTTTGCCTTTCTTAAACCGCTTCAATCACCATTTCTATTTTTTTTCCTCATGAACCTCATTTTCCTTCTCATATCTTAGAATTTCAACATTGAAAAGATAATTTTATAATTTTTTAAATCTATATTTATATAAGTTTGTCTTTACAAGGTCTTTCTCCTTTTTGAGTCCTTTTACTTTTCTTCTATATTCATTGTTTTTCTTCAATTAAAATAATCTTTTTTCTTTTACAATCAAATTAAACATTCATCTTCCATGATGACATTTTGAGAAATAGATGATTTTTTTTTTCATATTTTTCATCTTAATATTTTTGTTTAATGAATTCGTTACTTTTTTCTTTGGCTAGTATCATTAACAAATTGGTAAAAAATTATTTACTTAACCTCAATCAAATGAGAATTGGTTAGCATGAGCTGTAATTATTAATTCTAGGAATATCTCAAGTAGAATATTTCTCTATTTTCTTTTTACTTCATTTGTACTCGAATGAAGTTTAAGTTTAAAATACTTTCTTATTTGCTATTTACTTTACTTGCACACTAAGTAGGTTTAGGTCTAATTAGCTATCATAAGTAGCTATCTATCTAGTTTTTTATTTTATCATCAAGTAATTTAGTTCTTTGGTTAGATCTTGAACATCTTCTACATGGTATCGGAGCAATTCTAATACTAAAGGAACTCTCTAACACGAATCTCGTATTTTGAAGCTCGTACTAAAAAATCACCATCACAATTTTTTTCTGTTCATCTGAAACTACATGGTAGACACCAATTCCATTATTCCAACCATAGCAAGCAATTATATTATTCCAATTGTACAAAGCAACCCAACACAACAAATTATTGTCCACCAAGACAATTCTGTGTTTCTTACCAGTATCACACTCGATGAGACAAATTACTCGTTATGGTCTTAACTCATGGAGATGTCTATTGGTGCTTGCAACAAAGCTAGATATCTCATCGAAGAAGAGAAAAAACTTGCACCCGGAGATCCGAATCTTGGAACATGGATTATTAAAGATCACAAAATGAAAAGTTGGCTTGTTGATTCAATGAGTCTGTTGTTGATGTAGCAATTTATTTATCATCCCACAACCAAGGAGATATGGGAAACTATATAAAAAACCTTATATGATGGATGAAACAAGACTTGTATTTTTGAATTGAATTGGAGATCTTTCTTTACCAAACAAAATGGTCGACCATTATCAACATACTATAATGAACTTGTGGCTATTTTTCAGGACATTGATCACAAGACTATCTCGCAAGAAAGAATAGTTGAAAGTGTAGTCCAATTTTACTCCACGATGGCTAGGCTTTCAATCCATACTTTTCTTAGTGGACTTGATTCTAAATTTGATCAAGTTCGTGGAGAAATCTTACGAAAAGATCCAAAACTTGATTTGGAAAGTAAGTATGCATATGTCAGGAGAGAATGTCAACAAAGACAGATAATATGAGGCTCTCATTCAAATCTTAAGAGCAGGGCTATGCTAGCCAACCAAAGTTGGCAATGACCATTGTTTAGCTCCTTGAAGAATCGAAGCAATCAACTAACTAGAAAATTTGACAATCTGGTATGTACTCATTGTGGTGAAATAGGTCATTCGAAACAACAATGTTATGGAATCATTAACTATCCTGAGTGGTGGCTTCACAAAAAAGCCTAGAAAGAAAATTGCAAAGAAAGCCATGGTGACATCCATGAAAGAAAACCAATCAAAGTCTACAGTAAATGTTATAGACAAATGGCAACCTACGGCAAACATTGCGCACTCAGGTATGGGTGTTAAGCCATTGGTGTTCTCAGCAACTTCTAAGAATAATACTTGGATTATTGATACAAGTGCATCTGACCATATGACTAAGGACTTTACTCACTTACAATCAGTGATCCCTTCTTCTCAATCTATTATCTTCACAACTAATGGTAGTACATGTCCTATTATCGAAAAGGGATCTGTCACATTGTCCAATACCCTTACATTAGATACAGTTTTTATTGTTCCATCCATCGAATGTAATTTTTTATCTATTATCTAAATTACCTTTATTCTTGATTGCATTATAACCATTTTACCCTTATTTTGCATTTTTCAGGACATTTTTACTTAGAAGATTCTTGGTTTTGGTGTTAGGTAGGGCAAACTCTACTATTTGGAGTTAACAGAAAATGGGAGACCAAAATTTAGCAAGGCGAATCTAACTAGTAATAAAGACAATGCTTAAGCAACTATATGGTTGTGGCATTGAAGAATGGGACATCTTTCTTTCGATGATCTTAAGAAATTACAACCATATCTATTTCCAAGTCTGAATGATTTGGATTTTCATTGTGACATTTACGAACTAGCTAAGAGCTATCGTATTTCTTATCCACAAGTTTAAATAAAAGTTCAAAACCTTTTACGATTATTCACTCTGACATTTGGGTCTTACAAACATTTCTTTTGTTTCTAAAGCTCGTTACTTTGTTACATTTATTGATGAATACACTAGAATGAATTGGGTATCTTTGCTTCACAATAAAAGTGATGTATGCACAATATTTCAGAAATTTTATATTATGGTGGGCACTTAGTACCAGAAGCAAATTCACACTTTGAGAACTGACAATAATATTGAGTATGATGGATCCCTTGACGAATTTTGAGCCACCATGGGATTTGTCATTAGACTTCTTGTATCTATAATCCACAGCAAAATGGATTGGTGGAGAGAAAGAATAGACAAATGTTGGAAATGGTTTGTGTCTCTCTCTTTGGCATGAACATGCCTCAGTTTTTTTAGGGAGAAGTTGTAAAATTTGCTACCTACCTTATTAACCAAATACCTTATCAAGTAGTAGACTTTCAAACCCCTCAACAAAAAATGCAATCTTTACTTTCAGTTCCCTACCTCCTTAATCTTGAACCACAAGTTCTTGGTTGCACTGTATTTATTCACATTCCTAAAAACTTACGAAATAAACTTGATCCATGTGCAAAACGATGTGTCTTTATTGGTTATTTTGATTTTTGAAAAAGGTATAGGTGTTACGACCCTTAAACCCGTAAATTACATGTAACCTTGGATGTTTCTTTTCATGAATTAGAGCCTTATTATTTAGAAAAAGTCTTAGACCTTCTCTTAAGGGGGAGAACTTTAGTGAAGAGAACGTGTTACAACAAGGTGGTGGAGGAGACGAGTTTATGGAATTAAAAGAAGCAAATGAACGTTTTGGGAAAAGTGTTCAACAATATTGTGATGGTATTCTTGAAATAGAGAGTGAGTTAATTATTTCTGCAAGTGAATCAGGTGCTTTTGTCATAGAGTCTTTAGAATTGCCCATGCTTACACCTACACCATTAACTGAAGAATCAACCTAGAATGTTCTCCCTCAAGTCATCCCGAATCCCATATCTAATGAGGTAATCCTGAATCCCATATTTGATGAGTCCCTAGAAACACACGTTCCTATAGAAAAGATAGTTTTAAATATCTACAAAGATCAAATAAGGGAGCCCCAAAGAAACAATATGAACCTGATCCTAAAGCCAAGGTCAAATACCCAATTAGCAACTATGTGTCCTTTTATAAACTGTCTAAATCGTATAGACTCACTATTAATCAATTATGCACTGTATCTATTCCTTGTAGTTTGCAGGTTGCATTAAAAGATCCAAAATAGATCAAAGTGATGAACAAAGAAATGGAGGCTTAGCAGAAGAATGCGACTTAAGAACTAGTCCCCTAACCGAAAGGAAAAAAGACGATTGGATGTAGATGGGTATTTACAGTGAATCTCAAAACATATGACAACATTGACATATATAAAGCAAGGTTAGTTGCAAAGTGGTATACACAAAGGTATAGGGTGGATTATCAAGAGCCTTTTGCACTAGTAGCCTAGATCAATACAATCTGTATTCTCATATCTATAGCAACAAATCGGGATTGGCTTCTACAACAATTTAATGTTAAAAATGCTTTCCTCAATAGAGACTTAGAGGAAGAGGTCCATATGGAGTTACCACTAGGAATTAAACACAGTTCTTTGTGTAGAAAGAAAGTTTGTAAATTGAAGAAGTCATTATTTGGGCTGAAACAATCACCTAAAGTTTGGTTTCGGAGGTTTTCTTCTATAATGAAAGCATCTGGTTATAAGCAAAGTAAATTAGACCGTACTTTGTTTATAAAACACAAAGAGGGGAAGGTAACAGCTTTAATCGTGTATGATGATGATATGGTCTTTACGGGAGATGACCCATGCGAAATCAAAGCATTATGGGAATATTAGGCTGTTAAATTTGAAATGAAGGATCTGGGGCAACTTAAATATTTTTTAGGGATTAAGGTTGCAAGATCGAAACAAGGGATTTTCCTTTCACTATAGAAATATGTGTTGGATCTCTTAACCAAAACTAGAATGCTTGCTTGCAAACTAGCAGACGCCTATAAAGATTAATCATAAGCTTGGAATTTTTCCAAATCAAGCTCTAACAAACAAGGGTCATCGTCAGTGGTGGGTTCGGAGATTAATTTATTTGTCATGCACAAGATCAGATATAGCTTATTCTATAAGTGTCGTAAGTTAGTTTATGCATGCACCAAGTGAAGAACATATGAATGCATTATGTCGAATCTTAAGATACTTGAAGAGTGCTCTAGGCAAAAGTTTATTATTCTCAAACAATTGTGTCTCTGACATGGAAGGATTTATGGATTCTGACTGTTCAAGTGATTAAACAACCAGAAGATCCACATCTAGTTATTCTACTTTTATGGAAGGTAATCTTGTCGCTTGGAAAAGAAAGAAGCACAAGGTTGTGGTAAGATCAAGTGTAGAAGTTGAATTTCAAGGTATGGTTCATGGTGTATGCAAATTATTGTGGACTAGGAGTGTTCTAAAAGAGTTACGAATTGAATATGTAAAACCTATGAATCTTTATTGCAATAATAAGGCAGCCATTGGAATTGCACAAAATCTTGTACAACATGATCGCACCAAACATGTTGAAGTTGATCGACATTTCATCAAGAGAACCTCAACCAAAAAATTATACAGTTACCATTTGTCCAGTCTGAAGGTTAGTTGACTGATATTCTCACAAAAGCAGTATCAGGGAAGATGTTCCATGGTATAATCAACAAGTTGGCCATGATTGATATTTATGCTCTAACTTAAGGGGAAGTGTCAGCATGAGCTGTAATTAGTAATTCTAGGAATATCTTAAGAAGAATATCTCTCTATTTTCTTTTTACTTTACTTGTAATCTAAAGAAGTCTTAGGTTAGAATATACTCTTATTTGCTATTTACTTTATTTGCATACCAAGTAAGTTTAGTTGACTATCATAAATAGCCACCTATTTAGTTCTCTATTTTAAATAATTTAATTCTTTACGTAGATCTTGAATATTTTCTATAGAATTACAACTATAAGGCGGAATTCATTAATACCAACGGTGAAACTAATTGAGTTTTACATTTTTTATATGTTTTTGTACTATTTATATTTTATTAATCCAACTGTTGGATCTTATGTTTTTTATTCGTTTAGATTATGCATGCTAAAATGAGACTATGCGCAGAGTCTAGCTAAGCAATGTCCCACTCAGGGGCGGAGCCTCCCATGGCCTCCTAAAACTTTTAAAATCTTTTTCATAACATATAAAACTTTTTAAATTTTTTTATATATTCTATTGCTAACTCCATTTTATTTAATAATTAATATAAATAAAAAATAATAAAATAATTTCACTTATCTCACTCAACTTTAATTTTTTTAATTTATATTATTATTTGTATTTATATTTTTTTTATTTTTATTCTATTTGTTCATATGTTACAAGTTTCTATAAATATTCTTTCCCAAATTTTTATAAACCATTAACTATATTCTTTTTTTTTCTTTTTTGTTATGTAATATGTGGTATCTACCTTATACTTGTCATGTTCTTCTTTTTTATGTTACATAAATTTTATTTTTTATGATTTTAATTTTTAAAAATTAATAAATTATTATATAGTTCTAAAAATAAGTTATAGTATTACATTGTTATTTAAAATTTCATCAACGTCTCATTTTTTTTATTTATCTTGATTATGTAAGAGGAAACTAACTTGAGTATTTTTTTTTATATGCTTTACATTTTATGTTTAGTTAAAACGAAATTCTCTCGAATATATAGTATTTAAATAATTCTGATTATATAAGAAAAAATTATTAATCTTATATATCGTTTTTAACTATTTCTATTTTACAAATTATAATTTTATATTTAATTTCATATTTCTATTATCAATATTTTTATTGTTGATTGAATTTAACATATTAATTTTTTAAAATTTTGAACTCTTATTCAACTATGTTTGGCCACCCCAATAAAATTTGGCTAGCTCCGCCCTGGTCCCACTATATCTATTCGGATCTTTACATCTCATTATCAGAGTCCAGCCAAGGAGATGGGTCGGTCTAGTGAGTGTCAAATTACCTATAAAATATAATTTTAAAAAACATACACAAATCATGTAATGCCTCGCCTTTTAAAACATGGGTTTTGCATAATACTATACGGGGAGTCAGCCATCGCATTTATGTTAAGGTAAATTGCACCCAACATCTTTAAAGTTTGACATATAGACAGATTATCCTCTACACCCGTAAAATCTTCAAAGGTTGATATTAGACGGCTATACATATTTTTTCGTTAGACATCCTAATTTTGTTCACAAAATTTAAAAACTCCATCATCAAATGGGTGCATCATTTTGTCTTAAGTATTTCAAAAATCAATTTCTTACCCTAAATCTTTTAATTTGTATAAAAAAGTATCCTTTCTTGACTCTAATCATTAACATGAAAGAATATGAATATTTGTATTGGTATATAACTCAATTATTTTATTAGTTTCAAAATTATATGTTGGATGAGAGTCAAGAATTCTTTTACTCAACTACTCTTTACTAGGTGATTAGGTATCTGAATGCATAATATTGTTTATCTCAAGTGATAGGCTTGTAATCTTCTATGAAGAATAACGTACTTGCAATTTTGAATTATTACCTGTTTGTATCTTTTTGTGCTTGTTATCTCTCAGAGTGGAACTATCAATTTTTTTCCATATTTATAGCTATTCTTAATTAATTATATCTTGATTGAAAATTTAACTTGATGTTTTTTACAATTGAATATAAAATGTACTCAATTCCAATTTTTTTCAATATTATATTTTTCACATACAAATATAAAATAAGTTTTGAACAAATGAATTATCATTAATTTTTTACTTAAATTGTTAAAAAAATCTCGTAACAATTGAAGATGCGAGAATTTAATTAGTCTTTTATGTACTAGAAATTTGTTCGAGTGTTGTTGCAAGGCCATTTTTTTTTGAATGGGGTAAATATATTCTTTTTTAAAAAATCTATACCTGTCTGTTTTAATGTGTGTTGAAGTATTTGATGCACTCAGATGAAAAAAAAAAATAATGAAATTAATGTCAAATTTTGTTAACAATGATAGTTTAATTAATTAATGAAATTAATGTCAAAAACATGATATTATAATGATCATTATTTTATATCCTCCACGTCTTGAGTACAATTTTTTTTCTTTTGTTTTAAAGAAACATTGACATACATTTTCACTTCATTCTTTTTTTTTTAAAAGAAAAACACAAATATTTAATTTGGAATTTTAACATGCATAAGAGTGTACGCAGTCAAAATTTTTACTTAGGAGTATATGTAATTGAAAAGTAAATTGCACTCAAGCATTTGACTCATTGATTAGTACATGATTTACCAATTTAAAAAGTAAAGTTCAAATCCACTCCTCCCAATTTTAAAAAAATAAATTGATATTTATAAACATAATTTTAAAAGTATACTTTTATATTGTATAAAATCAAATTATTCAATTATAATTAATGTAAGTCATTAGTTCTCAATTAGACATCTCAATGGTTTGAACCAAGAAAGGGAAAATCTTATGTTGACAGTACGAAAGAACTAAGTTGGACAAATCGCTATTATTTCATTCTATATGTGTTGAGTTGCTTGGAGAGGTTTCCTACAATTGAAGATAAGATGGATTTTCAAACTGTATCTGCTAAAGTAATTCAATATAGAAGATTGAATAGGAAGGAAAATTGTCTTGACATTTTTATTTCACTATGATATAGTTATAGTACAAAGATTAATTGGTTCGATAAGTTAGAAGTTCAAATACAAATAGTTACGGATGAAATCATTATTAGAATTCTACTTTAGATAAAACTTTTTTCATCTCGTGATTTAAATATGTCATCCTTGATGCTTCTCTATTGATCTCGAATTGAGCTTTTGTTTTGATATCTACAGAGTTTATGACTTATAAATTTGTTATGCTAACTGTCGCTATCTGTAACTCTGTCTATCCTTAGTTACTAGTTGCCTTGAATCAGGTCTGTACTTCGCTGTTGCAGTTGCTTGCTGTCTCAGTTGAGTTACCTTATCTTCATTAGGTTCTATTGTATAAAATGCTATGATTGTAGCTACTACACTTGATTTAGTTAGTGTAATAGTAGTTTTTGGTGCTAACTATGATGATACTCTTATTGGTCTTTGCAAGATGGTGACACCAATAGTGACTCCAATCTTGGATAGAAAATGAACTGAAACCTTGTTTTGGGTAGAGGTTTAGTGAGTGCATATACTAATTGATGTTCCGTCAGAATACATTTGACATGAAGTTGCTCTTAGATTCACTTTTTCTCTAACCAAAAAATAATTAATTGCAGATGTTTCATCTTTGTATGAAAGAATGAGTATTTTTTATCTGTAAAAAAATGAGTTTTTTCAAGTGTAAGTGGCACTTGTATTATCACGGTATATATGCAATGGAAGAGCTAGGCAGGACTATCTGAAGTTCTTGAAGGAGTGATTGAATCCATTTTGCTTTTGAAACAACAGCTGCGATAGCTTGATATTCAGTTTCAGTAGAAGATAGGAGTGCTTCCAAGATATATAAAGACCAAAAAACAAACAAAAATAATAATGAAAAAAAAGAAAGAAAAATGAGGGAGGTCAAAAGTGTTTTCCTCCTCTCATGTCCCCTCCTACAGCCACCCTCTGGTTGCTAATCAACCCCTACCTCCAAAGAATCCGATGCTATCCTTCCAACTCTCCCATCAACCAAAATCAATGCTCAAACTAAAGAAAAAAGAAATAAATAAATGCTCCTATTTAAGAACAGATTACACAAGGCAGAAAAAAAAAAAAAAAAACCCACACATACACAAAGGATTTGAAAGAAAAAAAAAAAAAACTACGAATTGAAAACCCTTATCTCCCTTAAATAAGAAATCTCATTTTCCTTTGATCAAAAACCCTATATCCTTTTCCTCCCTCTCGCTCTTTCTCTCTATCATTTCTCTTTAATTCTTCTCTAGCTTTCTTTCACGCCCCTTCTTTCCCCTTTTTTCTTTATATCTATTTATAATAGTAAATCTAAAAATTTATATTTAAATTGTTAATAAAATTTTATTTTATAATTTAATTTTATTTCAAAAGTGATTAATTTTTGTTTTGAATCGAATCATTGATGTTATCCATGACTTTGTACGATTACCTTTTAGCCACCCCTCATATCAAATCCTGGATTTGTCATTACAATAGTTGCCATAACATAATATTTAACTTCAGCAGAGATTGAAATGCTTCCAAGATATATAAATACAAAAAAAAATGATAATGAAAAAAAAAAAAAAGAGGCCGAATGCCTTTCCTCCTCTCTTGTCTCCTTCTACAACCACCCTTTGGTTGCTAATCAACCCCTATCTCCATAAAATCTGATGTTATCCTCCTATCTCTACCATCGACCAAAATCAATGCTCAAACTAAGGAAAAAAGAAAGAAATAATTACTCTTAAGTAAGAACAAATTACACATGGCAGAAAAAGTAAAGAACACACACACACACACACACACACACACAAAGGATGGATAAAATCCAAAAATCCCTCTCTAATCATTCTAAAAGGACACTTTGACCCCTCTTGTTTTCAAATGATACTTTTGGTCCTTTAACTATTAATATTGTTAGTCAACAGCTAAAAAAATACAATCTAATATTAGATAAATATTTTAGACACAAATACTCACTTTTATAAAAAAATTATATTATCTCTATTCTCTTCCAAAAACCTTATAAAAAACTAAAAGAATTTGGATATGCTTTTTTTAAATTTTCATCTTTTGCATTTTGATCCACCTGAAGAATTTTGCAATAATCAACATTTGTTCTTTGAATTCCTTTTTTCTTCCATAACTTGAAGAATTTTCTCTTCTCTTTTGGATTTTTTTTCTTTTTCTTTTTCTCACAACTTTAGCATTTTTTCCTTTTTGAAAGATAAGATCATTGTAATCATCTGAGGAGAAGTTACAAAGTGTTGTTTCAAGTTTTTACCAATTTGGTTTGAAGACTTTTCATAGCAACCTACAACCCTTACAAAAACTATAGAAACTTGAATCAACATGAGTGCTAGGTTACCTCACAAAAACAATACCTAGGCTCATGTGATTTACAAAAAGATTATCACATCCATTATTATTTGTGTCAATACAAAAAACTAACATCATCATAATTAGATGATTGTCAAACTCAAACATAATAACAATATACACAATACCATTCACCAATAAGACCACCTCTTATCTAGACCCTTAAATCTTCTGTAATATCAACAAAGCCTCCTTCCACCAATATAAAATATCCCATTAGATTTCAAAAATCACAAAAATTGAACCACCATGCACAAAAAAAAAAAAAACCTACAATAAGATCATATAGATCCACCATCCACCCATATACAAATCAAACTTGCTATCTAAATACTAGAGAAAAAGACAAAACCCATTACTGCACATTTGGTATGGGGAATAGCTATGCTATTCCCCCTCTATTCCCACTCTTTTCCCGCACCTTTGTTTGGTTTAAAATTAGCCCACGGAATAACAATTCTTCAAGAATAGAAATTTCATAAAATTTGTTAAAAATCAGCTTTAGTTATTCCCTTCTCCCCCCCCCCCGGTAATATCTATTTCATGAGACATGGAATAGCTTTCAAATATATAATAACTAAAATACCCTTTATAACTTAAAAATATTACAACCCTAGACGTATAAATACTTTTTTTCTTTCCACTTTCTCTTTTCTTTCTCTCTCTTCTCACGTTCTTTCCTCTCTCATTCTCTCTCTAACTGGCACTCAACACCTGCGACGGTGGCGGGCAACAACTGCAACGGTGGCGACAGCGACCGAATATGGTCGGAAAGCATCGATCTAGTCCTTTCCGACAACATTCAATCGAGATCCAACCAGATCTGGCACTCAACGACCAGATCTGGCCGCGGGAAGCACTGGATTTGGTGCTTCCCGACCAGATCCCACGGTTGGATTTGGCACTCCACGGCCAGATCCAACTGCGGGGAAGAGCCGATCTGGCACCGTAGTGGCCAGATCTTGCCACATGGTGCGCCAGGTCGACGTTTTGTTACACCCCATGAAAAAGAAAAAAATAAAAAGGGAAAAAAAGAATAAATTATTTGCAAAATTTAAAATATTAATATTTTATATATAATTTAAAAATTATTAATATTAATATGATTGAAATATTAAAATATTAATATTTTGAACTATTAATGTTTTATTTATTAATTATTAATATATTAAATTTTTAATGAGTATAAATAAAAAATAAAAATTATTAATATTTTAATCAAAATAATATTAAATTATAAATAAAATATTATTAATTAAAATATTAATAATAAATTTTATTAAAATATTGATATTTAAATTATTAATTATTAATATTTTAATTAATTATAAATTATTAATATTTAAAAAATAAAATAAAAATAAATAATTATATATAATAAATAATATTTTAATCTTTTTATTTTCTATTCCTTTCTTATTCCAAAACTATTGTTACCAACCAAATACTGTAATAAGTTATGATAATTATTTCTACTCTATTCCATTCATCATACCAAACTATGTAATATTTATTCTATTTTATTCCCACTTCATTTTATTCCCATGTAATAACTATTCTATTCCATTTCTGTCTGTTCCGCGAATCAAACGTGCCCTTAGTATTTTGATTTGACAAATCACAACTTTAGTTTTTTTAACTAAAGGAATTTTGATTTGAAAGGGAAAAAAAGAAATACAAAAAAATTATTGATATTTCTTGGCCTCTGCCATTTGAAGAGGAAAAGGTTCACTAACATCGTTCTCATGTAAGCTACATCTGTCAAGGTCTTTCTTTTCTTCTTTTGTCTTATTTTTTTTAGTTTTTTTAATTTTTTTTGTTCAAAATCATAATTTTAAGGATTAATTATTGTTTTCTGATCAAGGTTTTTGGAAGATGATGAGAAGATTTTTTTTTTCACAAAGAATATGCCTAAATTTAAAAAATGATATAAGGGTCATATGTGTTGTAAAATATTTATGTGATATTGAGTCTTAATTTTTTTTAACTGTTGTTTAATAATGTTAACGGTCAAAAAGTCAAAAGTATTCTTTTAAAAGAAGAAAGATCAAAGTGTCTTTTAAAGTAACTAGAAGGATAATTGAATTTTACTCCCGTAAAGAATTTGGCAAAAAAAAAACAGCAAAAATTTTACATTTTCACCAAAATTACATCAACATCCACGTACCAAAAAACACCCAAAAACCACAAAAGATACGAGAACAAAAAAAAAAGTGTTTCGAATTTGGTGATGGAAGTAGAGATTTTGGGAAGGTGGAGGTGTGAGGAAAGGAGAAATCGAGGGTAGAGTAAAATCAGGCCAACCACGACCAGATCTGGGCTTTTTGCACTCGATTTTTTGAGTTTTGAGAGAAAAGGAGAGTTATATTTTACTGATTTGATATTCTGACTTATTATATTAAATGTTAACATGATATATTAATTAGATGCAATGACATGGTCATGTAATAATTTGACTTTTTACATAAAATTATATTATCATCACGTGAACATAAAAATGATATATATTATTTTAATTAATCAAAATTATTATTTATAAAAACATATTTTATTTAAAATAAAAATTTAAAAATTTAATTTAATATAATAAAAAATATTTATTTATTTAAAATTTTCTATATAGTTCAAAATCCTTTTAGATATTATTATGTTTTTTATTTTTACGGTTTTCACTCCTTTTAGCTACTTAATTTGAAACCCAGCCTCACATAACATTTTAATTTCTTTCCCATTTCTTCCTTTATTTTTTGTCTTTCCTTCGCCACTCCTGCTGTTGCCCCCAAAATCTTCAAATGGCCAACAAATCCTCCGTGGCTTATAAATGGGTGGTCTACTCTCTTTTCTTTCCCCTCTGCTCTGTCACCTTCGTGCATGTTCTCTCTCCATCTTCCTCTCTCCCCTTTATTTTTTTTCTTTGTGCTACGATTTGGAAACCCCATCTCCCTTAGATAAGAAATCTGATTGCCCTCAGTTGCAAAAGAAACATAAGAAAATGTCACACCGGTGAGTAAACAACTCATTACGTGTCGATTGAAAGGAAAAGAATCTCTCAAGGATCTTCCTATGGAAGGTTATAAATGGTCTTGCAATAATTGCTTTAGAAAACAGTCCTACTCAATGCTCTTAATGGAAAGCTATACGATTTTTAAACACTTGGATCGAACATTGGTGGGACAATAACTGTGCCGGTTTCCATCTGTTGTTCCTAAAAGTTTCATGTTACACATCTATAAGCATCAACACGTGTGGGACAGGTGTTTTTGAAGTTAAGCAGACTGCATGTTGGCAGTCAAGTGTCAAAACATGCAACTCATGCATGTTACGATATGATGTCTGGTTTTAGCACTTGTCAAGTGTACTGCACGGAGAGAACTTACTGTCTTTATGTTAGAACTATTTTCAATGCTCTGTTTCGTACTGTTTCTATGAATAAAGCTTGACAGATAATATTCACATAGTTTTTTCTTCTGCTTTATTTCTATCTGCTATTCTGTCTTTGATAGCAGTAACTACTGCCCTTGCATGTCTTCATTGCCACCTTCACACCACCATCCCCTTGAAAACCTATGTAAACTTCGGAGTCGCATTGAGACAGACCTGCAAAGCTGTGGGAGTTGTGTTCAACATCGAATCCATACCGGCCAACTCCCCAATGACAGGCCCGAGATCATGTTTGTAGAACCCCAAATTTTAACGTACTATCAGAATAGCATAAAGGTGTGAAGTGGACTAAGGGTAGAATATAATCTCTTGGTGAGCTTTTAACATATATTTTTTAACTAAAATTTTCAAATTTATTCTTTCGAAAACTTAGATTTTATAATTGTTTGGTTCAATTGAAAAAGAAAAAGGGTGTGAGCTTTTAACATATAATTTCCAATCAAAATTTTCAAATTTATTCTTTCGAAAATCAGCATTTTATAATTATTTGGTTCAATTGAAAAGAAAAAAGAGAGAGAAGACAAAAAAAATGGTGTATTTCAATGGCAAAATGATAATTTTAGCCTTGCTCCCTATTCTCTCTTAAGTAAAGTTCTGATAAAACTGGATGATAAAACTGGAGTAATGTGGAATGACTTTTCCCATTCCTGTGTGAGCTGTAGAGTTAGTTTTTCCATATCATCCTTGGTATTCCTCCTCTCTATGAGATGTGGGATCTACCCCATGAGCCCTTCCTGTTTCTACATCCTTTTGGATGATAAGGCACACCTATCCATGTTTTATCCAGCCTTTGCTCTGCTATCAACTATCGGAATGGTTATTTTGCCTACCCCTGCTTTCCTCTCTGGCGGGAAGAGCTCGTTCGCCAAGTCCGAACTCCCACTTTATTGTCAATGAGGCTCTCTTCGATGCTAGCAACCGCATTTGATCCTACAAGAACGAAAAACAAAATACTGCCAAAATTTTTATCTTTAAAATATTTCGAATTTAAGATAAGTGACAATCTGTCCATCATAGATCAAGTGCATGAACTACAAGGTTTAATTTCAAAACTAAAAGATCTTGAGGTTAAGATTCCTTAAGCACTACAAATAGGTGCAATCTTTTCTAAATTATCTCAATCTTGGAATAATTACAAAAAGAAGGTTCTACATTCTATTAATTTTCTATTTTTGGAACATTTTATGATTCAGATGCATATAGAATGTGAAACACATATAAATGAGTACTATTTCAGTCCTTTAATTCTAATGTGAATCATGAGAGTCAAAAATTTAATTATAATTCTAGAAAAAATCAAAACTCTAGCAATTACACAAAATCTAAATCATTTGCTTTGAAAGTTTCAAGACGAGCCTTTAAGAAAATGGATAAGAAAAATATAAATTGTTTCCATCAGGGAAAAAAAACCATATGATTTGTGAGTGCACGTCAAGGAAGGTAGGAAAGAATTTTGGTTCTAAAATCTTGAAAAAGTAAACTTAGTAAAAAATGCTATCAATGAATTGATTGTCATCATTTTTACAATTCATATTGGAATGATAACATAATTGAATATGGTTGTTGGTTCCAATAAAAGTAAATATTGGTGGTTGCATATTGGTGCTACAGTTCATGTATGCAATGAAAACAAAACTTGTTCAAGACTTACATAGAAGTTAATAAATCAGAAGATTTTTTGATGGGAAATCATGTTGCTACCAAAGTTAAAAGGAAAGGAGCTATCAAGTTGAATTTCACTTTTAGATAGAAATTGGCATTACTCTATATTCCATGATCTTAAAATTCAAAAGAATTTAGTTTCTACTGATTTGCTCGCAAAGAAAGGATTTAAAGTTGTAATAGAATCTACTGATGTAATAATAACCAAGGATGGCATATATGTAGGAAAAGGATACTTTTGTGATGGCATGTGCAAGTTAACATCAATGAAATAAATATAGTTTTTGCTTATACTATTGAGTTTAATTTTTTTATTTTTGAATGATAGACTCAGACATTTAATGTCACGACCCGAAACTCCCATCGGGCCCGTGACAACCGTCGCGGCATCCCGATAGGCACTCATTACCCCAAATACCGATCGGAACCCCGCAAGGCTTAGCATCAGCTTTCCCATATCCTCGGTGAGAGACAGTCATTAAATCTTGCATTTCAAGAAATCATAATTCATTTCCAAATCAAATCAATAAAATATTATTTTTTGGCTCACAGGGGTATTTTCGTCATTTTTCTTTGAAAATACCAAAACCCGCCAAAAACATGGTGTAAAAGCTAAATATGTTCATACATATTTTAAATCAAATAACTAAAGTATAAAATTACTTTTACACTGACACGTGGGCCCTCAACTAACCAATAAGATGCAAGTCTGTGAACCTATAATTTTGACAATGCAAGGCTAACTGAAGTCCTTGATGCAATCGGCTATCTACCGGCTATCCCGAACTTGAAATGTGAGGAATTGAGGGTGGTGAGATTATAAAATCTCAGTGAGTAAACAGACACCGTCTAAACTATCTAAAGGCGAGTAAATGGAGACAATTAAAAAATAATTAACTTCAGCAAATTTTCACATCACGAATATTCATTTCAACCAAATAATTAATATGGCTCGTGAATTACTCAAAACTTGACTCATGCCAAATCCTGTACTCGGTGACACCTGGACCAGGGGTATCCAACCGAGTCCGCCAAGGCTGTTAAAAATTCATATTTCGCATAAATCATATTTTAATTTTGAAACATAGCCGTTCCTTGGCGTTGGCTCAGTCTCACTCTCACAAGGTGGTCCACGTGAAGTGCACTCAAAAAGCCCACCTCAAGAGATACCCTACGCGCCTCTACGACCGATGTGAGAATATAAAGGAGTTTACCGTGCCCCTCTAATAGGCTGGCCCACGGAACCCCCCACTACTGCAGTAGCTAATCTTTTATCTACCACCTGATTTATAAAATCTTTTTTTTTTTTGCATGACATGGTAATTTCTCGCAATCTAGCCTCTCAAGGCTAAATACACAGTACAAATAATTCTAAC
Organism: Theobroma cacao; assembly: GCF_053813885.1. Taxonomy (NCBI): domain Eukaryota; kingdom Viridiplantae; phylum Streptophyta; class Magnoliopsida; order Malvales; family Malvaceae; genus Theobroma; species Theobroma cacao. Next base: position 13,794,549 of record NC_142645.1, read on the forward strand.
ACCAAAATCAGTTTAGCCATTCATGCTCATTTATTGTCATAAGCCATTCAATTTAAAACCATAAATTTACAATACAAGCAGGTAGTCTCCAATTACTCTATTTTCAAAACCAGTATTCGATTTTTCAGAAAATTTATAAAATCATTTTATAAAATCACAATTTCTCTTAAAACATAGCAATTTACCATTTAAACCCATTTTCCATAAAATCACACAATTATATAAAACTACTCTAGATAATTAAGACGATAATAAGTTTACTCACAGTTTTCGAAAACTAAATTCGGGTACTCCAACTATTACTCCTCGGCTGCGATTTCTTTGCCCTTGCTAGAGGATTCGCCACCTTAAAAAATTGCACAATTAAGAGGTTTACTACTTTGGTACTGAACCAAAGTAAACTAATTTATACTACTAATGCATGATATGAAATGCAAAATGTCTAAATTTTACCTAAACGAGATGTTAGCCTATTTCGGTCTTTGACCCGATAAATCGATATACGCGTTCGTTTAAACTCCAAATTAATTTTTTTCAATTTCTATATCTCAATTGCACCCAAATTGACTTAATGTTCCTCAGTGTGGTGCAAATTATCAGTCCCGATAGCAAATTACGAAAATACCCCTAGTGGGTAAAAATTCATATTTTTGCTCGGAAAATTCCCATTATTTTTCTAGGCTCATAATTCATCATTATTCATCATAATTCCTCAAATAAACATCAAGATCAGCAGCCAATATTCCCCTAGAAAATTCAGCATAATGGGTTTCAATGGGAGAAAATTATTTCTCTAGCTTATTTTTGCTATATTTCAATATAACCTAACTAAAATCACTTAATTCAATTAAAATCAACCAAAACTCAAGTTCAAAACTCATCCATGGAGGTTTGGCCAGCATGGGTGTCCATACCCACTTTCTAATTTTGCATCGAAATGAGAAAAAAATGCATGGGTAGTGAAAATCACAAGGAAAATCAATGAAATTTACCATTTTAATGCTTGATTTCTTGATTTCTCTTGATTTTCCCCAAATTTTTTCAGCTAGGGTTCTTATTTCTTTTCCCTCTTTTTCTCTCCTGGTTTGGACAGCTGAAGAAGATGAGAATTCTGGAATTTTGACATTTTTAAAGGCTAAAATAATATAATATTATTTTATTCATTTTTTTTATTAATTCCTTAAATTCTAGCCATCCATTTATTTTCAAATTTTCACCATACACTTGTCCCACATATCCATAGCTTAGATAAAATTCTCAGACTTATCCAAAGTCTTGGTGGAGTAATTTTTTGAAATTACACTTTTGCCCCCATAAAAGTGAAAAATTACATTTTTGCCCCAAAAACTAAAAATTTGGCCATAGACATATTTTTCATCCCTTATACTCATACCATTCTCCAATTTGTTAAATGTGATCTAAATTCTCTCAAAATCTCAAATTTTGTCCGTGGGTGGAAAAATTACGATTTTGCCCCTACACTCCAAAAATCACTGAAATTAAACTTTTTCACTGCCAAACCCTCAAATTATACTCCAACACTCAAATCATACTCCAATAAGTTACATGGGGCCAAAAAAAAAATCTTTTCTAAAAATTCCCATTTTGTCCTCAGGTGGCAAATGACCATTTTGCCCCTGAAATACTTAAAGTCCGGATTAACTTGATATCGGACCTCAACCTTTGAATCCTCATTTTAAATCAATCCATGAGTTTTAGTGTTTCTCAAATTCATCATCGATTCTCTGTTTAAATTAGTTCAAGTCTTATTTAACTGAACCGTACCATTAGGGGCAATACAGTCATTTAACTTATTTTTCGGGGCAATTCAATATACAAACATGCTATCCAAAGCATGTGAATGATATATCACAGATAATTTAGGGTCGGGTGTTGCAGTCCTACCCCCCTTAAAATAAAAATTTTGACCTCAAAATTTCTTTTATCAATCTCAAAGAACTAATGGGCGTATTATCTTTTCATCATATCTTAAGTTTAAATCTTGAACCACCAAGAACCATTTTTCACTTGAGCTGATCATAATATCAATCCCTACACATGTGTATATGCCTCATAATCCCATTGGTGCTTCAAAATTTTATCTTGACTTGATCATCACATCATATGCAATACCACAATTCCTAAGAGTCATCCTTTTTCCTTGATCATCCGTCATACCTCTACATTACCTTGTATCTTTCTTGCATTACAATATTGATTTGTCACTTAAGACTCAAACTCATTTGAATCATGTATACCTCAAGCATTTTCGAATTCCAATTTTCATAATGTATTAGGAAAATTTCATTATCTAACTTCATTTTCAAGGTTAACTTCTTTCATCCTTTGTTCTACTCTTTTATATAAATATAACATCATTCTTCCTTAACCAATTTACAAATTGTACCTGAAATTGTAAAACTTGAAACTAGATTCTCCTCAAGTATTTTTCAATATTAATATGAATATCACTTTCAGCTTACACCTTCCTTTTTATAATCACATAACTTAGTGTTTGCTTTTACGAAATCCGTAGCAAAACTCTTCTTGAGTATTTCATTGGGAATATCTATCTTAGACTTATGTCTCACAGCATACGATTACTTAACTTGTGACTTAGCCGTTAGGCTCCTCAACAAGTTTTAAAATCACACATCTTATACTCATCTCGTATAATGTATAATTCCTCCTCAAAGGTATTTAAATATTCTTGAAACACCTAATCACTTATTTGCTCTTTCATACTCCAAATATATCATTTTCATAAAGGTATACCCAACTACACATATTTCAGTTTATCTCCAAGAGTTTCTAGCATGTCACCTAGTTTACTTGTGTTGTTACTAATCCTTTCCTTTCAACAAAGTTAAGACAAGATCAGTATATTCTCATAACAATATTCTATATCAACTCATTTGCTATATCATTATTGAAATCTTTATTTACATTTTTCCTCACTTGGTATTGACTTCTCTTATCAGTATCTCATACATTCATCTAACCTTTCGCTCGCTTCCTCATGAGTCTTTAACAAGACTTAATCTCTTATTTTCCTTATTTCTTAAGATTTGACTTCAGTCATCATATTATTCATCTTAACACTCCCCATGTTAATTTAGTTTTATATAACCATCTCAAAAACTCTCTAACTTTTCTTTCTCTTACATGCCAATATACAAGGCAATAAAGAAACTTTACAATTTCACTCATCATCTTTATCTTAATACCTCCCCAATGCACTTAAGATTCCAAACAACAAAGCTTAGCATGAAAACCAATGACCATTCCTTAACTCGTAAGTTTCATCTTCATGCCACTCTCAATTTGCTCATGCTTGCTAGCCATTAGGGGTTCTTAACGCGACAATGTTTGTTAGTCAGTACTGTGGCGTTGCAACTGTTTGATTTCACTTTATCCCAACAACTCTTCTACCTTTAAAGCTACTACCTCAATTATTCACAATCGTGTGGTTTCCCTCTGAGTCTATACCACAATTAGCAATACTAACTTTCTATCACAACTACGCGATCAGAACATTGATTTAATGTCTTTATTTTGCCACTAACATTATATATCTTTATCATAACATTTAGTACGAGTTTGCTTAAGCAAAGATCTCCAAATTTATTCATAGCTACATGTATCTCAGATTGCACATCACTTATCATCAGTTAATAAATCCCACTTTAGAATACTCTTTTCATATTGTATAGTAACTTCACCATATAGTATCACGGCACTTTGTTCCTCCATTCTACTATCATGTATACTCCACAAAATTTAATTAAAAGATTCACGTATCTTAACTAATGCTAATTCCATTTAATCATATCTTAAATACTCCAAACTTGTAAATTATAACTCCAAGTGTATGTCCATATATTGATAACCCTTATATATTTCATGAAAACTACAACTTACGAACTAGCTTTCTATTATATGCACACTATTAGAACATTAACTTCAACATGTTTAATCTTCTTTGGTGATATGTTAATATCATTCCTGGATACATTTTCATATTAAGATTGATATGCCTTTACCATAGCATTTAGTGCAAATTTGATGAAGAAACTATCTCCAAATAACCCTTAAATACATAATTATCAAATTGTATACCACTAAACATCAAGATCTTGACTTTATTCATCAATAATCAATCAAATTTATTAAGTGAATAATTTACTTAGTTATTACACCTTGCCTTTGCAATCATAAGATCAAAGTTGTCCTAAACTTAAGATGCAGAAGTTTTCTCTCTTAGAATATATCCAAACATCAACATTTTCTAAATTCCTTGCTCTGGGGAGATCACCTTTAAGACTGATCATTCGTATCATAGACCACACTTTGAACCGAATACACTTTTAAATTGATCTTTCAAGTAATTCGCATATCAATCTCAATTATAGAACTTCATATGGCACTTAGACTAGATTCGACATTTCCAAGTCATTTAACCTCAAGCTGCCAATTCCACATCTAGTCCTTTAATCCCTTGGCTCCTCCTTACTATGCATAGCAAAGTTCAAGCTCATCCTTAGAGCAGATTTGTTTACTAACTTCTTACTTCATGACCACACATCAATTATAGTAATCATTAGTACTCACTCTCGAGTTAGTTCACGTGCTTATATCCATGAACTATAATAGATCCAATCAATTTTTAAAATCTCATAATCGCTTAATTGAAATCAACACCACTTTTATATGGGCATAACACGCTTAATTAACATAGTGTTCTTATCTTCATGCACATATGTATGAATTTACTCTTACCTCAATGCTTAATTTGTACACTCCACCAAATGAATAAATTATCACGGCCTATTTGTCCAATTCCAAATTTCTCCATCCATAATCGAAGGGATATATCATTTCATTAATCTTTCATTAGGAGCATTTGTTTTAAGATCTCTCCAACACTGGCTCGTGGCACGGGTGGCATCTTAAACCCGAACAACGACCCTACTTATGACCTTTGCATGACATTAACAAGGAAGTGAATTACTGGGAACAGGAGTTCCTATAGCTCCCATAAGATCTATAAGAAAAACCAAAACAAGTCTAAACAACTCCAAATTCTATATGCATATGCACGTATTCAATTCTACCTAACCTGACTTAACTTAACTTAACTTAATTTCGACCACGTAGTGTTAGTGTGGATTTCTTAAAACAACTTTAAAACCAAAAAATTTAAAATCCAAAGCTTTAAAATCAAAATCTTTTATCTTTAAACCATGCTCTGATACCACTTTAATTGTCACGACCCGAAACTCCCATCAGGCCCGTGACAACCGTCGCGATGTCCCGATAGGCACTCATTACCCCAAATGTCGATCGAAACCCCGCAAGGCTTAGCATCAGCTTTCCCATATCCCCGGTGAGCAACAGTTATTAAATCTTGCATTTCAAGAAATCATAATTCATTTCCAAATTAAATCAATAAAATATTATTTTTTTGGCTTACAAGGGCATTTTCATCATTTTTTTTTGAAAATACCAAAATCCGCAAAAAACATGGTGTAAAAGCTAAATATGTTCATACATATTTTAAATCAAATAACTAAAGTATAAAATTACTTTTACAACGACACGTGGGCCCCCAACTAACCAATAAGATGCAAGTCTGTGAACCTATAATTTAAACAATGCAAGGCTAATTGAAGTCCTTGATGCAATCGGCTATCTACCGGCTATCCCGAACTTGAATGTGAGGAATTGAGGGTGGTGAGATTATAAAATCCCAGTGAGTAAACAGACACCATCTAAACTATCTAAAGGCGAGTAAATTGAGACAATTAAAAAATAATTAACTTTAGTAAATTTTTCACATCAGGAATATTCATTTCAACCAAATAATCAATATGGCTCGTGAATTACTCAAAACTTGACTCATGCCAAATCCTGTACTCGGTGACACCTAGACCAAGGGTATCCAACCGAGTCCGCCAAGGCTGTTAAAAATTCATATTTCGCATAACTCATATTTTTATTTTGAAACATAGCCGTTCCTTGGCGTTGGCTGAGTCTCACTCTCACGCGGTGGTCCACGTGAAGTGCACTCAAAAAGCCCACCTCAAGAGATACCCTACGCGCCTCTACGACCTATGTGAGAATATAAAGGAGTTTACCGTGCCCCTCTAATAGGCTGGCCCACGAAACCCCCCACTACTGCAGTAGCTAATCTTTTATCTACCACCTGATTTATAAAATCTTTTTTTTTTTTTTGCATGACATGGCAATTTATCGTAATCTAGCCTCTCAAGGCTAATTACACTGTACAAATAATTCTAACACCAATATCAGTTTAGCCATTCATGCTCAATTATTGTCATAAGCCATTCAATTTAAAACCATAAATTTACAATACAAGCAGGTAGTCTCCAATTACTCTATTTTCAAAACAAGTATTCGATTTTTCAGAAAATTTATAAAATCATTTTATAAAATCACAATTTCTCTTAAAACATAGCAATTTACCATTTAAACCCATTTTTCATAAAATCACACAATTGTATAAAACTACTCTAGATAATTAAGACGATAATAAGTTTACTCACAGTTTTCGAAAACTAAATTCGGGTACTCCAACTATTACTCATCGGGTGCGATTTCTTTGCCCTTGCCAGAGGATTCGTCACCTTGACAAATTGCACAATTAAGAGGTTTACTACTTTGGTACTGAATCAAAAGAAACTAATTTATACTACTAATGCATGATATGAAGTGCAAAATGTCTAAATTTTGCCTAAACGAGATGTTAGCCTATTTCGATCTTTGACCCGATAAATCGATATGCGCGTTCGTTTAAACTCCAAATTAATTTTTTTCAATTTCTATATCTCAATTGCACCCAAATTGACTTAATGTTCCTCAGTGTGGTGCAAATTATCAGTCTCAATAGCAAATTACGAAAATACCCCTAGTGGGTAAAAATTCATATTTTTGCTCCGAAAATTCCCATTATTTTTCTAGGATCATAATTCATCATTATTCATCATAATTCCTCAAATAAACATCAAGATCAGCAGCCAATATTCCCCTAGAAAATTCAGCATAATGGGTTTCAATGGGAGAAAATTATTTCTCTAGCTTATTTTTGCGATATTTCAATATAACCTAACTAAAATCACTTAATTCAATTAAAATCAACCAAAACTCAAGTTCAAAACTCATCCATGGAGGTTTGGCCAGCATGGGTGTCCATACCCACTTTCTAATTTTGCATGGAAATGAGAAAAAAAATGCATGGGTAGTGAAAATCACAAGGAAAATCAATGAAATTTACATTTTTAATGCTTGATTTTCTTGATTTCTCTTGATTTTCCCCAAATTTTTTCAGCTAGGGTTCTTATTTCTTTTCCCTCTTTTTCTCTCCTGGTTTGGACAGCTGAAGAAGATGAGAATTCTGGAATTTTGACATTTTTAAAGGCTAAAATAATATAATATTATTTTATTCATTTTTTTTTGTTTTATTAATTCCTTAAATTCTAGCCATCCATTTATTTTCAAATTTTCACCATACACTTCTCCCACATATCCATAGCTTAGATAAAATTCTCAGACTTATCCAAAGTCTTGGTGGAGTAATTTTTTGAAATTACACTTTTGCCCCCGTAAAAGTCAAAAACTACATTGTTGCCCCAAAAACTGAAAATTTGCCCATAGACATATTTTTCATCCCTTATACTCATACCATTCTCCAATTTGTCAAATGTGATCTAAATTCTCTCAAAATCTCAAATTTTGTCCGTGGGTGGAAAAATTACGATTTTGCCCCTACACTCTAGAAATCACCGAAATTAAACTTTTTCACTGCCAATCCCTCAAATTATACTCCAACACTCAAATCATACTCCAATAAGTTAAATGGGGCCAAAAAAAAATCTTTTCTAAAAATTTTCATTTTGTCCCCAAGTGGCAAATGACAATTTTGCCCGTGAAATACTTAAAGTCCGGATTAACTCGATATCGGACCTCAACCTCTGAATCCTCATTTTAAATCAATCCATGGGTTTTAGATTTTCTCAAATTGATCCTCGATTCTCTGTTTAAATTAGTTCAAGTCTTATCTAACTGAACCGTACCATTAGGGGCAATACAGTCATTTAACTTATTTTCTAGGGCAATTCAATATACAAACATGCTATCCAAAGCATGTGAATGATATATCACAGATAATTTAGGGTCGGGTGTTACATTTAAATTTTGGTTCCACAAGATTTATGTCTAAAAATGATTATACTACAAGCAAACTTGAACACTTAGAAAAATGTGAGATATGTATACAAGCAAAAATGATAAAGAATCCTTTTCATAGTGTTGAAAGAAACTCAGGGTTCTGATATATGAGAATCTATGAACAATTAACTAGAAGAGGAAAGAGATATTTATAACTTTTATACAAGATTATTATAGATTCACTTGTATTTAAAGCTTTTTAGAAATTTAAAGAATATAAATCTGTTGTTGAATGTAAAAAAAAAAAATAAGAAAATCAAAATTTTAAGAAGTGATAGAAAAGGAGACCATTCTCTTATAGAATTTGATAATTTTAGTAAAGAACATGGTTTGATACATAAAAAAGGTGTTCCGTTTACACCACAACAAAATGGACTGGTTGAAAGAAAAAATAGAACTTGGTTGACATAATAAATGCTATGTTATTGAATGTACATCTACCTCATGATTTTTTTGGTGAAGCTTTATTAACTATATGTAATGTACTTAATATATAAAGTTCCTTCCAAGAGTACTAAGATTTCACCTTATGAACTTTGGAATGGAAGAAAACTAAACTTGGAATACTTTTAAGTATGGAGTATTTGGGCTTTTATAAATTTCCTAAGTCACAGAGTACAAAGCTAAGACCTAGAGCAATGAAAACTATCTTTGTTGGGTATGCCCAACATTCCAAAGCATATACACTTTTAGATTTACAATCAAATGTTATTGTAGAATCTATACATGTAGAGTTTATTGAAAGTTAATTTATGTATAATTCTAATAATAAATTTGATTGTGAACAAAGTGTCTTAATTCCAAGTTGTGACCAAAGCAATATAAGTTCTCATGGAACGTCCAATAGAAGAAAAAAGAATGATACCCTATTTGAGCCTAGAAGAAGTCAAAGAGCCAAAAAAAAAAAAAAAGAGCACATAGATCTAAATTTCATTTACTCATTAGCATTAGCGTTCCTTGTGCAAGAAAGTAGAACCAAATTGTATAAATGGATACTAATTTTATTAAATGTTGAAGATGATCCAAAAACATTAAAAAAAAACTATGTTTTCAAGGGATTTAGCTTTTAAAAAGAAGCAATAAATGATGACATGAATTCAATCTTGTCAAACTCATAAGTTGTAAATGGGTGTTTAGAAAGAAATATAACACAGATGATTCAATGCAAATCTTTATATATAGACGAGTTGCTAAAGGTTTCACGCAAAAGAAAACATTGATTATTTCATATTTATACTTCAATAGCAAGAATAAGATTCATAAGATCACTTTTGACTTTAGCATCTACTTATAAATTACATATACATCAAATGCATGTTAAACCTACCTCGGAGATCTAAGTGAAGAAATATGTATGGAGCAACCTGAAGGTTTTATACTTCCTATAAATGAGAGAAAAGTTTGTAAACTAAGCAAACATCTTTATGGACTAAAACAAGCTCCAAAGTAATGGCATGAAAAGTTTGATACTATTATATTTTTAAATAGATTTGTACAAAATAATGCAAATAAGTGCATTTATTCTAAATTTACAAAACACGATGGTGTGATCATGTCTATATATAGATGATATGTTGATCTTTGTACAAATATGTTTGAAATTGTTGAAACCAAGAAATATTTGACATATTTGGGAAATCATGTCTTATTATTTATTAAAAATTTTAGGTAAATAGACATGTTTGGGTGTTTAATTTTGGATGTTTTGGGTATCAACTTAATTCGGATCATGTAACATTTTGAGTTAATCCAGGTTTTGATTACTACCAATGTCGAGTTATCTTAAATTTGACTGACATTAAGTCGAATTTTGAACTACTTTAAGCCGAATTAAATTAGATATCAAATAACTTTAATTTCAAGTTAGTTCCAGATTCAATCATCTTAATCCGAGTTGGGATAAACTATTTCACTCTACTATCTGGTATATAAGCATGTCTAAGTCATTAATTTTAGATTAAGATTGTTTCAAATTAAATTTTTTCAATTTATAACTCAATTTGGATCATATTAAAATTTGAGTCAATTCGGGTTGAACCGTCATTTTAAATTTTAAATTACTTTTAATAAAAGTAAATCCATATTAAATTATTTTATTTTTAAGTTAATTTAATTGAATCAATTAGGATTTGAATTTAGTTTTATTGAATTACAGATGGATTTAATACACGGGTACAGATTTTCTTTGAGATTTACGAAGTCTACATTTACGGAGGTCATCCAGAGAAGCGCTAGAATGCTCTGGTTCTGGTGCCCTTCTAATGCGCTCCCAAAGGAGAACAATAAAAAGCCAACATAAAAATGTAGGATAACCTGAAAGGAGAAAAATCAAAAGGCTAAACTTGAAAAAAAAAAGAAAAAAAGCAGCAACAATAATACATGCGTTTTGCTTTGCTCCATAACGATAATTTAACATTACATCACCAACGATAACAGCAACAACGAGTCCTACAAGAACAAAAGCAGCAGCGACAGCTGCCGCCTTTTATTCAGCAGCTAAAACCAAAAGGGTTTCAAGCAAACATTTATTAGGCTAGAAAACGTGGACACTCCCATCTTGGGATGGGGAATGAACTGCTGACCCTTTAGCAGCCCGACCCATAGCAGATTCCCATAGGATAAAGGCATCCGCAATTGCCACAGCAATCCATGGGATTAAACATGCAGAAGCCACCGGCAGAAAGGCAGTTTTCACCACTTTTGCTAGGCATGAAAATATTGGAGAAAGGGTGCCTGATATTAGCCGCGACATTGGTGTCGAGAGAGAAAGGGACCACCCCATTACGAGCGGCGAATGCCGTTGGAGTCATTGCGGCTACAAGTAGCACCGCTGTTGCAGCGAACAGAAAAGCAAGCTTCTTGCAGTCCATTTCTCGTAGTAAAATGGTTATGTGTGGAACGTTCTTGGTGGAACTCCTTATATAGAAAGAGTGACGGTCTAGACGTGATAAAACTATAACATGTGAATTCGAATGAAACTTGTGCCTGAAAGTATAAAATGTTTTTCTCTATTAACTAGTGTGAGGCTAAAGAGATTAATATAAGACAATGTGATGGATGAAACATAGTGTCCCTCCAAATCTAATTATGAAATCAGATCTTTAGTACACCTCATTATTAGAGATTAGAGTCCAGTTACATATAAAAATATAGTACAATTTTTATAAATTAATATTCGATAAATTAATAATTTTGATTAAGTAATATTTTTAGATAGTCTCGATTTGTAATCAATATGGTAAATTAATAATTTGTTAAATTTGTAGGATAATATATTTTAGAAGAAACATATAGGTTCCACTTGATATATAAATTAATAATCTTTGTATTTTATTAACTTATTAATTTTAAACTGGCATGAAAGTTTTTTGTTTTTCTCTATTGAGGCCAAAGAGATTAATATAGACCAGGTTATGAAAGAAACATGAGTGGTGTAGACTAGACTACATGCGTACATGTCATTAATCTAGGCCAAGGGGATGGGTTCATGTAAACTTGGCAATTTTAGACACAGCATGTTAACACGATACGGAAAAATACGAGATTAAAAAAGTTTGGGTTTAGTCTTAACGTGTTTAGGGTTTAATCGTGTTTGACATGTTTAAGATACGAAAATTTTTATATCTTAATATATCATACATGAGTAACATGTTTAAAACACATTTAAACACATATAATTAATCGTGCTAATCGTATTATCGTATTTAAACGTATAAATGTGTTTTATCGTGTTATCATGTTTGAATGTGGATACATGACACATTTATCAACTTGTTAACAATCAATAGTCAAACATTGTTTTAGCCTTACTTAAATAATTTTAAACAATTATTTGAATAAGATTTTTAAATTTTATAAAGATAATAATATAATTATGTAATGCCCAAACCCTAATTTTAAATTTTGTTTGTTATATTTGATGTTATTGTTATTGTTATTTTGTTGTATTTGTTTTTATAATTATTTATTTTAAATTTAAATAATAAAATTATATTTAATTATAAATATTTTTATTTAATTATGTTAAACATGTTAATCGTATTATTAATTGTGTCGTGCCATATTTTGACACGTTTAACAAATGTATTAAATGTATCGTATCGTGTTACACGATTATTAAATGTATATGTGTACGAGTTTTAAATTTAAGATACGAATAGTATTCATATCATGTTCGTATTTAATGTTAACATATTTTATATCTAATCGTACTTGATACGTTGAAAATATGAAAATATAAATTGTCAAATTTAAATCCATATCTTGAGTGTGATATTACATATGAAATAATGTAAAACGTGGGCTTTGCAGATAGTACGAGGAGTCAGCCTTTGCATCTATGTTACGGTAAACTGGGGCTGACGCCATTAAAGTTTGACATATCTATGGACAGACATTCAAAATTCTGGTTACTTGAAGGATTATTTTGGTACTAACATATTTTTTAAACCCGCTACGTGTCAAAAGGTTTCAAATGCAATTGAATTATTTTTGAATCTCATATAAAAGGCTGAAGCGGTGGGATTTGGACTGATAAAGCAGCCGGATTCAGACATCGGTGTTTGGAAGCCTTTTGCTGCAGGGTTTTTGGTATTGGGGAAGCGGTGGAGATTTGTCCCCGTATGTATTCGGCTGGGACTGATTGCATGAAGTGTCCTTTGATAGTGAAAATTAAGGAGTCTTGATTTGAGTGAAGCTGGAAATGCAGATTTTATTTTAAAATCCGTGGCATCCAATGCCACTATATATTTTCCGCCAAGCTGGGATTTGGATTTGTAAATTGCTTTGTATTTTATTGGGAACTTAGTCAATGGGAACGACCAGAAATCTCCAAAGCTGGTCCTTAACCTACGTAGGGGCTTAATTTACTTTATTTTTGTATTTTTCAGTAAGCCATAACTAATTGAGCTTTTATTGCAATAATAAAAGTTTATTAATTTTTTTAAAAAATATAGACAAATTATCCTTGACACTCGTTAAATTTTCAAAAGCTGATACTAGATAGCTGACACATATTTCATTAGATTATATTTTTAAAAAATCAATAAATTAATAAATAACATTCTACCTTTATTTGCAAGTTTTAAACTCAATCATCCATATATAACACTACAATGATGTTTTTTCTTTTTTATGGAATAAAAAGAAAAGAATATCCAACATCAAAGACTTTGACATTAACTGATTCATTGTGATCGATTAATATATGAAAATAAATAACGTTTCGAATAATTTAAAAAAAGTCACATAATAATAGCTCTTTTGATAATCATGAAAGTTAATAAATTATCACACATATAAATAACTTTGATAAACAACAAAACAAAAAATTCTAATGATATTGGTTAAGAAAAAATGATATATAAATAATTAAGTAAACCACATATGGATAAAGCAATAACTTTGTTTTCATGATACCAAGCTTCATCTTTTGTCAAATTCAAATCCATATCTTTAGCTAACTTGTTAATATGGTTTAAGGCTCCAATGGTTGGTACTATAACATCTTGGTCTCCACCACAACATGATATTGAATGAAAAAAAAAAAAAGAAAAAGTTTCTACATTAGTTATTTAGTAAAACTTGTATTATAAAAAAATAAATTTAATCTTTGAATAATAATTTATGTTAATTGGATCTCATTCTTTATTAATTTATTAATTTTTGTAGTTATAATATAATATGTGAACTGGCATGAGAGGCCAAAGAGATTAATATAGAATAGGTTGTGAAAGAAACATGAGTGGCGTAGACTAGACTACATCCGTACATCTCATGATTCTAGGCCAAGGTGATGGGTCCGTGTCTTGAGTGTGATACTACATAAGAAATATAAATCTTAAGAAATATATAAAACAAATCATGTAAAACGTGGCCTTTGCAGATAGTACGAGAACTGTGCCTGTGCTTGCTTTTATGCTACGGTCAATTGGCCCCGATGCCTTTAAAGTTTGACATATAGACAGACAAATTATCCTCTACACCTGTCAAATCTTCAAAGTTTGATGTTAGACCACTGTCACATATTTCATTAGACAATATTTTAAAAATAAATAAATTAATGAATAACATCCTAATTTTATTTATAAAATTTAAAATTTTCATTTTCGATATATAAAATAATAATAACATAACATATTAAAAAATAATAAATTATTTAAAAATATTAATTAAAAAATACTTATTCTTTTTATCACGTTCGATCATATTTTTTATTTTTATTTTAAATTAAATAAATTTTTATAATTAATGAATAATTAATTATTATTAATTAATATATTATTTATTATTTAATATCACATAATATTGACGTGACATATCATAATAAATAATGACGTAGAGTATTGAAGTTAGATGATGACATAATCATATAATATTTTTCATACTCTTCATTAGCCTAATGTGAAATGCTATTTGTCATTTAAATCTTTTTGACTCAAATTATTGTAAATATTTTATCAAATTAAATTTTAATAAACATATTTTCAAAAACTACTTTATTAAAATTTTCTTTGGCCAAGTCGCCAAATATAATGGATCGAACAGATTTCATTAACAATTTCGTTGATTGTTTCAATTATTGAAAACTAAATTTCATGTCCCACTTTGCACATTTGATTCTATCTTGTTTATGGTGGTGTAATAATAGTTAAACAACATCGTTTGATATATATTTTTTAAAAATCGATATCTAGGTTAGTACTAATTATCAATCTTAGAAGTATATTACCTATATATTTTATTATGTTTATGGTTCACTCACCAACTGAATTTGTCTGTTCCTTTTTATTAATCAAATAAAACTTAATTAATTTATAAGATAAAAATGTTCTAATAAAATATCCTTTTTTAGAGTAGATGTTTTGAATTTAATTAAAATAACAAAATATATTTCTATTAGTTAAAATATAGAAAGATTACGAATTCTCGCTCCAAGTTAACACATCAGATCGGTTTTTGATAATAACTAGTGATGGGATGCGGATAACGGGCAACGGGCTCCTAAAATTTTTTGTCTTGCTTGGAATGCCTTTAGTGCGATGCTTGTGCCCAATAAGCCTGGCTATCACCGCAAGTGGTAGTAGGATGCCACCCTTTGTACAAGAATACAACACATTTTCCATTCCACATATGCCAACCTGCAAGTTCTAGCCCATTAATTGAAAGCTTTTTTTTTTCCTCTAAATTTCTCATCAGTCATCTAAAAATTAATTCATCTAAAAATTTACAAAGAAAACTATTCAAGATATGAAAATGAAGAATTTTGATTAAGGATGGTAAAAAAAAAACTTATTCTCAATGAATTTCATTCTGTGCAAAAAGTGTTGGGATTCAACTTCATGCTTAAACATGAAATTAATCAAGAAGTTAAAAATATAATGCAACGGAAAAATAAACTAGCATTTAATTAGAGAAACAACTGAATCCTACAAAATCAATATTTATTTTTTTATGTAATTTTTAAATTAATTATTAACATTCATAAGTTTAAAAGTTACATATTTTATTCTAAATATCGTAATCAAGAGCTAGTTAAATCCAAAAGGCTTGTGATGAAACAAGAAATTTGAAAAAAGAATAAGAAAATTTAAAATCTTGCAGTCAAAATCTTTGCTTCTTCACCTTGAGGATTTATCAAATTTTCGGCCACCCAAGTATTTGGCCTCTAACAGTAATCTACATAATGACCGAATAAGACCTTCTCAAATGTAGGATTTTACTTGTGCTAGCAAATTTTCTTTCTAAAACAAAAAGACCAAAAATTCTTGCTTAATCTTATTTCTGTAAGATAAAGAAAATTATTTTTCTTTTCTTATTTTTATGAAATGGCTAAGAAGTAGTTGAAGGCTTAGAGATTTAATTTGCTAACATAATATATTTATATAGCTAAATTAAGTTGTAACCTTAGATACAACAGTTGGATTTTATTCAATTAAGTCCTTGTGAACTTAATTAATTTCTCACTTTATTTTAGCCTGTTTCAATTAAGTCCAACTTAATTAATCATCCTTATTTAATCCCAATCATGTCACTTAATGTGTGCAACTCATTAGGCTTCTAACATATTGGCAATAAATATAAATCATAATCAAATATCAATTCGATAATTGATTTATATTTATAGATCATGAGCGACATCTAGTAACACATCTGTGAGACCCTGTCAAGCTCGATTAAAAGACGGTATTGTACCGAGTGGTACAACTAAGTTAAATCGAGCCTTGAACTAGTTCAAATAAAAATTCTAAGAGAAATTTGAAAATTTTAAATCCCACAGAAAGGCTTAGAACAGTGATTCGGAGTTCAAGGTCTAGTTTGGAGTCCATCAGAAAAAATTGATCAATTAGGGACAAAACGGTCATTTTACCATTTGATGATAAAATGGAGATTTTTAGCCAAGATTTGATCACATTTGACCAAGAATAATTATATGAGATATAATTATGATTATTGGAGTATAAAATGATGTTTAGCAGTGAAACATTGTGATTCTCGGTATTTTTAGAGCACAAGGGCAAAATGGTAATTTTGCCACTAGAGGACTAAACGAAAATTTTTATAAAACGAGTTTTTTGCCCCATTTGGTTAATATTGATCAATGTTAGTGTTATTTGAGGTTGAAAAGTAGAAATAATTTGATTCCGGTACATTTCGGAGTATAGGGGCAAAATCATAATTTTTTCACCCCGGGGGCAAATCGGTAAATTTTTCACCTCAGCACTTGTCAAGGCCAAGGGATTTTATTCATCCTGTAAATGGATAAACATGAGAAATGTGTGGAGGAGAGAGATTGCTTAATGGCTAAGTATGACACATGGACCAATGGAATGGTGACATGTGTCAAAATCTCATCCATTCATTATTTTCTTTATAAGAGGCATAAAAATCAGCCTATTTCTCCCATAGTGATCAGCCAAACCAGAAGAGAAGAGAAACCAAGGAAGAACAAGCCCTAGGTGGGAAAAATCAAAGAGAAAGTGTTGGAATTCAAGGAAACAAGCTAGGTAAGTTAAAATTTCTTTAATTCTCCTTGATACCTAGCTTACCCATGCTTTTGTTCTTGATTTCCATGGTTGAATATTGAGTTATCATGATGAATTCAATTCTGAAAAATGGGTATGGAAGAGGAATTGTTGTTGGAATAATTTGATTTTAGACTATGTTAGTGTTTAGGGATAGTTAAGCATGGTTATGAACAAAAGCACAAAAGAAATATTCAATTTCTCTAGGGTTCCTTGTTGGTCGAACCATGAGGGCTGAATATCAATGGGGGATTGTTTTTATTTCAAGGAAAATGGCTTGAAAAATGATGAATTAAGGTGAAACGGTTATGTAGAAAAATTTTCGGTGCTAATGCACCAAATGACCGAATTTTTCTATAAGGCACTATGAGGGTTCTAATGCTGAATTTGGCTTTATTTAAATGGTATGTAGTAAATTAAGGTATTAGAGGAGAAATGGATTAATTTAGAGTGAAATTGGATGCGTTGGCCAATTTATCGGATGAAAAATCAACTTAGGCCAATACCAGGTCTAGATGGCTACCCGTGCATTTTTCATTTCATATCATATATATATCGAGCCTGAAATAGCTTATGACTGTTAGACACAATTTAATTGGAATATGTGTCATGGATTATGGCTAGGTGGTGAGCCATTGGATATGGGTAAAGGACTGTACCCGCGGACTAAAAATAGGAATATTTCTACTCCTAATATCGGTGAGTGGACTTGCATTGCAAACTTGTTTTGAGGAATATGAAAGATTCTATCCAACTTGTCTTAGAAAATGTATCTTGGGAACAAGCTTTTAGTACAATGATTTTATATTGTGAAAATGTGCTATACAATGGTTTATGTGTTATCACAATATGATAAAATGCATGATATGCATTGGATGCTTCTTTGCATGTTGATTTGGACCCGGCTATGTGCGAGTAGGAGTGCACATAAGCCCTTGCTGACACGACTATGTGCGAGTGGGAGTGCACATAAGCCGTTACTGATCCGGCTATGTGCGAGTGGGAGTGCACATAAGCCATTGCTGATCCGGCTATGTGCGAGTGAGAATGCACATAAGCCGTTGCTGACCCGGCTATGTGCGAGTAGGAGTGCACATATGCCGTTGCTGACCCGGCTATGTGCGAGTAGGAGTGCAAATAAGCCGTTGCTGACCCGGCTATGTGCGAGTGGGAGTGCACATATGCCGTTGCTGACCCGACTATATGCGAGTGGGAGAACGCATAAGCCGTTGCATATGAGATGATGATGATGGGATGGTGTGCATGATGATGATGATGGGATGGTGTACATGTTGATGATGGGTGTATAGTTATAAATGCAAATATTTAAGCATTTGTTTTGTTGAAATTTGGAAGTTTACATGTGTTACATGTTGCTATTGTTATTTTAGCAGGATGACTTGTTTTAAGGGAAAAAGGAGACTTTTTCCTTGATGTTCTGGTTCTCGCTATAGCGAGAATGAAGTTCGCTACAGCGAGAATGAAGTTCGCTACAGCGAGAAACTTTCTGTCCATTTTGCTAACTTGTGTGTTTTTGCCATATTTCCCATTTCTTTGATACCATAGTTGAGCATGGATTTTTGTAAAGTGATTTACTCATGTGGGGTTTACATGAGGGGTTTAAAGGAGCTAAAACAATTGCATGGTTTTGAGAAAATGAATGCATCATGATTTCGATAAACATTCCTTATGGTATGCTTGTTCCCATCTTGTTCACTCACTGAGTATTGTACTCACGTTTTATAAAAATTCATGTTTTCAGATCAGGTGACTGTTAGACCCTAGATCGAGGAGTCCCCGTAGTGCATCTTCTGGGTATGTGTCTGGCATTCGATAGTAATCCCTTTTATTGTAAATGTCTCCGCTGGAAGTCATGGGTCCTTTTGTATTATGAATACAATCTAACAATGTGAATATGTGTATGCAATGTAAATTTCTAAATACATGATTGGTATAGTGCATGTATATCGTTATCGATAATGCCATTGTGTTTTGGCTATGTTCACAGCCGAAAAAAGATGTGTGTGTGTATGCATGATATGATAAATTTGTTAAGGAAAAGTAAATGGATATGCTTGCTTGGGTTTAGTGAGCTATGCTCATTAAGCTCATGCGTCGGTCATGGCCCGAGAAATTGGGTTGTGACAAAGTTGGTATCAGAGCTCTAGGTTTGTCTAGGTCCTAGGGCTTCCATTTGTTGGTCCAACGGAGTGTCGGGTTTTTATATGAGAACTTCGTTTGTGAAGTGTGAACCGCAACACATTTTATGATCAAGGGATCGTATAGATTCTCAATCTTAAAAACCACCTTATCTCTTTAACTGTGGTTAATGACAAGTGTTTGCTCTTGTCTAGGTAAGAATGCCACTTAAGACATGGGTCACCTTAAGACAAGTAGGGGAGCAAGATGCCCCTACTGAGATGACTAATAGGTCACGGGCACTCACCCCTTAAGGGGCGAGGTAGACGTGGCAGGGTTGCTAGGCTGGTGAGAGCGAGTACGCCTGTGAATAGGAGAGAAAAATACTTGGTGGTACCCACTCCTTTAAAGGATGTGTTTGTGATTGAATAAGAAAATAAATCCTGCGTTGCTCGAATCAAGGATAAAAATACCTTAGTGAATTTAGTGGTGTTAGACACCTTAAGGAGCTTAAGGATCAGTTGGAGGATTCTTATGGAAAGAAAGAAAAGATGTTTATCAAAGGCACAGATGAAAAGTTGAGGTATGGAAATAGACTTTATGTGCCGGATAATGATGAATTGAGGAGAAAGATATTGGAAGAGGCGCATATGGCAGTTATGTGGTACATTCAGGAGCTTGGCAACGAGGCTGAGTGATACTGCTTGTCAAGTGCTCTGATAGGTACCCTTTGTTGCTTGTCGCGGAAGGGAGAAAGGGCTGCCCTGAAGGGTGGAGCCACCCCTAGTGACAATGTTGGTATCAGGATTTAAAGGAGGTGACGTGGGAAGCTGAGGATGAGATGCAGACAAGGCATCCACACCTCTTCGATATGTAAAAGTAAGTCACTCTACATTGAATTTAAATTCGGGGATCGAATTTTTATTAGTGGGGGAGAATGTGAGACACTGCCAAGCTCGATTAAAAGACGGTATTGTACCGAGTGGTACAACTAAGTTAAATCGAGCCTTGAACTAGTTCAAATAGAAATTCTAAGAGGAATTTGAAAATTTTAAAACCCACAGAATGGCTTAGAATAGTGATTCGGAGTTCAAGGTCCAATTTGGAGTCCATCAGAAAAAATTGATCAATTAGGGACAAAACAGTCATTTTACCATTTGATGATAAAATGGAGATTTTTAGCCAAGATTTGATCACATTTGACCAAGAATAATTATATGAGATATAATTATGATTATTGGAGTATAAAATGATGTTTAGCAGTGAAAAATTGTGATTCTCGGTATTTTTAGAGCACAAGGGCAAAATGGTAATTTTGTCACTAGAGGACTAAACGAGAATTTTTATAAAACGAGTTTTTTGCCCCATTTGGTTAATATTGATCAATGTTAGTGTTATTTGAGGTTGAAAAGTGAAAATAATTTGATTCCGGTACATTTCGGAGTATAGGGGAAAAATTGTAATTTTTTCGTCCCGAGGGCAAATCAGTAAATTTTTGGCCCCAGCAGTTGTCAAGGCCAAGGGATTTTATTCATCCTGTAAATGGATAAACATGAGAAATGTGTGGTGGAGAGAGATTGCTTAATGGCTAAGTATGACACATGGACCAATGGAATGGTGACATGTGTCAAAATCTCATCCATTCATTATTTTCTTTATAAGAGGCATAAAAATCAGCCCATTTCTCCCATAGTGATCAGCCAAACCAGAAGAGAAGAGAAACCAAGGAAGAACAAGCCCTAGGTGGGAAAAATTAAAAAGAAAACAAGCTAGGTAAGTTCAAATTTCTTTAATTCTCCTTGATACCTAGCTTACCCATGCTTTTGTTCTTGATTTCCATGGTTGAATATTGAGTTATCATGATGAATTCAATTATGAAAAATGGGTATGGAAGAGGAATTGTTGTTGGAATAATTTGATTTTAGACTATGTTAGTGTTTAGGGATAGGTAAGCATGGTTATGAACAAAAACACAAAAGAAATATTCAATTTCTCTAGGGTTCCTTGTTGGTCGAACAATGAGGGCTGAATATCAATGGGGAATTGTTTTTATTTCAAGGAAAATGGCTTGGAAAATGATGAATTAAGGTGAAACGGTTATTTAGAAAAATTTTCGGTGCTAGTGCACCAAATGACCAAATTTTTCTATAAGGAACTGTGAGGGTTCTAATGCTGAATTTGGCTTTATTTAAATGGTATGTGGTAAATTAAGGTATTAGAGGAGAAATGGATTAATTTGGAGTGAAATTGGACGCGTTGGCCAATTTATCGGATGAAAAATCAACTTAGGCCAATACTAGGTCTAGATGGCTACCCGTGCATTTTTCATTTCATATCATATATATATCAAGCCTAAAATAGCTTATGACTGTTAGACACAATTTAATTGGAATATGTGTCATGGATTATGGTTAGGTGGTGAGCCATTGGATATGGGTATTTCTACTCCTATTACCGGTGAGTGGACTTGCATTTCAAACTTGTTTTGGGGAATATGAAAGATTCTATCCAACTTGTCTTAGAAAATGTACCTTGGGAACAAGCTTTTAGTACAATGATTTTATATTGTGAAAATGTGCTATACAATGGTTTATGTGTTATCACAATATGATAAAATGCATGATATGCATTGGATGCTTCTTTGCATGTTGATTTGGACCCGGCTATGTGCGAGTAGGAGTGCACATAAGCCGTTGCTGACCCAGCTTTGTGTGAGTAAGAGTGCACATAAGCCGTTGTTGACCCGGCTATGTGGGAGTGGGAGTGCACATAAGCCGTTGCTAACCCGGCTATGTGCGAGTGGGAGTGCACATAAGCCGTTGCTGACCCGGCTATTTGCGAGTAGGAGTGCACATATGTCGTTGCTGACCCGGCTATGTGCGAGTAGGAGTGCACATAAGCCGTTGCTGACCCGGCTATGTGCGACTGGGAGTGCACATAAGCCGTTGCTGACCCGACTATATGCGAGTGGGAGTACGCATAAGCCGTTGCATATGAGATGATGATGATGGGATGGTGTGCATGATGATGATGATGGGATGGTGTGCATGTTGATGATGGGTATATGGTTGTAAATGCAAATATGTAAGCATTTGTTTTGTTGAAATTTAGAAGTTTACATGTGTTACATGTTGCTGTTGTTATTTTAGCAGGATGACTTGTTTTAAGGGAAAAAAGAGACTTTTTCCTTGATGTTCTGGTTCTCGCTGCAGCGAGAATGAAGTTCGCTACAGCGAGAAACTTTCTGTCCATTTTGCTAACTTGTGGGTTTTTGCCATATTTCCCATTTCTTTGGTACCATAGTTGAGCATGGATTTTTGTAAAGTGATTTACTCATGTGGGGTTTACATGAGGGGTTTAAAGGAGCTAAAACAATTGCATGGTTTTGAGAAAATGAATGCATCATGATTTCGATAAAAATTTCTTATGGTATGCTTGTTCCCATCTTGTTCACTCACTGAGTATTGTACTCACGTTTTATAAAAATTTATGTTTTCAGATCAGGTGACTGTTGGACCCTTGATCGAGGAGTCCCCGTAGTGCATCTCCTGGGTATGTGTCTGGCATTCGATAGTAATCCCTTTTATTGTAAATGTCTCCGCTGGAAGTCATGGGTCATTTTGTATTGTGAATACAATCTAACAATGTGAATATGTGTATGCAATGTAAATTGCTAAATACATGACTGTTATAGTGCATGTATATCATTATCGATAATGCCATTGTGTTTTGGCTATGTTCACACCCGGAAAAAGGTGTGTGTGTATGCATGATATGATAAATTTGTTAAGGAAAAGTAAATGGATAGGCTTGCTTGGGTTTAGTGAGCTATGCTCATTGAGCTCATGCGCCGGTCATGGCCCAGGAAATTGGGTCGTGACAACATCATGACCACCGAAATGTTAGAGAGTCAATTAAAGAATTTGACAAAGCCTTTCAATGTTAAGCCTCTCAGTGCAATCTGATCGTTTCATCTAATATCCCGGATATGTCATAAAGCATGGTTCAGTGTCTACTTGTGACATTCGATATTAGTTCTTATAATTCATGACTAACCTTATGAATTTAGGAAACTAACATTCCTAAAATTCATCATACTTTGTTGAAAGACTTTATACAAGTTAATCAAGAATTGAGAACAAGTGAGATACATCCACTCATATCACTTTGGGTGATGAATTCTTTCTTGACCTCTTATTCACCTTCGCATGCTTTATGACATATCCAAAAATACACTGTTTAGGTATCTGGTTGCCTCTAGACCCCGTAGAGGTGAAATCAAAGTATGTTATTCCCCATACAAGATGACTTAGTGTCTCAAGTCTGAGGACTAGTTGCACGATTATTACATGAGAACATATTCCATAAACATTTGAGTGAAATACCAAATGGAGTTTTCATAGTAGGTCATGTTTAGTGAATTTGTTTTTTACCAAGCACTTACATGTTATCCTCAAGTGTCCAATATACTTCAATTTATGAGATCGATCGTTTACTTCCCAAGTAAGGAGGCTTAAGAAGCACCAGTCTTTAAGCATTATCAATACCTTGTCTTGATAATACAATGACCAGAAACAATTTTAAGAATATTACTTTGATGCATAGTAATCTTTTAATTGTAACAACTTCACAATTTTCTTGTAAAGCCTTTATGTTTCATAAATTTCATCCAATTAGTACTTAATAAATTCTTATTATTGCACGAATATGAAGAAAAATTTCTATTACATATTGTTATGTGATTAAGTATGCATTAAATGACAATATATCCTTTGATCAATCTAATTGACTTCAGGACATATATCAACTGAAAAGATAGATTATTTGTATGGAAATCAAAGATCAAAGGGGATTGAGTCAAGTCAAGACAAGTTTAAGGTGTCTCGCTCTGCATGCCCTGTCATGGATATATACAAAAATAATATATTTTATTATTTATTTAATTTTATATTCATATGTATTATATTAATAATTTTTTATTTGTTGTGTTAATTAAGAAACTAATTTTTTAATGCCTAATGAATATTCTAATGAATCTTGGAAATAAAAATGGTATGATTGTGTGAGAGCTTCTATTAAAATTGTGGGTTAAATTTGTCTGTTAAAATTCAATCAATTAATAAATATTCTATTTGATGTTCTTTTTATTTCAAAATGTTTTCTTTCTTTGCGTAATTATGATTTAAAGCAATAGTTTTTTTTTTTTGAATGGCAAGAGAACAATATTAAAGCAAAGTCGTCGAAGGCAATCACAAGAGGGAATTGAAAGTAGCAATCCCAAGAAGAAAAGCTGACCAAAAAAGAGAAGTTCCTGACCGCAAAAGAAAGAAATAACATACCAGTACGATGGAACACAATAAAGCAAATCAGCAAAATTACACCACGAAGTTAAAGAGAACACTCAACATGGCCAAAGTGTAAGAAGGGACAACAAAGAATCATAGTCACAGCAAGCTCAATTTTCAAGAAAGAAGTGCAACGTCACATCAACAGAACAAAGTTGAGAAACGATCAAATTAGATAGTCCCAACTTTGACAAGCCCATCGGCCAAGCTATTAGCCTCTTTGTTGATGTATTTAAAAGTTAACTCACTAGACGTTACCTCACAAGCTTTAATGCAGTTGGAAAAATTCTTTGTACTGGTGACGGATTCAGAATTTTGCTTAATGGTGATTAAATAGTAATTATATAAGGTTATGAATGAAGTTAATGATTTAATTCAGAGTGAAAAATTAATCACTTTTAAAATAAAATTAAATTATAACATAAAATTTGATAAACAATTTGAATATAAATTTTCAAATTCATTAACATAAATAGACATAAAGTAAAAAAAAAAAAAATTAATATTAGATTGTCACATTAGACATTATAAGTTGTGCTCAACATAAAATCCATATCAATAGTTCTAGCAATAACTTTGTACCTATTTAATTTGAAAAAGTAAGATAAAATTATTGAAATTTTCTAAACATTTTAATCACGTTTTTGTTCACTTTTTCATGTTAACGTATAACATATTGCATAAGTGCTCAAATCAAATCAATGGATTGTAAAAAAAATCAAAGTAAAAAATTGTACTCTTTAGGCAATTAACCAATACTCTTTTTATTCCATAGAACCATAACATATTATATACAATAATGCAAAATATTCTAATAATGTTGCGTTTTTTAGGAAGAGCACATATTGCATTAATACTCAAATTGAATCAACAGAGTGTAAGAGAAATCAAAGGAAAAAATTATACTCCTTAGGCAATTAAAAAGAAAAATAATTTCAAATTTTGGGTTTAATCTATAAGGGAAATGGGTTTACTCTATAAGGAAAAAAGAAAAATAATTTCAAATTTAAACAGTTAAGTAAAGCATCTTTTACTCTATAAGAAAATTTGGGTTTACTTTGTAAGGAACAAAAAGTTAAAATTCCCACTAAGTCTCTGAATCCCTGCATTTTGTTCAATTTAGTCCTTGTACTCAAAATCGAAGCAATTTAATCTTTTGATTTTGAGAATTAATTCAATTTAGTTCCTCCCACTAAAGGCATCCAATTTTGTTGTTAAAAGGATGATGTCAACATTGATGTCAGCATTGACATGGCATATTTTGATGATGTGGCACCCACACGATAACATGACATGCCACGTGGCACCAACTTGATAACATGGCTATGCCATGTGGCCCTAATATGATAATGTGGCAATGCTGACATGGCACTGACATGTTAGCATGTCAGTGCCACGTGACATATTAAAAAATTTTCAAAAAAATTTTTTTGTGCCACATCATTAGGACTAAATTGAACAAAAATATTTGAAAAATACAAATCTTTAAGTAAATGGTAGATATACATATTAATAAGCTAAATATTTAAGCATAAAAGATTTATAGTGTTAAAAAATATAGATAAATATTTTTATACTTGATTATTTGACTATAGAATATGTACATTAATTTATTTTCTTTGCAAAAATTAACTTTTAATTCTCTTTCTATAAAAAAAATTTGAAAAAAATTTCATACCTAAAGTCAAATTTAGATGAATAACTTGCATTATGTTAGATAAAGAAGGGAGAAATGGAGCTAGCGATGATTATAAAAATAATTCTTTGTTTTGACTTGCTTAATATAGGCATGACAAACCTCTTATTACAACCATCGAATTTGAGTTACTTTACCCCTTCAAATTTTTATTTATTTGTTATGTTTTTATTTTATTTAATATTTTAGGTTATATTCTTTTGGTTGAAATTTCTTGATTAAAGATTACATTTATGGTTTATAGAGTTAAATATAATTGTAAAGATTTATACAATTTTATTTTGTATTTACAAATTTTTTGTAGATCCAAATTAATAATGTAAATTTAAATTTAGCTGAATTTGATTGTGGTATTTGAACTTAAATAAAATCGTTTTATAAGAAATTTTGAGTAAATTTAAATAAAAGGTAATTTGGGTAAGAGTTAAATAATTTTAAAAGAATGGATATTTGTAAATTGTGAAAGTTGTAACTAAATCAACCTATTTTGCTTATTAGAGTTCAGGTCAAGTTAAAAACTAAGTCAAACAAATTTCAAATTTTTATACTATTATAAATAGAAAAAAAATTTATTTAGTCTTTTTATATTATTTATTCCGACATAATACAAGTTATTCATCTAAATTTGACTATAGGTATGAATTTTTTTTTGAATTTTTTTATAGAAAGAGAATTCGAACTTAATTTTTGCAGAAAAGATAAATTAATGTATATATTTTTGAATCAAATAATCAGGTATAAAAATATTTATATATATTTTCTAACACCATAAATCTTTTGCATTTAAATATTTAACTTATTAATAAGTATATTTATCATCTATTTAAAGATTTATATTTTTCAAATATTTTTTTCAATTTAGTCCTCAACATCTCAATTTTTGTTCAATTTAAACCCTGTATTATATATTTTTGTTCAATTTAGTCCCTATGACATGGCACAAAAAAATTTTTTTGAAAATTTTTTTATTTGCTAGTGGCATTGACACGTCAATATGTCAGTGCCACATTAGCATCGCCTCATCATCATACTAGGGTCACGTTGCACCGCCCCACCATTAAATTGATGCCTCATGGCATACCACGTCATCATGTGGGTGCCACATCATTAAAATATGCCATGTCAAAGTTGATGTTAGCACTGACATCATCCTTTTAATAGCAAAATTGGATGTCGTTAGTAGGAGGGACTAAATTGAAACAATTCTTGAAATTAAAGGACTAAATCGCTTCGATTTTGAGTATAGGGACTAAATTGAACAAAATGCATGGGTACAAGGGCTTGGCGAGTATTTTGATAAAAAAATCTATAAGGAAAAAAGTTAATTTCAAAATTTGGGCTTAGAAGGAATTGAATCCAAGTCTCCAAAATTTAACTTAAATGACTTACCACTATGCCAAGCCAAATTATTTGATTTGAATAGGGGTGGCAAATTTATATATTTACAATTTTATACCTATAAAAATTAAAAAAAATTAAAAACAGAGGGGTGGCGGGGCGCTACCCCTTACCACCCCTCTGCCTTCGCCCCTGCTTCATACGGCTAGGGTTAGTGGGTGGTCAAGTGCCCAAGAAATGGCATTTTTAGAATCACCTTCAACTAGAATAGCACAAGTGGCCTAAAGTGAAGAAAAAAAGAAAGAGTGTCCTTCTTTGATAGTAAGGAATTTAGCAAAATTGGAGTGTTCAATTCTAATGGGAAAGGAAAAAACCCTTTGATAAAACCATCATGGTCTCTAATAGAACCACCAAATCTTGTAGGGTTAAGTTTTCTAAGGGCAGATCTATCCAAGAGGTGGCCTCATCCATTTAGTGACAAGTTTGGCTCCGCATTTCTTATCCTTAAAAGTGATTTTGTTAGGTTTATACAAGAAATGGGAAGTAAGTGTTTGATTGAGAGGTCACTTGCTTTTACACCAATGAGCCGACCTAACTAAGATGATGTCTTAGAGTTGACTCATGTCAAGATGTTGACCTTGAAAAAGATTTTCGTTCCTACAAAGCCACATTGACCATAAAGTAGAGAAAAAATACATATACCAAATCTCAAAAAACCTTGTTGGAGGCTTGTTTTTTTGCCACGAGGTGAAAAAAAAGATAGTTTCGCACGAATGGACCTCACTTAGTCCCCAAAGGCTTCAATTATGCATCCAAATATTCCAAGCAACCGACCATGTGAAGAAGAGGTGGGAAGAGGTCTCATGTTCATTGTTGCACATTGTACAGAGATCAACATTAGCATTGATCATACCTCTTTTAAGGAGTTCATGCTTCACTGTAATTTTCTTAAAAGTACCTACCAAGTGAAGACTTCAACTTTTAAGAGGGTAAGACCTTTATGAAGTTGCTTCCAATAATTTTGGAAGACCCATTTTTCTTTTTGGTAAAGGTTGATAAAAGATGAAGATGTGTAATCACCACTAGTGGACTTCTTCCATATGGCTTTATTAGGGTCAAAATGGTGAGGTTGGATTAATGTGATGAGGTCCAAGAAATTAAACCATTGCCCAAGCTCCCAACTAAACAAATTACGCCTAAAAAGGATGGACCATTTCCAAAGATTTCTTTCCCATGAACCGTAGTCAACAACCACTCTATTTTTGTTGTAAACAAAGGAAAAAATCCTTAGGAACATGAGTTAAAGAGATTGATCTCCTAACCAAGGGTCTATTCAAAAACGAATGGATTGTCCATTACTAAGAATATATCCAAGATTAGCTATCACTAACTCACGAAAAGCATCATCAATCATAAGAAGGAGAGAAATATTTCTCCAAAGGGTAAAAGTCTTGCGAGATAGAGCACTTGGGAAGAGAATTTTAGGGTTAAGTTCATACTTTGCAAAATGACATTTCTTTAGAGGCTATGGGGCTCGTTGGCATAAAATCATAGCCATTTATTTAGCAAAGCCCGATTTTTTAGACCTAAAGTAGTAATACCAAAAAGCTTGCAACATTTAAGCCTTGTCACTAAAGACCATTGAGCATAATGAATTTTCTTTTTATCGTCACACCCCAACTAGAGGAAATCTCTCTAAATTTTTTTGAGTTTGTTTTTGACACCTATTAGCACTTTAAGAATGGATAAGTAGAAGAGTGGAAGGCTCTCAAGGACTAAGCTGATGATAGTAAGTCTACTACCTATAGATAGATGATGCCTCTTCCAAGTTGCCAATCTAGAGTGGAAGCGCTCAATGATGGGGTTCCATAGAGACAGTGAGTTAGCTGCTACTCTAAGGGGGAGGCTAAGGTATTTGGTTGGCAGATTGTTGATATTGCATCTTAGGGAGGAAGCCCAAAGTTGGAGATTTTAATAAAGGACATTAATACCAATAAAACTGCTTTTGGTAAAGTTTATTTTAAACCTTGAGACAACTTGAAAGCCCTTGAGTATTTTATAAACATTTTTGAGTGAGTCATTGTTAGCTTACAAAAAATAAGTGTCTCATCGACGAATTGCAAGTGGGAGATAAGAATAAGGCTTTCTTGGGTAGTCACCCTCAAACAGATCACATGAGATAGCCATGTTGCACATAATGCTAAATGACTCCACCACAATGTTGAAGAGCATGGGGGAGAGAGGGTAGCCTTACTGTAATCTTCTATGTATACTGAACTGAGGAGTAGAGGAGCTGTTAATGAAGACTAAAATAGAAATAGTGAGATGCATTAATGGATCAAAGAACACCACCAGTCGCCAAAGCCCATGAGTTTCAAGATGAAGCATAGGTAGTCCTAGTTAACTCAGTCGAAGGTCTTTTCGAAGTCGACCTTAAAGAGAATACACTTTGCTGCCTTTTCGTAATTGAATCAATGATCTCATTCGCAATGAGGAAACAATCAAGGATTTATTTCCCTTTAATAAAGA
Source organism: Theobroma cacao (assembly GCF_053813885.1). NCBI lineage: Eukaryota > Viridiplantae > Streptophyta > Magnoliopsida > Malvales > Malvaceae > Theobroma > Theobroma cacao. The sequence goes on from NC_142645.1 coordinate 13,824,866, forward strand.
CAAATTGTGATTTCCTAATGATGGAGCCCATGACTAAATTAAGCCTGTTGGATAAAAATTTGGTAAGTATTTTGTAAGCATTGCTTATTAGGCTAATAAGCCAAAACTGGAAGACTAAGTTGGCTCCTTGAGTTTTTAGGACTAACGTGATGAAGGATGAGTTTATGTTTCTGTTGAAGATGCCATTAGTGTAAAAATGATCAAAAAAGTTAAGGGTGCTACCTTTGCTTGAAGTATAGAATTTTTTAATAAAAATCAACGTTGAATCCATCAAGGTCAGGGGCCTTGTTTCCATCATAAGCCTGAATAGCACTCCATATCTCCTCTTTTATGAAGGGGAATTCCAATTTTGAATTATGAGTGGCATTGTTTTGTTGATAAAGGCAATTAAAATATTAAAGCTTTAAAGTTGGGTCTTTTGCGTAGAGATTCCTAAAGAGGTTGGTCACTTCCTCTTAGATCTCTTTAGGTTTATTTAGACTAGAACCATTAGTAGAAATTTGGCGAATAAGGTTTATTCTTTTATGATTAGAGGTTGCTAGGTGGAAGAATTTAGTGTTTGGTCCCCTAGCTTAGCCCATTTGAGCTTGGATTTTGGAACCAAGCTTATTTTTCCCTTGTGTAAGTTTCCCATAAGTTTGACCAAATGGTAGTGAGTGAGTTTTTTTAACACAAAGAAAGGTCTAGTTTTAGACATTTTCTCGATGTCATTGATTTTGTGCTCTAAAAGACTAATTTGACTGGTGTCCTAATTATTTTGGTCAATCTACCACATTTTGACTATGAATTCCAAATCCTTAAGTTAATCAAAGAACCATGTTCTGATGTTGCTACTGTGAGTGATGTTGTAATAATCATTTTTAACAAGAGAAGTAAACTCTTTGTCATCGAACAAGTATAAGAAGAGTTTGAAGGGTTTGGGACCCTTTGATTCCTTGTTGATTTCAAGGCTGATTGGGTTATGATTAGAGAAAGATCTTGGATGGCACTTTTGGGTGATCAAAGGGTAAATGATGAAGAGCTCACTACTAACAAGGAATCTATCCAATCTATAGTTGATATGGGTATCTGTATTGTTGGAGCATGTGAAAAGGCCACCCATCAGTAGAAGATCCATGAGGTGCATATCATTGATGAAAGTGGCGAAGGAATCCATGCCTTAAAAATCAAGATTGCCACTGGACTTTTTCCCTGATGTTTAATAATGTTGAAATCGCTAGCAATACACTAGGAAAAGTGGGAACTAGTTTTCAAACTAACTAGCTCAACCCATAAGGACTTTTGCACAGCAAAATCATTAGGCCTATAAATATTACAAAGGTGTAATAGATGTTAAAAGGGATAACTAAGCTAGTGAAGAGAATGTACTTTTGCAACACCACAAAGTTATCAAATTTAAAGAAGTTGTTTGACCACATACAAATTAACCTCCAACTATTTCAGTAGATGGTGACTAACTACTACTATAACTACCATTTTTCCAAAAGGACTTGAGGAGTTTGCAATTAACATCTTATTTTTTGGTTCTTATAAGAAAATTATTTCAAGTTTGAGGCTTGAGATTAACCGTTAGAATGCTTGCCTTTTAACTAACTTACTTGGCTTCCTAATGTTCCATGAGAGGATACAAACCATTAGAGACATGAAGAGAGAACGCAAAAATAGAAAAGAGCTTAATTTTCGTACTTCACCCCATAGTCCAGCGTTCTAGCTCCCTTCTCAATTTTGGCTAGAGTAACAAAGGCATCTTGTTTGTCAACTTCAAAGCCCAATCCAATTTGAGAGTAGAATTGCCATGTTTGTGCAGTTTCCTCAACATCAATTTGGTTTTTGCCTTTTACTTCATTTTCTGTAATAGAGGCTATTGAATCTGAAGTAAAGAATTCTATGCCCATTACATCATTAATCAGGTCTGTGAGGTCTTTCCCTTTTCATTTTTTCTTGCTTTTTTTTCCCGCTTTAACTTGGTTCCATGACTTTAGCCTAACATCTTTATCCATTGATGATGGCTTCATTGGCTTGAAGGTTTTTTTACATTAGAAGACGACCTTTTTCTCTTTTAGTTTTTTCATTTTGGTTCTGGACTTTAAATGCGCTACTTTAGTGGATGATGAATGGGTAGGGGTTAGTTGCTTGATATGGTCAAAAGAAAGATTGGGTTTATCTTTGTGACAAGGGATGATTTGGTTTTTTATAGTGTAAGGCTTTGAGAAATTTTGAGATATTGTTCTTTCAGATGATGTGCTTCGTTGGGGTGATTTTGTTTGGCTTTGGGTGCGAGTCAGCTTTTGTTGGTTCTTTGGATCTTGGTTGGTGGCTTTGGGGATTGATTGGTTATAGCTATTGTTAAATGAATGGTTTGGGCTTAAGATGTTAATTGTGTGGTTTGGGTTTGAGAGTATTCGGTTATTGGGTAGAAACATGTTTTGTCTCTTTAGGCTTTTATTGGTTCAAACATAAGATGGTGATGGGGGGGATTGTTGGGTTTGGGGCCTTGTGGTTTTAGGTGTATACCTTTGGAAACAAGGTAAATGGCTTCTATCAAGGTTTATGCTTGGTTCACTAGTCGATGTTGACTAACAGAGGTTGACCCATCCATTGGATTGGCTAGGATTTTTTATTTGACTACTTGGAAAAGAGATAAGGCCTAATGATGGGTGGTTTGGTTGGTGGTGGGGTGGCAAAATACGGACGGTCATGGTTGTGGGGAGGGTGGGGACTATCCAAAACCAGTTCAATGGACATAACCATCAAACAATTTTTCCTATTAATCATGCAAGCTGCTAATGAGGGAATAAAGGTAGTATTCTTTATAGAAAGGAGAAGTTTGGCCACATCAAGCCTTTTTTTCCTTGCGGTATTATTGTTAGTCAAAATCAATGATCCCAAAATCTCACTTATTTATTTGAAGATGGCATCTGACCAAAGACTTAAAGGCAGGTTCTTAACTCTTAACCACAAAAATCATTCCTCAACTGTTAAGTGTTCCTTCCATGGAACCACTTTTTTAAACTATTAGTCAAGCCAAACTTTATAATTTCTTGTGCATGCTTTAAAATCCTTAAGTAAGAAAAATGTGATAAAGACTGTATTTCCTCCTATAGGTTTGATAACACATTAGAACCCTTCAGAGACAAAGATCTCTTAGAGAATGCAATGGTTCACATAATGGATTAAGGTGCCCACAGCGGTCATTTTGAGCCAACTTTGGTCATTTTTGGTGGCTTCAATGACATGCAAGTTCTATTGATGTTGGGTTTTTGTTCCATGGGTTGTTGGTAATGGGTTTGGCTTACTATTGAGGGTTACTAGTGATGGGTTTGGCTTACTATTAAGGACTTCCTTGTAAGACCTACCATCCCTAAAAGAACTTGGGAAAGGTTTGAAACATGGTCAACTTGTTGGTCCTGAAAAAGAATGTTTCTTACCTAGCTGTTTGTTGGCAGTTTGCTTTCTATGGTCCCAACCATATGTGGCTTTTAAAACAAAGATGGAGTGGCCATTAAGGATGATGGCATTTGCGCACTTAATGGCGTAATCCATTTCCCAAAAATCTCCATAGCAAACAAAGGCAAAGGTGGTTAAAGAGCTTCCATTCAGTCGATATGAGATGAAGATGTCTCTAAGTTGGCTATAGCAGGTGAATGCTTCCAACAAGGCTATTTTAATGACCTTTTGGCTTAGGTTTCCTATATGTATATTGAGAAGGGTGGATCTCCAATCATGTTGGCTTGGATTGGGTTTCGTGATTAACTTGGGTGGGTAAATATTTTATGGGTAATTCAATGGAATTTAAGGTGGGGGTGATGGTGGATTGTGGTCCCAATGGATGGGGTATAGGTGGGGTAAAAGAGCGTTACTGTGTAAGAAGGTGGCTAGGCGGTAGAGGTTGGGGTGAGGTCTTATTGTGTAGGGTGGGTCATCTTTTAGCCTACCTTTCTCCTAAGCCATAGCCCAATTGATTCCAACATTTTAAAGATGTTTTTATAATTTTTTACATCTAAATTTATTTAAAGTTTGTCTCTACAAGGCCTTTCTCCATGTTTTTCATTACTTAATACAATACTCTAATCATTATTTTATTTCTTCCTTATCTTACACCATGACTAAATTACCTTTTAAAACATGGGTTTTGCATATACTACAAGGAGTCAGGTTTTGCATTTAAGTGGGGTTTGGTACCTTAAATGCAATATAATTATAAATAATGTGATTGAATGTAATATGATTGCAAGTAATGTGATTACAGGAAAGATAATATTACAAAGTTTGGTATGTAAACAAAGTAATGATTAAAATGCAAAGAAGATAACGTTGCAATGTTTGGTTTACAAATACTTTATTGGAAATATAATGTTAATTTCCATAATTACCTCTATTTATTAAAACGTAAGTTTAATAAATATGTATTTTTTTATTGTTAATTTTTATATAATATCATCTTAAAAATATATTTTTAATGTTATATATTTTTTTTTCATTTCTTTATATAATTTCCTATGCTATATATTTTGTTTTATTTTTTTAAAAAAATAATATAAATTTTATTGATAGTCAGCATCCACCATCCAAAGAATGGTTACTAAAATTAACAAAGAGATATCCCTCAAAATTTATATATATATATAAATAAATTATAATATTACGAAATGTATTTAACAAAGTAATATAGTTAAATGGCGCAAATGTCTTTAATAACATTACAGAGTGTAATACAATCTAACTGTATTAGTTTTAGAGTACAATCACATTACATTCATTATCTGTAATGTGATTTGCATTACAATATTACATTGCATTGGTTTGTTGCAAAACAAACACTGTAATATAATTTAATTATGTACATTGCAAGAAATGTCCTCCCACTTCCCTCTTACCAATGCTACTTCATGTTAAGGTAAATTGCAACCAATGAAATATGATTGTTACATATTTTATTGGACAATACTTAAAAAATCAATAAATTAATAAATAACATCCTAATTTTATTTATAAAGTTTAAAAATTCTATCATCAATATATAAAATAATAATTTTTAACATATATATACTTTCTTATTCCCATGTATAATGTCTTATTTTGATATTTCTTGGTCAAATCTTTTCAACTTTGAATCAAATTATTTTAAATGTTTTATCAAATTAAATTTTCATAATTATATATTTAAAAACTACTTTATTAAAATTTTTGATAGATTTTTTTAATTCTAATCAACAATCATTTTAAAAAAGTTAGAAAATTTTGAACAATGAAAATCAAATTAGAAAATTACTTATGCGATAAAAAGAGTATATCATTTGGTCTTTACATATTCAAGCATTACATTTTTATCCTAAATCTTTTAATTTGTATAAAAAAGTTTCCTTTCTTGACTCTAATAATTAACGTGGAAAATTAAGAATATTTGTGTTAGACTTGAATTACATCATGTTTTGATTTGACAAAAATCACATGTTCTCTTGAATTTAATATCAAGTATTTGAAATTGTCTCAATTACTTTTTCAGTCCCTTAAGGTTACAAAATTGTTTGAAAAGCCATGCATTCTTAGAAAACATCTCCAAAGCTTCCAAACAATGCATTTTCAGCTAAAAAAATTAAGAGCAAACATGCTTTGAATTGTTTATTTGAATATAGGTAAAAGGTAATGAGAAAGTAGTTGGAGAGAAGCATCAAAAAGCTAAGGGAACGTCAAGACATAAATCAAAAGTCCATCCTAGAAAAGAGTAGGGATGCTTTACTTCTTCCGAAACAGGACAAAGCCTAGGTAGAAGGCTTTTGCATATATAGTGAGTATGTGAAAAAGCATATCATATATAACAAAGAAAAGAAAAACACAACTAAGGAACATAAAATTAAAAATTGAATAATTGTTAACCACATGGCGTTTAAGATAACACATAACTAACTATTGTCTTGACTTTCCAATGTTTCTAGTGGAGTTGCCAAGCTGTCATAACGTGATGAGCTTTAGAACTCAATAGTTTGACTTAAAAAAAAGGAGTCGTCGTCAACTTTTTTTGTTTAGGTGCGATTGACCACCTAAGTGAATCTATTTTTTTTATGAGGTCCTAGGCTTTACTTAGGACCATTAAAAATAATAGATTCTAGTCTACAAAGCAGATTAGATTCGAAAGTCCTTTATGCATGAGGAAAGTATTAGCACCCCTGTTGAAATGCCCCATACTTTGATATGGTGATAAATAAAGTTAGTCGGATGCGAATTGAGGCATAATAAGGAACTTTGGGAACCAAAGAGACAAGATAAAATTTTTAGAATAAAATAATATTAAAATATTAATATTTAGTCGGATGTCAAAATCAGTCATGAATAAGGATCATATGGTTGATCCAAAAAGGGGAGAAGATGTCAATCCTGACTCTATAAAATACTTGTCATGACATACATGTGAAGGATAACATGTTTGCATGCTAGGACAGTCTCGAAAAATTTACAAAAGTCGGTATTGTACCTAGAGGTACAACAAAGTTGATTTAAGCCTCGAACTAGATCAAATAAAGAATTTAAGATGAAATTAAGAATTTTAAAGTTCGAAAATGGTTTAATATGGTGATTTGGAGTTCGGGGATCAATTTGGAGTTAAATCGAAAATTTCACTATCTAGGGGTAAAATGGTAATTTTGCCACCTGAGGATAAAATTGGAATATTGAAAGAAGTTTTTGATCAAGATTGATCACATTTGACTCATTGGAGTATAATTTAAGGTTGATAAGTGAACAAATTATAATTTCAGTATTTTTGGAATATAGGGGCAAAATGGTAATTTTACCACCCCATGGGCAAAATAGTAATTTTTCACCACCAGGACACTTGTCCAGCACATGGTCTTCCCTTATCCTTATTTTGACCTTTGACTAATCATGTGGTGGAGATAAAAGGTTTAAAATTTTTAAAGTTTTAAAAATGGACCAATGGAAACATGCCACGTGTCAAGCAAGAATATTTTATTATTTTCCATTAAAATCAGCCCATATTTATCCCATTCTTCTTCTCCATATTCGGCCAAGACAAAAGGAAAGAAAGGAAAAACAAGAACAAAACCTAGGTGGAGGATTTCAAGAGAAAAAGTGTGGAAAATCAAGGAAAACAAGTGAAAAAGGTAGGATTTTTCAATTTAAACTTGAAATCTATTTTCCTTAAGCATTTCTCCTTATTTTTCATGGTTAGATTTCATGTTTTCATGATGAATTCATGGCTGGTCAAAATGGGTATGGAGAGAGAAAGATGTTGGATTGATTTGATTTTAAGTTATGTTAGTGTTTTTAGTTAGTTTAGCATATTTAGAAACAAAACAACAAGAAAAGAATTCATTTTCCCCCATCACCATTATTGTCGAAATTTTCTAAGGAGTATATTGTGGCTGAAATTGATGATATTTCATGATATTTGGGTGATATTTGATGTTTGATGAGGCTAGAAATTAAATGGGAAAATTTGGTGTGAAAATATGAATTTTTACCTAATGTATAGACATGTGTGATTATTGACCCGGGACTGATAAGTTGAATCTCATTCATAGTTATTGAGGTAATTTAGGTATAATTGGAGTGTAGAAAGTGAGAAGAATTGATTTGGAGCGTAGAAAGTGAGAAGAATTGATTTGGAGCTAAATTGGAGATTTTAGCCGATTAGGCCAAGTATAGTGTGACTTAGGTCGAATATCACATTTAAGTGATTAATCAGACATTTTGCATCCCATTGCATGCATTCATTTAGATTTAGAGAGCTTGAAATAGTTTATGATAAATTGACACAATTTATTAAAATTCGTGTCATGTATGATGTATAGGTGGTGAGCCCTCTAACAAGGATAAAGAGATTGTGCACGAAGATCGAAAATAGGAGTATATCGAACTCCTAGTATTGTGAGTAACCTTACCATCATTTTTATTATCTGAAGTATGTATTTATTCGGTTTTGGTGAAATTTTATGAAAAGGAGTTTAAATGGTAAATCTTTGTGTTTTACAAACAAAATATATTTACATGAAAGGATTTTATAAATTGTCTTGAAATCGAATAATGATTTTGAAAAATAGAGTAATTGGAGACCACTTGTTATATTGTAAATTTATGATTTGAAATCGAATGGCTTATGACAATATTTGCATGAATGGCTGAATTGATATTTGTGTTGAATTTATGAAATATGCATTTAGCCTTGAAAGGCTGTGAATTGCAATAATTGCCATATCATGTTATTGAATTTTATTGTATGGTGGGTTTAGCCTGCTGTAGTGGGCAGATTCTGTGGACCAGCCTATTAGAGGGGCACAAAATTCGGATATATATATGTACCTTGATCGGAGAGGCGCGTAGGGTATCTCTTGAGGTATGGATAGAGTTCACGTCATGCCGAACCACCTCGTGATGATGAACTTTGCTAACGCCAAGGAATGACTGTGTTTTTCAAACTAAAAATATGTTTTACGTGTATACGAAATTTTAATAACCTTGGCGGGCTCGAGTGTACGCCTCTGATCAAGGTATCATCGAGTACTATTTGATGGCATGAGCCAAATGTTTATGGAAGTCATAAGCTTTAATGAGAAATTAAATGAAATACAACCGTTTGCATGGGTTGGGATAAATTTTCAAATTGTGAAATACTTAAAAATGATGGGATATTTTAATTGTCTCTTTTTACTCGGTTTTAGCTAATTTAAATGATGTTTGTTTACTCACTGAGATTTTATAATCTCACCACCCTCATTTTCACCCATTTCAGGCTCAGAGTAGGTTGTAGATAGCTGATTCTATCGAGGGCTTCCATGGACTTGCGTCCTCCGAACTGTAGGTTCACCGTTTTCCTCACTTCTAGTCATTCATGGGCCCGCTTGATATTGTAAATTAAATTAAATTAAATTAAATGCATTGGTTTACTGTGTCACAATATGAATGAAATTATTTTGCTTTTATGTTACAAAAAGTATTTACATATAACTCTAAAATTATTATTTATAAGAAAATAAAATATTTTATTGAATACTTTGTTTTATCTTCTCATTATATTTAAATAATTATAATTTCATTTTAAATAAAGGTTTTAAGTGCTTAAACTTATGTTTGATTGTGAATTATGCAATTAGTACTTGCTTACTAAATTTTAAACTGGTTTAGTAATTTTTCAATGAAAAATTACTAAAACGCCCATGTGAGATGAAAACTTTTATTTTATCTATTTTAAGTTGGAAATAACTCAAAATCCTTTGGAACATAATATTTGGCAACGGTTACTCATCGGGGGAAACGAGAAACTAATATTAAGCCTTGCGGAGTTTCGGTTGGTATTCCGGGAGATGAGTGCCCATTGAGGCACCGCGGCTGTTGTCACGGGCTCGAGGGGAGTTTCGGGTCGTGACACCTGCAACGCCCATTTAATTTGTACCCTGTTAATTATATGTCCTTTTAAGCCTTATTAAATAAAATCTAGTTCAGTATTTTAATTCTATTTCCTTTTCCTATTTCTAATTTATTAGTTTTTCAAAATAAACAAAAATTCTTGACATTGAAAATTTCTCAAAATCTCCCAAACACTCATGGTAAAATTTTGGAAAATTCTCTCACATAAAATTCTAAAGAAGCCACTTTTGGTTTTCTTGAGATTTCATCATTGGAGAGAATTTATTTATTTAATTCTATAATTTATCTTTTAATTTATTTCTTTTCCTATTTTTATTTTATTAGTTTTTGAAATAAATAAAAATTCTTGATATTGAAAATTTCTCAAAATCTCCCAAATGCTCATGGTAAAATTTTGAAAAATTCTCTCACCTAAAAAATTTCCAAGAAGCCACTTTTGGTTTTGTCAAACCTTGTTCTTAAAATAATTACAACATCATTTACATGCTCAATAGAATGTTTGCATATGTAGAAAGTTCGAAAAAATCGTTGAAAGACGATATTGCCCCTAATGGTACCATTAAGTCGATTAAGCCTCGAATTAATTCAAATATGAATTTTAAGGTGAAATTAAGAGTTTCATGGTCCAGGGATAACTCAAAATGGTAATTCGGAGTTTGAGGATCAATTTGGAATCAAACCGAAATTTTCACTATCTAGGGGCAAAATGGTTATTTGCCACTTGAGGACAAAATGAGAATTTTTAAAAAATATTTTTTGGCCCCATTTGACTTATTGGAGTATGATTTGAGGTTTAGAAGTGAAAAATTTTAATTCTCAGTGTTTTTGGAGTATAGGGGTAAAAATGGTAATTTTACCTCCCCGGGGGGCAAATCGGTAAATTTTTACCCCCGACACTTGTCAAGACGAAGAGATTTTATTCACCATGGAAATGGATAAACATGAGAAATGTGTGGTGGAGAATTAAAGAATTAAAAGTCAAATATTTAAAATTTCAACCAATAAGGAAATGCCATGTGTTATGCTTTTATTATTTTATTGTTTCTTTATAAAAAGGTATAAAAATCAGTCCATTTCTCCCATAGTGGCTGGCCAAACCAGAAGAGAAGAGAAACCAAGGAAGAACAAACCATAGGTGGGGAAAATCAAAGAGAAAGTGTTGGAATTCAAGGATTTGATCAAGCAAAGGTAAAATTTCTTTGATTTTGCTAGTGATTTACCTTACCCATGCATTTCTCCTTGATTTCCATGCTTGGATTGTATGTTTTCATGGAGAAATCATGGCTGGCCGAATTGGTTTGGTGAGAGAAATGATGTTGGAATTGTTTGATTTTGAGTTATGTTGGTGTTTTGAGTTAGTTAAGCATGTTTAGAAACAAAACAATAAGAAAAGAATCCATTTTCCCCATGAACCTTCAATGGCCGAACCCTATGTGAAGTGTAGAAGTAATGAATTGATTTTGTGATCAAGTGAATTGGTTGAAAAATTGATGAAATGATGATTTATGGTGAGAAAATGGAATGGGAAAATTTTTAATGATAGTGCACCACAATGGTCGAAATTTTCAAGAAGAATTGTGAGGGTTATTAGGTTGAATTTTAGATTATTGGAATTGTATTTAGTGAATTGAAATATTAGAAATGAAATGGAGCAATTTGGAGCCAAATCGGACACAATTGTCATTTAATAGGATAATAGACCGAATTAGGTCAGCACCGCATTTAAGCGGTAGTCGGATAAGTTGCATATCATATCATGCATATACATCGAGCCTGAATTGATTTTATAATGGTCAAGCACTAATGTGGTGAATTATGTATTGTACATTGTGGATAGGTGGTGAGCAAATTACACTGGTAAAAGTACAGAGATTGTGCTTGAAGATTGGGATTAGGAGTACATCGACTCCTAGAACTATGAGTAAACTTACTATCGTCTTAATTATCTGGAGTAGTTTTTATTAAATTTTGAGATTTTATGGTAAAATGGGTTTAAATGGTAAATTGTTATGTTGTTTGAATAAATGTGATTTTATAAAATGATTTTATAAATTTTTAGAAATTAAATGATGATTTTGGAAAAATAGAGTAATTGGAGATTGTTTATAAATTGTGTTTAAATTAAATGGCTTATGACAATATATGAGCATGAATGGCTAAACTGATTTTTGGTGTTAGAATTATTTGTACTGTGTATTCAGCCTTGAGAGGCTAGATTACGATAAATTGACATGTCATGCAGAAAAAGATTTTATAAATCAGGTGGTAGATAAACTAATCTATAATCCCTGCAGTAGAGGTTCTGTGGACCAGCCTATTAGAGGGGGCACAGAATCAAATATACCTTACCTCGATCGGAGAGCCGTGTGAAGGGTGTCTCTGGAGGTAAAGATTTGAGTGCACTTCACGTGGACCACCACGTGAGAGTGAGACTCAGCCAACGCCAAGGCATGGCTAGATTTTCAAATATAAAAATATGTTCATGTGTGTACTACATTAAACAGTCTTGGTAGTCTCAGTCAGATGCCTAGGCCAAGGCATCCCCGACAATGATTTTGGCAAGAGCCAAGTTGATTATTTGAGTAAATTGATTATTGATGTTATGAAAAACATATTGGAATGGAATATCTTACTTGTCTCCATTTACTTGACTTTAGATAGTTTAGATGCTATCTGTTTACTCGCTAAGATTTTATAATCTCACCACCTTCAATTCTCTACATTTCAGGCTCGAGATAGTTGGTAGATAGCCGATTGCATCAAGGACTTCAGTTAGCCTTGCATCGACAAAATTGTAGGTTCACAAACTTGCACCTTATTGGTTAGTTGGGGCCCCATGTGTCATTGTAAAAGTAATTTTATACCTCAGTTATCTGCTTTAAAGTACATATGAATATATTTAGCTTTTACACCATAGAAATTATTTACGGATCTCTCTATAAATATTGTTTTTTTTAAGAAAATAAAATATTTTATTGAATATCATTATTTCATTTCAAACAATTATTTTAGACATCTAAATTTACTTTTACTTATGAAACATGTTTTTTTCACCCATACACTATGTTTTTGGCGGGTTTCGATATTTTTGAAGAAAAATGACGAAAATGCCAATGTGAGACAGAAAATAATATTATATTGTTTTGATTTGAAAATGACTTATGATTTCTTGAAATGCGAGATTTAATAACTGTCGCTCACCGAGAGATGCGAAAGCTGATGCTAAGCCTTGTGGGGTTCCGATAGGCATTTTGGGTAATAAGTGCCTATCGGGACGTCGCGGCGATTGTGATGGGCATGATGGGAGTTCCGGGTCATGACAGGTTTTCTTGAGATTTCGTCATAAGAGAATTTTTTTATTTAATTCTATAATTTTATCCTCTTTTATTTTATTTAAATATTTATGTAAATCCTTTTATATGGATAATTTTTCAAAAATCTCCAAAAGCTTATGGCAGAATTTTAAAAAAATCTCTCACCTAAAAATTCCTAAGAAGTCACTTTTAGTTTTCTATGAGATTCCATCCTTGGGGAATTTACATAAATTATGTAAACTTCTAATTTTTAAGAACCAAATAAATAAATAAATTAATAAATAAGATACCTAAACCCTACAACTACCTGAATATTTTTAGAATTTACTATCCAAACTCAAGCCCATTACCATCCCACTTCCCATGTGATCAAATGTTTGGGGCATACGAGACATTATCTCTTTGCAAGGTTGATGTTTTTGTGCCGGCTTTGATGAGTTACTAGTATAGAGCTCCAAAGATTTAAGTGTGCTCAACAGTTGTACAATCCATTAACCAATATGAATTTAGCAATGGGACGGTTTAAGAGAGTGGTAGGATGGCTTCTGTGAGGCCTTGTCAAGCTCGATTAAAAGACGGTATTGTACCGAGTGGTACAACTAAGTTAAATCGAGCCTTGAACTAGTTCAAATATAAATTCTAAGAGGAATTTGAAAATTAAAAAAAAAACCCATAGAATGGCGTAGAACAGTGATTCGGAGTTCAAGGTCCAATTTGGAGTCCATCAGAAAAATTGATCAATTAGGGACGAAACGGTCATTTTACCGTTTGGTGATAAAATGGAGATTTTAGCCAAGATTTGATCACATTTGACCAAGAATAATTATATAAGATATAACTATGATTATTGGAGTATAAAATGATGTTTAGTAGTGAAAAATTATGATTCCTGGTATTTTTGGAGCACAATGGCAAAATGGTAATTTTACCACTAGAGGACTAAACGAAAATTTTTATAAAACGATTTTTTTGCCCCATTTGGTTAATATTGATCAATGTTAGTGTTATTTGAGGTTGAAAAGTAGAAATAATTTGATTTCGGTACATTTCGGAGTATAGGGGCAAAATCGTAATTTTTTCACCCGAGGGCAAATCGGTAAATTTTTTGCCCCAGCACTTGTCAAGGCCAAGGGATTTTATTCATCCTATAAATGGATAAACATGAGAAATGTGTGGTGGAGAGAGATTACTTAATGGCTAAGTATGACACATGGACCAATGGAATGGTGACATGTGTCAAAATCTCATCCATTCATTATTTTCTTTATAAAAGGCATTAAAAACAGCCCATTTCTCCCATAGTGATCAGCCAAACCAGAAGAGAAGAGAAACCAAGGAAGAACAAGCCCTAGGTGGGAAAAATCAAAGAGAAAGTGTTGGAATTCAAGGAAACAATCTAGGTAAGTTAAAATTTCTTTAATTCTCCTTGATACCTAGCTTACCCATGCTTTTGTTCTTGATTTCCATGGTTGAATATTGAGTTATCATGATGAATTCAATTCTGAAAAATGGGTATGGAAGAGGAATTGTTGTTGGAATAATTTGATTTTAGACTATGTTAGTGTTTAGGGATAGTTAAGCATGGTTATGAACAAAAACACAAAAGAAATATTCAATTTCTCTAGGGTTCCTTGTTGGTCGAACCATGAGGGCTGAATATCAATGGGAGATTGCTTTTATTTCAAGGAAAATGGCTTGGAAATATGATGAATTAAGGTGAAACGGTTATGTAGAAAAATTTTCGGTGTTAGTGCACCAAATGACCGAATTTTTCTATAAGGAACTATGAGGGTTCTAATGCTGAATTTGGCTTTATTTAAATGGTATGTGGTAAATTAAGGTATTAGAGGAGAATGGATTAATTTGGAGTGAAATTGGACGCATTGGCCAATTTATCGGATGAAAAATTGACTTAGGCCACTACCGGGTCTAGATGGCTACCCGTGCATTTTTCATTTCATATCATATATATATCGAGCCTGAAATAGCTTATGACTATTAGACACAATTTAATTGGAATATGTGTCATGGATTATGGCTAGGTGGTGAGCCATTGCATACGGGTAAAGGACTGTACCCGCGGATTGAAAATATGAGTATTTCTACTCCCAATACCGGTGAGTGGACTTGCATTTCAAACTTGTTTTGGGGAATATGAAAGATTTTATCCAACTTGTCTTAGAAAATGTACCCTAGGAACAAGCTTTTAGTAAAATGATTTTATATTGTGAAAATGTGCTATACAATGGTTTATGTGTTATCACAATATGATAAACTACATGATATGCATTGGATGCTTCTTTGCATGTTGATGTGGACCCGGCTATGTATGAGTAGGAGTGCATATAAGCCGTTGCTGACCCGGCTATGTGCGAGTAGGAGTGCACATATGCCGTTGCTAACCCGACTATGTGCGAGTGGGAGTGCACATATGCCGTTGCTGACCCGCCTATGTGCGAGTAGGAGTGCGCATAAGCCGTTGCTGACCCGGCTATGTGCGAGTGGGAGTACGCATAAGCCGTTGCATATGAGATGATGATGATGGGATGATGTGCATGATGATGATTAGATGGTGTGCATGTTTATGATGGGTATATGATTGTAAATGCAAATATGTAAGCATTTGTTTTGTTGAAATTTGGAAGTTTACATGTGTTACATGTTGCTATTGTTATTTTAGCAGGATGACTTGTTTTAAGGGAAAAAAAAGACTTTTTCCTTGATGTTCTGGTTCTCGCTGCAGCAAGAATGAAGTTCACTACAGCGAGAAACTTTCTGTCCATTTTGCTAACTTGTGGGTTTTTGCCATATTTCCCATTTCTTTGGTACCATAGTTGAGCATGGATTTTTGTAAAGTGATTTACTCATGTGGGGTTTACATGAGGGGTTTAAAGGAGCTAAAACAATTGCATGGTTTTGAGAAAACGAATGCATCATGATTTCGATAAACATTCCTTATTGTATGCTTGTTCCCTTCTTGTTCACTCACTGAGTATTGTACTCACGTTTTATAAAAATTCATGTTTTCAGATCAGGTGACTGTTGAACCCTAGATCGAGGAGTTCTCATAGTGCATCTCCTGGGTATGTGTCTGGCATTCGATAGTAATCCATTTTATTGTAAATGTCTCCGCTGGAAGTCATAGGTCTTTTTGTATTGTGAATACAATCTAACAATGTGAATATGTGTATGCAATGTAAATTGCTAAATACATGACTGGTATAGTGCATGTATATTATTATCGATAATGCCATTGTGTTTTGGCTATGTTCACACCTGGGAAAAGGTGTGTATATGCATGATATGATAAATTTGTTAAGCAAAGGTAAATGGATAGGCTTGCTTGGGCTTAGTGAGCTATGCTCATTGAGCTCATGTGCCGATCATAGCCCGGGAAATTGGGTTGTGACAGCTTCCCCATCATGTGTGAGTGAGACATATGTTGGACTTTTAGGAGAAGACCCGTGGTGGTCATCATATTTGGATAAGACTATCTAAGATTTTTTGATAAATTAGAATTATCAAGATTATTAGATATTAACATTATTTGATAAAATGTTATCAAGCTTATCTTGATAAGAGTTACCATGTGATCTTTAAATGGCTGTAATTAGACTTGGATATTCTATAAAAATACACCAAGAATTTACCAAGAGTGTTCTACTACAACAAGATGTTCTAAAAATACAAAAAAAGAAAACTCTCCTCCCTAGAGAAAAACCACTCTCCTTTAAGGTTATTGTGAAAAGTGTGGTTATTACTTGATTTCGAAAAGTGTGGTTATTACTTGATTTTGTAATAGTTTTCTGGTACAAGTTTTTAAAGATTACTAGGCTCATAAGACGTCTAGAATCAAAATCCTAGAGTCATTTGCCTTAGTCTTGAAAAGATAAAAGATTGGTACAAGTATGATGAAGGTAAAATTATTTCGTAATTTACTTTTATAATCTGTAAGTTTTCTTACATAAATTGTCCTTAATCTTTAATCCTCTCACTCATACCTTTTCCCTTACACACGAAACTGCCAATGTCATTGACATCAATTCTTCATCCAATTAATCACAAGAAATACTATTTAAGTCAAGTAAATTACATTTATGTTCCTTATTGCTTACAATTATAAGAGTAATTTGTTGATCTTTATACTTTTAACGTTACAATGAAATAGTCTGTCCCTTAGTTGAGATTAGTATTGTCATTTGGCTACATTTCTGTACATGTCAATAAAGGTGTATATTAATGCTTGTTTGAATTTTTTAAATTTAAAATTTAAAAATCAATATTATATTAATCATGTAAAATTTTTAAAAAAGTAACTTATTTATAAAAATAAAAAGAGAAAATTTAATTTATTTTTGGATTATAATATTTCATCAAATATATCTAAAAATAAAAAAAAAGTGTCTAATTTTTTCTTTCCTACACTCTTTATATTTTTTATTTTTCCTTTTCCATTTTTTCTTTCTTTCTTCTCCCACTCTCTCCCTCGCCAAAGAAGGGCTAGTCAACGAGGGGGCGAAGGGTTGAATTCGACCAAACTGATATCACGACGCTTGCTAGTAGGGGTGAGCAAATAAGTGAATTGGGTGATTTGGTTCACCATGCCTAAAGATCAAATGAATCAAACATTTTTAAAAAGTTGACCAAAACTGACCAAATATAAAGAAAGATCAAATTGACCAAATATAAAATTGATTCAATTGGTTTAGTTTTAGATTAATGAACCAAAATTTATTAATTTTTTTTTACAAATTACAATATTAAAATTTATGAACTTCATCCATAATTATAAAATATAAAAATAATCTAAACATAAAAAAAAAAACATACATTTGTTCCTTCACTCACATAATTATGTCTTTTTACATAAACCATCAAATTAACATTCAACCTAACAAAAAGTCTAAGATAATAAAATTAACATCTAAAAAATAAAAATATAATGTTATAATGTTTTATATCAAAGTTTGTGTAAATAATAACTAATTATAAACAATATGTTATAAAAACTAAATTGATAACCAATAATGTTATTAAGTGTAATCATATAAATAAAGTTTATCATAAGTTATAGTAATGTTTATGTATAAATTAAATATATGTATATATAATATATTACTTTATTATATATATGAAATTAATGACACAGCTTATATGTTAAATGTTTTAATTTTTATATCAAAGTTTGTATAAATAATAACTAATTATAAACAATATGTTATAAAAACTAAGATGATAACTAATAAAGTTATTAAATGTAATCATATAAATGAAGTTTATTATGTATTGTAATGCTTATGTATAAATTAAATATATGTATATATAATATATTGATACAATTATATATATATATATATTCATAACAGTTTATATTACAAAATTTTACTAAGGTGTAATAATTAAAATATATTAATATATAAGATATTTACTATCATATTTTATAATATTAACATATAAGTTATGCACTTGAGCATTTGATTCATTGGTTAGTACATTATCTCCTTGCCTAAAAAGTAGAGTTCGAATCCCTCTTCCCTTAATTATAAAAAAAACATATAAGTTATATCATTTAAAATATATAACTTATAATTTCATATTAATACAAATTTATGAATAAATAAATATATATAGTTAATATTAAATTGCTATGATTATGATTTGTCTATGTATATATAATAAATTAATAAATTTTAAGTATATTATTAATTAAGTTTATTATGATTTTTTTAATATATATATATATTAATATATAAAAAATTAGTTTAGTTTTTTGAGTGAATTGATTCAAAAATTTTAACATCGAAAACTGATCAAAATATCAAATAGACCAATTAATCCAATAGACTAATTACATGAAACGGTTTTACTCAAAACGCATTTAATTTGGATTAATAATTAGTTTAATTTGATTTTGCTCAATCCTGTTTGTTATAGACCAAAAGGGGTTTTTAAATCTGATCTCTTCCCTTCTTTTGGGATCGTCGATAGCAAGTTGATTTGTCTCCAATATGCGCTGCAACTTGGATTGGACTAGATTCGACCTTTCGTCGATGCGAACTTGCCCTTGGTATGGTTGACGGGCAGAGTGGGAAAAGAAGAGATCGGAAAAACAATATAAGTAAAAGGAAAAAGGAGAGAGAAAATGACAAAAAAACTTTCAGGTAAGCTTAATTTTCATATATGTCATTCGGTACGTGTTTGCCAAGTGGCAACACATGTTATCAGCTAGTATTTATTGCTAATTTGATAGAAATAATGAGGAAAGAATTGTTTCGTTAAAATATTAAAAGTATAAAGTTCAACAAATTATAGAGATGAAAATGATATGCAACCTAAGCTTTATGAATCATTGGATGTAATTTAGTGGTTTAAGTTTGAATTTTTTTTGTTATTAATTCGTTAAGAAAAAACAAAAAGGAGGAAAAGAGAAGACCTTGACTTAAAAGCAATTTATAGTCAATGATAAGTATAGTGTATTGTACTATATTTTATTAGTTATAAAAGATGTAGCAGTTGTTGATAAAGATTGACTAGATCTGGTCTCGATTATATCAATTATATATTGTATCAATAAAATAATGATTGGACTCTCGAGGGAAGACACGCATGACTTAAAATACAAATTCAGAGTCGTCCATAGGTAGACTAGAATATGTCGTATACTTTATTGGCTGCAAAAGCATAAAAAACGTGGCAATGTATACTTGCTTTAATTGCTCTTGGAAAAATATACAAAAATACTTCAGCTCACATGCATTGACGTGGGTCAATGGCATAAGACAATTAGGTGGGTGATTGTCCGGCTTATGAAAGAGTTTTTTTTCATTGTAAAAGTAGAAGTTTCAAAATGCTATTATTTTTAATTTGTGTAAAAAGTTTATCTGATATTTTAGATTAAATTAAAAAAATAAAATTCATTGAAATATTTAATAAGTTTGTTTAATATTCTCACTTTTTTTTGAATAATATGTAATTTTTTATTGCAAATTGTCAGAGTGAAAAATACTCTGGACTTTATTGTTTAATATTCTCACTTTACCCTTCAATAATTCATAAAATTATAAGGAGAAATTTATTTTTTCACATTTATCATTTTTACTTGGTTGAATATTTTCTCTTGATTTTATTTTTTGTTTTTAGTTAATAACAAATTATTTTATTTTTTTAATCCTTTCATTTTAAAATTTATTGTTTGTTTTAATAAAATTTAATCTTTTATTTTTATTTATTTATCAATTGATTGATATGTGAACAAATGTGAATACTTAAAAAGTGTTTTTATTATACCAGAAAACTTTGCTTTTGGATTTGCCTTTTAAGACCATCCAACCCAAGTTCAATCAAACCTTGCCCCTATTGAAGACAAATAATGGATATATTTCTTTTTTTCATTTTTTTCAATCGCAAAGAAATATTATTTTTTTTAAAGTATATGTATTTCATTGAATATAGTACCTGTACATAAACAAAAAGGACCAACCAATTTGTTATTTGTATATGACCACCCTTTCCAACATCCAATAATCTTAATTTTCCCTGTACAAAACTGAACAAATAATGAAAAGACATGATCTATACATTTCAAACGCATATCAGCCATAAACAAAAAGTTGAAATAATATAGTGGAACCCACTAAGAACATAAAAAGCAAAACAATAGAAAAAATATTAAAAAAAAACCACGACTTAAATATATTTCGAGTCAATGGATAGACTATTAAGAAAATAAATATAGGAAAAAGTAGTGGTACTAAAGCTAGCCACCTTCTTTGATGTAACATTCTAATTCTATGAATAAAATATGACTAGCAAAGGGAGGTCAATGGACGATATTCATACAAGTTTCTACATATATGTTGATTAATGGGAGCGCAGATATTCACGAATAGGAAGAGAAATTCAGCCTTCTTCAAATTTTGTTGGCTTCGCCATCTGTTGTCCAAGAAGAAGCTACTCTCCAGGGATCTAGTGTTTTTGTTCATAGACATTGGAGTAGTACACTACAACAACAAGAGGTACTTCATTTAACATTTTCTTCTTATCTTCTACTGGATCTAACATATTGCTCCTTACTACTTTTGCATTTCTCAGATCTTCAATTCTTCTTAAATTGAATTTCTGGTCCAAAAAAAAAAAAGAAATTGGTAGATTACAATTCGGGAAGTAAGGGTTTTTGGGATGGGTTGTGCACTGTTTTTCGGATTGCAGGTTCCTGGCTTTTGTTTTGCCCACTCTCTGTGATATGGTGTCTGTTACATACTACTGTTTCGGGTTTACCGGCTTGGTGGATGATTCCGTCCACCATCCTGTAAGAATGGTGCCTCTAATGCCGGTCTAAGTCTCCAGCCTGATGTTTTAAGGCTACAGACTTCAGCCGACATTTTTTGTTCTCACTTCATTCTATTATTACAAGTGACTATGCTTTTCAAAGGAAAAAAAGATTACAATTCAACTTTCTTAGAACTTTATTAAGAGTGATTTCAACCCACCTCTGATAGAATTCGTATTGAACTAAGTCAAGTATTAACATTATGTCACTATGGTTTCATGTAATTGATATTTTGTTATTTAGATTGTGTTTTTTATTTATTATTTATTTTTGTGAGTATATATTAAGAAGGTAGTGGAAACTTTGTTTTCGTGAGGAAGGAAATTATAATTACTCGTCTATGGAATGCAAATGATGTGTTTTTTAGTGACTGAATTAGTGACACATAATTATTTTTGGACCATGGTATTAATAGAATCAATGACCATTTCAACTAATGTCAATCTTGAGTATGCATTGCACTTTTTTTTGTTATATCATATTGAATATTTGAAGTAGCCTTCCTGAAGGTAATCCTTTTGTTTAATTTTTATCACAAAGGAAAAGTAGAGATGCACATAAAGAATTTTTTTTAAAAAAAATAGTAAAAGCTCAACAAGTGGAATGCTAAAGGCTACACTTACTCTAGTATTAGAAATAATACAAACCATCAAGTTATATCACATTTACAGATATTTGGTGCTAATTAATAATACTAAAATATGTTTAATATTTTGGTTCTAATGGTTAAGATTATCACTACTAATTTGCACTTGAATTGCAGTTTTTTAATAAATAATTTAACTTGTTTTTTTCTTTCCCAAAATACAACTACTTTCTTCTTACTTCTCAGCTAACTAGGAATTCGTTTCCTGAATTTAGATAGAATTTATCCTATATATGTTTTTTTAACTCTAAGTTTGTCTGGATGCTAAGGTGGGAAATTAAACATGGAAAATGTTCCAAGAAACCATGAGGCTGATATAGAAAATAATTCTTCAGAAGAAGAACTGCTCTATGTTGCGGAACGGATTCATTCCAAGTTTGACGTTGTGAAGTCCTATTCTCAGCGTCCCTTGATGCAAGATCGTCTTATCTTCTGTACCGACCCTTTACTTCGTGAAGTAAATAAAGAAGCCTACAAACCGAATTTTGTCATCATTGGTCATCTTTGTCCTTATAGGGAAGGAGAGTTTTTAATGGAAATCGAAATGCAAAAGCGGATATATTTGGCCTCGTTTCTCCAGAAAGCTGAGAAGACAGCTAGCTTGAAGGATTTTTCCAAATTGATCAAAGACTCCGCAGACCGAATCAATGGTTGTTATGAAATAACCCATTGCCGATATTATTCTCAGTACCTAGGAAAGATCGAACAGGCATACATAGAAGGCGATTCCGGATGTTTCATTGAGATGATTTTAGTGGATGCAAGCTTCATCATTGAACTCTTCTTGAGAGCCTACAACAAGAAATGGAGAGAGGAAGGCGATTTTATCCTCGATGGGCCAGGGAAGATGCACAATATCCGGCGAGACTTGTTCTTGGCTGAAAATCAACTGCCCTTCTTCATTCTTAAAGACCTATATGAATTTGCCTTTGGTGGTAATCCCGACTTCCCTTCCTTTCTTCATCTTACCTGTCACTTCTTCGGCCCTTATTACAACCAGCACACATCCATTCAGGCACCAA
The DNA here is from genome assembly GCF_053813885.1 of Theobroma cacao. NCBI lineage: Eukaryota > Viridiplantae > Streptophyta > Magnoliopsida > Malvales > Malvaceae > Theobroma > Theobroma cacao. Next base: position 13,847,561 of record NC_142645.1, read on the forward strand.
GCGTTTGCCATGGTAGAGCTAAGCTGGAGGACGCTAAACATTTCACAGACTTGCTAAGAACACTTCAGCTACCACCATATTCATTGCTACCATCATCCAAAAAGCCAGAAGAAAGCCTAGAGGCGGGCCAAGGGCAAGGTGAATATTTATACAGTGCAGTTCTGCTGCGTGAAGCAGGGGTGAAGTTTAAAGTGACCACAAACAGATGCTTACTCGACATAGAATTCAACCAAAACAACGGAGAGTTGAAAATCCCCCCTTTGAGACTTGATGAGTTAACGGAATCATTTTTCCGAAATCTCATGGCTTGGGAGCAACGCTACTATCCACATGAAACTCTCATTTGTGACTATATTTTTCTAATGGAATATCTCATCAAGTCTACTGAAGACGTGGATTTACTCGTTCGAAAAAGAATTCTCATCAACCAGCTTGGCAGCCATAAAGCAGTGGTAAGTCTATTCAACAAATTGTGCAAGCATGTTATTCCAATGGAAAAGAACCACTACTCTGATATTTTTTGGAAGCTCAATGCTTACAATGCAGTTCGCCGTCATAGCTGGATAGCAATTCTCAGACTGCAGTATTTCTCAACTCTCTGGAGAGGTGTTGCCACAATTGCTGCAGTTGTCCTCCTTGTGCTTACTTTAATACAAACCATATGTGCTGTCATTTCCCTTTAGATGTGTTGCAAGTAATGCTTGCATCGAGTCTAAGTGGACAGCATGACACGTGTGCTATTGAGACAACAATGTTCTTTAGTGTGCGTCTGCATGGGGTAAGTAGATGAAAATGTGTAACCTTGCATGGTTACTATATGAACCTGTTTTACACTTGTAATTCCTTCCATATACAAGTCTTGTGTCGATGATTACCATGTAGTCATCATATGTATATATGTTTGAAGTAATCTGAATCATGAATCTATGAAGAAACCTTGTTTAGGAATTTCCTCTGTTCATCCCTGTTTTGCTCATCCCTGTTTTGCTAACCCGAAACAGAGGCTTGCTTTGCTCCCTCCCTTACGAACTTAACCAGATGCAGTTACAGAGTCCATTCATTTCCATTGAATAACCCATTATACATTACATAAGGGACGTTTTAACAAATAATCTTAAAAAATGAGGAAAATACCAGAAGCACGTCTTGAAGTGTCTTCCAAAGATTTAGAATTTGAGCATGCATCTTTATTGTTGTTCATGGGGTGTCTTTTAGGCCACATTCCTTATCTAAAAAGGCATGCACCGTCCACACCAACGTTGAAGAAGTGGAAACTCTCGTGATGAACTTCTTTCTATATTTGATAGTGCAAATGATTATCAACTGGAGCAGGGCAAATAACGGTACTGTATATGTAATGATTAGAAATCTTGTGTTTGAGGGGGGCATGTTGGTAAAGAAAGGAAGCAAGGAATGCCAGTATTATTTGAATTTGAATGACAACCTAGAGAGTAGCATGGCGCACAAGAGTAGAAAAAGGATGTAAAAAGGAGAGGCAGCAGCGGAAAGAAGGAGACAGGGCTGTTAGAAGTATCGTACGAGGGTAGAAAGCCCACTCTTTAATGTACTAGTAAGAAGAAAAAGAGAAATTAGAGATACAGCCATGTCAATATCTTAAACCAAGAATAGAGAGAGGGAGATTACCTAGTGATGCCAACTATGAGAAGACATGAAACAGAGAAATTTCTGCTTCTTGAAATAAGGGGCTAAGGAAGTAAGAAATTGGAAGCAATAGGAGGACATGAAATAAAAGGGTGTTCATTATTCAATACTATGTGGTAATTAAAAGAGTATTTAATGTCTACCATTATATTATTGCAAATTATGAAATTTACAGGTTTAATTCCCTTTCAAATTTGATGACTACTTTTAAAAGAGCAAGAAAAATACCTTGATCTTAGTGTATTTCATATTTTTTTTAAAAAAATTTTGCATCTATAAATTATAGTTTTTAATTATAAAAGATAAAAAGATTATTAAAAATTATTATGTAAGAAAAAATAAAAGTTATAGATGTTCAATAAAGATTTTCTTGTTCATTGCAGGGTGAATTGATTAGGAAATTTCATTCCCCACATTTCTATCAACTTTGCCTATAAAATGTATACCACATTTCTTACTCATTATATTATTGCAAATTATGAAATTTACAGGTTTAATTCCCTTTCAAATTTGATGACTACTTTTAAAAGAGTAAGAAAAATACCTTGATCTTAGTGTATTTCATATTTTTTTAAAAAAAATTTTGCATCTATAAATTATAGTTTTTAATTATAAAAGATAAAAAGATTATTAAAAATTATTATGTAAGAAAAAATAAAAGTTATAGATGTTCAATAAAGATTTTCTTGTTCATTGCAGGGTGAATTGATTAGGAAATTTCATTCCCCACATTTCTATCAACTTTGCCTATAAAATGTATACCACATTTCTTACTCATTATATTATTGCAAATTATGAAATTTACAGGTTTAATTCCCTTTCAAATTTGATGACTACTTTTAAAAGAGTAAGAAAAATACCTTGATCTTAGTGTATTTCATATTTTTTTAAAAAAAATTTTGCATCTATAAATTATAGTTTTTAATTATAAAAGATAAAAAGATTATTAAAAATTATTATGTAAGAAAAAATAAAAGTTATAGATGTTCAATAAAGATTTTCTTGTTCATTGCAGGGTGAATTGATTAGGAAATTTCATTCCCCACATTTCTATCAACTTTGCCTATAAAATGTATACCACATTTCTTACTCATTATATTATTGCAAATTATGAAATTTACAGGTTTAATTCCCTTTCAAATTTGATGACTACTTTTAAAAGAGTAAGAAAAATACCTTGATCTTAGTGTATTTCATATTTTTTTAAAAAAAATTTTGCATCTATAAATTATAGTTTTTAATTATAAAAGATAAAAAGATTATTAAAAATTATTATGTAAGAAAAAATAAAAGTTATAGATGTTCAATAAAGATTTTCTTGTTCATTGCAGGGTGAATTGATTAGGAAATTTCATTCCCCACATTTCTATCAACCTTGCCTATAAAATGTATACCATTTATTTTTTTATTTATTTTTTAAATATAATAAATATAAAAAATCAAAGTTATGGTGGAATTGGATGATTAAAAAAAAAGGAGACTATAGTATAACTATTTTAATTATTATATAAGTCGAAAAACAAAAACGGCTGCCATAATCTGTTAGTAGAAGGGTAAATATTTAGGTGTAAAAAATTTATAATATTAAGAAATAAATATAAATATTTTTTTTTGAGAAGTATGCAATTTTATTGCTGAAGTAATAAACACAGTTGCCTTTAATTTCCGAATACAGCTTACTTCCACGTCCAAAGCCAAACCAAATCATGTTGTCAAATCACACCGCCCAAGCCAAATTCAGACATAAATTTCACGGTATCTTTTAATGTCTAAACAAAATCCATGTCTGAAATTTGCTTTTGGAGGACGCAGCAGTAAATACAAATTTGCTTCATCCTCCTACACTTCCTCCGACGAGAAATCACTAAAGTCGGACTCCTAGCTAAGCAAATAACAATCTCTACAAAATCAAACACTGGACTCCATAATTTGAAAGAGTCCCTCTTCCCAACCAACACCATCTCTTGCAAGTTTATCCGCTTCCTCATTCCTTTCTCTCCTAATATGGATGATTTTCCAATACTTGACTAACGTTTGCAAGCTTAAAATTTGAATTATACATAGCCTACACCGCCATGGAGCTCTCTCATAGTTATTAATCCATGAAACAATATTTGTAGAATCACTTTCTATCCAGAGATTTAATATTGAATTTCTCCTGTAACTAATAAAGAGATGAAAGGCCTTATTGATAGCTTGTAACTCAGCAAAATTAGAGTCACAATCACTGATTGAACATGAGAACTTCATTAACATAACCCCATTATTATCTAACAATACTCCACCAATACCAGTTAATCTCGGATTACTTGAAGACGCACGATCCACATTAAATTGAACTCAACCTTCTAAAGGGGCTATCCATTGAATTTCTTTGCACCTTGGATTAATTTTGTGTGACATCACTAGTCTATGAGGTATTCAAACCATATCATCAATCCTCTCAACTATGTTTGACCATTTTGCTCTAGACCAAGTGGCCACTGTTATTTTAATGAGATCATAGACCTGCAGATTATCCCATGATTTCCCATTAAACAAGATCTCATTTATGGAGAAGTCAAATTGTCCAAACAATAGCATAAAAAGACAAAATCCATGCTTAAGGTTATCCCCAGATATACATAGGGATCTCCATGCCAAAAGAAATGACTTGGACTTTTATATGTAACCCATTGAATCTCCCATTCCCGACACCATAGACTCCATATGATCTCCATGTCATTTCGCATGTGAAAAATAATTGAGAAACAGTTTTGGGTTTAGCATTACAAAGAACACAATTCACTTGATTGTCATTAATTAATTTCCGCCTAGCCAATTCATATTTGACAGCCACTCTTTGCCACATTAATTACCAAGCGAAAACCTCAAACTCTTATGGAGCGTAGCCTATCTAGATTTTCTTCCATAGTTCTCTGTTTACAAAATACTGGTTGCAAGCAAGATGGCAAAAGGATTTAGAAGTGAACGTACCACTTGGTCTAAGCTTTCAGATAATATTATCTTTAAAAAGTTAAATTATATAATTAGTCCTTATACTCTACCAAAAAATATGAATTTAGTCCCTATATAATAATACATGTAAATTGAGTTTCTGTACTTTATTAATTTGTTAATTTCAGTCCCTAATTCTAAAACTGTTAAAATTTACCATTATGTATGTTGACATGGTATTTTAACCAAACTAATGTTGTACCCTTTGGTAACAGGCATTGGTAGTGTGTTGACTTGACAAAATGCTAACACAGCATATACTAATGCACAAACCCGAAATTTTAACATCAAAAACACCTTAACCCTAAGAGATACATTTAACATAGACTAATAAGGCTTTTTCAAAAAAAAAAAAAAAAACATAGACTAACAAGAAAATTAAAAGAGAAATAATAGTTTTAAGGATTAATCCGCTCTTTGGTGATAAAGCCATCCATGTCTTGTATGTTCTTTGACAAACTACAAGTGAAGGCATTTGCATTGGAGCCCAGTCCATGTGTTGAGGATCCAATGAAGGACGGGATCATAGACTTGGATGGTGAGGTCTTGACGAGGGGAAAGGGAACATACACATGCAACCAAAAGGTCCTTATGGCTTATAATAAGCTTCAAACAACTGTGGATCAAGGTTTAGCTACTTTATTTGCGTTTATATAGGCTTGTATATCAATTATACATTAGCCTTAATTTGTGATTCCATAGATTTGAAACAAAGAAAAACAAGTATTTCACTTGTTTTCTATTTAATTTTGGCTGCACAGAACCACAAAAGGGAGATAAAGGGATTGGAATTTGAAAAATCACTCTTTCATTTATAAGTTTGTTGTATTATTACAGCATGATTGCAACTATATCTGGACACAAAGGAAACAAAATCTATTTTCTAATTAGCCGTCAACAGCACTCAGCTATCACAAGTTCTGAATGTGTGACCGGTGAGGGGGAAGCCAGATTGCCACCAGTAGTAGCAACTAAACTGTAACTAAAAAAAATTTGTTTAACACAGATTAACAAGAAAATTAAGAAAATTATAGTGTTTTGGGGTTAAAATTGGAATTTGTCCATCAGTATGTGCCATGTCAGCATTTTGTCATGTCAGCACATAGACAACAAAAAGTGCCACGTCAATGTATTTAACAGTGTTAGAGTTAAGGATTGAATTTAACAAATTGACAAAGTATAAGGACTCAATTTACACAAATTATTATTTAGAGACTAAATTCATATATTTTTTTTTTGTAGAGTAGAAGGACTAATTACATAATATAACTTATTTAAAATTATTTCCAAGTGTAAATTCTCTTATAATACTCCACATCCTTGTCCATTGCTGACATTCCCATCTAAAAAGTTGTCTACGAAGTTTATTCTACCACTACCATCCATCATTAGTCCAGCTTCCATAATCACAAAGCTTTTTATCCTTATGTATCGCTAATGCATATATCCTTGGAAATTCATTTTTCAAAGTCAAATTTTCTACCTATGGATCATGCCAGAATGAAATGAATTGCCCATCACCTACAACAAATCCAAAGTTAGTTGTTACCTGCAAGAAATGTTTATCAGTAGGCATTAAAGGAAAACTAATATTTTTCCATGTGTTTGAACATTTACCAGTAACAGTAGGGTTGTGCAGAAGGGCACAAAGATCGTAGTCATTCTTGTTGACTCCATGTGTTTTATATGCACCATGGTAATGTGATTGCATACGTGTCTAGACAGCTCAAGAAGAATGAGTAGAATTACCCCACACATGATTTAGAGATGACAACCATAGTCTTTCCCTTAAAGATCTGGAGGCATTATTTGTGTGGTGAGGTTAGTGAGATTTACACAGATCACAAAAGTCTGAAATATATATATATTTGAGTAACGAGATCTCAATCTTAGGCAATGATAGTGGATGGGATTGCTAAAAGATTATGATTGTACTATATTGTATTACCCTAACAAAGCCAATGTGGTGGCAAATGCTTTAAGTTGAAAATCTATGGGGAGTTTAGCCCACATCTCAATTGAGAGGAGATCATTGGTGCAGTGTATGCACGACCTAGGCGATATGGGCATCTGATTTGAGATTAATGATCATGAGGCATTGCTAACCCATTTTAGAGTTAGACCCAAATCCCAAGGCAAGGATGATTTTATTACGAAAGCATCAAAAGATCCTTAAGGGAAGAAAAGACGAATGTTCACTACAGCCACTGATGGATTACTTAGATATGGATCTAGAGTTTACATGCTAGATATTGATGACTTGAGATGAGAGATTTTGGATGAGGCCCATGTGGCTAAATATCTTAAGAGGGATGCAACTGAGTTTGTGGCTAAATGCTAAATGCCTAGTGTGGCAACAAGTTAAGGTAGAGCATTAGAGGTCTGTCGAATTATTACAGCCCTTACCCGTTCTTGAGTGGAAGTCGATACATATCTTTATGGATTTTTGATAATTCTATGATATAGAGTTATTTGGACATAATTTTGATAATATTTTAGCTTAATTCTTGTAGTAATACATAAAAATTAGTATATTTTATTTAATTATCTTAAATTAATTAATTTAGGTGAGTCAATATAATCTTAGTAAATTTTATACGTAATTGGTGTTAATGTGGTTAATATAAGTTGTTATTGATTTTTTATGCTTTTGTAGATATTTAATGAAAGAAGAATTTTAATGAAAGAAGGAGAGCAATTTCAAGGTGTAGACTTTCACTGCATATGTTTTGGTATTTTGACCATAAATCTCTCTACAGAACTCCAAATGAACTGATTCTTGGACCATTGGAAAAATAAGAGAAATATCTACAATTGAAGTACTTACACTTTGCCCAATTTGGCTTGGAAGATGGTCAAAAATGTTGTTGAATTTGAAATAATGTAGCAGTCCTAGAGTAACTACGATTTCTATTAATTAATTGGGTAAGGTCGCGACCCACATAGTCTAATGAGGAAATCCCAACTGAAATTGACTTTTTCCTTCACCCAACTTGGCCTAACTTCAAAGCCCTATAAAAATAACCTTTCGGAGTACTTTTGGGAAAGGAGAACAAAACACCAAATAGATAGCTAAGATTCAAGCCACAAAGTTATTGAAGCTAAGAAAAATTTGAAGGATTCAAGGAGATTTGGAGATCAAGAATACAATTCTTGAGTTTTTCTATCTTTTTGTTATTCTTTTATTTTCTTAGTTTTGTTTTTAATATTTAAATTTTATTTGATGATGATATGCAACTTAATGAGGAACTAAACTTTTTATCCAAGATTATGATTGAACTCAATATATAGTCTGAATTATTTACCTCTCTTTTACTTATGTTTGATGAATTTAAGTTGTTTATTTTATTTTGTTCTTAACGCTTCTATTGCCTGATCACCAATTAAATTGAATTGGAAACCTAGGTTAAACCTTGACGAAGGAGATTTAGGTAGACCTTGAATAGAATAGCGCATGATCGAATGCACTTAGTTGATTAGGTGGTTTGATTTACATATAAGGTAGACATACACCTATAAGCCATACGTAGTCAAAATTAAAGCACAAACTTAATGAATCTTTCTTCAATAAAATTTGCATAGACATATAGTAAATTAATTGGGAGAGGTATTTTTATGAGAAACTCGACAGAGACTTTTACATAATTCAGGGCTCTAGGTTAGCAACTTAATCCATTAAACTAAGTTAAAAGAGATAGAAAATAATTAGATAAAGTGTTGAGACACATCATAATCTTAGGTCTAATAGTTAAGTGAGTTTTATAAAATAAATTTATTATTTAAATTTAGTTTTAGTTTATTAGTTTTAATTTTCTTTTTTAATAATTTTAAATTAATTATTTGGATAAGATTAAGGTGTTACAATTTTAGTAGTTAATAGTAAGAATTAATTCAATTCTTTGTGGGATTGACACTCTACTCATCTCTATATTATCTTTGTGATACATATACTTGCATGGGTAGAAAATGAAACAACAATTTCATGACTGCACTACCCCTTACGAGGTAAGGGGTGTGGCTTTATTTGGCTGATTGTGAATAAACTAACTAAGTCCACCCATTTCCAATCGGTTAAGACCACTTATGGAATAACATAGTATGCTAGGTTGTACATTGATGAAATAGTGTAATTGCACAGAGTTCTAGTCACTATAGTGTCTAATAGAGGTACATAGTTCATTAATGGATTTTTGGGGAAAGTGCAGAAGGCTTTGGCAACAAAGTTAAACTTTAGTACTGTTTTTCACTTATAAACTGATTGGCAATTAGAGAGGACTATACAGGCTTTGGAGGATATATTAAAAGCTTGTGTCGTGGACTTTGGAGTTGCTTGGGATCGACACTTGCTATTAGTAAAGTTTGCTTATAACAATGGCTTTCAGTCAAGTATCCAGATGTCTTCTTACGAGGCTTTGCACGGACGGAGACGTAGATCACCCATATGTTGGTTTAAAGTTGGTGAGAGAAACCTTGTTGGACCAGATCTAGTCTAAGAGACCACCAACAAAATCTAGTTGATTACAGAGAGGATGTTGACTGTGCAAAGTCGCTAAAAGTCATATACTGACCATAAACGTCAAAAGTTGGAGTTTAGGGTTGGTAACCATGTGTTTTTAAGGTTTTCACCGACCAAAGGCATTATGAAATTTGGGAAAAGGGCAAGTTGAGCTCAAGGTACATTGCACCATTTGATATCCTTGAGAGAGTTGGCATGGTGGCTTATTGTTTAGCACTTTAGTCGGACCTTGCTAGTGTTCATCCCGTGTTTCACGTATAAGTAGTAAGGAAGTACCAACCAAATCTTTCGCATGTGATTCAACATGAGATTTTATAGTTGAGGGATGGCTTGAGTTTTGAGGAGGTACAGGTAGCAATATTGAATAAGCAAGTGAAGAAGTTACACTCCAAGAGGTATGCTTAGCCAAGGTACAATGGCATAACCACACGAGCAAGGAGGTTACTTAGGAGATCGAGGATGACAAGTGCACATGTTACTCGCCTTTGATTCAGCAAAGGTTAGTACATTAGTTAAATTCAAGGATGAAATTTCATAAATGGGGAGCATGTGAAATCCTACCTTCATTTACTTAGTTAAGATAGGAAATCCTTAGATGAGCTAAGTGAAATTGTGTTTTATACACTTGATTTCAAGTTTTTAACTTAAAAAATTCATGTTTTAATGTTTTTAGATGATGTACAAAGTTTGGTTTCAAATAGAGCCCATTTGGACAAGTTTTCAACTTGATATCTAGCTTCTTGAGCTGATCTATCGATAAATGCTCGTCATCTATTGGTAAATGTTTTTCATTGAACCCATAAATGCATTTTCATGAATATTTATCGACAGATGATCATCATTTATCAATAGATGATACTAAATATCGATAGATTTTTGAGTCTATCGATAGATGAAAATCTGAGGGTTTTTTAAAAGGAATTTTAGGCTCATTTATCGATAGATGAGCACAATCTATCGATAGATGATGTAATCTTAAAAAAAAAGGGTAAAATGGTATTTTTATGAGCCACACTATAAATATATCACATTTCTTGAGATTTTGTAACCCTCCACCATATTTTAAAAAGTAAACCCTCTCTAAAACCCTTACAATCCATTTTTGAGCAAAAATCATCTTTTTTAATGACTATGATTTTTGTTTTGAAGTTTAATGCCAAAAATGGTATTTTTAAGCTTTAGAACTTTAAAAGCTCATAATTTTAATGTTGGAAATTTATGTTTTATGCCATGAACTTTCTATTAAGGATTAAAGCTAACGTTTCTGTAATTTTCTTCAACATTTAAGCTTATATTAGCTAAGGGTAGTGGATTTTAGCATTTTAGAATGGGTTTAGAGAGAGAAAATGGCTATGGTTAAAAGTGAATAGATTTCAAAAGTTGTTAGACTAATTATTCCAAGATTATTAGTTTAGAAATTGATTTGTATGATTGTTGTGTGATAGGAATGCTTGAAAACACACAAGATTTGACTGAATCAAAGTTGTAATTGAGCTTCCTATAAAGTGAGTGGATATACCATTTTGAAACTGTTTTAGTATGTAAAGTTGAAAACACGATTTGAAGGATTGATGATTGATTGATTAGCATGAAATTTTCCCATGAATATTTATTGAGGAAAAAGGTATTTTTGGATGTGATAATAATCTGAGAATGGCTAACAAAACTATTATGTATATGTAAATACCTACATGTAGTAGTTTGAAACAAGAAGGGACAAACCCTTTCATGTTTGTAGTCCACTCGATTACTCCAACCTTTGGGCTAATATGGATACGAGATATGTGTGTGTGTGTGTGTGATTGAACTAACTTGACTGTGAATGATTTCTATACTCTTGGTTTGTGAGTAATGCGAATATGGATTAAGAAGATCTCCACTATTATATGAATTATCAATCATAAGGAAATTTGAATGTGGATTTAGAAAATCTCCAATATGGTATGAATTGTGAATGATATGATGTTGTAAACATGGATTGAGAAATTCTCCACTATTTATTGTGACGGTGAATTATATGATATTGGAATGCGGATTGAGTAAGTCTCTATAATGTGTATGTTTAGCTCTAGTCCCATTATGGGGGTAAGAATACCACAAGGATAAGCTTAGGTACAGTACCACCCGTTTCCCCTTTTTGTGATAGCTTTAGTCTTAGTGTGGGGGTAAGATTACCATAGGGATGAATTTAGGTGAAGGTACCCATTCTCCCCGTGACTTATTTAATGGCATGCATTGCCGCTTTATTTGCATATTAAATATTAGGATACCTAAGATTGGCGATCAATGACTGTTGTGTCTATATGGGAAATATGATGTTAGTTGTTGTATGTATGATACATTCTTGACTTGAATGTTTAATGTTGAACTCTAAGGTTTGAGGATTTTCTTTTCATTATCTCTTTGCAAAGGTTTTGTAAGTTGAGCTTGATTATGTTATTATATTCTATGCATTTTGAGTTTTAAATGCACCTTATGTTATTGGATGGATTATCATCTAGTTTTGTAAATTTATAGTTTATTGCAAAACTTTTATCCCCTGGCTTATCCCTTGGCTTATCCCCTTCCTCGTATTTGCTTACGGAGTCATTGTGACTCACTTGTTTATTTCTCCTATTTTGTTTCAGATCAGTAGATTGCTTGTCTAGGCAACTTATGGAGTGATAGCCCAGCTCATACTTGGTAGGAGGGGTAGAGCCTTCTTTCTAACCTTCCAATGTTGTACACTCAGTAGTGTGTCAAGTCAAGTCGTTTTGATAATTGTTAATATTGAACTTGGGTATATAAATAATGTTGATATATTGGTTTATGCTTTTGCACATTATGTTGAGCCACGAATATGGGTACATTGTGAATGATAAGCTATGGTGAATGGCCTATTACAATTTAGGCACGAGATACATGCCGAATTATAATTATTTAACTTGTGAATATTTATATGAACTGTGATGGAAACCACACTTTATGTTGAGAAGTTGCGTATTGTGATGGCCTTGATGAGTTAGTGTCTTTGAGTCCTTTTGGAACCCATTTAAATTTGACCTTCTTACCATGTGGAGGTTTTGTTCCTTTTGGAACCTATACATTTTTTATTTTTTTACCTCTAAAAGTGGTAGTTCTCAAAAGATAAGAATAGGTCTAAAGTGCATGAACTAGAATCTTACCATGTGCATGTGTCACGCCCCTTTTGTGGAGGAGGGCGGGATAGCCCGATGGCAAGGGCTTGGGGCTCAAGAGTAGGCGAGTCAGCTCGATGATGGGTGAGCAACGAGGGCTGAAACCTCAACTTGGCGTCGAAGGACTCGGAGGCATCGGCACTCGCGGATGGATGAGTGCGCAAGCCAACGAGCAGACTGGGCGCCCAGGCCAACAAACAAGCAGTGTGCGAGGGCTAGTACATAGGCAGAGTGTGCAAGCATGCAGTAGAACAGGCAGACTAACGTACAGTTGGGGAGTGCGAACTGCCAAGGCAGTCTACCAATAGAGCGAGAAACACTAGCTAGCTTGAGGCCAGTGGGGCAGCCATTACCTACCGTTGGCACCAGGACCAAGGGCACGTCAAGAGGGCCCAATAGAGTTCAAAACAGCCCCTAGCCATTGAGAACTATCTTGTAATGGCTCTAAGGGGTCCTAGGCTATATAAACCCCTTGAGCCCCCTAATTTGAGACTAATGACTCTTGTATTGGAATTTCTATCAATAAAAGCTCTTTCTTTGTTCTCTCAACTCTCTTGTGCTTGCCATAATCGATCTTAACTTACTAACTTGAGAAGGCTATTAGCCTTTCTAACTGACCTTGAGCAAGGCAAAGGCTAGGCCACACGAGTCAAGAGAAAACCCCTGTGACACATGAACTAAGTCATTATATGCATCTTGTAGTTCATCAAATGAGTATGAATCTTAATCTAAAGTGCATGAACTAGAATCATGAGAGGCAGAGCATACCTTAAAGTCTTTAAATGCCATGAAGCAAAGGTTGGCAACTTTATCTTCTTCATCTTGAGAGTCGTCACTATCGCTTCAATTGGCAACCATGGCTTTCTTCTTAAAGTTCTTTGGGGCACTCTTCTTGTTTGGACATTTATATTTAGTGTGTCCCAATTTTTTGCATTCATAACATATTAAGTGGTCTTTGCTATGTTCTCCCTTTAGCATATCTCTTCTAGGGGATCTTCTACCCCTATAGCTTCTTTTCATGAATTTACTAAACCTCTTGGCTAGCATTGCTATGTCCTCATTTTCATTACTTTCATCTCTTGTGTTCCTCTCATCTTTTTCAATTATGGATTTTAAGGCTAACCCTTTCTTTTTAATGTCTTATTTCAATCATGTAGAGCACTTTTATGTTTTAAAGTCATGTTGTATGTGAGCAAGGATCCTATAAGTTCCTCTAGTTTAAAATCATTTAGGCCTCTTCTTCTATAGCTGTCACTTTTGGTCTCCATGATTTGGAAAGATTATAAAGTATTTTTTTGACTAATTGAGCATTTAGAAAGTCTTTACCTAAGGCCTTTAATCTTTCAACTATATTTGTGAACCTTTCATGCATTTGATTTATTGTCTCACTTTCTTTCATCCTAAATAGCTCATAATCATGTGTGAGAAGTCCTATTTTAGATTCTTTTACTTGGTTTGTTCCCTCATAAGTTGTTTCTAGGGTATCCCAAATTTGTTTAGCAATCTCACACATGGATACTCTATTGAATTCACTAGCACTTAGAGAACAAAGAAATGTATTAAAAGCCTTACAATTTGTTTGTATTAACTTCTTTTATTTGTCACCCCACTTTTTCCTAGTGTTTATAGTTTTCTTTCCATTTACTTCTGTAGTAGGAACGTAAGGACCATCTAAATGACTTTCCAAACATCAAATGATCTACTGATTGAATAAACATCTCCATTCTTTTCTTTCAATAAGGATAGTTTTTATCTAAGAAAAATGAAGGTCTTTGAGTTGAGTGTCCTTCACCAAGAATAGCTGAGGTGGATTCCATCTTGATACGTTAAGCTTTGCTTTCAAATCACTTAAGATTGTTAGACTTGCAAAATTAAGCCCTAGCTCTAATACCAATTGTTAGTGCAATTAGCTGAATGTGATTGAATCCAAGAAGGGGTGAATTGGATTATTTTTGTAATTTTCAAAATCCATTTTTTAATTTTGAGAAAATGAAGTTCTCTCAGATCAAATTTTCAATTTGAAAATGATCAAGACAAATGATTAGTTGTAAATTGAGAGATTTTGAAAAACAAAATTGAGATTAAAGCGATAAGAAAGAAGAAAAATCAACACAACAATTTTAAAGAAGTTTGGCTTCCTTGCCTACATCCCTTCCCTCAAGTTTACTAAGGAATTTAAAATCCATTATGGAAATCAAGTTTGATACTATGCCATTTATGGATTAAGCACAACTTTACAATGCCTTTTATAGTTAAAGCACAACCACTCTACCTTTTTAATCGGTTAAGGTATAACCACTTAAATCAACAAAGAAAGAAGTAAAGGTGTAGTTGAGATGTCTCTTAAAGACTAGACAGCAAATTAAGTACAATTTTTGGTGAGAAAGGAAATGAGCAATAAAAGCACTTTTGATGGTACAACTTGAAAACTTAAATGCAAGAAGAGTACAAAGAGTGTTTAATAATTTTGAGCTGAATTCTTCTCTTAAAGTTGTGTTCTAAAGTCTTTCAACCTTTATAAATGCTGAGAGAGCTTGTATTTATAGCTGCTGAGGCTTCAAGGGTAGTTGGGAGTGCCTTTAATGTGAAAATGGCCATTCTTCTCTTCATCCAAAGCTCCAATAGTTATATTGTATCGATATATATGTGAATATATCGATTCATTGCCTTTTTTATTTTTGAATTCCATCTATGATGTATCGATACATTTTTGAATGTATCGATACATTTGAACTTGCTTGCAAAGGTTTTGACATTCTCTTTAAAATGTATCAATGCATTTGCCAATGTAGTGATACTTTTAAGGTAGTGAGCATTCCATTGCATTTATATTGATACATTTGAGAATGCATCAATATATTGAGTTTGACTTTTTGAATTTTTACTTATCTCAAGAACATGTATCAACAGATTTCAAAATCTATCAATACTTGTCCAAATGTATCAATAAATTTGGACCATAATGCATTTTTCAAAGCCCTTTTTTCATTGTTTTTCTTCTCAAACTCATTTGAAAGTGTTATGGGATGTTTAGACTTGATTTTCTAGGACTTAAATGAATTTTGATTGTTTTCTTTTTGTCATTTCAAAATGCAAGATTGATTTGAAAGTCATGGAGCTATCATAGATATTTTATGATTTTAATTGATGCATCGATCATATAGTCACATGTGTACTTATTATTAACTTTTAATTTGGCATTTACAAGATTACTCACCTAAATCATTCGATTTCGAGCACATTTTCCTAATTATGCAATCAAGATTATTCATCTTCATGACGCTAGTGAATTTGCATATAAAGCTTTTAATGAATATTGTATATTAGTTGGAATAATTGTTGAACAACCTGTTAGTTATAGTCATACATAAAATGGTCCACCAGAATTGTTTATTAAATACCTCCAACTATTTGCAAGGTCATTGCTTATGAAAACTAAACTTCCCATTTTTGCTTGGGGGCATGTCATTTTGCATGTAGCAACATTTATACGCATTATGCCAAGAAGTTATCATAAATTCTCCCTTGTATAATTAGTTTATGATCAAGAACCAAATATTTCTTATTTAAGAATTTCTAGATGTACAATATATGTCCCAAATGCTCCATCACAACATATAAAGATGAGTCCTCAAAGGAGGTTAGGTTGGATACGAATCTCCATCTATAATTAAATATATAAAACCATTAATAGGAGCTTTATTCATGACAAGGTTTGCTAAGTGTCATTTTATGAATCAATTTTTCCAACATTAGGAGAAAAAGTAAGTAGTTGGAAAAAGAAATTTCTTGGAATATATTATCATTATTTAATTTTGATCCTCACATGTATCAATGTGATCTTGAAGTTCAAAAGATAATTCATTTGCAAAATATAGCAAATTAATTAGTTGCTAGATGCATTTACTGACCTAAAGAGAATAACTAAATCATATACCAGCTACAAAAGCTCTTATTAGAATTGATGTCTCTGTAGGACAAGGCTCGCCAAAAATGTGGGAAACCAATTGGTTCTAAAGATAAAAATCCTAAAAAAAATAAGCAAATATACAAGATGGTCAAAAAGGGGAAACAAAAACTCTAGAAGAAACCCCTAACGTAATCGATAAAATTTTAGAAAAAATTCAAATACATGGAATCATTGAAAATGAAAAGATCTCAATAAATTATGTCATGATAGGGAAAAGATGGAACCAAATAAAATAAAAGTCGATAATATTTTTGCATATAATGTAGCACTAAATATTATGAAAGAAAATGAAGATCTTGAACCTACATCTTTTGAAGAATATAGACATAGAAATGATTGGCCAATGTAGAAAGATGCAATCAAGGTGAAATTGAATTTACATATAAAACATGAAATATTTGGACTTGTAGTCCATATAACAAACGGTGTAAAACCAATGGGATCTAAATGGGCATTTGTTCGAAAACAAAATGAGGAAAATGAGATTGTGAGATGAAAAGAATAGCTATGGCATAAGGTTTTACCCAAAGACCTAGTATTGATTATGAAGATACATATTCTCTCGTGATGGATGTAATTATAATTCTATATTTAATTAATCTAGCAATACATGAGAAGATTGAAAAGCATTTAATGAATGTAGTTACAGCCTATTTATATGGTTCACTTGATATCGATATTTATAAGAAAATCCTCGAAAGATTTAAGTTGCTTGAAGGATAAAATTTGAATTCTCGAAAACTTATTCAATCAAATTAAATAAATATATATGGATTAAAGCAATCTAAGCGCATGTGGTATAATCGCCTTAGTGAATATTTGTTAAAAGATGGCTATAAAAATGATCTTATATTCTTATGTATTTTTATAAAAAGATTCGGATTTGAATTTGTGATAATTGCTATTTATGTTGATGACCTAAACATTATTAGAACTCTTGAAGAGTTATTAAAAGTTATGGATAACTTAAAGAAAAATTTTGAGATAAAAGAACTTGGAAAAACAAAGTTTTGTTTGGGATTTCAAATTGAACACTTGACAAATAGAATTTTTGTTTAACAATCAAATTCTATAGCGAAAGTGCTAAAATGATTTTATATGGAAAAAACACATTGATTGAGTTTACCAATGGTTATAAGGTTATTAGAAGTGAAGAAAGACCCTTTCCGACTTCATAAGGATGATGAAGAACTTCTTGGTCCTAAAGTACCATATTTTAGAGCACTAATGTATCTTAATAACAATAAACGAACTGCTATATCATTTGTTGTAAATTTATTAGCAAGATATAGTTCTTCTTCAATTTGAATACATTAGAGTGGAATTAAACATATATTTCAATATCTTCTAAGAACAATAGACATAAGCTTATATTACTTAAATGTATTCAAATCAAATTTAATTGGTTATGCACATGTAGGATATTTATCTAATCCACACAAAACTTGATTTCACGTGTAAAAGTACGATTATTTTATAGTGTTTTGTAAAACAATCTATAGTTGTTAGGTTTTCTCACTATCCAAAATTTTGGCAATTCATGTGGTAAGTTGTGAATGTGTCTGGTTAAAATATATAACTCAACATATTTGAGGAGCGTGTGGATTGTCAATCAAAAAGCAAATTTCAATAACATTATAAGAGGGTAATGTCTCTTGTAAAGCCCAATTAAAGAAAGATATATTAAAGGCAATAAGACAAAGCACATTTCACCAAAGTTATTTTTCACTTATGATCTCCAAGAAAATGCTGATATTATTGTTCAACAAATTCATTCAAGTGATAATCTAGTAGATTGTTCACTAAAGCTTTTCCTACTATAACATTTGAAAGGTTGATAGAAAAGATTTGAATGCATTGTTTAAAGATCTTAAATAACACAGTCATCAGGGAGACTAAAATATGCACCATACTCTATTCCTTCTTAAAGGTTTTTCTCATTGAGTTTTTTCTTGATAAGGTTCTTAATAAAGTAGTATTTCAAAAGCATATTTTTGAAAATAATTATGTATTTTTTTCCTTCACTAGGTTTGTTTCCATGATGTTTTTTCTTATTAAGGTTTTAACGAGGCAAATTCTAAATACAATGGACATTTAAGGGGAAGTGTTATAATATATGTGTAAATGTCCATTATGTTGTGACCCAAGAAATTCAAACCAAGTCAAACAGTACAATAGGCTAGACACAAAAATGTAATCTGATTTGAACTCTTAGATTTGATTATACATATTTAGATTTAGATATAAATTAAATTGGATTAAAATTAGGAGTTAAAGAGTTATTAGCTTATAAATAAACCCCTTATTTCATTTGTAAATACATTCTCAAATAATATGTTCTTACTGTATTAATAATTTTCTCTTATAATTATTCTTTCAATTTATATTTCATAACAAATAAATATTTTATTTGATGTTCTTTTTATTTCAACATTCTTTCTTCCTTTTTCTGAATATGATTTAAAACAATAGTTTTTGAATTTTAGAATTTCAACATTTTAAAGATATTTTTATAATTTTTTTCATATAAAATTATATAAGTTTGCCTCTTCGAGCCCTTTCTCCATGTTTGCAGTACCTAATACAGTAATCTATTATTTTTATTTCTTCCATATCTTACACCATGACTGGATTCCCTTTTAAAACATGGGTTTTGCATCTACTACAAGGACTCAGCCTTTGCATTTATGTTAAGGTAAATTGCACCCAATGAAATATCCTTCTCACATATTTCATTAGAAAATATTTAAAAAATCAATAAATTAATAAATAACATCCTAATTTTACATAAAAAATTTAAAACTCCATGTTCAGTATATAAAATAATAAATTTTAACATATATATACTTCCTTCTCCCCATGTATAATGTCTTATTTTGATTTATCTTGGTCAAATCTTTTCAACTTTGACTCAAATTATTGTAAATGTTTTATCAAATTAAATGTTAATAAATATATTTAAAAACTACTTCATTAAAATTTTTTAATAGATTTTTTTAATGCTAATCAACGATCATTTAAAAAGAAGTTAGAAAGTTTTGAACAACGAAAATCAAATTAGAAAATTACTTATGCTGACGAAAAGGGTATATCATTTTGTCTTGAACAATTTCAAAAATCACATTTTTATCCTAAATCTTTTAATTTGTATAAAAAGTTTCCTTTCTCTTGACTCTAATCATTAACGTGGAAGATTAAGAATCTTTGCATAGGGTGAGATAAATAGTTGAGACAAGTAACAATTGTTGGATTTTCTTATAGAATCAAAGTATGGACTTACCTAATTTATTTTTTGTATTTTATCAAAATCAGCTTAGGTTAATTTAGTTTAATAAAGGGATAATATTATAGTCCATAATATGATCTAATAAATGGGTTAGACTCCAATATTAAATGTGGAATTAAAAGTGTAAGCTTGTATAAGAAACCCTAAATTAGGGATATCAACAAGTAGAGTATTTACTAATTTTGAGATATTTGGACCTAATTAATAAGTAAGGTACCCGAACCTTACAATTATCTGAATAATTTTAAAATTTACTATCTGAACCCGAACTCGAATGTTATTACCATCCCACTTCTCATGCGATCAAATGTTTGGGGCATATGAGACATTATCTTTTTACAAGTTTGATATCTTTGTGCTGGCTTTGATGAGTTACTAATATAGAGCTCCCAAAATTTAAATGTGCTCAACAGCCGTAAAATCCATTAAGCAATATGAATTTAGTAATGGAACGGTTTAAAAGAGTGGTGGGATGGCTTCCCCATCATGTGTGAGTGAGATATGTTGTGTCATGACTCGGCACTCCCTTTGCGCTTGTGACAACCGTCGCGAAGTCTCAGTAGACATTCATTACCCGAAATGTCAACCGAAACCTCGCAAGGTTCTTACATCAGTTTTCCACTTCCCCTGTGAGCAATAGTTACTAAATATCGAGTTAAAGAGAATATAAACTATTTTAGATAAAAAACAATCAAAATAAAATTTTTGCCACATAGGGGTATTTTGGTCATTTTTACCTGAAAATTTCAAAACCTGATAAAAATACAACATATGATAGAATGATATCCATTTCCGATTAAAAATAAATTTTTGTAATATAAATCATCCATTTGGAGTGAAAAGTTGGCTAATTAGACTAAATAAAAATATTCGATAATATATTTCATTTTCTTATAAAACAATTTTTATAGAACTATGCATAAATAATTTTTATAGCGTAAAAACAAAATAAATTCATACACATAGTGATACAGTAAACCAGGTATTCAAAATTATCCTACAGTGCCATATGGACCTCGAGATTACCAAAAGTGTGCAAGAATGTAGACCTACGATTTCCAAGGAAGTAAGTCCAAAAGAAATCCTTGATGAAATCGACTGCCTACAGACTATCCTGAACTTGAAATGGTTAAAAAGAAAGGGTGAGTTTTCATAAACTCAATGAGTAAACAAAGTCCGTCATTAACTTCTAAAGCCGAGTAAATGGAGATAGTTAACTTTTCATCATACCATAATCCACAACATTTTGTACTTGTTTCAAATCATATAAAACAACACATTTCATTATAATACACATCACGACTTATGATTTTCTTAAAAACTTGGCTTGTGCCAAAAATCATACTCAGTGATACCTTGGCCGAAGCATTCAACCGAGTCCTCCAAGGTTATTGAGTTAACAGCTAGTCATAAAAACATAGTTTAGCCATCTTTTGGCGTTGGCAGAGTTCATCCTCAAGTAGTGGTTCGGCGTGAAGTGAACTCTATCGTACCTTAGGAGATATCCTTCGCGCCTCTCATACTAAGGTAAATATAACGGGGTTTACCGTGCCCCTCTAATAGGTTGGTCCACGGAAACTTGCCTACTGCAGTGGCTAATTAAATAACCCACAAATTAATAAAATTTTGACAGTATAACGTGGCTAACATAATACTACCCAGCCTGTCAAAAGAAAACAAACAGTTTAATATATTTCACAATTCAAAATCCCAGCCACATATGTCGTCACGTATCAATTCATAAATCATCAATTCCAAACAAAGGTACGTAAACTTAAATATATAGGCAACATCAAAGGTTGGTCTCCACTTACTCACATTTTCAAAAACATTATTGAATTGTAAAACAAGTCATAAACCTTATTCCTTTAAATCGATTATTAGTCATAAAACATAAAATTCATATAGGTTCAATATTCTTAAAATCATAAAAACGATTGTAAAAATACTCTAGATAGATAAGATGAACAGTGGTTACTCACTTTGACGAGAATTTACAACACTCCTAGTCTCGATCCTCGGGTGCAATACCTTTGCCCTTATCCGAGGGCTCACCACCTATACATAATGTGCAACAGGAAATTTCTAATGCTAAATTGTCACAAGCTATTCTATGTTCTATATGAATGCATGCAATGAAATGGGAGGTGTTCAACCTATCGCACACTATACACTATTTAATCGGTCTAAACGTCCAATTCGATTCCAATTAATTTATTGCACTTCCAATACTCCCCAAAATTCCACACACTTCAATAAAAATCTATTCTAAGTGCAATTACAAAAATATCCCTCATTATTGTGCAAATTGCTAACTAACGGGAGTAAAATTTTTCGGTACCCGTTTTTTATTTCCGGTATTCCTAAGCACCAAATACAATCTAAAGGGCATGAAAAACAACCAAATTCATCATCAAACCTCACCCATAAAATTCGGCCAAGATAGGTTCTATAATGGGCATGTGGATTTCTTACCTAATTTTCATACTAAATGTTACTAAACACCTAAAAACACAAAGTTACCTTGAAATTCAACTAAATTCATCACCAACTTTCTCTCTCTAAATTTGGCCAGCATATTGCCCCTCATGAAAACTTGAATTTAATTCATGAAAAATGGAAAAGAATACATGGGCAAGATGAATTTCAAGCTTAAGATTAAAAATCTTACCTTTAATCACCAATTTCTTGAAATTTCAACAAATTTTCCTTAGTTTTTCCTCCCTAGGGTTTTTCTTTTCTTTTCTTCTATTTTCTGCAGGTGCTGGTTGGCCTTCAAATTCTGAGTGGAAGAGTATGGGCTGGTTTTTAAATGGTAATATAAAAATATTTAATTTTTGACACATGTCACCTTTTTATTGGTCCACTTGTTTTAACTTAATTTTTAAGCCTTTTCTCACCACCACAAATGCTCTAATACTTATCCATAGTATAAAATAATAATAGGTAAAATTCTGGAGCTTGACATATGTCATGGTGGTGTAAAATCGTAAAATTCCAATTTTGCCCTTATGGACCCGAAAATTGACATTTTTACCCTTATGCTCGAAATTGAAATTTTTCACTACTCAATCTCAAATTATACTCCAATTGGTCAAACTTGATCAAAATTTTCATCCAACTTTCCAAATTTGCCCTCGGGTGGCAAAATTACCATTTTGCCTCTAGGTATGAAAATTCCTAATTGACTCCATTTTAATCCTCGAACTCCAAATCATCATATTAAATCATTCTAGGGTTTAAAAATTCTAAATTTCATCTTAAAATTCTTATTTGAACTAGTTCAAGACTTTAAATTAACTTAGTTGCATAACTAGTTACGACACCGATTATTTAACTATTTCTAAGGTATTCTAACATGCAGATGTGTCATCAAGTATATGGATGTTATGATGAGTATATAATGGAGTAGAGCTTGACATGTTGGACTTTTAGGATAAGACCCATGGTGGTCATCATATTTGGATAAGACTATTTAAGGTAATGTTTTACCCTTTTATCTTGATAAATTGAAGCTATCAAAATTATTAGATATTAGCATCATCTGATAAAATGTTATCAGGATTATCTTGATAAGAGTTACCATGTGGTCATTAAATGTGTATAAATAGGCTTGGATTTTCTAATATAATAATACACCAAGAATTCACCAAGAGTGTTCTACTACACCAAGAGTGCTCCAAAAATATAAGAGCAGAAAACTATTTTGAAAAGTGTGGTTATTTCGTAATTTATTTTTATCATATGTAAGTTTTCTTACATAAACTGTTCTTAATCTCTAATTATCTCACTCGAACCTTTTCCCTCGCACACGAAACTGCCAATGACATTGACATCAACTCTCCATCGAATTAATCACAAGAAATACTATTTAAATCAAGTAAATTACATTCGTGATCCTTAGTGCATACTATTTTGATCCTACAATTTTAAAATTAATTTGTTGGTTCTTATACTTCTAACGTATTTCAGTCAAGTTTGACGCAATTGTGATTTGGCTACACTTGTCTAACATGTGACGTAGACATTTCACATAATGTGTATATTAATTATTTGTTTATTTTTTAATTTGAAATTAAAATCAATAATATTATATTGAAAGTGTAAAATTAAAAAATTTCTTATTTATAAAAAAAAAGAGAAAATTTAATTTATTTTTATATTGTAATATTTCACCAAATATATATGAAAATTAAAAAAGAAGTGTCTAATTTTTTCCTTTCTAGGTTCTTTAATTATTTTTTGTATTTCCTTTTTCCATTTTTTCTTCTTTTTTCTCTTCTCCCACTCTTTCTGTCACCAATGAAGGGCCACATTCGGCTCAATCGATATCATGACATTGTTAGAGTAGAAAGGGGTTTTTAAGCCTGATCTCTTCCTTTCTTTTCGGATTGTCGATAGCAAGGGTTGATTTGGCTCCAATACTTGCTACAACTTCTATTGGACTAGATTCGACCTTTCGTTGATACCAACTTGCCCTTGGTCATGGTCGGGAGAGTGGAAAAAGAATAAAAGGGAAAAGGAGAGAGAAAATAAAAAAAAAATTCACATAGTCCAATTTTCATATAAGTTTTAGAGTCTTTAGAACTTTCCAATAATAGAATTTATGGCAAGATTCCCCAATGGATGTGGGATGTTGGGAAAGACTTTTTGGGGTACTTAAATCTATCTCACAACTCAATCACAGAAGTAGACCAACTTCCATTAAAATATATTATAACCCTTGACCTTAGTTCGAATTCGATTCAAAGAGATCTTCCAATTCCACCTTTGAAGACATCTATTTTTTTTTTTTATCTTAAATAGCAATCTGAGTGGAGAGATATCTGATCTTATATGCAATGTGAGCTATCTATATGTTTTAGACATGTCTCACAACAATTTGAGTGGAATTATGCTGCAATGTTTTGGAGAATTAAGCAAAAGCCTTTGCATGTTGAATCTAGGGATGAACAAATTTCATGAAACCATTCCTTCAACGCTTTCAAAGGGATGTCAATTGGAGAATCTAAATTTGAATGCTAATCAATTGGAAGGGCCTTTAACACGATCCATCCTTCATTGTAGAAGTCTACAAGTACTAGATCTTGGTAACATTAAGATCAATGCTACATTCCCTCATTGGCAGGGAACTCTTCAAGAGCTAAAAGTTCTTGTAATGAAATCAAATCAAATGCATGGTTCCATAAATGGCAAAAGGCATATGCATTATATTCGTAAGTTGCAAATTTTGGACCTCTCCAACAACCGTTTTACTAGACAATTGCCAACTGGGTACATGGAAAATTTCAAGGCTATGATGAATGTTGAAGAAAATAGATATGTCACGCCTTATATCGGTGGTTCTGATAAGACAAGGAATCAGTTCTACAGTTATTCTGTTCATTTGATTGAAAAAGGGCAAGAGGTTGAATTAATGAAAATTTTTGCCACATTAACGATTATTGATCTATCAAATAACAAGTTTCAAGGGGAGATTCCAAGAGTTATTGGAAAGCTTAGTTCAGTCATTGGGCTTAACCTTTCTCATAATCACCTTATTGGTCATATTCCACCATCATTTGGAAAATTGATCAATCTTGAATGGTTAGACCTATCCTCAAACAAGCTAGATGGAAAGATTCCAGAGCAATTGTTGAATCTGACAATGCTTTCTTCTCTAAACCTTTCCAAGAATGAATTTGTTGGGCGCATACCTAAAGGCGAACAATTCAACACGTTCGAGGATAGTTCCTATGAAGGGAATGATGGATTATGTGGTTTTCCACTCTCTAGTGATTGTAGCAGTAATGAAGCACGGCAGCCACCACCTTCAAAGTTACAAGAAGAAGATCACTCAAAATCTGAAATTAGATTTGGGTGGAAAGTTGTGTTAATTGGATACATGTTTGAATTTATGTTTGGATTGGGTATGGGATGTGTTATTTTTTGGACCGGTAAACCCAAATGGATTGTGAGCTTGGTTGAAGCCAAGCATCATCGAAGGCCAAAAAAGTAAAACAAAAATGCTCACACGACTCGAACAAGGAGTTAGTAATCATCAATGATACTGCAAGTACGTTAATTCTTGTTCATCGGAGGCACTTTTTATTTAGCTGTTGATAGTTTCTTTTGGTTGAATCAAGGTCAGTTGTTTGACTTCACAGTTAAAGCAACAAGGGTTGGGAAGGATATAGAGGTTAAGTTTGGCATATATATATATATATATAATTTCGAGACAAATATATACATGACAGCGTCAAAGTTTTTACAAATTAATCTGATATTGGTCCATGTTAATTATTATAATACTTAGTCCTATATTTTTTACTATGATTAGTATCATTCTTTTCATTGTAATTATTTAGAAACATTTGTGGGTAATGGGTACTCATTTATTTGCTTATCATTCGCTAAATTTCTCCATTTGTAGGTGATTAATGAATATGATCAAAATACAAGTTTCGTTGAAATTGATGAAGAAGAAGACGAAGAAAGCGCAAAAGCTGTTCGAATTATGGGTAACCCCACAGTATGTGCGGCATATATATATATATATATATATATATTTACAAAGCATGGTGTGCAATTTTCAAGAATAAAAGATGTTTTCCTTTTCTTCTGGTCAAGAATAAAAGATGTTTAGGGTGGCTATAATCTTCTTCTTTCATTGTTTAGATTAGTTAGCTGCGATATAAATCACATCTCCATAAATTAAATTTATTTTAAATGTGAGGATCTTGTGCTTCATATTGAAAATCTTAATAACTTATTTTATAAAATATTTTGTTAAAGGTTTTTAAAAAATAAAGTTAACTATGGATCAAGTCAAAGTCGGTAAATTAATTCTTTCTGATTTTAGGGTCAAGTATAGAAAAAAGCCCCTAAAAATTACATTTATTGAATTTAAATGAAATTAATGTGAATTAAGCTAATGCACAATGACAATGCAAGTGTGGTTTTTTATCCATTTTCTATTAATTAATATTATTTGCTTTTAATAAATGAGGTTTTATCCCAATGATTAAAAGAATGTCTTGAAATCTTTTAGGTCTCAAGTTCAAGTCTTGTTGTAGGTTGATTTATTTATTAATTTCTTTTATGAATGTAATAAAATATTATAATATTATAAGTAAGAAAATGAAAAAAAAATTCACATAGTCATAATTTTCATTGGGAAAATTGGATTTTCAATTACTTTTTGAGATCAATTTAGAGTAGTGAAAATTTTTGAGTAATTTATACTACTATAATGGGACTAGCCAAGTTGGTATCACAATGAAGAGACATAAATTCAGTTTGTGAAATATCATAAAACTTATATAATGATAAATATATATAGTATTAATTCGTGACTTTAAAAAAAAATTATTTGTTGATTGTAATAATACTACAAATTCAGAGTCGTCCATGGGTGGACTAGTTATTATTATATTTAGTTATTGGCTGCAAACGCGAAGAGAGCGTGGCATTATATACTTGTTTTTTCTCTTGGAGAAAATATATCATTTGTTAACAAAAAAACTACAGCCGACACGCATTGAAGTTTCAAAGTGCTATTATTTTTAATTTATGTAAAAAGTTTATTTGAAATTTTAGATGGACTTCAAAAAT
The DNA here is from genome assembly GCF_053813885.1 of Theobroma cacao. Taxonomy (NCBI): domain Eukaryota; kingdom Viridiplantae; phylum Streptophyta; class Magnoliopsida; order Malvales; family Malvaceae; genus Theobroma; species Theobroma cacao. Next base: position 13,874,761 of record NC_142645.1, read on the forward strand.
AAAATTTCTTGAAATATTTAATAAGTTTTTTAATATTAATATTTTCACTTTACTCTTCAATAATTCATAAAATTATAAGGAGAATTTTATTATTTTCACATTCATCATTTTAATTTGGTTCAATTTTTTATTTTATGGTTTGACTTAATCTTAGGATTTCTTTTGCCTGCAAGGTTGGGATGTTTGTGGAATGTGGCTAGGATGTGAGGTTCTCTGTTTTGCAGTGCGTTTTTTGGTTATCTGCAGATCTGATGCAGATGCTGCAGAGGTTTTGCTTCCCCTTTGTTGTGATTTCCAATGAAATTCTATTTTTTTAAAAAAATGGTTCAATTGATTTTATTTTTTATTTTTAGTGAATAATAGATTATTTTATTTTATTTATTTCCTTTCATTTTGAAATTTATGGTTTGTTTTAAATAAATTGGATCTTTTATTTTTTATTTATTAATGGATTGATATGTGAACAAATGTGAATGCATAAAAATGTTTTATTACATTAGAAAACATTTTTTTTAAATACTTTGTTCTTGGATTTGCTTTTTAATACCATCTAACCCAAGTTCAACCAAATCTTACTCCTATTGAAGACAAATAAAGGACGCATTTCTTATTGTCAAACTCTAAAACAAAAATAATAATGGTTTTAGAAAGATAGGTTATTAAGACCATCCAACCTCCCATCTTCGTCGCCAATGTATTCTCGATATATATCTCTTACAGTAGCCTGCCACTTGAATTAATTAAATAATTAACTTTCCAAACAGAGACAATTGAATTAATTAATTAATTAACTTTCCAAACAGAGACAATTGAATTAATTAATTAATGTTAGATTTGAGTTAATATTATATCCTCAAACATCGACTGGGTGTGTGCAGCTTCTTTTACGTTTCCTAACATTGCTTTAGTGGAATTCCTTTAAGAAAATTGTAACTATGGAAAAAAAAAAATTAAAAAATTACAATCAATAATGTACATTCAAAGATGATAATTATTTGGAGATATGTTTGGTATTATTTGACCAAGGATGATGTAGTTTTGATTTAAGTTAATATATTTCCTTTATATAAAAAAAAAAGATGATAATTATTACTTTTATTTTAATCATTTTATATTTTATTTGTTTAATTAAAAAGGCTCTTTCAGTGGAGATTTTTCATTTTTTTTCCATCCCCTTTTCCTTCTTTTTCTTTTTCATTAATCATATGAAAAATGCTAAATGTTATATTACTACAAAAGAACAATAGCCATGTTTCAACCTACAATTATAATTATGGTGCTTGATACTTGTGACTTCTATTTCACAAGTTATCTAAAAATGTCATCATATAAAGCAAAGAAATGGTTTCTTTTGTTAATCCTGTACATAAATTTATAGATTCTTACATAATTGTACAAGATTATTTTTTTTATAAATGAAAACAAAAACAAAAATAAATTATTTGGGCAAGATAGATTAAGGGTTTTTAAAAGAGAGCATGTGTGTCATGGTTCTCGCGTCGACGTAAATCTCACATCGTCGAGATAATACTTTTAGCAGATAGAGCCACAAAGTCCCACATCAAAGAGAAACTCCCAATAAAAAGTAAGAGAGAATGTCATCATTCAAAAAAAAGAGCCATGAATCCTACATCGGCTATATATTAGAGTGATACTAGGTATATAAAAGTTCACAGCACCTTCAATCTTGAGGCGAGCAGGTTAAAGCACATAATACGTGGATCGTGATAATGTGTGAGTGAGACATGTTGGACTTTTAAGATAAGACCCATGGTGGTCATCATATTTGGATAAGACTATCTAAGATTTTTTGATAAATTAGAATTATCAAGATTATTAGATATTAACTGAAATGCCCCATACTTTGATATGGTGATAAATAAAGTTGGTCGGATGTGAATTAAGGCATAATAAGGAACTTTGGAAACCAAAGAGACAAGACAAAATTTTTAAGATAAAATAATATTTTATTAATAAAATAATATTAAAATATTAATATTTAATCGAATGTCGAAATCAATCATAAAGAAGGATTATATGGTTGATCCAAGTAGGGGAGAAGATGTCAAGCCTGACTCTATAAAATACTTGTCATGACATACATGTGATGGATAGCATGTTTGCATGCTAGGAGAGTCTCAAAAAATTTACAAAAGTCGGTATTGTACCTAGAGGAACAACAAAGTTGATTTAAGCCTCGAACTAGATCAAATAGAGATTTTATGGTGAAATTGAAAATTTTACAGTCAAGGAATGACTTAAAATGGTGATTCTGAGTTCGAGGATTAATTTGGAGTCAAATCGAAATTTTCACTATCTAGGGGTAAAATGGTAATTTTGCCACCTGAGGATAAAATTAAAATATTGGAAGAAGTTTTTGATCAAGATTGATCACATTTGACTCATTGGAGTATAATTTGAGGTTGATAAGTGAAAAAGTTATAATTTCGGTATTTTTGGAGCATAGGGGCAAAATGGTAATTTTGCTACCCTAGGGGCAAAACAGTAATTTTCCACCACCAAGACACTTGTCCAGCACATGGTCTTCCCTTATCCTCATTTTGACCTTTGACTAATCATGTGGTGGAGATAAAAGGTTTAAAATTTTTAAAGTTTTAAAAATTGACCAATGGAAACATGCCACATGTCAAGCAAGAATATTTTATTATTTTTCATTAAAATCAGCCCATATTTATCCCATTCTTCTTCTCCATATTCGGCCAAGACAAAAGGAAAGAAAGGAAAAACAAGAACAAAACCTAGGTGGAGGATTTCAAGAGAAAAAGTGTGGAAAATCAAGGAAAACAAGTGAAAAAGGTAGGATTTTTCAATTTAAACTTGAAATCTATTTTCTTTAAGCATTTCTCCTTATTTTTCATGGTTAAATTACATGTTTTCATGATGAATTCATGGCTGGTCAAAATGGGTATGGAGAGAGAAAGATGTTGGATTGATTTGATTTTAAGTTATGTTAGTGTTTTTAGTTAGTTTAGCATATTTAGAAACAAAACAATATAAAAAGAATTCATTTTCCCCCATCACCATTATTGGCCAAATTTTCTAGGGATGATATTGTAGCTGAAATTGATGATATTTAGGTGATATTTGATGTTTGGTGAGGCTAGAAATTAAATGGGAAATTTTGGTGTGAAAATCTAAATTTTTACCTAATGTATAGACATGTGTGATTATTGACCCGGGACTGATAAATTGAATCTCATTCACAGTCACTGAGGTAATTTAGGTATAATTGGAGTGTAGAAAGTGAGAAGAATTGATTTGGAGTTAAATTGGATATTTTAGCCGATTAGGCCGAGTATAGTGTGACTTAAGTCGAATATCACATTTAAGTGATTAATCAGACATTTTACATCCCATCGCATGCATTCATTTAGATTTAGAGAGCCTGAAATAGTTTATGATAAATTGACACAATTTATTGAAATTCGTGTCACGTATGATGTATAGGTAGTGAGCCCTCTAACAAGGGTAGAGAGATTGTGCCCGAAGATCGAAAATAGGAGTATATCGAACTCCTAGTACAGTGAGTAACCTTCTCATCATTTTTATTATCTAAAGTATATTTTTAATCGGTTTTGGTGAAATTTTATGAAAATGAGTTTAAATGGTAATTCTTTAGTTTTACAAACAAAATGTGTCTACATGAAAAGATTTCATAAATTGTCTCGAAATTGAATGATGATTTTGAAGAATAGAGTAATTGGAGATCACTTGTTATGAATTAAATTTATGATTTGAATCGAATGGCTTATGACAATATTTGCATGAATGGCTGAATTGGTATTTGTGTTGAAATGTATGAAATGTGTATTTAGCCTTGAAAGGCTGTGAATTACAATAATTGCCATATCATGTTATTGAACTTTATTGTATGGTGGATTATATATATTAATTAATTATTGTAGTAGGGGGTTTCTGTGGACCAGCCTTTTAGTGGGGCACAGAAAACCCCATTATATTCTTACCTCAAACGGAGATGTGCGTAGGGTATCTCCTGGGGTAAAGTTTAGGGTTCACTTCACTCCAAACCACCACATGAAGGGGAACTCAGCCAACGCCAAGGAACGACTGTGTTTTTTTCAAACAAAAAATATGTTTTACGTGTATACGAAGTTTTAACAGCCTTGGCGGGCTCGAGTGTACGCCTTTGATCAAGGTGTCATCGAGTACTATTTGATGGCATGAGCCAAATGTTCATGGAAGTCATAAGCCTTAATGAGAAATTAAATGAAATACAACCGTTTGCATGGGCTGGGATAAATTTTCAAATTGTGAAATACTTAAAAATGATGGGATATTTTAATTGTCTCATTTTACTCGGCTTTAGTTGATTTAAATGATGTTTGTTTACTCACTGGGATTTTATAATCTCACCACCCTCCTTTCCACCAATTTCAGGCTCAGAGTAAGCTGTAGATAGCTGATTCCATCGAGGGCTTCCATTGGACTTGAGTCCTCCGAACTGTAGGTTCACCGTTTTCTTCACTTCTAGTCATTCGTGGGCTCGCTTGATATTGTAAATTAAATTAATTTAAATTAATTTAAATGCATTGGTTTACTGTGTCACAATATGAATGAAATTATTTTGCTTTTACGTATGACTCTAAAATTATTATTTATAAGAAAATAAAATATTTTATTGAACATTTTGTTTTATCTTCTCATTATATTCAAATAATTATAATTTCATTTTAAATAAAGGTTTTAGATGCTTAAACTTATTTTTTATTGTAAATTATGCGATTGGTACTTGCTTACTACATTTTTAACTGGTTTCGAAATTTTTAATGAAAAATGACCAAAATGCCCATGTGAGACGAAAACTTTTATTTTATCTGTTTTAAATTGGAAATAGCTCAAAATCCTTTAGAACATAATATTTGGAAACGGTTACTCACCGGGGGAAATGAGAAACTGATATTAAGCCTTGCGGGGTTCCGGTTGGCATTTCGGGAGATTAGTACCCATTGGGGCACCGTGGCGGTTGTCACGGGTTCGAGGGGAGTTCCGGGTCGTGACATTAACATTATTTGATAAGATGTTATCAAGATTATCTTGATAAGAGTTACCATGTGAACTTTAAATGGCTATAATTAGACTTGGATGTTCTATAAAAATACACCAAGAATTTACCAAGAGTTTTAAGATGTTCTAAAAATACAAAAGCATAAAACTCTCCTCCCTAGAGAAAAACCACTCTCCTTTAAGGTTAGTGTGAAAAGTGTGGTTATTACTTAATTTCAAAAATTGTGGTTATTGCTTGATCTTGTAATAGTTTTCTAGTACAAGTTTTTAAAGATTAATAGGCTCATAGGATTTCTAGAAACAAAATCTTAGAGTCATTTCACTACAAAAAAATAGCTTTTTTTCCAACAGAATTTTCCATTGGAAAATGGCTGTTTTTCATTGGAAATGCCTTTTTCCAATGGATTTCCAACAGAAAAATCCGTTGGAAATTTCGTCGGTAAAAGCCTCGTCGGTAATACTTTTTGTTGGAAATTCGTTGGAAATTTCCAATAGAAAATTTCGTTGGAAAAATGTGATTTTTGCAGGATACCCCATTGGAATTTCGTTGGAAATGGATTTCCAATAGAATTCCGTTGGAAAACAAATTTCGACGAAAAATTTCACTAGAAATAATTCCATTGGAAACAGTTTTGCCAACGAAATTCCGTTAGAAATTTTCAATAGCATTTTTGGTTGGAATTGTTTTTCTAATGAAAATTTCCATTGGAAATGATTTTCCAACAGAATTCCATTGGAAATTGCCAATGGAATTTTTCATTGGAAATGAAAATTCCAACCAAATTCCGTTGGAAATGCTTTTCCAACAGAATTCTTTTATATTTAAAAGCATTTCCAGCAAAAATTATTTTAGTAAATTTTAATTGCATATCCTTCTACTAATGTTTTTCTAAAAAAATTTACCAATTTCCATTTCGATAATAAAATATTTATTCACATCCACATTTGACTTTCAATATATATAAAAGAAACACACATTAAAAGCCGAGATTCAAAGTCAAATTCGTACAATTCAAAATTACCCTAACACACAATATATAAAAAAGTTCAACACATATGAATATAAAGCTAGAATTGTTATTAAACAGCTATGCTAAAAACTATCGAAGTGTAGCAGTGAAACATAGACATCATATCATGAAATGTGATCTTACTTGTCAGGATGTTAGCTTGAAGGTCCCACATTTCCTTGTTTTCAAAGTGCATTAATCATGATCATGGTTTCCATACGTGCTATAAATTCACTCATGCTTCCCGCCATTGCGTTCTTAATTTCTTCACGTATTTTTCCACGTATTTCATCACGTATCTTACTCAAGTTTTTTGAAAGATTTTTCACTTTTTCTTTTAATGCAATTGTGGGACTGGTAGCGTTTGAGTTAATAGGGCCACATGCAAACTCAAATGTTGCTACATTGTTGTGTGTTCCAGTAAGTAAAGCTGTAGCAGGCACCTAAGTACCAAACCCATACACGTGAGTGCCTGTAGTCTCAATCCCTCTAATTCCTTCAATCCAAGCATTCAGATCGAATTCTGGCTGAGAAGATGAATCATCACCATACTTCTATGATAGTACAAAATTATACATTTTCTACATAAAAAATTAAATAAGATTAGTATTCAACTAGGGTCGTCAACTTTAATGTCAAAATTAATCAATTTTGTATGTATACTCGTAGACTTGGACTTGTTATCTATAAAATCACCATGATCCCCTAAACGCTTATGAGTGCGGTTGAACACTTCCAAAAAGCTAACATCTCGTTTCATCTCAATTGCCTGCATTTATTTACAACTATATATTCTCAATCATAATAGATATATATATTTAACATGTAATGAAAAACCAAAGTCAAACTACTAAACATACCATTTAAATTTAGTTTGACAGAAAACCGTACATATAAATGCGAAGTAAGATTAATTCATACCATCCTTTTTGCATGAACCACAAATGGAACTGAACTGCCAGTGTGCTTTGGGATGCTTCCTTCTTTTGTCATTAAACGATTTTGCCTTGCTTTTCTCAATTTGTTTTGCCTTTTTTTTGTACCCTATACCGTATCGATAAAGACATCCCAGATTTCATTTGTGATCCATTCCCTTGACATGCCTTTGTAATCCCTAGTGTTGTTTGTTTTGGCTTCTGTCATTGCTTTATTCCTTTCTTCTAAAAGCATGTCTCATAACTGATCAAAACAAATTTTTTCCCATATTCTTTGAACCAAAACATCTTGATTTGTAGACCAAACACACTTTTCCTATAGCAAAATAGTAACTTCATTAAAAAAATTGATACAAATTAATTGAAAACATCAAGTTATAATAAATAAATATATAACAAACTACGTACATGAAATTTTTGAAACATTAACTCCTTTACATCATTAAGGTTTTTCCTCCATGTCGACCATGGACCATTGAAGTGATTTTTGATTATCCTTGTTATTGTAGCGGTGACCCTTCGCTCGAAAAAAGTACTTGTAGAATATATAAGAAAATTTTTATATATTAAAATTGGTAACAAATATAATAAGATAGCATACCTCTCCCCAATAGGAGTTATACGCAATTTGTCAGATGGATCTACAAGAGTCTGTAATCCTACACTAAGCCCCCTACCCTTTGACCTTGAGGATGTGTCATCTACACTTGCACCTAAATCAATAAATAGGGATCTACGAGAATCGTGAGGAGATGTCTCATTTTCTACTTGCTCTGCAAATGCACCCAATAAAGAAGGTGTCTCAAAGGGCACATTATTATACTCTTGCTGCATCTGTCATTGAATGGATTGATCAACAAATGCACTAGCATTTGGTGGCAAGGACATACTTCCAGAGGCATTTGTTGATCTAGGTCTCGATTTTGAATGCTTCCCTTTAACCATCATTCCTACAAAATTAAAAAATTAAAATTCAGACAAATTATTTTCAATCAAATTTAATCAAAGTATACAAATCATCAATTTACAACAATGACAAGTATGATTATTCATTTGTACAATCAAAGTTGCAATTATATAGTATTAATTTCAACATTTATAAATATAAACTTTCTGTTATAATTTTACATCATGTCAACATCTTGTAATATTATAAAATTAAAGTTAAACAACTATGTAACAAAAAATATAAAACCAATATCATATATGCTTACCATCATCAATCACTTTCAGAATAAGCAAACTCATGTTCTTCATTATTATCACTATCCTCACTAAAAGTTTCACAAGTGTCGTCTTCAAGTTCATCTTCTTCTTCATGGTCATCTTCATTTTCATCTCATTCCATGTAATCTTCTTCATCTTCATCTCTTTGCATGTCATCTTCTTTATCCTCAATCAAGAGATTAACCTCTTCATAATCACCACTTGCTAAAATCGTAAAGTTATCAAGTTCTTCTGATGGAGTACCATTAATTGAAATAGACACATCTTCTTGGTATACTTCTTCATTCAAATCAATTTCATTTTCTCTATCTCCACTACTAGGAATGTAAAATCTACTCCTAGCTTTTGTTTTAAATGCTACCCACCAATCATGTCAATCTCTTTTCTTGATGGATAACTACTATAATAAACTTGGTCAGCATGTGCAGCTAAAACAAATGGTTCATTACTAGCAAGTACTGATTTGTATTTAATTTCAACAAGACCATGCAAAGGATCTACCTTAATACTTTTTTCAGTGCCAAACCAATGACACTTAAATGGCATAACTCTGTTTCCGAAACCAAAATACTCCAACTCGATTATATCCATTAAAATACCATAAAAGTGACGTTCATAATCATTGTAAAAACTCCCTTTTATGCAAACCCCATTATTCATTGTTTTACGATTTTGGCTGTAATCTAGGGTGTGAAACTTAAAACCATTTACAAACTATCCTTTGTAACACCTTATCATACATCTTGGACCATGAGAGATTTCAACTATACATGGGTCAATTTCATCCGAATGTGTTGCAACCTACGAACATGACATACAAGATAAAAAATTAATAATTACATAATTAATGCCTCAATGTTATTAAAAGTTCACTTCTAATTTACATAAACTTACATAATTTTTAATCCATTTAACGAATCTTGCATCACGTAGTTTCTCCAATTCATCTTCTGATATATGCACAACATCTCCCTTGATCATTTCATCAAACATCCTATCATCATATCCATAATTTAGTGATTATTCATTCTTATGATCAATCATTTGAGTTTATGGTTGAATGATACTTACTTTATATATGGGAGCATTTCTTCACAATTCATTAAAACATATAGCTCAGCAACATAAACTCATCCTCATCTAAAAATTAAGATTTATCTAATGGACCAAAAGCTCACCCAGGATGAGTTAAAATTGAAAGATGACCCTGAGAGTCCACGTCTCCCCCATCATTATTACATGGCACTCTATTTAATCTTGTTCGTACAACAGGTTCAAAATACCATGAGCAAAACGAGGATATTTCCTCGATAATATAAGCCTCACATATAGATCCTTCAACAAAGGCTCGATTTTTTACTTTCTTCTTCAAATGTTGCAAAAACCTAAAAATCACAATATGAATCAAACTTATAAAGTACCTTAAACTATTCTAATAAACTATTTGAAAACAAAGAACAATTATAGTACCTCTCAAATGGATACATCCATCGATACTAGACAAGTCCACCAACCTTTGCCTCGTAAGGTAAATGAATCGGCAGATGCTCCATAGAGTTAAAGAAACCGAGAGGAAAGATCTTTTCTAGTTTGCATATAGTTTTACATATTTTTCCTTGCAAAATTTCCATAAGATCTACAGGTATTGCAATTACGCACAAATCCTTAAAAAAGTGAGATATCCCAGTAATCGCATCCCAAATTGAGTGAGGCACCATATCATGAAAGACAATTAGGAGCAATTGTTGCAAAAAAATGACAATCATGCTTTTCATCCCATAAAATTTGTAATCAATCTCATTAACACACCGAGATATGTTCGATGCAAAGCCATCACGTAATCTCAATTGTTTCACCCAAGCACAAACATTTTTTATTTCCTCCTTATTTAAGGTGTACGCAGCCTTAGGCATGAAAATTTTTTCATTATTTTCCACAAATTCCAATTCTGGCCGCTTGCAATACACCTTCAAATCTTGTCATGCCTTTAAGTTGTCTTTCGTCTTTCCCTTAACATCCATCATTGTGTTGAATATATTCTTGAATACATTACGTTTAATTTGCATCACATCTAGATTATGACAAATAAGAAGCGTATGCCAATAAGGCAGATCCCAAAATATACTCTTCTTCACCCAATTATGACTAACACCATAACTCAAAATCTTCTAGTCACCACATTTTGTTCCGAATGGGAGATCAGGAAGCGAATTCAAATGTGATAATATTTTCTCACCTAATAATAGAGGAAATGGTAAGTCATGTTCAACTTTTTTTTTAATAAATTTGTCTCTTTGCCTTCTAAAAGGATGATTAGATCACAAGAATTGTCGATGACAATCAAAGAAACAAGGTTTCCTACCATGATCCAATATGAAAGCCTTAGAATGTTCCATGCAATAGGGACATGATAATCGTCCATGAGTACTCCACCCTGACAACATACCGTAACCAAGAAAATCATTAATTGTCCATAATAATGCTGGCCTCATATGAAAATTTTGTTTCCTATATGCATCATACATTACAACATCCTCGATCCAGAATACTTTCAACTCACATATCAAATGCTTCAAGAAAACATCCATGTTTTGACTTGGATTTTTCTTCCCTGGAATAACCATATTAAGAAATATATATTGTTGTTTCATACACATCCATAGGGCTAAATTGTACACACATAGCATTGCTGGCCAAACAAAATAAGGTTTAGCAATCGATCTAAAAAGATTGAAACCATCAGCACATAACCCTAGTCTAACATTTCGAAGTTCCATTGCAAATAACTCATGTGTGCAGTTGAAGTGTTGCCAAGCTTGACCATCAACAAGGTGTCTGAGGACTCCATCATCACTTTGGTTTTGCGCATACCACGTCATATATTCAGCAGTTTTGCATGACATATAAAGCCTTTTATAGCCTAGGTATAAGTGGTAAGTAACACAAAATCTTGTAAGGTATTTTCTTCTGCCTTTTCACACTTGATTTCCTCAGTTTATACCGAGGATGCCCATATATCATACAATGCTCAAAATTAGCAGTTTCCATCCGAAATAACATGCAATTGTTTTTGCAAGCATGAATTTTAATATATACCAAACCAAGTTTTGCTACCTTTTTTTTCATTATATAAAAATCAATAGGTAAAGTTTCATCTAAGGGCGACATATTCTTTATAATCTCCAATAGTCGACAAAACATGATTCACTCAAATTGTACTCTAACTTAAAATGTACAAGTTGTGACACAATTGAAAGAGTTGTATGCTTTGTGCAACCTGACCACAAAGGTTCCTCTGCATTACTTAACAAAAATGTAAAAGATAGATGCATTTGGATTTGGATCTTCTTCCACAAACCTTGACTCATTTTCATAACCATAATTGAAAGCAACTTCTGGACCCATAGCATCCCTAACCATTCTACTATATGGATTTTCTATTTCCTTATCATATATAGGTTCTCCATATTCCTCATGTTCCTCATTACTAGTATATGGTTCAACTCTATCTCTACTTCTTGATGATTGTCCAACATCATGTTCCCCATGTAAACTCCAAATTGTGTAAGCACCAGTAAAACCCCTATTAAGGATGTGCTCTATCACCTTATCCTCACATAAAAACTTGTTGTTACTACATCGAGAGCAAGGGCATTTAATTTTATTCTCCCACATAAAGGTAGTGTTAGAACATGCAAAATGAATGAATTCATTAACTTCATTTACAAATTCATCTCTAATGAATCCATCAGAAGTTAAGCAACGGTACATCCAAGATCGATCTACCGTCATTTTGTAATCCTAAGTGTCATAGAATATAACAGTCAATAGTAATTTTCACTGTTGTTTATAATAAAATTTGTTAACAACTACATTCAAATATGCAAAAATAAGTTAAACAATTTAAATATAATAAGAAAAAAATAATAACATATGAGAATAGTAAAAATGATTCCATACAAGAAAAAAATATAAAAACAGGATGGTATATAAGTGTAACTTTATAAACGACTGGATAAATTCATATTCACAAGCTTTTCTATGTATTAATGAGTATAAAATCCAATACAACCAAGTGATTGACAAATGGGCAAAGCCTTTTTGCTTTTCATTTTTGATAACCATCATCACTATGAATTGGACCCCAAGTTTGGATTAGTTTTTTATGATTAAAAAAATAAATAATTACGTAGGAAAGGAATTACTATTTTTTTAAAGTAATGACTTTTGATATTTTTATTATTTAATCTGAAAAAATGTTATATACAAAAGGAAATAGTAAATTTCCAAGAACTAAAAAAATTGTAAATTTTTTAAAAATTATATATGTAGTTGTCAATGTTTTCTTATTTTATTTGATTTATATCTTCTTCAGTTTAAAGCAGCTTTCCATTGGAAGTGACGAATTAATGTCATTACTTGACCAATTAATGAATATGAAACTTAAAAGTCTCATGTCTTCTTTGCTTATCAGATTTAAATTTCGCATGTATATAGTTTGAAGTAGCTAATTAGGAAGAAAGGTTTTAATCACATAACTTAATTCTGATTAAGCATTTGCTAAGGTTATGGTAGCATCAACAAATCCAATTATCCTCACGTCTAATATTAAATAAAATTTTATATTCAGTCAGTGGTAACCATGTGATGATGTCAAATCAATCAGGTTTAAGAGATCTAACAACCCATATTATATATACTAATTAAATGCTTATCTAATTAAAAAAAGATTGAAAATTCAAAGAGTATTTCATACACTATGTAATCTTATGAGGTTAAGGTTTGTTAATTAGTTCAAGGAGCAAGTCTTCATCTTTGGTGAGTTCTTACTATTAACAAATGGTTACTGTTATATGGGAGCTATAGCAAGGTTTTATAAGGATAATTTTCGAAGTTGTAGACTGGCTGTTCACTGCTGATATGAGACTGGTTGTTCGGGATTGGGTCTTGGTTGTTCTAGATTGGGTCTTGGTTGCTCCTGCTAGGAATCGTATGATTAGAGCATCAACGCAGCGGAATAAAAAAAATTGAAATAAAAATAAAAACCATGCCTCCTACCTTTGGATCACCTTGGTTGTTTAATGCAAAGTTATGTACCACATAAAATCAGAAAAAGAATTTACCTTTGTAAGTGATATCGTAATCAAATGGATTTCTTTTGGTGACAAAACACGAACACCTTTGGTGTGAAAGAATCTCAGCCAATCAATCGCTTGGCCTCCAATGATGCACACACGATTGCAACGGATCCTTCTCAAGGAAAGAGCTTTATGCCACGGGCTTGTGCTAGAAAGTGGACAACGATTTGTCCTTTTTTCTTCTTTGATTTCCAGCAAAGAGTCAAAGGATAAGTTTTCAAAAGAAAATAAACGTCTCAAGAGTGGCAGCACTTAAGAGAAAAATCATTCTCCATAAACAAGGAGTGGCTATAATGTGATATTTATATCTAGGTTTAACTTATTAAAATTTGCAAAATAAGTCCTTAATATTATAACAATTATAATATTTAACCAATACCTAATTAAACTCTTTTAATTATGTCCTTAATAGTTAAAACCTAGAATTTGATTTAAATCTAACTAAAATCATCACACTCTCAATTTAATCCAAATTGTAACCTTTCTGTGTGACCCATTAGGTTCCTAACATGTTGGCAATGGAATTGAAATATAATATTCTTAATTAATTAATTTAAATGAATCATATTTAATTTTAAATTAACTAATTCAATTCCATAGACCATGATTGGCATCTAGTAATGCATCATGGCCACCCAATTGTTAAGAGAATCAAAGGATTCTTTGATAACCTTTCAGTGTACAGTTTTTTTAGTGTAATTCATTCCCTCATCATATATCCCAAAGATGATAAGAGCTTGGTGCAGTGCCTACTCTTATTAATCTCCATATTTGTTCTTGCAGTTAGATCATTAGCTTTATGGAGACTTATGAAACTCATTTCATAATCTCCTAATCACCTTGGCCAAGGATTTGATTAAGCTAATATCAACCAAAAACTAATGAGATATTTCCCCTTGAGTCACTTGGGGTGATGATTCCTATCTTGACCATTCATTTGCCTTCACATGTTTCATGCTATACCTAAAAGCATCCTGTTTTGGCATCCTTGGTTAGGCACCCATAGGGATGAAATCAAAGCATAGCACTCCACACATAAGACAACCTGGTGTCTCAAGTCTAGGGAGTATTTACACAACTGACACATGAGAAGTATTGCATAGACACTTGAGTGAAATACCAAATGCACTTCTCATGGCGGGTCAAGTTCACTGAACTTGCTCTCCCATGGCAAGCACCCACATGCTAGTTCCAAGTATCTCTATACTTCAACCTATGAGAACGATTGCTTACTTCACAAGTAAGGAACATAACATGTGCCAATCTTTGAGCTTTATTGATGCCCTGTCTCAATAATACAATGATCAGGAACTTTTAGGAACAATGCTTTAATGCATAAGGATCTCGTAATTGTATCCCAATACAATTCCTTTGCAAGGCATATATAGTTCCATAGGCTTTATCTACATAAGTACAAAACGTAATTAAATCACAAAGTTATGGATAAAGAACTACCTCAATGTTATTATCAATAACAAAATGTCATACATGAATATCTCAAAATTGCAATTCCTATACAACCACAGATTGGCTTGTAGGGCTTATACTAACAATTTTCCACTAGCACTAAAGCCAACCGCCTATGTATCTAATACCAATGTTCTCAACATGACGATTATGCTTCTGTTGAGACAGTGCTTTAGTGAGAGGATCAGCAATATTATCCTCAGTGGGTATACGCTCTATGCAAATGTCTCCTCTTCCAATGATCTTCCTAATCACATGGTAACGCCGCAATAAATGTTTGGATTTCTGATGAGACCTTGGTTCCTTTGCTTGTGCAATGGCTCCATTGTTATCACAATACAAAGGTATTGGATCAACAATGCTAGGAACCACATCTAGTTCAGTAATGAACTTCTTAATCCAAACTGCCTCTTTTGTTGCCTCAGACGCAGAGATGTATTCGACCTTGGTTATAGAATCGATAGTTGTCTCTTGTTTGGAACTCTTCCAACTCACTGCACCTCCATTGAGTGTGAACACATATCCACTTTGCGACTTGCTATCATCTTTGTCAGTTTGAAAGCTTGCATTCGTATAACCCTTAACTTGGAGTTCACCTCTTCCATAAAACAGAAATACATCCTTAGTTCTTTGTAAATACGTCAGGATGTTTTTCACAGCTATCTAGTGACTTTCACCAGGATTAGCTTGCTATCTACTCGTGACACTTAGAGCATAAGATACATCTGGTCTAGTGCAAAGCATCGCATACATGATAGATCCTATTGCTGAAGCATATGGGATCTTATCCATGCGATCTCTCTCTTCTTCATTCTTTGGACACATGTCCTTGGAGAGATAGATGCCTTGCAACATAGGCAAGTGTCCCTTCTTGGACTCCATCATGCTAAACCTCTTTAGCACCTTGTTTATGTATGTTGATTAGGAAAGACCTAGCAACCTTTTAGATCTATCTCTATAGATCTTTATTCCTAAAATGTAAGTTGTTTCTCCCAAATCCTTCATGGAGAATTGTTTGGACAGCCAAATCTTTGTAGATTGCAGTAATGGTATATCATTTCTTATGAGCAATATGTCATCAACATATAACACTAGGAAAATTATGGCACTCCCACTAACCTTTTTGTAGACACATGGTTCATCCTCATTTTTGATGAAGTCAAACCCTTTTACAACTTCATCAAAATGAATGTTCCAACTCAGAGAAGCTTGCTTAAGTCCATAAATGGACTTTTGAAGATTGCACACCTTATTAGCATTAGCATTGGATATAAAACCTTCAGGTTGTGTCATGTACCCTTCCTCTTGCAAGTTTCCATTAAGGAATGCAGTTTTTACATCCATTTGTCATATTTCATAATCATGGTATGCAGTAATTGCAAGCAAAATCCTAATGGATTTAAGCATAGCAACTGGTGAAAAGGTTTTTCCAAAGTCAATACCTTGTCTTTGTTTGTAACCTTTTGCTACTAGTCTAGCTTTAAAGGTTTGCACCTCGTCATCTACATCGGTCTTTCTCTTAAAGACCCACTTACACCCAATGGGTTTTATCCCTTCAGGTGGATCCACCAAAGTCCATACTTGTTGGTATCCACGGCATCCATTTCAAATTTCATGGTTTCTAGCCATTTCTCAGAATTAATATCCAACATCGCCTCCTCATAGGTTGTAGGCTCATCATTTATGGGCAATGTGTACCTTTCCAAGAGAAATCCATATCTCTTTGGAGCTTGACGTATTTTACTAGACCTTTTGAGTGGTTGTGCCTTTCATTTAAGAACTCTTTCTCAAGGAAAGTGGCATGCCTTGAAACAAACACCTTTTGCTCAATGGGATTATAAAAATAATATTCGTGTGTTTCTTTAGTATATCCCACAAATTTACATTTGTCTGATCTTGCTTCTAGCTTATTAGAGATTGTACGCTTCACATAAGCAGTACATCCCTAAATCCTAGCATAAGACAAGTTAGGCCTTGTCACGACCCAGTACTCCCCTCGAGCCCGTGACAACTGCCACGGTGTCTCGATAGACACACATTACCCGGAATGTCAACCAGAACCCCACAAGGCTTAATATCAGTTTTTCATTTCCCCTGTGAGTAACCGCTACCAAATATCATGTTCTAAATGATTTTAAGTTATTTCCAACTTAAAACAAATAAAAAAAATGATTTTTGTCTCACAAGGGCATTTTGGTCATCTTTCCTTGAAAATTTCGAAACCAATTAAAAATGTAGTGTACGAGTACAAAACACATAATTCAAAATAGAAAATAAGTTTAAACATCTAAAACCTTCATTTAAAATGAAATTATGATTATTTGGATATAATAAAAATAATAATAAAAAAATAAAAAAAATATTCAATAAAATATTCTATTTTCTTATAAAACAATATTTTTAGAGTTATACGTAAATAATTTTTGCAGCATAAAAGCAAAATAAATTCATACATACTGTAATACAGTAAGCCAGAGTATTTAATTTAATTTACAATAACAAGTGGGCCGTCGAATAACTAAAAGTAAGGAAGACTGTGAACCTACAGTTTGGAGGATGCAAATCCAATGGTAGCCCTTGATGAAATCAGTTATCTACAGCTTATTCTAAGCTTGAAATGGGTGGAAAGGAGGGTGGTGAGATTATATAATCCTAGTGAGTAAATAAACATCATCCAAAATATCTAAAGTCGAGTAAATGGAGACGATTAAAATATTCCATCTCAATATGTATTTCATAACATAAATATTCATTTCATTTAAATAATCAACATGGCTTATGAGTATCTTAAAAGCTTGGCTCCTGCCAAAATCATTCTCAAGAATACCTTGGCCGAGGCATCTAATCGAGTCTACCAAGGTTGTTAAAAATTTCGTATACACGTAAACATATTTTTAGTTTGAAAAACACAGTCGTTCCTTGACATTAGCGGAGTTCATCATCACGAGGTGGTTCGGCGTGACGTGAACTCTAACCAAACCTCAGGAGATACCCTACGCGCCTCTCCAACCGAGGTACGTATATAATCGGATTCTGTGCCCCTCTAATAGGCTGGTCCACAAAACTCGCCCACTGCAGCAAGCTAAACCCACCATACAATAAAATTTGCGATAGCATGACATAGCAATTATTTTATTTTACAATCTCTCAAGGCAAATCAACAGTTCATACATTTTTAGCACATTTACCAATTCAACCATTCATGCTAATATTGCCATAAGCCAATCAATTAGAACCATAAATTTACAACACATCAAGTGGTCTCCAATTACTCTATTTTCAAAGCCATCATTCAATTTCAAGACAATTTATAAAATCATTTCATTTAAACACATTTTGTTTATAAAACCTAAAAATTAACCATTTAAACTCATTTTTCATAAAGTTCACAAAATCGAATAAAAAGACCACTTTAGATAATTAAAATGATGATAAGGTTACTCACTATTTCGGGAGTTGAATTTTTAGAGTACTCTGACTATCGATCCTCAGGTACAATTTCTTTGCCTTTATCGGAGGATTCGCCACCTAGACATAATGCACAATCAAGCAATTTACCACATTGGTGCTAAACAGTTATGAAACTTTATGGATACATGAAATGGAATGCAAATTGTTCGGATTATCGTCTAAACACGGTGTTCTACACAAATTCAATTGTGTACCTAAATAAAATGGTATTGACCTAATTCGATCTATCACTCGATTAATTGGTCAATATGTCCAATTCAACTCCAATTAACTCCATTTTTCTTTCAATTCTCCGAACCATCAAACACAAGTCAAATAGCATAAAATTTAGCAAAATCATCTTCACATTTTCTCTTGGGAATTTCGGCCATGGTGGGTGCATCAATACTATGATTTTTCCTACTTGATTTTCTCACCGTAATTCATCATTTCCTAACCAATTCACTTGAAATAAAATCAAATCCACCATTCACACTCTACATGGAAGATTCGGCCAATGATGGGTGATGAGAGGAACTGAATTTTTCTTGTTGGCTTTTCATGCTACACATCATTAACTAACTAAAAACACTAAAATACATTGAAATCTAACCAAATCAAGCATCAAAACCTCCCTCTAAGTGTTTGGCCAGCAAGGTATTCATCATGATTTCATGTGATTCAACCATGAAAAATAAGAAAAAATGCTTAAGAAAGAGAGATCTCAAGCTTAAATTGAAAAAATCTTACCTTTTTTCACTTGTTTCCTTGAATTTTCACACTTTTCCCTTGAATTTTTCCACCTAGGGTTTTGTTCTTCCTTTTTCTTGCTTCTCCTTGGTGAGGCCAACTATAATGAAGAGAAATGGGCTGGTTTTGTGCTAATTTATAAGGAGAATAATAAAGAAATAAAAGCTTGACACTTGTCAACTTACCATTGGTCCATTTTTAAATTCTTAACTATTAAGCTTTCTTTCTCCACCACATAAAATATTTCAATTATCCACAATATAAAATGTTAATGGATGAAATCCATGGGCATGACAAGTGTTAGGTGTGTAAAATTACAATTTTGCCCTTGGGTGGTAAAATGACCATTTTACCCCTAGGTCATGAAAATTCCAATTTGACTCCAAATTGATCTTCGAACTCCGAATCACCATATTAAATCATTCTGGGGTTTTAAAATTCTCAATTTCATCTTAAAATCTCTCTTTGGTCTAGTTTGAGGCTTAATTCAACTTAGTTGCACCACTAGGTACTCTACCAACTTTTGACGATTTTTCGGGGCTTTTCAAGTATGCAAGCATTCTGTCAATCACATGAATGACATGGCTAATATTTTATAAAGTCAGGCTTGACAGGCTTTTTCCCACTCCATATCTCATATGGTGTCTTATCAACTGATTTGGTAGGAACCTAGTTCAATATACGAGCAGCAGTTTCTAGGGCATATCCCTAGAAAGATATAGGAAGATCTACACGACTCATCATGGATCGAACCATGTCCAATAATGTTCAATTCCTTCTCTCAGATACCCCATTGTGCTGTGGAGTCCTTGGAGGAGTCCATTATGCGAGAATCCCATTCTCTTTCAGACAATCTCAAAACTCTTGGCTAAGATATTCTCCTCTTCAATCAGATCTAAGAGTGAGAATACTCTTCCAAGTTTGTTTCTCAACCTCCGCTCTGTATTCTTTGAACTTGTCAAAGGATTCAAATTTATATTTCATCAAATATACATAACCATAGCGAGAATGGTCATCTGTGAAGGTGATGAAGTAGGAGTATCCTCCTCTAGCACTTGTATTCATAGGACCACATACATCTGAATGTACAAGTCCTAGTAACACCTCAGCTCGTTCACTCTTTTTAGTGAAAGGCGACTTGGTCATCTTACCAAGGAGACAACATTCACATGTTCCATAAGATTCATAATTAAATGGATCGATGTAACCTTGTTTGTGTAACTTGGTTAAGCGAGTCTCATTGATATGTCCAAGCCTACAGTGCTAGATGTAGGATAGTTTTGGATCATCTTTTTTTTGCTTTCTTGACCTCTATATTAAGTATGGGTCTCTTAGGATCAAGAATATAGAGACCATTCGAATGTGTCCCTACACCATAATGCATCTCTCCCTTTGAGAAAGAACAACAATTGCCCTTAATGCAAAATTCCATATCATCATATAATGCCAAGTATGACACAGATATGATATTTCGAGATATGGAAGGAACATAGTAACAGTCTCTTAATTCCAAGATCAACCCAGAAGGTAAAGGTATGGTAGCTGTCCCTATAGCCGATGCAGAACCTTTGCTCCATTACCTACTCTTAGGACCACCTCTCTTTTCGTTAATCTTCTACTCGTTTCCAGCACCTTCATGTCATTACATAAGTGTGACCCATATCCAATATCTAATACCCATGATAACGGATCAATAGTAGGCAGATTTACTTCAATCATATACATGGTCAAAGATGAAACTTCTACAAGTTTCTCATTTTTTGACCTTGTCAAGAAGGTAAGGATATCTTCCTTAATGACATCTATTCTAAATAGAAATTTGAGAATATTTCTCAACTTGATATACTAGTCCAAACATTTTGGCTCAAATTTCATGATGACATCAAGTATGCCGCGAAAAGTAATATGTATTCGCATTCTAACAACCTAGACATTTAAAGAACGTTTATGAGTAATCATGTATTATAATTAATTAAGATGAGATAGTAAATCTTAAATTGATTGCTCCCACTATTTTCTTCAAGATGATAACCCTCCATATCACCTCGAAAGATCTCTACTAGGATTCTCTTAGTGGGCTAGGATCCCATCCATCTAGTCATGGCCTTGAGTGTGCTCAACAAGCCATGATAGATGGATTAGGTAGGTAACTGAGCTTACCAACTGTATCTCTATACAACTCCTAGATCAGCTAGGTGACAACACATTGCCTAAACATATCATATATGTTTCACCTAGCCATTGCCTCTAGTTTCCATAATAATCAAGTTTCCAAGCATCCGAATTTTATGAAACTAGTTGAGCAAGACCCACCAATAGCTCAAACATACTCGTGTAAAAGTGTGACCTTGAGTGTGCTCAACAAGTCTACGATTAAAAGAGCAGCTAGGTTATCTTGCTATATGGTGGAAGGCAACTTAATCATGTGTGGCATGTGACTCAATATTTACCGAGGGATTTTCTTATTATTATTATTTTTTTAACTTAGTTAAGGTCTCATCTTTGCATGCATAGCATTTATTAATTGCATAATAAATCTATCTCATGCATACTACTTTGGATGATTATGGACTTTATCTATACTTATTTCCTTGAGCCATCGAAGGAAATTAGTTTGGTTAAACCTAGGGGATAACATACAACATGTTGTAATCTTCCTCCTCGTATCTTCATGGCGCCTTTAGGTCTTCATTTTCGAATTATAAAATAACTCCTAAACTAATCCTAATTCTACACTTATATGTAACTAATTACATTTTAGTAAAAAAACCTCGTGGTACATCCGAGGGGAGTTAGGTGAGGAAAGAATTTTACAATCCCTGAAAATCAAGAGAAAGGCAGGGTGCGCAAACCCTATTTAATAAATAAATACCATGATACAATTTAGCCATACAACCACAATCATATTGGGCCTAGTCCATAATCATCCACAAACATCCATCCACATGAACATAAAATTAAAACTATGTCTTATTATAATTGTTAATCATATGAGGCATCCGAAATTAGTGTACAACTAATTTCGAGTTCATTTTTAATTCCATGTATGGAAACAGTCTTCCATGTATGGAAAGTCTTTACTAATCAGTATTACTAATCAGGATTAGAATTAAAATATTATTACAAATTAAAACATTTTTAATTTGTAATCTTTAAAGTTTTAAGTAACTTTTACTAATCCTTTTAAATTAAAGATTATGTGTCTTCAATTATCTAATCTCATTAGATAATTTAAATATAATATTTAAGACAACATTATCTTTAATTATATTTAAGTGTCCTATTCGAATTTCACTTCTTAAAAGAAGGAAATTAATTCATGATATTTATCTTGTCCATATTTATCACACTCCCATATTTGTAGGAATCAAATTCCCAAATTTATGGATGTGATTAATTAAATCCTGATATCCTTATTTTAAGGAATGAAATTCCCTAATTTAAATATATCAAAATTTATCTTTCGGGAACTTTTCCATAAGATATTGTTTAGTAAATTAGAGTTTTTAATTGCACCAATTTAGGCTGCAAATATGGACACTAAAATCCCAAAAACCATGACTTTACAAAATTCTGGCAGCAGTGTACCAGTCATAGTTTTATTGCTTGATGCGGCATCAAATCAGGGAATTTAATTCCCAAATTTTAACCATGGTAAGCTAACATATGGACTTGATTTAGCTGGTCAAAACCCCAAAAAAACGCAGCCTATGTATCCTGTACATAGCTGCAGTTTTTGGGTTGCATATGTGGCATTATGATGGCATAAATCAAGGGATTAAATCCCTTAATTTTAGTGATCTTTCCAGGCATCTTTTGAACATATTCAAACTTCAAAATTTATCCAAAAAGGTACAACAATTGCACAATTTTAGGACTCTTTGAAGATGACTTTCTCAGCTAAATCATGACTTGAAACTACTTTTGGCAGCAATGGTTTCAGCCATGATTTCACGGCCTTTCCTTCACCATTTTCAGCTGGTAATTAATTATATTGAAAAAATTTCAATGTAGATTACTTCCAAATTTTTTCAGAAATTTTGGAGGCTTTTAGACCCCTGTTAAAAACTGAAAATCAAAACACATGCAAATCTGGACAGAATCGAATTCTATCACCAAACCGCATCTTGTTTCCAATGAATTCAAATCCTTTTCTTCCTAAACTCCTTTATGCATCTCATGCACATATTGTTCTCCAAAATTGAGACACTTAAACAAGATTAGTTGCTGAAACAAATAAGTATTAAAAATCAAAACTCTAATATGTGATAAACTATTTTAAAACATAATCGAAATTTAACACTTACTTGCTCTCTTCCAAATCCCTCACATCCAATCAGAATTGAAATTAACAATAACAAGACATACCTTTGCTTTAAAACGAGCCAAGGGAGGCTCTGATACCACTACTAGGAACGGCATGATTAGAGCATCAACGTAGCAGAATAAAAAAAATTGAAATAAAAATAAAAACCATGCCTCCTACCTTTGGATCACCTTGGTTGTTTAATGCAAAGTTATGTACCACATAAAATCAGAAAAAGAATTTACCTTTCCAAGTGATATCGTAATCAAATGGATTTCTTTTGGTGACAAAACACGAACACCTTTGGTGTGAAAGAATCTCAGCCAATCAATCGCTTGGCCTCCAATGATGCACACACGATTGCAACGGATCCTTCTCAAGTAGAAAGCTTTATGCCACGAGCTTGTGCTAGCAAGTGGACAACGATTTGTCCTCTTTTCTTCTTTGATTTCCAGCAAAGAGTCAAAGGAGAAGTTTTCAAAAGAAAATAAACGTCTTAAGAGTGGCAGCACTCAAGAGAAAAATCCTTCTTCACAAAAAAAGAGTGTCTATAATGTGATATTTATATCTAAGTTTAACTTATTAAAATTTGTAAAATAAGTCCTTAATATTATAACAATTATAATATTTAACCAATACCTAATTAAACTCTTTTAATTAGGTCCTTAATAGTTAAAACCTAGAATTTGATTTAAGTCTAACTTAAATCATCACACTCTCAATTTAATCCAAATTGCAACCTTTGTGTGTGATCCATTAGGTTCTTAACATGTTGGCAATGGAATTGAATTATAATATTATCAACTAATTAATTTAAATGAATCATATTCAATTTTAAATTAACTAATTCAATTCCATAGACCATGATTAGCATCTAACAATGCATCATGGCCACCCAATTGTTAGGAGAGTCAAAGGATTCTTTGACAGTTTTTTCAATGTAATTCATACCCTTATCATATATCCCGAAGATGATAAGAGCTTGGTACAGTACCTACTCTTATTGATCTCCATATTTGTTCTTACAGTTAGATCATTAGCTTTATGGAGACTTATGAAACTCATTTCATAATCTCCTAATCACCTTGGCCAAGGATTTGATTAAGCTAATATCAACCAAGAACTAATGAGATATTTCCCCTTGAATCACTTGGGGTGATGATTCCTATCTTGACCACTCATTTGCCTTCACATGCTTCATGCTATATCCAAAAGCATCCCATTTTGGCATCTTTGGTTAGGCACCTATAGGGATGAAATCAAAGCATAGCACTCCACACATAAGACAACTTGGTGTCTCAAGTCTAGGGAGTATTTACACAATGATACATGAGAAGTATTGCATAGACACTTAAGTGAAATACCAAATGCACTTCTCATGGCGAGTCAAGTTCAGTGAACTCGCTCTCCCATGGCAAGCACCCACATGCTAGTTCCAAGTATCTCTATACTTCAACCTATGAGAACGATTGCTTACTTCATAAGTAAGGAACATAACATGTGCCAATCTTTGAGCATTATTAATGCCCTGTCTCAATAATACAATGATCAGGAACTTTTAGGAACAATGTTTTAATGCATAAGGATCTCGTAATTGTATCCCAATACAATTCCTTTGCAAGGCATATATAGTTCCATGGGCTTTATCTACATAAGTACAAAAAGTAATTAAATCACAAACTTATGGATAAATAACTACCTCAATGTTATTATGAATAACAAAATGTCATACATGAATATCTCAAAATTGCAATTCCTATACAACCACAATTTGGCTTGTAGGGCTTATACTAACAGCTCCCTAATTCTGCAAGCTAATATAGTGTTGAACTAAAAGTGAGGCAAAGGCGTCTTGAGTTTTGTTATCAAATATGTCTATGGTGTCTAGGTAAATAGTGGTTTTGTTTGAGTGTACAGCTACTGTGGTAGAGCTGGCAATCTGTTGCTTGAATTCTATGTACAGAGGTGATAGTGCTGATATATGGGATAGGTGCTGTGGTGATTTGGAAGGCTATGCTCACTGTTTGTTATGGGCATAGGCCTCAAAATCATGAGTTAGTGTCATTAATTGTATGATTCATAGAGGTGAATTTTCCATTCCCTCGCATTTAATGAGAATTCAACCTTTCAAAAAAAAGCACTTGGATATATATATGCAGTAACACAATGGATGCTAAGCATTGGCAGCAATATCAACCCTTACATCTACTATTCTCAAGCAATAAAAAATCCCAAAAAAAGTGCAGCAAGAACTCACCAAAGATCCGGTCCAAGATTCGCAGCAAATACGCTCAGCAACAAGACTTTATGCTTGGCAAAACAAGAACTCTACGGTCAGCAAAACAAGAACTCTATGCTCAAGGAAATAGGCTCAGCAACAAGATTCGGTCAAAGAACTCACTAGAAAAAGTGAGCAACGCATGGGAAATAGGCTCAACAACAAGATCTAATCGAAGAATTCACTAGAAAAAGTGAGCAACGCACGAAAAATAGGCTCAACAACAAAATCCCGTCGAAGAACTCACTAGAAAAAGTGAGCAACACATGGGAAATAAAGCAACAAGATCCGATCGAAGAACTCACCAGAAAAAGTGAGCAACGCACGGGAAATAGGCTCAACAACAAGATCCGGTCGAAGAACTCTCTTCTGTTGGCAAAAAAAAGGGAAGGCAGATTGAGAGATTTGGGGAAAGTGACTGACGCGGTGGATAAGGATTTTCATTTAAGTTATATGGTAGTTTGAATTCATTTGAAATTAAGTTAGGGAGTTTTAAAATCAGTTTGGATGGGTGGTAGACTTGGTTAAAGTTTAACCCATTTTTCATTTAGGCAAAGGTTCAAGTCACCCCAGCAACACAAATTTCATCATTTTGAATTTTATTAATAAATTAATGAGGAAATTGTGAGAAAGGAACCCCGTGATAAGGTGATTTTAAAAATAACGATCCATATAAAGTTATCTGTTTCTAGCCAAAAATAAGCATGAGTAGACCAAAATGCCCTTAAAAACATCGTTTCAAATAAATGCTCAGCTGTTTGAGCTATCTGCCTCCCGCTAGAGAGAAAATAGAAAAAAATAAATAAATGCGCGCAGTTGTTTGGGCTCGGTCATCTTTCTCTCTCAACTCTCTGAACTGTTTCAACTCTAGAAAGTCTCTATTGAGCACCATCGTCATCGGGCTGTGGTCTATCTCTCGGCATCTGGCTACATTGTCGTAAATTAACAGACCCTATAGTAGAGATGACATCAAGGTACTTGTTATTGGGTTTATTTATGCAACACACTTAAATTTCTGAAACATTTGGTGTAAATTAGAAGATGGAATGGAAACATTGCCCAGAGTTGTTACACGCCATGCATCTATAACATGTATTAGAGTTATTTTAGCGTGTCACGACTTTTCGTGGCATGTTGTGGGTTAACTACTTTTTTAGGTTGTTAGCGTGTCACGGCTGTTCCTGGAGTGTCGTGGGTTAACTGAATTTATGGGTTTTTGGCGTGTCACGGCTATTTCTGGCGTGTCATGGGTTAACTGGTTTTTTGGGTTTGTAGCCTGTCACGGCTATTGGTGTAACGAGTCAGTAATTACAGTGATTGTCGTGTCACAAGAGTGATGCATGGCGTGCCACGAGAGTGATGCATGGCGTGTCACGATACTGATGCATGGCGTGTCACGACATTTGACTTGATATGCATGGTGTGTTACAACATTTTACGTTCTATGCATGGCATGTAACAACACGACAGACAAATTTTTGATCACGGCATGTATTGTGTAAAATGATTGACAATAATTTTTTTTTTCCAAAATTTCAGTGGGGTTCCAATTGTGCGACTTGTGATAAGACACGGTGGTTAGTGGGTGGATGGCAGTTACAAGGGTGGTGAGTCACGAATGCGGGTGGTTAGGAGTGATTTGTCGTTTGTGGGCTTGATGAAGCTGGTTGAAGATGTTGTTGGGGTAAACTCAGAAATTGACGAGATTGAGTTACATGCACTGATCAGTACACCCGGAAAGCTATCATGGCCAATTATCAATGACGATGAGGATGTTGCATTAATTTTGCTGGAACAGAGGAATGTTCCAACTGTGTATGGTAGCATGAAGGGACGTCAAACAAATGTTATGTCACATGAAGAAGTTGGACAACATGGTAATCAACTCAATCAAAATGAGATTTACAATGCTTCACATATACCACAACATTCTGTCCATAACCCACAACAATGGCAATTTAGGTATGCACAAGAGTTTGTGCAACCCGATAGATAAACGACATTCACAGAACAGTTGGTTGCACAATTCCGATCAAGATATGCATCAAACCAATTTCTTACTTCTCTTGAACAAATGCAACGATCGGGTGAAATTGTAGAGTGTGTGATGCCATTGTCAAATGAGAATATGACCGTTGAGGACAACAATGTGAGGTTGGAGGGTGACACTGTGACGTTGGAGGATAATACTACATTTGATGAGGGAAATGAGGATTTGTTCACTACCGGTGAAGATAGATTTGATAACACTTCAAATGATGGGCTTGAACAATGGCAAGATGACAGTTCAGACGATGATTGCCTTTATGACAGTGACATTCCAATTTGCAATAATGTTGAAGGCGAAACGGAACATGTTGGAGGTGTTGATATAGGAGATGTCCAATGTAATGACCCCATATACAATAACCCCATCACTGGTGAGAACGGGATTTGTTCCCTTGATACATTGCTCAATCACAGTGATCAGGAAAGGGGAAATGTAGGGATACTCGTACGTGGGTAATTGCAGGTGTACAAAGGTTCTCCTTCCAAACAATTACCATTGAGGAGTTGACATGTGCCGAAGATCGCTTATACAAAGAAAGAATGTTTGTGTCGAAGGCTGAGTTGAAACGAGCTTTGAACATGTTGGTTATAAAAGAAAAGTTTGCGATAAGAGTAAAAAGGTCATGTAAAGCTCGTTATGAGGTTGGTTACAAGGACAAGGCATGCAAGTTCAATGTTTGTGCAACGAAGTTACCTGGTAGAGGAGAATATTGGCAAGTTCAGACATTCCACAAAGTACACACCTGTACCGTTGATGGTTTGCAAGGGCGGTTTGCAACTACGAGTGAAAAGATGATTGGTAAACTTATGTCACACAAGTTTCGCGCTAATGGAGTGGCATTGAGACCTAAGGACATAATTTGTGAGATGAGTGTTCAGTGGGGATTGGAATGCTTGTATGGTAAGGCTTGGTAAGTGAAAGAGTATGCGGAAAGGCTTGTTTTCGGTCCACTGGAGGTGTCATTTCAACTACTACCATCGTATTTTTATATGTTGGAACAAGAAAATCCTGACACAGTGACTGCAATGGCTACTGACGAGGAAGAGAGATTCAAATATTGTTTCGGGTCATACAAGGCTTGTATTCGGGGGTTTAGGGATGTAATGCGTCCTACGGTTGCAATTGATGCTACACATCTCAAAGGCAGGTTCAAGGGTGTTTTGTTTGTCGCTGTATGCAAAGATGCGAACGAGTGTGTATATCCAGTTGCGTTTGGCATTGACCATGTTGAGGACAAAAACTCGTGGACATGGTTTCTTAGCAAGCTGTGTGATGCGGTTGGTTGTCCTGAAAACATTATGTTCATTTCTGATAAGCATTTCGGCATTAAGAAAGCAATCCAAAATGCATGCCCAGAAGCGCACCATGGTTTATGCGGTTACCACTTGAAAAAAAACTTTAAAAACAAGTTCAAGTGCGACGATGTTTGTATGTTTTTCACCCTTGCTTGAGATTGCTATAAGGTGGCCGATTTCAACAGACATATGAACCAAATACAGCAGATTCACCCGGGAGCCCACGCGGACCTTATGAGAATAGGGCCTGAGAAATGGGCAATGCATGTTCACCGGCAAGGCGATACCAAATGATGATATCCAACATTGCGAAATGTGTTAACTCATGCTTGAAGCATGCAAGACAAATGTCGATCACTGTTTTGATCGAGTTCATCAAAGACATGTTCCAGCGTTGGTTCCATGATCGGTACGATGAGGCCATTAAAGTGAGCATGCCCCTTAGCCCTTGGGTTGCCAAGCAGTTGAGTAAAAGGTTCAATGATGCACATCGCTTTCTAGTTAAGCCTATCAATCAAGTGGAGTTCGAAGTTAAAGACGGAAAGATGGACGGACTTGTAAACTTGTCCAGGAATACGTGTTCATGTTGTGAGTTCCAAATAGATTTACTGCCATGCAGCCATGCCATTGCAACAATAAGGTCAGAATATATTTATTTCTTATTTGAACCGTAATTCACATATCATTTACATTGTGCTTGAAGATTGAGTTTATTGTGTTTTTTAGTAAATGCAATCGTGAAGCCATTGAATTCTGCGCTGACTATTACAAGACAACCGTTTTGGTGGAGGGTTATTCAAGATCCATTAGGTCGGTTGGGCATCCTAGTGAGTGGGACATCCCCCCTCATGTGAAACAAATTGTCGTCTTGCCCCCACCTTGGAGAGGCCAAGTAGGAAGCCCTAGGAAGAGAAGGATTCCATCCGCTGGTGAAGGTAGTCGAGCACGGAGATGTTCACAATGCAAGAGGTATGGGCATAACAGACAGAACTACCCATCCCCATTTATAGTTCCATTCACAAATCCGGCACCATCTCCAAGTCAATCGGTACCTCCACAACTGCGTCGAGCCAAAGCATGTTCAAGTTGCAGACAAACCTGTCACACACACAACAATTGTCCAATACGAAGGACAATGTCTAAAAATGTAGGGTGTGTTGTGGATGAAGACAGCTTGTCCACCTAACTAAATGTGTCTGAAAATTGTAGTTGATTTTGTTTTGCTTTACGGATTTGTCTACTAAAGGTTATGACACGCCATGCATAACAAGTTAAACTTTGTGACACGCCATGCATAACAAGCAAAAGATTATGACACGCCATGCATAACAAGTTAAACGTTGTGACACACCATGCATAACAAACAAAAGGTTATGACACGCCATGCAGTATCTTGGGGTGACATGCCACGACCCAATTCTTATGACAAGCCGACTGGAAGCAGATTAATGGCGTCACACACTGAGTATCTGAAGATTTATGGCGTCACACGACACGGCCCAATTGTTCTGACACGCTGAGTGGAAGCAGATTTATGGGCTAAAACGCTAACTGCAAGCAGATTTATGGGCTGACACGCTGAGTGTTATTGGATTTATGGCATCACACGCTGACTTCTTGCAGATTTATGGGCTGACACGCTGAGTGCAACTAGATGTATGTGGGGACACGCTGAGTGGTAGCATATTTAAGGAGTCACACGCTGACTTTTTGCGACTGTGTATCAAATTAAATATATTCTGTATAGAAAAGGAAAAAAATTCTTGGTATCAAATTGTTTGTGTATAGGCAAAAAAATTAATTATGTATAAAATAATTGTATAAAGTATATTGTGTATACATAAAGAATTAATTTTGTTTACAATGAATTGTATAAAATAAATTGTGTTTACCATAAATTTGTGTATAAAATTAATTGTATTAAAAAAAATCTGTATACAAAAAATTTGTATAGACAAGGGCCGATATGTTCAGGGTTCGCTCTTACAACTGTTGGAAAAAATTTCTAGAGCGTATTGCTGACGCATTTTTGCAATCATATTCTGCGTAACTCCAATCTTCTGTGATTATAAAATATGGTCCATGTACCCTATCATGAACATACCGCAGCTGACACTATCATTCTACCGATGCACTTTAGCTTTTGGCAACTGAATATCCACTAGCATCGGCATCAAATCCTATCTCTTACGACGTTTGTTGTTGAAATAACCGGCTTGGTGGCAAATGAATGGCATCATTGTCGTCAAGGGTTTCATCCGACCAGTACAAACTCTGTTATCCTAAGCATCTGAAGTTATTGCCAAGTCCACCACCTTGATTGTCCACCTCACCAAGTTGATCTTCGCAACCACCCAATGCCCACGAACGTTGCAAGGCGCGAGGATGAAATCCACATCTTTCCATTTTTTTGCGTATGCCGGCCTTTCACCCTCCACATACCCCCGCAACTCATCTGGAATTTGCATTGTGGCCCGGGCATCTTCCGTTGGAAATTTCGTGTGTAGCATACGGATGGTGTCCTCTGAAACATGATCGGATTAGCTTACACTTCATGCAAACAAAAACTTAGTATTTAAAGAATTGAACAATTTTCGAATAAACTTACGAAGAATATCATGTCAACCACGCATGCACAGGTAGTGTACAGCTTCGACTTCGGCCCTGTCATTCACTTGCTGAGTAGGTTGAGGCATGCGTCGATATGTTCACTTGTCATTTCCTCAATGGGATCCTCTAAGGTTATGAAAAAGTCAATTCCTTGATTCCCTAAGATGACGACATTACGCCTGCATATGTTCCAAAATGAATTTCATAAGTCTTGGTGGATTAATGTTTCATTAAAATCATAATATTTGCAATGTTATTTATGAGCTTACCTCGTCGACTCATTTTTCTTGAAAGCTTTGTAGTTTTCTACAATTTTATCCCTCACATCTCGACGGGTCACTAAGGGGTTGACAAACGGGCTTGCCATGTATTTGCTCGCCATTTTCAACCATGCCCGCTCAGTTAGGTCTAAAATTTTTGCTGCACCATTATGGACAGCAGATGACTCTGGTGACCACGACTGTATCTCAACTGCATCAGGAGTGCTCCCACGATAAAGAACGATAGCTCCTGCTGCTGCGTCGAGGAATACATAGGTCGGAGGAAGATGCTCTCCTTCAACCACGATTGAGTCAGGCTCCCCATCCCCTCCAGCAGATGCATCGATAATGGACTCAGGCAGAGGCACATGCTCTCCTTTAGCATCATCTGATTAAAGGGTGACATCCACTGCCATAGCTTCATCGACGATGTCATCGACATGAGTTTTGTGCTCTCCGTCAGCACCAAGAACGTCATCGTCAATGTCAACACCAGGTTCATGATGTTGTCCATCATCAGCATCATCGTGGTCCAAACTAGCACCGTGAGATGGACCACCCTATAAAATGGGAAAAACCCTTAGTTAGCTCATAAAATACCACAAACCATAAGCAGTAAAATGTTGTGACACGCTGTGCATATCAAGTTAAATGTTGTCACACGCCATGCATATCAAGTAAAATGTTGTGACACACCATGCACATTGTCAAGCCCGACTTTATAAATACTTTTCATGACATATATGTGATGGATAGTATGTTTGCATACTAGGAAAGTCCCGAAAAATTTATAAAAGTCGATATTATACCTAGAGGTACAACAAAGTTGATTTAAACCTCGAACTAGATCAAATAGAGAATTTAAGATGAAATTGAAAATTTTAAAGTCCTAGAATGATTTAATATGGTAATTCGGAGTTCGAGGATAAATTTGAAGTTAAACCAGAATTTTCACTATCCAGGGGTAAATGGTCATTTGCCACTTGAGGATAAAATGGAAATTTTTAGAAAAGATTTTTTTGCCCTATTTGACTTATTAGAGTATGATTTGAGTATTGGAGTATGATTTGAGGTTTAGAAGTGAAAATTTTAATTTCGGTATAAATTGGAGTACAGGGGTGAAATGGTGATTTTGCCACCCCATGGGTAAATCGGTAATTTTGAACCCTCAGAGCATTTTTCCAGCACAAGGTTTTCACCCATCATCATTTTTTACCCTTGAATAATGTGTGGTGGAAAGAGAAAGCTTAATAGTTAAGAAATTACAAATGGACCAATAAGAAAGTGACAAGTGTCAAGCTTAGGATATTTTATTATTTAACTTAAAAATCAGCATAAATCAGCCCATTATCTCTCCAAATATTCTGCCAAGCAAGGAAGAGAGGGAAAGAAAGGAAGAACAAACCCTAGGTGAAGAATTTCAAGAGAAAAAGTGTGGAAAATCAAGGAAAACAAGTGAAAAAGGTAGGATTTTTCAACTTAAGCTTGAAATCTATTTTCCTTAAGCATTTCTCCTTATTTTCCATGCTTAAATTACATGTTTTCATGATGAATTCATGGCTGGTCAAAATGGGTAAGGAGAGAGAAAGATGTTGGATTGAATTGATTTTAAGATATGTTAGTGTTTTTAGTTAGTTTAGCATATTTAGAAACAAAACAATAAGAAAAGAATCCCATTTTCCCATGAATCTTCATTGGCCGAATCTTCCTTGATGTGTGTGGGTGATGGATTGTTATTATTTCAAGAGAAATGGCTTAGAAAATGATGAATAATGGTGAGAAAATTAAGTAGGAAAAATCACGATGTTAGTGCACTGTAATGGCCGAATTTTTCCATGAAGAAATGGGAGGGTTTTGATGCTGAAATTGATGTTATTTGAATAATGTTTGGTGAATTGAGGTATTAGAAAAGAAATAGAGTAATTTGGGATTAAATTGGACACGTTACTAATTTAATCGGAATATAAGACGAATTAGGCCAATACCGAATTTAGATAGTTACCAGCGCATTTTTGCATTCCATATCATGCATTAGTAGTTTAAATTAGTTTAATTTCAATTTAGTACCAATGTAGTAAATTTCTCGATTTTGTACTGTGTCAAGGTGGTGAGTCCTCCGATAAAGGCAAAGGAATTGCACCTGAGGACCAGTAGTCTGAGTATTTCAAAAATCTGCACTCTAGACATTGTGAGTAAACTTACTGTCATTTTATTATCTATGGTGGTTTTTAGATGATTTCATGAATTCTATGGAAAAATGGATTTAAAAAGGTAAATTTTCATGTTTTATGAATAAAGGTGTTCCAATGAAATTAATTTATAAATTGTTTTGAAATTAATAATGATTTTGAAAAATAGAGTACACGGAGACTGTTAATTGTGGCAATTTGATTGTTTAAATTGATGGCTTATGTTATATTGTTATTGTGTTGGCATGACTGGCCAGGTTGTGCTTTATGAATTGTATGAATTGGTTTATTTTATCGTTGTAGGCTGGGTAGTATTTCATTAGCCCTGTCATGCTGTCAAAATTTTATTATATGATGGATTATATATTAATTAATCACTACAGTAGGGGGTTTCTGTGGACCAGCCTTTAGAGGGGCACGGTAAACCCCATTATATTCTTACCTCGAACAGAGAGGCACGTAAGGTATCTCCTGGGGTAAAGCTTAAGGTTCACTTCACGCCAAACCACCACGTGAGGGGGAACTCAGCCAAGGCCAAGGAACAGCTATGTTTTTAAATTAAAAACATGATTTATGCGAAATGTGAATTTTTAACAGCCTTGACGGTCTCGGTAGGATGCCTTGGCCAAGGTGTCCCCGAGGATGGATTTATGGCACAAGCCTAGTTTTTATGAGATTCATAAGTCTCTTTACGTATTTTGAATGAAATGTGTTTTAATGTTGTGACCCAGTTTACAATGATTTACTTTATCGTCTCCATGTACTCAACTCTATATGTTTATGATGATGTTTGTTTACTCACTGGAATTTTATAATCTCACCACCCTCCTTTCCATCCATTTCAGGCTTAGTATAGACTGTAGATAGCTGATCTCATCGAGGACTACCGTTGGATTTGCATTTTCCAAACTGTAGGTTCACAGTCCTCTTTACTTTTGTTTATTTGGGAGCCCACTGGTTATTGTAAATTAAAGTAAATATTTTGGTTTACTATATTACAATATGTATGAATTTATTTTGCTTTTACGCTACAAAAATTATTTACGTATAACTCTAAAAATAATGTTTAATAAGAAAATAGAATATTTTATTGAATATTTTTATTATATTCAAATAATCGTAATTTCATTTTAAATGAAGGTATTAGATGTTTAAACTTATTTTTTATTATGAATTAAGTGTTTGTACTCGTTTACTACATTTTAGCGGATTTAGAGATTTTTGAGTAAAAATGACCAAAATGCCCCTGTGAGGAAAATTTTATTTTTTTATTGTTTTGAATCCGAAATAGTTTATAATCTCTCAAAACATGATTTTAGTAACTAATACTCACGGGGGAAGCGAGAAAAACCGATGTTAAGCCTTGCGAGGTTTCGATTGACATTTCGAGTAATGAATGTCTATCGGGACGTCGTGGCGGTTGTCACGGGCTCGATGGGAGTTTTGGGTCATGACATACATTCCTTAAAATGCTGTGACACGCCATGCATAACAAGCAAAATGTTGTGACATGCCATCCATAATAAAAAAATTGTTGTGACACGCCATGCATAACAAGTTAAACGTTGTGACACGACATCCATAACAAGCAAACACTTGTGACACGTCAAGGATAACAAGCAAAATGTTCTGACACGCCATGAGTAACAAGTTATATGTTATGACACACTATGCATATCAAGTCAAATGTTGTCACACGCTAAACAGTTGCTAAACGTAAACCATCAAAATCCAAGCGAAGATAGAATAACGTATTTGTGATTTAAGGCCGTCAAGAATTCGAGCAACGATACGATCCTCAACCGCCTGCATTGTTACACTCAATGATTGAATTGAAGCCTTCAACTCCGACATCTCTTTTTCATGCTTGCGCATGATCCGTCGGAGCTAGCGGGTTGTGACTGCTCCGTCATTGACTATTCTCGATTGGGTCAACTGCAATAACATATATAGTTGTGTTATTCAATAATCATATATGGAATTGTTGAACATTAACCGTTACAACTTTAATATCCTAACCGAAGGTTCGTTAGCAGTCTGCGGTGGAGCCAGACCAATCGGTGCTTGAGGACCAATCGTCGCTTCCGAAAACTGCAATTACATATATAACTGTGTTATTCAATAATCATGTATAGAATTGTTGAACATTAACCGTTACAACTTTAATATCCTTACCGCTGGCTCGTTACCTGTATGCGGTTGAGCCGGACCGATCGGTCCTTGAGGACTTGTTGTCACTTCCGTAAACTGTAATTACAGAAATTATTGTGTTACTCGATAAACATATGTGAGAATGTAAAACACAAACCGTCAGAACCGATCTTACCGACGGGTCATTTCCACTGTGCGTCTGAGAAGGACAAGTGGGTGCTTCTAGAGCTACCGGCGTATGGTCCAACTACAAACACAGAAATGTTATTCGATAATCACATATGGAATTGGAGAACACAAAATCGTTAAAATTGTCCTTACCGGCTGTTCATTGCCTTGACCATGGTCGTCCCCTTCATCCATCAACTCAGGGCCCGACAGCTCATCAACTAAACCAGCGGCGGTGAGCATCCGCTTCGTGCCACCAGAGGCTCTTTTCTCCTTCAATGTTCTCATTTTTTGCCTCGCACCTATGCCTTAATCCGATCGATCCTCTATGTGCCCTATTGGCATGTACTCGTTGCCCTTCGATAACGGGACATCAAGGTCCACAAAATACTCCCAGAGGGCCTCATCCGCAGTGGGTTCCAACGTCTCCAGTGCCCACAACTGCAAATAAACAAATAAAATGTTGTCATTATCGAATAGGGAAAATTATTATACAAATATAACGCAAAAATTAGTAGTTGTTCACTCACATCATCAGATGACTCTAACTTCTGAGTTGCCTTGTAGAAGTCTTTAGGCTTCCGATTGCAATCCCATTTGCACATTCGTGGGTACATGTTGTCCTTTGGACCAGAGGGGGCAACTATTTTTCGAAGGGCAGGAATTGCCTCCATTGCTTAGAACTGCATGTCAAATGTAACCATTATCAAACCATAAATCATAAATGAGTATACCTATTAATTTTTTTTCCAAAAGGAAACTAAAAAATGTTACATGATAGTACCTGTATCACCCATGCGAATTTGTATATGTTGTAGCGTAACCGAGTTTCCTTTGTCACGCTTGACTTAGGCACTTCGAACCCCTTCAAAAGGTAGTCCAAGGTCAGCTTCCAAACATAGTAGCCCCATGGGAAAACATTCCAAGCGTCGATGTCCTCTACCAATGACAGCAACCAAGGCGTCACCCGTCGACGATAGTCTTGACTAAATAAAATTTTGTTTGCGATCAAGACGAGTGCCATCTTCGTTGTGTCTCCTGGTTACTGGAAGTTGCCCCCGTAGAACGTATCAAGCAAAGCTTGCAGCTTGATGTTGTCTTGCCCGTTCCAGTATCTGTCATGAATTCCACCTGCAGCAACCTCGTACAGTCGTCTGAACACATCGGGCATTGGACCAAACTTCAGCCTAGTGATGAGACAGAACTCCTGCTTTGACAGCCGAGCCTGGCTCTTGCTAATGGCAAACCATAGCTCGTGGTCCATTGACTGGCTCTCACTGATCCATCGAATCATGATGCTTTGCAAGAGATCGGTGCAAAAGTACCCCTGTGGATAGACATCCAGGATCATTCTGAAGCAGGTACGCTTAACTGCATCATACTCCCCCTTCTGTTGGAAAGTCTTTGTTATGTAATGCAGCTGCGACCACTTACAATGGGTGTTAATTGCAACGTTGAACGCCCACTTCTCCCTCGGCACTATCAACAAACTGTCAAGATCCTCATACTGTCTGCGCTAGATTTGCAAAACATGGCACACATGCACCACTGAGTTAAGCAGTCATGTGCAACAAGGTATACTGAAGACATAAATAAGGAATAAATGTTGTGACACGCCATTCATAGCAAGCAAAATGTTGTGACACGCCATGCATAACAAGTTAAATGTTGTGACACGCCACGCATAACAACTTAAATGTTGTGACACGCCACGCATAACAACTTAAATGTTGTGACACGCCATGCATAACAAGTCAAATGTTGTGACACGCCATGCATAACAAGTCAAATGCTGTCACACGCCATGCATACATTGTTGTGACACGTCATGCATATCAAGTAAAATGTTGTCACATGCTATGCATAACAAGTAAAATGTTGTGACATGCCTTGCACATCAAGTAAAATGCTGTCACACGCCATGCATATCAAGTCAAATGTTCTCACACGCCATGCATATCAAATCAAACCATATAAAGCTGACATGCCAATAACTAACTATGATAAGAAGAATAACAATGGCGTCACCTAGTAAACACCTAAAACCCCTAAAACCACTACGACTTAACCCCAACAACCATCAAACCAGACCCTAAACACAGTCCAAACATTTGCAAAACAAAAAAAAAACCCGAACATATCAAACAAACCCAGGAAAAAACTCAAAAAATTAACGAACATAAGAATGTTTTAATTTGAGACTCACTGACCTTTTCATTCATGGCCGACATTGTTGCTAGTGCCCTGGTGTCCTTACGCTTGCAAAGAGCCTTCTCGAACACTCCTGTACCGGCGGGAATGAGAAATGAATCACACAAACGTTACGAATTCTGAATAATAACTGTTTAAAATGAAATGAAAAATGGCCTTCTAATATTCTTATTTATTCTGAACAAGGGGAAGGGGAATTAATTGAGTGGAAGTCCAAACGGTTACCACGTTAATTGCCCACTTTTTTTTTTCCTTTCTCTATTTCAAACCATGACGTGTCAGCTACTCAAGCACTGACGTGTCACACACTCTAAGCCAAGACCATGGCGTGTCAGCTTTTCAAGCAATGTCGTTTCACACACTCTAGACCATGACCATGGTGTGTTAGCTTTTCAAGCAATGTCGTGTCACACACTCTAAACCATAACCATGTCGTGTCACCAACTCTGAACTTTGGCGTGTCACAGCTTCCCTCCATGGCGTGTCACCAACTCTTAACTGTCAAACCCTGTTCTATAAAATAATTACGACGTCATTTACATGCTCAATAGAATGTTTGCAGATTTAGAAAGTTCGAGGAATCGTTAAAAGACGATATTGCCCATAATGGTACCATTGAGTCAATTAAGCCTCGAACTAGTTCAAATAGGAATTTTAAGGTGAAATTAAGAGTTTCATAATTCATGGATGACTCAAAATGGTAATTCGGAGTTCGAGGATCAATTTAGAGTCAAACCAAAATTTTTACTATCTAGGGGCAAAATGGTCATTTGCCACTTGAGGACAAAATGAGAATTTTAAGAAAAGATTTTTTTTGGTCCATTTGACTTATTGGAGTATGATTTGAAGTTTAGAAGTGAAAAATTTTAATTTCGGTATAATTTAGAGTATAAGGGTGAAATGGTAATTTTGCCACCCAGGGGGCAAATCGGTAAATTTTCACCCCCGACACTTGTCAAGACCAAGGGATTTTATTCATCATGGAAATGGATAAACATGAGAAATGTGTGGTGGAGAATTAAAGAATTAAAAGTCAAATATTTAAAATTTGAGCCAATAAGGAAATGCCATGTGTCATGTTTTTATTATTTTATTATTTCTTTATAAAAAGGCAAAAAAATCAGCCCATTTCTCCCATAGTGATCAGCCAAACCAGAAGAGAAGAGAAACCAAGGAAGAACAAACCCTAGGTGGGAAAAATCAAAGAGAAAGTGTTGGAATTCAAGGATTTGATCAAGCAAAGGTAAAATTTCTTTGATTTTGCTAGTGATTTACCTTACCCATGCATTTTTCCTTAATTTCCATGGTTAAATTACATGTTTTCATGATGAAATTATGGCTAGTCAAAATGGGTATGGAGAGAGAAAGATGTTGGAATTGTTTGATTTTGAGTTATGTTGGTGTTTAGAGTTAGTTAAACATGTTTAGAAACAAAACAACAAGAAAAGAATCCATTTTCCCCATGAACCTTCAATGGCCGAAAGTTCCAAGAAGAAAAGTGAAGATAAATTTGCCTAATTGTGTGTTAATTAGTTGTGCTTGGTGAATTGAGGGATTGGAAAAGAAATGGAGAAAGTTGGAGTGAAATTGGACGCATTGGCCAATTTATTGGATGAAAAATCAACTTAGGTCAATACCGGGTCTAGATGGCTACTTGTGCATTTTTCATTTCATATCATGCATATATATCGAGCCTGAAATAGCTTATGACTGTTAGACACAATTTAATTGAAATATGTGCCATGGATTATGGCTAGGTGGTGAGCCATTAGATACGGGTAAAGGACTGTACCCGCGGACTGAAAATAGGAGTATATCGACTCCTAGAACTGTGAGTAACCTTACTATCGTCTTAATTATCTAGAGTAGATTTATTTAATTGTGTGATTTTATGAAAAAATGGTTTAATTGGAAAATTATTGTGTTTTATGGGAAAATGAGATTTTATAAAATAATTTTATAAAATTTTTGAAAATTTAATAATGATTTCAAAAATAGAGTAATTGGAGACCTATACTATGATTGTGTTGTTTATCCATGATTTTACATTAAATGGCTTATGATAAATGTGGGTATGACTGGTTATTTTTATGATTTAAAGAATATGTGAACTTCTTTGATTTGCCTTGAATGTGTTAAGTGAGCCATGTCATACTGTTATGATTTTATTGGTTGGTGGATTATAAAGTGGGCACTGCAGTGATGGGGGTTCCGTGGGCTAACCTAATTAGAGGGACACGGTTCCCAATTATTGAGCTTACCTCGATTGGAGAGGCACGTAGGATAACTCCCGAGGTAGGATTTGAGTACACTTCACATTGGCCACCACGTGAAACTGAGACTCAGCCAACGTCGAGGAACGGCTGTGTTGTCAGAGGTGAAATATGTTTGTGTGTGTGACAATAAACAGCCTTGGCGGTCTCGGTAAGATGCCCTCACGAGGTATCCCCGAGAATTAATTTTTGGCAAGAGCCAAATTTTTGAAAAGTGCATAAGCCATGTTGAGTAATTGGATGAAATCCAATTATTTATATGGGTTGGGATGAATTATTTTAATTGTCTCCTATTACTCGGCTTTAGATTATTTTGATGATGTCTGTCTACTCACTGGGATTTTATAATCTCACCTCTCTTCCTATCCATTTTTCAGGCTTAGGACAATTTGTTGATAGTTGATTAAGACGAGAATTAATCTCGGAGTTACATCTTAGAAAGTAAGGGTTTGTAGCCCTACATCTTCTCAGTCAGTTGGGGGCCCACGTGTCACTGTAAAAGTAATTTTATTCTTCAATTATTTAATTTAAAATATGTATGAATATATTTAGCTTTTACACCATGTTTTTGGCGAGTTTCGGTATTTTCGAAGAAAAATGACAAAAATGCCCCTGTGAGCCAGAAAGTAATATTTTATTGTTTTGATTTGGAAATGACTTATGATTTTTTTTGAAATGTGAGATTTAATAACTGTCGCTCACTGGGGAGATGCAGAAGCTGATGCTAAGCCTTGTAGGGTTTCGATCGGCATTCAGGATAATAAGTGCTTATCGGGACGTCGCGGCCGTTGTCACGAGCTCGATGGGAGTTTCGGGTCATGACATTAACTCTGACGTCTCACAGATTCCCTCCATGACATCTCACAAACTCTGAACACTAGCGTGTCACAGATTCCCTCCATGCCTTGTCACTAACTCCTAACTCTAGCGTATCACAGATTCCCTCCATGGCGTCTCACCAACTCTGAATGTTGGCATGTCACAGATTCCCTCCATGGCGTGTCACCAACTCTAAACTCTAGCATGTCACAACTTCCCTCCATGGCGTGTCACCAACTCTTAACTCTGGCGTGTCATACATTCCCTCCATGGCAGCTCACCAACTCTGAACGCTGACGTGTGACAAATTCCCTCCATGCCATGTCACCAACTCTTAACTCTGGCATTTCACAGATTCCCTCCATGGCGTCTCACCAACTCTAAACATTGACATGTCACAGATTCCCTCTATGCCGTGTCACCAACTCCTAACTTTGGCGTGTCACAGATTCCCTCCATGGTGTCTCACCAACTCTGAACGCTAGCGTGTCACAGATTCCCTCCATGGCGTGTCGTCAACTCTTAACTCTGGCGTC
Organism: Theobroma cacao; assembly: GCF_053813885.1. NCBI lineage: Eukaryota > Viridiplantae > Streptophyta > Magnoliopsida > Malvales > Malvaceae > Theobroma > Theobroma cacao. The sequence goes on from NC_142645.1 coordinate 13,916,930, forward strand.
TCACAGATTCCCTCCATGGCGTCTCACCAACTCTGATCGGTGCCGTGTCACAACCATCTCATACATTCCCAACATGACGTTTCACAAACTCTAAACCCTACCCTGCTACAGCCGTATCACATATGGCCTACTATAGCAAGATCATTTCCTGCTTTGGATTCATATCTTTCTCCTTTCAATTTACCACCATATCAAGGATGTCACAACCCGGAACCTCCCTCAGGCCCATGACAATCGCCGCGACGTCCCAATTGACACTCATTATCCGGAATGCCAACCGGAACCCCGCAAGGCTTACATATCAGTTTCTTTCCTTTCCTGTGAGCAATCATTGTTAAATATCGAGTTTTTAGAGAATATTTACTATTTTAGATCAAAAACAATCAAAATAAAATTTTCGCCACACAAGGGTATTTTGGTCATTTTTTTCTCAAAAATTTCAAAACTGGCTAAAACGTAATATACAAGTACAAAATACATAATTCATATTCAAAATGAATTTAAAAGTCTAAAATCTTCATTTAAAACGAAATTACGGTTATTTGAATATAATAAGAAAATAAAAGAAATATTAAGGGAAATATTCTATTTTCTTATAAAACAATATTTATAGAGTTATACGTGAATAATTTTTATAGCGTAAAAGCTAAATAAATTTATACATACTGAAATACAGTAAGCCAAAATATTTAATTTAATTTACAATAACAAGAGGGCCCCCGAATAAATAAAAGTAAAGAGGACTGTGAACCTACGATTTGGAAAATGCAGATCCAATGGTAGTCCTCGATGAGATCAGCTATCTACAGTCTATACTGAACCTGAAATGGGTGGAAAGGAGTTGGGTGAGATTTTGCAATCCCAATGAGTAAACAGACATTATCATAAATATCTAAAGGCGAGTAAAATGGAGGCAAGTTTAAACAACAAATTTCAACTCATTTCATAATGTTTTCAATTTATTTCTTAAACCACAAAGTATTTGTAATTTACCAAAACAATTGTTAAGGCTTATGGCTTTTATTAAAACAAGGCTCAAGCCAAAACTAATCCTCGGGGATACCTTGGCCGAGGTATCTAACCGAGTCCGCCAAGGGTGTTAAAATATTCACACGTGAAACACATTTTTATTTTTAAAACAAGCCGTCCCTTGGCGTTGGCCGAGTTACACATTCACGCGGGGGTTCGACGTGAAGTGAGCTCTAATACTACCCCAGGAGTTACCCTCCTCGCCTCTACAACCGGAGTAACTATATAACTGGGTTTACCGTGCCCCTCTAATAGGCAGTCCACGGAAACCCGTCACTGCAGTGACTAACCCACCAATTTTAATAAAATTTCGACAGTATAACGTGGCTTTTATTTATTTATCCAGCCTGCATAGTAAAACAACTTACATAAATTTCCCAATGCATTCACAAAATATAGCCACATATACTCATTTCTCATAAGCCATTCCTAGGAAAATATATATTTTTCAAGTCAATTTGTAGCCTCCAATTACTCAATTTCATAATCAATACAATATATTTTTATTTGTCACATTTATTCCTAAAACATCAAAAATCCCGTTTTAATCTCGTTCTCATTTCATAAAATACATAAAGGGCATTTAAAATAAACTCTAGATAATTTACAATAATAATAAGTTTACTCACCGTTTGTACAAACTAAAAGCTTTCTAAGCACCCCGATCACTACTTGTCGGGTACGACTTCTTTGCCTTTTCCGGAAGGCTCTCCTCCTAGACACATTACAAAAATTTACACAATTCATCACATTGATGCTAAATCACTATATAATTAACTTAAATCCTATACTAATGCATGGTATGAAATGCAATAGCCTAAAACAGCTTAAACGCGGTATTAACCTATTTTTGGCACTTTGCCCGATAAATTGCTAACGCGCTCCATTTTAGCTCTAAATCATCCCATTCTCTCTCCAACATTTCTAACCATTAAATATCAGCCAATAACCTTCTAAAAACAACAAAATCAGCTCACTCCCTTCCTTGGAAAATTCGACCAAAAATGGGACATTAACTCGGTAAATTTTCTACTTTGTTTTTTAATCACGTTTAATCGTTTTTCATCATTTCTCTTCATTTTCCTTAGAATAAAATCAATTCATCATCATTGTACAGCATTGAGCATTCAGCCAAGAGTGGGTATTGTGAAAATTTACTGATTTCTTGCCCAATTTAATTTCTAAACACATTTAACTAACTAAAACTATCAATTTAACTAAAAATCAAAACCTAAAAATTTCAATTTCTCTCTCCTAGAATTTCGTCCAGCCCTTGATATCACTTTTTGATCTCTCTCCTCAAGCATGCTAAATGGAAATAAAGGCATAGGAAAGGTAGGAATCAAGCTAAAATCGAAAAATCTTACCGTTAGACGCGTAAACGGTCGAAAACCGCGAATTTCTCTTTGAATTTTCTTGTTTCTCTTTGGTTTTTCTTTTCTTCTTCCTTTCCTCTCTATTTCCTCTGTTTTTCTTCCTTATGGCCGGCCAGCACTCAAAATTTGGGTTTAAATGGCTGACTTTTCATTAAAATAATATTATTTCATTAAAAAATGCCATGTGTCACTTTCCCATTGGCCCATTTTTAAAATTTCATCCATTTGTTTCCAAATTTTCACCATACACTTGTCTCATATATTCATAGCTTAGATAAAATTCTCAGACTCATCCAAAGTCTCGGTGGAGTAATTTTTGCAATTTACACTTTTGCCCCCGTAAAAGTCAAAAATTACATTTTTGTCCCAAAAATTGAAAAATTGTCCATAGACATATTTTTCACCCCTTATACTCATACCATTCTCCAATTTGTCAAATTTGATCTAAATTCTCTCAAAATCTCAAATTTTGTCTGTGGGTGGCAAAATTATGATTTTGCCCCTACACTCCAAAAATCACCAGAATTAAACTTTTTCACTTCCTATCATTAAATTATACTCCAAATAGTTAATCTTGGTCAAAAATTTCACTCCATGATCAAATTATTATCTTAGGTGGCAAAATGACGATTTTGCCCTTGAATATCAAAATTTCTAATTTTACCCCAAATGAACCCTCGAACTCCGAACAATCATTTTTAGTCATTCCTGGACTATAAAATATTAAATTTCATCCTACAATTCCTATTTGAACTAGTTCGAGGTTAAATCAACTCAAGTGTACCGTTAGGTACGATATCGGGTTTCGTCTTTTCTTATGTGCTTTCCTAGCATAATAACATGCTACTCAGTGCATGTATGTCATGACATGTATTTATAGGGTCGGGTTTTACAAAGGATTTCTGGTTTCACATCATTAACCAAGCTTTCGATTCATGACGACCGGTTCCTCGTTCGATTTAATATCTCTCTTCTCCTATTATCTGAATGTCGTGTCCCAAATCTCTGAAAACCCATCTCATGCAACATTATTTTGTTTTGCACAACCTTCGCAAAAAAAAAAATTATGGGTATTTTGCACAAACAATCTTCGCATATTTTTTTTCTCTCATTTTCCACCTATTTGAGAATGCACGCTAACGAAGATGGCTCATTAAGGGCATTTTTGTCCCAAAATCATTCTGGTGGCTAAAAACAGTTAAAATTATCCTGAAGATTATTTATAAAAACACGTTATTTTTTAGGGTTAAAAAAAAATCCCCCTAAATTAATCTTTAAAAATTACTCAATATAGAACATAATGGTATATTACTAAATTTATTATATATATTAATGACAGAAATATTATGTAATATAATTTGATATATATTACAAAATTTATATAATTGCTTATCAATATAATTTTATAAAAAGTATGATAATAACTAATAAAACTAATAACTGTAATCATATAAATAAAATTACTGTAAGCTTACATATAAAACATATTAATATATATGTATGTAGGATATTTAAATATCTCATATACATACATATATATTAACTTACAAAGTTATATCAATTAAAGAATATAACTTGTAATTTCATATTAATACAATACTTTTTTTTTTGTTAATAATGCAGGTTTATATATATGGTCTATTATAACTATGATTCTAATTTGTATACATAGATATAATAAACTAATATATTTTAAATATATTAAATTAATAAGTTCATTATATATCTATCTTCTTAATTTATATATATTAACTAATTAATATTAAAACATACATAAAGTATTAGTATTTTTTAAAACAATTTCTTATTATATCTTAACATGTGTTTTTTTAAAATTTAAAAATTTATTTTGTTCTTTTTATCAGTTTTTTAATGTTATAGAATTAATGAATTTGGAATTATTAATTTATAATTTATGATTCAATCAAGTTTTCAAAAATGTTTAAAAAAAAGCAAAAGAAAACATAATTAAACTTTTAAATATCATAAACTTCACATATTAATATATTTCCTTTTATTAATATCTATTTTTTATAAAGGATTAATAAAATTTATAAACATTTAAACATATTTGAAGCATAAAAATTTTAAAAATACTATTACCAACGGAAATTTCCGTTGGAAACTTTCGCGGGCTTTCAAATTTTTTGGGTTCTTCAACTTTCTAACGGATCTCCAACGGAAAATTTTCCGTTGGACATCTGTTGGAAATTCCGTTGAAAAATTTGGTGGGAGAAATTTTTTTTGGCACTAAAACATCTTCCAATGAATTTCTAACGTAAATATTCTATTAGAAAATTTCTGTTGAAAATTCGTCGAAAATCCATTGAAAAAAATAATAAAATTTTTTTATACATATTAGTTGAAAATCCGTTGGAAATTTCTAATGAAATTTTTTCCTTTGCGAAAAACCTATTTTCTTGTAGTGAATTTGCCTTAAGTCTTGAAAATCTAAAAGATTGGTACGAGTATGATGAAGGTAAAATTATAACGTAATTTATTTTTATAATATGTAAGTTTTCTTACAAAAATTGTCCTTAATCTTTAATTCTCTTACTCATACCTTTTCCCTTAATGAGGGGGAAAGGCCAAATTTGGCCTAAACGATATCATGATGCTTGTTAGTAGGGGTGAGCAAATAGATAGATTGGGTGGTTTGTTCTATTATACTTAAGGACAAAATGGGCTAAACATTTTTAGAAAACCAACCAAAATCGACCAAACATAAAGAAAGATCAAACCAACCAAGTATAGAATTAGTTCAGTTGTTCGATTTTAGACTAATGGACCAAATTTTTTTCTTTTTACAAATTACAATATTAAAATTTATGAACTTCATCAATAATTATAAAATATATAAATAATCTAAATATAAAAAAAACACATGTGTTCCTCAATTCACATAATTATGTCTTTTTACATAAACCATCAAATTAACATTCAAGATTCAACATATCAAAAAGTCAAAGATAATAAAATTAACATCCACAAAATAAAACTATAATGTTTTAATGTTTTATATCAAAATTTGTATAAATAATAACTAATTATAAACAATATGTTGTAAAAACTAAGGCGATAACTAATAAAATTATTAAGTATAATATATAAATAAAGTTTATTATCAGTTATAGTGATGTTTACGTATAAATTATATATATATATATAATATATTACTTTATTATATATATGAAAATAATGATACAACTTATATGTTATAATGTTTTATTTTTATATCAAAGTTTGTATAAATAATAACTCATTATAAACAATATGTTATACAACCTAAGATGATGACTAATAAAGTTATTAAATGTAATCATATAAATAAAGTTTATTATGTTATTACAATGCTTATGTATAAATTAAATATATGTATATATAATATATTTATACAATTATATATATATATATATTCATAACATTTTATGTTGCAAAACATTACTAAGATGTAATAATTAAAATATAGGATATTTACTATCATATATTATAATATTAACATATAAATTATACCATTTAAAATATATAACTTGTAATTTCATATTAATACAAATTTATGAATAAATAAGGATATATATCTAATTTTAAATTGCTATGATTGTCATTTGTATACGTACATATAATAAAGTAATAAACTTTAAATATATTATTAATTAAGTTCAGTATGAATTTTTTTAATATATAAAAAATATTATATATTTATATATAAAAAAATTAGTTTAATTTTTTTGGATGGATTGATCTAAAATTTTAAAATCGAGAATTGATCAAAAAACTAATTAGATCAAATATTTGGATCCATTGATCTAATAAACCAACTAAATCAAACCGTTTTATTCAAAATACATTTAATTTAAATAAATAATTAATTTAATTTGATTTGACTCATCACTAGTTATTAGAACTGAAAGGGGTTTTCAAGCCCGATCTCTTTCCTTCCTTTGGGATCGTCGATAGCGAGGGTTAATCTGTCTCCAAAACGCGCTGCAACTTCGATTGGACTACATTCGACCTTTCGTCGATGCCAACTTGCCCTTGGTTGACGGGGAAAGTGGGAAAAGAAGAGATCGGACAAACAATAAAAGCAAACGGAAAAGAATAAAAGGAAAAAGGGGAGAGGAAATGAAAAAAAAAAAAATTTCACATAAGCCTAATTTTCATATATGGCATCAGGTACGTGTTTGCCAAGTGGCAACACATGTTGTCAGCTAGTACTTAATGCTAAATTTAACAGAAATAATAAGGAAAGAGTTGTTTCGTTAAAATATTAAAAGTATAAAGTTCAACAAATTGTAGAGATGAAGATCATAAGCAACATAAGCTTTATGAATCATTGGATGTAATTTAGTGGTTTAAGTTTGAATTTTTTTTGTTATTAATTCGTTAAGAAAAAAACAAAAAGGAGGAAAAGAAAAGACCCTGACTTAAAAGCAATTTATAGTCAATGATAAGTATAGTGTATTGTACTATATTTTATTAGTTATAAAAGATGTAGCAGTTGTTGATAAAATAATATCAATTATATATTGATTATATCAATTATATATTGTATCAATAAAATAATAGTTTGACTCTCGAAGGAAGACACGCGTGACTTAAAATACAATTTCAGAGTTGTCCGTGGGTAGACTAGAATATGTCGTATACTTTCTTGGCTGCAAAAGCAAAGAAAACAAGGCAATATATACTTGCTTTAATTGCTCTTGGAAAAATACACAAAAATACTACAGCTCACATGCATTGGCGTGGGTCAATGGTATAAGACTATTCGGTGGGTGATTGTCCGGCTTACAAAAGAGTGCTTTTCATTGTAAAAGTACAAGTTTCAAAATGGTATTATTTTTAATTTAAGTAAAAAGTTTACCTGATATTTTAGATGAAATTAAAAAAATAAAATTCATTGAAATATTTAATAAGTGTGTTTAATATTCTCACTTTTTCTTGAATAATACGTAATTTTTTATTGCAAATTGTCAGAGTGAAAAATACTCTGGACTTTATTGTTAAATATTCTCACTTTACCCTTCAATAATTCATAAAATTATAAGGAGAAATTTATTTTTTTCACATTTATCATTTTACTTGGTTAAATATTCTCTCTTGATTTTATTTTTTGTTTTTAGTTAACAATCAATTATTTTATTTTATTTATTCCTTTCATTTTAGTATTTATTGTTTGTTTTAATAAAATGGAATCTTTTAGTTTGATTTATTTATTAATTGATTGATATGTGAACAAATGTGAATACTTAAAAAGTGTTTTTATTATACGAGAAAACTTTGTTTTTGGATTTGCCTTTTAAGACCATCTAACCCAAGTTCAACCAAACCTTGCCCCTGTTGAAGACACATACTGGATTGATTTCTTTTTTTCATTTTTTTTTCAACAGCAAAGAAATATTATTTTTTTAAAAGTATATGTATTTCATCGAACATAGTACCCGTACATAAACAAATAGGACCAACCAATTTGTTATTTGTAAATGACCATCCTTTCCAACATCCAATAATCTTAATTTTCCCTGTACAAAACTGAACAAATAATGAAAAGGCATGATCTATACATGTGAAACGCAAACCAGCCATAAACAAAAAGTTGAAATAATATAGTGGTATCCACTAAGAACATGAAAAGCAAAACAATAGGAAAAATATTAAAAAAAGACCACGGCTAAAATATATTTCGAGTCAATGGATAGACTATTAAGAAAATAAATATAGGAAAAAGTAGTGGGACTACAGCTAGCCACCTGCTTTGATGTAACATTCTAATTCTATGAATAAAATATGACTAGCTAAGGGAGGTCAATGGACGATATTCATACAAGTTTCTACATATATGTTGATTAATGGGAGCGCAGAAATTCACGAATAGGAAGAGAAATTCAGCCTTCTTCAAATTTTGTTGGCTTCGCCATCTGTTGTCCAAGCAGAGCTACTCTCCAGGGATCTAGTGTTTTTGTTCATAGACATTGGAGTAGTACACTACAACAACAAGAGGTACTTCATTTAACATTTTCTTCTTATCTTCTATTGGATCTACTATATTGCTCCTTACTACTTTTGCATTTCTCAGATCTTCAATTCTTCTTAAATTGAATTTCTGGTCCACCAAAAAAAAAGAAAGAAATTGGTAGATCTGCAAAAGAGGTACTTTTGCAGGTTCCTGTGTTTTGTTTTGTTCACTCTCTGTGATATGGTGTCTGTTTTGTACTGCTGTTTCGGGTTTACCGGCTTGGTGGATGATTCCGTCCACTATCCTGTAAGAGTGGTGTCTCTAATGCCGGTCTAAGTCTCCAGCCTGATGTTTTAAACCTACAGACTTCAGCCGACCTTTTTGTTTTCACTTCATTCTATTCAATACAAGTGACTATGCTTTTCAAAGGAAAAAGGATTACAATTCGGACTACTTTCTTGGAACTTGATTAAGAGTGATTTCAACCCATCTCTGATAGACTTCCTATTGAACTAAGTCAATTATTAACATTAAGTCATTAAGGTTTCATGTAATTGATATTTTGTTATTTAGATTGTGTTTTTTATTTATTTTTTATTTTTTTGAGTATAAATTGAGAAGGTAGTGGAAACTTTGTTTTTGTGAGGAAGGAAATTATAATTATTCGTCTATGAAAATATAAATGGTGTGTTTTTTAGTGACTGAAGTAGTGACACATAATTATTTTTGGACCATGGTATTAATAGAATCAATGACCATTTAAACTAATGTTAATCTTTAGTATGCATTGGACATTTTTTTGTTATATCATATTGAATATTTGAACTGGCCTTCGTGAAGGTAATTTTTTGTTTAATTTTTATCACAAAGGAAAAGTAGAGATGCACATAAAGAATTTTTTTTTTTTTTTAATATTAAAAGCTCAACAAGTGGAATGCTAAAGGCTACACTTACTCTAGTATTAGAAATAATACAAACCATCAAATTATATCACATTTACAGATATTTGGTACTAATTAATAATACTAAAATATGTTTAATATGTTGTTTTGTTCTAATGGTTAAGATTATCGCTAATAATTTGCAATTGACTTGCAGTTTTTTAATAAATAATTTAACTTTTTTATTTCTTTCCCAAAATACAACTACTTTCTTCTCACTTCTCAGCTAACTAGGAATTCGTTTTCCTGAATTTAGATAGAATTTATCCTATATCTGACAGATGGAGAATGTTGCGAGAAACCATGAGGCTGACATAGAAAATAATGCTTCACAAGAAAAACTGCTCAAGGATTTTGCGGAAGGGATTCAATCCAAGTATAACATCGTGATGCACAATTCTCAGCGTCCCTTGATACAAGATCGTATTATCTGCTGTGTTAACCCCGAACTTCGGGAAGCAAATGCAGCAGCCTACAGACCGAAGTTTGTTGTTATTGGTCCTCTCCGTTGTTACGGTTCTATTTTAGAGCACATCGAAATGCAAAAGCGGATATATTTAGCCTCGTTTCTCCAGCGAGCTGAAAAGAAAGCTAGCTTGAACGATTTTTACAAATTGATCAAAGACTCCGCAGACGAAATCCATGGTTGTTATGAAGAGACTTATTGCCGAAGTTGGGATTTTCTCTCCCACAAAATCCGACAGGACATAGTAGCGAGTAATGGCCGTTCCGAATTGTTCATAGAGATGGTTTTAGTGGATGCAAGCTTCATCATTGAACTCTTCTTGAGAGCCTTTAGCAAGAAAGGGAGAGCGGAAAGTGATTTTTTCTTCCATGAGCCAGAGACGATTTACAATATCCGGCGAGATTTGTTCTTGGCTCACAATCAACTTCCTTTCTTCATTCTTAAGGCCCTATATGAATTTGCCTTTGCTGGTAATCCCGACCACTCTTCCTTTCTTCATCTTACCTGTCACTTCTTCGGTCCTTATTACAACCAACACACATCCATTCAGGATATAATATCACCAAGCGACTGCCATGATAGATATAGAGCTAAGCTGGAGGGCTCTAAACATTTCACAGACTTGCTAAGAACACTTCAGCTACCATATTCATTTCAGAAGGATTGCGGTAAAGAAAAAGCTCTCTGTTGCAAATTACCCCGAATCAAGTGGATCAAAACCAAAGTAATGTATTTCCTTGATCTAATAAGCTCTTCATTGCTACCATCATCCAGAAAGCCAGAACAAAGCCTAGAGGCGGGCCAAGTGAAAGGTAAATATTTATACAGTGCAGTTCGGCTGCGTGAAGCAGGGGTGAAATTTAAAGTGAGCACACACAGATGCTTACTCGACATAGAATTTAACCAAAACAACGGAGAGTTGAAAATCCCCCCTTTGAGACTTGATGAGTTGACGGAATCATTTTTCCTAAACCTCCTGGCCTGGGAGCAACGCTACTATCCACATGAAACTCTCATTCGTGACTATATTTTTCTAATGGAATATCTCATCAAGTCTACTGAAGACGTGGATTTACTCGTTCGAAAAAGAATTCTCATCGATCAGCTTGGGAGCCATAATGCAGTGGTAACCTTATTCAAGAAATTGTGGAAGCATGTTACTACAATGAAAAAGAACCACTACTCTGATATTTTTAGAAAGCTCAATGCATACAATGCAGTTCGCCATCATAGTTGGATAGCAATTCTCAAACTCCAGTATTTCTCAACTCTATGGAGAGGTGTTGCTACAATTGCTGCAGTTGTCCTCCTTGTGCTTACTCTAATACAAACCATATGTGCTGTCATCTCCCTTTAGATGTGTTGCAAGTAATGCTTGCATCGAGTCTAAGTGGACATCATGACACGTGTGCTTTTGAGACAACGATGGTCTTTAGTATGCGTCTGCATGGGGTTAGTAGACGAGAATGTGTAACCTTGTATGGTTACTATATGAACCTATTCTACACTTGTAATTCCTTCCATATACAAGTCTTATGTCGATGATTACTATGTAATCATCATATGTATATATGTTTGAAGTAATCTGAATCATGAATCTATGAAGAAACCTTGTTTAGGAATTTCCTCTGTTCATCCCTGTTTTCCTAACCCGAAACAGAGGCTTGCTTTGCTCTCTCCCTTGCAAACTTAACCAGATGCAGTTACAGAGTCCATTCATTTGCATTGAATAACCCATTATACATTACATAATTTCTAAATTGGAACTAGATTTTCTTTCGGTTTTTATTTATGTTATCACATTCTCTCTTTAATGAATCGATGATAACTCTACAAATTTCACATTCTGCTTATTACATTTTGGTGAAGGAGTTTGCGTAGTTTATTTATTTATTTACTTATTGTTAGAGACAAAAACACAACACGATTCCAAAACTTTAAATGTGATTTCAGAAAGCTTGTAATCTCATATAAACTATAAACTACTCACAATGTGGGATCTGAAGACCGAATCAAATATTCTTTCTAATCTTAAGTTGTAGAAAGAAAAAATGAGGAAAATACCAGAAGCACGTCTTGAAGTGTCTTCCCAAGATTTAGAATTTGAAAATTTTTTAGGCCACATTCCTTATCTAAAAAGGCATGCACCGTCCACACCAACGTTGAAGAAGTGGAAACTCTCGTAATGAACATCTTTCTATATTTGATAGTGCAAATGATTATCAACTGGAGCAGGGCAAATAACAGTACTGTACATGTAATGATTAGAAATCTTGTGTTTGCTTAAGAACTGATGGATCAACTTGTTAGTTTTTTTTTTTTTCAAAGCAAAGTGTGGATTTTTTTAAAAAAATATTTATCAAAGTGTGGATTTACATTATTTATTTTTGATATATTATCAAAACCAAGCTAGCTTAATTTTTTTTTTCTAAGGATTGCTACCTAAAGCCAACTTAATTTGATCCTGGTAAAAGACAATATTATAATTCATAATAATATGATCTAATAAAGTAAGTTAGACTCCAGAATTAAATGTGAACTTAAAAGTTTAGTCCTACGTAGGAAATGTACCAGTATATGAAGGTATGACTAGGTTCACTCTCTTATCTACACAAAACATAAAACTCTCTGGAGAGTTACTAGAAAAGGAAGAAGAAGATCCTAGTGCCTTGTTCGGGGAGGTTAAGGATGTCTTCATAGTACAAAGAAGAAGCAAAACAGGAAGAAGATTCGATTTTGTAAGGTATGGTCGGGACGTTGAAGCATGATAGGCAGTGATGCATCTCAATGGATCTTAGCTGCTTCAATAGATGATTGGAGTAAACTCGGCTAGGTATGAGCAGCGGAACATAAATTGGAGAAGGAAGGAAAAACTCAACAGATACATTGATGTTAAAGGAAAAAAGAAAGCTGACATATTCTCAAGTAGCGGCGGTACGGTATGCTCGAAAGGGAGAAATAGGAATTGTGAAAAGAGCTGTGATGGTTTTCTCGAAGTGGGGAACCTTCATTAGTTGCAAAAGAGTGTGATAATTAGAGCAGAGGATCGCATGGAGGCTGAAATACTACAACAATATATCCAAGCAGGCCTGCCATGGAGGGTGATAGTGAGGAGCTTAGCTCCAAAAAATTTCCTAGCTAGTAACATTCAGTAAAGAGGAAGGATTCAAGGAAGCAACGAAGAAGAAATGGGAAGGCTTGAAAAAGTGGTTTTTATTTGTGGAGGTGTGGCATGAGGATTTTGTAGTACCGAGAAAGTAAAAATAGGTAGTAGCAAAAGTCATTTCGGTACATGCATGGTCCTATAGCACGTTCGAAACTTGGCAAAATGTTGGGGAGAGCAGGTAAAGGTTGATGAGAGAACAGTGGGGGATGCGGCTTTAAGGAGGGGTCAATACTAGTGGCAACCGAAAATGAGCAGAGAATTGATGAGAGGGTGGATTGAAAGTGGCAGATTATTGTTTCAATGTGACTGCTGTAGAGTTTTCAAAGGAGAGAAGGAAGCTCACTAAAGAAGCAGTCGGCGGAACGAGAGAAGGAAGACACCGACAGTCGCAGAGAAACAGGAGGAGAAAAGTATGATGTGGCAAAAATGGGTGAGGTGGACAAGGAATGTGATGTGGCAGAAAAAGAGTGGCTGAGGGAGGACACGCAGGTAAAGAAAGGAAGGAAGGAATGCAAGTATTATTTGAATTTGAATGACAACCTAGAGAGTAGCATGGGGCACAAGAGTAGAAAAGGAAGTAAAAAGGAGAAGCAGCAGCGGAAAAGGAGACAGGACTGTTAGAAGTATCGTACAAGGGTCGAAAGCCCACCCTTTAATGTACTACTAGGAAGAAAACGGGAGATCAGAGATATAGCCATATCAAGAGCTTAAACCAAGATTAGAGAGAGAGAGAAAGAGATTACCTACTGATGCCAACTGTGAGAAGACATGAAACAGACAAATCTCTACTTCTTGAAATGAGGGGCTAAGGAAGGAAGAAATAGGAAGCAATAGGGTGACATGAAACAAAAGGGCGTTCATTATTCAATACTGTGTGGTAATTAAAAGAGTATTTAATGTCTACCTTTATATTATTGCAAATTATGAAATTGACACGTTTAATTCCCTTTCAAATTTGATGACTACTTTTGACTTGATATAGAGATTAAGAAAAATACCTTGATCTTAGTGTATTTCATATTTAAAAAAAAATTATTGCATTTATAACTTATAGTTTTTAATTATAAAAGATAAAAAGACTATTAAAAATTATTATGAAAGAAAATATAAAACTTATAAGTGTTCAAAAAAGATTTGCTTGTTCATTGCAGAGGGAATTGATTAGGGAATTTCATTCCCCACATTTCTATCAACTTTTGCCTATAAAATGTATAACATTTGGTTTTTTATTAATTTTTTAAATATAATAAATATAAAAATCAAAGTCATGGTGCACTTGGATGATTAAAAAAAAAAAAGGAGACTATAGTATAACTATTTTAATTATTATATAAGTCGAAAAACAAAAAAGGCTGCCATAATCTGTTAGTAGAAGGGCAAATATGTGCCATAGCAAATTTTATTGGTGTCTCAATGAGGTGAGATAAAAATGTTGACTTCACTTTTAAAAGTTGACGTTGTACTATTATCATTTTGACATATTGATGTGGTAATTTCACGTGGTATTAACATGATGATGTGTCAATGTTAACGTGATAAATCGAAAAAAAAAAAATTCAAAAAAAAAATTAAATCAAATCATAAAAATTAAATTGAATAAAAATATATAGTACAATGATTAAATTAAACAAAATTGAAGTGTTTAGGAACTAAATTAAATAAAAAATATTTAAAAAATACAAATCTTTGAGTAGATGATACATATACCTATTAATAAGTCAAATATTTAAATATAAAAAATTTATGATATTAAGAAATAAATATAGATATTTTTTTTGAGAAGTATGCAATTTTATTGCTGAAATAATAAACACAGTTGCCTTTAATTTCCGAATACAGCTTACTTCCATGTCCAATGCCAAACCAAATCATGTTGTCGAATCACATCGCCCAAGCCAAATTCAGACATAAATTTCATGGTATCTTTTAATGCCTAAACAAAATCCATGGAGGAAATTGTGAGAAAAGGACCACGTGATAAGTTGATTTCAGAAATAACCACCCATATAAAGTTATCTATTTCTAGCCAAAAATAAGCATGAGTAGACCAAAATGCCCTTAAGAACATCGTTTCAAATAAATATTCAGTTGTTTGAGGTATCTGCCTCCTGCCAGAGAGAAAATAAAAAAAATAAAAATAAATACACCCAGCTATTAGGGTTGGGTCATCTTTCTCTCTCAACTCTCTGACTTGTCTCAACTCTGGGAAGTCTCTGTTGAGCACCATCATTGTCAACTCTCTCAGATCTCTGAACTGTATGAGCTCTGTCAATTCTCTGTTGAGCACCATCGTCATCAGGCTGTGTTCTATCTCTCGGCATCTAACCACATTGTTGTAGATTAACAGACCCTATAGTAGATATGACATCAAGGTACCTGTTATTGGGTTTATTTCTGCAACACACTTAAATTTCTGAAACATTTGGTGTAAAATAGAAGATGGATTAGAAACATTACCCAAAGTTGTTACACGCCATGCATCTATAACATGTGTTAAGAGTTATTTTAGCGTGTTACGTCTGTTCCTAGCGTGTTGTGGGTTAACTAGTTTTTTGGGTTGTTAGCGTGTCACGGCTGTTCCTGGGGTGTTATGGGTTAACTGAATTTATGGGTTTTTGGTGTGTCACGGCTGTTCCTGGGGTGTTGTGGGTTAACTGAATTTATGAGTTTTTGGCGTGTCACAGCTGTTCCTGGCGTGTCGTGGGTTAACTAGTTTTTTAGGTTTTTAGCGTGTCACTTCTGTTGGTGTAAGGAGTCAGTAATTATAGTGATTGACGTGTCACGACAGTGATGCATGGCATGTCACGACACTGATGCATGGCGTGTCACAACATTGATGCATGGCGTGTTACAAAATTTTACGTTATATGCATGGCGTGTAACAACACGACTAACAAATTTTTGATCACGGCATGTATTATGTAAAATAATAGACAGAATTTTCTTTTTCAAAATTTCAGTGGGGTTCCAATTGTGCGACTTGTGATAAGACACGATGGTCAATGGGTGGATGGCATTTATAAGGGTGGTGAGTCACGAATGCGGGGGGTTAGGAGTGATTTGTCGTTTGTGGGCTTGTTGAAGCTGGTTGAAGATGTTGTTGGCGTAAACTCAGAAATTGACGAGATTGAGTTACATGCATTGATCAGTACACCCAGAGAGCTGTCACGGCCAATTATCAAAGACGATGAGGATGCTGCATTAATTTTGCTAGAATAGAGAAATGTTCCAGTTGTGTACGTCAGCATTAAGGGACGCCAAACAAATGTTATGTCACATGAGGAAGTTGGACAATATGGTAATCAGCTCAATCAAAATGAGATTTACAATGCTTCACTTATACCAAAGCATTCAGTCCGTAATCCACAACAATGGCAATTGAGGTACGCACAAGAGTTTGTGCAGATAGACGACATTCACAGAACAGTTGGTTGCACAATTCTGATCAGGATGTGCATCAAACCAATCTCTTCCTTCTCTTGAACAAATGCAACAATCGGGTGAAACTGTAGAGTGTGTAATGCCATTATCAAATGAGAATACAACAGTTGAGGACAACAATGTGAGGTTGGAGGGTGACATTGCGATGCTGGAGGATAATACTGCATTTGATAAGGGAAATGAAGATTTGTTCATTGCCGGTAAAGATAGATTTGATGACACTTCAGATGATGGGCTTGAACAATTGCAAGATGACAGTTCAGACAATGACTGCCTTTATGACAGTGACATTTCAATTTGCAATAATGTTGAAGGCGAAACAGAACCTGTTGGAGGTGTTGATGTAGGAGATGTTCAGTGTGAGGACCCTATATACAATAACCCCATCGCTGGTGAGAACGGGATTCGTTCCCTTGATACATTGGTCGATGACAGTGATCAGGAAAGGGGAAATACAGGGATATCTCGTACGTGGGTAATTACAGGTGCAGAAAAGGTTCTCCTTCCAAAAAATTACCACTAAGGAGTCGACATGCGCTGAAGATCGCTTATACAAAGGAAAAATGTTTTCGTCGAAGGTCGAGTTGAAACGAGTTTTGAACATGTTGGTTATAAAAGAGAAGTTTGCGATTAGAGTAAAAAGGTCATGTAAAGTTCGTTATGAGGTAGGTTACAAGGACAAGGCATGCAAGTTCAGTGTTCGTGCAACGAAGTTACCTGATAGAGGAGAATATTGGCAAGTTCGAACATTCCATAAAGTACACACCTGTACCATTGATGGTTTGCAAGGGCAGTTTCCAACTACGAGTGCGAAGATGATTGGTGAACTTATGTCACACAAGATTTGGGCTAATGGAGTAGCATTGAGACCTAAGGACATAATTTGTGAGATGGGGGTTCAGTGGGGATTGGAATGCTTGTATGGTAAGGCTTGGCAAGAGAAGGAGTATGCGGAGAAGCTTGTTTTCGGTCCACCGGAGGAGTCATTTCAACTACTACCATAGTATTTTTATATGTTGGAACAAGAAAATCCTGGCACAATGACTGCAGTGGCTACTAATGAGGAAGAGAGATTCAAATATTGTTTCTGGTCATACGAGGCTTGTATTCTGGGGTTTAGGGATGTAATGCGTCCCACAGTTGCAATTGATGCAACACATCTGAAAGGCAGGTTCAAGGATGTTCTGTTTATTGCTGTATGCAAAGATGCGAACATGCGTATATCCAGTTGCGTTTGGCATCGGTCATGTTGAGGACGAAGACTCGTGGACGTGGTTTCTTAGCAAGCTGTGTGGTGCGGTTGGTTGTCTTGAAAACACTATGTTCATTTCTGATCAGTATCTCGGCATTAAGAAAGTAATCCAAAATGCATACCCAGAAGCGCACCATGGTTTATACGGTTACCACTTGAAAAAAACTTTAAAAACAAGTTCAAGTGCGACGATGTTTGTATGCTTTTCACCTTTGCTCGAGATTGCTATAAGGTGGCCTATTTCAACAGACATATGAACCAAATACAGCAGATTCACCTAGGAGCCCATGCGGACCTTATGAGAATAGGGCTTGAGAAATGGGCACGTGCATGTTCACCGGTAAGGCGATACCAAATGATGACATCCAACATTGCCGAATGTGTTAACTCATGCTTGAAGCATGCAAGACAAATGCTGATCATTGTTTTGATCAAGTTCATCAGAGACATGTTCCAGCGTTGGTTCCATGAACGGTACGAGGAGGCGGTCAAGGTGACCACGCCCCTCAGCCCTTGGGTTGCCAAGCAGTTGAGCAAAAGGTTCAATGATGCACATCGCTTTCTAGTTAAGCTTATCAATCGAGTTGAGTTCGAAGTTAAAGATGGGAAGATGGACGGACTTGTAAACTTGTCCAGGAAAACGTGTTCATGTTGTGAGTTCCAAACAGATTTACTGCCATGCAGCCATGCCATTGCAGCAATAAGGTCAAAATATCTTAATTTCTTATTTGAACCGTAATTGACATAGCATTTACATTATGCTTGAAGATTGAGTTTATTGTGTTTTTCAGTAAATGCAATTGTGAAGCCATTGAATTCTGCGCTGACTATTACAAGACAACCGTTTTGGTGGAGGGTTATTCAGGATCCATTAGGTCGGTAGGGCATCCTAGTGAGTGGGACATCCCCCCTCATGAGAAACAAATTAAAGTCTTGCCCCTACCTTGGCGAGGCCAAGCGGGAAGACTTAAGAGGAAAATGATTCCATTAGCTGGTGAAGGTAGTCGAGTACGGAGATGTTCACAACGCTTATCGTACGGGCATAACAAACAGAACTGCTCATCCCCATTTGCAGTTCCATCCACAAATCCGGCACCATCTCCAAGTCAATCGGTGCCTCCATGACTGCCCCAACCCAAAGCATGTTCAAGTTGCAAACAATTCGGTCACCCACGCAACAACTGTCCAATACGAAGGACAATGTCTGAAAATTATAGTTGAATTAGTTTGCTTTACGGCTTTGTCTGCTTGGTCATTCTATGAGCCACCTTTAGTTACGGACTTTGTTGCCAAACATTTCAGGCAAATAAGCCTGTCAAGGCCTCTGTCTGATCAAGATCGTGTTAAAGTACATTCTTACATTGTTTGTAAAAATATTTTCGATTACAATCTCCATCAAACAGGAGCCTTGACCAAATTATCTGCTTGAAATGTTTGGCAACAAAGTCCATAACTAAAAGTGGCTCATAGAATGACCGAGCAGACAAATTCGTAAGGCAAAACGAATTCAACTATAGTTTTTAGACACATTAAGTACAAGTGGCTACACAAATCTTATGAAGGAACAACAAGCATGGAATGGCTACCACTTGTATCAAATAATTAATGATTTGATTTAATTCCTTTCTATTTCATTTGATTTAACCGTTTATGTTCTTACTGCAAGTTAAATGTCGTGACACGCCATGCATAACAATTAAATTATTCTGACCCGCCATGCATAAGAGGTTAAACGTTGTGACACGCCATGCATAACAATTAAATTGTTCTGACCCGCCATGCATAACAAGTTAAACGTCGTGACACGCCATGCATAACAATTAAATTGTTCTGACCCGTTGTGCATATCAAGTAAAATTGTTCTGACCCGCCATGCATAAGAAGTTAAACGTCGTGACACGCCATGCATAACAATTAAATTGTTCTGACCCGCCGTGCATATCAAGTAAAATTGTTCTGACCCGCCATGCATAACAATTAAATTGTTCTAACCCACCATGCATAAGAAGTTAAACGTCGTGACACGCCATGCATAACAATTAAATTGTTCTGACCCACCATGCATAACAAGTTAAACATCGTGACACGCCATGCATAACAAGTTAAACGTCGTGACACGTTGAGTGCAACCAGATGTATGTGGGGACACGCTGAGTCGAAGCAAATTTATGGGGTGACACGCTGAGTGCAACCAGATGTATGTGGGGACACGCTGAGTGGTAGCATATTTATAGTGTCACACGTTGAGCGCAACCAGATGTATGTGGGGACACGTTGAGTGGTAGCATATTTATGGTGTTACACGCTGACTTCTTGCGACTGTGTATCAAATTAAATATATTGTATACATGGATGGAAAAAAATTCTTGATATCAAATTAATTGTGTATAAAATAATTATATAAAGTATATTGTGTATACAGAAAGAAATAATTCTATTTACAATGAATTATAGAAAATAAATTGTGAATACAAAAAATTTGTGTATAATATTAATTGTAAAAAAAAAATTCTCTATACAAAAAAATTGTACAGACAAGGGCCGATATGTTCAGGGTTCGCTCTCACAACTATTGGAAAAAGTTTCCAGAGCGTATTGCCGATGCATTTTTGCAATCATATTCTGCTTAACTCTAATATTTTTTTATTACAAAATATGGTCCATGTACCCTATCATGAACATACAGCAGCTGACACTATCATTCTGCCGATGTACTTTAGCTTTTGACAAATGAATATCCAATGGCATCGGTGTCAAATCCCATCTCTTCCGACGTATGTTGTTGAAATAACCAGCTTGGTGGTAGATGAATGGCATCATTGTCGTCAAGGGTGTCATTTGACTCACACGAACTCCGTTATCCTTAGCATCCGAAGTTCTTTCGGAGTCCACCACCTTGATCGTCCATCTCACCAAGTCGATCTTCGCAACCACCCAATACCCACCAATGTTGCAAGGCGCGAGGATGAAATCCACATCTTTCCATTTTTTGCCATATGTCGGCCTTTCACCCTCCATATACCCCCGTAACTCATCTAGAATTTGCATTGTGGCCCGGGCATCTTCTGTTGGAAATTCTGTGTGTAGCATATGGATGGTGTCCTGTGAAACATGTAAACATTAGCTTACACTTCATGCAATCAACAACTTAGTATTTATAGAATTGAACAATTTTCAAATAAACTTACGAAGAATATCGTGTCAACCACGCATGCATGGGTAGTGTACAGCTTCGACTTCGACCCTATCATTCACTTACATAGTAGGCTGACGCATGCATCGATATGTTCACTTGTCATTTCCTCATTGGGATCTTCTAAGGTTATGAAAAACTCAGCCCCTTGATCCCCTAAGATGCCGACATTACGCCTGCATAAGCCACATAATAAATTTCACAAGTCTTGGTGGATTTATGTTTCATTAAAAAACAATATTTGCAATGTTATTTATGAGCTTACCTTGTCGACTCGTCTTTTTTGAAAGCTTCGTAGTCTTCTACAATTTTATCCCTCACATCTCGACGGGTCATTAAGGGGTTGACGAATGGGCTTGCCATGTATTTGCTCGCCATTTTCAGCCGTGCCCTCTCAATTGGGTCTGAAATTTCTGCTGCACCATGATGGACAGCAGATGACTCTGGTGACGATGATCGAATCTCAATTGCATCAGGAGTGCTCCCACAATAAAGAACGATAGCTCTTACTACTACGTCGACGAATGCATCGACCGAAGGAAGATGCTCTCCTTCAGTAGCCACGATTGAGTCATGCTCCCTGTCCCCTTCAGCAGATGCATCGAAAATGGACTCTGGCAGAAGAACATCCTCTCCTTCAGCATCATTTGATTGAAGGGTGACATCCACTGTCACAGCTTCATCGACGAAGTCATCGACATGAGTTACGTGCTCTCCATCAACACCAAGAACGTCATCGTGAATGTTAACACCAGGTTCATGATGCTGTCCATCATCAGCATCATTGTGCTCTAGACCAGCATCGTCAGATGGACCGCCCTACAAAATGGGAAAAATCATTAGTTAGCTCATAAAATACCACAAACCTTAAATAGTAAAATGTTGTGACACGCTGTGCATATCAAGTAAAATGTTGTCACACGCCATGCATTACAAGTAAAATGTGGTGACACGCCATGCATAACAAGATAAATGTTGTGACATGCAATGCATAACAAGATAAACGTTGTGACACTCCATGCATAACAAGATAAACGTTGTGACACGCCATCCATAACAAGAAAATTGTTGTCACATGCCAAGGATAACAAGCAAAAGGTTGTGACACGCCATGCATAATAAGATAAATGTTGTGACACGCCACGAATAACAATTAAAATGTTGTGACACGCTATGCATATCAAGTCAAATGTTGTCACATGCTAAGGCTGACATGGCAATAACTAACTATAATACAAATGTCCTGACCCGCTAATGACCAAAAACCACTTAAACCACTACCACTACCACTAAACCCCAAAAACCATCAAAACAGCAAGAAAACATAGTCTAAACAGTTGTTAAACGTAAACCATCTAAAAACAAGCGAAGATACAATAACGTACTTGTGATTTAAGGCCATCAAGAATCTGACCCACAATATGGTCCTCAAGCGTTTGCATTGCTACACTCAATGACTGAATTGAAGCCTTCAGCTCCAACATCTTTTTTTCATGCTTGCGCATGATCCGTCGGAGCTGGTGGGTAGTGACTGCTCCGTCATTGACTGTTCTCGATTGGGTCAACTGCAACAACATATATAACTGTGTTATTCAATAATCATATATGGAATTGATGAACATTAACCATTACAACTTTAATATCCCAACCGACAGCTCGTTAGTAGTCTGCGGTGAAGTCTGACCGATTGGTGCTTGAGGACCTGTCGTCGCTTCTGTAAACTGCAATTATAAAAATTACTGTGTTACTTGATAAACATATGTGGGAATGTAGAACACAAACTATTAGAACCGATCTTACCGATGGGTCATTTCCACTCTACGTCTGATGAAGACAGATGGGTGGTTCTGGAGTTACCGGTGCATGGTCCAACTATAAACACAGAAATGTTATTCGATAATCACATATGGAATTGGAGAACACAAAACCGTTACAATTGTCCTTACTGACTGTTCACTACCTTGACCATGGTCGTCCCCTTCGTCCAACAATTCAGGGCCCGACAACTCATCAACTAAAGTAGTGGCGGTGTACAGCCATTTCGTGCCACAAGAGGCTGTTTTCTCCTTCAAGCTTCTCTTTTTTTGCCTCGCGCCTAAGCCCCAATTTGACCGATCCTCCATGTGCCCTATTGGCACGTACTCGTGGCCCTTCGATAATGGGACATCAAGGTCCACAAAATACTCCCGGAGGGCCTCATCCGTAGTGGATTCCAACGTCTCTAGTGCCTACAACTGTAAATAAACAAATAAAATGTTATCATTATCGAATAGGGAAAATTATTATACAACTATAATGCAAAAATAAGCAACTGTTCACTCACATGGTCAGATGACTCTAACTTCTGAATTGCCTTATAGAAGTCTTTTGGCTTCTGATTGCAATCCCATCTGCACCTTCGTGGGTAGACGTTGTCCTTCGGATTAGTGGAGGCAACTATTTTTCGGAGGGCCGAAATTGCCTTTATTGCCCAGAACTGCATGTCAAATGTAACCATTATCAGACCGTAAATCATAAACGAGTGCACCAATAAATTTTTTTTGAAAAGGAAACTGAAAAATGTTACGTGATAGTACCTGTATCACTTATGCGAATCCGTAAATGTTGTAGCGTAACCGAGTTCCCTTTGTCACGCTTGAGTCAGGCACTTTGAACCCCTTCAAAAGGTAGTCCAAGGTCAGCTTCCAAACATAGTGCGCCAATTGGAAGACATTCCAAGCGTCGATGTCCTCCACCAATGACAGCAACCAAGGCGTCACTCGTCTACGGTAGTCTTGACCAAATAAAATGTTATTCGCAATCAAGACGAGTGCCATCTTGGTCGCCTCTCCTGGTCGCTGGAAGTTGCCCCTGCGGAATGTATCAAGCAAAGCTTGCAGCTTAACGCTCTCCTACCTGTTCTAGTATCGGGCATGAATTTCGTCCGCTGCAACCTGGTACGGTCGTCTGAACACATCGGGCATTGGACCAAACTTTAGCCCGGTGATGGGGCAGAACTCCTGCTTTGATAGTCGCGCCTTGCTCTTGCCAATGGCAAACCATAGCTCGTGGTCCATTGACTAGCTCTCAGTGATCCGGTGAATCATTATGCTATGCAAGAGATCGACGCAAAAGTACCCCTGAGGATAGACATCTAGGAGCATTTTGAAGCAGGTACGCTTAACTGCATCATACTCCCCTTTTTGTTGGAGAGTCTTTGTGATGTAATGCAGCTGCGACCACTTACAGTGGGTGTTAATTGCGACGTTGAATGCCCACTTCTCCCTTGGCACAATCAGCAAACTGTTAAGATCCTCATACTGTCTACGTTGGATCTGCAAAACATTGCACACATGCACTAGTGAGTTAAGTCGTCATGTGCAACAAGGTACACTGAAGACATAAATAAGGGTAAAATGTTGTGACACACCATGCATAACAAGCAAAATGTTGTGACACGCCATGCATAACAAGTCAAACTTTGTGACACGCCATGCATAACATGTAAAATGTTGTGACACGCCATGCATAACAAGTCAAACTTTGTGACACGCCATGCATAACACGTAAAATGTTGTGACACGCCATGCATAAAAAGTAAAGTGTTGTCACATGCCATGCATATCAAGTAAAGTGCTGTCACACGCCATGCATATCAAGTAAAGTGCTATCACACGCCAATAATGGCGTCACACGATAAAAACCCAAAACCCCTAAAACCATTACGACTGAACCCCAACAACCATCAAACTAGCAAGAAAACACAATCTATACATTTGCAAAACAAAACTAAAACCCCGAACATATCAAACAAACTCAGGAAAAAACCAAAAAATTAACGAACACAAGAATATTTTAATTTGAGACTCACTGACCTCTTCATTCATGGCCGACATTGTTGCTGGTGCTGTGGTGTCGTTACGTTTGCAAAGAGCCTTCTCGAGCACTTCGGTACCGACGGGAATGATAAATAAATCACACAGATGTTACGAATTCTTAATAATAACTGTTTAAAATGAAAAATGGCCTTATAATATTCTTATTTATTCTGAAAAAGGGGAATTAATTCAGTGGAAGTCTAAACGATTACCACGTTAACTACCCGCTTTTTTTTCCTCTCTCTATTTCAAACCGTGACATGTCAGTTGCTCAAGCACTACCGTGTCACACACTCTAAACCATGACAATGGTGTGTCAACTTTTCAAGCAATGCCGTGTCATACACTCTAAATGATGACCATGGCGTGTAACCAACTCTAAACTCTAGCGTGTCACAACTTCCCTCCATGGCGTGTCACCAACTCTTAACTCTGGCGTGACACAAATTCCCTCCACGGCATACCAACTCTGAAGGTTGGCGTGTCACAGATTTCGTCCATGGCGTGTCACCAACTCTTAACTCTGGCGTGTCACAGATTCCCTCCATGGTGTCCCACCAACTCTGATTGCTAGCGTGTCCTAGATTCCCTCAATGGCGTGTCACCAACTCTTAACTCTAGCATGTCACAGATTCCCTCCATGGCGTCTCACCAACTCTGAATGCTGGCGTGTCACAGATTCCCACCATGGCGTGTCACCAACTTTTAACTCTAGCGTCTCACAAATTCCCTCCATGGCGTCTCACCAACTCTGAGCGGTGCTATGTCACAGCCGTGTCACACATTCCCAACATGACATTTCACAAACTCTAAACCCTACCCTGCTACAGTCGTCTAACATATAGCCTGCTATAGCAGGACCATTTCCTGCTTTGGATTCACATCTTTCTCCTTTCAATTCACCACCGTATCAAGGATTTCTGGTTTCACATCATTAGCCAAGCTTTCCATTCATGACCACCGGTTCCTCGTTCAATTTAATATCTCTCTTCTCCTATTATCTCAATGCCATGTCCCAAATCTGTGAAAACCCATCTCATGCAACATTATTTTGTTTTGCACAACCTTCGAAAAAAAATTAAATAAATGGGTATTTTGCACAACCAACCTATGCATATTTTTTTCTCCCGTTTTTCGCCTATTTAAGAGTGCACGCTAATGAAGACGGCTCATTAAGGGCATTTTTGTCCCAAAATCTATTCTGGTGGCTAAAAACAGTTAAAATTATCCCGAGGGTTATTTACAAAAACACGTTATCTTTAAGGGCTAAAAAAAAAAAATCCCCCAAATCCATGTCTGAAATTTTCCTTTGGAGGACGTAGTAGTAAATACAAATTTGCTTTATCCTCCTATACTTCCTCCAACGATAAATCACTAAAGTCGAACTCCTAGCTAAGCAAATAACAATCTCTACAAAATCAAACACTGGACTCCATAATTTGAAAGAGTCTCTCTTCCCAACCAACAGCATCTCTTGCAAGTTTATCCGCTTCCTCATTCCTTTCTCTCCTAATATGGGTGATTTTCCAATGCTTGACTAACGTTTGCAAGTTTAAAATTTGAATTAACCATAGCATACACCGCCATGGAGCTGTCTCATAGTTATTAATCCCTGAAAAAATATTTGTAGAATTACTTTCTATCCAGAGATTTAATATTGAATTTCTCATGTAACTAACAAAGAGATAAAAGGCCTTATTGATAGCTTGTAACTCAGCAAAATTAGAGTCACAATCACTAATTGAACATGGGAACTTCATTAACATAACCCCATTATTATCTAACATACTCCACCAATACCAGTTAATCTCGGATTACTTGAAGACACATGATCCACATTAAATTTAACTCAACCTTCTAAAGGGGCTATCCATTGAAGTTCTTTACACCTTGGATTAATTTTGTGTGACATCACTAGTCTATGAGGTATTCAAACCATATCATCAATCCTCTCAACTATGTTTGACCATTTTGCTCTAAACCAAGTGGCCACTCTTATTTTAATGAGATCATAGACTTTTAGATTATCCCATGATTTCCCATTAAACAAGATCTTATTTATGGAAAAGTCAAATTGTCTAAACAATAGCATAAAAAGACAAAATCCATGCTTAAGGTTATCCCCAGATGTACATGGGGATCTTCATGCCAAAAGAAATGACTTGGACTTTTATATGTAACCCATTGAATCTCCCATTCCCGACACCATAGACTTCATATGATCTCCAAGCCATTTCACATCTGAAAAATAGTTGAGAAATAGTTTTAGGTTTAGCATTACAAACACAATTCACTTGATTATCATTAATTAATTTTTGCCTAGCTAATTCATATTTGATAGCCACTCTTTGCCACATTAATTACCAAGCGAAAACCTCAAACTCTTATAGAGCGTAGCCTATCTAGATTTTTTTCCATGGTTCTCTGTTTACAAAATACTAGTTGCAAGCAAGATGGCAAAAGGATTTAGAAGTGAACGTATTACTTGGTCTAAGCTTTCAGATAATATTATCTTTAAAAAGTTAAATTATATAATTAGTCCTTATACTCTACAAAAAAATATGAAGTTAGTCCCTATACAATAATGCATGTTAATTCAGTTCTTGTACTTTATTAATTTATTAATTTCAGTTCCTAATTCTAAAACTGTTAAATTTTACCATTATGTATGTTGACATGGCATTTTAACCGAACTAATGTTGTACCTTTTGCTAACATGGCATTGGTAGTGTGTTGACTTGACAAAATGCTAACACAACATATACTAATGCACAAACCCAAAATTTTAACATCAAAAACACCTTAACCCTAAGAGATACATTTAACTAAGACTAATAAGGCTTTTTCAAAAAAAAAAAAACATAGACTAACAAAAAAATTAAAAGAGAAATAATACTTTTAAGGATTAATCCGCTCTTTGTTGATAAAGCCATCCATGTTTTGTATGTTCTTTGACTAACTACAAGTGAAGGCATTTGTATTGGAGCCCAGTCCACGTGTTGAGGATCCAATGAAGGACGGGATCATACACTTGGATGGTGAGGTCTTTACGAGGGGAAAGAGAACATACACATGCAACCAAAAGGTCCTTATGGCTTATAATAAGCTTCAAACAACTGTGGATCAAGGTTTAGTTACTTTATTTCCGTTTATATAGGCTTGTATATCGATTATAGATGAGCCTTAATTTGTGATTCCATAGATTTGAAACAAAGAAAAACAAGTATTTCACTTGTTGTTTATTTAATTTTGGCAGCACAAAACCACAAAAGGGAGATAAAGGGATTGGAATTTGAATAATCACTCTTTTGTTTATGAGTTTGTTGTATTATTACAGCATGATTGCAACTCTATCTAGACATAAAGGAAACAAAACCTATTTTTTGATTAGCCGTTAACAGCACTCAGCTATCACAAGTTCTGAATGTGTAACCGGTGAGAGGAAAACCAGATTGGCACTAGTAGTAGCAAATAACCTCTAACTAAAAAAAATTGTTTAACACAGTTAACAAGAAATTATAGTGTTTTTGAGGTTAAAATTGGAATTTGTCCATCAGTATGTGCCATGTCAGCATTTTGTCATGTCGGCACATAGTCAACAAAAAATGCCACGTCAATGTATTTAACAGTGTTAGAGTTAAGGATTGAATTTAACAAATTGACAAAGTACAAGGACTCAATTTACACAAATTATTATTTAGAGACTAAATTCATATTTTTTTGTAGAGTAGAAGGACTAATTACATAATATAACCTATTTAAAATTATTTCCAAGTGTAAATTCTCTGATAATACTCCACATCCTTGTCCATTGCTGACATTCCCATCTAAAAAGTTGTCTACGAAGTTTATTCTACCACTACCATCCATCATTAGTCCAGCTTCCACAATCACAAAGCTTCTTATCC
The DNA here is from genome assembly GCF_053813885.1 of Theobroma cacao. Classification (NCBI taxonomy): domain Eukaryota; kingdom Viridiplantae; phylum Streptophyta; class Magnoliopsida; order Malvales; family Malvaceae; genus Theobroma; species Theobroma cacao. The sequence continues at coordinate 13,945,515 of NC_142645.1, forward strand.
TTATGTATCGCTAATGCATATTTCCTTGCAACTTCATTTTTCAAAGTCACATTTTCTACCTATGGATCATGCCAGAATGAAATGAATTGCCCATCACATACAACAAATCCCAAGTTAGTTGTTACTTACAAGAAATATTTATCAGTAGACATTAAAGGAAAACTAATATTTTCCATGTGTTTGAACATTTACTAGTAACAGTAGGGTTGTGCAGAAGGGCACAAAGATCGTAGTCATTCTTGTTGACTCCATGTGTTTTGTATGCAACATGGTAATGTGATTGCATACGCGTCTAGATAGCTCAAGAAGTATGAGCAAAATTACCCCACACATGATTTAAAGATGACTACCATAGTCTTTCCCTCAAAGATCTGGAGGCATTATTTGTGTGGTGAGGCTTGTGAGATTTACACAGATCACAAAAGTCTCAAATATATATATATATATATATATATATATATATATATATATATATATATTTGAGTAAAGAGATCTTAATCTTAGGCAATGACAGTGGATGGCATTGCTAAAGGATTATGATTGTACTATATTGTATTACCCTAACAAAGCCAATGTGGTAGCAAATGCTTTAAGTCGAAAATCTATGGGGAGTTTAGCCCACATCTCAATTGAGAGGAGATCATTGGTGCAATGTATGCATGACCTAGGCGATATGGGCATCTGATTTGAGGTTAATGATCATGAGGCATTGCTAACCTATTTTAGAGTTAGACCTAAAGCCCAAGGCAAGGATGATTTCATTACGAAAGCATCAGAAGATCCTTAAGGGAGGAAAAGACGAATGTTCACTAAAGCCACTGATGGATTACTTAGATATGGATCTAGAGTTTACATGCTAGATATTGATGACTTGAGATGAGAGATTTTGGATGAGGCCCATGTGGCTAAATGTCTTAAGAGGGATGTAGCTGAGTTTATGGCTAAATGCCTAGTGTGGCAACAAGTTAAGGTAAAGCATTAGAGGTCTGTCGGATTATTACAGCCCTTACCTGTTCTTGAGTGGAAGTCGAAACATATCTTTATGGATTTTTTATAATGCTATGATATAAAGTTATTTGGACATAATTTTGATAATATTTTAGCTTAATTCTTGTAGTAATACATAAAAATTAGTATATTTTATTTAATTATTTTAAATTAATTAATTTAGGTGAGTCAATATAATCTTAGTTAATTTTATACGTAATTGGTGTTAATGTGGTTAAGATAACTTGTTATTGATTTATTTATGCTTTTGTAGATGTTTGATGAAAGAAGGATTTTAATGGAAGAAAGAGAGCAATTTCAAGGTGTAGACTTTCACTGCATATGTTTTGGTATTTTGACCATAAATCTCTCTACAGAACTCCAAATGAAGTGATTCTTGGACCATTGGAAAGATAAGAGAAATATCTACAATTGACATACTTACACTTTGCCTAATTCTACTTGGAAGATGGTCAAAAGTGTTGTTGAATTTGAAATACTGTAGTAGTTCTAGAGCAACTACGATTTCTGTTAATTAATTGGGTAAGGGCTCAGCCCACATTGTCTGATGAGGAAATCCCAACTGAAATTGACTTCTTCCTTTATCCAACTTGGCCTAACTTCAAAGCCCTATAAAAATAATCTTTTGGAGGACTTTTGGGTAGAGAGAATGAAACACCAAATAGAATACTGAGATTGAAGCCACAAAGTCATTGAAGCTAAGAAGAATTTGAATGATTCAAGGAGATTTGGAGATGAAGAATACAATTCTTGAGTTTTTCTATCTTTTTATTATTCTCTTATTTTCTTGGTTTTGTTTTTAATATTTAAATTTTATTTGATGATGATGTGTAACTTAATGAGGAACTAAACTTTTTATCCAAGACTATGATTTAACTCAATATGTAGTCTAAATTATTTACCTATCTTTTACTTATGTTTGATGGATTTAAGTTGTTTATTTTATTTTGTTCTTAACGCTTCTATTGCCTAATCACCAATTAAATTGAATTGGAAACCTAGGCTAAACCTTGACAAAGGAGATTTAGGAAGACCTTGAGTAGAATAGCCCATGATCGAATGCACTTAGTTGATTAGGTGGTTTGATTTGTATATAAGATAGCCATAGACCTATAAGCCATACATAGTCAAAATTAAAGCACGAACTTAATGAATCTTTATTTAATATAATTTTCATAGACATATAGTAAATTAATTGGGAGAGGTATTTTTATGAGAAACTCAACAAAGACTTTTACATAATTCAGGGCACTAGGTTAGCAACTTAATTCATTAAACTAAGTTAAAAGAGAGAGACAATAATCAGATGAAGTGTTGAGGCACATCATAATCTTAGGTCTAGTAGTTAATTGAGTTTTATAAAACAAATTTACTATTTAAATTTAGTTTTAGTTTATTAGTTTTAATTTTCCTTTTTAATAATTTTAAATTAATTATTTGAATAAGATTAAGGTGTTACAATTTTAGTAGTTAATAGTAAGAATTAATTCAATTCTTTGTGGGATCGACACTCTACTCATCTCTATATTATCTTTGTGATACATATACTTGCATGGGTAGAAAATTGAACAATAATTTTGTGACTGCACTACCCCTTACGGGGGTATTGCACAAACTAAGTCCACCCATTTCCTATCGGTTAAGACCACTTATGGAGTAGCATAGTATGCTAGGTTGTACATTGATGAAATAGTGTAATTGCACAGAGTTCCGGTCATTATAGTGTTTAATAGAGGTACAAAGTTTATTAGTGGATTTTGAGGGAAAGTGCAGGAGGCTTTGGCAACAAAGTTAAACTTTAGTACTGTTTTCCACTTATAAACTGATCGGCAATCAGAGAGGACTATACAGACTTTGGAAGATATATTAAAAGCTTGTGTCATGGACTTTGGAGTTGCTTGGGATCGACACTTGCTATTAGTAAAGTTTGCTTATAACAATGGCTTCCAGTCAAGTATCTAGATGGCTTTTTATGAGGCTTTGCACGGACCGAGACATAGATCACCCATATGTTGGTTTAAAGTTAGTGAGAGAAACCTTGTTGGACCAGAGCTAGTCTAAGATACCACCAACAAAATCTAGTTGATTGCACAGAGTCGCTAAAAGTCATATACTGACCATAGACATCAAAAGTTGGAGTTTAGGGTTGGTGACCATGAGTTTTTAAGGTTTTCACCGACCAAAGGCATTATGAGATTTGGGAAAAAGGGAAAGTTGAGCTCGAGGTACATTGGACCATTTGAGATCATTGAGAGAGTTGGCATGGTGGCTTATCGTTTAGCACTTTCATCGGCCCTTGCTAGTGTTCATCTCATGTTTCACTTATAAGTAGTAAAGAAGTACCAACCAAATCCTTTACATGTGATTCAACATGAGATTTTACAGTTGAGGGATGGCTTGAGTTATAAGGAGGTACAAGTAGCAATATTGGATAGGTAAGTGAAGAAGTTACACTCCAAGGAGGTATGCTTAGCCAAGGTACAATGGCATAACCACACGAGCAAGGAGGTCATTTAAGAGACCGAGGATGACATCTGCATGTGTTACTCGCCTTTGATTTAGCAAAGGTTAGTACATTAGTTAAATACGAGGATGAAATTTCATAAATGGGGAGAATGTGAAATCCTACCTTCATTTACTTAGTTAAGATAGGAAATCCTTAGATGAGCTAAGTGAAATTGTGTTTTATACACTTGATTTCAAGTTTTTAACTTAAAAAATTTATGTTTTAATGTTTTTAGATGATGTACAAATTTTGGTTTCAAATGGAGCCCATTTGGACAAGTTTTCAACTTGATATCTGGCTTCTTGAGCTAATCTATCGATAAATGCTCGTCATCTATTGGTAAATGTTCTTCATTGAACCCATAAATGCATTTTCATGAAATTCTATCGACAGATGATGATCATTTATCAATAGATGATTCTAACTATCGATAGATTTTTTGAGTCTATCGATAGATGAAAATCTTAGGGTTTTTTAAAAAGAATTTTAGGCTCATTTATCGATAGATGAGTACAATCTATCGATAGATGATGTAATCTTCAAGAAAAAAGGAAAAATGGTATTTTTACGAGCCACACTATAAATATATCACATTTCTTGAGATTTTGTAACCCTCCACCATATTTTTGAAAAGTAAACCCTCTTTAAAACCTTTACAATCCGTTTTTGAGCAAAAATCATCTTTTTTAATGACTATGATTTTAGTTTTGAAGTTTAATGCCAAAAATGGTATTTTTAAGCTTTAGAACTTTAAAAGCTCATATTTTTAATGTTGAAAATTTATGTTTTATGCCCTGAACCTTTTGTTAAGGATTAAAGCTAAGGTTTTCGTAATTTTCTTCAACATCTAAGCTTATATAAGCTAAGGGTAGTGGATTTTCGCATTTTAGAATGGGTTTAGAGAGAGATAAGGGCTATGGTCAAAAGTGAATAGATTTCAAAAGTTGTTATACTAATTATTCCAAGATTATTAGTTTAGAAATTGATTTCTATGATTGTTGTGTGATAGGAATGCTTGAAAACACACAAGATTTGACCGAATCAAAGTTGTAATTAAGCTTCCAATGAAGTGAGTGGATATACCATTTTAGTATGTAAAGTTGAAAACACGATTTGAAGGATTGATGATTAATTGATAAGCATGAAATTTTCCCATGAATATTTATTAAGGAAAAAGGGTTTTTTAGATGTGATAATAATCTGAGAATGGCTTACAAAACTATTATGTATATGTAAATAGCTACTATGTAGTAGTTTTCAACAAAAAAGGACAAACCCTTTCGTGTTTGTAGTCCACTCGATTACTCCAACCTTTGGGCTAATGTGGATACGAGATATATGTGTGTGTGTGTGTGTGTGTGTGTGTGTGTGTATGTGTGTGTGTGCGTGCGTGTGTGTGATTGAACTAGCTTGACTATGAATGATTTATATACTCTTGGTTTATGAGTAATTCGAATATGGATTGAGAATATCTCCACTATTATATGAATTATCAATCATAAGGAAATTTGAATGTGGATTTAGATAATCTCCACAATGGTATGAATTGTGAATGATATGATGTTGTAAACGTGGATTGAGAAATTCTCTACTATTTATGGTAATGGTGAATGATATGATATTGGAATGTGGATTGAGTAAGTCTCCACAATGTGTATGTTTGGCTCTAGTCCCATTATGGGGGTAAGAATACCACAGGGATAAGCTTGGGTACAATACCACCCGTTTCCCTTTTTTGTGATAGCTTTAGTCTCGGTGTGGGGGTAAGATTACCATAGGGATGAATTTAGGTGAAGGTACCCATTCTCCCCATGACTTATTTGATGGCATGCATTGCCACTTTATTTGCATATTAAATATTATGATACCTAAGATTGGAGATCAATGACTGTTGTGTCTATATGGGAAATATGAGGTTAGTTGTTGTATGTATGATACATTCTTGACTTGAATGTTTAATGTTGAACTCTAAGGTTTAAGGATTTTCCTTTCATTATCTCTTTGCAAAGGTTTTGTAAGTTAAGCTTGATTATGTTATTATATTCTATGCATTTTGAGTTTTCAATGCACCTTATATTATTGGATGGATTATCATCTAGTTTTGCAAATTTATAGTTTATTGCAAAACTCTTATCCCCTGGCTTGTCCCCTTCCCCGTATTTGCTTACGGAGTCATTGTGACTCACCTGTTTTTTTCTCTTATTTTGTTTCAGATCAATAGATTGCTTGGCTAGGCAACTTATGGAGTGATAGCCCAGCTCATACTTGGTAGGAGTGGTAGAGCCTTCTTTCTAGCCTTCCAATGTTGTACAGTAAGCAGTGTGTTAAGTCAAGTCATTTTGATAATTGTTATATTTAACTTGGGTATATAAATAATGTTGATATATTGGTTTATGCTTTTGCACATTATGTTGAGCTGCGGATAGGGGTACATTGTGAATGATAAGACTATGGTGAATGGCCCATAACAATTTAGGCACGAGATACATGCCGAATCATAATTATTTAAACTTGTGAATATTTATATGAAATGTGATGGAAACCACACTTTTGTTGAGAAGTTCCGTATTTTGATGGCCTTGATGAGTTAGTGTCTTTGAGTCCTTTTGGAACCCATTTAAATTTGACCTTCTTACCATGTGGAGGTTTTGTTCCTTTTGGAACATATACATTTTTTATTTTTTTACCTCTAAAAGTGGTAGGTTTCAAAAGATAAGAATAAGTCTAAAGTGCATGAACTAGAATCTTACCATGTGCATGAACTAAGTCATCATATGCATCTTGTAGTTCATCAAATGAGTATGAATCTTAATCTAAAGTGCATGAACTAGAATCATGAGAGATAGAGCATACCTTAGAGTCTTTAAATGCCATGAAGCAAAGGTTGGCAACTTTATCTTCTTCATCTTGAGAGTCGTCATTATCGCTTCAACTGGTAACAATGGCTTTCTTCTTAAAGTTCTTTAGGGCACTCTTCTTGTTTGGACATTCATATTTAGTGTGTCTCGATTTTTTGCATTCATAACATATTAAGTGGTCTTTGCTATGTTCTCCCTTTGGCATATCTCTTCTAGGGGATCTTCTACCCCTATAGCTTCTTTTCATGAATTTACTAAACCTCTTGGCTAGCATTGCTATGTCCTCATTTTCATTACTTTCATCTCTTGTTTTCCTCTCATCTTTTTTAATTATGGATTTAAGGCTAACCCTTTCTTTTTAATGTCTTCTTTCTTTCAATGATCTAGAGCACTTTCATGTTTTAAAGTCATGTCATATGTGAGCAAGGATCCTATAAGTTCATATAGTTTAAAATCATTTAGGCTTTTTCTTCTATAGCTGTCACTTTTGGTCGCCATGATTTGGGAAGATTATAAAGTTTTTTTTTTGACTAATTGAGCATTTAGAAAGTCTTTACTTAAGACCTTTAATCTTGCAACTATGTTTGTGAAGCTTTCATACATTTGATTTATTGTTTCATTTTCTTTCATCCTAAATAGCTCATAATCATGTGTGAGAAGTCCTATTTTAGATTCTTTTACTTGGTTTGTTCCCTCATAAGTTTGTTGGTCCCGTTAATATGTGCTAGAGGGGGGTGAATAGCATAATTTGGCTCTTGATTGGATGAGGAATTAATTTCCAAAACAAAGAAAGTAAAAACAGAGTAGACAATGGACAACAATTTATAATGGTTCAGTCCAAGACCTACATCCACTACCTTGATTATCCAACCAAGGATTTTCCCAACAATTCACTAAGAATCCGGTGAAATTCACAAGCTTCCACCAAGCTTTTACAATAGCTTTTCGCAAGCTCAGCCACAACCTTTACACTAGTTTTTCCCAAGCTAAACTTAAACCCAAAGTGGTTTTCCAAGGCTCAACCACAACCTATAACATTCAAGCTTTCCCAAGCTTGAACAACCCCTTAGAGTGACTCCCTCACTCTAAGTATACAAGAAGAAGTGGTAAAAGAAAGTACCTATGATCACTGGATGATCTGATTGGTACAAGATTGAGTACTAATCACAACTGCAAAGAGTAGGTGTTGAGGTGCAAACAAGTGCAGCTAAGCTTTTCTAGTTTTTCAACTTTTTATAGCTCAAATCTCATTCGAAGCTTCAAAAAACTGCTTTTTCATTATTGAAAAACCCTTTTATACTTAGAGATGCAACTCTGATGGCAGTTGGGTAGTTTATGCCTGTTGGAAACAGTTGAAGATGAGTTTTAGCCGTTAATCTGTCTTGTAGTGCTTTGGTTCAAGTTGCAGACAGAAAGCTCTTAGTCGACTAACTTGGTTGACTAAGTTGATTATGTTTCTGGTTTGCAGATTTTGGCAGAGGACACTTAGTCGATTGACTTGGTTGACTAAGTTGGTTCTGTTTTTCAAACTCTTTAGCCCGCCATTTCTCCAATTTGAAATTTAGTCAACCAATGTTTTCCTTTGTTTCACCAATAAGCTTCCTCCTTGTTATTCAGTTATATCTTGTTGAATTTATCCTTCTTTTTTTTTCAAAAATACTTTTTGAAAGGTCAAAAGATTAATTTCATATAATAATTTCCTGCACACTTAAATAAAGAAATTAGACACAAATGAGTGGGATTGTTTTATTATCATCAAAAATTAATGGAGCCAACAATCTCCCAACAATCTCCCCCCTTTTTATGATGACAAAACAATCCTTGATTAATATCATCGTGTCTTTTTGACTCATTTTATTTTCAGTAGAAAATGGGGATTGTTCCCCCTAAGTATAAGCTCCCGCTTAGTGTGTGCATAATTTGCTTACTTGATTCCAGCAAGTTTTGTTCATGGTTACGTGGAGGAAATGACAATATACATTTAAATTCTATATATGTGTATATACATGTTCATCAATGCAGAGTGATTTGTAGTAAAAAATTTTCAGTCGAAGTTTTGACAGATCTTCATTAATATTCCAGCTGCTGTTAACATTCAGATTTTGTCCACATTGTTCATGTTTCAACTTGTAGACAGTACACACCATCTGTATCTATTTGCAACCAGAAATTATCCACAATTGTATAAAAAAATCATATATCAGCATGTGAATCCATATCAGCATAGCAGTAGTAAATTTTGTTCATGGTAGTCAAAATACTCAAATAATAAGATATGAGCATATTTCAATTTTTCAACAGTTAAGCAACATAAACATGTCAACATTCATGTTTCACATACATCCACATAAAAAACAGAGTTAAAGCTAAGTGTTTAAGTGCCACCAAGGCACAAATAACAGTTAAATAAAAAGTATTTCGAAAATGGCCCTGGACTAGTTATGCTTCCTATCTCCTATTTCTCTAATTTCATGCTCCCTTGGTTCTACTTTCTTTCCTTTTCTAGGTTCTTGGTTCCTCTACCCTAACATTTTTTTTAAACATTATTTTCTAGTTCCTGGTTTTTACTCCCTTGGTCCCTGGTACCATACTTCTCCCCCTTTTTTGTCAACATCAAAAGAGGGGAATTCCACTCATCGAATGAGGTAAAGGGTGAGGATTCAGTCCCATAGAAGGGGTTAAGAGGGAATGGAGAGGGTTCTCGGCGAGGAGATGACTTTTTAGAAGAGGATTCTGGAGTGGACTTGTTCGAAATATGAATTGGACTGTGAGGAGAAGAGGTTGAGGTTGGTTTGGACTTTTCTACCAATTTGAAAGACTTTCTTTTTTTGAGAAACGTTGTCTTGGTTGCCATAGTCTTCCTTCCTTTGGTTGGTTGTTTTGTCTCAGCTGGTGGTGCTGTGGTGGCTTTTGGTTTCCTTGTTTTGGTCTTTGGTTTAGGAGTTGAAGCAGATTTTTTTCTTTTTCTTACATTTGCACCATCCTTCTGAGTTGCTATCTTGATAGTGTCTTTTTCAGCTTGTTCTTCTCAAACAATTTGGTGAAAAAAGTCCATAATTGAAACTTCCTCTGAATTTGGAGAAGATGCTTGCTGTTTCTCAGTTTCTACACCAGCTACCTTAGTCCCTTGTTTTGAGTCATTTTTGCTTTGAGTTTCAGGGAAAGGTGATTTGCCTGACTGATCAACTCTTTGTGGGGAGTTCTCAGTTTGCAGAACAGGACTAGCAGACTTGTAGGTAGAGCCTTCAGCTTGAGTACCAGAACTTACAGACTTTTCTATTGGTTCTGCTGAACCTTTAGCACCTTGCTGTGCAGATGCAGTGTTGGATGTGGTTGAACTGTTTGCAGCCACAGGTTCAGATGCCATTTTTTCCTTCTCTTTCAACTTGTTTTCCAACTCAGTGATTTTATCTTCCATTTTCTGTAGCTTCACTCCTTGGTCAGTCAGCTTACCATCAATCCTTATAAGCAAATTAAAAATCATCTCATTTGAAAATCTGAAAGGAGCTTCTTTATGTTGAGCAGGCAGACTGTGATCTTTTCTTGGGCCAGTTTTGGAGGTTTTGATAAACTTCTCTCCATCGAGCACATACCCCATTTTAATTAAGCTACCATAATAAATGGCTTGGTCTCTGGTTTTCACCAGGTCCATATCATACCTTTTAGCCCATATTCTTTTCTTCTGCACCAAGGATGTAATCACATTCCCATATGGCAGATTGACCTTATAAAGTCTGCAGGCACTTATCATTTTCTCAATCATGAATCTCCCCAGATTTAGAGACACTCCATTAAAACCATGCTCCATCAGCCAAAGATCCTGCGGGCTGATGTAGCTAAAACTTCCACTCCTCCCTTGAATATTTGCAGTAATAAAGTAATGCAGTATCCTAATCTATGGATTGATTATCAATCCTGAATTACTTTTAGAGGAGTATTTTTCTTTTCTTCCAGTGATGATCTCCCACAGTGAGGACGGATCATATTTTTCTGGAAGTTTAAATTCACCTATTTCACCCTCTATTTCCAGCAGATTCCCTAAGTCTTCAGCAGTTACAATAAACTCTTTTCCATTCAAATAGACATTCAGCCCATCTTCTACATAGTCATCAGATTCTGCTAATTCCTTTTCTTTCAGAGCAATACCAGAGTAAAATTCCTTAACTAGACTTGGACTATATGACCTATTCTTAAAGGTGCTGTAACCTTTAAGTTTAAGTTCATCAAAGTACTCAGATAGACAGGTCTGGATTTCTACATTTTCCTTAAAACTCTTTCAGTCAATGAACTTTTTGCAGGAGATTGGTGCATTTTCTATATTCTTGAATCGATACTCATGCAGCTTATTTCTAAATTTCGAAGAAGAAGAGGAACTGATACCTTTATGGAGTGAGGGTTTTGTAACTTTCTTTTTGTGCATTTTCTGCTTGTTTTCCCTCAGCTTCTCGGCTATTTCCTTTACTAAGGTAGGCACAATTTTTTGTTTCTTCTTCTGACTTTTTGTTCCAGTTTCTTCTTCCATTGGCCTTTTTCCTTTCTTCTTCTCTGATACTTCTTTACTTTGAGAAGTTCTGGCCATTTTGGTTTTGGAAATTTCTGAAGGTTTGAGTCAGTTTTAGAGGCAACTAAGAAGATTTAGGTTTTTGTTTTTAGAGCAACGGGTTGAAGAAGAGAGGGAAGAAGAGGTTGGCAGCAGTTATTACTCAAAAAACTTCCCATCTTCCAAAAAAAAAAACTACCTTACTCTTATTTCTTCATATTTTCAAATCTCTCTCTAAAATTTTGATTATTTAGCTTTGGTAGCTCTGCTCTATTTTTCTTTATACCCGGTAAATTAAAATTTTACCATAATTTACTCTTATTTATTTAAACTCACTGAGTTTCATTATTTAAGAATGTTAGACCACTCTCAGTTGACTAAGAATTCCTTAGTCAACTGAATGCATTCTATTTTCACTGTGAGAGCCAAAGATTTTCTTATAATTCCTTCACATTAACTATCCCTAAATTTCTTATAATCTCACAAAATTTATCTTTATTCAGTGGTTTGGTAAAAATGTCTGCTAATTGATGTAAAGTATTCACAAAATCTATTTTAATATCATTTTTCACTACATGGTCTCTAATAAAATGGTGTCTAACTTCAATATGTTTTGTCCTAGAATGTTGCAAAGGATTTTTTGATATATTGATTGCACTTATGTTATCACAGTATATTGGTATATTGTGCATAATTATTCCATAGTCTTTTAATTGTTGCTTCATCCAAAGGATTTGTGCACAACAACTACCTAATGAAACATATTCAGCCTCCGCTGTTGATAGTGCTATTGAGTTTTGCTTCTTGCTGGACCAAGACACAAGCATCCTTCCTAAAAATTGACATGTTCCACTAGTGTTTTTCCTATCAGTTCTGTTGCCAGCAAAGTCAGCATCTGAATATCCAACTAAGTTAAAAGTTGAGTTTCTAGAGTACCATATTCCTAGTTCTTGAGTGTCTATGAGGTATCTAAAAATTCTCTTAACAGCAGTTAGGTGTGATTCCTTAGGCTGTGACTGAAATCTAGCACATAAGTACACACAAAACTGAATATCTGGTCTACTTGCTGTTAAGTAAAGAAGAGAGCCGATCATACCTCTATAGAGCTTTCGATCTACATCTTTACCTTTTTCATCTAAATCGAGTTTGGTGGATGGACTCATTGGTGTGGAAATTGATTTCAGTTTCAGTACATCAAATTTCTTGAGCATATCATGAGTATATCTTTCTTGATTGATGAAGATTCTTTCCTCACTTTGCTTAATTTGAAAAACAAGGAAGTACTTCAACTCTCCCATCATGCTCATCTCAAATTCACCTTGCATTTCCTTTGCAAAGCTCTTGCATAAAGCTTCATTAGTTGCACCGAATATAATATTATCCACATATATTTGTACAACAATTAAATCATTTAGATATCTCTTAATGAACAATGTAGTATCAATGTTGCCTCTATCATATCCATTTTCAACTAGAAATTTTGAAAGCCTCTCATACCAAGCTCTAGGAGCTTGTTTCAATCCATACAATGCGTTATGAAGCTTAAAAACATGATCAGACTTTTCAAAATCTTCAAAACTAGGTGGTTGTTCTACAAAAACTTCTTCTTGAATTAGTCCATTTAAGAATGCACTTTTTACATCCATTTGGTACAACTTAAAATTCATGAAGCATGCCAAAGCTAGCAGCAACCTTATGGCTTCAATCCTAGTTACGCGAGCAAAGGTTTCATCATAATCTATTCCTTTTTCTTAGTTGTATCCTTTTGCTACCAGCCTAGCTTTGTTCCTAACTACATTTCCTTGCTCATCTACTTTATTTCTAAATACCCATTTAGTACCAACAATATGATGATTTGAAGGTCTAGGCACCAATGACCATACTTGATTCCTAATGAATTGATCAAGTTCTTCTTGCATGGCCATTATCCAACTTTCCTCCTTTTTAGCTTCTTCAAAGTTTTTAGGTTCAATTTGAGATATAAAGGTTGAAAACTCACAAGTTTCTCTAGTTGCTTTCCTAGTTCTAACTCTTTGTGAAATGTCACCTATTATTTGGTCTTGTGGGTGATCTCTTACAAATCTCCAACTCCTTAGTAGATCATCATGCTGATTTTCTGCTCTTTGCAGATTTTCTAGAATTGGAGTTTCATTTTCTCTTCTAAATGAGCTTTCCTCATTATTTTTATTGTTCTCCAAGCTCATTTCCTCCATTTGTTTTTCTAGAATTTCTATATCATCATCATCATCATGAACTTCTTTTTGTAAAGTATTTGACTCATCAAAAACTATATGGACTAACTCTTCAACAGTTAGAGTCTTTTTGTTAAAAACTCTATAGGCTTTTGAGTTTAATGCATATCCTAAAAATATTACTTCATCACTCTTTGCATCAAACTTCCCTAGGGGTTGTTTTCCATTGTTCAATACAAAGCATTTACAGCCAAAACTCCTAAAGTGAGAAACATTTGGTTTCCTACCTTTGTAAATATCACGACTCGGTACTCTCCTCGAGCCCTGACAACCGCCTCGAGGTCCCGATAGACATTCATTGTCCAGAATGCCAACCGAAACCTCGCAAGGCTTTAATATCAATTTTCGCACCTCCCCTGTGAGCAACAGTTGTTAAGTATCATGTTTTGAGAGATTATAAACTATTTTCAAATCAAAACAATAGAAAAATAATTTTTTTCCTCACAAGGGCATTTTGGTAATTTTTCCTCAAAAATCTCAAAACCAGCTAAAAATATAGTATGCGAGTGGAAACACATATTTCATGATCAAAAGTAAGTTTAGATGTCTTAAACATTCATTTAAAGTGAAACTATACCTATTGGAATATAATAAAATTATTCAATAAAATATTTTTTTTTCTTATAAAACAATATTTATAGAGTTACCGGTAAATAATTTGTGTAGCGTAAAAGCTAAATAAATTATACATACTGTAATACAGATAACCAAAGCATAAGATTTAATTTACAGTGACACGTGGGCCCACGAACGGCCAAAAGTATCAAAATCGGTAAATTTACAATTTTTGAGGATGCAAGTCTAATTGTAGCCCTCGACAAAATGAGCTATCTACCTACTATCCTGAGCCTGAAAAGGGTGAAAAGAAGGGTAGTGAGATTATATAATCCTAGTGAGTAAACAAACATCATCCAAAATATCTAAAGTCGAGTAAATGGAGACAATTGAAATAAATCATCATACTGTAATTTATCACCTTTCAACTTATTTCAACCAAATAAAATCAATTCATTTAAATCGAGAATCAACATGGCTTATGAATTTCTTAAAACTTGGCTCGTGCCAAAATTATTCTCATACTCAATTGTCAGGGATATTGTCACGACCCAAATTTCGGGCCATAACCGACGCATGGGCCCAATGGACGTAATCCACTAAGCCTAAGCAAGCCTATTAATTATCTTACTCATTATTCCATCTAATATCGCTAAGTCATAATTCATAACTTTGAATCAAAATGGTGATATACATTGCCAATTCGTATTGGCATTACTCATTTAAAATTTACATACAATATCTACAACATGTATTCTAATAATTTACATTAAGTTTGTCTATATACAACAAAATAATACTCGACTTCCAGCAGAAGGACTCGGATGGATATACAGCTACTGAATGTCAAGACACCTACCAAAAGATGGACACAAATCTACAAGAACACCACGTCCTAGTTACCGACTGCCTCGTGATCTAAAAACATGAATTTGAAAGTGGTGAGTATAAACTCAGTGAGTGAACAAGGAAGGGAACAAGCGTACCATAAGGAATAATTTAAAATCATGATGCACTTGTTTCAAAACAATGCAATTTAGTTCCATTCATATTAAAAACCCCTCATCAAGCCCTTAAATATTTATCACTTGGTAATGATAAACCCATACATAACAAATGATTTGAAAAATGAAGGCTTCAGTAATACACCAACAAGTCAAATGCGGGGACGAATCTTCACTGCAACGAGAATGAATTTTCGTTGCAGCGACGTTGGGATTTAGTCATTAGCCGAACGAGGGTTTCTCAACTGGCCGAGTGTTTCTCACTAAACCTCCTCATTTTAAACTTAACTCATTTAGTCCTTAATGTTGGAAGTCCATGCTCAGATATGGTAGCAAAGAAATGAAAAATAGAGCAGCAAATGGACAAGTTAGGAGACAAAACAAAATGTTTTTCGTTGCAGTGAGATTCAATCTCGCTGTAGTGAAATTCATACCTAGAAACAGAAAGTTTCTCGCTGCAGCGAAATTGCAACCCAGAAAACAGAATGTTTCTCGTTGCAGCGAAATACTACAGAGTCTTTCTCATTGCAGCGAAATTCATTCTCGCTGCAGCGAGATCCAAACTTGGGAAAGATCTCACAACCTGAGAGTTTCTAGCTGCAGCGAGAAACAGGGCACTAGCAAAAATCCCTCTTTTCCTCAAACAAAAGCCACCCTGTTCACATAACCAACACAACATGAAACTCATATAGTTTCCCCAAAGTTTAACATGTCAAATTTCACAAGCAATTCAATCATATACCATAATATGAACTTTCTATAACTCACACATTTACATACACATATACCCATCATCATCATCATGTACACCATCCCATCATCATCATCATAACCAACTCATGCGCACTCCCTACTCGCACTTGGCTGGGTCATCACTGAGTTATGCGCATTCCCTACTTGCACATAACCGAGTCATCCTCGGCTTATGCGCACTCCCTACTCGCACATCGCCGAGTCAATGTCATTACACAACAATATATTCACATATATGTATATCAACATAATGCAGCCACATAGAAGTCCATAATAACCACATATCATAACATAAACCATTTCACAAGAGCTTGTTCTCAAGGCATTCATTCTTTGAGAAAAGTTATATAAAATCATTTAAACACTTTGTTCAAAACAGTCATATTCCCAAAACAATTTTGATAGGTAGTCCATTCACCGATTGATTGTAAAGCCTTTAGATGACTTCAATTCCCCTAATTGTCCAAATGAGATGATGGGGCTTCCTTAGAACCTAGGATCACATTTGCATAAGCAATAGGTCAATTTACTCCCTATGAACCCTAAAAGCTATCTTTTAGCTAGCTTTCAATTGCCACATTAAATGGCTATCTATGTTCACTATCTTAATCACTAAAAAGTAATGAATATACTCAACAAATAAATAGCTCATAAATCCCAATTACTAGCCATTTTCTACAGTTAAAAATCAAGCTTAGTTCATCACTCACTCTTAGGTTTCTTTGTAGTTGAATTCTCTTCCAATAGCTTCCAAATCAATGGGGTAATTCTTTCTTTCTCTCTCTAGAATGCCCAACTAGTGAGAGAAAGTATGAAAACCAGATTTTTCAAGGGTTTTAAAGTGAGAAGATGAAATAGCACAAGGGTTTATGGAATGGTGCACCAAAAGTATGAAAATTTGAGCTAGAAAGAGAAAGTTATGGAAGCTTGAAGAAAACTCTCATGGAGGAATTGAAGAAACGTGAGAAAGGAGAAGGGAAGAAGAAAACTAGCTGCTGGGAATTCTCTAGAAGCTGTTGGAAATTCAAGCTATTTATAACCAAAACTTATCCATTCCCATAAAATTACAAAAATGCCCTTCCACCATTTAACTTATTCTCCTCCAATCTTTTATGCAATCTTTTTGCTCTTTTAACACTGGGACAAGATCCATAATGGTCTAGACATGTTCGGGTTCAAAAAAATTTAAAAATTTAACCCGAGGTGAAAAATGACCATTTTGCCCCTGTTATGAAAATTGTTGAAACTTCTAGTTTTCTTTGTGTTTTCATCAGTACACATTATTTATACTGTCTTATGCCTATTTAGGCCTTAAAATATCATAAAACTTTCTTCTGAAATCTTATTAGAGAAAATGACGAAACTACCCCTGGCTCATATTATTACATCTATACTTAGTTACAAGCCTATAGAGGTTGAGGTCTCACAGATACCTTGGCCGAGGGCTATCCCAATCGAGTCCGCCAAGGCTGTTAAAAAGTCATGTACACATAAATCATGTTTTTATTTTGAAAACATAGCCGTTCCTTGGCGTTGGTTGAGTTCACTCTCACGTGGTGGTTTGGCGTGAAGTGAACTCTAAAATTGTACCTCAAGAGTTACCCTACGTGCCTCCCCAATAGAGGTAAGAATATAATAGGATTTTGTGCCCCTCTAATAGGCTGGTCCACAGAACCCGCCCACTATAGCAAGCTAAACCCACTATTCAATAAAATTTACGATAGCATGACATGGCAATTATTTTATTTTACAGCCTCTCAAGGCAAATCAACAGTTCATACATTTTCAGCACATTTACCAATTCAACCATTCATGCCAATATTATCATAAGCCATTCAATTCAAACCATGATTTATAACACATCAATTAGTCTCCAATTACTCCATTTTCAAAACCATCTTTCAATATCAAGACAATTTTATAAAATCATTTCATTTAATCACATTTTTGCTTATAAAACATAAAGATTTACCATTTAAACTCATTTGCCATAAAATCACAAAAACGAATTAAAATTCACTTCAGATAATCAAGATGATGATAACGTTACTCACTGTATCAGGAGTTTGAAATACTCCTATTCTCAGTCCTCTGACACAACGTTTTTACCCTTGTTAAAGGGCTCACCACCTATATACAATACACGACACATAATTCAATATATTGTGTCATACCATTATAAATCTATTTCAGGCTCTTTTCTAATGCATGAAATGGGATGTGAAACGCTCGGGTAACCATCTAAATACGGTGTTCAATATAAGTTCAATTGTGTACTTAAATAAAATGGTATTAGCCTAATTTGATCTATCACACGATTAATTGGCCAATACGTCCAATTCAACTCCAAATAATTCCATTTTTCTCCTAATACTCCAAATCATCAAACACAAATTAAATAACTTGAATTATGACAAAATCATCCTCACATTTTCTCTTGGAAAATTCGGCCATGGAGGGTTCACTAACAATATAATTTTTCAAGCTTGATTCTCACACCATAAATCACTAATTCCTAACCAAATCACTTGAAATAAAATTAAAATCATCATCAATATCCCACATAGAGAATTCGGCCAATGAGGGTTATGGAAGAACATGAATTTTCTTGCTTGATTTTCATGTTACACATCACCAATCAACTAAAAACACTAGAATATCTTAAAATCTAACCAAAACAACCATCAAAATCTCTCTCTAAGTGTTCGGCTAGCAAGAGACCCATCATGAAATTATGTGATTCAACCATGGAAAATGCAAAAGAATGTATGGGAAAGGTAGATCACAAGTCAAAATCAAGAAATCTTACCTTTGATTGCTTGATTACTTGAAATCCACCAAATTTTCTCTTGAATTTTCACTCTAGGGTTTTTGTTCTTTCTTTTCTTCCTTTGTTCTTGCTTTGGCTGGCCATAAGAATGAATGTGGAAGAGTTCAAATTGGCTTTATAAAGGAAAATATTAAATGGACAAAAAATTTGACATCTGTCAAATTCTATTGGTCCATGTGTAATACTTACCCATTAAGCAATCTCTCTCCACCACTTAAATTTCCTCAATTATCCATGATAATATTGGGTAAAATCCATGTGCTGGACAAGTGTTGGGTGGTTAAAAATTTTGATTTTGCCCTTGGGCGACAAAATGACTATTTTACCCCTATGCTCGAAAAAATGTCAGAATTAAAATTTTTCACTTCTCAAACTCAAATTATATTCTAAATAGTCAATCTTGATCAAAAACTTCTTTCAACATTCCAATTTGAACCTCGGGTGGCAAAATGACCATTTTGCCCTTAGGTCACGAAAATTCCAATTTGACTCTAAATCGATCCTTGAACTCCGAATCACCATTTTAAGTCATTCTGGGGTTTTAAAATTCTCAATTTCATCTTAAAATCTCTATTTGGACTAGTTCAAAGCTTAATTCAACTTAATTATACCATTTGGTACATTATCGTCCTTTAACGATTTTCGAGGTACCCAAGTAATCAAACATGCATTCTTATGTAAGAATGGCATAATAAACATATTGTAGAGTCAAGCTTGACAGTAAAGTTCATATGGAGTCTTTGAAATCAAAGGTCTTATTGAGACTCTATTAAGAATATAGGTTGCTATATTTACTACCTCAGCCCAAAGATATTTAGGTAGGTTGTTCTCACATAACATGGTCCTAGCCATTTCTTTTAATGTTTTGTTTTTCCTCTCTACAACTCCATTTTGCTAGGATGTTCTAGGTGCAGAAAAATTGTGATCCAACCCCTTTTCATTGCAAAGTTTTTCAAACTCATCATTCTCAAATTCTCCTCCATGGTCACTCCTTATGCTGACTATGGCTAGTCCTTTTTCATTTTCTACTTTCTTACAATAACTTAAGAATGTTTGTAGAGCATCATTGTTATGAGCAAGGAAGTATACCCAAGTATATCTAGAATAGTCATCAACTATTACAAAGCCATAAGATTTACCTCATAAGCTAGTTGTGCTTATCGGACCAAATAGATCAATGTGCAACAATTCAAGAGGTCTTGATGTTGAGATTATTTTCTTAGTCTTAAAGAATGTTTTAACTTGTTTTCCTAGTTGGCAAGCATCACATATCCTATCTTTTTCAAATTTCAATTTTGGCAATTTAGCAACAAGATTTTTCTTTATTAATTTAGACATAGTATGCATGCTCACATGTCCTAATCTCCTATGCCATAACCAACTATCATTTTCAGCATTTACAACAAAACAAACTTCACTATTCACATCAAGGTCTTCAAGAAAAATTACATACATATTCTTCAATCTTTTTCCTACAAATGAGATTTTATTTGTACTCATATCAATCACTTCACATTTAATTGAATCAAAGCATACTTTAAATCCTTTATCACATAATTGACTAATACTTAGAAGATTATGCTTTAAGCCTTTAACTAGCAACACATGACTAATTTGAGTTTGAGGACTCTTACCAACCGTACCTATACCATGGATTTTGCCTTTTGAATCATCTCTAAAGGATACCGTTCCACCCTTTCTCTTTTTCAACTGAGCAAACAGCTCTTCATGTCCTGTCATGTGCTGTGAATAGCCACTATCCAAGTACCAAGGCTATTTCTTCCCAAGTTGAGCTCTTGAACATACCTCTTTTAAGTTCAGCTCAACCTACAAAACAGAATTTCAGTTTTTCTTTATAGGTACCCATACTTTGATAGGTCCTTGAGTGTTAGTTGCAGCAAAGGATCCCTTAGGAACCCAAATTTTCTTAACTTTTTGCATTTTCCTTTTCTTAAAACAGTCATATGACAAATGACCATGTTTACCACAATTATAACATGTAGATAATGCTTTAGTTGAATATTTATTGTGGTATGCATCTCTTTTTGAAGATTCATTTTTCAAACATTTAAGAGCTATGTTTTCATCAAGAGTTATTTGTAAGGTTTCAAATGTATTTTCCAGCTCTTGTTTTAAAGACTCAAAGTTTGTTTTTAAGTGTTCTAACTCAGCTTGCAAAATATTTCTTCGCTTAAAAACAGAGGTGAATTCTTGTTCGATTTGTTCCAAATCATTTTCAAGTAATGCAGCCTTTTTCTTCAATGATTTGTATTTTGAAAAAAGTTTTTCAAATTCATCATAAAGGCATTCATATTCATCCTGCAAATCATCATAAGAATTAATGCAGGGGGATGAGGGTACCTCTGTTTCATCCTCTTATGCCATTAGACAGATGTTTGCTCTTTATTCAAATTTTTCATCATCAGTTTCAGAGCTTGATGTGTCACTGTCCGACCATGCAGCAGCCACCATTGCTTTCTTGGATCTCTTATTTTTCTTGAGGGTTTCATATTTCAGAAATGGACACTCGGACTTGAAGTGACTAGGTTTCTTGCATTCGTAGCAGATCATCTTTTTCTTTTTGTTAGAGTCATTTTTGTTCCTAATTTTCCATGAAGCATCTTGGTTTTTCCTGAAACATCTTCTAGTTAGCCTTCAATTTCTTCTGCTATTTAGTTTTATGAATTTTCTTGCAACTAGAGCTAAATCTTCATCATCATCACAGGAAAGCTCTTTCAGCTCTTCTTCAAGAATGCTGGCTTTAAGTACAATGCTCTTTTTCTTTTCCTTGGCTTTCTTTCGGTCATTTTCTTCTTCTTCCTTGAGCTCCAACTGATGAGTTAGAAAAGAACCACATATCTCATCAAGAGTGATGATGTTCAGGTCTTTAGCTTCTCTAATGGCAGTGACTTTTGGTTTCTAGGATTTTGGTAGGCATCTAAGTAGTCTCTTAACTAATTCATGTTCAGGGATAGGCTTGCCTAGCTGACTTAACTTATTTGTAATATTTGTGAACCTATCAAACATGCTGGTGATGTCTTCACCAGGCTCCATTTTGAACATTTCCTAGCTATGTGTTAAAAGAGCAATTTTAGACTCCTTTACTTGAGAAGTCACTTCATGGATTATTCTAAGTTTTTCCCACACTTGTTTAGTTGTTGTACAACTTGAGACTTTGTTAAATTCAGTGGGGGTCAAGGCACAATATAATATGTTGATGGCCTTAAAGTTTACTTGAACCTTTTTAGTTTCAGCCTCCGTCCATTCTGATCTTGGCTTAGGCATCAACTCATTTGTAACTACATTTATGGTTGAGGGCATAAAGGGTCCATCAGTTATGACGTCCCACATTTCATAATCTATAGCCCTAATATAAATTGACATTCTAATGCTTCAATAGGGATAATTAGAGCCATCAAACAGAGGTGGTCTGTTTGTTGATTGTCCCTCAACAACTATGGTTTTTTGTTGAGCCATTTGGATCCTCCCAAAGGATGTTAAGCCTTAAAAACAGGGAACTAGCTTTAATACCAATTGTTGGTCCCGCTAATATGTGTTAGAGGGGGGTGAATAGCATAATTTGGTTCTTGATTGGATGAGGAACTAATTTCCAAACAAAGAAAGTAAAAACAAAATCGACAATGAATAGTAATTTATAGTGGTTCGGTCCAAGACCTACATCCACTACCTTGATTATCCAACCAAGGATTTTCCCAACAATTCACTAAGAACCGATGAAATTCACAAGCTTCCACCAAGCTTTTACAATGGCTTTTTACAGGCTCAGTCATAACCTTTACACTAGTTTTTCCAAGGCTAAACTAAAACCCAAAGTGGTTTTCCAAGGCTCAACCACAACCTATAACATTCAATCTTTCCCAAGCTTGAACAACCCCTTAGAATGACTCCCTCACTCTAAGTATACAAGAAGAAATGGTAAAAGAAAGTACCTATGATCACTGGATGATCTGATTGGTACAGGATTGAGTGCTAATCACAAATGCAAAGAATAGGCGTTGAGGTGCAGACAAGTGCAGTGAAGCTTTTCTGGTTCTTCAACTTTCTGTAGCTCAAAGCTCATTCGAAGCTTAAAAAGAGTGCTTTCTCATTGTTGGAAGACCCTTTTATACTTGGAGATGCAACTCTGATGGCAGTTGGGCAGTTTATGCTAGTTGGAAATAGTTGAAGATGAGTTCTAGTTATTAATCTGTCTTGTAGTGCTCTGGTTCAAGTTGCAGACAGAAAGCTCTTAGTCGACTAACTTGGTTGACTAAGTTGATTCTGTTTCTGGTTTGCAGATTCTGGCAAAAGACACTTAGTCGACTGACTTGGTTAACTAAGTTGGTTCTGTTTCTCAAACTGTTCAGCCTACCATATTTCCAATTTGAAATTTGGTCAACCAATGTTCTCCTTTGTTTCACCAAGAAGCTTCCTCCTTGTTATTCAGTTATATTTTGTTGAATTTATCCTTCTTTTTCTTTCAAAAATACTTTTTCAAAGGTCAAGAGATTAATTTTAGCAGTCTCACACATGGATACTCTATTGAATTCACTAGAACTTAGAGAACAAAGAAATGTATTGGAGGCCTTACAATTTGTTTCTAACTTCTTTTATTTGTCACCCCACTTTTTCCTAGTGTTTACAGTTTTCTTTCCATCTATTTCCTAGTAGGAATGTAAGGACCATCTAAATGACTTTACAAACATAAAATAATCTACTGATTGAATAAACATCTCCATTCTTTTCTTTCAATAAGGATAGTTTTTATTTGAGAAGAATGAAGGTCTTTGAGTTGAGTGTCCTTCACCAAGAACAGTTGAGGTGGATTCCATCTTGATACATTAAGCTTTGCTTTCAAATCACTTAAGATTGTTAGACTTGCAAAATTGAGCCCTAGCTCTAATACCAATTGTTAGTGCAATTAGCTCAATGTGATTGAATCCAAGAAGGGGTGAATTGGATTATTTTTGTAATTTTCAAAATCTATTTTTTAATTTTGAGAAAATGAAGTTCTTTTAGATCAAATTTTCAATTTGAAGACGATCAAGACAAATGATTTATTATAAATTGAGAGAGTTTGAAAAACAAAAATGAGATTAAAGCGATAAGAAAGAAATAAAATCAACACAACAATTTTATAAAAGTTTGGCCTCCTTGCCTACATCTTTTTCCTCAGGTTTACCAAGGAATTTAAAATCCACTATGGAAATCAAGTTTGATACTATGCCTTTTATGGATTAAGCACAACCTTACAATGCCTTTTATAGTTAAAGCACAACCACTCTACCTTTTTAATTGGTT
The DNA here is from genome assembly GCF_053813885.1 of Theobroma cacao. NCBI lineage: Eukaryota > Viridiplantae > Streptophyta > Magnoliopsida > Malvales > Malvaceae > Theobroma > Theobroma cacao. The sequence continues at coordinate 13,969,122 of NC_142645.1, forward strand.
AAGGTATAACCACTTAAATCAATAAAGAAAGAAGTAAAGGTGTAGTTGAGATGTCTCTTAAAGACTAGACAGCAAATTAAGTACAATTTTTGGTGAGAAAGGAAATGTGCAATAAAAGCACTTCCGATGGTACAACTTGAAAACTTAAATGCAAGAAGAGTACAAAGAGTGTTTAATAATTTTAAGCTGAATTCTTCTCTTAAAGTTGTGTTCTAAAGTCTTTCAACCTTTATAAATGCTGAGAAAGCTTGTATTTATAGCTGTTGAGGCTTCAAGGGTAGTTGGGAGTGCTTTTAATGTGAAAATAGCCATTTTTCTCTTCATCCAAAGCTCCAAAAGTTATATTGTATCAATATATATGTGAATCTATCGATTCATTGCCTCTTTTATTTTTGAATTCCAGTTACGATTTATCGATACATTTTTGAGTGTATCGATACATTCAAACTTTCCTGCAAAGGTTTTGACATTCTATTTAAAATGTATCAATACATTTGCCAATGTAGTGATACTTTTGAGGTAGTGAGCATTCTGTTGCATTTATATTAATACATTTGAGAATGCATCAATATATTGAGTTTGACTTTTTGAATTTTTACTTATCTCAAGAACATGTATAGACAGATTTCAAAATCTATCAATACTTGTCCAAATATATCAATAGATTTGGACCAGAATGCATTTTTCAAAGCCCTTTTTCATTGTTTTTCTTCTCAAACTCATTTGAAAGTGTTATGGGATGTTTAGACTTGATTTTCCAGGACTTAAATGAATTTTGATTGTTTTATTTTTGTCATTTCAAAATGCAAGATTGATTTGAAAGTTATGGAGCTATCATAGATATTTTATGATTTTAATCGATGCATCGACTAGATAGTCACATGTGTACTTATTATTAACTTTCAAGTTGGCATTTGCAAGATTACTCTCCTAAATCATTCGTTTTCGAGCACATTTTCCTAATTATGCAATCAAGATTATTCATCTTGACGACGCTAGTGAATTTGCATCTAAAGCTTTTAATGAATATTGTATATTAGTTGGAATAATTGTTGAACAACCTATTAGTTATAGTCATACACAAAATGGTCTACCATAATTGTTTATTAAATCCTTCCAACAAATTGCAAGGTCATTGCTTATGAAAACTAAACTTCCCATTTTTGCTTGGGGCCATGTCATTTTGCATGTAGCAACACTTATACGCATCATGCCAATAAGTTATCATAGATTCTCCCTTGTATAATTAGTTTATGATCAGAAACCAAATATTTCTTATTTAAGAATTTCTGGATGTGCAATATATGTTCCAAATGCTTCATCACAACATATAAAGATGAGTCCTCAAAGGAGGTTAGGTTGGATACGAATCTCCATCTATAATTAAATATCTAAAACCATTAATAGGAGCTTTATTCATGACAAGGTTTGCTGAGTGTCATTTTATGAATCAATTTTTCCAACATTAGGAGAAAAAGTAAGCAGTTGGAAAAAGAAATTTCTTGGAATATATTATCATTATTTAATTTTGAACCTCACGTGTATCAATGTGAACTTGAAGTTCAAAAGATAATTCATTTGCAAAATATAGTAAATTAATTAGTTGCTAGATGCATTTACTGACATAAAGAGAATAACTAAATCTCATATACCAACTACAAAAGCTTTTATTAGAATTGATGTCTCTATGGGACAAGGCTTGCCAAAAATGTGGCAGACCAATTGGTTCTAAAGATAAAAATACTAAAAAAAATGAGCAAATATACAAGATGGTTAAAAAGGGAAAACAAAAACTCTAGAAGAAACCCTTAACGTAATCGATAAAATTTTAGAAGAAATTCAAGTACATGAAATCATTGAAAATGAAAAGATCTCAATAAATTATGTCATGACAGGGAAAAGATGGAACCAAAATACAATGAAAGTTGATAATATTTTTGCATATAATGTAGCACTCAATATTATGAAAGAAAATGAGGATCTTGAATCTACATCTATTGAAGAATATAGACATAGAAATGATTGGCCAATGTAGAAAGATGCAATTAAGGTGAAATTGAATTTACTTATAAAACATGACATATTTGGACTTGTAGTCCATATAACAAATGGTGTAAAATCAGTGGGATCTAAATGGGAATTTGTTCGAAAACAAAATGAGGAAAATGAGATTGTGAGATGAAAAGAATAGCTATGGCACAAGGTTTTACCCAAAGACCTAGTATTGATTATGAAGAGACATATTCTCTCGTGATGGATGTAATTATAATTCTATATTTAATTAATCTGGCAATACATGAGAAGATTGAAAAGCATTTAATAAATGTAGTTACAACCTATTTATATGGTTCACTTGATATCGATATTTATAAGAAAATCCTCGAAAGATTTAAGTTGCTTGAAGGATAAAATTTGAATTCTCGAAAACTTATTCAATCAAATTAAATAAATATATATGGATTAAAGCAATCTAAGCGCATGTGGTATAATCGCCTTGGTGAATATTTGTTAAAAGATGACTATAAAAATGATCTTATATTCTTATGTATTTTTATAAAAAGATTCGAATTTGAATTTGTGATAATTGCTATTTATGTTGATGACCTAAACATTATTAGAACTCTTGAAGAGTTATTAAAAGTTATGTATTACTTAAAGCAAAAATTTGAGATAAAACAACTTGGAAAAGCAAAGTTTTGTTTGGGATTTCAGATTGAACACTTGACAAATAGAATTTTTGTTTAACAATCAAATTCTATAGTGAAAGTGCTAAAATGATTTTATATGGACAAAACACATTGATTAAGTTCCCAATGGTTGTAAGGTCATTAGAAGTGAAGAAAGACCCTTTCCGACTTCATAAGGATGATGAAGAACTTCTTGGTCCTAAAGTACCATATTTTAGAGAACTAATGTATCTTAATAACAATAGACGAACTGTTATATCATTTGTTATAAATTTATTAGCAAGATATAGTTCTTCTCTAATTCGAATACATTAGAGTGGAATTAAACATATATTTCAATATCTCTTAGGAACAATAGACATAAGCTTATATTACTTAAATGTATTCAAATCAAATTTAATTGGTTTTGCACATGTAAGATATTTATCTAATCCACACAAAACTTGATTTCACATGTAAAAGTATAATTATTTTATAGTGTTTTGTAAAACAATCTATAGTTGTTAGGTTTTCTCACTATGCAGAAATTTTGGCAATTCATGTGGCAAGTCGTGAATGTGTCTGGTTAAGATATATAACTCAAGATATTTGAGAAACGTGTGGATTGTCAATCAAAAAGGAAATTCAATAACATTATAAGAGGGTAATACCGCTTGTAAAGCCCAATTAAAGAAAGATACATTAAAGGCAATAAGACAAAACACATTTCACCAAAGTTCTTTTTCACTTATGATCTCTAAGAAAATGCTGATATTAGTGTTTAACAAATTCATTCAAGTGATAATCTAGTAGATTGTTCACTAAAGCTTTTCCTACTATAACATTTGAAAGGTTGATAGAAAAGATTAGAATGCATTGTTTTAAAGATCTTAAATAATACAGTCATCAGGGAGAGTAAAATATGCACTATACTCTATTCCTTCATAAATGTTTTTCTCATTGAGTTTTTTCTTGATAAGGTTTTTAATAAGGTAGTATTTCAAAAGCGTATTTTTGAAAATAATTATATATTTTTTTCCTTCACTAGGATTTTTTCTATGAGGTTTTTTCTTATTAAGGTTTTAACGAGGCATATTCTTAATACAATGGACATTCAATGGGGAGTGTTATAATATATGTGTAAATGTCCATTATGTTATGACCCAAGAAATTCAAACCAAGTCAAACAGTGCAACAGGCCAGACACAAAAATGTAATCTAATTTGAACTCTTAGATTTGATTATACATATTTAGATTTGGATATAGATTAAATTGGATTAAAATTAGGAGTTAAAGAGTTATTAGCTTATAAATAAACCCATTATTTCATTTGTAAATACATTCTCAAATAATATGTTCTTATTGTATTAATACTTTTCTCTTATAATTATTCTTTCAATTTATATTTCATAACAAATAAATATTTTATTTGATGTTCTTTTTATTTCAACATTGTTTCTTCCTTTTTCTGAATATGATTTCAAACAATAGTTTTGAATTTTAGAATTTCAACATTTTAAAGATATTTTTATAATTTTTTACATATAAAATTATATAAGTTTGCGTCTTCGAGCCCTTTCTCCGTGTTTTCAGTACCTAATACAGTAATCTATTTATTTTTATTTCTTCCTTATCTTACACCATGACTGGATTCCCTTTTAAAACATGGGTTTTGTATCTACTACAAGGACTCAGCCTTTGCATTTATGTTAAGGTAAATTGCACCAATGAAATATCGTTCTCACATATTTCATTAGAAAATATTTAAAAAATCAATACATAAATAAATAACATCCTAATGTTACATATAAAATTTAAAACTCCATGTTCAGTATATAGAATAATAACTTTTAACATATATATACTTCCTTCTCCCCATGTATAATGGCTTATTTTGGTTTTTCTTGGTCAAATCTTTTCAACTTTGACTCAAATTATTGTAATTGTTTTATCAAATTAAATGTTAATAAATATATTTAAAACTACTTCATTAAAAATTTTTAATAGATTTTTTTTAATGCTAATCAACGATCATTTAAAAAGAAGTTAGAAAGTTTGGAACAATGAAAATCAAATTAGAAAATTACTTATGCTGACAAAAAGGGTATATCATTTTGTCTTGAACAATTTCAAAAATCACAATTTTATCCTAAATCTTTTAATTTGTATAAAAAGTTTCCTTTCTCTTGACTCTAATCATTAACGTGGATGATTAAGAATATTTGCATGGGGTGAGATAAATAGTTGAGACAAGTAACAGTTGTTAGATTTTCTTATAAAATCAAAGTATGCACTTACCTAATTTATTTTTTGTATTTTATCAAAATCAGGTTAGGTTAATTTAGTTTAATAAAGGGATAATATTATAGTCCATAATATGATCTAATAAATGGGTTAGACTCCAATATTAAATGTGGAATTACAAGTGTAAGCTTGTATAAGAAACCCTAAATTAGGGATATCAACAAGTAAGGTATCTGCTAATTTTGAGATATTTGGACCCAATTAATAAGGTACCCGAACCTTACAATTGTCTGAATAATTTTAAAATTTACTATCTGAACCCGAACTCCAACGTTATTACCATCCCACTTCTCATGTGATCAAATGTTTGGGGCATATGAGACATTATCTTTTTACAAGGTTGATGTCTTTGTGCTGGCTTTGATGAGTTACTAGTATAGAGCTCCCAATATTTAAATGTGCTCAACGGCCGTAAAATCCATTACGCAATATGAATTTAGTAATGGAATGGTTTAAGAGAGTGGTGGGATCCCCATCATGTGTGAGTGAGAGATGTTGGACTTTTAGGATAAGACCCATGGTGGTCATCATATTTGGATAAGACTATTTAAGATAATGTTTTACCCTTTTATCTTGATAAATTGAAGTTATCAAAATTATTAGATATTAGCATCATCTGATAAAATGTTATCAAGATTATTTTGATAAGAATTACCATGTGGTCTTTAAATGTGTATATATAGGCTTGGATTTTCTAATATAATAATACACCAAGAATTTACCAAGAGTGTTCTACTACACCAAGAGTGCTCTAAAAATATAAGAGCAGAAAACTATTTTGAAAAGTGTGGTTATTTTGAAATTTACTTTTTATCAAATGTATGTTTTCTTACATAAATTGTTCTTAATCTCTAATTATCTCACTCGAACCTTTTCCCTTACACACGAAACTGCCAATGACATTGACATAAACTCTCCATCCAATTAATCACAAGAAATACTATTTAAATCAAGTACATTACATTCGTGATCCTTAGTGCATGCTATTTTGGTGCTACAATTTTAAAATTAATTTGTTGGCTCTTATACTTCTAATGTATTTTAGTCAAGTTTGACGTAATTGTCATTTGGCTACACTTGTCTAACATGTGACGTAGACATGTCACATAATGTGTATATTAATTATTTGTTTGTTTTATAATTTGAAATTTAAAAATCAATAATATTATATTAAACATGTAAAATTAAAATATTACTTATTTATAAAAATAAAAAGAGAAAATTTAATTTATTTTTAGATTGCAATATTTCACTAAGTATATCTGAAAATTAAAAAAGAAGTGTCTAATTTTTTCCTTTCTAGGTTCTTTAATTATTTTTTATTTTTCCTTTTTCCATTTTTTCTTCTTTTTTCTCTTCCTTCTCCCACTCTTTCCGTCACCAACGAAGGGCCACATTCGGCCCAATCGATATCACGACACTGGTTAGAGGCGAAAGGGGTTTTTAAGCCCGATCTCTTCCGTTCTTTACGGATTGTCGATAGCGAGGGTTGATCTGGCTCCAATGCTCGCTACAACTTCTATTGGACTAGATTCCACCTTTCGTTGATGCCGACTTGCCCTTGGTCCTGGCCGGGAGAGTGGAAAAAGAATAAAAGCGGGAAGGAGAGAGAAAATGAAAAAAAATTTCACATAGCCCAATTTTCATATTTGTCACCAGGCATGTGTTTGCCAAGTGGCAACACATGTTGTCTACCAGTATTTAATGCTAAATTTAACAGAAATAAGGGCGAAAGAACTTTTGCAAAAAAGAAAAAAAGGGACCAAAGAACCGTTTAGTTAAAATATTAAAACTATGAAGTTCAACAAATTATTATTATTATTATAGAGATGAAAATGATATGCAACTGAACTATATGAATCATAGGATGCAATTTAGTGGTTTAAGTTTGAATTTTTTTTATTAATTTGTTAAGAAAAAATGTATTAGATCATTTGATTTATGGGTTAATGGATAATCTCTTTTTCAAAAATAATAAAATTTGAATAATTTTTTTAAATGTATTAACAAATGAAAGAAAAAAAGTATTAAAAAAAGAAAAAGGAAAAGACCCTGACTTAAAAGCCATTTAATATGCTAAGAAAAAACAAAAAAGGGAAAAAATTTGTTGAGGAAAAACAAGAAAGGGGAAAAGAATTTAATTGGTTATTAAAAAATGTAACAGTTGTTGAAAAGATTGACTTGAAGGAAGGCGCATGACTTAAAATACAAATTCAGAGTCGTCCATGGGTACACTAGTTAGTATCATATTAGTTATTGCTTGCAAACGCAAAGAGAGCGTGGCATTATACACTCGTTTTTTCTTTTGGAGAAAATATATTATTTGTTAACAAAAATACTACAGCCAACATGAATTGACGTGGGTCAATGGTATAAGACTACAAGGTGGGCGATTGTCCGGCTTATAAAAGAGTTTTTTTCATCGTCAAAGTAGAAGTTTCAAAATGCTATTATTTTTAATTTTTATAAAAAGCTTATTTGAAATTTTAGAAGAACTTAAAAAATAAAATTTCTTGAAGTATTTAATAAGTTTTTTAATATTAATATTTTCACTTTACCCTTCAATAATTCATAAAATTTTAAGGAGAATTTTAGTTTTTTTCACATTCATGATTTTAATTTGGTTCAATTTTTTATTTTATGGTTTGACTTGATCTTCGGATTTCTTTTGCCTGCAAGGTTGGGATGTTTGTGGAATGTGGCTAGGATGTGAGGTTCTCTGTTTTGCAGTGTGTTTGTTTGTTATCTGCAGATCTGGTGCAGGCGTTCTGTCGGTTTTGCCTCCTCTTTGTTTTGATTTCTAATGAAATTCTACTTTTCAAAAAAAAATTAGTTCAATTTATTTTTTCAGTTAATAATAAATTATTTTATTTTATTTATTTCCTTTCATTTTGAAATTTATGGTTTGTTTTAATAAAATTGAATCTTTTATTTTCTTTTATTTATTAATTGATTGATATGTGAACAAATGTGAATACTTTGTTCTTGGATTTTCCTTTTAATACCATCTAACTCAAGTTGAACCAAACCTTACCCCTATTGAAGACAAATCAAGGACGCATTTCTTATTGACAAACTCTAAAACAAAAGTAATAATGGTTTTAGAAAAATACGTTATTAATACCATCCAACCTCCCCATCTTCCTCGCCAATGTATTCTCGATATATATCTCTTACAGTAGCCTGCCACTTGAATTAATTAAATAATTAACTCTCCAAACAGAGCCAATTGAATTAATTAATTAATGTTAGATTTGAGTTAATGTTATATCCTCAAACATCGCAGTTTCTTTTACGTTTCCTAGCATTGCTTTGGTGGAATTCCTTCAAAAAAAAATTGTAAATATGGAAAAAAATAATTAAAAAATTACAATCAATAATATACATTCAAAGATGACAACTATAACCTTTATTTTAATCATTTTATATTTTATTTGTTTAATTAAAAATACTCTTTCAGTGGAGACTTTTCATTTTTTTTCCTTCCCCTTTTCTTTTTTTTTTTTTCATTACTCATATTAAAAATGCTAAATGTTATACTACTACAAAAGAGCAATAGCCATGTTTCAAACTACAATTACAATTCTGGTGTTTGATTTATGTGACTTCTATTTCACACGTGGTCTAAGAATGACATCATATAAAGAAAAAAAATGGTTTCTTTTGTTAACCCTATATATAAATATATAGATTCTTACATAATTGTACAAGATTATTTTTTTCAAAAATTAAAATAAAAAACAAAAACAAATTGTTTGGGAAAGATAGATTAAGGTCTTTTGAAAGAGAGCATGTGTGTCATGGTTTTCACATCGACGTGAATCCCACATCGTCAAAATAATGCTCCCAGTGGGTAGAGTTACAAAGTCCCACATCTAGAATCACAAAGTCCCACATTGAAAAGAAACTCCTAGTGAGAAGTAAAAGAGGATGTCATGACCTTTTAGAGAGGGAAGCCATGAGTCTCACATCGGTTATGTACTAGAGTGATACTAGGCATATAAAGGTTCACACTACCTTCAGCGTGCGAGGCAGTTTTTGTGTGACAAAACCTTACAAGGATTGGTGTACATCGTGACAATATACATCTAGACACAAAGATTAGTGTGGATCGTGACAATATGTATTTTGATCATTTTCTATAAATTTTAAATACAAACCCTCAGAAGCGGAGGGTAAGCCAATCATAAGGCCCCCTCAAAATTTTTGAAAATATTTATTTCTTTTATATATTTTATTAATAGCCCCTCCAAAATTTTTAAAAATTTTTAATTATTATATATTTTTAATGACCCACTCAAAATAATTTTTTTATTTAATAATTAATATAAATAAAAAATAATAAAACAACTTCACAAACTTACTTAACTTTACCCTAATTTAAGTTTATCCACACCCTTTTCTCTTTCTCTTTTTCTTCTTGTCTTCTCTTTTGTGTTTTTTTATTTTTATTTCTCCTTTTTCGTAACTTACCACTGAAACACACCTCATTCTTCAAAAGAGATCCATGAGCTTGTGAGCTTGGACAAGAAAAGACAGAGATCACTCACCATTGTGTAAAATTAAGAAGAGGTAAAGATTTCTTTTACCTAATTCTTTATATTTATATTATTTAACTATTGTGTGTAATTTTGTATTTCGTATTTAACTATTTATATTTTATGCATTATAGTTTTATATTTAATATTTTAAGTTTAAATATAAATAAATAAGAATATTGGATATTGACTGCATTATTTTTTCTTTCAAATTTGATTAAAATATGAATAAGTTGAAAATAATTGATAAATTTTTTTAAAAGGAAAGAGGTAGATCGTTCAAATGATTCTCCTACACTTGAGCCACCAAGCCTTAATACTTCAACTCGTGAACAAGAGCAATGTGAATCAAAATGTCCAAGGCTCAATCTTGAAGAAATTGATACTTTTCATATAGAACTTGACCCTAGATTACAACCAATGATATGAGAATTTCCTATCAATCAAAAGGATGAAATTTGTCGTGCTTATCTCAAACATGGGCTATGTCAACCCATTCTTAAGACATATCCTTTATCAGACGATGATCATCCTCGTCATTTTCAAACTTCTTGGTTTGAATTATATCCTTTTTGGTTTGAGTATTCTTGTGACAAAGATGCTGTATTTTGTTTGCCATGCTGCCTTTTTGGTAAGAACACCTCAAATCATCCAAGTTCAAATGCATTTATTAAAAAAGGTTTCAAAAGTTGGATGAAAGTAAATAGTGGAGAAAATTATCCACTTTTGAATCCTATTGGGAAAAATCCAAATTCCCCACATAATGTTGTTATAAAATCTTGTGAGGGTTTATTGAAAAAATCCCAACATATTGATAGGTTTATCAAAAGACAAGCATCAGAAGAGATCTTGAATAGTCAGCTTAAGCTTAAAGCTTGTATAGATTATGTTAGATGGTTAACATTTCAAGCTTGTGCATTTAGAGGTCATGTTGAAAGTCCATCATCAAAAAATAAAGGAAATTCATAGAAATGCTAAAATTGTTAGGACCTTACAATGATAAAGTTCATAAGCTTGTCTTGGAAATGCTCCACAGGTTGCTAAGTACACATCCAATGATGTTCAAAAGGAGATTTTGCATATTTTGACTAATATGGTGAGAAATTCAATTAGAGAGGAAATGGGAAATGCTAAGTTTCGTATTATTATTGATGAAGCTCAAGATAAGTCTGAAAAAGAGCAAATGGCTATTATTTTGAGATTTGTTATTGGTGATGGTTTTGTTCAAGAACGTTTCATTGATCTTGTACATGTTAGTGATACTAGTGCAATAACTTTGAAAAAAGAGTTAGTGTCTATTCTTTCTAGTTATAACCTTTAACTTGAAAGTATTCGAGGTGAAGGATATGATGGTGCTAGTAACATACGTGGTGAATGGAATGGTTTATAAGCTATGGTACTTAACGATTGTCCATATATATATTATGTGTATTGTTATGTTCATCGATTACAATTAGCATTAGTTGCAACATCTAGAGAAGTAGTTCATATTCATGAATTTTTTACACAGTTGACTTCTATTGTAAATATTGTTAGTGTTTCTTTCAAAAGGCTTGACCAATTACAAGCTGCTTAAGCAATTGACATTACAAACATGATTGCTAGTGATGAACTTGAAACAGGTAAAGGAGCAAATTAAGTGAAAACTCTACAAAGAGCTAGAGATACTTGATGGAGCTCTTACTTTCATTCTATTTGTAGCTTGATGAGAATGTTTGATGCAACTTGCATTGTTGTTGAAAGTATTATTGACAAAGGGGCTAGTTATTCACAAAAAGGTGATGCTTTTGCTACTAATAAAATATTAGCGTCATTTAAATTTATTTTCATATTGCATTTGATGTATGAGATCATAGGACTCACTAATGTTCTTTTTTAAGCATTACAATGACGCTTTCAAGATATTTTAAATGCAATTAATCTTATTTTAACTACAAAATCACTTTTTCAGAAGTTAAGAGATGATGGGTGGTTTAATTTGCTTGAGAATGTGAAAATTTTTTATCAAAAACATGAGATAGAAATTCTTGACATGGGTGCATAGTATATCTTTGGTAGAGGTCGATTTCATCAACCAAATGTAATTGTGGAGCATCATTATCGAGTTAATGTATTCTTAGTGACAATAGATTCCTAGTTACAAGAATTGAATTTGAGATTCAATGAGTAAGCTGTGGAACTTTTAACTTTAAGCACTGCTTTGGATCCGAATGACAATTACAAATCATTCAAAATTGATAATATCTGCTACTTAGTAGAGCATTTTATTCTCAGGATTTCACAGAACAAGAAAGACTTGTTTTGAGGTTACAATTGAGGTATTACGAGCTTGATATTCCTCATCATCAAAGTTTTGAAGATATTAAGACACTTTCTGAATCGTGTCAGGGATTAGCAGAAACAGAAAAGTTAAAAAATTACCACTTGATTGATAGATTAATTCCCTTTATTTTGACTTTTTCGGTTTCTATAGCAACTATAGAGAGAGCCTTTTCAGTAATGAAAATTGTAAAAAGAAGACTCTGGAAAAAAATGGATAATGAGTTTCTTGCTGATAATTTAGTTGTTATATTGAGAAGATATTACTAGTCTTTTTAGTACAAAGTCAACAATTGATGAATTTGAATTTAGGAAACACTGTTGAGCATAACTTTTTTAAAAGACTATTATAAGTATTTTTTTTCTTAATTGTTTTATTTACATGTTATATAAAATTATTATTTATTATGAATCTTTTGATCGTTGGTTAAGTTCAACGTATTAGTTTTAAAAAATTTTAGCTTTTATTCTTTTTCATCTTTGGCCTTCCAACAAAAATTGACTAGGTTTGTCCCTGCAAACCCCAATAACTTAATACTAATAATGATCCAAATAAAAATAAAATCAATACAATTCTAAAGTGTACAGATAAATAAAAATTTTCATATTAAAAGTAACAATAGAATTATTTTTTTTTTTTTCTTCCTAATGTGCTAAAAAGCCCCATGAGATTCTTCATGAGTGACATAGAAGAATCACCTAAGGTTAATAGGATGAGCATAAGTATATTTTTTTTCTTTTATTTTATTGTTGTAAACAATAGTTATTTTCCATTTTATGGTTTGAACTAAGGTTATGGTTTGGCAGACTTGTAGAAGGCCCATTTTTGTGGTAATGCACTAGCAAAGTAGGGCATTCAGTGGTAGAATCTGTTTATTGAATGGCTATGACGGTTTTTTATGGTTTTCTTGTGATGTTGGTGTCTTTGTACTGGGATTCTTCTCTTGGGTCTCTTTTATGTTTGATGATTGATCTTATGGGTGTTGTTTGTGGGTGATTGAGATGTGTTCTGAGTGTTTTAATGTTCACTAAATATAGACTTATGGTTCTAGTAGAGTGTTATTAACAGTTTTTAGGCATGTGGACAGAACTGGTGATGTTAGTTGGATGTTGTATGGACTAGGCATTGGTTTTATGAGTAATACATATAGTGCTCACTAATGTTTAGTCTTTTTTATGAATAAATCAAGACTCTAGCGTAAACAAATTAAAAAAAAAACTCCAAGCTAGTTAGGAAACTGCAGAATCAAATGATTATGGAAGGGTAAGATCAACTCAGCAAGAACAAGAACAAGAGAGGGGACAAATAAGAGGTAAAAGCGAATAAAGATGACAAGGAAGAAAAAGAGGGAGAGAGAGAGAGAGAGTTAACCATTTTGAGAAATGAGAAGATTGGAAATAATATAACATGATTTTGATTTTTTATTCATTAAGTAGTCAACGTTTTATATATTTATTAGTAAGTTTTTAAAAATTTTTAATTTTATGTTAATATAATAAAGTGTATATTTTGATGAGCTAACTATGTATAGAAATTAATGCATCAAATATAATTCTTTACTTAATTAATGTTAGAATTTAGTTAACTCGTTTCTTTCCATTTTTTTCAACAAGAAAGAAATATTAGTATAAAAAAGAGAAAATTGTGAGAAAAGGACCTCGTGATAAGGTGATTTCAGAAATAACCACCCATATAAAGTTATATGTTTCTAGAAAAAAATAAGCATGAGTAGACCATAATGCCCTTAAAAACATCGTTTCAAATAAATGCTCAGCTGATTGAGTTATCTGCCTCCCGCCAGAGAGAAAATAGAAAAAAATAAAAATAAATGCGTGCAGCTGTTTGGGCTCCGTCATCTTTCTCTCTCAACTATCTGAACTGTCTCAACTCTGGCAAGTCTCTGTTGAGCACCATCATTGTCAGCTCTCTTAGATCTCTGAACTGTATGAGCTCTAACAACTCTGTGTTAAGCACCATCGTCATCGGGCTGTGGTTTATCTCTCGACATCTAGCCACATTGTTGTAGATTAACAGACCCTATAGTAGAGATGACATCAAGGTACCTGTTATTGAGTTTATTTCTGCAACACACTTAAATTTCTGAAACATTTAGTGTAAATTAGAATATGGATTAGAAACATTGCCCAAAGTTGTTACACGCCATGCATCTATAACATGTGTTAGCGTTATTTTAAAGTGTCACGGCTGTTCTTGGCGTGTTGTGGGTTAACTAGCTTTTTGGGTTGTTAGCGTGTCATGGCTATTCCTAGCATGTCGTGGGTTAACTGAATTTATGGCTTTTTGGCGTGTCATGGCTATTCCTGGCGTGTTGTGGGTTAAATGGTATTTTGGGTTTTAGGCGTGTCACAGCTGTTCCTAGCGTGTTGTGGGTAAATTGGTTTTTTGAGTTTTTTAGCATGTCACGGCTGTTGGTGTAACGAGTCAGTAATTACAGTGATTGACGTGTCACAATAGTGATGCATGGCGTGTCACGACAGTGATGCATGGCATGTCACGACAGTGATGCATGGCGTGTCACGATATTGATGCATGGCGTGTCACGACATTTGACTTGATATGCATGGCGTGTTACAACATTTTACGTTATATGCATGATGTGTAACAACACGACTGACAAATTTTTGATCACGGCATGTATTGTGTAAAATGATTGACAATATTTTTTTTTTCAAAATTTCAGTGGGGTTCTAATTGTGGGACTTGTGATAAGACACGGTGGTCAGTGGGTGGATGGCATTTACAAGGGTGGTGAGTCACGAATGCAAGGGGTTAGGAGTGATTTGTCGTTTGCGGGCTTGATGAAGCTAGTTGAAGATGTTGTTGGGGTAAACTCAGAAATTGACGAGATTGAGTTACATGCATTGATCAGTACACCCGGAAAGCTATCACGGCCAATTATCAAGGACGATGAGGATGTTGCATTAATTTTGCTAGAACAGAGGAATGTTCTGGCTGTGTATGTCACATTAAGGGACGCCAAACAAATGTTATGTCACATGAAGAAATTGGACAACATTTTAATCAGCTTAATAAAAATGAGATTTACAATGCTTCACATATACCACAGCATTCGGTCCGTAACCCACAACAATGGCAATTGAGGTATACACAAGAGTTTATGTAGCCCGGTAGACAGATGACATTCACAAAACAGTTGGCTGCACAATTCCGATCAGGATGTGCATCAAACCAATTTTTTGCTTCTCTCGAACAAATGCAACGATCGGGTGAAACTGTAGAGTGTGTAATGCCATTGTCACATGAGAATACGACAGTTGAGGCCAACAATGTGAGGTTGTAAGGTGACACTATGACGCTAGAGGATCATACTGCATTTGATGAGGGAAATGAGGATTTGTTCGTTGTGGGTGAAGATAGATTTGATGACACTTCAGATAATGGGCTTGAACAATGGCAAGATGACAGTTCAGACGATGATTGCCTTTATGACAGTGACATTCCAATTTGCAATAATGTTTAAGGCGAAACGGAACCTGTTGGAGGTGTTGATGTAGGAGATGTTCAGTGTGATGACCCTATATACAATAACCCCATCACTAGTGAGAACAGGATTCGTTCCCTTGGTACATTGCTCAATGATAGTGATCAGGAAAGGGGAAATGTAGGGATATATCGTACGTGGGTAATTACAGGTGTAGAAAGGTTCTCCTTCCAAACAATTACCACTAAGGAGTCGACATGTGCTGAAGATCGCTTATACAAAGGAAGAATGCTTTCGTCGAAGGTCGAGTTGAAACGAGCTTTGAACATGTTGGTTATAAAAGAGAAGTTTGTGATAAGAGTAAAAAGGTCAAGTAAAGCTCGTTATGAGGTTGGTTACAAGGACAAGGCATGCAAGTTCAGTGTTCATACAACAAAGTTACCTGATAAAAGAGAATATTGGCAAGTTTGGACATTCCACAAAGTACACACCTATATCGTTGACGGTTTGTAAGGGCGGTTTCCAACTACGAGTGCGAAGATGATTGGTGAACTTATGTCACACAAGCTTCAGGCTAATGGAGTAGCATTGAGACCTAAGGACATAATTTGTGAGATGAGGGTTCAGTGGGGATTGGAATGCTTGTATGGTAAGGCTTGGCAAGTGAAGGAATATGCATAGAGACTTGTTTTCGGTCCACTAGAGGAGTCATTTTAACTACTACCATCTTATTTTTATATGTTGGAACAAGAAAATTCTGGCACAATGACTGCAGTGGCTACTGATAAGGAAGAAAGATTCAAATATTGTTTTTGGTCATGCGGGGCTTGTATTCGGGGGTTTAGGGATGTAATGCGTCCTACGACTGCAATTGATGTGACACATCTGAAAGGCAGGTTCAAGGGTGTTCTGTTTGTCGCTGTAGGCAAAGATGTGAACGAATGCGTATATCCAGTTGCGTTTGGCATCGGCCATGTTGAGGACAAAGACTCGTGGACGTGGTTTCTTAACAAGCTACGTGATGAGGGTTAGTTATCCTGAAAACACTATGCTCATTTCTGATAAGCATCTCGGCATTAAGAAAGCAATCCAAAATGCATACGCAGAAGCGCACCATGGTTTATGCAGTTACCACTTGAAAAAAAACTTTAAAAACAAGTTCAAGCGCAATGATGTTTGCATGTTTTTCACCTTTGCTCGAGATTGGTATAAAGTGGTCAATTTCAACAGACATATGAACCAGTTACAGCAGATTCACCCGGGAGCCCATGCTGACCTTATGAGAATAGGGCTTGAGAAATGGGCACGTGCATGTTCACCGACAAGGCGATACCAAATGATGACATCTAACATTGCAGAATGTGTTAACTCATGCTTGAAGCATGCAAGACAAATGCCAATCATTGTTTTGATCGAGTTCATCAGAAACATGTTCCAGTGTTGGTTCCATGATCGGTACGAGGAGGCTGTCAAGGTGACCACGCCTCTCAGCCCTTGGGTTGCTAGGCAGTTAAGCAAAAGGTTCAATGATGCACATCGCTTTCTAGTTAAGCCTATCAATCGAGTGGAGTTCAAAGTTAAAGAAGGAAGATGGACGGACTTGTAAACCTGTCCAAGAAAAAGTGTTCATGTTGTGAGTTCCAAACAGATTTACTACCATGCAGCCATGCCATTACAGCAATAAGGTCAGAATATCTTTATTTCTTATTTGAACTGTAATTGACATAGCATTTACATTGTGCTTGAAGATTGAGTTTATTGTGTTTTTCAGTAAATGCAATCATGAAGCCATTGAATTCTGCGCTGACAACTACAAGACAACCGTTTTGGTGGAGGGTTATTCAGGATCCATTAGGCTGGTAGGGCATCCTAGTGAGTGGGACATCCCTCTTCATGTGAAACAAATTATCATCTTACCCTCACCTTGGGGAGGCCAAACGGGAAGACTTAGGAGGAGAAGGATTCCATCAGCTAGTGAAGGCAGTCGAGCACGGAGATGTTCGCAATGTAAGAGGTATGGGCATAACAGACAAAACTGCCCATCCCCATTTGTAATTCCATCCATAAATCTGGGACCATCTCCAAGTCAATCGGCCCCTCCACTAGTGCGCCGACCCAAAGCATGTTCAAGTTGCAAACAAACCGGTCACACATGCAACAACTGTCCAATACGAAGGACAATGTCTGAAAATGTAAGGTGTGTTATGGATGAAGACAGCTTGTCCGCCTAACTAAATGTGTTTGAAAATTGTAGTTGATTTCGTTTTGCTTTACAGATTTGTCTGCTCGGTCATTTTATGAGCCACTTTTAGTTACGGACTTTGTTGCCAAACATTTCAGGCAGATAAGCCTGTCAAGGCCTCTGTCTGATCAAGATCGTGTTAAAGTACATTCTTACATTGTTTGTAAGAATGTTTCTGATTACAATCTCTATCAGACAGAAGCCTTGACAAGCTTATCTACCTAAATGTTTCGCAACAAATTTTGTAACTAAAAGTGGCTTATAGAATGACCGAGCAGACAAATTCGTAAAGCAAAACTAGTTCAACTACAACGACAACATTAAGTACAAGTGGCTACACAAATCTTATGAAGGAACAACAAGCATGGAATGGCTACCAATATTAAGAGACAAAGTCCCTATACTGTTACCCCATTTGTCACATTTTATTACCATTTGTATCAAATAATTAATGATTTGATTTAATTCCTTTCTATTTCATTTGATTTAACCTTTTATGTTCTTACAATGAAATTCCTTTCTATTTCATGAGTAATTAAATTTCGCCAATATTGGTTAGTCGACTAAGAGCATTCTACCTGCAAGTCTTGTGCTGACACGCTGAGTGCATGCAGACTTGGCATCTCATGCAGACTAACCTGATATTTTAATTTGGGGGTTTTCGGCTCTCATATGCTTATCCATACTCAATATTAAAACCCACTGTAAGTGGTGGCAGTTGCATTACATCACAAAGACTCTCGAAGAGATGGGGAGTACAATGCAGTGAAGCCTATGTGCTTCGGGATGCTCCTGGATGTCTATCCACAAGCTTTGTATATCAAACTTTGACTTTGCTTGCACGATTGAGTTGATTGTAGCCCGATACAGTTTTCCTAGTATAGTAAAGGAAGCATACATGGGTTTGTCAACACTCTGCATGAAGTTTGGAAACTCCTTTGGTTTCAGGGATTAAGCCATCTCAGCTGGTGCTCCTGTTTTTGCAAAATCAATAGCCATAGAGTGAAGAGTGGCCAATTCTAGGTCCATGATTCGAGGTCTCGATCCAGCCTAGAATTGGCAACTCTTCACTCTATGGCTGTTGATTTTTCAAAGACAAGAGCACCAGCTGAGATGGCTTGATCCCTGAAACCAAAAGAGTTTCCAGACTTCATGCAGAGGGTTGACAAACCCATGTATGCTTCCCTTAGGGTACTAGGAAAACTGTACAGTGCTACAATCAACTCAATCGTGCAAGCAAGGTCAAAGTTTGATAGACCAAGCTTGTGGATTGACCTCAAGGAGCATCCCGAAAATGTACGCTTCACTACATGAACTCCCCCATCTATTGGAAAGGTAAAATGTCAAGATCCTCATACTGTATGCGTTGGATCTGCAAAACATGGCACAGATGCACCAATGAGTTAAGCCATAATGTGCAACAAGGTATACAGAAGAAATAAATAAGGAATAAATGTGAGACACACCATGCAAAACAAGTAAAATATTGAGACACGCCGTGCATATCAAGTAAAATATTGTGACATGCCATGCATAACAAGCAAAATTTTATGACACGCCATGCATAACAAGTAAATTGTTCTGACACGCCATGCATAACAAGTAAATTGTTCTAACACGCCATGCATAACAATTAAATTGTTCTGACACGCTATGCATAACAAGTAAATTGTTCTAACACGCCATGCATAACAAGTTAAACGTTGTAACACGCCATGCATAAAAATTAAATTGTTCTGACTTGCCATGCATAATAAGTAAAATGTTGTCAGACGCTAACGCTGACACACCAATAACTAACTATATATAAAAAGAAGCACAAAATTAGTAGTTCTGGTGTGTAATTTTAGACCAACTATTTTATAATGGCAGGATAGAATTTTGGCCTGGAAACAACTGGAAAAATAAGGGAAGATGGATACAGAACAATTTCACGCTAGAAGCAATTAGATGGATGGAAAAATCTATATATTCAATGTCACGACTCGATACTCTCATCGAGCCCATGACAATCGCCGCAATGTCCCTATAGACATTCATTACCCTTAATGCCAATTGAAACCTCGCAAGGCTTAATATCAGTTTTCACACCTCCCCTGTGAGCAATAATTACTAAATATCATATTTTAAAAGATTATAAGCTATTTCCAAACCAAAACAATAAAAAAATAATTTTCGTCTCACAGGGGTATTTTGGTCATTTTTCCCTGAAAATTTCGAAACCATCTAAAAATATAGTATATGAGTGAAAGATACATATTTCATAATAAAAAATAAGTTTAGATGTGTAAAATATTAATTTAAAGTGAAATGATAGCTATTAGAATAAAATAAAAATATTAAATAAAATATTCCATTTTCTTATGAAACAATATTTATAGAGATATCCGTAAATAATTTTTGTAGCGTAAAAGCAAAATAAATTCGTACATACAGTAACACAGTGAGCTAGAGTGTGTAATTTAATTTACAATGACATGTGGGCCCCCCGAATGACCAAAAGTGACAAAGGCTGCGAACCTATGGTTTTTGAGTATGCAAATCCAACTGTAGCCCTCGACGAAATCAGCTATCTACAGACTATCCTGAGCTTGAAAGGGGTGGAAAAGAGGGTGGTGAGTTTATATAAACTCAATGAGTAAACAAACATCATCTAAAATATCTAAAACCGAGTAAATGGAGACAACTTAAAATAGTTCATCGTACTATGATTCATAACATTTCAAACTCATTTCAACTAAATAAAATAAATTCATTTCACTCAAATAATCAACATGGCTTACAAATTTCTTAAAAATTTGGCTCGTGCCAAAACTTATTCTCGGGGATACCTTGGACAAGGCATCTAACCGAGTCTGCCAAGGCTATTAAAGAAAAGTTCATATACGTATTAAACACATTTTTATGTTTAAAAGCATAGCAGTTCCTTGGCGTTGGCTGAGTTCACTCTCATGTGGTGGTTTAACATTTAATGAACTCTAAAGCTTTACCTCAGGAGATACCCTCCGCACCTTTCATACTGAGGTAAAATATAACCGGGTTTACCGTGCCCCTCTCTAATAGGTTGGTCCACGAAAACCCACCATTGCAGTGACTAATCAATATCCCACCAAATCAATAAAAGTTTCGACAGCAATTATATTACCACCTAACCTGCTAAGGCAAAACAAGTAGTTCATACAATTTCAACACACTTTCCAATTTAGCCATTCATGCCAATATCACCATAAGCCATTCAATTCAAACCATAAATTTACAACACAATCAAACAGTCTCCAATTACTCAATTTCTAAAATCATTATTCAATTTCAAAATGATTTATAAAACTCATTTCATTTAATCATATTTTACTTATAAAACATAAGGATTTACCATTAAAACTAATTTTTCTATAAAATCACAAAAACGAATAAAAACTACTTTAGATAATTAAAACGATGATAAGGTTACTCACAATATCGGGAGTCGAAGTACTCTTAGTCCCGGTCTTCGAGTACAATCTCTTTACCCTTATCGAAAGTTTCACCACCTAAACACAATATACGACAAATAATTTAATATATTGTGTCATGTCATTATAAATCTATTTCAGGCTCTATATGAATGCATGAGGTTGTTTGGATAGTCACTTAAATACGGTGTTACACAGTGGTTCAATTGTGATCGGAATGAATTGATTTTCGACCTAATTCGAACTCTCCACCTTTGATTTAACCAAAACATCCAAATTGACTCCAATTATATTCATCACACTTCCAATGTCCCAAGATACACCAAAGCGCCTCAATGAGCTTGACTTTCTCAGTGTTATTCAACTTATTTACTAAAAGAACTATACTTTAAAATTACCATTTTCGATTTCCATCACCACCATTCATTAAATTCTAACTAAATAACACAAGATATCACAAGATTCATCATCACTAGGTTCCTTATAAAATTCGGCCATGGTGGGTGTATAATCACTATGGTTTTTCATACTTGATTTTTTTTACACTTTACATCATAAAACAACTAAAAATACCTAAAGAGCATGAAATTCATCAAAGTCCATTTTCCAATTTCTCTCTTGAAAAATTCAACCAATGGGTGTGGGTGAAGGGCATGAAATTTCTTACTTGTTTTCCATGTTAAACATCACCAAACAACTAAAAACACTAGAATAACATGAAATCTAGCTAAATCCAAGATCAAAATCCCTCCCCCCATGTCCAGCCAGCAAAGGTGTCTTCATGCAAACTTGATTCTCAACCATGGAAAATGAAAAAGAATGCATAGGAAAGGTAGATCACAAGCTAAAATCAAGAAATTTTACCTTTACTTGCTTAATTCCTTGAAATCCACCAATTTTCCCTTGAATTTTTGCTCACTAGGGTTTCTTCTTTCTTTTTTCTCTTTGTTCTTGGTGAGGCCGAACAAATGGGAGTGAAATGGGAGAGTCATGTGCTGATTTTTAATGTAAATTATAAAGAAATGAAAGCTTGCCACTTGTCACCATTCCATTGGTCCATGTTTAACACCTAACAAATAAGCTTTCTTTCACCACCACATAAAATATCTCAATTATCCATAATATAAAATGTTAATGGATGAAATCCTTAGGCATGACAAGTGTTGGGTGGTGTAAAATTCCAATTTTGCCCTTAGGTGGCAAAATAACCATTTTGCCCCTACGTCATGAAAATTTCAATTTGACTCCAAATCAATCCTCGAATTCTGAATCACCATATTAAGTCATTTTGGTTCTTTAAAATTCTCATTTTTATCTTAAAATCTCTATTTGGACTAGTTCGAGGCTTAATTCAGCTTAATTGTACCACTAGGTTCATTACCGACTTTTAACGATTTTTCGGGGCTTTCCAAGTATGCAAACATATTATCAAGCACATGAATGACATGGCAAATATTTTATAGAGTTGGGCTTGACATTCAATATTAATCAATGTAATGTTGGGCTGGTGCAGCTGGCGAACCTTGAAGAGAAAGACGACGAACCTTGAAATTAATTAATGCCAACCTGGGTTAAGTGCAGAGACCACCGAAGTGAGCAGGGGATAATTAAAAGTTGCCAATTCTAATAAATGTGAATTATATATGTGGGCGTCAGAATTGGATTCACCTAAAGTGATCTTGACGCCTTTGTTTATTGTTTTTACAATATATAATAAGTGTTTAAAATGAAAAATGGCCTTAGCATATTCTCATTTATTCGTTTAGGGTTTAGGAATTAATTCAGTTGAAGTCAAAATGGTTACCACGTTAACTGCCAGTTTTTTTTAACTTAAGTGGAATTCGAAATGGTTACCATGGCGTGTCAGTTGTTCAAGCAATGGCGTGTCACAGTCTTGTCACATATTCTAACCGTGGCGTGTCATAAATTCTGAATCGTGCTGTTTCACAGTCGTGACCTGCTAAGTCAAGTAGATTTATGACGTGACACGGCAGACTTGGTGCAGTATCGTGGGGTCACACTCGACGGCCCAATTGTTATGACACTCTGAGTGGAAGCCAGTTTTATGGCGTCACACGCTGAGTATCTGGAGATTTATGGAAGTAGATTTATGGGCTGACACGCTCAGTGTTAGTGGATTTACTACATGACACACTAACTTTTTGCAGATTTATGAGGTGACACGTTGAGTGCAAGTAGATGTATGTGGGGACACGCTGAGTGGTAGCATATTTATGGCGTCACACGCTGACTTCTTGCGACTGTGCATCCAATTAACTATATTGTGTATGGAAAAGAAAAAAAATTCTTGGTATGAAATTAATTGTGTATAGGCAAAAACATTAATTGTGTATAAAATAATTGTATAAAGTATATTGTGTATACAGAAAGAATTAATTCTTTATACAATGAATTGTATAAAATAAATTGTGTATACAAAAAATTTGTGTATAAAATTAATTGTATAAAAATAATTCTGTATATAAAAAAATTATACAAACAAAGGCCGATATGTTCAGGGTTCGCTCTCACAACTATTAGAAAAAATTTCTAGAGCGTATTACCGACGCATTTTTGTAATCATATTCTGTTTAACTCCGATCTTTTTCGATTGCTAAATATGGTCCATGTACCCTATCATGAACATACCGCAGCTGACACTATCATTCTGCAGATGCACTTTAGCTTTTGGTAAATGAATATCCAATGGCATCGGCGTTAAATCCCATCTCTTCTGACATTTGTTGTTAAAATAACCAGCTTGGTGGCAGATGAATGGCATCATTGTCGTCAAGGGTGTCATCTGACCCGCACGAACTCCGTTATCTTTAGCATCCGAAGTTCTTACGGAGTCCAGCACCTTAATCGTCCACCTCACCAAGTCGATCTTCGCAACCACCCAATGCCCACCAACGTTGCAAAGCACGAGGATGAAATCCACATCTTCCCATTTTTTGGCATATGTAGGCCTTTCACCCTCCACATACCCCCGTAACTCATTTGAAATTTGCATTTTGGCCCAAGCATCTTCTATTGGAAATTTCGTGTGTAGCATACGGATGGTGTCTTGTGAAACATGTAAACATTAGCTTACACTTCATGCAATCAAAAACTTAGTATTTATAGAATTGAACAATTTTCAAATAAACTTACGAAGAATGTCGTGTCAACCAGCAATGCACGGGTAGTGTACAACTTTGACTTCGGCCTTGTCATTCGCTTGTAGAGTAGGCTGAGGCATGCATCGATATGTTCACTTGTCATTTTCTCATTGGGATCCTCTAAGGTTATGAAAAAGTCAGCCCCTTGATCCCCTAAGTTGCCGACATTACGCCTGCATATGTAACATAATGAATTTCATAAGTCTTGGTGGATTAATGTTTTATTAAAAAACAATATTTTCAATGTTATTTATGAGCTTACCTCGTGGACTCGTCTTTCTTGAAAGCTTCGTAGTCTTCTACGATTTTATCCCTCACATCTCGACGGGTCACTAAGGGGTCGACGAACGGGCTTGCCATGTATTTGCTAGCCATTTTCAGCCATGCTCGCTCAGTTGGGTCTGAAATTTCTGCTACACCATGATGGACAACAGATGACTCTGGTGATGACGATCGTATCTCAATTGCATCAGGAGTGCTCCCACGATAAAGAACGATAGCTCCAGCTGCTGCGTCGACGAATGCATCGGCTGGAGAAAGATGCTCTCCTTCAGCCACGACTGAGTCAGGCTCCCCGTCCCCTCCAGCAAATGCATTGATAATGGACTCGGGCAGAGGAACATGCTCTCCTTCAGCATCATCTGATTGAAGGGTGACATCCACTGCCACAGCTTCATCGATGACATCATCGACATGAGTTACATGTTATCCGTCAGCACCAAGAACATCAACGTCAATGTGAACACCAGGTTCATGATGTTGTCCATCATCGTGCTCCAAACTAGCATCGTGAGATGGACCACCCTACAAAATGGGAAAAACCGTTAGTTAGCTCATAAAATACCACAAACCATAACCAGTAAAATGTTGTGACACGCCGTGCATATCAAGTAAAATGTTGTGACACGCTGTTCATATCAAGTAAAATGTTGTCACATGCCATGCATAACAAGTAAAATGTTGTGACACGCCATGCATAACAAGTTAAACGTTGTGACACACCATCCATAACAAGAAAATTGTTGTGACATGCCAAGGATATCAAGCAAAATGTTATGACACGCCATGCATATCAAATCAAACGTTGTGACACGCCATGAATAACAAGTTAAATGTTTTGATACGCCATGCATGTCAAGTCAAATGTTGTCACACACTAAGGCTGACATGGCAATAACTAACTATAATACAAATGTCCTGACCCACTAATGACCAAAAATCAGTTAAACCACTACCACTTAACCCCAAAAACCATCAAACCAGCAAGAAAACACAGTCTAAACAGTTGCTAAACGTAAACCATCAAAATACAAGCGAAGATAGAATAACGTACTTGTGATTTAAGGTTGTCAAGAATCTGAGCAACGATACGATCCTCAAGCATTTGCATTGCTAGACTCAATGACTAAATTGAAGCCTTCAGCTCCAACATCTCTTTTTCATGCTTGCGCATGATCCGTCGGCGCTGGCGGGTAATGACTACTCCGTCATTGACTGTTCTCGACTAGGTCAACTGCAATAACATATATAATTGTGTTATTCAATAATCATATATGGCATTGTTGAACATTAACCGTTACAACTTTAATATCCTAACCGGCGGCTTGTTAGTAGTTTGCGGTGGAGCCGAATCGATCGGTGCTTGAGGACCTGTCGTCACTTTCGCAAGTTGCAATTACATATATAACTATGTTATTCAATAATCATGTATGGAATTGTTGAACATTAACCCTTACAACTTTAATATCCTTATCGGCGACTCCTTAGCTATCTACGGTTGAGCCAGACTGATCGGTGCTTGAAGACCAGTCGTCGCTTCTGTAAACTGTAATTATAGAAATTACTGTGTTACTCGATAAACATATGTGGGAATGTAGAACATAAACCGTTAGAACCGATCTTACCAACTGGTCGTTTCCACTGTGCATCTAAGAAGCACCAGTGGGTGGTTCTAGAGCTGTCGGCGCATGGTCCAACTGCAAACACAGAAATGTTATTCGATAATCACATATGGAATTAGAGAACACAAAACCGTTACAATTATCCTTACCGGCTGTTAACTGCCTTGACCATGGTTGTCCCCTTTGTCCATCAACTCAGGGCCCGACAGCTCATCAACTAAAGCAACGGTGGTGCGCATCCGCTTCATGCCACCAAAGGTTCTTTTCTCCTTCAAGCTTCTCCTTATTTGCCTCGCACCTAAGCTTCAATCCGACCGATCCTCCATGTGCCCTATTGGCACGTACTCGTGGCCCTCCGATAACGAGACATCAAGGTCCACAAAATGCTCCCGAATGGCCTTATCCATGGTGGGTTCCAACATTTCCAATGCCCACAACTGCAAATAAGCAAATAAAATATTGTCATTATCGAAAAGGGAAAATTATTATACAAATATAACGTAAAAATTAGCAGCTGTTCACTTACATGGTCAGATGACTCTAACTTTTGAATTGCCTTGTACAAGTCTTTTGGCTTCTGATTGCAATCCCATCTGTACATTCGTGGGTAGCCATTGTCCTTCAAACCAGATGAGGTAACTGTTTTTCAGAAGGCCGAAATTGCCTCCATTGCCTAGAACTGCATGTCAAATGTAACCATTATTAGACCGTAAATCATAAATGAGTGCACCCATAAATTAATTTTTTAAAATGAAACTGAAAATTGTTACGTGATAATACCTGTATCACCCATGCGAATCTGTAAATGTTGTAGTGTAACCGAGTTTCCTTTGTAACGCTTGAGTTAGGCACTTCGAACCTCTTCAAAAGGTAGTCCAAGGTCAGCTTCCAAACATAGTGCCCCCATGGGAAGACATTCCAAGCGTCGATGTCCTCCACCAATAACAGCAACCAAGGTGTCACCCGTCTACTGTAGTCTTGACCAAATAAAATGTTATTTGCGATCAAGAAAAGTGCCATCTTGGTTACGTCTCCTAGTTGTTAGAAGTTGCCCTTACAGAAAGTATCAAGCAAAGCCTGCAGCTTAATGCTCTCTTGCCCGTTCCAGTATTTGTCATGAATTCCCTTCACAGCAACCTTGTACGGATGTCTGAACACATCAGGCGTTGGACCAAACTTTAGCCCGGTGATGAGGCAAAACTCCTGCTTTGATAGCTGCACCTTCCTCTTGCCAATGGCAAACCATAGCTCGTGGTCCATTGACTGGCTTTCAGTGATCCGGCGAATCATGATGCTATGCAAGAGACCGACGTAAAAGTACCCGTATGGATAGACGTCCAGGAGCATTCTGAAACAGGTATGCTTAACTGCATCATACTCCCCCTTCTGTTGGAGAGTCTTTGTGATGTAATGCAATTGAAACCACTTACAGTGGGTGTTAATTACGACGTTGAACGCCCACTTTTCCCTCGGTATGATCAGCAAACTGTCAAGATCCTCATATTGTCTGCATTGGATCTACAAAACATGGCACACATGCACTAGTGAGTTAAGCCATCATGTGCAACAAGGTATATTGAGGACATAAATAAGGAATAAATGTTGTGACATGCCATGCATAGCAAGCAAAATGTTATAACACGCCATGCATAACAAGTAAAATGTTGTGAAACGCCATGCATAACAAGTTAAATGTTGTGACACGCCATGCATAACAAGTAAGATGTTGTGACACGCCATGCATATCAAGTAAAATGCTGTGACATGCCATGCATAACAAGTAAAATGCTGTGACACGCCACGCATATCAAGTAAAATGCTGTCACACGCCATGCATATCAAGTAAAATGTTCTCACACGCCATGCATATCAAATCAAATCATATAAAGCTGACACACCAATAACTAACTATAATAACAACGGCGTCACAAGGTAAACACACAAAACCCCTAAAACCACTACGACTTAACCCCAACAACCATCAAACCAGCAAGAAAACACAATCTAAACATTTGAAAAACTAAACGAAAAACCCGAACATATCAAACAAACCTAGGAAAAAATCAAAAAATTAACGAACACAAGAATGTTTTAATTTGAGACTCACTGACCTCTTCACTCATGGCCAACATTGTTGTTGGTGCTGTGGTGTTGTTACACTTGCAAAGAGCCTTCTCGAACACTCCGGTATCGACGGGAATGAGAAATGAATCACACAGATGTTAGGAATTCTGAAAAATGGCCTTATAATATTCTTATTTATTCTGAAAAAGGATAATTAATTCAGTGGAAGTCTAAACGATTACCACGTTAACTGCTCGCTTTTGTTTCCTCTTTCTATTTCAAACCATGACGTGTCAGTTGCTCAAGCACTGTCGTGTCACACACTCTAAACCTTGACCATGGCGTGCTAGCTTTTCAAGCAATATCATGTCACACACTCTAAACCATGACCATGGTGTGTCACCAACTCTAAACTCTGGTGTGTCATAGCTTCCCTCTATGGCGTGTCACCAACTCTGAACTCTGGCGTGTCACAGATTCTCTCCATGGCGTCTCATGAACTTTGAACGCTGGCGTGTCATAGATTCCCTCCATGCCGTGTCACCAACTCTTAACTCTAGCGTGTCACAGATTCCTTCCATGGCATCTCACAAACTCTGAACGGTGCTGTGTCACACAATCCCAACATGACGTTTCACAAACTCTAAACCCTGCCTTGTGACAGCCATCTCACATATGGCCTGCTATAGCAAGACCATTTCCTGCTTTGGATTCACATCTTTCTCCTTTCAATTCGCCACCGTATCAAGGATTTCTGGTTTCACATCATTGGCCAAGCTTTCCATTCATGACAACTAGTTCCTCATTTGATTTAATATCTCTCTTCTCCTATTATCTGAATGCCATGTCCCAAATCTCTGAAAACCCATCTCATGCAACATTATTTTGTTTTGCACAACCTTCGCAAAAAAAAAAAAAAAGGGTATTTGCACAACCAATCTTTGCATATTTATTTTTTTCTCCCATTTTTCGCTTGTTTGAGAGTGCACTCTAACGAAGATGGCTCATTAAGGGCATTTTTGTCCCAAAATCTATTTTGGTGGCTAAAAATAGTTAAAATTATCCCGAGGCTTATTTACAAAAACACGTTATTTTTAATAGCTAAACAAAATCCCTATAAAAAATGCTAAAACGTAGACCAGCATAAACAAAAGCTGAAATAATATGGTGGCAACCCACTTGAAAAGAAAAACAATAGCAAAAAATATTTAAGAAAGACCAGGAGTAAAATATATTTACTAGATCTAACCCTTCGTTGATGTTGGTAGCCCTTGGTTGATGGGGAGAATAGGAAAAGAAGAGAGCAAACAAAGAATAAAAGAAAAAAAAAAGGAAAGAAAGAAAAGAATAATAGGAAAAAAATGAGAGTGAAGGTGAAAAAAGAAACAAAAAAATTCATGTAACTCAAAAAAAATGATATTATAATAAGAAATGAAAATAAAATACATGAGATTAAAAATTTATTTAAGGGATGATATCATATAAAAATTTATAATTAAACAAATAAAAGAATATTAAATTATATTTTAATATGCAAAGGTAATTTTGAAAATTAATATTAGATTTTCAGAAAAATAATTCTAAACTAAACCCTACAATGTTAAATTTGTGACATTTTAATCAATACTTTTTTAATATATCAAAAGCTACAATGTTATTTTCCTAACAATTACATTTTTTGTAATTGTATTCTCTACAATCATATTCCTTGCAACATGAATGTATTGTAAAATATCAAACGTCGATTTAATGTTAAATTTAACAAAAATACAAATAAAAGGATTGTTTCGTAATACTATAAAAATTGAAATGACATACAACCTAAACTTTATGTATCGTGAATGTAGTTTAGTTATTTAAGTGTGAATAATTTGTTTTGTTACTAATTTGTTAAGAAAAAAAAAAAAGAAAAAGAAAAGACCATGACTTAAAAACAAGTTATAGTCAAATCATAAGTATAGTATATTGTACTATATTTTATTAGCTACAAAACAATGTAGCCATCGTTGATACCGATTGATGCATATCAATTAAATATTGTATACGTCGCTAATAAAATAATAATACGACTCTCAATGGAAGGTGCATGACTTAAAATATATTCAGGGTCGTCAATGTGTAGGTTAAATTATTTTTATTTTTAGTTAATAATAAATTGTTTTATTTTATTTATTTCATTTCATTTTGAAATTTATGGTTTTTTTAATTAAATTGAATCTTTTATTTTTTTATTTATTATTGGATAGATATGTGAACAAATGTGAATACTTAAAAAGTGTTTTTATTATACTAGAAAACATTTTTTAAAAATACTTTGTTTTTGAATTTGCATTTTAATACCATCTAACCCGAGTTCAACCAAACCTTGTCCCTATTGAAGACAAATAAAGGACACATTTCTTATTGACAAACTATAAAACAAAAATAATAATGGTTTTAGAAAAATAGATTTCTTATTTATTATCCAACCTCCCCATGTTCGTCGCCTATATATTCTTGTAATATATCTGTTACAGTAGCCTGCCACTTGAATTAATTAATTATGGTTAGATTTGAGTTAACTAGTTTCTTTTTTTCATTTTTTCTTTCAACAGCAAAGCAATTATATTATTATAAAAAAAGTTAAAGGCAGGAAGGTCCAGTTGCTAGACCAGCATAAACAAAAGTTCAAATAATAGAGGGGTAACCCAATAAGAACATGAAATGAAAAACAATAGGAAAAGCACTTAAAAAAGTGTCACTACCCGGAACTCTCTTCAAGCTCGTGACAACTGCCGCGATACCTCGATCGACACTCATTACTCAGAATGTCAACCGAAACCCCGCAAGGCTTTAATATCAACTTCTCATTTCCCTTGTGAGTAAACGTTGCCGAATATCACGTTCTAAAAGATTTTAAGCAATTTTCAACTTAAAATAAATAAAATAATAATTTTTGTCTCACAGGGATATTTTGGTCATTTTTCCCAAAAATCTCAAAATCAGTTAAAAATGTAGTATGCAAGTGGAAAACACATATTTCATAATCAAAAATAATTTTGGATGTCTAAAACATTCGTTTAAAATGAAATTATGACTATTAGTATAAAATAAAAATATTGAATAAAATATTCAATTTTCTCATAAAATAATATTTTAAGAACACTGCATAAATAATTTTTATAGCGTAAAAGCAAAATAAATTCTTACATACTGTAATACAGATAATCAAAGTATAAAATTTAAATTACAGTGACACATGGGCCCACGAATGACTAAAAGTATCAAAAGAAATGAACCTACAGTTTTTGGATGTGGCAAGTCCAACTGTAGTCATCGCCGATATCAGTTATCTACAATCTATTTCGAGCCTGAAATGGGTGGAAAGGAGGGTGGTGAGATTATATAATCTCAGTGAGTAAACAAATATCATTTAAAATATCTAAAAGCGAGTAAAAGGAGACTATTAAAACATTTCATCAAACTATAATTTATCATCTTTCGACTTAGTTCAACCAAATGAAATCAATTTATTTAAATCAAGTAATCAGTATGGCTTATGAACTTTGTAAAACTTTGGCTCGTGCCAAAATCATTATCATACTCAGTTATCAGGGATACCTTGATCGAGGGCTATCCCAACCGAGTCCACCAAGGCTGTTAAAAAGTTATAAACACATAAATCAAAATCATGTTTTTATTTTAAAAATATAGCCGTTCCTTGGCGTTTGTCGAGTTCCCCCTCACGTGGTAGTTTGGCGTGAAGTGAACTCTAAAAATTATACTTCGGGATTTACCCTACTCGCCTCTCCAACCAAGGTAAAATATAACGGGGTTTACCGTGCCTCTCTAATAGGCTAGTCCATGGAAACCCGCCTACTACAGTAAGCTAAACCCACCATACAATAAAATTTTGACAGCGTGACAGGGCTAATTTATTACTACCCAGCCTACAAGGGTAAAATAAAATAATTCATACAATTCATAAAAAACAGCCCAACCAGTCATGCCAACATATTAACATAAGCCATCAATTTCAATCATAAATCTACAACATACCAGTCATCTCTAATTACTCTATTTTTCAAAATCGTTATTTCGTTTCAAAACAATTTATAAAATTATTTTATTTAAACATATTTTATTTGTAAAATCAAAAATTAACCATTTAAACTCATTTTCATAAAATTTCACCAAAATCGATTAAAATCATACTTTAGATAATTAAAATGATGATAAGGTTACTCACAGTACTAGGAGTTCGATATACTCCTATTCTCGATCTTCGAGCACAATCTTTTTACTCTAGTTAGAGGGCTCACCACCTATACATCATACGTGACATGAATTTCAATAAATTGTGTCAATTTATCATAAATTATTTTAGGCTCTATAAATCTATATGAATGCACGAAATGTGATGCAAAATGTCCGAATAGCCGTTTAAATACGACATTCGACCTAATTTGCACTATTCTCAATGTAATTGGCTAAAATCTCCAATTTAACTCCAAATCAATTCTTCTCACTTTCTACACTCCAATTATACCTAAATTACCCTAGTGACTGTGAATAAGATTCAATTTATCAATCCCGAGTCAATAATCACACATGTCTATACATTGAGCAAAAATTTAGATTTTTACACCAAAATTTCCCATTTAATTTCTAGCCTCACCAAACATCAATTATCACCCAAATATCATGAAATATCATCAATTTCAGCCACAATATCCTCTCTAGAAAATTCGGCCAATGATGGTGATGGGAGAAAATGAATTCTTTTATTGTTGTTTTGTTTCTAAATATGTTAAACTAACTAAAAACACTAACATAACTTAAAATCAAATCAATCCAACATCTTTCTCTCTTCATACCCATTTTGACCAGCCATGAATTCACCCTGAAAACATGAAATTTAACCATGGAAAATAAGGAGAAATGCACGGGAAGGGTAGATCACAAGTCAAATTCAAGAAATTTTACCTTTTGTCACTTGTTTCCTTGAATTTTCATACTTTTCCCTTCAATTTTCCCACCTAGGGTTTTTGTTCTTCCTTTCCTCTCTTTGTTCTTGCTATGACCGGCCATATGAAGAGAAAATAGGCTGATTTATGTTAATTTATAAGCCAAACATTTAATGGTTATAAATTTGCCATGTGTCACCATTTCATTGGTCCATTTTTATTTCTTAACTATTAAGCTTTCTCTCTCCACCATATAAATTCCTTCAAATATCCATGATAATATTGGATAAATTTCATATGCTGGACAAGTGTTGGATGGTGTAAAATTACCATTTTGCCCCTGAGGTGACAAAATTATCATTTTACCCCTATGCTCCGAAAATACTAGGATTACAATTTTTCACTTCTCAACCTCAAATCATACTCCAATAAGTCAAATGTGATCAAAATCTTTCAAAAAAATTTCCATTTTTTCCTCGAGTGGCAAAATTACCGTTTTGCCCCTAGATAGTGAAATTTCTAGTTTGAATCCAAATTTATCCTTGAACTCCCAATCACCATTTTAAGTCATTCTGAAAATTTAAAATTCTCAATTTCATCTTAAAATCTCTCTTTGATCTAGTTTGAGGCTTAATTTAACTTAATTGTACCATTTCGTACACTGTCGTCCTTTATCAATTTTTTGGGGCTTTCCAAGTGTGCAAACATGCTATCCATCATATATATGTCATGACAAGTATTTTATAAGGTCGGGCTTTACAAAAAGACAACGACTAAAATATATTTATAGTCAATGAATAGACTATTAGATTATATAAAGAAAAGTAATATAGGAAAAAGAACCGTGGCCAAAGTATAGTCCAAAAAGCAGTGGTTACATAAGATTACACTATAAAATGAATATGTTGTAGAATATTTTATTGGCTGCAAACGCAAGAAAATTTGGCAATAATTGCGTTTAGCTTTAAGAAATGTATCAGTTGTTGATAAAGGTATTAGTGCTACATGAGCTATCTCACCTGCTTGGAAATAACATTCTCGGATTAAAATATACTAGCTAGGGGAGGTCTCTACATATATATGTTGATTAATGGGAGTGAGAAATTCAGTCCTCTTCAAATTTGGTTGGCTACGCCCTCACCAGGGATCTACTGTTTTTGTTCACAAATATTGGACTACATTCAAAAGAGGTACTCGTACCATTTTGTTCTTATCTTCTACTGAATCTAATTTTATTGCGCCTTGCTACTCTTCTTATTTCCAAAATACAATTACTTTCTTCTCACTCCTCCGCTAACAGATGGAGAATGTTGCGAGAAACCATGAGGCTGATATAGAAAATAATGCTTCACAAGAAAAACTGCTCAAGGATTTTGTGGAAGGGATTCAATCCAAGTATAACATCGTGATGCACTATTCTCAGCGTCCCTTGATACAAGATCCTATTATCTGCTGTGTTAACCCCTTGCTTCGCGAAGTAAATGCAGCAGCCTACAGACCGAAATTTGTCATTATTGGTCCTCTCCGTTGCTACGGTTCAATTTTAGAGCACATCGAAATGCAAAAGCGGATATATTTAGCCTCGTTTCTCCAGCGAGCTGAGAAGAAAGCCAGCTTGAACGATTTTTACAAATTGATCAAAGACTCCGCAGACCAAATCCATGGTTGTTATGAAGAGACTTATTGCCGTAGTTGGGATTTTCTCTCACACGAAATCCGACAGGACATAGTAGCGAGTAATGGCCGTTCCGAATTGTTCATAGAGATGGTTTTAGTTGATGCAAGCTTCATCATTGAACTCTTCTTGAGAGCCTTTAACAAGGAAGGGAGAGCGGAAAGCGATTTTATCTTCGACGAGCCAGGGAAGATTCACACTATCCGGCGAGATTTGTTCTTGGCTCACAATCAACTTCCTTTCTTCATTCTTAAGGCCCTATATGAACTTGCCTTTGCTGGTAATCCTGACCACCCTTCCTTTCTTCATCTTACCTGTCACTTCTTCGGTCCTTATTACAACCAAAACATATCCATTCAGGATATAATATCACCAAGCGATTGCCATGATAGATATAGAGCTAAGCTGGGGGGCGCTAAACATTTCACAGACTTGCTAAGAATACTTCAGCTACCATGTTCATTTCAGACGGATTGCGGTAAAGAAAAGTCTCTCTGTTGCAAATTACCCCAGATCAAGTGGATCAAAACCAAAGTCATGTATTTCCTTGATCTAACAAGCTCTTCATTGCTACCATCATCCAAAAAGCCAGAACAAAGCCTAGAGGCGGGCAAGGTGCAAGGTGAATATCTATATAGTGCAGTTCTGCTACGTGAAGCAGGCGTGAAATTTAAAGTGAGCACAAGCAGATGCTTACTCGACATAGAATTTAACCAAAACAAAGGAGAGTTAAAAATCCCCCCTTTGAGACTTGATGAGTTGACGGAATCATTTTTCCGAAACCTCATGGCGTCGGAGCAACGCTACTATCCACATGAAACTCTCATTTGTGACTATATTTTTCTAATGGAATATCTCATCAAGTTTACTGAAGACGTGGATTTACTGGTTCGAATAAGAATTCTCATCAACCAGCTTGGCAGCCATAAAGCAGTGGTAACTTTATTCAACAACTTGTGCAAGCATGTTACTCCAATGGAAAAGAACCACTACTCTGATATTTTTAGGAAGCTCAATGCATACAATGCAGTTCGCCATCATAGTTGGATAGCAATTCTCAAACTCCAGTATTTCTCAACTCTATGGAGAGGTGTTGCTACAATTGCTGCAGTTGTCCTCCTTCTGCTTACTCTAATACAAACCATATGTGCTGTCATCTCCCTTTAGATGCAGTTGCAGAGACCATTCATTTGCGTTGAATAAGCCATTATATGTTTATATAATTTCTGAATTGAAATTCGATTTTGTGTTTGTGTTTTTTCTAAATAAAACGTTGTCTTCAAATGAAAAGTGATCATTTTATATTGTCTTATGAATGAATGGTTGTCCTTTTACGACATAATTATTGAAACAATACCTTTATTTAAAGGTTGTGTCGTGCAAAATGCAAAGATGTCTTTTAGATAAAGAAGTGCTTTAATGAAAATGTTATGTCTTTGATAAGAGTCACTTGTAAGCCTATATAAAAGACTTGTTGTTAACCATTTTAACACATAAAAAAAATAGGATAAAAGTAGAAAAATCAAGAGCAATAGAGGTGTTATGTTCTAAAAATAAACATAAACACTTGAGTTCTTATCATCTACCATAGGAATTCAAATTCTGTATAATTTACTTGTTGCAAAAAGTAAACTTTAAAGTCAAACAACTTTGCAAACTCTTGGGTGTATTTAGTAGTCTACTTTCGTCAAGTGCAAGACGAAGTTAGACGTTGGCTTCATTGTATCCCTAAGGCTATTTTCATTATTCTCCTTCACATACCAAGTGGTGGGGGTAAAATAAGTCTTAAAGATAATGTTTATTGAAAAACTAGCTTTGAAGTCAATTTTGTCGGTTTTTAAAATTCCATCTAAACTCCATTTGCACTAACAATTTTAAGACTTACACTTTGTGGTGTTGGAATTCAAAATAACTTTACTAAAAGTGATGGCTACTAACATTCGCAAGCTAGACCACTGCTGTTCGTTTAATACATGCAAGTGCAGGTGGCCATACAAGCAATATAAAGGTAAGTTGAGTATTATTTCCCATAGATATTTGTACCTATTCTCACTAAGTATTAAATTTATAACAAATTTGATCTTATCCAAGCACTCGATTTCAAATGATTAATTTCACTAACATTGATTATTAAAATTAAGTAACTAAAATAGAATAAAAATTTACTAAGAAAAATATTAATTCAAAACCTAGGATTATGGTGTCTTTCAAAATTTTATTTGAATTTAATCAGTGTCCTTAGCTTAGATTCATGGGATATATGGCTAACTTAGAATCATATTATGTACAAGTCTCTGTCGAGATCTTTCACACATACCTTTTCAAAAATAATTCCATATATCTATGTAAATTAATTAGAAAAGATTCATTGTGTTCGTGTTCTAATCTGACTATCTAAGATATTTAGGTATATGTCTATCCTAAATACGAAACTATCACCTAACTCCAAAGTGAATGGAACATAGGCTATTCAAAACAATGGTTTATTCTAAGGTCCTTCGGTCGAGTGGCATATAAAAACTCAAGGCATTTCAATTGGTATGAAAAGCAACAAGTACGAAATTAAATAAACCATACATCATCCATTAATTCTAAGTAAAGAGAAATCGTATATTCAAACTATAAAATGAAATAACCCATATTCTTTGAAAACAAATTTAGTTCTTCATTATTTTTATAGTAGACATAATTAATTCAAAAGTAAAGATCATTTTTACAGCAAAAGATAAGAAAGAACTGAAGAGTAAAGAATACCAAAGCCTTTTTTATTATTGATCTTCGGTTGCCTTCGATTTCTTTTTATTTTTTTCTTGCTGGAGAGTCCTTTCTTTTTTTTCTTTCAAAAACTGTCATTCATTCACGCTCGAAGCTCCTCTTCTCAGCTTCTGAAAATACCTATTTATAACCTCCAGAAAACACTAAAAATTCATTTCCCTATTGGCTGTAATTTCATTATCTACATCACAGCGCTGCAACCTCCCCATGTTCGTCGCCTGTATATTCTCGTAATATACCTCTTACAGTAGCCTGCCACTTCATTTAATTAATTAATTAACTCTCCAAACAGAGCCACTTGAATTAATTAATTAATGTTGGATTTGAGTTAACTCGTTTCTTTTTTTCATTTTTTTTTTCAACAGCAAAGCAATTATATTATTATAAAAAAAAAAGTTAAGGCAGGAAGGTCCAGTTGTTAGACCAGCATAAACAAAAGTTCAAATAATAGAGGGGTAACCCACTAAGAACATGAAATGAAAAACAATAGGAAAAAGTATTTAAAAAAGACAACGAGCAAAATAGATTTATAGTCAATGAATAGACTATTAGATTATATAAAGAAAAGTAATATAGGAAATAGTACCATGGCCAAAGTATAGTCCAAAAAGTAGTGGGTACATAAGATTACACTATAAAATGAATATGTTGAAAAATATTTTATTGGCTGCAAACGCAAGAAAATTTGGCAATAGTTGCGTTTGGCTTTAAGAAATGTATCAGTTGTTGATAAAGTTATTAGTGCTACATGAGCTATCTCACCTGCTTGGAAATAACATTCTATGATTAAAATATGACTAGCTAGGGGAGGTCTCTACATATATATGTTGATTAATGGAACTGAGAAATTCAGTCCTCTTCAAATTTGGTTGGCTACGGCCTCACCAGGGATCTACTGTGTTTGTTCATAAATATTGGACTACAAGAAAAAGAGGTACTCGTACCATTTTGTTCTTATCTTCTACTGAATCTAATTTTATTGCGCCTTGCTACTTTTCTTATTTCCAAAATACAATTACTTCTCGCTCCTCTGCTAACTGATGGAGAATGTTGCGA
The DNA here is from genome assembly GCF_053813885.1 of Theobroma cacao. NCBI lineage: Eukaryota > Viridiplantae > Streptophyta > Magnoliopsida > Malvales > Malvaceae > Theobroma > Theobroma cacao. The sequence continues at coordinate 14,007,686 of NC_142645.1, forward strand.
GAAACCAAGAGGCTGATATAGAAAATAATGCTTCACAAGAAAAACTGCTCAAGGATTTTGTGGAAGGGATTCAATCCAAGTATAACATCGTGATGCACTATTCTCAGCGTCCCTTGATACAAGATCGTATTATCTGCTGTGTTAACCCCTTGCTTCGCGAAGTAAATGCAGCAGCCTACAGACCGAAATTTGTCATTATTGGTCCTCTCCGTTGCTACGGTTCAATTTTAGAGCACATCGAAATGCAAAAGCGGATATATTTAGCCTCGTTTCTCCAGCGAGCTGAGAAGAAAGCCAGCTTGAACGATTTTTACAAATTGATCAAAGACTCCGCAGACCAAATCCATGGTTGTTATGAAGAGACTTATTGCCGTAGTTGGGATTTTCTCTCACACGAAATCCGACAGGACATAGTAGCGAGTAATGGCCGTTCCGAATTGTTCATAGAGATGGTTTTAGTGGATGCAAGCTTCATCATTGAACTCTTCTTGAGAGCCTTTAACAAGGAAGGGAGAGCGGAAAGCGATTTTATCTTCGACGAGCCAGGGAAGATTCACACTATCCGGCACGATTTGTTCTTGGCTCACAATCAACTTCCTTTCTTCATTCTTAAGGCCTTATATGAACTTGCCTTTGCTGCTAATCCCGACCACCCTTCCTTTCTTCATCTTACCTGTCACTTCTTCGGTCCTTATTACAACCAAAATACATCCATTCAGGATATAACATCATCAAGCGATTGCCATGATAAATATAGAGATAAGCTGGGGTTCGCTAAACATTTCACAGACTTGCTAAGAACACTTCAGCTACCATATTCATTTCAGACGGATTGCAGTCAAGAAAAACCTCTCTGTTGCAAATTACCCCAGTTCAAGTGGATCAAAACCAAAGTCATGTATTTCCTTGATCTAATAAGCTCTTCATTGATACCATCATCCCAAAAGCCAGAACAAAGCCTAGAGGCTGGCCAAGTGCATGGTGAATATTTATACAGTGCAGTTCTGCTGCGTGAAGCAGGGGTGAAATTTAAAGTGAGCACAAGCAGATGCTTACTCGACATAGAATTTAACCAAAACAATGGAGAGTTAAAAATCCCCCCTTTGAGACTTGATGAGTTAACGGAATCATTTTTCCGAAACCTCATGGCCTGGGAGCAACGCTACTATCCACATGAAACTCTCATTTGTGACTATATCTTTCTAATGGAATACCTCATCAAGTCTACTGAAGATGTGGATTTACTGGTTCGAAAAAGAATTCTCATCAACCAGCTTGGCAGCCATAAAGCAGTGGTAACTTTATTCAACAATTTCTGCAAGCATGTTACTCCAATGGAAAAGAACCACTACTCTGATATTTTTACGAAGCTCAATGCGCACAATGCAGTTCGCCGTCATAGTTGGATAGCAATTCTCAAACTCCAGTATTTCTCAACTCTATGGAGAGGTGTTGCTACAATTGCTGCAGTTGTCCTCCTTCTGCTTACTCTAATACAAACCATATGTGCTGTCATCTCCCTTTAGATGCAGTTGCAGAGCCCATTCATTTGGGTTGAATAATCCATTATATGTTTATATAATTTCTGAACTGAAATTAGATTTTGTGTTCGTGTATTTTCTAAATAAAAAGTTGTCTTCAAATGAAAAGTTATCATTTTATATTGTGTTTTATGAATGAATGGTTGTCTTTTTATGAAATAATTATTGAAATAATACTTTATTCAAAGGTTGTGTCATGCAAAATGCAAAGATGTCTTTTAGACAAAGAGGTGCCTTAATGAAAGTGTTATGTCCTTGACAAGAGACACTTGTGAGCCGATATAAAGGACTTATTGTCAACCATTTTAACACATCAAAAACAAATAGGACAAGAGTAGAAAAATCAAGAGCAATAGAGCTGTTATGTTCTAAAAATAAACATTATCACTTGGGTTCCCATCATCTACCAAAAAAATCCAAATTCCTTATAATCTACTTGTTGCAAAAAGTAGACTCTAAAATCAAACAACTTTATAAACTCTCGGTGTATCTAGTGATCTACTCTTGTCAAGTGCAAGACGAAGTTAGACGTTGGCTTCATTATATTCCTAAGGCTATTTGCATTATTCTCTTTTGCATACCAAGTCATGGTGGTGAAATAAGTTTTACAGATAATGTCTATTCAAAGTCTCGCCTTAAAGTCAATTTTGTTGGTTTCTTAAATTCCATCTAAACTCCATTTACACTAACAATTTTAAGACTTACTTTTTGTGGTGTTGGAATTCAAAATAACTTCACTAAAAGTGATGGCTACCAACATTCGCAAGCTAGACCACTGTTGTCATTTTGATACATGCAAATGCAGGTGGCCATGTAAGTAATATAAAGGTAAGTTGAGTATCGTTTCTCATAGGGATTTGTACCTATTCTCACTAAGTATTAAATTTATAACAAGTTTGATTTTATCCAAGCACTCGATTTCGAATGATTAATTACGTTAACATTGATTATTAAATTAAGTAACTAAAATAGAATAAAATTTTACTAAGGAAAATATTAATTCAAAACCTAGGATTATGGTATCTTTCAAAATTTCATCTGAATTTTTTCATTCTCCTTAACTTAGATTTATGGGATATATGCTAACCTGGAATCATATTATGTACAAGTCTCTGTAGAGATGTTGCACACATACCTTTTCAAAACTAATTCCATATATCTATGTAAATTAATTAGAAAAGGTTCATTGCGTTTGTGTTCTAGTTTGGCTGCCTAAGATAGTTAGGTATATGTCTATCCTAAATACCAAACTATCACCTAACTCCGAAGTGAATGGAACATAGGCTATTCAAAATAATGGTTTATTCTAAATTCCTTCAGTCGAATGACATTTAGAGACCCAAGGCATTTCAACTAGTGATCAAGTAGTGAAAAGCAATAAGTACAAAATTAAATAAACCATACATCATCCATTAATTCCAAGTAAAGAGAAATCGTATATTCAAGCTATATAATGAAATAACCCATAATCCTTGAAAACAAATTTAGTTCATCATTGTTTTTATAGTAGACATAATTAATTCAAAAGAAAAGATCATTTGTATAGCAAAAGAATAAGAAAGAAATGAAGAGCAAAGAAATACCAAAGCCTTTTTTGATTCTTGATCTTCGATTTCTTCTCCTTTCTTTTCGTCGAAGAACCTTTTTTTCTCGTTCAAAAACTGTCATTCATTCACCCTCTGAGCCTCCCTCTCAGCTGCTGAAAATACTTATTTATAGCCTCCAAAAAAACACTAAAAACTCATTTCTTTATTAGTTGCAATTTAATTATCTACGTCACAATGCTGCAACCTTGCTTTATGGGCGTCGTGGCATTGCTGCCTTATTTTTTTTATGGTTTTTCAACTAGTGCCATGACACTCTTCTTTAGGTGTTGCAGTGTTGGATTCTTGGGAATTTGTATAGAACCATTGCTGTTCCCTTAAGCACTATGGCCTTGGGCTTTGCAAGGCTGTGACACTATTCCTTGTGCTGCCTTGGTGCAGAACTACATTAGTGCTTCATCTTGCAATGAAATTTTATCCTACCTCGAGGCTGATCTAAATGAAATGGTAAACATGAAAGTTGTAGGTTTGCCTTTGATCTTTTTGGTGGTCTAAGGATCACATTCATTGGATCTCTGTAGGTCAAGTTAGTTTTAAATTACCGCAACATGTTCAGTGAAAATCTGCACTTCGGCTCCATTGCATAGTTCATCACCATTTAATTTTATGCATTTGAAAACCTACAAACACAAGAACTAAATTAGCATTGGCTTAAAATAAGGCTTTCAACATGAAAATAACTAGAATTACTTGAATTAGGGTAAGTTAACATGCTTTAAACTAATAAGCTAGAAACATAAAAACTATCTAAAAACTACTTAAAACACAAGAACTTAGCTACATAAACATCCAAAAATGTGGCTAAATAGCTCTATAAAATAGAGTTATCAACTACTTGAAGAAGGAAATTTTATTCATTAGAAAATGTTAGATCGATTTGATGTTGACAGAGAAAAATCTATAGACCGGATTCGTTTGTGGCAAAATGGTTCTACATCTGGCTATATTTTTTCCTTACTTGATATGAATGATATTGTATGTGATATGCATAGCAAACACATATTGGTTGGAAAGAAGTATTATCACATCTATAAATGATTATTTTGTCATGAATCAACTTAATGAGCTTGAATGTACGTTGAATAGCTTTAAGCAATATAATCTTAACATAGATAATGCTATTGTGGTGTCTTCCATAATTGATAAACTTCCTTCCTTATGGATAGACACTAAGAAAGCTCTCAAACATAAGAAAAAGGAGATGTCTCTCAAAGACCTTTGCAAACATTTTCGAATAATGAAGATTTTCGCAAATAGAAAGAAGTCAAGTAAGATGAAAAAGAAAAGGATTCTAATTGAAAAAATCTTGAGACTTCGACGGTCCATGTGATATAACACAAACCATCAAACAAGCTAGTTTAGCAAAACAAAATAAAACATTCTATTGGTATGAATGAAAAAAGTCATAAGATCAAAAGGAGCAAAACAGGTCCATGTTTCTATTGTAACAAACTTGGACACCTTAAGGCGAAATGTAGACTTTTGAAATACAAGACACAAGGTGTGAACAACAACAATATTGTTGCTATGATTTTCGAGGTCAATCTTCTCTGAGATTATGGAGCATGATGGATTGACATTGGTGCAACTAAGCATGTATTTAAGGCCAAGAGTTTCTTCAAGTCCTTGGAAACAGTTAATGATGGAACTGTGTTGTAGATGGGAAATTCCTCCACTACATAAGTGAAAGGAAAAGGTATTGTGGAACTCATGTTTACTTTTGGAAAAGTACTTCTACTAAACAATGTCTATTATGTACTAAAAGTTACAAAGAATCTTGTGTCAGGTAGCTTGTTGAATAAGTATAGCTTCAAATTAGAATTTCAGGCGGATAAGTTCATTCTTACAAAAGGTGGACAATATGCGGGAACTTTACGTGAAGACATGTTTAAGCTTAATATTAATAAGTATGCTACTAGTTCTACTTATATTGATGCCTCATTTAATATTCATGTAGTAAAGTAGAATTGTTTAATATGAGAAATAATAGATTAAGTCATGTCCATTATAAAAGTTTCGAGTTAATACTTAATATTGATGGAAACGATGATATGTGCAAGACATGCATTGTCAAGCCCAGCTCTACAATATGTTTATTATGCCATTCTTACATAAGAATGCATGTTTGCTTACTTGGGTACCTCGAAAATTGTTAATGGACGATATTGTACCAAATGGTATAATTAAGTTGAATTAAGCTTCAAACTAGTCCAAATAGAGATTTTAAGATGAAATTGAGAATTTTAAAACCCCATAATGACTTAAAATGGTGATTCAGAGTTCGAGAACCGATTTGGAGTCAAATTAGAATTTTCATGACCTAGGGGCAAAATGATCATTTTACCACCCGAGGTTAAGATGTGAGGGTTTGATGAAATTTTTGACTAAGATTGATCATTTGGAGTATAATTTGAGTTTGAAAAGTGAAAAAATTTTAATTTCGGCATTTTTTCGAGCATAAGGGCAAAATAGTCATTTTGCCGCCCAAGGGCAAAATTGTAATTTTACACCACCCAACACTTGTCCAGCACATGGATTTTACCCAATATTATCATGGATAATTGAGAAAATTTAAATGGTGGAGAGAGATTGCTTAATGGCTAAGTATGACACATGGACCAATGGAATGGTGACATGTGTCAAAATCTCGTCCATTCATTATTTTCCTTATAAATTAGCACAAAATCAACCTATTTCTCATTCATATGGCCAGCCAAAGAAGAACAAAGGAAGAAAAGAAAGAACAAGAACCCTGGGGTGAAAATTTAAGAGAAAAATTGATGGATTTCAAGTAATCAAGTAATCAAAGGTAAAATTTCTTGATTTTGACTTGTGATCTACCTTTCCCATGCATTATTTTGCATTTTCCATGGTTGAATCACAAGATATCATGAAGGATTCATGGCGGACAGAATTTAGAGAGAGAAGATTTGATGGTTGTTTTGGTTAGATTTCAATGTATTTTAGTGTTTTTAGTTAGTTAGTGATGTGTAGTTTGAAAATCAAATAAGAAAAATTCATTTTCTCCCATAACCCATCATTGGCCGAATTCTCCATGTAGAATATTGATGATGATTTTGATTTCATTTCAAGTGATTTGGTTAGGAATTAGTGATTTGTGGTGTGAGAATCAAGTAGGAAAAATCATGGTGTCGATGCACCCACCATGGTCGAATTTTTCAAGAGAAAATGTGAGGATGATTTTGCCACATTTTAAGTTATTTAAATTGTGTTTGATGATTTGGAGTATTGGGAGAAAAATGGAATTATTTGGAGTTAAATTGGACATATTGGCCAATTAATCGAGAGATAGATTGAATTAGGCCAATACCGTTTTATTTTGGTACACGATTGAATTTGTGTAGAGTACCATGTTTGGACGATAATCCGAACAATTTGCATCCCATTTCATACATTAGTAAAGAGCCTGAAATATATTTATAATGGTATGACACTGTATATTGAATTATGTGTCGTGTATGTCTAGGTGGTGAGCATTCTGGCAAAAGTAAAGAGATAGTACCCGAGGATCAAGAATCGGAGTACTTGGAATTCGACTCCTGAAATAATGAGTAACCTTACTATCGTCTTAATTATCTAAAGTGGTTTTTATCCGATTTTGTGAATTTCATGATAAATGAATTAAATGATTAATTTTTTGATTTTATAAACCAAATGTGATTTAATGAAATGATTTCCTAAAATTGTTTTAAAATTGAATAATGGCTTTGAAAATAGAGTAATTGGAGATCATTTGATGTATTGTGAATTTATGGTTCTAATTGATTGGCTTATGACAATATTGGCATGAATGACTAAATTGGTATTTGTGTTGAAATGTATAAATTGTTGTTTGCCTTGATAGGCTGGATAATGATAAAATTGCCATGTCATGCTGTTGAATTTTTATTGTATGGTGGGTTTAGCTTGCTGTAGTGGGCTGGTTCTGTGGACTAGCCTATTAGAGGGGCACGGAACCTGGTCATATTTTACCTCGGTTGGAGAGGCGAGTAGGGTAATTCCCGAGGTATAACTTTAGAGTTCACTTCATGCCAAACCACCTCGTGATGATGAACTCCGCTAATGCCAAGGAACGATTGTGTTTTTAAAATAAAAACATGATTTATGCGTACATAACTTTTTAACAGCCTTGGCAGACTCGGTTGGGATAGCCCTCGATCAAGGCATCCCTGATAACTGGGTATGAGAATGATTTTTGGCACGAACCAAAGTTTTAAGAAATTCATAAGCCATGTTGATTACTCAATTTATATGAATTGATTTTATTTGGTTGAAACAAGTTGAAAATTGATGAATTACAGTATGTTAAACTATTTTATCTATCTCCATTTACTCAGCTTTAGATATTTTAGATGGTATTTGTTTACTCACTGGGATTATATAATCTCACCACCCTCATTTCCACCCATTTCAGGCTCAGGATAGTCTATAGATAGCTGATTTCATCGAGGACCACCATTGGATTTGCATCCTCCAAACTGTAGGTTCAAAATTTTTCTTACTTTCGGTTGTTCGAGGGCTCACTTGTTACTGTAAATTAAATTAAATACTCTAGCTTACTGTATTACGATATATATAAATTTATTTTTCTTTTACGCTATAAAAATTATTTATGCAGTGTTTTAAAAATATTATTTTATGAGAAAATTGAATATTTTATTCAATATTTTTATTTCATTCTAATAGTCATAATTTAATTTTAAACGAATGTTTTAGACATCCAAATTTATTTTTGATTATGAAATATGTGTTTTGCACCAGCATACTATATTTTTAGCGGATTTCGAGATTTTTGAGAAAAAATGACCAAAATGCCCCTGTGAGAAAAAAATTGTTTTTCTATTGTTTTGATTTGAAAAATGTTTATAATCTCTCAAAACATAATTTTAGTGACTAATACTCACAGGGGAAGTGAAAAAAACTGATGTTAAGCCTTGCGAGGTTTCGATTGACATTTTGGGTAATGAATGTCTATCGGGACGTCGCGGCGGTTGTCACGGGCCCGATGGGAGTTTCGGGTCGTGACATGCATGGTTATTAAAATCACAAAAAGATCATTTCCTAAGTTAAAAAGAAGCTCCAAATTGTTTGCATTAATACATTATGATATTTGTGACATGTTCAGTACTCCATCTATTGGTGGAAAGAAATACTTCATAACATTTATAGATGATTTCTCTAGATATTGCTATGTTTACATATTGCATGCTAAAGATCAAGTAATGGAGAAGTTTAGAATCTATAAAAATGAAATTAAATTGCATTGTGAATTACTTATCAAATGTTTATGAAGTGATAGAGGAGGTGAATATTATGATCCCAAGTATTTCGAATGCACTGGAATTATTCATGAGATTACCACTCCGTACACATCAAAACAAATTGGTATAACAGAACGTAAGAATCGAGTTTATACGAAAATGATCAATGCTTTGCTTTCTAATTCTAGTTTAGGAAAGGATTTTGGGACAAAGCCTTGTTAATTGCTTGCCATATGCTAAGTAAAATCCCGAACAAAAAGAGTAAAACTACTCTTTATGAGTTATGGAAAGGAAGACAGCCAAACCTTAATTATTTAAGAGTTTGAGGATGTTGAGCCATAGTAAAAGTTTTGGAACCAAAGAAAAGAAAATTGGGTGAAAGAGAAATTGAATGTATATCCAAACGATATGTTGAACATATTCAAGCATATCATTTCATGGTGATAGAACTCGATGATTCATATTCTATTAATACAAACATAGAATGAAAGGACGTTATCTTTGATGAAACAAGGTTCAATTCAAATCCAAGACCCAAAGAACTAGTAATGGAAAGTGATAAACTTTTAAAAAATGGTGAGGAAACTATTGAGCTTCTAAATAGCAAAAGGATTAGAAAAGCAAAAACATATGGATCCAATTTCTAAATGAGCTTAGTAAAGGTACAAGAGAAGAAACATGTGAATGCTTACCTTATTGCTTTATAGTTAAAGGTGAAGGTGATCCTCAAACTTATGAGGAGATAATGAGGTCTCGAGATGCTTTTTTTTGGAAAGACGCAATGTAAGATGAGATAGACTCAATAAGAAGAAACTAAACTTGGAAACTGGTAGACCTTCCACCGGGTTCCAAGCCAAAATAAAACATGGAAATTGGTAGACCTTTCCACTAGGTTCCAAGAGAATAGGCTGTAAATAAGTTTTCAAGAAGAAAATGAATGTTGATGGAACTGTAGATAAGTTTAAAGCAAGGCTAGTGGCAAAAGGCTTTAAAGAAAAGCAAGGTGTTGACTATTTTGATACATATGCATTATTAGCAAGAATAGCTAGAATTAGAGTGTTTATAGCACTTGCATCTATTCATAATATGGTAATTCACCAAAAAGATGTTAAGATGGCATTCCTAAATGGTGAATTAGATGAATAGGTGTATATGGAACAATTTGAAAGGTTTGTTTTATCAAGTCAAGAAAAGAAAGTGTTTAAGCTTGTAAAGTCCTTGTATGGATTAAATAAGTGCCTAAACAATAGCATCAAAAATTTGATGAGGTTGTTCAAGTAATGGCTATGAGTCAATCAATCTAACAAATTTGTCTATGGTAAGTTTCATAATGATTAAAGTGTCATAATTTGCCTATATGTGAATAACATGTTAATATTTGGTATCGACATGGAATAAGTTGAAGACACAAGAAAGGTCTTTTCAAAGAATTTTGACATGAAAGATATGGGTGTGGTGGATGTTATTCTTGATATAAGAATAATAGCCTAATATTGTCTCAATCTCATTACATTGAAAAGATTCTAATGAAGTATGGTAAGTAAGATTGTACGCTAATGTCTTCGTCTTATGATTTTAATATAAGGCTAATATCCAATAAAGACAAGCCAATAACACAAAATGAATATGCAAGGGTGATTAAATGCCAAATATATGCTATGGTGTGTACATGGCTGAACATTGCTTTTGTAGTTGGGATACTAAATCAGTTTACAAGCAATCCAAGTAAAGAACATTAATATGTTGTTCATAGAATTCTAAGATAATTAAAGAGTACAATGAATTATGGCATTTGTTATTCAGATTTTCTTTCGATTTTAGAAAGGCATATAGATACTAGTTGGAACACAAATAGAGTGGATCATACTTCTACAACTTGTTCGATCTTTACAATTGGAGGGGGTGTTGTTTCTTGGGGTTCTAATAAACAATCGTGTCAAGTGGATTCCACCACGGTGGTTGAATTAATAGCTTTAGCATCTACCACCTAAGAAGCAGAATGGTTGAGAGATTTACTCTATGAACTTCTTTTGTGGCCTAAACTAATGATACCAATCTTGATACATTATGATAATGAAGCAATAATATCAAAGGCATATAATCAAGCATACTATGGAAAGAGTTAATATATTGGACTTCGACATAGCATTGTAAGACAAAGAATTAGTGATGGTATAGTCACTATAAGTTATGTGAGGTTTTGTGAAAACTTAGTGGATCCATTTACCAAAGGTTTGAAAAAGGACTTGGTAATAAACACCTTAAGAGGGATGGGGGTCAAGCCTATCCACTAAATCTCCAATGGTGGGATCTCATCTCAACACTTAAGGCTGACTTGTAAGTCTTGGTTATTTACCATTCTATCACATGGATGATTGCAAGCACCAATTATATTTCCCATTTTAAGGTGTACAGTGCTTGGTTTCTATAATGTGTAAAGTACAGTGGAACAAAAGTTCTTAATATACCCATGACATGTATATGTTGAAGTATTATAATTACGGGGTACTTTCGATGGCGGTTGCTTATGTGAGTGGAAGTGTAGTCGCTTATAGGAGCTAAAAGCTTGAATTTGACAGCACTCATGAATGGATGCAAAACACAAGGCCATAAAACATGTTGGTAAAACTAGATACAAAGTGAGCAAGAAAGCTTGTGTGTGTTTAGCAACTCGACTAGTCTACTGAAGAATCAATGGTCTAATGCTCAGTTAATCACTCTATTCAAACTAAAACCACTACACTCATTAAGTGAAGGTTCAAATTTGTAAGATACCTTGGGTATTGACCATTCTACCGCATGGATGATTCTAAGCACTAATTATATTTTCCATCCTAAGGTGTTGTCACAGCCCAAATTCCAGGCTATGACCGATGCATGGGCCCAATGGGCATAGCCCACTAAGCCCAAGCAAGCCTATTTATGCAATCCCGATCATTAATCCCAACCATCATTTCTAAAACCACATATTTTAGTTCTCAATGATGAATGTTTCAGTAATAATTTATAGAGATTGAATATTCATATTTGTATTATCTCAAAGTATTATCACTCATTGCCGTCTCATAAGGCATCATCATCAATCCAACATATACATACTTCATTTATAACATGACTCATAATAGTTTACATTCCATATACATGTATATAGATAAAAGACTCTCAACAGTCAACGGAGTGACTTTAAGTGAAAGTACCGCTATTGAGATGCCATAGTACCTACCAAGAAGGCAAGCATATGTGTGCGACTCAATCTAAGTCCCAACTACCTCCAAATCTGAAAACATGAATTTTAAAACCGTGAGTATAAAACTCAGTGAGTGAACATAAGAAGGGAACAAGCAATCGATAGGAAGAATTTGGAAATCATGATGCACTTGTTTCAAAAACAATGCACTTGATTTAATTTCTTTCTAAAAACCCCTCATTTCAAACCTTGATTAATACCCTCATAGTGTTTCATAAACCCATGATCAATCCATGAAATTAAATGGGTGAAAAGTAGGTCAAAATCAATCAAGGTAGCAAGTTTCTAGCTGCAGTGAAGTTCATTCTCATTGCAGCGAGATTCGAGCAGCCAAAACAGAAAGTTTCTCGCTGCAGTGAGAAATAGTGGCAGTTTGCATGTATTTCAGTTTCTCTAGTATATCTCCCGATACGAAAGTTCAATTGACCTAATTTTTGACCATTAGAAAGCTAAGAGGCAGGGATACAACTTTGATGTTTACCAATTTTCCCAGTTCAGACGGGAAGGGAGTCAAAATCTTCATCAAAGTGAAAGCACTACATAAGAATGTTTCTCGCTGCAGCACGAAGCAGGGCACCTAAATGTAAAAAGGACCTCATTTGCACTAAAAATCTATTTGGTGCTGCAATAAACTCAATTTGCAAGAAAATGTGACATTCTCAAGATTCATCATGCCAATTTCAACATGAAATACTCAAAAATTTTCAAAGTTCAACATGCAAATTTTTCACATGCATTACAACCATATACTATATTCATGAACTTTTATTTCACAAACATATATATATATATATATATATATATACATATATATATAATTAAACACCAATACCACCATTATCTCACCCAGCTCATGTGCATCCCCCCACATCGTGCACATAGCAGGAGTCATCGTCTGCATCCCCCCACATCGTGCACAGTCAGTGCCATCGTGTACATCCCCCCCACATCGTGCACACGGGCACTATCATCATCTAGCTCCCTCACCACTGTCATCACCGACATGTGCATCCCCCCACATCGTGTACACACACGGTTATCATTATCACACAATATCAACCATCAATGCACAACATATATATATATATATATCAACATAATGTAGTACAAGAATCCATAACAGCCACATGTCACACATAGAGACAATTTATCAAGGGCTTGTTCCCAAGGCATCATTTTTAAGAAAAATGGGATAAAATCATTTAAAGGTTTTGTGCCAATACATTCACATTCCCAAAACAATTTTGAAATGCAAGTTCACTCACCGGAATTGTTTGAGCCTTTAGCTGATCCTAACTTCCCTAATTGTCTAAATGGGATGATGGGGCTTCGTTGGAACCTATCATCACATTAGCATCACCAATTTGTCAATTCACATACTTATAAAGTCTAAAGCTTTCTCTTAGCTAGCTTCCAATTGCCATTTAAATGGCTATCTATTTTCACTACCTTAATCACTCTAAAATGAGTGGATAACCATAACTACAACATTCACAAGTCTACTTACTAATCATTCCCAACACAAAAAAATAAATTCTAATTCACTACTCACCTTGGTAGCTTGTAACTTTGAAATTCTTTCCAATAAATTTTTCAAGCTATTATGGGAGCTTTCTCTCTCTAAACACCTAGCTAGTGAGAAAAAGTATGAAAGTGGGATTTTTCAAGGGTTTTGAAGTAAAAGAGTAAAAGAGCACAAGGGTTCCATGAAAAGGTGCACAAAAGCACGAAAATTGAAGCTAGAGAGAGAAAGTTATGAAGTTTTCATACCATGCTTCCATGGAGGGGCAAACAAATGTGAGATGGAAGAAGGAAGAAAAAAAAGCTATTGGAAATTGAAGAAGCTGCTAGAAAGAGAAGATATTTATAGCTCAAACTTATCCAACTCCTTTAGAATTTACGAAAATGCCCTTTAGCAAGTTAACTTGTTCTTCTCCAATCCTTTGTGCAATCTTTTTATTCTTTTGACATTGGGACAAGGTCCACAATGATCTAAACTACTCGGGTTCACGAAACAAAAAAAATTTAGACTCGAGATGCAAAATGACCACTTTCCCCCTATCGTGGAAATTATCATTATTTTTATTTTCCTAATTTATTTACCATCATAAACATCATTCATTCATTCCTTTGGCCTATTTAGACCTTAATAGCATCGAAAAACCCACTCGTAGGAGCTCACCAAGAGAAATTATGAAATTACCCCTGGTCCACATTATCGTATCTACTTCTAGTTATGTGCCTATGGAGATCGAGATTTCACAGATTCACTTCTGAATTATCCTTTTAACTTAGTAATCAACCTCAATTGGCATTCGTAAACTTTATTAGCTACTGTATCAAAAATACAGGGTACTACAAGTGTATAGTGCTTGGTTTCTATAATGGGTAAAATACGGTTGAACAAAAGTTCTTAATAGACCCATGACATGTATATGTTTAAAGACTATAATTATGGGGAACTTTCAATGGGAGCTACCTATGTGAGTGGAATCATAGCTACTTTTAGGAGCTAAAAGCTTGACTTTGACAACACTCATGAATGGATGCAAAACACAAGCCCATAAAACATGTTGGTAAAACAAGATACAGAGTGAGTAAGGAAGCTTGTGTGTATTTAGTGTCTCGACTAGTAAAATGAAGAATCGATGGTTTAATGCTTAGTTAATCACTCAATTAAGACTATAACCAACCACACTCACTAAATGAAGGTTCAAATCTGTGGGATACCTTCATTTATGCACAAAGTTTTCAAAGTTGTTGGTATTTGTGAATCATGAAAATGGTGGGAGATTGTTGGTGTATTTCCAAAATAAAGGATTGTCTTTTCAAATGAAAAGTTTTCATTTCATCTTGTGTCTTATGAATGAATGGTTGTCTTTTCAAAAGGTAATTATTAAAACAATACCTTTATCCAAAGGTTGTGTCTTGCCAAATGCAGAGGTGTCTTTTAGATAAAGAGGTGCCTTGATGAAAGGGTTGTGTCCTTGAGAAGAGACACTTGTAAGCCTAGATAAAGGACTTGCTACCATCCATTTTAAGACACTAAAAACAAGTAAGGCTAGCAAAAAAATCAAAAGTAATAGAAGTGATATGTTATGAAAATAAACATAAACATTTGAGTTCCCATCATCATTCAAAGGAATCCAAATTCCTTATTGCATAAAGTAGGTTTTAAGGCCAAACCACTTTGCAAACACTTGAGTATATTTAGTAGTTTACTCTCATCAAGTGCATGATGAAGTTAAATGCTGACTTTAGTGTATCCCTAAGACTATTCACATTATTCCCCTTTGCATACCAAGTGTTGGGGGCACAATAAGTCTTAAAGATAGCATCCATTGAAAAGCTCACCTTGAAGTCAATTTTGCTGATTTCTTGAATTCCATCTAAACCTCATTTGCACCAACATTTTCTTTTTTTTTTTTAAGTTATGGCATTCTCTCATTAATGATTCAATGATAACTTTACAAGTTTCACATTCTACTTAACAAATAAGGATACATTTTGGTGTAAGAGTTTGCATAGTTCATTTATTTAGTTTTTTGTTAGAGACAAAAACACTACAGCATTTCAAAACTTTAAAGGTGATTTTAGATAGCTTATAATCTCATATATACTATAAATTGCTCACACACCTAGCCTACAAGGGATTCAAAGATCGAACCAAATATTCTTTCTAACTTTAAGTTGTAGAACAAAGGCAGGAAAATACCTGAAGCACATCTTTAAGTGACTTCCAAAAATTCAGAATTTGAGCATGCCTCTTTATTGTTGTTCTTGGGGTAAACATTATGCTTTTTACGCCACATTCCATATCTAGAAAGGTATCCACCTTGTGTTGGTCCCAAGTAAATGCGCTAGAGGGGGGGTGAATAGCACTTTTTAGCTCTTACTAAGATTGACTTCTAATTAGGGACAAATGCAAGATAAAAGAAAGATTCAAAGATGAATAAAAAACTAAAAACAGAGCAGACAATCACACAAGAATTTATAGTGGTTCGATCCAAGACCTACATCCACTACCTTGATTGTTCAACCAAGGATTTTCCAAATCAATCCACTATGAACGGTGAAATTCACAAGCTTTCACCAAGTTTTTACAATGGCTTTTACCAGGCTCAGCAAAAACCTTTTACAATGATTTTTACTGGGATCAATCGAAACCCAACAACTAACTTTTCTAGGCTAAGTTAGAACCTATACACTCAATTAAGCAATCTAAGCTTGAATAAATTCTCTTAGAGTGTCTCGCACACTCTAAATATACAAGGAGAAGAAAAAATAAATGTGTACCTATGATTACTGACTTGATTTAAGTGGTACAAAGTGAAGTGTTTATCTCTAATACAAAGATAGGAGTGAAGTGTAATAAGAATGCAGAAAGTTTTTGTTGGTTTTTTAGCTCTTTTTGGACTTGGAAGCCTTAATTACTTTTCTAGCCGTTGGAAGCCTCTTAAATACTTGGAAAATTAACTTTGATAGGTGTTAGGCAGTTTTTGACCGTTAGAAATAGTTTGGTGACAGTTCTAGCTGTTAATCTATCTTCTAGTGTTCAATTCAAATTTTCTGACAAAATGATCTTAGTTGACTAATTACGCTCTTAGTCGACTAAGTCGTTTTTGTTTTTTGATTATAGTTCTAACAGTGAGCACTAAGTCGACTAACTTCCTTCTTAGTCGATTAAGTTGTTTCTGTCTTGAAGTCCAGATTTTTAGCAGTAGGTTATTAGTCAACTAACTTACTTCTTGGTCGATTAAGTTGGTTCTATCTTAAAGTTCAGATTTCTGACAGTAGACTCTTAGTCGACTGACCTATTTCTTGGTTGACTAAGTCTTTTTTGTTTCTCAATACTCTTGAGCCTGCCAACTTCTAATTTGAATTTTAGTTGACTAACCCTTTATTATTTAACTAAAGAGCTTCTATTTTATTGATCAATTGTGGCTTTTTATACATATAATTTTTTATATGTCCTTTGGAATAATTTCTTTATCATTGGCATACAATTCTTGTCCTGCACACTCAAGTAGAAATATTAGACACAAATGAATGGGAATGTTTTATTATCATAAAAAACTAATGGAGCCAATAATCTCCCCCTTTTTGATGATGACAAAACATTCCTTGATTAATAATACAATATCCATTTAATCTTTTTAGTTCTGCATAAAAAATGAGGATTTCTCCCCCTAACTGAGTGCTCCCTCTGAGTGTGTGTTTATTTTACTCATCCATTTCAACAAATTTTTATTTATGTCATACAGACAATGCCATTATGCATTCAGAATATATTTATGTTGACATATAGAGTAATCAACAATAGGTGATTGGTTGACAGAATATCATCAATATTTCAGCTGTGTCTATCAATAGCATATTGTTATAAGATTTTATCTATGCCATTTTTCATCCAACAAATATAGTATAATTAACATCCATATACATTCACAAACACAATCCATTCACATTCCATTCATAATATCATTGACAGAAATTGGTTATCATCATAACAGCCCAATTTTAGCACCAAATCTCAAAACAGTAGCAAACAACCTCAAGAACAGATTTAACCATAAGCAAACAAATAACATAAGCAACTTAACAGCATCCCATTTTCAACACAATAACATAAACCACAAAATTAAATTCAAATGTTTAACTGACAACAGAAAAAAATAGCAAAAAAAGTAGTCATTATTTTGTTCCTAAACTACCCCTTGTTTTCCCTTAGACTTTTTACCATAATTCTCCCTCTTTTTGTCATCATCAAATCCTAAGGACACTTAATCATCTTCTGAAGAGGGTGCAGGGGTAGACTCATCAGTGCCATAAAAAACATTAAGAGGATCAGGAGATGGTTCTGGAGGTGATTTCTATGGTGAGGGTTCAGGGGATGATTTCTCAGAAATTTTAAGGGGGTCTTGAGGAGAAAAGATAGTTGATGGTCTAACTTTTTCAGCTATTCTAGAGGATTTCTTTCTCTTGAGGAATTTGGTTTGGGTTGCCATTATCTTCTTGCTTTTACCAGATGGTTTAGACTTGGCTTGTGGAGCAGCAACAACTTTTTCTTTTCCTTTCTCAAATTGTTCCTCTATAATTGAAGCTGGCTCAGGGGATTCTCTTGAAGATACTAACTTTTATGCTTTCCTTTTAGCTGCTTCTTTTTCAGCTTGTTCTTCTCTAACCATTTGGTGGAAGACATCCATTATTGAGACTTCCTCTGAATTAGGAGGAGAAAACTGCTCTTGTTAAGGTTTATGATGGGATGGAGGAATTTCACCAAGTGAGCCAAGCACCTTAGTACCTTGTTCTGATTCAGCTTTCTTTTATGGCTCAAGTGAGGGGGATTTCCTTGGTTGATCAATTTCAAGTTCATGACCCTCATCTTGGAAAGCAAAACCTTCAGCATCCTGTCCTGCTAGTGCAGGGTTTGGAGTGGCAGAGGTGTCTACAACTGCAGGTTCAAGAGGCATTTTTCCTTTTTCCTTTAACACATTTTCCAGTTTTACCAATTTTTTTTCAATTTCTGCATCCTCATAGCCTGGTCAGTAAGCTTTCCATCCATTTGCATGAGCAGATTGAAAACCATTTCATTTGAGAACTGTGAGGGGGCTGGCACTGATTGAGTAGGGAGAAAAGACTCTCTTCTTGGAGTAACCTTAGGGGTTTTAACAAATTTTTCTCCATCAAGATTATACCCCATCTTAGGTTGACTCCCAAGGTAAATAGCTTGGTCCCTACTCTTCACCTTATCCAATTCATACTTAAAGCTCCAAATTCCCTTTTTTGTACCAATGATCTAATGATATTTCCATAAAATAGATTTATTTTTTCTAGTCAACAGACTCCTCTCATTCTCTCACTCATGAATCTACCTAGATTAAGTGGAGCACCATTGAAGGCATGCTCCATTAGCCATAAGTCTTGAAGATTAATGTAGCTAAAACTACCACCTCTTCCATGCATATTCGCAGCAATAAAGTAATGCAAAATTCTAATATGTGGACTTTTAATCATACTAGCATTACTTTTTGATGAATATTTTTCTTTCCTCCTTGTAATTATTTCCCACAAAGAAATGGGATCATAGTTTTCGAGCATCTCATAGTCACCATCTTCACTTTCAATTTTAAGCAAATTTCCTAAATTAACAGCAATCACAACAAATTCCTTTCGATTTGAATAGATATTCAGACCATCATCAATAAAATCATCAGAATCCTTAAGTTCATCTTTATCTAAGGCTATGTTGGCATAAAATTCCTTCACCAAACTAGCACTATAGGTTCGATTCTTAAAAGTGCTAAAATCCTTCAGTTTCATTTCTTCAAAATAATTTGATAAAACAACTTGAATTTCAAAGGCTTCATCAAAATTGTTCCAGTTTATGAATTTTCAACATGTAATTGGAGCATTTTCTATTTTCTTGAATCTATCTTCATGGGCTTTATTCCTAAATTTGGAGGATGGAATATTACCTTTCTTGGAGGATTTACCCTTCTCTATTTTGTATTCTTTCATGGTCTGTTTTTTCCCAAATTTCTCAATCTCAAAGGCGGACATACTCTTTTTTTTCTTCTTTTAAGATTCAACTTGTCCATTTTCCTCTAATGGTCCTTTACCCGTTTTCTTTTCCAAAATTTCTTTAGTCTATGATGATCTTGCCATTTGGTTTGAACGATTTATGGCTTAGGGTTTTATGAGTTTGAGAAGAAAAAATTTTTTTTTCAACAGGGTTGGTTTTAGATGAGAGAAATTAAGTGAGAATTTGTTAAGAGAGGTTGAATTCTATCAAAATAGTTGGTCTTCCCCTCTTTAAATATATTCAGTAACCTCCTCTTTTAAAATTTAAAAATTTCCCTCTTAAATTTTATTTTTAGTGAAGCAGTTTTTCTTTTCTATTCCATCACCCAATAGGCAGTTTCTTTTCATTATTTAATTCCTCATTTCTTTAACTGATGAGTCTTATTATTTAAAGAGACAGAATGCTCTTAGTTGATTAAGTGACTCTTTTAGTCAACTAAGTGCCTATTGTCCTTTGACAAAATTTTAGAAGTTTTCTTAAAGCTCCTACACATTAACCATTCCTAAATTTCTTCTAATCTCACAAAATCTTTCCTCATTTAGAGGCTTTGTGAATATGTCAACTAATTGTTATAGAGTATTAACAAACTCAATTTTAATATCACCTTTCACTATATGATCTCTAACAAAGTGATGCCTAATCTCGATATGCTTAGTCCTAGAATGTTGTACAAGACTTTTTGAAATGTTGATTGCACTTGTATTATCACAATATATTGGTATGTTATCCATGGTTACTCCAAAGTCTTTTAGTTGTTGTTTAATCTACAAGATTTGAGTAAAGCAACTACCTAGAGAAATATATTCGGCTTCAGTTGTAGAAAGAGCAACTAAATTTTTTTTTTTACTTGACCATGACACAAGCATACTATCTAGAAATTGGCAGGTTCCACTAGTGCTCTTTCCATCAGTTTTGCTTTCAGCAAAATCTGCATCTGAATATCCAACTAGATTAAAGGATGATTCTCTAGGATACCATATCTCTAAAGTTTGTGTATCTAAGAAGAATCTAAAAATTCTTTTAATAGCAGTTAGGTGTGATTCCTTTGGTTGAGACTGAAAACGAGCACACAAACATACATTGAACTGGATATCAGACCTGTTGGCTGTTAAATAAAGTTGTGATCCAATCATACCTCTATAAAGCTTTTGATTAACCTCTTTTCCCTTTTCATCAACATCAAGTTTGGTGGATGGATTTATTGGTGTGCTAATTGATTTTAGTTTCAGCATGTCAAACTTTTTAAGCATGTCTTGAATGTATCTTTCTTCGGTGATGAAAATTGCTTCCTCACTTTCTTTGATTTGGAGTCCAAGAAAGAATTTCAGCTCTCCCATCATGCTCATCTCAAATTCACCCTGTATTTCTTAAGCAAAGTTCTTGCATAGAGCCTCATTAGTTGCACCAAAAACAATATCATCCACATAAATTTGAACAACAATTAAATCATTTAAGTATCTTTTAATGAACAATATTGTATCAATGCTCCCTCTAACATAAACTTTTTCTACTAAGAACTTAAAAAGTCTTTCATACAAAGCTCTTGGAGCTTGTTTTAGTCCATACAAAGCCTTATGAAGTTTGAACACATAATCTGGTTTTTCATAGTCCTCAAATCTGGGGGGTTGTTCAACATATACTTCTTCTTGAATGAAACCATTTAAAAATGCACTTTTTACATCTATTTAAAACAATTTAAAGTTCATAAAACAAGCAAATGCAAGCAACAATCTTATAGCTTCTATCCTAGCAACAGGTGCAAAGGTTTGATCATAGTTAATTCCTTTCTCTTAGATATACCTTTGAGCCACTAACCTAGCTTTGTTCCTAATGACATTTCCTTGCTCATCCACCTTATTTTTAAACACCCATTTTGTCCCAACAATAGGGTGATTTAAAGGCCTAGAGACTAATGACCACACATGATTTCTTTTGAATTGATCAAGTTCCTCTTGCATGGCCATTACCTAACTTTCTTCTTTTTCTGCTTCTTCAAAGCTTTTAGGCTCAATTTGAGATATGAAAGCTGAAAACTCACATGTCTCTCTAACTCCTCTCCTAGTTTTGACACTTTGTGTAATATTTCCTATGATCAACTCTTATGGATGGTCTTTTACATATCTCTAGCTTCTTGGAAGATCTTTATGCTGATTTTCGGTTCTTTGCAATGTTTCTAAAGGTAGAGGTTTTGTTTCTCTTCCTAGGGACTTTTCTTCACTATTTTTCTTGACATCTAAATTCATTTCTTCCATTTGTCTTTCAAGATCATCCGTATCATCTTCATTAGTAGGAATTTCCTTTTGCAAGGCATTTGATTCATTAAAAACTATATGGATCGATTCTTGAACAGTTAAAGTCTTTTTGTTAAAAACTCTATAGGCCTTTGAGTTTAATGCATATCCTAAAAATATTGCCTCATCACTTTTTACATCAAACTTTCCTAAAGGATATTTTTTATTGTTCAATACAAAACATTTATAGCCAAAACTACTAAGATGAGAGATATTTGGTTTCCTACCTTTGTAAAGTTCATATGGAGTCTTTGATATCATGGCTCTAATTAAGACTTTTTTAAAGATATATGCTGTTATGTTGACAACTTCTGCCCAAAAATATTTTGGTAAATTATTTTCACACAGCATAGTTCTAGTCATCTCTTTTAAGGTTTAGTTTTTTCTTTCTATCACTCCATTTTGCAAGGGTGTTCCAAGTGCAGAAAAATTATGATCTAACCCTTCTTCATTGTAAAAGTTTTCAAACTCATCTCCTTCAAACTCACCACCATGATCACTTCTAATACTAACTATGGTAAGTCTTTTTTCATTTTCAACTTTCCTAAAATGATTTATAAATATTGATACTGCACCATTCTTATGAGCAAGGAAGTAGACCCAAGTATACTTAGAGTAGCCATCAACTATCACAAATTTACCTTTTGAATCAACACTAAAGGAAACGGTGTGAGACCTTGACCTTTATAGACTCATAAAGGAAAGTACACGCGATATCTCTGATCAGGGGTAATTTCATCATTTCCTTAGTAAGCCCATAAAAGTAAGATTTTAAATAATATTATGGCCTAAGTAAGCCTAAGGCATAAATGGATGGTGAAATTAGGGGTAAAATGACAAGGAAACAAAAATTTTAATGATTTTCATGGTAGGGGCAAAATGGTCATTTTTCACCTCGGGTTAAAATTTTAAGTTTTCATGAACCTGAATATGTCTAGACCATTATGGACCTTGTCCTAGTGTCAAAGGAGTAAAAAGATTTCATAAAGGGTTGGAGGAGAGTAAGTTAATTGGTGGAGGGGTATTTTGGTAATTTACGTGGAATGGATAAGATTGGCTATAAATATCTTTCTTCCAGCATCTTCTTCTCCCATTTTCCAGCAGCTTCTTCTTCTTCCTCATTCTTCTTTTTCACGTTGCTTCCAATCTCCATGGAAGCTTGATATAGAGCTTGCATAATTTTCTCTCTCTAGCTCTAGTTTTCATACCTTTGTGCCCTTTTGACTAAAACGCTTGTATTCTTCCACTCTCTCTCCTTAAAACCCTTGATAAATCTTATTTCCATACTTTCTCTCAGTAGTTGGGCATTTTAGAGAGAGAAATAGAGAATTACACCATTTGTTTGGAAGCTATTGGAAGAGAATTCAACTACAAAGGAACCCTAGGGTAAGTGATGAACTAAGCTTGATTTTTAGCTATGAATAATGGCTAGTAATTGGGATTATGAGCTGTTTTATTGTTGAGTATGTTCATTTCTTTTATGGTGATTAAGATAGTAAACATAGATAGCCATTTAATGTGGCAATTGAAAGCTAGCTAAGAGATAGCTTTTAGGGTTTATAGTGTGTGAATTGACCTATTGCTTATGCTAATGTGATTCTAGGTTCTAACGAAGCCCCATCACCCCAATTGGATCATTAACGAAATTAGAGTCAGCTAAAGGCTCTACAATCAACCGGTGAGTGGACTGTCTATCAAAACTATTTTGGGAATGTGACTGTTTTGTACAAAGTGTTTGAATGATTTTATACAACTTTTCTTAAAAATGAGTGCCTTGGGAACAAGCTCTTGAGAAATGGTTTATGTTGTGATATGTGGCTATTATGGATTCCTATACTACTACATTGTGTTGATATACATATATGTTTGAATATAGAGTTGTGTAATTATATTGACTTGGCTATGTACGAGTAGAGAGTACGCATAAGCCGAGGATGACCCGGTTATGTGCGAGTAGGGAGTGCGCATAATCCGGTGATGACCCAACAATGTGCGAGTAGGGAGTGCACATGAGCTGGTGATGATGATGGTGTGTATGATGATGATGGGATGGTGTGCATGATGATGATGGGTATACTTATACATATATACATATGTAAATATATGTGTTATAAGAAATTAATGAGTAATGGTATATGGTTGTAATGCACGTTAAACTTGACATGTTAAACTTTGGAAATTTGTTATGCGTTTCATGTTGGTTTGGACATTTCAGCAGGCTGGTTTTTCTTTGGGAAAAAGGAAAAATTTTTCATTGGTGCCCTGTTTCTCCCTGCAGCGAGAATCATTTTTGCTGCAGCGAGAAACTCTCGGGATTGGAGGGGTAGACTGGCCGAAAACTCACTACAGCGAGAATGCATTTTCGCTACAGCGAGAATGACATTGTAGCTTCTCGCTGCAGCGAGAAACTTTCTGTTTCTGGGTTACAATTTCGCTGCAGTAAAATTGAAATGTCCCATACTTTGATATGGTGATAAATAAAGTTGGTCGGATGTGAATTGGGGCATAATAAGGAACTTTGGGAACCAAAGAGACAAGATAAAATTTTTAGAATAAAATAATATTTTATTAATGAAATAATATTAAAATATTAACATTTAGCCGGATGTCGAAATCAGTCATGAAGAAGGATCATATGGTTGATCCAAGTGGGGGAGAAGATGTCAAGCCTGACTTTGTAAAATATTTGTTATGACATACATGTGATGGATAGCATGTTTGCATGCTAGAAAAGTCCCGAAAAATTTACAAAAGTCGGTATTGTACCTAGAGGTACAACAAAGTTGATTTAACCCTTGAACTAGATCAAATAGAGAATTTAACAGGAAATTAAGAATTTTAAAGTCCCAAAATGGTTTAATATGGTGATTTGGAGTTCAAGGATCAATTTGGAGTCAAATCAAAAATTTCACTATCTAGGGGCAAAATAGTAATTTTACCACTCAAGGACAAAATTGAGAATTTTTTTTAAATATTTTGATCATATTTGACTTATTATAGTGTGATTTGAGGTTAAGAAGTGAAAATTTGTAATTTTGGTATTTTTCGGAGTATAGGGGTAAAATAGTAATTTTACCATTCCATGGGCAAAACAGTAATTTTCCACCACCAGAACACTTGTCCAACATATGGATTTTATCCAATTTTATCATGGATAATTGAAGGAATTTATATGGTGGAGAGAGAGCTTAATAGTTAAGAAATAAAAATGGACCAATGAAATGGTGACACATGGCATATTTATAACCATTAAATATTTAGCTTTAAAATTAATACAAAATCAGCCCATTTCTCATTGATATGGCCGGCCAAAGAAGAACAAAGGAGGAAAGGAAAAAAAACAAAAACCCTAGGTGGGAAAATTGAAGAAAAAGTGTGGGATTTCAAGGGATTAAGCTAATAAAGGTAAAATTTCTTGATTTTGACTTGTGATTTACACTACCCATGCTTTTTTTTTGCATTTTCCATGGTTAGATTTCATGTTTTCATGGTGAATTCATGGCTGGTTAGAATGGGCATGGAGAGAGAATGAAGTTAGATTGATTTGATTCTAAGTTATGTTAGTGTTTTTAGTTAGTTTATCATGTCTAGAAACAAACCAACAAGAAAAATTCATTTTCTCCCATTACCCATCATTGGTCGAATTTTCTAGGGAGGATATTGTGGCTGAAATTGATGATATTTCATGACATTTTTGTGGTACTTAATGATTGGTGAGGCTAGAAATTTAATGGGAAATTTTGGCATGAAAATCTAAACTTTTACCTAATGTATAGACATGTGCGATTTATGGTTCAGACTGATAAATTGAATCGTATTCATAATCATTGAGGTATTTTAAGTATAATTGGAGTGTAGGAAGTGGAAGAAATCAATTTGGAGTTAAATTGGAGGTTTTAGCCAATTACACCGAGAATAGTGCGAATTAGGTCGAATACTGTATTTAAACGGCTATTCGGACATTGTGCATCACATTTTGTGCATTCATTTAGATTTATAGAGCCTAAAATAGTTTATGATAAATTGACACAATTTATTGAAATTCGTGTCACGTATTATGTATAGGTGGTGAGCCTTCTAATAAGGGTAAAGAGATTGTGCCCGAAGACCGAGAATAAGAGTATATCGAACTCCTAGTACAGTGAGTAACCTTACTATCGTCTTAATTATCTAGAATGGTTTTTATTCGATTTTGTGGATTTTATGAAAAATGAGTTTAAATGGTAAATATTTTTGTTTTACAAACAAAACGTGCTTAAATAAAATGATTTTATAAATTGTCTTGAAATTGAATGATGACTTTGAAAATAGAGTAATTGGACACCACTTGAGATGTTATAAATTCATGGTTTGAATTGACTGGCTTATGACAATATTTGCATGAATGGCTGAATTGGTATTTGTGTTGAAATATATGAACTGTGTATTTAGCCTTGAAAGGTTGTGAATTACAATAATTGCCATATCATGTTATTGAATTTTATTGATTGGTGGGATAATGATGAGCTTACTCCAGTGGGCGGGTTTTCGTGGACCAATCTATTAGAGAGGCACGGTAAACCCCGTTATATCTTACCTCAGTATGAGAGGCACGGGTGGATAACTCCTAAGGCTAACACTTTTAGAGTTTACTTCATGCCAAACCACCACGTGAGGGTGAACTGAGCCAACGTCAAGGAACGACTATGTTTTCAAAATGAAATAAAAATGAGTTTTATGCGAAATGTGAATATTTAACAGCCTTGGCGGACTCGGTTGGGATAGCCCTCGACCAAGGCATCCCTGATAACTGAGTATGAGAATGATTTTTGGCACGAGCCAAGCTTTTTAGGAAATCATAAGCCTAGTTGTTTATTTGGTTGAAATAAGTTGAAAGGTATGAAATTACAGTATGATGATTTATTTTAATTGTCTCCATTTACTCGGCTTTAGATATTTTAGATGATATTTGTTTAATCATTGGGATTATATAATCTCACCACCTTCCTTTCCACCCATTTCAGGCTCAAGATAGTGTGTAGATAGCTGATATCGTCGAAGGATATAGTCGACTTTACTACTCCAAAAACTGTAGGTTTACTACCTTTGTGCACTTTTGTTCCTTGTGGGCCCACGAGTAACTGTAAAGTAAATTTCATATCCCGGTTATCTGTATTGTAATACATATGAATTTATTTAGCTTTTACATTACAAAAAAATAATCACCGATGACTCTATAAATATTGTTTTACAAGAAATTAGAATATTTTATTAAATATTTTTATTTTATTCAAATAGTTGCAATATCATTTTTAATAAATGTTTTAGACACCCAAATTTATTTTGAATCATGAAATATGTGTTTTCCACTCATCTACTACATTTTTAGTCGGGTTCGAAAAATTTTGAGGAAAAATGAAGAAAACACCCCTGTTAGGCGAAAATTATTTTTCCACTGTTTTGAAAGGGAAAAAGCTTAAAATTCTTTAAAAACAAGGTTTGGCGATGATTACTCACATGGGAGATGAGAAAAATGGTACTAAAGCCTTGTGGGGTTCCGATTAGCACTCCGGGTAACGAATGTCTACTGGGACATCACGACGGTTGTCACGGGCTCGAGGGGAGTACCGGGTCGTGACAGAAATTCATTCTCGTTGCAGCGAGAAACTTTCTGTTTCTGGGTTACAATTTCGTTGCAGCAAAAAACTTTCTGTTTTGTCTCTTATCTTGTCCAATTGCTGCCCTATTTTTCACTTCTTTGCTACCATATCTGAGCATGGACTTCTAACATTAAGGACTAAATGAGTTAAGTTTTAAATGAGGAGGTTTAGTGAGAAACCCTCGACCAGTTGAGAAACCCTCGTTCGGCTAATAACTTAATCCCAATGTCACTGCAATGAAAATTCATTCTCATGCCTTTCTGCTGCAGCGAAGATTCGTTGTCATATTTGACCTGCTTGCGTATCATTGAAGCTTTCATTCTTCAAATGGTTTGTTATGTATGGGTTCATGATTTTCAAATGATTAATCATTTAAGGGCTTGATGAGGGGTTTTTAATACGAATGGAACTAAATTGCATTGTTTTGAAACAAGTGCATCATGATTTTAAATTCTCCCTTGTTATTGCGTGTTCCCTTCCTTGTTAACTCACTGGGTTTATACTCATCGTTTTCAACTTCATGTTTTCATATCACAAGGCAATCGGTAATTAGGACGAGGTGTCCTTGCAGACTTGTATCCATCTTTTGGTAGGTGTCTCGGCATTCAGTAGCTGTACATTCGTCCGAGTCCCTCCGCTGAAAGTAGAGTATTCTTTTAGTGTATAGACAAACCTTATGTAAATTATTAAGATACATGTTGTAGATAATGTATATAAACTTGTTCAGTATGCTAGTATGAGGTGGCAAATGTTTAATTTTATTTTGATTCTAAGTTATGAAATATGACTTAGCCGTTTATGATGGAATGATGAACATGTCAGATTGATAGGCTTGCTTGGGCTTAGTGGACTACGTCCATTGGGCCCATACGCCGGTCATGGCCCAGAATTTGGGTTGTGACAAACGGTACCTCTTTTTTTCTTGTCTAGCTGAGCAAACAACATTTCATTTCCAGTCATGTGACTTGAGCAGCCACTGTCCATGTACCATGGTTCTTTCTCCTTTAGTTGAGGCCTTGAACATGTGTCTATTAAGTTCAGCTTAACCTGTAAAACAAATTTTCAGTTTTTCTTAATAGGTACCCATACTTTGATGGGTCCTTAAAGGTTAGCTGTAACATAGGATCCTTTTGGAACCCAAATTTTTCTTGTTTTCTACATGCTTCTATTTTTATAATAGTCATAAAATAAATGTCCAAATTTTCTACAATTATAACATCTAGATGAAGCATTATCAGAATTTTTCATAAAGTATGTGTTCCTCTTAAATGTTTCTTTCCTCAAACTTTTAAGATTAACATTTTCTTCAACTGTCTTTTGCAAGGCTTCTGTTTTGTTTTCTAATTCCAATTTTAAAGTTTCAAAATCTGTTTTTGAATGCTCTAATTCAATTTGTAGAAAATTTCTTTGCTCGAAAATAGAATTAAAGTCATGTTTTATTTTTTGCAAATTAGTCTCAAGAGATGCAGTTTTTCTTTTCAAAGTTTTATATTTTGATGCAAGTTTCTCAAATCCATCATGAAGACATTCATACTCCTCTTGTATTTCATCAATGGAAATATCACAAGGGGATGAAGATACCTCGGATTCATCATCCCTTGCCATCAGACACAGATTAGCTCTTTCTTCCACTTTTTCTTCATCATCATCAGAACTTGAGGTATCACTGTTTGACCAGGTTGCAGCCACCATTGCTTTCTTCGATTATCTATTTTTCTTTAGCGTTTCTTACTTCAGCAAGGGGCATTCTGACCTAAAGTGTCCTGGTTTCTTGCATTCAAAGCATATAAGCTCTTCCTTCTTGTTGGGCTCATTTTTATTTTTGGTTTTCCATGAAGAGCTTTGATATCTTCTATACCCTCTTCTACCCAATCTTCGATTTCTTTGGCCCATAAGCTTTCTAAACCTTCTTGCAACCATAGCTAGCTTTTCATCATCATCACAAGATAGACTATCCAATTCTTCTTCAGGGATACTAGCTTTTAAGGGAATACTTTTCTTCTTTTCCTTTGCTTCTCTTTTGTCTTCCTCTTCCTTCCTTAAGTTCCAGCTCGTGAGTGAGAAGAGAACAACAAATTTCATCCAAAGTTATAACATTTAAGGTTGAAGGAATAAAGAGACCATTAGTTATGACATCCCACATCTAATAATCTATAACTATAATGTATATTGACATCCTAGTACTCCAATTTGGGTAGTTTGAGCCATCAAACAGAGGTGGTCTGTTTGTAAACTGTCCCTTAGCAACTATTGATTTTTGAAGAGCCATTTCGATCTTCCCAAAGGGTGTTAGACCTTAAGAATAGGGAATTTGATCTGATACCACTTGTTGGTCCTAAGTAAATATGTTAAAGGGGGTGAATAGCACTTTTTGGCTCTTACTAAGATTGACTTCTAATTGGGGACAAATGCAAGATACAAGAAAGATTCAAAAATGAATGAAAAATTAAAAACAGAGCAGACAATCACACAAGAATTTATAGTGGCTCGGTCCAATACCTACATCCACTACCTTGATTGTTCAACCAAGGATTTTCCAAATCAATCCACTATGAACGATGAAATTCACAAGCTTTCACCAAGCTTTTACAATGGCTTTTACCAGGCTCAGCCAAAACCTTTCACAATGGTTTTTATCGGAATCAACCAAAACACAATAACTAACTTTTCTAGGCAGAATTAGAACCTATTCACTCAATCAAGCAATCTAAGCTTGAATAAATTCTCTCAGAGTGTCTCGCACACTCTAAATATACAAGGAGAAGAGAAAATAAATGTGTACCTATGAACACTGACTTGATCTAAGTGGTACAAAGTGAAGTGATTATCTCAAATACAAAGATAGAAGTGAAGTGTAGTAAGAGTGCAGAAAGTTTTTGTTGGTTTTTGAGCTCTTTTTGGACTTGGAAGCCTTTATTACTTTTCTAGCCGTTGGAAGGCTCTTAAATACTTGGAAAATAAACTCTGATAGGTGTTAGGCAGTTTTTGACCATTGGAAAGAGTTTGGTGGCAGTTCTGGCTGCTAATCTGTCTTCTAGTGTTCAATTCAAATTTTCTAACAAAATGATCTTAGTTGACTAACTGACTCTTAGTTGACAAAGTCATTTCTGTTTTTTGATTCCAGTTTTTGGCAGTGAGCACTTAGTCAGCTAACTTCCTTCTTAGTCGATTAAGTTGTTTCTGTCTTGAAGTCCAGATTTCTAGCAATAGGCTCTTAGTCGACTAACTTACTTCTTGGTCAATTAAGTTGGTTCTGTCTTGAAATCTAGATTTCTAACAGTAAACTCTTAGTCGACTAACCCATTTCTTGGTCGACTAAGTCTTTTCTATTCCTCAATACTCTTGAGCCCGCTAACTTCTAATTTGAATTTTAGCTGACTAACCCTTTATTATTCAACTAAGGAGCTTTTGTTTTGTTGATCAATTGTTGCTTCTTATACATATAATTTTTTATATGTCCCTTGGAATAATTTATTTGTCACGACTCGGTACTCTCCTTGAGCCCGTGACAACCGCCGTGACGTCCCGATAGACATTCATTACCTGAAATGCCAACCGAAATCTCGCAACGTTTTAATATCAGTTTTCGCACCTCCCCTGTGAGCAACAGTTGTTAAGTGTCATATTTTGAGAGATTATAAACTATTTCCAAATCAAAACAATAGAAAAATAATTTTTTTCTCACAAAGGCATTTTGGTCATTTTTCCTCAAAAATCTCGAAACCAGCTAAAAATGTAGTATGCGAGTGGAAAACACATATTTTATAATCAAAAATAAGTTTAGATGTCTAAAACATTCATTTAAAGTGAAACTATAACTATTTGAATATAATAAAAATATTCAATAAAATATTCTATTTTCTTATAAAACAATATTTATAGAGTTACCAGTAAATAATTTTTGTAGCATAAAAACTAAACAAATTCATACATACTGTAATACAGATAACCAAAGCATAAGATTTAATTTACAGTGACACGTGGGACCACGAACTACCAAAAGTATCAAAAGCGGTAAACCTACAGTTTTTGAGGATGCAAGTCCAACTGTAGCCCTCAACAAAGTGAGCTATCTACCAACTATTCTGAGCCTGAAATGGGTGGAAATGAGGGTGGTGAGATTATATAGTCCCAGTGAGTAAACAAATACCATCTAAAATATCTAAAGCTGAGTAAATGGAGACAGATAAAATAGTTTAACATACTGTAATTCATCACCTTTCAACTCATTTCAACCAAATAAAAATCAATTCATATAAATCAAGTAATCAACATGGCTTATGAATTTCTTAAAACTTTGGCTCGTGCCAAAATCATTCTCATACTCAATAATCAGGGATACCTTGGCTGAGGGCTATCCCAACTGAGTCCGCCAAGGTTGTTAAAAAATTATGTACGCATAAATCATGTTTTTATTTTGAAAACATAGCTGTTCCTTGGCATTGGCTAAGTTCACCCTCACGTGGTGGTTTAGCGTGAAGTGAACTCTAAAGTGTTAACCTCAGGAGTTATCCATCTGCACCTCTCATACTGAGGTATGAATATAATAGGGTTACCGTGCCCCTCTAATAGGCTAGTCCACGGAACTCGTCCACTGCAGCGACCAATATATAACCCACCAAATCAATAAAATTCAACAACATGACATGGCAATTATTTTATTTTACAGCCTCTCAAGGCAAATCAACAGTTCATACTTTTTCAGTACATTTACCAATTCAGCCATTCATGCCAATATTATCATAAGCCATTCAATTCAAATCATGATTTATAACACAACAATTAGTCTCCAATTACTCCATTTTCAAAACCATCTTTCAATTTCAAGATAATTTTTAAAATCATTTCATTTAATCACATTTTGCTTATAAAACATAAAGATTTACCATTTAAACTCATTTTTCTATCAAATCACAAAAACGAATAAAAAGTACTTTAGATAATTAAGACAATAGTAAGGTTACTCACTATAATGGGAATCGAATTTCGAGTACTCTGATTATTGATTCTTGGGTACTATCTCTTTACTTTTGCCAGAATGCTCACCACCTAGACAATACACGACACATAATTCAATATATTGTGTCATACCATTATAAATCTATTTCAGGCTCTTTACTAATGCATGAAATGGGATGTGAAACACTCGGGTAACCATCTAAATACGGTGTTCTACACAAATTCAATTGTGTACCTAAATAAAACGGTATTGGCCTAATTCGATCTATCACTTGATTAATTGGCCAATATGTCCAATTTAACTCCAATTAACTCCATTTTTCTTCCAATTCTCCAAACCATCAAACACAAGTTAAATAACTTGAAATATGGCAAAATCATCCTCACATTTCTTTTTGAGAATTTCGGCCATGGTGAGTGCATCAACACTATGATTTTTCCTACTTGATTTTCTCACCATAATTCATCATTTCCTAACCAATTCACTTGAAATAAAATCAAATCCACCATCAACACTTTACAAGGAAGATTCGGCCAATGATGAACTCATGAGGAATATGTGAATTTCAAGCTTAATTCTTACACTTAACACCATAAACAACTAAAAACATCCATATATCTTAAAAATCTATCTAAATCATCATCAAATTCTCTCTCCTAGGGTTTGATCAGCACATTATCCTTCATGATATCTTGTGATTCAACCATGAAAAATGCAAAAGAATGTATGGGAAAGGTATATCACAAGTCAAAATCAAGAAATTTTACCTTTGATTGCTTAATTACTTGAAATCCACCAATTTTCTTTTGAATTTTCACCCTAGGGTTCTTGTTCTTTCTTTTCTTCCTATGTTCTTGCTTTGGGCGGCCATATGAAGAGAAATGGGCTGAAATTGTGCTGATATTTAAGCCAAATAATAAATGGATGAAAATTTGACACATGTCACCATTCCATTGGTCCATGTGTTATACTTACCCATTAAGCAATCTCTCTCCACCACTTAAATTTCCTCAATTATCAATGATAATATTGGGTAAAATCCATGTGCTGGACAAGTGTTGGGTGGTGTAAAATTACGATTTTGCCCTTGGGAGGTAAAATAACTATTTCACCCCTATGCTTGAAAAAAATGTTGAAATTAAAATTTTTCACTTCTCAAACTCAAATCATACTCCAAATGATCAATCTTAGTCAAAAATTTCATCCAACACTCACATCTTAACCTCGGGTGGCAAAATGACCATTTTACCCCTAGGTCATGAAAATTCCAATTTGACTCCAAATCGGTCCTCGAGCTCCGAATCACCATTTTAAGTCATTCTGGGGTTTTAAAATTCTCAATTTCATCTTAAAATCTCTATTTGGACTAGTTCAATGCTTAATTCAACTTAATTGTACCATTTGGTACATTGCCGTCCTTTAACGATTTTCGAGGTACCCAAGTAAGCAAACATGCATTCTTATATAAGAATGGCATAATAAACATATTGTAGAGTTGGGCTTGACATTATTTATCATTGGCATACAATTATTGTCCTGCACATTCAAGTAGAAATATTAGACACAAATAAATGGAAATATTTTATTATCATCAAAAACTAATAGAGCCAACACCTTCCACACCAAACATTGAAGAAGTGGAAACTTTCATGAGGACACCTTAACTTTTAGACATATCGAATGAACATTTTGTTTGGGATCATGTCACATCCCATTTTAGGTGGAACATGGCCGGTGTATGAACCTAGATAAGTATAGCCACTAGGCTCAATCAAGCCTCTTTATCATTAATCATTAGACATTCATCAATGGGGAAGCATACATAAAGATCCATTGGTATACAATATCAACTTAAGCATATCATCATACCGAACTTTACACATATATGGAACTTCTTAACATATTAGTGAAAGTGCAACAATTCATATATCATCAAAGTGCCACATTTTCAGTGCACCATAATCTCTCATGTCTCAACACCCTTGGGTGTCCATGTAAGCACTTGAGCCATTTTACACATTTAACATAGCATTCATAATGTAATATGCCCAAACATTTGGCTACATTATTGTAACATACTCATAATCTATAAAACATGTTCATATTTTGTAAATGTAGACATAACATAGATTGACTCATTAGCGAAACATGACCTGACTCGCTAGGCATCAATAGGCTGTTAGACACCTACTAGTGAGGAATGAATGGATCACATCTATGTGACACTAGTTGCTAGCAAAAGAGTTATCATTGATCTACAACAAAAATAATGAGGGAAAATAATGTGTGTGTCACAAAGACTCCATGAGTGGATACGAGGAAAGGGACAAGCCGAGAGATAAGAGGTTTTCATAACCATGCTATTGTAAATACATGTGACAAGTTGCTAGTACTTATAATCTAAAGAATTACGCAAGCAAAGGATATGAAGAACCTTAGTAAAAATGTGTCAAGATACGAGTTAGTAGAATGAGGATTCATGATTGAATGAGAAAGAGAAGTGGAAATGATATACATTAAATGTATTGAGTTTAATTGGTTGCTAGGAAAGTTGTCGTGGTGGCATACCGGGCGAGGTAACGAGTGATTGGCAAGTAGAAATAACGAGATACACATCCGAATCAATAGCGACAAACCGTCTTGCTATTGTAAGGTGAGTGGGGGTGCCTATTTAAAAAAAAATTCCATAGCTAAATAATGTTATACGTTTTATAAACGTTGTCAGATTTCATTAAATGCAATTGTGGAAAGCATGAGCTGTTAGCCTCGATAAGAAATTTTTAAATGGGTTTACAATGATTTATACATTGTTATTGTGGAAAGCATGAGCTAGTAGAACTCATAGGAAATTGTGGATGCAAGTTGCTTTGAAAATTGTTTTGGATATATCTATTGATGAGCTATATACGTAAAGTGTTTTCTAAACTGGGAAACAAGCCTTTTACACTGTTTTGCCTTCAAAATCTATGCCTTGTATTTGTGGGTGATATGTATAGTTTAAATGAAATAGTTAAATGATTTAAAATGCAAGTTTTGAGCATCGATTTTAGTCTGATATTTGAATAAGAGAATACACCATGCCTTTTTATGTGAAAAGTAATTTGAAAGGTTATTGAACCTTGGTTTCAAATAGTTTTAAGCGAAATACTTGGAAACCTTAATGTGATTTTTGAAAATGATTTTGACAAACCAAGTGTGTCGAGAGTAGGCCGACTGCCACTTTGGTTAATTGTGACCCTCGTGCACGAGTAAGCTCTAGCTAGAGAACCTTTGGGTCACCGACGGGCAGTTAGGTGTGGTGGGGGCCACGACCTATGATATGTATACGTGGCTAGGCCACAAGTGACCCTAGTTGAGTAAGACTCCTGGATGTGCACGGCAGAGACCACTTGATTCTCTGATGTCTGCCAGCATCGTGGAAACTGACATAGCTATAGGAATCTAGTGGAGTAAGACTCTCGGATTGTTATTACGTGGAAATGGGTCCACGTGTTGATATTATACTATCCTACTCGAAAGCTTTGTGAGTTTTCAACGCATACTCTATTGCATGGTGGGGAGTTAAGATTTTCTCTACAGCTCCCATTGTTTAAATAAAAGCTTTCAGTGCTTACTTGACAAACATGAGTTGATTTAGGTGGCTGTACATTTTGATTTCTTTACATGCCACACACTTTGGGAGCATGCATACCTTTATACTGTATTTCCTATTTTGATGGCAAATGATGTTTCAAGTAATTGAAACTCTTTCTGTTACACTTATTTTTGGCACTGTTTTGCTAAAGAAAGCATTGTGTTATGATTTTACAATATTATTTTTACAAGGCACAAATATCCTTCTTATGGTTTGGTTTATAAGATTAGCATTTTATTT
Source organism: Theobroma cacao (assembly GCF_053813885.1). Lineage (NCBI taxonomy): Eukaryota > Viridiplantae > Streptophyta > Magnoliopsida > Malvales > Malvaceae > Theobroma > Theobroma cacao. The sequence goes on from NC_142645.1 coordinate 14,043,709, forward strand.
TTGGTTTTATCATTCAAATGATATACTTATTGCTTGTTTTTCAGCTACTCCCTGCTCACGAAGTTGATGATCACTGAGTTTGTAAGACTCACCCTCTCATTTCCCTTTTTACTAATAGTGATTGGCCTAGTGTGCAATCATCGGCACTTATGGTCCATCGCATATAGGTAAAGGCATCTCATAGCATTTCATTCCAAGTCACTCCGCTACTAGAAATCGAGTTGTAGCACTTTGTTTATTTAATTGTAAATGAATAGTGGCATTGGTATAAGTATAAATTGGAGATTTTAGACTTCATTGTATATACTTATGATTATATGTTTTAAAGATTGAATTGATTATTATAATTATAGTTCAAGTTATGATATGAAAGAATATGGTTTAAACACTAATATGATTGGTGAACGAATATAGTGCATTGTCGAGAATCTCTAATAAGGCTTGCTTGGGTTTGGTGGGCTATGCCTATTAGGCCCATGCGCTGATCATGGCGCAGGATTTGGGCTGTGACAAAGTGTTAGTCAAACAACTCATGTATATATCTCTGTATCTTTCTTCAGTTAATGACCATCGATATTAACTGAGCTTCTCTATTTTCTTTATTGCTTTTGCTTTCTTCTCTGCATGCCTGATGCTTCTATTGTGAATTAACAATAACAAACCTTGGCTTATAAGGTACTTAAGGCCAAATATTTTCCGAATGGGGATTTCTTGATTGCTCTTCTTGGCTCTTGCTCAAGTTTTCTGTGGAGAAGTATTCGAGAAAGTTAGAAGATATTAAAGGAAGGCATAATATGGAGAGTTGGTACTGGATAATTAATTAATGTTAGTAATGCCTGCTGGTTACCTTATGAAACTCCTCGGTTGGATGTGGTTAGTTCCAACACAATTAATTCTGGGATGCTTGTTAGTGAGCTAATTAATTGAGGTCGACACAATGACTAGGAGGGGAAGTCTAATTAGATCACTTTTCCCACTCTTTGAAAGTGATTTAATTTTGACTATTACTTTAAGCTATAGAAGGCCATCTGATAAACAGCACTGGTATGATACAAAATCTAGTGTGTACTTCGTGCAGTTTCGGTTATAGATTGTTGTGTGATATGCTCGGTAATCATGATAAAGGTAGCTTATTGGTAGACATTTCAGGCTTTTGGAAAAAATATTAGGACCTCAAAATCCCAAGGAAAATTTTGATTTGTGGGTGGAGGGCTATAACTAATGTTTTGTCGATGAGGTCTGGTTTGTTGAAAAGGAAAATTAACGTTGAGAATAGATGTGGATTTTGTGGAATAAAGAATAAATCAACCTTCCAAGTCATATGCTGCTGTTCATTCTCAAGAGCCATCTAGTTAATGTCAAAATGGGGATTTAGAGATTTGAACAACCATTACAATTCTGTGCGACACTAGTTTATTGATTTTGTTTTCGCAGGTTGCTAAAGAAGACGCTGAAGAAATTGTATTTGTGATTTGGGCGATATGGAGAGCCCGTAATGCAATTATCTTTAAACAATAACCAGCCAATCCTCAAGAAGTTTATGCAACAACCCTATCCATGGTTAATCAGTATAGACAGGCCAATTTGGTTGCTAGTGGTAGCCAAGCACAAAACTGTCAGATAACTAGAAGATGGTGTCGTCCTCAGGGTGTGAAACTTAATATGGATGCTGCTCTTGTTAATGTTAATGGTATTAAATTGATGGTGGCTAGGTTTTTGTTAAGGAATCATGCGGGAGAAGTTATGTTTGCTGGATTCAAAAGGCGAGCAGTTAACACAAAGGTTGTTGAAGTTGAGATGAAAGCAGTGCACTGGTCCTTCCTCTACTGTAGTAGTAAAAATCTGAGGATTGATGAATTGGAGCTTGATTGCAAGGTGATCGTCAGTTGGTTGCGAGATAATCAGGTGAATGGTGGAGTCGAACATATAGTGGAGGATTGCAAAGTAATGCTGGAGAAAGCTTGTCGTTGGTAGATAGGTTACGGCTCGAGAATGTCCGATGAAGTTGCACATGCATTTCCTCAACATGGAAAAGGGTCTCAAGACGAGTATGTACTGTGGCAAAATGAGTTAAAAATGCCAATTCTAATCAAAGACTTGGTGAGCTAGGATGTTGGTGTCTTATAGTGTTTTGAAAGGGCAAAATTTGGGTATTTGGGGTGTAAGGAATACATGTTATTTAGGGTACTCTTTTTTCCTTAGTCATGGTTTTTATCCCATCGAGCTTTTCCATGAAAAGGTTTTTAATGAAGCTCTAAATACATGTAATAGGAACAAATATTTTCCCTCAGTCTAGTTAAGAGTTCTTCAAGTGCTTCTTGTAATTTTCTCAACATGTTATTTGAATTGGTTAAGAAATGAAAGATACCAATTTCAATTTTTTTTAGAAAAAAAAAAGTATACATATGATTAGGCAATAGCTAAGTGGAAGGTGTAAAATAAAAGTTTTATAGGTACCCGTAACAGAATTTTAACTTTTAAAAGAGTTAATACTTAAATATGATAACCAAGAGTACATATGACATTATTCTAAATCAATTTGCGAAATTTAAAAACTTCGTTAATAGTGTGTAGAATGTTGGTTTTTTGTGTAAACTATGGAGTTTATGTTATGCACATTGAAATTGTTATTTTTTTAAAATTAAGTTATTGTGGTGTTAAGTGTGTGTGTGTATATATACACACAATACCAAGCTATTCATTTTATATTGTAACTCAAAATTTCCCTGAACGTTAATTGTTACATAAAGAATTTTTTATATTCAATATAATTTTAATTAATTGTTAATTTTTTTGAAAATTAATTAATTGTTAATTTGTTATTATCCAATTCAATTTTTCAAAATATGCATATCTCAACATTCAAAAAGTTAAGAGAGTATTTATATAATTTTATTATAAATAAATATATTTTCAAAATTTAAAATATTAATGAAGGAGAAAACCAATTTTGTCATTTGGTTATTCACCCATTGTTCCATTTTACATGATATCATTTAGTTATAGGTCATTGGAGCTTTGAATTCGGTTCATTACGGGTTTGGGTTAGTGTAATCATTTTAGATTGGAGTCAATTCAGATACAGGTCATAATTTTGATTTTTAAATTTGGATATTTTAAGTTCATGCAGTCCATTTTTTGAGTCATACAATCTAATTAGATAGGGTTCAAAGCAAGTCGGAGCAGTTATTAGAGTTACAGGAGGTTTTGCCAATCCATTTAATTGTATTTGTTGTGCCAACAATCTAATTCAACTCTTTCTGACACTTTTGTTTCAAGTTTTGACATTTAACAATAAAATCGCATACCTTTTTTTTAGAAAAAAAAACACTATTTATGACATTTGAATCGACAACAATTTTTTTAGCTAATTCAAACATTTTCCTGATATAGAACAAAAAACGAATTGATTGATATACCTTGACAAGCAACACAAACGGAGTACAATAGAAATCGCCTTACAGGATTCAGCACAATCTACTTTTAACAAGAACTTGTGACATTGCATATATCTAAACTATAATAATTTCAACATACAAGACTACCTCAATGCTTGAAACTTGTCGTGGTAGTTTGATGAATATGAGAGAATATTTTTGGTTTTTTACCATGAAAGTCTTTATTTGGTCTTTCCCCTCCGAATGCAAGAGTCTTTTTGGGTTTCAGCTGCTTTGATTTTGCGTTTTCTCGCTGGGTTTTTTGTACAAACTGAAGATTTGCTGTTTTATTAAGAGTTTGGATGTTGACTAGGTGAGTTGTTGCTCTCTCCTCCATTTCTACTTCCCTATCCTTCTTTCCTTCCAACCATTTCCCAACTTTAGCTTTCTCCTTTTCTTTTCTCGGGTAAGTCTTTTTTTTACTTTTTCTTGACTTTTTTTTTTTAACTTGAATGGGCTTTCGGTTTGGTTGTTGAGAAAATATCATTAAGGGTGTTGATTCTTTTTTATTTTTTTCATGTTGGATCGTTCCCAAGGGTGTTGATTCTTTTTTTTCATGTTGGATCGTTCCCATATAAAATAATTTTTTTTTCACTTCAAGTTGGCCGAGCTCTGTTGCATGACCATCTTGGGTGCAAAGTTTTTATGTTCTTTTAGTTTCCTACGATTTCTCTAGAACCAAATAGTGCATGGTTTTGTTTTTCTCTTAGTTCATTCGAAAAAGTGAACTTTTTTAAAGGTAATTGAAAGAATATTTTCACTTCGAGTTGGTCGAAGCTCTATTCCATGAACATCTTGGGTGCAAAGTTTTTATTTTCTTTTAATTTCCTGCTGTTTCTTTGGAACCAAACAGTGCATGGTTTTATTTTTCTTTCAATTCATCAGAAAAGTGAATTTTTTTAAAAGTAATTGAAAGAATTTTTTTCACTTCAATTTGGCCGAAGCTCTATTGCATGACCATCTTGGGTGCAAAGTTTTTATGCTCCTACAGTTTCTCTAGAACCAAATAGTTCATGTTTTTTTTCTTTCAGTACATCGAAAAAGTAAAGTTTTTTTTTAAAGGTAATTGAGGTTCTGATTGATGGGTTTTTGTTATCTTGGACTAATTATTAATGGGTTTTCTCTGTGTTTTTTTTTTTTTTGTTTGTCTAAAGTAGTTGTAGTATATTCTTATAGTGACAATTACCCAGTTAAAGTTAGCTAATTAGTATATTCTTAATTTATTTCATGAGCATCTTCAATTCAATCTTTTGGTTCTTTATACCAATCAAAGTGTACGTAATTTGAATTCTAATTGATGGTGTTTGGTTATTTTGGGATATTGAATAGTGGGTTCTTTTTTGTTTGCTTAACTATTTGTTGATTTTATTAGTGAGATGCAATGAGGAATGCTTAATCGATGCTAACTCAATATGATATTGAAGAAGTTCAAGACTACTGCCATAATCTATGTAGGTTTCTATAAGCTTTCATTTCCGGATTGGTTCTTCCATTTGGTTGTTCTCTAGTCCAAATTTTGATGTGTTTTGGCTATTTTTATGTGACTATTTGTTTTGTTGTATTTTGTATTGTTCTTCTTGGTTCATGAATGCTTATTTATTACTTTTTATGTTTAACTGAAATTCTATATTATGACCTTTTAATTTTTGCACTCTTAACCGAATGTTTATCATCAGTGGTGAACCTGCATTTAAAGTGCTGTGAAATACTATAAAGGCGTTTCTAGATCCTAAAATCACTTCCAAGATTCATGTATGTTAATGCTTTCCTGAAAAATTTTGAAATAGATTATACTTTTTTTTTTTGGTTTTTGACTTCTCATAAACTTATGAGCTCTAAATAAATCAGATAAACTGCTTTCAGTTTTCTATATTCCAATTGTAAGTGAAGCTTGTCGCAAGTATGGAAGTGTCAAACCCTGCTTTGTAAAATAATTATTACGTCATTTACATGCTCGATAGAATGTTTGTATATTTAGGAAGTTCGAGAAATCGTTAAATGATGATATTGCCCCTAATGGTACTATTGAGTCGATTAAGCCTCGAACTAGTTCAAATAGGAATTTTAAGGTGAAATTAAGAGTTTCACAGTTCAGGGATGACTCAAAATGGTAATTCGGAGTTTGAGGATCAATTTGGAGTCAAACCGGAATTTTCACTATCTAGGGGCAAAATCGTAATTTTTCCACTCACGGATAAATTTTGAGATTTTGAGAGAATTTAGATCACATTTGACAAATTGGAGAATTGTATGAGTATAAGGGATGAAAAATATGTCTATGGGCAATTTTTCAGTTTTTGGGGTAAAAATGTAATTTTTCACTTTACGGGGGTAAAAGTGTAATTTTTAAAAATTTACCCCACCAAAACTTTGGAAACGTCTAGAAATTTCATGGAAGACATGGATAAGTGAAGAGGATTGAGTGGTAGAAAAATAAAGTCAAAAAGATGACTAGAAAAAAATAAAATAATAAAATATTCAAAAGGTAAATAAAATAATAATATTTTATTAAGCCTATTAAAAGGCTTGAAAATTCCAGAATTATTCATTGGGAGGGTCAGCCAAAACCAGCAGGAGAGAGAGAGAAATAAGAACAAACCCTAGAGTGAGAAAATTCAAAGAAAAAGTGTGATTTTTCAAGGAATCAAGTGTTTAAAGGTATGATTTTTCAAGCTTAGGTTAAGATTTATCATTTCCATGCATTTCTCCTTATTTTCCATGGTTAAATTATGTGCTTTGATGATGGATTCAAATCTGATCATATGGGTTTAGAGAGAGAAAGTTGTTAGATTAATTTGATTTTGAACTATGTTAGTGTTTAGTGTTAGTTTAGCATGTTTATGAGTAAAACAACAAGAAAAATATTCATTTTCTCCATGAATTTCTCTAGCCCGTATCTAGCCAATGGTGTGTGAGGATGAGGTTGACTTTATTTTAAGAGAATTAGATGGAAAAATGATGAATTATGAGGTTGAAAATTTAATGGGCATTTTTGGTGCAAAAAATTGAAATTTTTACCCATTAGGGGTAAAAGTGTAATTTATGATCCGAACTGATAAATTGGACCACATTCACAGTCATTGAGGTATTGTGGATATAATTGGATAATTGAAATTGAAATGGATGGAATTGGAGTTGAATTGGAGATTTTAGAAATTTATACCGTGTATAGACGAGTTAGGTTAGACACTGTGATTAAGCGATTATCCAAACATTTCACACCCTATCTAGTGCATACGCATGGATAAGAGCCTGAAATAATATATATTGATTTGACACCAATTATTAAATTTTTTTGTGTCATGTATTGTGGATAGGTGGTGAGCTATCTGATACAGGTAAAAAGCTACACCCAAGGACCGAGAATAAGAGTGTATCTACTTCTATTACAGTGAGTAAACTTACTATCGTCTTAATTATCTAGAGTAGATTTATTTAATTGTGTGATTTTATGAAAAAATGGTTTAATTGGAAAATTATTGTGTTTTATGGGAAAATGAGATTTTATAAAATAATTTTATAAAATTTTTGAAAATTTAATAATGATTTCAAAAATAGAGTAATTGGAGACCTATACTATGATTGTGTTGTTTATCCATGATTTTACATTAAATGGCTTATGATAAATGTGGGTATGACTGGTTATTTTTTGATTTAAAGAATATGTGAACTGCTTTGATTTGCCTTGAATGTGTTAAGTGAGCCATGTCATACTATTGTGATTTTATTAGTTGGTGGATTATAAAGTGGGCACTGCAGTGATGGGGGTTCCGTGGGCCAGCCTAATTAGAGGGGCACGGTTCCCAATTATTGAGCTTACCTCGATTGGAGAGGCGCGTAGGATAACTCCCGAGGTAGGATTTGAGTACACTTCACGCTGGCCACCACGTGAAATTGGGACTCAGCCAACGCCAAGGAACGGCTGTGTTGTCAGAGGTGAAATGTGTTTGTGTGTGTGACAATAAACAGCCTTGGCGGTCTCGGTAAGATGCTTTCGCGAGGTATCCCCGAGAATGAACTTTTGGCAAGGGCCAAGTTTTTGAAAAGTGCATAAGCCATGTTGAGTAATTAGATGAAATCCAATTATTTATATGGGTTGAGATGAATTATTTTAATTGTCTCCTATTACTCGGCTTTAGATTATTTTGATGATATGTCTACTCACTGGAATTTTATAATCTCACCCCTTCTTCCTATACATTTTTCAGGCTCAGAATAGGCAGTAGACTGTCAATTGCATCGAGAAGTAAATTTCGGAGTTGCATCCTAGAAAGCAAGGTTATAGACTTAAACCTTCTCAGTTATTTGGGGGCTCACGTGTCATTGTAATTTAAATTGCATACTCTAGTTTTCTATATTATAGTATGTATAAATTTATTTTGTTTTTATGTGCAGAAAATTAATTTTTTTGATGTTTCAAAAATATACATATATATATATTGTTTTACATTAAAATAGATTATTTTAATTAATATTTTTAGTTTATTTTATTATTCAAAAAAAAAGAAAAGGAAAAAAAGAGAGAGGAATGGAAAAACTGGTACAAAAGCCTTGCGAGGTCTCGAAAGGCGTTCGGGGGAAGAATGTCTATCGAGGCTTTGCGGCGGTTGTCTCTGGCTCGATGGGAGTTCCGGGTCGTGACAGGAAGCATCTTAAAGTGTCCTCAAGGACTATACATAACTTTGAAAAAGTATGAATACCTCTTTTTGTTCTGTAAATTTGCACCTCCAACTTGATTAGATTCAACTTAACTTGGTAATGTGCAGGGGAAACCTTCTTGTTGTTTTGAAGAACTTACCTGAAATGAGCATTCAAGTTATTGTTTCAATGTTTGGTGGGGTAACATTTTAAACATTTGCTACCGTTATGCTATTGAACCTCAAATTCCAAAGCTTGATTAGCCAAATTTGTGTGTGTCACGTCCCGAAACTCCCATCGAGCCCTGTGACAACCATCGCGACGTCCTGATAAACATTCATTATCCGAAATGTCAATCAAAACCTCGCAAGGCTTAACATCAGTTTTTCTCGCTTCCCCAGTAAGTATTAGTGGCTAAAATTATGTTTCGAGAGATTATAAACTATTTCCAATTCAAAACAATAGAAAATAAATTTTTCCTCACAGGGGCATTTTGGTAATTTTTTTTCAAAAATCTCGAAATCCGCTAAAAATGTAGTAAGCGAGTACAAAACATAGAATTCATAATTAAAAATGAGTTTTAAAGTCTAAAATCTTCATTTAAAACGAAATTACGATTATTTGGATATAATAAAAAAAAATTAAGTAAAATATTATATTTTTTTATAAAACAATAGTTATAGAGTTATACGTAAATAATTTTTATAGCGTAAAAGCTAAATAAATTCATACATACTGTAATACAATAAGTCAGAGTATGTAATTTAATTTACAATAACAAGAGGGCCCCCAAATAAACAAAAGTAAAAAGGACTGTGAACCTACAGTTTGGAAAATACAGATCTAACGGTAGTCCTCGATGAGATCAGCTATCTACAGTCTATACTAAACCTGAAATGGATGGAAAGGAGGGTGGTGAGATTATAAAATCCCAATGAGTAAACAGACATCATCATAAACATCTAGAGTTGAGTACATGGAGACAATAAAGTAAATCATCGTAAACTGGGTCAAAGTATTAGAATACATTTCATTTAAAATACGTGAAGAGGCTTATGAATCTCATAAAAACTAGGCTTGTGCCATAAATCCATTCGCAGGGACACCTTGGTCGAGGCATCCTACCGAGACCGCCAAGGCTATTAAAATTCACATTTCACATAAATCATGTTTTTGTTTTGAAAACATAGTCGTTCCTTGGCGTTGGCTGAGTTCCCCTTCACGTAGTGGTTTGGCGTGAAGTAAACCCTAAGCTTTACCCCAGGAGATACCCTACGCGCCTCTCCGTTCGATGTAAGAATATAATGGGTTTTACCGTGCCCCTCTAAAAGGCTGGTCCACAGAAACCCTGTCACAACCCGGAACTCCCATCAGGCTCGTGACAACCGCCGCGACGTCCCGGTAGGCACTCATTACCCCGAATGCCGATCGAAACCCCGCAAGACTTAGCATCAGCTTCCGCATCTCCCCAGTGAGCGACAGTTATTAAATCTTGCATTTCAAAAAATCATAAGTCATTTCCAAATCAAAACAATAAAATATTATTTTTTGGCTCACAGGGGCATTTTCGTTATTTTTCTTCGATAATACCGAAACTCGCCAAAAATATGGTGTAATAGCTAAATATGTTCATACATATTTTAAATCAAATAACTAAAGTATAAAATTACTTTTACAATGACACGTGGGCTCCCAACTAACCAATAAGATGCGAGTCTGTGGACCTATAATTTTGACAATGCAAGGCTAACTGAAGTCCTTGATGCAATCGGCTATCTACCGACTATCCCGAACCTGAAATGTGGAAAATTGAGGGTGGTGAGATTATAAAACCCCAGTGAGTAAACAGACACCATCTAAACTATCTAAAGGTGAGTAAATGGAGACAATTAAAAATTATTAACTTCAGTCAATTTTTCACATCACGAATATTCATTTCAACCAAATAATCAATATGGCTCGTGAATTACTCAAAACTTGGCTCATGCCAAATCCTGTACTCGGGGACACTTGGACCAGGGGCATCCAACCGAGTCCGCCAAGGCTATTAAAAATTCATATTTCGCATAAATCATATTTTTATTTTGAAACATAGCCGTTCCTTGGCGTTGGCTGAGTCTCACTCTCACGCGATGGTCCACGTGAAGTGCACTCAAAAAGCCCACCTCAGGAGATACCCTACGCGCCTCTACGACCGAGGTGAGAATATAAAAGAGTTTACTGTGCCCCTCTAATAGGCTGGCCCACGGAACCCCGCCACTGCAGTAGCTAATCTTTTATCTACCACCTAATTTATAAAATCTTTTTACTGCATGACATGGCAATTTATCGCAACCTAGCCTCTCAAAGCTGAATACATAGTACAAATAATTCTAACACCAAAATCAGTTTAGCCATTCATGCTCATTTATTGTCATAAGCCATTCAATTTAAAACCATAAATTTATAACACAAGCAGGCAGTCTCCAATTACTCTATTTTCAAAACCAGTATTCGATTTTCCAGAAAATTTATAAAATCATTTTCTAAAATCACAATTTCTTTTAAAACATAGCAATTTACCATTTAAACCCATTTTTCATAAAATCACACAATTGTATAAAACTACTCTAGATAATTAAGACGATAATAAGTTTACTCACAGTTTTCAAAAACTAAATTCGGGTACTCCAACTATTACTCCTCGGGTGCGATTTCTTCGCCCTTGCTAGAGGATTCGCCACCTTGACAAATTACACAATTAAGAGGTTTACTACTTTGGTACTAAACCAAAATAAACTAATTTATACTACTAATGCATGATATGAAGTGCAAAATGTCTAAATTTTGCCTAAACGAGATGTTAGCCTATTTCGGTCTTTTATCTGATAAATCGATATACGCGTCCGTTTAAACTCCAAATTAATTTTTTTCAGTTTCTATACCTCAATTGCACACAAATTGACTGAAAGTCCCTCAGTGTGGTGCAAATTATCAGTCCCGATAGCAAATTACGAAAATACCCCTAGTGGGTAAAAATTCGTATTTTTGCTCCGAAAATTCCCATTATTTTCTAGGCTCATAATTCATCATTATTCATCATAATTCCTCAAATAAACATCAAGATCAGTAGCCAATATTCCCCTAGAAAATTCGGCATAATGGGTTTCAATGGGAGAAAATTATTTCTCTAGCTTATTTTTGCTATATTTCAATATAACCTAACTAAAATCACTTAATTCAATTAAAATCAACCAAAACTCAAGCTCAAAACTCATCCATGGAGGTTTGGCCAGCATGGGTGTCCATACCCACTTTCTAATTTTGCATGGAAATGAGAAAAAAATGCATGGGTAGTGAAAATCACAAGGAAAATCAATGAAATTTACCTTTTTAATGCTTGATTTCTTGATTTCTCTTGATTTTCCCCAAATTTTTCAGATAGGGTTCTTATTTCTTTTCCCCCTTTTTTCTCCTGGTTTGGACAGCTTGAAGAAGATGAGAATTCTGGAAATTTTGACCTTTTTAAAGGCTAAAATAATATAATATTATTTTATTCATTTTTTTTGTTTTATTAATTTCTTAAATTCTAGCCATCCATTTGTTTCCAAATTTTCACCATACACTTGTCCCAGATATCCATAGCTTAGATAAAATTCTCATACTTATCCAAAGTCTTGGTGGAGTAATTTTTTAAATTTACACTTTTGCCCCCGTAAAGTCAAAAATTACATTTTTGCCCCAAAAACTGAAAAATTGCCCATTGACATATTTTTCATCCATTATACTCATACCATTCTCCAATTTGTCAAATGTTATCTAAATTCTCTCAAAATCTCAAATTTTGTTCGCGGGTGGAAAAATTAAGATGTTGCCCCTACACTCCAGAAATCACCGAAATTAAACTTTTTCACTGCCAAACCCTCAAATTATACTCCAATACTCAAATCATACTCCAATAAGTTAAATGGGGCCAAAAAAAAATCTTTTCTAAAAATTTCCATTTTGTCCTCAGGTGGTAAATTACCATTTTACCCCTAAATAGTGAAAATTCCGGTTTGACTCTGAATTGATCCTCGAACTCCGAATTACCATTTTTAGTCATCCCTGAACTGTGAAACTCTTAATTTCACCTCAAAATTCCTATTTAAACTAGTTTGAGGCTTAATCAACTTCATAGTACCATTAGGGGCAATATCATCTTTTAACGATTCTTCGAACTTCCTAAACATGCAAACATTCTATTGAGCATGTAAATGACGTTGTAATTATTTTATAAAACAGGGTTTGACAAACCCCCTACTGCAGTGATTAATTAATATATAATCCACCATATAATAAATTTTTGACGACATGACAGGGCTAATGAAATACTACCCAGTCTGCAAGGGTAAAATAAAACAATTCATAAAACACAGCCCAGCCAGTCATGCCAACACAATAACAATATAACATAAGCCATCAATTTAAACAATCAAATTGCCACAATTAACAGTCTCCGTGTACTCTATTTTTTTCAAAATCATTATTAGTTTCAAAACAATTTATAATTTAATTTCATTGGATCACCTTTATTCATAAAACATGAAAATTTACCTTTTAAACCTTAAAAACCACCCTAGATAATTAAAATGACAGTAAGTTTACTCACAATGTCTAGAATGCAGACTTTTGAAGTACTCTGTCTACTGGTCTTTGGATACAATTTCCTTGTCTTTATCGAATTACTCACCACCTTGACACAGTACAAAATTGAAAAATTCACCACCTTGATACTAAATTGAAATTAAACTAATTTAGGCTACTAATGCATGATATGGAATGCAAAAATGTCCAAATAGCCGTTTAAATACGGTATTCGACCTAATTCGCACTATTCTCAATCTAATCAGCTAAAATCTTCAATTTAACTCCAAATCGATTCTTTTCACTTTCTACACTCCAATTATACCTAAATTACCTCAGTGACTATGAATAAGGCTCAATTTATCAGCCTCGGGTCAATAATTACACATGTCTATATGTTGAGCAAATATTCGTATTTTCGAACCAAAATTTCCTATTTAATTTTTAGCCTCACCAAACATCAAATATCATCAAAATATCATCAAATATCATCAAATTCAGCCACAATATTCTCCCTAGGAAATTCGGCCAATGATGGTAATCGGGAAAAATGAATTCTTTTCTTATTGTTTTGTTTCTAAATATGATAAACTAACTTAAAACACTAACATAACTTAAAATCAAATCAATCTAACTTCATTCTCTCTCCATTCCCATTTGGGCAGCCATGAATTCACCATGTAAACATGAAATCTAACCATGGAAAATAAGGAGAAAAGCATGGGAAAGGTAGATCACAAGTCAAAATCAACAAATTTTACCTTTGATTGCTTGATTCCTTGAAATCCCACACTTTTTCTTTAATTTTCCCACCTAGATTTCTTGTTTTTCTTTTCCTCTCTTTGTTCTTGCTATGGCCGGCCACATGAAGAGAAAATAAGCTGATTTTTGCTGATTTTAAAGCTAAAAAATAAATGGATAATAACTTGACACGTGTCACCATATTATTGATCCATTTTTAATTTCTTAACTATTAAGCTTTCTCTCTCCACCACTTAAATTCCTTCAATTATCCATGATAATATTGGATAAAATTCATGTTCTGGACAAGTGTCGGGTGTGTAAAATTATAATTTTGCCCTTAAAGTGGTAAAATTATCATTTTACCCCTATGCTCTGAAAATACTGGGATTACAATTTTTTTCACTTATCAACCTCAAATTATACTCCAATGAGTCAAATGTGATCAATCTTGATCAAAAACTTCTTCCAATATTCCAATTTTATCCTCAGGTGGAAAAATTACCATTTTGCCCCTAGATAGTGAAAATTTCGATTTGACTCCAAATTAATCCTCGAACTCCGAATCACCATTTTAAGTCATTCATTGACTGTAAAATTTTCAATTTCACCCTAAAATCTCTATTTGATCTAGTTCGAGGCTTAAATCAACTTTGTTATTCCTCTAGGTACAATACCGACTTTTGTAAATTTTTTGAGACTCTCCTAGAGTGAGACCCTGTCAAACTCGATTAAAAGACGATATTGTACTGAGTGGTACAACTAAGTTAAATCGAGCCTTGAACTAGTTCAAGTAGAAATTCTAAGAGGAAATTGAAAATTTTGAAAACCCACAGAATGGCTTAAAATAGTGATTCGGAGTTCAAGGTCCAGTTTGGAGTCCATCAGGAAAATTGACCGATTAGGGACAAAACAGTCATTTTACCATTTCATGATTAAATGGAGATTTTTAGCCAAGATTTGATCACATTTAACCAAGAGTAATGATATGAAATATAATTATGATTATTGGAGTATAAAATGATGTTTAGCAGTGAAAAAAAATTATGATTCCTGGTATTTTTGGAGCACGAGAGCAAAATGGTAATTTTGCCATTAGAGGACTAAACGAGAATTTTTATAAAATGAGTTTTTTGCCCCATTTGTTAATATTGATCAATGTTAGTGTTATTTGAGGTTGAAAAGTAGAAATAATTTGATTTCGGTACATTTCGGAGTATAGGGGTAAAATCATAATTTTTTCACCTCGGGGCAAATCGGTAAATTTTTTTGCCCCAGCACTTGTCAAGGCCAAGGGATTTTATTCATCCTATAAATGGATAAACATGAGAAATGTGTGGTGGAGAGAGATTGCTTAATGGCTAAGTATGACACATGGACCAATGGAATGGTGACATGTGTCAAAATCTCATCCATTCATTATTTTATTTATAAAAGGCATAAAAATCAGCCCATTTATCCCATAGTGATCAGCCAAACCAGAAGAGAAGAGAAACCAAGGAAGAACAAGCCCTAGGTGGGAAAAAAATTAAAGAGAAAGTGAAGAAATCAAGGAAACAAGCTAGGTAAGTTAAAATTTCTTTAATTCTCCTTGATACCTAGCTTACCCATGCTTTTGTTCTTGATTTCCATGGTTGAATATTGAGTTATCATCATGAATTCAATTCTGAAAAATGGGTATGAAAGAGGAATTGTTGTTGGAATAATTTGATTTTAGACTATGTTAGTGTTTAGGGATAGTTAAGCATGGTTATGAACAAAAACACAAAAGAAATATTCAATTTCTCTAGGGTTCTTTGTTGGCCGAACCATGAGGGTTGAATATCAATGGGGGATTGTTTTTATTTCAAGGAAAATGGCATGGAAAATGATGAATTAAGGTGAAATGGTTATGTAGAAAAAAAAAATCAATGCTAGTGCACCAAATGACCAAATTTTTCTATAAGGAACTGTGAAGGTTCTAATGTTGAATTTGGCTTTATTTAAATGTATGTGGTAAATTAAGGTATTAGAGGAGAAATGAATTAATTTGGAGGTGATTTGGACACAATCGTCAATTAATCGGGTGATCAGTCGAATTTAATCTATACCGTGATTAAGCGATAATCGGACATATTTTTGCATTTACATATCAAGTATTAGTAATTTAAATTAATTTATATCAATTTAGGGACAATATAGTAAATTCCTCGACTTTGTTATTTGTCAAGGTGGTGAGACATCCGAAAAAGGTAAAGGAATTGGGCCTGAGGACTATTAGTCTGAGTTCACCTGGAATCCGGATTTTCGACACCTGTGAGTGGACTTACATTTCAAACTTGTTTTGGGGAATATGAAAGATTCTATCTAACTTGTCTTAGAAAATGTACCTTGGGAACAAGCTTTTAGTAAAATGATTTTATATTGTGAAAATGTGCTATACAATGGTTTATGTGTTATCACAATATGATAAAATGCATGATATGCATTGGATGCTTCTTTACATGTTGATTTGAACCCGACTATGTGCGAGTAGGAGTGCACATAAGTCGTTGCTGACCCAGCTATGTGCGAGTAGGAGTGCACATAAGCCGTTGTTGACCAGCTATGTGTGAGTGGGAGTGCACATAAGCCGTTGCTGCCTCCGTAACTTATAGGGCTGGATGTTTCGTGATTTTCCACCCTATGAGTGCTTTGATAGGTATGATCTATGGCGAAGTATGACTCTCCGCTTATGAGCTTGGAAGAGGAGGGAAGGAACTGCTCCGTTGCTTCGTGATCCGGAGTGAAGTGCACCTCTTGCCGAGTGAAGGGGGGGAAGCTTGGAAGAGGAGGGAAGGGACTGCTCCGTTGCTTCGTGATCCGGAGTGAAATGCACCTCTTGCCGAGTGAAGGGGGGGATGCTTCGTGATCTCTCACCCCCTAGTGACAATAGCATAAGCCGTTGCATATGAGATGATGTGTAAAGCCCGACCTTATAAAATACTATTCATGACATACATGTGATGATAGCATGATTGCATGCTAGGAGAGTCTCGAAAAATTTACAAAAGTCGGTATTGTACCTAGAGGTACAACAAAGTTTATTTAATCCTTGAACTAGATCAAATAGGAATTTTAAGGTGAGATTAAGAGTTTCACAATTCATGGATGACTTAAAATGGTAATTTGGAATTTGAAGATCAATTTGGAGTCAAATCGGAATTTTCACTAACTAGGGGCAAAATGGTCATTTGCCACCTGGGGACAAAATGAGAATTTTAGAAAAGATTTTTTTTGACCCCATTTGACTTATTGGAGTATAATTTGACTTATTGGAGTATGATTTGAGGTTTAGAAGTGAAAAATTTTAATTTCGGTATAATTTGGAGTAAAAGGGTAAAATGGTAATTTTGCCACCTCAGGGGCAAAATTGTAATTTTCCACTACTAGGATATTTTTCCAGCACATAGTCTTCTTTTATCTTCATCTTTGACCCTTGACTAATCATGTGGTGGAGATAAAATGTTTAAATTTTTAAAATTTTAAAAACGGACCAATGACATGATGCCACGTGTCATGCCTTTATTAATTTATTATTTTCCTTTTTAAAAGGCACAAAAATCAGCTCGTCTTCCACCCCATGGCCGGCCAAACCAGCAAGAAGAGAGAGAAAATAAAAACAAAACCCTAGAGAGCGAAAATCAAAGAAAAAGTGTGAATTTTCAAGGAAATTAAGTGAAAAATGTGAGATTTTTTTATTAGGCTTGAGTTTTCTTATTCCCAAGCATTTCTCTTTATTTTCCATGATTAAATTACATGTTTTCATAATGAATTCAATTCTGAAAAAATGGGTTAGGAGAGAGAAAGTTGTTGGATTTATTTGATTTTAATTTATGTTAGTGTTTTTAGTTAGTTTAGCATATTTAGAAACAAAACAACAAGAAAAGAATTTATTTTCTCCCCAAACCATTAATGGCTGAATTTACCATGTAGTGAGTGAGGATGAGTTTGATTTTATTCTAGGAGAATTGGTTAAGGAATAATGAATTATGAGCCTAGAAAAATAATGAGAATTTTCATAGCAAAAATATGAATTTTTACCCACTAGGGGTATTTTCATAATTTACTATCGAGACTGATAATTTGCACCATACTAAGGGACATTAAGTTAATTTGAGTGCAATAGAGGTATCGAAACTGAAAAGAATTAAATTGTAGTTTAAACGGACGGGTTAGGAATTTAATCGGGTGATAAGACGAATTAGGCCAGTACCGGGTTTAGATAGTTACCAGTGCATTTTTGCATTCGATATCATGCATTGTGTGAGACCCTGTCAAGCTCGATTAAAAGACGGTATTGTATCGAGTGGTACAACTAAGTTAAATCGAGTCTTGAACTAGTTCAAATAGAAATTCTAAGAGGAATTTGAAAATTTTAAAACCAACAGAATGGCTTAGAATAGTGATTTGGAGTTCAAGGTCCAGTTTGGAGTCCATCAGAAAATTGAACAATTAGGGACAAAACGGTCATTTTTCCATTTGATGATAAAATGGAGATTTTTAGCCAAGATTTGATCACATTTGACCAAGAATAATTATATGAAATATAATTATGATTATTGGAGTATAAAATGATGTTTAGCAGTGAAAAATTTTGATTCCCGATATTTATGGAGCACAAGGGCAAAATGGTAATTTTACCATTAGAGGACTAAACGAAATTTTTTTTAAGCAATTTTTACCCCATTTGGTTAATATTGATCAATATTAGTGTTATTTTAGATTAAAAAGTAGAAACAATGAGATTCCGGTACATTTCGGAGTATAGGGGCAAAATCGTAATTTTTTTCGTCTCGGGGGCAAATCAGTAAAATTTTCGCCCCAGCACTTGTCAAGACCAAGGGATTTTAATTGTGGTAGGATTGGATAAATACCAGAATATTTGTGGTGGAAAATTAAGAAGAAAAAGTCAAAAAGTTAAAAATTTGGGCTAATAAGCATGTGACACATGGCATGCTTGATTATTTTATTATTTTCTATAGAAATCAGCCCACTAAATCCCCAATTCCCTCACCATATTCGGCCTAGACATCCAGCAACAAGAAAAAAGGAAGAACAAAAGGAAAAACAAGAAAACCTAGGTGGAAATTCAAAGAAAAAGTGAAGAAATCAAGGAAACAAGCTAGGTAAGTTAAAATTTCTTTAATTCTCCTTGATACCTAGCTTACCCATGCTTTTGTTCTTGATTTCCATGGTTGAATATTGAGTTATCATGATGAATTCAATTCTGAAAAATGGGTATGGAAGAGGAATTGTTGTTGGAATAATTTGATTTTAGACTATGTTAGTGTTTAGGGATAGTTAAGCATGGTTATGAACAAAAACACAAAAGAAATATTCAATTTCTCTAGGGTTCCTTGTTGGCCGAACCATGAGGGCTGAATATCAATGGGGGATTGTTTTTATTTCAAGGAAAATGGCATGGAAAATGATGAATTAAGGTGAAACGGTTATGTAGAAAAAAAATTTGATGCTAGTGCACCAAATGACCAAATTTCTCTATAAGGAATTGTGAGGGTTCTAATGCTGAATTTGGCTTTATTTAAATGTATGTGGTAAATTAAGGTATTAGAGGAGAAATGAATTAATTTGGAGGTTATTTGGACACAATCGCCGATTAATCGGGTGATCGGTCGAATTTAATCGATACCGTGATTAAGCGGTAATCGGACATATTTTTGCATTTACATATCAAGCATTAGTAGTTTAAATTAATTTATATCAATTTAGGGACAATATAGTAAATTCCTCGACTTTGTTATTTGTCAAGGTGGTGAGACATCCAGAAAAGGCAAAGGAATTGCGCCTGAGGACTATTAGTCAGAGTTCACCCGAAATCCGGATTTTCGACACCTGTGAGTGGACTGCCTATTAAAATTGTTTTGGGAATATGACTGTTTTGAACAAAGTGTTTGAATGATTTTATAACTTTTTTTATGAAAATGAATGCCTTGGGAACAAGCTTTTGAGAAAAGGTTTATGTTATGAAATGTAGTTATTATGGATTTCTGTGTGGCTGCATTATGTTGATATACATATATGCTTGAATATAATGTTGTGTAATTATGTTGACTCGGCTATGTGCGAGTAGGGAGTGCGCATAAGCCGAGGATGACCTGGTTATGTGCGAGTAGGGAGTGCGCATAACCCGGTGATGACCCGGTTATGTGCGAGTAGGGAGTGCGCATAACCTGATGATGACCCAACCATGTGCGAGTAGGGAGTGCGCATGAGTTGGTGATGATGATGATGAGTTGGTGATGATGATGATGCGTTGGTGAGATGATGATGATGGGTATATACATATATATATATATATATATATATATATATATATATATATATATATATATACATATGTAAATATGTGTGATATAGCAAATGGATGGACAATGATTTATGGATGTGATGTACATGAAAGTTGAGACATTGTACTTTGAGAATTTTCATGAATGTTAGGTTGATTTTATTAGTTTAGCAGGATGGCTTTTTGTTGAGTGAGGAAAAATGTTTCTCTTGTTGCTTTGTTTTCACTGCATCGAAATTCATGCTCGTTGTAGCGAAAAACTCTGCGGTTTGGAGGGGTTTTAAATAGGAATGAACTAAATTGCATTGTTTTGAAACAAGTGCATCATGATTTTAAATTTTTTTTAATTGTTGCTTGTTCCCTTCCTTGTTCACTCACTAGGTTTATACTCACCATTTTCAAATTCATGTTTTCAGATCACGAGGTAGCCGATAATTAGGACGAGGTGTCCTTGTAGATCTGTGTACATCTTCTGGTAGGTGTCTCGGCATTCGGTAGCTGTATATCCATCCGAGTCACTCCGCTGGAGGTCGAGTATTATTTTGTTATGTATAGATGAACTTAAATGTAAATTTTAAAAGAGTAATGCTAGTACGAGTTCGCAATGTATATTACTATTTTGACTCAAAGTCATGAAATAGGACTTAGTGATAATAAATAGAATCATAAGTAAGATAAATAATAGGCTTGCTTGGGTTTAGTGGATTACGTCCATTGGATCCATGCGCCAGTCATGACCCGGAATTTGGGTCGTGACACATTGGTAGTCTAAATTAGTTTAATTTTGATTTAGTACCAACTTAGTGAAATTCTCGATTTTGTACTGTGTCAAGGTGGTGAGTCCTCCGATAAAGGCAAGGAAATTGCATCCGAGTACCAGTAAACAGAGTGCTTCAAAAGTCTGCATTCTAGACATTGTGAGTAAACTTACTGTCATTTTAATTATCTAGGGTGGTTTTTAGATGCTTTCATGAATTCTATGAAAAAAGAAATTTAAAAAGGTAAATTTTCATGTTTTATGAATAAATGTGTTTCAATGAAATTAATTTATAAATTGTTTTGAAATTAATAGTGATTTTGAAAAATAGAGTACACGGAGATTGTTAATTGTGGCAGTTTGATTGTTTAAATTAACTGGCTTATGATAAATCGAGCATGATTGGCTAGTTGGCAATTGTATTGAAATGCGAATTGTTTGGTTGTCTTGAAAAACTGCGAATTACAAAATTGTCATATCATGTTATTGAGTTTTATTATATGGTGGATGATATATTAATTAATCACTGCAATAGGGGGTTTCTGTGGACCAGCCTTTAGAGGGGCACGGTAAACCCCATTATATTCTTACCTCGAACGGAGAGGCGCGTAGGGTATCTCCTGGGGTAAAGTTTAGGGTTCACTTCACGCTAAACCACCACGTGAGGGGGAACTCAGCCAACGCCAAGGAACGGCTATGTTTTCAAAACAAAAACACGATTTATGTGAAATGTGAATTTTAATAGCCTTGGCTGTCTCGGTAGGATGCCTCGGCCAAGGTGTCCCCGAGAATGGATTTATGGCACAAGCCTAGATTTTTATGAGATTCATAAGCCTCTTTACGTGTTTTGAACAAAAGGTGTTCTAATGCTATAACCCAATTTATGATGATTTACTTTATTGTCTCCATGTACTCAACTCTAGATATTTATGATGATGTCTGTTTACTCATTGGGATTTTATAATCTCACCACCCTCCTTTCCACCCATTTCACGTTCAGTATAGACTGTAGATAGCTGATCTCATCGAGGACTACAGTGGGATCTGCATTTTCCAAACCGTAGGTTCACAGTCCTTTTTACTTTTGTTTATTCGGGGATACTCTTGTTATTGTAAATTAAATTAAATATTTTGGCTTACAGTATTTAAGTATGTATAAATTTATTTAGCTTTTACGCTATAAAAAAATTATTCACGTATAACTCTATAAATATTGTTTTATAAGAAAATAGAATATTTTACTTAATATTTCTTTTATTTTCTTATTATATTCAAATAACCATAATTTTGTTTTAAATGAAGATTTTAGACTTTTAAACTCATTTTGAATATGAATTATCTGTTTTGTACTTGTATATTACGTTTTAGCCAGTTTCGAAATCTTTGAGAAAAATGACCAAAATACCCTTGTGAGATGAAAAAAATTAATATTTTATTTATTTAAAGTTGGAAATAGCTTAAAATCTTTTAGAACACGATATTTGACAATGGTTGCTCACAAGGGAATAGAGAAACTGATAGTAAAGCCTTGCGGGGTTTCGGGTTCACATTCCGGGCAATGAGTGTCTACCGGGACACCGCGACGGTTGTCACGGGCTCGAGGGGAGTACCGGGTCGTGACATGATGATGATGGGATGATGTGCATGATGATGATGATGGGATGGTGTGCATGTTGATGATGGGTATATGGTTGTAAATGCAAATATGTAAGCATTTGTTTTGTTGAAATTTAGAAGTTTACATGTGTTACATGTTGCTATTGTTATTTTAGCAGGATGACTTGTTTTAAGGGAAAAAAGAGACTTTTTCCTTGATGTTCTGGTTCTCGCTGCAGCGAGAATGAAGTTCGTTACAAGGAGAAACTTTCTGTCCATTTTGCTAA
This sequence comes from Theobroma cacao, assembly GCF_053813885.1. Taxonomy (NCBI): domain Eukaryota; kingdom Viridiplantae; phylum Streptophyta; class Magnoliopsida; order Malvales; family Malvaceae; genus Theobroma; species Theobroma cacao. The sequence goes on from NC_142645.1 coordinate 14,066,098, forward strand.
CTTGTGGGTTTTTGCCATATTTCCCATTTCTTTGGTACCATAGTTAAGCATGGATTTTTGTAAAGTGATTTACTCATGTGGGGTTTACATGAGGGGTTTAAAAAAGCTAAAACAATTGCATGGTTTTGAGAAAATGAATGCATCATGATTTCGATAAACATTCCTTATGGTATGCTTGTTCCCATCTTGTTCACTCACTGAGTATTGTACTCACGTTTTATAAAAATTCATGTTTTCAGATCAGGTGACTGTTGGACCCTAGATCGAGCAATCCCCATACTGCATCTCCTGGGTATGTGTCTGGCATTCGATAGTAATCCCTTTTATTGTAAATGTCTCCGCTAGAAGTCATGGGTCCTTTTGTATTATGAATACAATCTAACAATGTGAATATGTGTATGCAATGTAAATTGCTAAATACATGACTAGTATAGTGCATGTATATTATTATCGATAATGCCATTATGTTTTGGCTATGTTCACACGCAAAAAAAGGTGTGTGTGTATGCATGATATGTTAAATTTGTTAAGCAAAGGTAAATGGATAGGCTTGCTTGAGCTTAGTGAGCTATGCTCATTGAGCTCATGCGTCGGTCATGGCCCAGGAAATTGGGTCGTGACACCTAGCATGCAAACATGTTATCCATCACATGTATGTTATGACAAGTATGTTATAAGGTCAGGCTTTACAGTGTGAGCATTGTAAACTAAAAATAGAAGCATCTTAAACTTTGTCTATGATCTATTCTGCACTAATAAATAAAAGGTCTATCCTCTTTGTCTTGATTATTGACATCGCGTATGTCATCCATTTTAGTCCCAAATCTCTAGCTATGATTCTATCTCAATTCCCTTTATTGCTTCAATGGTTATAAAGTGTGTAATCAACCATAGTTTCCTACAAAATTAACATGGTTTTCTTGGAGACTATACAAGGGTTACTTATGCTGTTTCCATATATACTCATGAGTGTGTACAGCCAATCCAGTGAGACTTTTAGAAACTTCCATCCCATTTATTTTGTGTTGTAAATGAAAGTATTAGCTTCCACAACACATATTACTAATGTGCTCTTAGTCCTTTCATTTTACTCCCAAAGTCATGTAAAAAGATTATGCAACCTTTCTTTCTAGCTTTAATTGTTATATATTGAAGTCAGGGATAGAGTGGTATAAACATGGTTTGGTTGAAGTCTAGGGAGTTGTTCTGTTTGTATCAAGCAACCACCTGCCATGTTCTGCCATCTAATGCATGCTCAAATATCTGTAAATATGAGTATGTCAACAGTCGTTTTCTCATAGATTTGTTCTATCAGTTGACTGCAGAACTCTTATCGAGTAATGGAAATGTAATCGTAAAGTCTAGCCAACCTGCTATGTTGCGGTTTAGAAGCTTACCAGTTCAACTTGCACGAACATTTCTCATGAGTATACCTTTCTTGCATGAAATTTCAAGTGAGACACAAAACGATAAAATTTGAGATATTAAGATACAAAAGACATCCAAGAACTGAAGCTGTTAAAGTAATTTCGGCTCCAAGGGCTGGCACTTCATCACTTCCATAGTTGTACGAAGCTCAACTCATTATGAACTCACAGTTACCTTGGACAAAATAATTGCTCCACAATTGGAAGTGGATGTTGTGGACATCTCTCTATGTTTACATAATGCAAAATGCCCCATACTTTGATATGGTGATAAATAAAGTTGGTCGGATGCGAATTGAGGCATAATAAGGAACTTTAGGAACCAAAGAGACAAGATAAAATTTTTAGAATAGAATAATATTTTATTAATAAAATATTATTAAAATATTAATATTTAGTCGGATGTTGAAATCAGTCATGAAGAATGATCATATGGTTGATCCAAGTAGGGGAGAAGATGTCAAGCCTGACTCTATAAAATACTTGTCATGACATACATGTGATGGATAACATGTTTGCATGCTAGGAGAGTCCCCAAAAACTTACAAAAGTCGGTATTGTACCTAGAGGTACAACAAAGCTGATTTAAGTCTTGAACTAGATCAAATAGAGAATTTAAGATGAAATTAAGAATATTAAAGTCCCAGAATGGTTTAATATGGTGATTGGGAGTTTGAGGATCAATTTGGAGTCAAACCGAAATTTTCACTATCTAAGGGCAAAATGGTAATTTTGCCACCTGAGGATAAAATTAGAATATTGGAAGAAGTTTTTGATCAAGATTGATCACATTTGACTCATTGGAGTATAATTTGAGGTTGATAAGTGAAAAAAATTGTAATCCCGGTATTTTTGGAGCATAGGGGTAAAATGGTAATTTTACCACTTCATGGGCAAAATTGTAATTTTACACACCCCACACTTATCCAGCACATGGATTTTATCCAATATTATCATGGATAATTGAAGGAATTTAAGTGGTGGAGAGAGAAAGCTTAATAGTTAAGAAATTAAAAATGGACCAATGGGATGGTGACATGTGTCAAGTTAATATCCATTTATTTTTTTAGCTTTAAAATAAGCAAAAATCAGCTTATTTTCTCTTCATGTGGCCGGCCATAGCAAGAACAAAGAGAGGAAAAGAAAAACAAGAAACCTAGGTGGGAAAATTAAAGAAAAAGTGTGGGATTTCAAGGAATCAAGCAATCAAAGGTAAAGTTTCTTCATTTTGACTTGTGATCTACCTTTCCCATGCTTTTCTCCTTATTTTCCATGGTTAGATTTCATGTTTTCATGGTGAATTCATGACTGCCCAAATGGGTATGGAGAGAGAATGAAGTTAGATTGATTTGATTTGAAGTTATGTTAGTGTTTTTAGTTAGTTTAGTATATTTAGAAACAAAACAACAAGAAAAGAATTCATTTTCCCCCATCACCATTATTGGCCGAATTTTCTAGGGAGGATATTGTGGCTGAAATTGATGATATTTCATAATATTTGGGTGATATTTGATGTTTGGTGAGGCTAGAAATTAAATGGGAAATTTTGGTGTGAAAATTTAAATTTTTACCTAATGTGTAGACATGTGTGATTATTAACCCGAGACTGATAAATTGAATCTCATTCACAGTCATTGAGGTAATTTAGGTAAAATTGGAGTGTAGAAAGTGAGAAGAATTGATTTGGAGTTAAATTGAAGATTTTAGCCGATTAGGGCGAGTATAGTGTGACTTAGGTCGAATATCACATTTAAGTGATTAATCAGACATTTTGCATCCCATCACATGCATTCATTTAGATTTAGAGAGCCTGAAATAGTTTATGATAAATTCACACAATTTATTGAAATTTGTGTCACGTATGATGTATAGGTGGTGAGCCCTCTAACAAAGGTAAAGAGATTGTGCCCGAAGACCGGGAATAGGAGTATATCGAACTCCTAGTACTGTGAGTAACCTTACCATCATTTTAATTATCTAAAGTATGTTTTTATAAGGTTTTGATGAAATTTATGAAAATGAGTTCAAATGGTAAATTTTTATGTTTTGTAAACAAAATGTGTTTAAATGAAAAGATGTTATAAATTGTCTTGAAATCGACTATTGATTTTGAAAAATAGAGTAATTGGAGACCACTTGTTATGAATTAAATTTATGATTTGAATCGAATGGCTTATGACAATATTTGCATGAATGGCTGAATTAGTATTTGTGTTGAAATGTATGAAATGTGTATTTAGCCTTGAAAGGCTGTGAATTATAATAATTGCCATGTCATGCTAGAATGAATTTTATTGATTGGTGGATTATATATTAATTAATCACTACAGTAGGGGGTTTCTGTGGACCAACCTTTTAGAGGAGCACGGTAAACCCCATTATATTCTTACCTCGAACGGAGAGGCATGTAGGGTATCTCTAGGGTAAAGCTTAAGGTTCACTTCACGCCAAACCATCACGTGAAGGGAAACTCAACCAATGCCAAGGAACGATTGTGTTTTCTCAAACTAAAAATAAGTTTTACGTGTATACGAAATTTTTAACAGCCTTAGCGAGCTTGAGTGTACGCCTCTAATCAAGGTGTCATCGAGTATATTTGATGGCATGAGCCAATTGTTTATGAAAGTCATGAGCCCTAATGACAAATTAAATGAAATACAACCGTTTGCATGGGTTGGGATGAATTTTCAAATTGTGAAATACTTAAAATGATGGGATATTTTAATTGTCTCATTTGACTCGGCTTTAGCTTATTTAAATGGTGTTTGTTTACTCACTGGGATTTTATAATGTCACGACCCGAAACTCCCATCGGGCCCGTGACAACCGCCGCGACGTCCCGATAAGCACTCATTACCCCGAATGCCGATCGAAACCCCGCAAGGCTTAGCATCAACTTCCGCATCTCCCCGGTGAGCGACAGTTATTAAATCTCGCATTTCAAGAAATCATAAGTTGTTTCCAACTCAAAACAATAAAAATATTATTTTCTAGCTCACTGGGGTATTTTCTAACTCAAATCATAAGTTGTTTCCAACTCAAAACAATAAAAATGTAATATGTAAGTGGAAACACGTATTTCATGATTTAAATTAAATTTTGAAGTCTAAAACATTCGTTTAAAGTAAAATTATAGCTATTTGAATATAATAAAAACATTAAATAAAATATTCTATTTTCTTAAAACACAATATTTTCAAAGTTTTCCTAAAATAACTTTTGTAGCGTCAGAGTAAAATAAATTTATTCATATAGTAATAAAGATAATTAAAGTATGAAATTTCGTTTACAGTGACACATGGGCCCCCAACTAACTAAGAAGGTGTAGAGCTACGAACCCTTACTTCCTATGATACAACTCCGAGATTAATTCTCGTCTTAATCAACTATCAACAAACTGTCCTGAGCCTGAAAAATGGATAAGAAGAGGGGTGAGATTAAATAATCCCAGTGAGTAAACAATTACCATCAAAAGCATCTAAAGCCGAGTAGATGGAGACAATATAAAAACGTTATATCTCAATAATGTTCATAACACAAAATTCGTTTCAATCTATACCAAATAATTTATTTTCATCAAAATTTCCCCGACTTATGAATTTCTTAAACTTGGCCCCTGCCAATATCATTCTCGCGGGTACCTTCGTCAAGGTATCCCACTGAGACCGCCAAGGCTGTTCAATGACCCATACCCATAAACATGTTTTCACATCTGACACACAGCCGTTCCTTGGCGTTGGCTGAGTCTCACTCTCACGTGGTGGCCCGAACGTGAGGTGCACTCAAATCATACCTCAGGAGATACTTCACCCAACATCGCCCCCCAGAGGTAAGTATATAATTGAGTTACCGTGCCCCTCTCATAGGCAGTCCACGGAAACCCCCACCACTGCAGTGACCGTTTAATATACTACTAGACCCATAAAAATTCCAGTAGCATAATATGGCGAATAAAATGTAATCCAATCTACCAAGACCAATCCAAATCTGTTCATGTATTTCATGCCAACCTCAAAAATTTAGCCATCATGCTACCATAGTGTCATAAGCCACAATTTCAATAACATATAAAATCATAAATTTCAACACAGTCTCCATATACTCAATTTTTCCAAAACAATATTAGTTTTCAAAACTAGTATAAATCTCATTTTTTATTAAAAAACATTTTAATTGGAAAACATAATATTTTATAATTTAAACTCACCATTCAATAAAAGCATCAAACAAGTATAATTACTCTAGATATTTAAGACGATAAATTGTCCACTCACAATTCTAGGAGTCGATGTACTCCTAATCCCAGTCTTCAAGCACAATTTTTGTACTTTTACCCGTGTAATTTGCTCACCACCTATCCACAATGTACAATACATAATTCACCACATCAATGCTTGACCATTATAAAATCAATTCAGACTCGGTATATATGCATGATATGACATGCAACTTATCCGACTACTGCTTAAATGCGGTGCTAACCTAATTCGACCTATTACCCGATTAAATTACTAACGCGTCCAATTTAATCTCAAATTAATTTTTTTCAGTTTCTATACCTCAATTGCACCCAAATTGACTTAATGTCCCTCAGTGTGGTGTAAATTATCAGTCCCGATAGCAAATTACGAAAATACCCCTAATGGGCAAAAATTCGTATTTTTGCTCCGAAAATTCTCATTATTTTTCTAGACTCATAATTCATCATTATTCATCATAATTCCTCAAATAAGCATCAAGATCATCAGCCAATATTCCCCTAGAAAATTCGGCCAATAATGGTAATGGAGGAAAATAAATTCTTTTCTTGTTGTTTTGTTCCTAAATATGCTAAACTAACTTAAAACACTAACATAACTTAAAATCAAATTAATTAACAAGTTTCTCTCTCCTAACCCATTTTTCCAGAATTGAATTCATCCTCAAATCACATGATTCAACCATGGAAAATGATGAGAAATGCATGGAAATGATAAATCTTAAGCTAAGCTTGAAAAATCATACCTTTAAACACTTGATTCCTTGAAAAATCACACTTTTTCTTTGAATTTTCTCACTCTAGGGTTTGTTCTTATTTCTCTCTCTCTCCTGCTGGTTCTGGCTGACCATCCCAATGAAGAATTCTGGAATTTTCAAGCCTTTTTAATAGGCTTAATAAAATATTATTATTTTATTTACCTTTAGAATATTTTATTATTTTATTTTTTTCTAGCCATCTTTTTTACTTTCTTTTTCTACCACTCAATCCTCTTCACTTATCCATGTCTTCCATGAAATTTCTAGACTTTTCCAAAGTTTTGGTGAAGCAAATTTTTAAAAATTACACTTTTGCCCCCGTAAAGTGAAAAATTACATTTTTACCTCAAAAACTGAAAAATTGCACATAGACATATTTTTTATCCCTTATACTCATACCATTCTCCAATTTGTCAAATGTGATCTAAATTCTCTCAAAATCTCAAATTTTGTCCGCAAGTGGAAAAATTACAATTTTACCCTTAGATAGTGAAAATTTCGGTTTGAATCCGAATTGATTCTCGAACTCTTAATTACCATTTTGAGTCATCCCTGAACTGTGAAACTCTTAATTTCACCTTAAAATTCTTATTTGAACTAGTTCGAGGCTTAATCGACTTAATGATACCATTAGGGGCAATATCGTCTTTTAACGATTTTTCGAACTTCCTAAATATACAAACATTCTATCGAGCATGTGAATGACATTATAATTATTTTACAAAGCAGGGTTTGACATATAATCTCACCACCCTCATTTCCACTCATTTTAGGATCAGAGTAGGTTGTAGATAGTTGGTTCCATCGGCGATTTCCATTGGATTGCGTCTTCCAAACTGTAGGTTCACAACTTCTTTAATTCTAGTTATTGTGGGCCCACTTGATATTGTAAATTTAATAGTTTATTGTGCTACAGTATGAATGAATTTATTTTGTTTTTACGTTACAAAAAGTATTTACGCATAACTCCAAAATTTCTGTTTATAAGAGAATAAAATATTTTATTAAATATTTTATTTTATCTTCTTATTATATTCAAATAATTATAATTTCATTTTGAATAAAGGTTTTAGATGCCTAAACTTATTGTTAATTGTAAATTATGTGATTGGTACTTGTTTACTACATTTTTAACTAGTTTTAAAATTTTCAGTGAAAAATGACCAAAATACCCATGTGAGAAAAAAATTTTATTTTATCAATTTTAAGTTGGAAATAGATCAAAATCCTTTAGAACATAAAATTTGGCAACGGTTACTCACCAAGGGAAATGAGAAACTGATATTAAGCCTTACGGGGTTCCGGTTAGCATTCCGGGAGATGAGTGCCCATCGGGGCACCGTGACAAAGAAGTTACAGGTCGTGACATAATGGTCCTTATAATTCTCATTAGCTATTTTAAACTGCTATTCTTTCCAGTGATAACAGTAGGTTTCAATAACCGAGATGAAAGAGGAGTAGGGAAGAGGAATCCATAGAACCACTAATCAGTGGCAAAAATTGTCGAAATGAGTTTCTAATCTACTAAATTAATGGCACTATCGTAGACACAAGCGAAAGGCAATCTTTCTGCACAAGAATTTCTCAGATATTGCTAGCTCATCAACCTCAAGCATGAGTGTAACTAAGGAAAATACAAGCGCAATCACTGAAAAGGATGTGGGAGACTCAGAGTCAGTACATTGAGGTCGCTGAGTGAGTTATGTAGTCTTTTCTTTATAGCTTATGTATCTAAATAATGAACATTTTACCCAGACTTAAAATAGGTTTTTTTTTATTTCTTAGTATTTTAGTTTCAAGATTTATACTTAAAAAAATTTTTAATTAACCTGCAGCAAAGCTTAGGGTTATGTTTAGTTAATCTTGAAAGCTAGAGGCACTTAAAAACCTTAAGCATCATCAAGAAAACAAAAATTAAAATTATAACATGATAATAATGATTAAACAAGCAAATTAAAAATACTTGAGCATTCGACTCAGTGGTTGAAGCAGTTCACATGGACATATCATTGAGTAAAGCTTAAGTGTCTCACTTCCTTTTGAGTTATGCTAAGATTGATCTTATTTGTTGAGTTGAGAATCTATCAGTTTGAGAATGTGACATACTAAAATATCATAATTGGTGATGATAATGCAGCTAGAAGCTAACCATTAACAGTCTATTACTAGAAGCTAACTATTTAAAGTATTTATAGCTACCATTTATAGCAACTTTCAATCCACGATTTTCTGTCTATTACCAGAAGCTAACCATTTACAGCCTACAGTCATTTAAAGTATTTCCTTACTGCCTATCTCATATTCATTCATAAACTCTAGCGATCCACTTAACTTAAGACTTTTCCTAATTAAACCAAAGAGTCCCAATCAAGACTTTACTCAAGATAATTAAACTCAACTCGAATTCTGATATCTACACTCCTTATCCATCACTAATCACTAATCACTAATATATTAATTTTATATAATATATATTTATATGATTTACTTTATTATTATATATATGTTACAAAATATAAGATAATAATTACTAATAAAGTTATTAAAATATAATCATATAAATAAAGTTACTAAAAAAGGTTATAATTACTAATAAACTATTATTAGTTTTTGTATAATATATTATTGAATTTTATACCTTATTTTTATGAAAGAAAAAATATTTATATTTTTAATATTATAATCCAGTGTGTATATATTTTATTTTGTTAATATGTTTCCTATAAAGATTAATAAGATATATTAAAAAAACCTTAATATATTTTGAATAAAAAATTTAAAGAATATATTACCAACAAAATTTTCCATTGGAAAATCTAGCATTCTTTTAAATTTTTTCCCTCTTTAAACTTTCTGATGGATTTCCAACAAATTATTTTTCGTTGGAAATTTCCAACGGAACTCTGTCAAAAATTCTGTTGGAACTTTCTTAGGCAATAATTTTTTTTAGCCAAAAATATTTTCGATGGATTTCCGATAGAATTTATCCGTTAGAATTTTTTCGTTCGAAATTCATTAGAGATCCGTCACTAAAGGTCATATAAAAATTCCATTGAAAATCCATTAGAAATTTCCAACGGAATTTTTTCGTCAGAAAAACTTAATTTTCTTGTAGTGAATAATGCATAAAGTAAATGCTCAAGATAAAAGAAAACACTAAATTATTTAAGGCTTTGGATAACTTATAATTAATTAATGGCTCAACTTTCTAGGTCCCCAATGGAGTCACCAAGCTATTGTAACGTACGGATTAGAGAACTCGACCGCTAAACGTGGAAAAATTTATGAGTCACCACCAATATTTTTTTTATATTATTCTTTTTTGCTTAGGTGCGATTGGCAACCTATTAAATTTGTTCTTTTCGACGAAGTTCTAAATTGATTTTTGGTTTATCCAAAAAACAATTAATTGGTCTACGAATTTTTAAAGTTGGGTTCAAGAGTACAGTTACGCACAGGAAAGGATTAGTACGCCCGTGGCTCTAATTCCACAAACGATACCATTTAATCATATGTTATCCTATTATAGCCTAAACCATTGGTTTTATTCTTATGTTTTCCTAATCCTTATTTATTTAGTTAATTCTTTATTATATTAGTAGATTAAATCTTTTTATTCGGTTTTACGAGTGCACATGATGCAGTTATAAAATGATGTGATGAGTTACCAATTTTAAATAATAAGTAGCAACAACCTTGTATCAGAAAATCATTGGCAAACCATCTCAACGCTTTGGTGAAGCCTCGAAATTTTCTTGACCTAGGGATATCCCCGGAAGAACTTGTCTCTACAAGTCCTTTAAGGAAATCCGATCATCGAAGTTCTGTCCCATTAACAAAATATATGTGTCATATGCTATGCCAAAATAAAATTATGAATGATATCTAAATGAGTGCGTTTATAAATATAATTTTGTTAATTTATAATTTATATAATAATGTATTTAATAATTTAGGGTAATTTACTACCTTATTTATTTTTATTGTATATATATATATCTTTTAGAAATATTCTATTTAAATCGATAATTTTTAATTAATATTATGGGTTAATATATTTTATTGAACTATAAATTTTTTATCAAATAAAAAATTAATTTTTTATTTGCAATAATTGTTTAAACTGATTAAGTAACTACATTGATTTTAGTTTAGTTAGAACATTATATGAATTTATTTCTTTATGGATTTTAGGGTAATTGTTTGAATTAATCGGAATATTGAAATACAAAATTAGGATTTATCCCAACGTTTTAGAGAAAATCCTAATTGAATTCCGTTTCTAAGAAAGGCATCTCGAAAATAGCAACTCTTTGCCTTTTCAGATGAAATTCCATTATTGGGATTAGTCCAATTAACCACTCTATTTTTAATATTTATAATTTTATATTATGTCATATATTTTCATTTATATATATATACCTATATAAATTTGTGTAACTAAATATTTCATTTCTCTTGCCTATATAACCTATTTTCATTTATTATTAAATCTTTTTTTTTAACTTAGCCTATTCTTTCTTAAAACTAAATATTTCATTATTTGTTATATTTTTCATCTATCTAAACTCATTTCTCTACAACTAAGCATTTTTCCTATTTTTCCTTATTTAAATTATTTTCTTTTAGTACTAAATTTTTATTTGTTTTTATAACCTTCTACCTAAACCTATTACCATCTATTTTCTTTTTATATATTTCACCTACCTAAACCTAAATATTTGTAGCTAAACAATTATCTACCTTTCTTTTTACCTTTCTATTTATTATTATTATTATTTATATCCTTTTTATTGTTTCTTTAAGTCTTAGTCTAATAATACTTTAGATGTATATTTTTGTTCCTACATCATTTATTAATATGCACAACTAACAAAAATGCAAACAAGCCTAAGCACATAAATAATTAAAAAAAAAGGTGAGAGGAGCCCATACGAAGTGGACACAAGTAGGCCCAAGAGTCAGCAAAATCTGTTAATACTGGCTGGGGCTACCTGGGACCCGCCTTTATTGGCCCACTTCTAATGGCAGGGCACCCAACATGAATATAGGTCTATTCCAAATTCCTCCATATCTATTTGCAAGACCAGCTCTCTTCCCTTTTCTTGTTATGCTCCATAGGGTGCCGTTTGGCACCTTGCTCTTTACAACACTAACTATAAATTCCTTTTTTTTTTTTTTTTCTTTTCTCTCTATCTAATTTTCACTCTCATTTTCTGTCTCTAAGGTGCAGCTCTCCTTCTTCTCTCTAAAACAAAATCCCTTTTCTCCCAAAATCTTCAATCTCTTCTATCTCTCTCACCACCATCGGTTCCTTTTCACTTCTCTCCAAAAATCAAACCCTAATTCTTCAAATTCTATGAATGTCCAAAAAGAGAGAGAGAATAATAATAATAATAAACCCCCGATTCTTCCTAGCTTCGGATTCTTGGGGCTTTTTGGGTTACCTTTTTTGTTGTTGTTGTTTCTTTGATTTTTTCTCTCTTGATTGTGGCTTTTTGTTACTGATAAGAAGCTAGGATTTTTTTTTTTGTTTTAAGGTTTTTCAAAATAGAAATTTCTAGGGTTTTTCTTTGAAAAATTGGCTATTGCTAGGTTAGGATTTTCCTTGAGATCTTTGGAATCCGAACCCCTTTGTTTGAAAAAATTTGTCTTTATATAGATGTTGAAAATACTTTCCTTAGTGTTTGGTTAGCCGTTGATTTTTCATGTTTTTGCCTCTGCCAGGTGCAATTTCAAGCACCTGGCAATGTGTATTTTTTCTTGTACGAATTGGGTCTTGGTTTTTTTTTTGCTAGTTGGCTTTTCATTCTGTTATTTGTATTTTCTAGAAAGTTCTTCACTTGATCCTGCCTTATGTTGTTTTCGTGTTTAAATCCCTTTAAGTTCAATTAATCTGATAAACTTGTTTTTGAGTCATTAGTAAAAAAATATAAATAAAACAAAAAAGATATTTAATAAATAAAATAAAAATAACAAAAAGATAAAAAAAAATTGAAATAAGTAAATACAGATATGAATAAGATAAAAATGGGTGTCGTTATGTCATTATCATGTTAATGTCACGCTGTATAGAACGACAAACAGTATTTAGATTAAGTCAATTATTTTTTATAAAAATTTATTTAATTTAAAATAAAGTATAAGTGTTTATTTAGCTTAAAATAAAATGTAAAAGCTTGATTGACATCAATAAAAATATAAGAGTTTATTTTATTCTTCCTAAATAATTTGTAAACAAATGGAGAAAAGAAGAGAGATACATTGGGGATACACCAACAACTATAGGACTTGAAACAAAGAAATGTTTGCTTCTAACTATTGAGATGAGAAGAAAAAAGAGGCTTCTTAAATATTAGCGAAAACTCAAAAGAATTGATGATTTAATATCCTAAAATCCATTTAATAATTGGAGGGAAACTTCCCCTCTTTTTGGCTGTTGATGCTTTACGCAATTCCAGAGTTTCTTCTTTCAATCTTTTGTTTTGAGTTTTTTTAATATCTTACCAAACGAAACCAAGAAGATTAATTTTTTATAATTATACTCCATAAAATTATTACTCGTAGTAGAATAATTGGTTCTATATTCAAACCTATTACGTAACAATACTGAAACCTAACCCAATTTAATTTAAACCCTAAATCTTAATTTGGTTGTGCTGAATTGACCAACAGGGGTGACTCAATAAGTTCAAAGGCCTAAAACAAAATATTTAAAAGAAGCTTTTTTTAATTGAAATTAAAAAAATATTAAAATTTTGTTCTTCTAGTTTTTTTGAGATGCAAAATTTTTAATTAAACTTTTATAATCAAGTTTTTCTAATATTTCTTTTTCAATTGATAATATAACTAATTCATTTAATCTTTCTTGAGACATTATTGATCTTAAATAAGATTTTATTAATTTTAGTTTTGAAAAACTTCTTTCCCCTGAAGCAACACTTACTGGAATTGTTAACATTATTCTAAAAGCAATATATACATTTGGAAAAGAATCGAGTCTTGTTATATGATTAAGTATGTCAATTGGACTGTTTTCTTCCTGTATAATTTCTTTTAAAATTTTTAATTTTGAAAATAAATCGAAACCATTAATGTTAAAATAGTTGTTATATTTTAAGAAACATTCAAGATTAAGGCAATATTCTTTCAAATGAGGCTCACAGTTTTATGAAAATAATAAAAGAACAAGCTTGATGTGTATTTTTTGAAAAAAAATTGAAATTAAAGGAAGAAAGAGCAAATGAGAAAAGAAGATTTCAAAAGTATATATTATACATTGAAAAAAATAATTGGTTTTATATATAAGAAAAAAAATAGCTGTTGGAGATGATTAAATACATATGACTGATAGTTTATTAAAAATGAGAGAATATAGTTGAGAATTAATATCATTCTAGAAATAAAGAAATAATAGAAAATTGAGATTTATTAGACACATAATTAAAAAAGTGAAAGAATAAATAATTTTATTAATTATTTTTTATTTTTATATATTTTTTTTAATTTTTATATATTTTTAATATAATTAATTATATTATAATTATTATAAAATTATAAATTTTTTCTAAAATTGGGGCCTCCTCAAATTGGGGGCCTAAAGCCTTTGCTTGGGTGGGTTCACCCAAGGGCCGGCCCTGTTGACCAAATACATGTGAAAAGGTAGAAACACAGCCAATTGATTTTGTCTGTCCCTTTTCTACTTTGATGCTTTAGGTTTTCTTCTTTGTTTTTTCCTATGATTGTTTTTAATATGTTTTTTCCTTGTATTTTTGTCTTCAGCTACAAGCAGTATAACATCGTTTTGTTCATTAAGTATTTTTGGAAGCTTATCTAAATTTTGAAGACTCCATCACTCACAAATATTGATTTTAGAATTTAATTCCAGATTTTCTTTTGGCTTTTCTGTTATTCTCACTCTTCATGTTTGGGTTTTCTTGACTTTATTTGGGCTTGATGACATTTCATCAAGTATTAGTTGGATAGAAAAAAATTAAGATATGACGCATCACCTATCGTTTAGCTTTTAAGACCTTTACGTGAATATTTTTATAGTCAATGTTAGATAAAGAACACGAATTCTATATTTTAATATTTGCTGCAAGAAAGGTCGGCAATACTGGTGTTTTGCCTTGAGACATTGTGTTAGTCGTTGGTAAGAATATGATTATGGCCAACATGTTTTGACTAAAATCAATATAATACGATTAGCCAGCTAAGAGTGGAAGTCATGAGATGACACTGATTAATTACTATACCTATTTGTAAATGTAATGGAACAAGAGCTACTCCCTAGAATCTTTTGTTATTTAGGGAAAACGGATCTGTCCAATTACCATTGTGATTTTTTTTATGGAAAACATTATTCGATATCGAGTGGGATTTCGCACTAGTTAAGGTGATTTTTAGAGAAACAATTTTGTATACCTTTTTTTCAATGCTTTTTTCTTGGTTTATGTCAAAATTTAATTTTTTTTTTTGAAAGGTAAAATTATATTATTGATAAACAGCAATAAGCAAAAAGGATAGCTTATTAATTACATGAGGTAACGGTAAGAAAAAACAAAAAAAAAAAAAAAGAAAAACCCCAAACAATATGAATGCTAGAGTTGGGGATGTCTAGCTGTTAAGGGACTAATCACTCTCGCTCCACGCTCACATCGTTTTAGCCAAAAAGAAGTGTGGACTATAAACCGAATCTTGTTGTCCAAATTTCTTAAAATTCTGCTTGCCTGTATTTATTTGAATCAGCTGCTGAAATCTACAATTTTAATAGAGTCCACCGCTACCCCAATTTGAAATGGAGAGATTGACAATGTTTTTTGATAAGGTAGAGTTGGGATTGTGCTTGGAACTGAGGTAGAGTTTTTGATTGTGCTTGGAACTGAGGTAGAGTTTTTGATTGTGCTTGGAGCTGAGGTAGCTTTTGAGCTGAGCTAGAGTTATGGGTTGTGCTTGGAGTTGAGGTAGAGTTCGGGGATTGTGCTTGGA
Organism: Theobroma cacao; assembly: GCF_053813885.1. Taxonomy (NCBI): domain Eukaryota; kingdom Viridiplantae; phylum Streptophyta; class Magnoliopsida; order Malvales; family Malvaceae; genus Theobroma; species Theobroma cacao. The sequence continues at coordinate 14,081,532 of NC_142645.1, forward strand.
GTTGAGCTAGAGTTATGTGTTGTGCTTGGAGCCGAGTTAGAGTTCCACATTGTTCTTGGAGCTGAGCTAGAGTTCGAGTTAGTTCTTGGAGCTGAGCCCGATTTATGGGTTGTGCTTGGAGTTGCGGTAGAGTTTGGGATTGTTCTTGGAGTTGAGCTTGAGTTATGGGTTGTGCTTGGAGTTGAGGTAGAGTTTGGGATTGTTCTTGGAGCTGAGGTAAAGTTCGAGATTGTGCTTGTAGCTTAATTAGGTAGAGTTACAGTTTGTCCTTGGTGTTGAGGTAGAGCTCGAGATTGTGCTTGGAGCTGAGGTAGAGTTGCAGATGGTGCCTGGAGTTGATGTAGAGCTCCAAATTGTGGTTGGAGTACTTGTAGTTTAGATTGTCCTTGTAATTCAAGTAATGGATACTGTGACCTTGATTGGTTTTGAGTTTGGGGTTGTGGCTGATACATATATTGGCAAGATACAGATGGTGTACGTAGGGTATTGGGGGAGCCAGGAAGCTAGTTGGCGTTGCTAACAAGCTGATCTGTCAATGCTAAGTAAGACGTTTTCACAGTGGCTGTTGGTATATTTTTAAAATCAAAGATTATGTCATATAATGTAAAGTTATCTTAACTCAAAGGTTATGTCACATAAAGTAATATAGTATGACTATTATAATGTAAGTAGGTTTTCATATGAATGGCTATGTCTCTTTATAAAATGACATCTAAAAGTCATGAGACAAATTGAAAAAAACACCATAGCTCAAAAGTTTAAATATGAAAGTTATTGTTTCAAATTATAACTCAAAGATTATGTTTTATGGAATGAATAGTTGTCTTTTCTTAAGATAATTATTGAAGCAATACCTTTATCCAAAGGTTGTGTCTTGCAAAATGTAAAAATGTCTTTTAGACAAAATGATGCCTTAATGAAAGGGTTGTGTCCTTGAAGAAGAGACACTTGCAAGCCTATATAAAGGGCTTGTTGCCAACCATTTTGATACATCAAATCAAAAAACAAAACCAAATTAGAAAAATCAAGAGCAAGAAAAATGTTGTATTCTATTAACAAAACACTTAAATTCCAATCAACTGAAAAAGCGTCCAAATTCCTTATAATCTACTTGTTGTAGAAAGTACGCTCCAAGGCTAAACAACTTTGTAAACCCTCGAGTGTATCTAGCAGCCTATTCTCGTAAAGTGCAAGATGAAGTTAGATGTTGGCTTCATTGTGTCCTTAAGGCTATTCGTATTATTCCCCTTTGCATACCGAGTGGTGGGGGCAAAATAAGTCTTAAAGATAACGTCTATTAAAATGCTCACCTTGAAGTTAATTTTGTCGATTCCTTAAATTCTATCTAAACCCCATTTGCACCAACAATTTTAAGACTTATTTTTGTGGTATTCAAAATGGCTTCACTTAAAAAGATGGCTACTAACATTGTCAAATTAGATAGCTTTGACGAAGGAAACTTTATTCGATGGCAAAAAAAGATGCACTTCCTCCTTACAACTCTCAATATCACGACCCGGAACTCCCTTCGGGCCCGTGACAACTGCCGCGACTTCTCACTAAGCACTCATTACCCCGAATGCCGATCAGAACCCCGCAAGGCTTAGCATCAGCTTCCGCATCTCCCCGGTGAGCGACAATTATTAAATCTCGTATTTCAAGAAATCATAAGTCATTTCCAAATCAAAACAATAAAAGATTATTTTTTGGCTCACAAGGGCATTTTCGTCATTTTTCTTTGAAAATACCGAAACTCGTCAAAAACATGGTGTGAAAGCTAAATATATTCATACATACTTTAAATCAGATAACTAAAGTATAAAATTACTTTTACAGTGACACGTGGGCTTCTAACTAACCAAGAAGGTGTAGGGCTACGAACCCTTGCTTTTTAGGATGCAACTCCGAGATTAATTCTCGTCTTAATCAACTATCAACAAACTGTCCTGAGCCTAAAAAAAATGGATAGGAAGAGGGGTGAGATTATATAGTATCAGTGAGTAAACAATTGCCATCAAAAACATCTAAAATCGAGTAGATGAAGACAATATAAAAACGTTATATTTCAATAATGTTCTTAATGCAAAATTTGTTTTAATCTATACCAACAATTTCTTTTCATCAAAATTTCCCTGGCTTATGAGTTTCTTAAACTTGGCCCCTGCCAGAATCATTCTCGCGGGTACCTTCGTCAAGGTATCCCACTAAGACCGCCAAGGCTGTTAAAAAGTCCCATACCCATAAACATGTTTTCGTATCTGACACACAGTCGTTCCTTGGCGTTGGCTGAGTCTCACTCTCATGTGGTGGCCCAAACGTGAGGTGCACTCAAATCTTACCTCAAGAGATACTTTATCTAACATCTCCCTTCGGAGGTAAGTATATAATTGGGTTACCGTGCCCCTCTCATAGGCAGTCCATGGAAACTCCCACCACTGTAGTGACCGTTTACTATGCCACTAGACCCATAAAATTTTCGATAGCATAATATGGTGAATAAAATTTAATCTAGTCTACCGAGACCAATCCAACACTGTTCATATATTTCATGCCAACCTCAAAAATTTAGCCATCATGCTACCATAGTGTCATAAGCCACAATTTCAATAACATATAAAATCATAGATTTCAATACAGTCTCCATATACTCAATTTTCCCAAAACAATATTTGATTTCAAAACCAGTATAAATCTCATTTTTATTAAAAAAAACATTTTAATTGGAAAACATAATATTTTATAATTTAACTCATCATTCAATAAAAACATCAAACAAGTATAATTACTCTAGATATTTAAGACGATAAATTGTCCACTCACAGTTTTAGGAGTATATGCACTCCTAATCTCAGTCTTCAAGCACAATCTCTGTACTTTTACCAGTGTAGTTTGCTCACCACCTATCCACAATGCACAATACATAATTCACCACATTAATGCTTGACCATTATAAAATCAATTCAGGCTCAGAGTATATGCATGATATGATATGCAACTTATCCGACTACCGCTTAAATGCGATGCTGACCTAATTCGGCCTATTACCCGATTAAATGACAATTGTATCCGATTTGGCTCCAAATTGCTCCATTTCTTTTCTAATACTTCAATTCACCAAACATTATTCAAATAACACCAATTTCAGCCTCAAAACCTTCTCATTTCTTCATGGAAAAATTCGGCCATTACAGTGCACTAACACCGTGATTTTTCCTACTTAATTTTTTCACCATTATTCATCATTTTCTAAGCCATTTCTCTTGAATAATAACAATCCATCACCCACACACATCAAGGAAGATTCGGCCATGAAGATTCATGGGGAAAATGGATTCCTTTCTTGTTGTTTTGCTTCTAAATATGCTAAACTAACTAAAAACACTAACCTATCTTAAAATTAAATCAATCCAACATCTTTCTCTCTCCTTATCCATTTTGACCAGCCATGAATTCATCATGAAAACATGTAATTTAAGAATGAAAAATAAGGAGAAATGCTTAAGGAAAATAGATTTCAAGCTTAAGTTGAAAAATCCTACCGTTTTCACTTGTTTTCCTTGATTTTTCACACTTTTTCTCTTGAAATTCTTCACCTAGGGTTTGTTCTTCCTTTCTTTCCCTCTCTTCCTTGCTTGGCCGAATATTTGGAGAGATAATGGGCTGATTTATGCTGATTTTTAAGTTAAATAATAAAATATCGTAAGCTTGACACTTGTCATTTTCTTATTGATCCAAATTTTAAATATTTGACTTTTTATTCTTTAATTCTCCACCACACATTTCTCAAGGGTCAAAAATGATGATGGGTGAAGACCGTGTGCTGAAAAAAAAGCTCAGGGGGTGCAAAATTACCGATTTTCCCCTAGGGTGGCAAAATTACCATTTCGCCCCTGTACTACAATTTATACCGAAATTAAATTTTTCACTTCTAAACCTCCAATCATACTCCAATACTCAAATCATACTCCAATAATTCAAATGGGGCCAAAAAAAATCTTTTTTAAAAATTCTCATTTTGTCCTTAGGTGACAAATGACCATTTTACCCATAGATAGTGAAAATTTTGATTTGACTCCAAATTGATCCTCAAACTCCGAATTACCATTTTGAGTCATCTCTAAACTGTGAAACTCTTAATTTCACCTTAAAATTCCCATTTGAACTAGTTCGAGGCTTAATCGACTTAATGATACCATTAGGGGTAGTATCGTCTTTTAACGATTCCTCAAACTTCCTAAATATGCAAATATTCTATTGAGCATGTAAATGACGTCGTAATTATTTTATAGAACAGGGTTTGACACTTAATGTCGTTTATGTTCTAAATACACTAAAACCAAATGAAGAAGGTGGTGAAGAATCCGTGGATCAAACTCATTTGAGGCAAAAATGGGATAATGATGACTACATATGCATAGGACATATTCTTAATGCAATGTTGGATTTATTGTTTGATGTGTACCAGAATGAAGCTAGAGCAAAACAACTTTGGGACAAATTGGAAGCAAGATACATGGCTAAAGATACAAGTAGCAAAAAAGTTCTAGTTAGTCGTTTCAATATCTACAAAAAGGTTGATAATCATTTTGTTATGGAGCAATTGCATGAGCTTGAATGCATTCTACATAGCTTTAAGCAATATGGTCTTAAAATGGATGAACCTATTGTGGTATCTTCAATAATTGATAAGCTTCCCCCTTCATGGAGAGACACTAAGAAAACTTTAAAATATAAAAAGGAATAAATGTCTCTCAAGGATTTTGATAATCATCTTCGAATAGAAGAAGATTATCACAAACAAAATGAAGTCAAGCAAGATAAAAAAGAAAAGGATTCAAATGACAAGAATCTTGAGACTTCGAAGGTCCATGTGATGGAACATAAACCATCAAACAAGCCAGTCTCATGTAACAAAAGAAAACATTCTATGAGTATGAATGACAAAAGTCATAAGATCAAAAGGAACAAAAAGAGGCCATGTTTCCATTGTAACAAACTTGGACACTTCGAAGCGGAATTTAAACTTTTGAAAAACAAGACACAAGGTGTGAACAACAATAAATTTGTGGCTATGGTTTCTAAGGTCAATCTTCTCGAAGATGATTGAGCATGGTGGATTGACACTGGTGCAACTAATCATGTATGCAACTACAAGAGTTTCTTCAAGACTTTGGAAGCAGTTAATGACGGAACCGTGCTGTACATGGGAAATTCCTCCACTACACAAGTGAAAAGAAAAGGCACCGTGGAACTTATGTTTACTTCTGGAAAAATACTTATACTAAACAATGTCTATAATTTACCGAAAGTTAGAAAGAATCTTGTGTCAGGTGGTTTGTTGAATAAATATGGCTTTAAATTAGTATTTGAAGTAGATAAGTTTATCCTTACAAAAGGTGGTCAATATGTGAGAAGTGGATATTTTTGTGAAAACATGTTCAAACTTAATATTAATAAGAATATTACAGTTCTACTTATATTGATACCTCATTTAATGTTCATGATAGTAAAGCAACTTTGTCTGATTTATGGCATAATAGATTAGGTCATGTTCATTATAGAAAAATATGGCTAAATTAGAGTTAATACCCAATATTGATGTAAATAATGATATATGCAAGGCATGCATGGTTACTAAAATCACTAGAAGCTCATTTTCTAAGGAAGAAAGAACCTCTAAATTACTTACATTTATACATTTTGATGTCTATGACACGCATAGTACTCCATCTATTGGTGAAAAGAAATATTTCGTAACATTTATAAATGACTTTTCTAGATATTGCTATGTTTACTTATTGCATACTAAAGATGAAGCAATGGAGAAATTTAGAATTTATAAAAATGAAATTGAATTGCATTGTGAATCGCTTATCAAAAGTTTACGAAGTAATAGAAAAGGTGCATATTATGATCCCAAATATTTTGAGTCCACTAATATTATTCATGAGGTTATCGCTCCATACGCACCAGAACAAAATGATGTAGCGGAATGTAAGAATCGAGTTCTTATGGAAATGGTCAATGCTTTACTTTCTAATTCAGGTTTGGGAAAAGGATTTTAGGACGAAGCCTTATTAACGGCTTGCCATATACTAAATAGAATCCCAAACAAAAGGAGTAAAATTAATCTTTATGAGTTATGGAAAATAAGAAAGCCAACCTTAATTACATAAGAGTTTAGGGATGTTGAGCCATAGTAAGAGTTCCAAAACCAAAGAAAAGGAAATTGGGTGAAAGAGAAATTGAATGTATATTTATAGGATATGCTGAACATAGTAAAGCATATCATTTCATGGTGATAGGACCTAATGATTCATATTCCATTAATATAGTCATAGAATCAATAGATGCTATCTTTGATGAAACAATGTTCAATTCAATTCCGAGACCCAAAGAACTAGTAACAAAAATTGATAAACTTTTAAAAAATGGTGAAGAAACCATTGAGCTTCAAAAAAGTAAAAGAATTAAAAAAAACAAAGACATATGGATACAATTTCCTTATGTACTTAGTAAAAGGTACAAGAGAAGAAACATATGAATACTTACCTTACTGCTTTAATGTATTAGGTGAAGGTGATCCTCAAACTTATGAGCAGGTAATGAAGTCTCAAGATGCTTCATTTTGGAGAGAAGCAATACAAGATGAGATAAACTCGATAATGGGAAACAAAACATGGAAGTTGGTAGACCTTCCACCAGGTTCTAAGCCAATAGGCTGAAAGTCAATTTTCAAAAAGAAAATAAAAATTGATGGAACCGTAGATAAGTTCAAAGCAAGGATAGTGGCAAAAGGCTTTAAACAAAAGGAAGGTGTTGATTATTTTGATACATATACACTAGTAGCAAGAATAGCTACAATCAGAGTGCTTATAGCACTTACTTCTACACATAAGATGATAATTCACTAGATGGATGTTAAAATAGCATTCCTAAATGGTGAGTTAGATGAAAAGGTGTATATAGAACAAGCTGAAGGATTTGTCTTTCCTAGTCAAGAAAGGAAAGTATGTAAGCTTGCAAGGTCTTTGTATGGGTTAAAACAAGCCCTTAAACAATGGCATCAAAAGTTTGATGAAGTTATGCTAGTTAACAGTTACAAAATCAATCAATCTGACAAATGTGTCTACAGTAAGTTCCATAATTGTAGAGGTGCCATCATTTGTTTATATGTGGATGGCATGTTAATCTTTGATACTGATTTAGAACAAGTGGAGGACACAAAAAGGTTCTTGTCAATGAATTTTGACATGAAAGATATAGGTATGGCGGATATTATTCTTGGTATAAGAATAATGAGGAACAATAATGGCCTAACATTATCTCAATCTCATTACATTGAAAAGATTGTAATGAAGTATGGTAAGTTAGATTGTATGTTGATGACTACGTCTTATGATTCTAATCTAAAGCTAATACCTAACAAAGACAAGCCAATAGCACAATATGAATATGCGAAAGGTGATTGGATACTTAAAGTATGCCATGGTTTGTACAAGGCTGGATATTGCTTTTGCAGTTGGGATTCTAAGTCGGTTTACAAGTAATCCAAGTAAAAAACATTGGTATGCTGTTCATAGAGTTCTAAGATACTCAAAGAGTACAAAGAATTATGGCATTTGTTATTCAAGTTTTCCTTTAGTTTTAAAAAGGTATAAAGATGCTGATTCGGACTCAAATAGAATGGATCATACTTCTACGACTAGTGTGGATTTTTACAATTGGTGGGGGTGTTGTTTCTTGGAGTTTTAAGAACCAATCTTGTCAAGCAGACTCCACTATGATGGTTGAATTTTTAGCTTGAGCATCAGGCACCCAAGTAGCGAAATGGTTGAGAGATTTGCTCTATGAAATTCCATTGTGGCCTAAACCAATGGCACCAATTTTGATACATTGTGATAATGAAGCAACTGTATCAAAGGTATATAATCAAGCATGTAATGAAAAAAGTCAATATATTGGACTTAGACAAAGCATTGTAAGACAAAGAATTAGTGATGGTATAGTCATTATAAGTTATGTGAAGTCTTGTGAAAATTTAGCAGATCCATTTGCTAAAGGTCTAAAAAAGGACTTGATAATAAAAGATCTCAAGAGAGATGGGTCTTAAGCTTATCAACTAAATCTTCAATGGTGGGAACTCACCTTGACGTTTGTGGCTGATTTGCAAGTCTTAGGTACTGAACAATCTACCACATGGATGATTGCAAGCACTAATTTATATTTTTCATCCCAAGGTGTATAGTGCTTGGTTCCCGTAATGTCTAAGGTAAGGTTAAACAAAAGTTCTTAATAGACCCATAACATGTATATGTTGAAGTACTATAATTACGGAGTACTTCCGATGGGAGCTACCTATGTGAGTGGAAGTGTGGCGGTTTCTAGGAGTTAAAGGCTTGACTCTAACAACACTCATGAATAGATGCAAAACACAAGGCCATAAAAAGTGTTGGCAAAACTAGATACAAAGTGAGCAAGGAAGCTTGTGTGTGTTTAGTGGCTCGACTAGTCAAATGAAGAATCGATGGTTCAATGCTTGGTCAACCACTCAATTTAGACTAAAACTAACTACGCTTGCTAAGTGAAGGCTCAAATCTACGATATACCTTAATTTATGCACAAGGTTTCCAAAGTTATTGATATTTAGAAATTTTAAAAATGGTGGGGGAGTGTTGGTGTATTTTCAAAATCAAAGATTCTGTCACATAATGAAAATTTATTTTAGCTCAAAAGTTATGTCACATAAAGTGACATAGTATGACTATTGGATTGTAGGTAGATTTTCATGTGAATGGTTATATCTCTTGGTAAAATGACATCCAAAGGTTATGAGACGAATTGAAAAAAACACCATAGCTCAAAAGTTTAAATATGAAAAGTTATTGTTTCAAATTATAACTCAAAGATTATGTTTTATGGAATGAATAGTGTCCTTTCATAAGATGATTATTGAAATAATACCTTTATCCAAATGTTGTGTCTTGCAAAATGTAAAGATGTCTTTTAGACAAAATGGTGTCTTAATGAAAAGCTTGTGCCCTTGAAGAAGAGACACTTGCAAGCCTATATAAAGGGCTTGTTGCCAATCATTTTGATACATCAAATCAAAAAACAAAACAAGAGCAGAAAAATCAAGAGTAAGAAAAGTTTTGTGTTCTGTTAATATAAACATTTAAGTTCCAATCAACTGCAAAAATGTCCAAATTCTTTATAATCTACTTGTTGCAGAAAGTAGGCTATAAGGTCGAACAATTACAAACCTTTGGGTGTATTTAGTGGTCTACTCTCGTAAAGTGCATGGCGAAGTTAGACATTGACTTCATTGTATCCCTAAGGCTATTCGCATTATTCCTGTTTGCATATCGAGTGGTGGGGTCGAAATAAGTCTTAAAGATAACGTCTATTGAAAGGCTTACCTTGAAGTCAATTTTGCCGATTCCTTAAATTCCATCTTAACTCCATTTGCACCAACAACGGTATTGTTAATTGGCATGGATTGTGCTCTCAAATGCCTACATTTGTGACAAAAGGTGAACTACTCAATCGAACTGAACAATTTAAACCTCTATTTCATATTAAGGAAAAAAAAGAAAAAAAATCAATAAACAGAATTTTTTTTATGTTCATATTCCATTGCTAAGATCTCATAGATATATAATATATGGATGGATACAATTGCTTCTAACAAAGGTGTTGATTAATAAATTAAAAAAAATTCAACATCCAAAAATTAAGTTTAAATGTGTAATTTTAAAAATTTTAAGTGTCAAATTAAAGCAATAAAAAAATTATTTAATATATTATTAAAGATTTTTTTATCAGCATTTTTTGAAATGAGATATGTGATATAGGAATTTTAAATCAATATAAGTAAAAAAGAAAGAATGTATATATAGTTAAAGAGAAACAATATAAGATTAAGGTAAACAATAAAAAAATTCTTAAATAAGATTAACTAAATATTGAGTGAGTCTTAACTACTTAATTTTTTATTGAAATTATATCATTATATGATTTTAGAAAGGAATTACCAAATGTATTGAAAATATATTAAATATTATAACAATTTAAAAAGTAGCGTGGATAATGAATATGGATATATCGAATTCACTTCTCTCATTCTGTCAAATTACTTTTTCATGTAACTTTAATCATTGTTCCTGTGTATGGAAACCAAAATTTATGATTACTTCCTGCAAATATACATGACGACAATGAATACATTAAAAACGTAATGGACAAAAAAATAATCGACAGGAAAGGTGATTTTAATTGTTGAAATGTGGCTAGCGGTTCAAAACATGGCTTCTATAAATTGAGGATACCCAGTTGACGATTGAGGATGCCGAGGTTCACCCAACAATGCTTGATTAAATGCTACTGTGCAGCTCTTCTTGTTTCCGTAATCCTTGGGGAGGCTGAGCTATTTCTACAAACTCCACCATACTAGCTCACTCAAGGAAAACGTGACACATAATGAGCTAATCTTGCCAGTCAAAGGTAGATCTTGACCCATTAGACAAGCATTAATCGAAGAGGCTGAAATCACTCACTTACTTATTCTTGCATATTGTTGTACACTATTTAAACTCTTATAAAGATTCAGTTTGCAAAAGAACAGACAATACAAAAATGCTTTGTTTAGTTTAAAATCTTGTGATTAATTGATTGGTACATGATAGGTATAAAAAGTAAGATTCGAATCATTTTTGTCTAATTAAAAAAAAAAATTGAACCCTTTCTCTTCCTTCACCCAACCATGCTTTAGCTAGAAAGTTTTGACAGAGAAGGTTGTTTTAGTTGTTGAAATGTGGCTAGTGCTGTGATATATATGTTGATGAGGATTGAAGTTCAAAGCAAGGCTAGTATTTACGATGCCCAGGTCCAAAACGTGGCTTCTGTTGAGGATGCCCAGATGAGGACTGACGATGTCCAGGTTCAGAATTTTAAGGTTGTTTGATATTAAATTGTTGATAATACCTGGATGAGGGTGGAGGATTCCTGGATGAGGATTGAGGATATCGAGTTTCCAAGTAGGGCTTGCGTTGGCGGAATGGCCGGGTTGGAGTTCTAGATAGTGGTTGGGGTTGAGGTTGAGTTCCAGATAGTGGCTGGAGTACTTGAAGTGTGGATTGTCCTTCGAACGGATACGATGGCCGTAATTGGGTTTGAGTTTGGGGTTGTGACTGATACATAATATGGTCAGATTGTGGTTGGGGTTGAGGCCGTGGAGTGCCAGATTGTGCTTGCTGCTGTGGTCGAGTTCCAGATTGTGCCTGGTACTGGTGTCCAGCTCCAGAATGTGCCTGGTAATCGTGTCCAGCTCCAGAATGTGCCTGGTACTCGTGTCCAGCTCCAGATTGTGCCTGGTACCCATGTCGAGCTCCAGATTGTGCCTGGTACTCATGTCCAGCTCCAGAAAGTGCCTGGTAATAGTGTCCAGCTCCAGAATGTGCCTGGTACTCGTGTCGAGCTCCAGATTGTGCCTGGTACTCGTGTCCAGTTCCAGATTGTGCTTGCTGCTGAAATAGTCTTTGGAATTGTGATTGGATTTCTTCAATTGTGGGTTGTCTTTCTAACGGATACGATGACCTTAATTGGGTTTGAGTTTGGGGATGTGACTGATACATATTTTGGTAAGATGCAGATGGTGTGGGCAGGGTATTAGTGGAGCTAGGAAGCTGGTAGGTCTTGCTAAAAAGGTGATAGATCCAGTCTTCTTCCATTCTTCGAATTGATGCAATGGATGTAGATCTGCCAAAGCTCAATAAGATGTTTTCAAAATGGTATCGTTAATTGGCACAATATCTCTATTACTTGTATTAGCAAACGTTCTGAGAAGACTTGGACTGTGCTCAGGAATGCCTGCATTTGGGACAAAAGGAGAATATGGCCAATATAGCCATATGAAAAAACAAGTTAAAAAAGAAAATTAAGGAAACAAATCTATGTATCATATTCGGTTCAGACAATATAGCCATATGTATCATTAAAAGGGTATTTAATATCTATATTTCCTTTAATACAAATTTGACCTGGTCAAGTTTCCATGTTTTAGCTTTCAATAGTTTATCAAACACTTCTATAAATTTTTTTTTAGCACCTAATACCAAATAGTAGAAGAATAAAATGAATAACTAAAAGGCACAACTTAAGTAAAGGTCCTTATGCCAAGTACATGAAGTTTTTCATTAAATTCGATCAGATAAAAATTAAATTTGAAAATTAAATCTATTTAAGTTTATGAATTTGGCTTTTATTTGAATGTTTTTAATGAGGAACTTTACATACGAAAAATTTATACAAACTAAAAATCTCATTTTCGTGCCAAGGTTTTTCTCCATTTTTCAAAAATAAAACTGTAAAGAACAATTTGTCACTCATTCTATTAAAAAAAGAAGAAGGCAAAAGAAAACTAAGGAAACAAATGTCTAGATATAACTTAGATCTAACCAAGATTTGTCTAGATATAACTTGGATCTAACCAAGATTTGTCTAGATATAACTTAGATCTAATCAATATAACTTAGATCTAATCAATATAACTTAGATCTAATCAATATAGCCATATCAATATCGTAGCTAGATCTAACCAAGATTTAGAGAGAGAGAGAGAGAGAGAGAGAGAGAGAGAGAGAGAGATTACCTACTGATGCCAACGAGAGGACATGAAACAGAGAAATCTCTACTTCTTGAAATGAAGAGTTAAGGAAGGAAGAAATAAGAGAACCCTTAAATAAGCAAGAACAATGTGGTCATTAAAAGAGTATTTAATAACTATGATTATTTTAATACAAATTTGACCTGGTCACTTGTTTAGACATTTTTATAATGGAATCTTACAATCTTCTCTCCACTTTTTATACATGTTTACTTCCCTTTCAAATTTAATGACTACGTTTTTTGACTTGATATAGAGATTAAGAAAAAATATTTGGATTTTAATGTATTTCATATTTAAAAAAAAAAAAAGTTATTGCATTGATAAACTATAGTATTAATTATAAAAGTTAAAAAAATTATTAAAAATTATTATGTAAGAAAAAATAAAAGTTATAGGTGTTCAAAAAAGATTTGCTTGTTCATTGCAGAGTGAATTGGTTAGTGAATTTCATTGCCCACATTTCTATTTTTGCCCATAAAAAGTATAACATTTAGTTTTTTATTTATTTTTTAAATATAATAAAAATATAAAAATCAAAGTCATGGTGCAATTGGATTATAAAAAAAAAAAGGAGACTATAGTATAACTATTTTAATTATTATATAAAAATTGTCAAAAAAACAAAAGGGGCAGCCATAATCTGTTATATTATATTTCTAAATGACCTGGACATTTTGTGAAATGGGAAAAGGTTTGTTAAGAAATTTACAAATAATGCCAATTATTTGTAACTATGTAAGAGTTAGTAAGAGGTCAAATATGCCATGGCATTCATTTTTGTTGTTTTGATGTCAAGTCAAAAACATTTATTGCAATTTATTTATTCAATTTATGTCTCTATCCTTTGTCATCCAATTATGTTAATATGATCTAAATCATGAAAGCCCTTCTGGGTAAGAGTTAGTAGAAGGGCAAATATGTTCCATGGCATTGGCTTTTAGTGGTTATCCAATGTCACACTTATTGCAATTTATTTGTTCAATAATTTGTTCTCAGCATATAATTAATTATGTCATTATGGTCTTAATCATGAAAGCTCACACCACTATAAAATATTGTGGTCTTAATCATTTGTCATTATCGACCTTTATTTAGTCCATTGATCACGAGAAGGTCAACTTGTTCTCATTAATGATAGCCATGGTTACTCCTTTCTTACCGTCAAAGTATCTTATGTGTTTAATTTATTAATTTAGTCTCTGTATTTAAAATCTAATTAGTTTATTTCCTTCATTTTAGAAAATAAAACGATTTAATCCTTCCTCTTACGTCATCCAATTTTGCCGTTAGAGGTGATGATATCAATGCTAACATGGTACTAACAGGCAAATTTTGCTGATGTGTCAATGAAAAGAGATGGAGCTGTTGACGTGGTAGTGACACGTCACTCTTACATGTTGACGTGGTATTGCCGCATCACTCTTACATGTGGGCGTGACAGTGCCACGTGAAACTAACATGATAACATGACAATGCTGATGCGGCAGATCAAGAAAAAAGGTTTCAAAAAATAATCTAGGTCACATCATAAAAACTAAATTGAATAAAAGAATATAGTATAAGGACTAAATTGAATAAAATTTAAGTGCTGAGGGACTAAATTGAAGAAAAAAGTATTTGAAAAATACAAATCTTTTAGTAAATGATACATATACTTGTTAATAAGCCAAATGTTTAAGTGTAAAAAATTTATGGTCTTAAGAAATAAGTATAAATATTTTCTTGATTGTTTGACTACATAATAGGTACATTAATTTATCTTCTTTGTAAAAATTAAGTTAAAATTCCACTTTTATAAAAAAATTTTTAATATCTTATGAAGTTATTTTTATAAATATGATGACCAAAATCATTATTATTTAAATTTTTCCTTTGTTACTAAATTTGATATTATTTTTAATGGGACTATTTTATAATTCATTTATAAAAAGAAACAAAAAAATTTAATTATCTTTTTTAATTATGGATGATTAATATATGTATGAAAACTCCAGTAACCCCATTAAATACTTTATTGATAAAATATTTTGTTAAGAAATCATCTCATTTAATGTTGTAATTTTAAACACTTGACAAAATATTGCTTTCCTTCTAAGTATTTTGTTTACCTTATAATTAAATTTAATTTATTGATGCCAAAAGCCAAACGCTTGATTCTAGCTATGATTTCAATTTTGATTGAGATTGGAGGCCAAAGACACCACAAAATTTATTAAAGCCACAAATTAACCTTATAAATATTAGTTTTTTCAATCACCAAACTCAACAAAACAAAAAGAAATGTATTTTTTTTCCAAATTAACATTATCATTCTAACATTTTTATATATGTTTTAAAATTATCATTCTAACATTTTTATATATGTTTTAATCAAGGGTCATAAAGATGAGCTTAGTTTGCATTACAAAAACTGGCGATAATTCAAATTAATCTAATAACCTTAAAATCCACGATGAGTAGACTCCACCAATTAAATTTATAATTCTTTTGACTAAAAATATCTAATTGTTAATAATAGACGATTGATGATGGACGGTGGTCCCCATCAACAACCGACATATGTGACTATCATGCAAGGGTATGGTCTTGAATTAAAATGTTTCCCTAACATTAACTTTAACTTTTTTGGTGTTTTAATGTAAAATTGAGAAAATACCCATAATCGTTTACTCATTCGCTTTTGGTATTTTCTCAATCTTCCATCAAAACACCAATCACTTCAACATTTCAAGGTTTATGATTTTAGTGTAATGCAACCTTTAATAATATAAGACTAACTTGATAAAACATTAAATTTTCTTTTTATAAAAGAGGAATTTAAACTTAATTTTTGTAAAAGAATATAAATTAATGTACCTATTATGAAATCAAATAATCAAGTAGGAAAATATTTATATCTATTTCTTAATACCAAACATTTAGCTTATTAATAAACATATGTATCATCTACTCAAAGATTCGAATTTTTCTAATTTTTTTGGATTCAATTTAGTCCCTATGTTATACATTTTTATTCAATTTAATCTTTATAATGTGGCTCAAAATTATTTTAAAAATTTTTTTCTTAATATGCCACACCAACATTGCCATGTCATCATACTAGTACCACGTGGCACTACCTTGTCAGCATGTTAGACTAGCAAGGCAGTGCCACATCAACATTTCTATCTCACCTTATTTACTCGTTAGCAAAATCTGCCACGTCAACATTAACATCATCACCTCTAACAGCAAAATTGGATGGCGTAAGAATAAGGACTAAATTGTTCCAATTTCTAAAATTAAGAAACTAAATTGATCAGATTTTGAGTAAAAAGACTAAATTGACGAAAACGTATGAGCATAGGGACTATTTGGATACTTCGACCCTACCTTATTTATACTATTTCTTTAATTTCGTTGAAATAAACTTCAGAGGCAGTTGAGCAGCTGCATTGATCCAAATAGGAGCAAGAGTAGTGGAAGAGTTAGTTGTTGCAACCATAAGAAAAATAATGGATCAAGATGTTGTTAACGCAAAGAATTCTGATACCATAAAAAGATTTGATACTTTATATTGAATTGGCCATGTATTCATTAATCACATATGTACACAGATATATACTGATATAAATGTCACCTAAACGAAATCAAATAAAAATTTTAACTGAGATCAAATAACAGAATAATATGAGAGATGATGTGATTCTGATTTGAGAATCTTGTTATCTGTTGAGATCATATTGTTGCAGACGTGGTCTTTGATTTTGGTTGCCTTGCTCAGCTTGTTTTGAATTGATCTCTTATGACTGTTTCATATTTACATTCTGTTGATGATGTCTTGGATCGTGGCATAGTTTGTTGCTCTACATAATCTGTTATTCTAGCCTTGGTTTGTGGTAGAGTCTATTGAAGCTGTCTGCTACTGCTGTTGAGTTTTAAGCTCCAAGCTTCTGTATCCTGCTGAACTGCTGTTGAATTTGATCTGATGTTGAGCTCTGTGATGCTGGTGCTGAGCTTTTGCTGGAGCCACGTTCTGTTCTTGGAGCCAAGGTCCAATTTAGGAAGATTGTCCTTGGATCTCAGGTCGGATTCGAGATGTTTGTTCTCGGACTCTAGGTCAGTTCCGAAAGCATTGCTCTTGAAATAGATATCGGATTCGAGAGGACTGTTCTAGAATTCTTGGTCAGATTTGAGACGATTGTTTTTGGACTCTAGGTCAGTTTCGAGAGAATTGCTCGTGAAACAGATATCGATTTCGAGAGGACTATTCTTGAAGTTTATGTTCGGTTTAGGAGGATTGCTCTTGGTTTTCAAATCACGGCTCTTACTCAGATTTTAGCATTCTAGCGAATTTTCAAAAGTTGTGCTTGGAGAGGCTAGTTTTCGGTGGTGTTAGATGCCAAAGTTTGTTTCGAGGTTGTGGTTGATATTGAACTTCAATTTGTTCTTGTAATTGACGTTTAGTTTGTTCTTGTAATTGAAGTGACCTTGATAGAGGTTGAGTTTGGTGTTGTGCGTGATGCATATTTGTGTAAGATGAAGATGGTGTATGCAAAGGTATAGGTAAAGGAAACTAATGTTGCTCTTCCCTATCTACTATTTCTTTAATTACGTTGAAATAAACTTCAAAGGCAGTAAAATAGCTGCGTTGATCCAAATGGAAGCAAGAGTAGTGGAAGAGTTAGTTGTTACAACCATAAGAAAAATAATGGATCAAGATGTTGCTAATGTAAAGAATTTTGATATCGCAAAAAGATTTGTTACGCTATATTGAATTGGCCACGTATTCATTAATCACATATGTACACATATATATACTGATATAAATGTCATCTAAATGAAATCAAATAAAAATTTTAACTAAGATCAAATAACAGAATAATATGAGAGATGATGTGCTGATTCTGATTTGAGAATCTTGTTATTTGCTGAGATCATATCGTTGTAAACTTGGTCTTTGATTTGAGTTGCCTTGCTCACCTTGTTTTGGATTGATCTCTTATGATTGTTTCATATTTACACGATCTGTTGACGAAGTCTTGGATCGTGGCTGAGTTTGTTGCTCTACATAATCTGTTAATCTAGCCTTGGTTTGTGGTAGTGTCTATTGAAGTTGTCTGCTACTGCTGTTGAGTTTTAAGTTCCAAGCTTATGTATCCTGCTGAACTGCTGTTGAATTTGATCTGATGTTGAGCTCTATGATGCTGGTGTTAAGTTTCTGTTGGTAATACGTTCTATTCTTGGAGTCGAGGTCCATTTTGGGAAAATTGTCCTTGGATCTCAAGTTGGATTCGAGACGATTGTTCTTGGACTCTGGGTCAGTTCTGGGAGGATTGCTCTTGAAGTAGATATCAGATTCGAGAGCACTATTCTAGAATCTTAGGTCAGATTTGAGACTATTGTTCTTAGACTGTAGGTCTGTTTCGAAAGGATAGCTCTTGAAGCATATATTGGTTTTGAGAGGACTATTATTGAACTCTTTTTTGGGTTCGGGAGGATTATTCTTGGAGTTGAAATCGCGGCTCTTCTTCAGATTCTATGGCATTCCAGTGAATTTGCAAAAGTTTTGCTTGGAGAGGTTGGTTCTGGGGTGGTGCTAGAAGCCTAGGTTTGTTTCGGGGTTGTGGCTAATATTGAACTTCGGTTTGTTCTTGTAATTGATGTTCAGTTTTTTCTTGTAACTGAAGTGACCTTGATAGAGGTTGAGTTTAGGGTTGTGCCTGATGCATATTTGTGCAAGATGAAGATGGTGTATGCAAAGGTATAGGCAGAGGAAACTAATGTTGCTACAAGGTGGTACTTAGAACAAAATCGTTCTCCTAATTTATGTAGGAGGATTTGCCAATGCTAATACCTTACACCAAAAAGTTTGGTCTGATAACTGACACATAAGTTGTCATAGTGGTGTTGTTGATTGGCGCAACACTTTTACTGCAGTATGAACAAAAAGAGAACTAACTGATCAAGAGCTGAATTTTATTGAATATTTTTAAACCTATATATTACTGGGATTTGACCTCATGCTCTAATATAAAAATAATTAATAAATTAAAAATATAACACAAGAAATAAAAAATCTGCATTTAATCAAAGAAACAGTCAGAATCTTATAGAATCAATATTTGTGTTTTTCATGTAAGTTTTTAATTAATTATGAACATTTATAAGTTTAAGAGTTACATGTCTTACTTTAGATATTATAATTAAGAGCCAATTAAATCAAAATCTTTGCTTTTTCACATTTAGAATTTGTCAAATCTTCAGCCATCCAAGTGTTTGGTCTTTCATAGTAATCCACACAGTAACCAAATAAGACTTTTTCAAAGGTAGATTTTTTACTTGTGCTATCAAGTTTTGTTTCTAAAACAAAAATATCAAAAATTCTTGCTGAATCTTATTTTTGTCAGACAAAGAAAATTATTATTATTTTTTATTTTATGAAACGACTTAGAAGTGACTAAAGGCTTAGAGTTTTAATTTGCTAACATAACATATTTATATAACCAGACTAAGTTGTAGCCCTAGATACAACAGTTGTATTTTAATTTAATTAAATCCTTATGAACTTAATTAATTTTTCACTTTATTTTGGTTTATTCTAATTAAATCCAACTTAATTGATTTATCACGATCCAAATTCTAGGCCATGACCGGTGCATGGGCCCAATGGACATAGCCCACTAAGCCTAAGCAAGCCTATCTATATGACCTGTTCATCATTCCATCAAAAGTTGCTAAAGTTATATTTCATAATTCCAATTTAAAATAATGCTAACCATTGCCCATAGTGACATTACCAATCAAAATATACATATATTATCTAAAACATATATCTTAATAATTTACATCGGGTTTGTCTTATAATACCTTGTACTTTGATATGGTGACTAATAAAGCTTGTTAGATGTCAATTGAGGTTAATTATAATGTTTAGAAATGACGAAAAATGAAAGGATTGGTTTGGGATAAAATATTCTGCACACGAGAAAATAATAATAATATAATAATTTTTTTTCGGAGAAGAATTTACGAGATAAAAAGTGATTCGGAAGTTAATTGAGGCATAATAAGGTATTTGGTGTACCAAAGGGACAAGAGGAGACAATAGAAAATTTTTGAAATAAAATAATATTTTATTAATAAAATAATATTAAAATATTAATATTTTATTCAGTGTCAATGTCACGACCCGGAACTCCCATCGGGCCAGTGACAACCGCCGCTACGTCCCAATAGGCACTCATTACCCCGAATGCCAATCGGAACCCTGCAAGGCTTAGCATCAGCTTTCGCATCTCCCCGGTGAGCGATAGTTATTAAATCTTACATTTTAAGAAATCATAAGTCGTTTTCAAATCAAAACAATAAAATATTATTTTCTGGTTCACAGGGGCATTTTTTTCATTTTTCTTCAATAATATCGAAACTCGCCAAAAACATGGTGTAAAAGCTAAATATGTTCATACATATTTTAAATCAAATAACTAAAGTATAAAATTACTTTTACAATGACACGTGGGCCCCCAACTAACCAATAAGATGCGTGTCTGTGAACCTATAATTTTGACAATGTAAGGCTAACTGAAGTCCTTGATGCAATCAGCTATCTATCGGCTATCCCGAACCTGAAATGTGGGGAATTGAGGGTGGTGAGATTATAAAATCCCAGTGAGTAAATAGACACCATCTAAACTATCTAAAGGCGAGTAAAGGGAGATAATTAAAAATAATTCAGTTCAACAAATTTTTCACATCACGAATATTCATTTCAACCAACTAATCAATATGGCTCGTGAATTACTCAAAACTTGGCTCATGCCAAATCCTGTACTTAGTGACACTTGGACCAGGGGTATCCAACCGAGCCTGTCAAGGCTATTAAAAATTCATATTTCACATAAATCATATTTTTATTTTGAAACATAGTCGTTCCTTAGCGTTGGCTGAGTCTTACTCTCACGCGGTGATCCACGTGAAGTGCACTCAAAAAGCCCACCTTAGGAGATACCCTACGCGCCTCTACGATCGAGATGAGAATATAAAGGAGTTTACGTGCCCCTCTAATAGGCTGGCTCACGAAACCCCCCACCACTGTAGTAGCTAATCTTTTATCTACCACCTGATTTATAAAATCTTTTTCTGCATGACATGGTAATTTATTGCAACTTAACCTCTCAAAGCTAAATACACAGTACAAATAATTCTAACACAAAAATCAGTTTAGCCATTCATGCTCATTTATTGTCATAAGCCATTCAATTTAAAACCATAAATTTACAACACAAGCAGGCAGTCTCCAATTACTCTATTTTCAAAACCAGTATTCGATTTTTCAAAAAATTTATAAAATCATTTTATAAAATCACAATTTCTCTTAAAACTTAGCAATTTACCATTTAAACTCATTTTTCATAAAATCACACAATTGTATAAAACTACTCTAGATAATTAAGACGATAATAAGTTTACTCATAGTTTTCTGAAAACTAAATTCGGGTACTCCAACTATTAGTCCTCGAGTGCGATTTCTTTGCCCTTGCCAGAGGATTCGCTACCTTGAAAAATTGCACAATTAAGAGGTTTACTACTTTGGTACTAAACCAAAATAAACTAATTTATACTACTAATGCATGATATGAAGTGCAAAATGTCTAAATTTTGCCTAAACGAGATGTTAGCCTATTTCGGTCTTTTACCCGATAATCGATATACGTGTCCGTTTAAACTCCAAATTGATTTTTTTCAATTTCTATACCTCAAATGCACCCAAATTGACTTAATGTTCCTCAGTGTGGTGCAAATTATTAGTCCCGATAGCAAATTACGAAAATACCCCTAGTGGGTAAAAATTCGTATTTTTGCTTCGAAAAATCCCATTATTTTTCTAGGCTCATAATTCATCATTATTCATCATAATTCCTCAAATAAACATCAAGATCAGCAGTCAATATTCCCCTAGAAAATTCAGCATAATGGGTTTCAATGGGAGAAAATTATTTCTCTAGCTTATTTTTGCTATATTTCAATATAACCTAACTAAAATCACTTAATTCAATTAAAATCAACCAAAACTCAAGCTCAAAACTCATCCATGGAGGTTTGGCCAGCTTGGGTGTCCATACCCACTTTCTAATTTTGCATGGAAATGAGAAAAAAATACATGGGTAGTGAAAATCACAAGGAAAATCAATAAAATTTACCTTTTTAATGCTTGATTTCTTGATTTCTCTTGATTTTCCCCAAATTTTTTCAGCTAGGGTTCTTATTTATTTTCCCCCTTTTTCTCTCCTGGTTTGGACAGCTGAAGAAGATGAGAATTCTGGAATTTTGACATTTTTAAAGGCTAAAATAATATAATATTATTTTATTTTATTTTTTTTGTTTTATTAATTCCTTAAATTCTAGCCATCCATTTATTTCCAAATTTTCACCATACACTTGTCCCACATATCCATATCTTAGATAAAATTCTCAGACTTATCCAAAGTCTTGGTGGAGTAATTTTTGAAATTTACACTTTTGCCCCCGTAAAAGTCAAAAGTTACATTTTTGCCCCAAAAATTGAAAAATTGCCCATAGACATATTTTTCATCCCTTATACTCATACCATTCTCCAATTTTTCAAATTTGATCTAAATTCTCTCAAAATCTCAAATTTTGTTTGTGGATGAAAAAATTACGATTTTACCCCTACACTCCAGAAATCATCGAAATTAAACTTTTTCACTGTCAAACCCTCAAATTATACTCCAATACTCAAATCATACTCCAATAAGTTAAATGGGGCCAAAAAAATCTTTTCTCAAAATTTCCATTTTGTCCCCAAGTGGCAAATCACCATTTTGCCCCTAGAATACATAAAGTCCAGATTAACTCCACATCGAACCTCAAACTCTGAATCCTCATTTTAAATCAACCCATGGGTTTTAGTTTTCTCAAATTCATGCTCGATTCTCTGTTTAAATTAGTTCAAGACTTATTTAACTGAACCGTACCATTAGGGGCAATATAGTCATTTAACTTGTTTTTTGGGGCAATTCAATATACAAACATGCCATCCAAAGCATGTGAATGATATATCACAGATAATTTAGGGTCGGGTGTTACAGTCCTACCCCCCTTAAAATAAAAATTTTGACCTCAAAATTTCATTTATCAATCTCAAAGAACTAATGGGGGTATTATCTTTTCATCATATCTTAAGTTTAAATCTTGAACAACCAAGAACCATTTTTCACTTGAGCTGATCATAATATCAATCCCTACACGTGTATATGTCTCATAATCCCATTAGTACTTCAAAAATTTATCTTGACTTGATCATTACATCATATGCAATACCACAATTCTTAAAAGTCATCATTTTTCCTTGATTATCCGTCATACTTCTACATTACCTTGTATCTTTCTTGCATTACGATATTGATTTGTCACTTAAGACTCAAACTCATTTGAATCATGTATGCCTCAAGCATTTTCGAATTCCAATTTCCATAATGTATTAGGAAAATTTCATTATCTAACTTCATTTTCAAGGTTAACTTCTATCATCCTTTGTTCTACTCTTTCATATAAATATAACACCATTCTTCCTTAACCAATTTACAAATTGTACCTGACATTGTAAAACTTGAAACTAGATTCTCCTCAAGTATTTTTGAATATTAATATGAATATTGCTTTCAGCTTTCAGCTTACAGCTTCCTTTTTATAATCACATAACTTAGTGCTTGCTTTCACAAAATCCGTAGCAAAACTCTTCTTGAGTATTTCATTGGGAATATCTATCTTAGACTTATGTCTCATAGCATATGATCACTTAACTTGTGACTTAGCCGTTAGGCTCCTCAACAAGTTTTAAAATCACACATCTCATACTCATCTCGTATAATGTATAACTCTTCCTCAAAGGTATTTAAATATTCTTGAAACACCTAATCACTTATTTGCTCTTTCATACTCCAAGTATATCATTTCCATAAAGGTATACCCAACTACTCATATTTCAATCTATCTCCAAGAGTTTCTAGCATGTCACCTAGTTTACTTGTGTTGTTACTAATCCTTTCCTTTTAACAAAGTTAAGACTAGATCAGTATATTCTCATAACAATATTCTATATCAACTCATTTGCTATATCATTATTGAAATCTTTATTTACATTTTTCCTCACTTGGTATTGACATCTCTTATCAGTATCTCATACATTCATCTAACCTTTCGCTCGCTTCCTCATTAGTCTTTAACAAGACTTAATCTCTTATCTTCCTTATTTCTTAAGATTTGACTTCAGTCATCATATTATTCATCTTAACACTCCCCATGTTAATTTATTTTTATGTAACCATCTCAAAAACTCTCTAACTTTTCTTTCTCTTACATGCCAATATACAAGGCAATAAAGAAACTTTACAATTTCACTCATCATCTTTATCTTAATACCTCCTCAATGCACTTAAGATTCCAAACAACAAAGCTTAGCATGAAAACCAATGACCATTCCTCAACTCGTAAGTTTCATCTTCATGCCACTCTCAATTTGCTCATGCTTGCTAGCCATTAGGGGTTCTTAACGCGACAGCGTTTGAGAGTCAATACTGTGGCGTTGCAACTGTTTGATTTTACTTTATCCCAACAATTCTTCTACCTTTAAAGCTACTACCTCAATTATTCACAATCGTGTGGTTTCCCTCTGAGTCTATACCACAATTAGCAATAATAACTTTTTATCACAAGTACGCGATCAGAACATTGATTTAATGTCTTTATTTTGCCACTAACATTCATATATCTTTACCATAACATTTAGTACGAGTTTGCTTAAGCAAAGATGTCCAAATTTATTCATAGCTACATGTATCTCAGATTGCACATCACTTATCATCAGTCAATAAATCTCACTTTAGAATACTCATTCCATATTGTATAGTAACTTCACCATATAGTATCACGGCACTCTGTTCCTCCATTCTACTATCATGCATACTCCACAAAATTTAATTAGAAGATTCACGTATCTTAACTAATGCTAATTCCATTTAATCATATCTTAAATACTCCAAACTTGTAAATTACAACTCCAAGTGTATGTCCATATATTGATAATCTTTATATATTTCATGATCATGAAAACTACAACTTACAAACTAGCTTTCGATCATATGCACACTATTAGAACATTAATTTCAACATGTTTAATTCTCCTTTGGTGATATGTTAAGATCATTCCTGGATACATTTTCATATTAACATTGATATGCCTTGACCATAGCATTTAGTGCAAATTTGATAAAGAAATTGTCTCCAAATAACCCTTAAATACATAATTATCAAATTGTATACCACTAAACATCAAGATCTTGACTTTGTTCATCAATAATCAATCACATTTATTAAGTGAATAATTGACTTAGTTATTACACCTTGCCTTTGCAATCATAAGATCAAAGTTGTTCTAAGCTTAGGATGCAGAAGTTCTCTCTCTTAGAGTATATCCAAACATCAACATTTTCTAAATTCCTTGCTCTGGGGAGATCACCTTTAAGACTGATCATTCATATTATAGGCCACACTTTGAATCGAATAAACTTCTAAATTGATCTTTCAAGTAATTCGTATATTAATCTCAATTATAGAACTTCATATGCCACTTAGACTAGATTTGACATTTCCAAGTCATTTAACCTCAAGCTGCCAATTCCACATCTAGTCTTTTAATCCTTTGGCTCCTCCTTACTATGCATAACAAAGTTCAAGCTCATCCTTAGAGCATATTTGTTTACTAACTTCTTACTTCATGACCACACATCAATTATAGTAATCATTAGTACTCACTCTCGAGTTAGTTCACGTGCTTATATCCGTGAACTATAATAGATCCAATCAATTTTTGAAATCTCACAATCGTTTAATTGAAATCAACACCACTTTTATATGGGCATAACACGCTCAATTAACATAGTGTTCTTATCTTCATGCACATATGTATGAATTTACTCTTACCTCAATGCTTAATTTATACACTCCACCAAATGAATAAATTATCATGACCTATTTGTCCAACTCCAAATTTCTCCATCCATAATCGGAGGGATATATCATTTCATTATGAGCATTCGTTTTAAGATCTCTTCAACACTGGCTTGTGTCACGAGTGGCATCTTAAACCCGAACAACGGCCCTACTTATGACCTTTGCATGACATTAACAAGGAAGTGGATTACTGGGATTAGGAGTTCCTATAGCTCCCATGAGATCTATAAGAAGAAACAAAATGAGTCTAAACAACTCCAAATTCTATATGCAGATGCACGTATTCTATTCTATCAAACCTAACTTAACTTAACTCGGGCCACGCAGTGTCAGTGTGGATTTTTTAAAACAACTTTAAAATCAAAAACTTTAAAATCCAAAGCTTTAAAATCAAAATCTCTGATCTTTAAACCATGCTCTGATACCACTTTGATTGTCACGACCCGAAACTCCCATCGGGCCAGTGACAACCGTCGCGACGTCCCGATAGACACTCATTACCCCGAATGCCAATCGGAACCCCGCAAGGCTCCGCATTAGCTTTCGCATCTCCCCGGTGAGCGACAATTATTAAATCTTACATTTCAAGAAATCATAAGTTGTTTCCAAATCAAAACAATAAAATATTATTTTCTGGCTCACAGGGGCATTTTTGTCATTTTTCTTCAATAATATTGAAAACTCGCCAAAAACATGGTGTAAAAGCTAAATATGTTCATACATATTTTAAATCAGATAACTAAAATACAAAATTACTTTTACAATGACACGTGGATCCCCAACTAACCAATAAGATGCGAGTCTGTGAACCTATAATTTTGACAATGCAAGGCTAACTGAAGTCCTTGATGCAATCGGCTATCTACCGACTATCCCGAACCTGAAATGTGGAGAATTGAGGGTGGTGAGATTATAAAATCTCAGTGAGTAAACAGACACCATCTAAACTATCTAAAGGCGAGTAAAGGGAGACAATTAAAAATAATTCATTTCAGCAAATTTTTCACATCACGAATATTCATTTCAACCAACTAATCAATATGGCTCGTGAATTACTCAAAACTTAGCTCATGCCAAATCCTGTACTCGGTGACACTTGGACCAGGGGTATCCAACCGAGCCCGCCAAGGTTGTTAAAAATTCATATTTCGCATAAATCATTTTTTTATTTTGAAACATAGCCGTTCCTTGGCGTTGGCTGAGTCTCACTCTCACGCGGTGGTCCACGTGAAGTGCACTCAAAAAGCCCACCTCAAGAGATACCCTACGCGCCTTTACGACCGAGGTGAGAATATAAAAGAGTTTACCGTGCCCCTCTAATAGGCTGGCCCACGAAACCCCCCACCACTGTAGTAGCTAATCTTTTATCTACCACCTAATTTATAAAATCTTTTTCTGCATGACATGGCAATTTATTGCAACCTAGCCTCTCAAGGCTAAATACACAGTACAAATAATTCTAACACCAAAATCAGTTTAGCCATTCATGCTCATTTATTGTCATAAGCCATTCAATTTAAAACCATAAATTTACAACACAAGCAAGCAGTCTCCAATTACTCTATTTTCAAAACCAGTATTCGATTTTTCAGAAAATTTATAAAATCATTTTATAAAAACACAATTTCTCTTAAAACATAGCAATTTACCATTTAAACCCATTTTTCATAAAATCACACAATTGTATAAAACTACTCTAAATAATTAAGACGATAATAAGTTTGCTCACAGTTTTCTGAAAACTAAATTCGGGTACTCCAACTATTACTTCTCGAGTGCGATTTCTTTGCCCTTGCCAGAGGATTCGCCACCTTGACAAATTGTACAATTAAGAGGTTTACTACTTTGGTACTAAACCAAAATAAACTAATTTATACTACTAATGCATGATATGAAGTACAAAATGTCTAAATTTTGTTTAAACGAGATGTTAGCCTATTTCGGTCTTTTACCCGATAAATCGATATACATGTCCGTTTAAACTCCAA
The DNA here is from genome assembly GCF_053813885.1 of Theobroma cacao. Classification (NCBI taxonomy): domain Eukaryota; kingdom Viridiplantae; phylum Streptophyta; class Magnoliopsida; order Malvales; family Malvaceae; genus Theobroma; species Theobroma cacao. The sequence goes on from NC_142645.1 coordinate 14,109,201, forward strand.
ATTGATTTTTTTCAATTTCTATACCTCAACTGCACCCAAATTGACTTAATGTTCCTCAGTGTGGTCCAAATTATTAGTCTTGGTAGCAAATTACGAAAATACCCCTAGTGGGTAAAAATTCGTATTTTTATTTCGAAAATTCTCATTTTTTTTCTAGGCTCATAATTCATCATTATTCATCATAATTCCTCAAATAAACATCAAGATCAGCAGTCAATATTCCCCTAGAAAATTCAGCTTAATGGGTTTCAATGGGAGAAAATTATTTCTCTAGTTTATTTTTGCTATATTTCAATATAACTTAACTAAAATCACTCAATTCAATTAAAATCAACCAAAACTCAAGCTCAAAACTCATCCATGGAGGTTTAGCCAGCATGGGTGTCCATACCCACTTTCTAATTTTGCATGAAAATGAGAAAAAAATGCATGGGTAGTGAAAATCACAAGGAAAATCAATGAAATTTACCTTTTTAATGCTTGATTTCTTGATTTCTCTTGATTTTCCCCAAATTTTTTCAGCTAGGGTTCTTATTTATTTTCCTCCTTTTTCTCTCCTGGTTTGGACAGCTGAAGAAGATGAGAATTCTGGAATTTTGACATTTTTGAAGGCTAAAATAATATAATATTATTTTATTAATTTTTTTTGTTTTATTAATTTCTTAAATTCTAGCCATCCATTTATTTCCAAATTTTCACCATACACTTGTCCCACATATCCATATCTTAGATAAAATTCTCAGACTTATCCAAAGTCTTGGTGGAGTAATTTTTGAAATTTACACTTTTGCCTCCGTAAAAGTCAAAATTTACATTTTTGCCCCAAAAACTGAAAAATTGCCCATAGACATATTTTTCATCCCTTATACTGATACCATTCTCCAATTTGTCAAATTTGATCTAAATTCTCTCAAAATCTCAAATTTTGTCTGTGGATGAAAAAATTACAATTTTGCCCCTACACTCCAGAAATCATCGGAATTAAACTTTTTCACTGCCAAACCCTCAAATTATACTCCAATACTCAAATCATACTCCAATAAGTTAAATGGGGCCAAAAAATCCTTTTCTCAAAATTCCCATTTTGTCCCCAAGTGGCAAATGACCATTTTGCCCCTAGAATATATAAAGTCTTGATTAACTTGACATCGGACCTCAAACTCTGAATCCTCATTTTAAATCAACCCATGGGTTTTAGCTTTCTAAAATTCATCCTCGATTCTCTGTTTAAATTAGTTCAAGACTTATTTAACTGAACCGTACCATTAGGGGCAATACAGTCATTTAACTTGTTTTCTGGGGCAATTCAATATACAAACATGTTATCCAAAGCATGTGAATGATATATCACAGATAATTTGGGGTCGGGTGTTACAGTCAAAATTTTTCATGAAGGAGTATTTGGGCAACCTAAGTGGGGGAGAAGAAAAATGAGACAAATTTCAGAGAAAAATGAAGTTAATGGGGCCGCGTGTCTTTATTAAGTAAAGATAGCTCAGGTAAATAAATATTTTAAATATTATGGGGATATCGCATTGGAGTACAAACTTCATACTTTGTTTGTACATGTGTAGAAGAAGATAATAGAAGGAAATTGGAGTTAAATGAGTGTTGGGAGGACTAAATTAAAATGGAAAGAAACTTAAAGGGTAAAACAGTAATTTTGCATAAAGTTTGGTTAAAGCTTCCAAAGAAAGCTTTGACTCTCATCTTTCTCAGCCCAAAACAGTCCTTATCCTCCCAACAAGATATTTTCTTCTTCATTCTTGAAGCTTCCAATGCCATTCTCTCATTCTCCCATGGAAAGCTAATTTTCTTTCATTTTCTTTCCTTGTTTTCTTTTCATTTCTTTTCTCTTCTTGCTTCATTCTTCTCCCAACTTCTTGTGCACCAAAGTTACAACTTCTAACCCCAATTTTCAGCACATATAAACTCTAGGAGAAGAAGCAAAAAAAAGAGAGAAAGGAAGAAAAAGCTTGGTTTTGGTGATTCAACCAAGGAACGGTAAGGATTTTTGTTTTTGGCTTGAGTAGTCTTTGAAAATGAGTTAGTGACTTAAAGAAATCTTGTGGCAACAAAGATTGGCTTGATTAGAAAAAAAATGATAACATGTAAGCCAATAAACCCATGGGTACATGAAGGACTCAAAGTGGAAAAGGAAAATGGTAAGCTTAACACTATGTTTTAAAGCCTATAGTTGGTTGAATATTGTGGGGAATTATGGTTGTTAAAAGTATCTATTTGCATAAGCTAGTTGAAAATTGTTAAGATTGTATGGCATGTCGTTTGAAAGAAATGAAAAAGGAATATTGTGGATGGAGGATTGAGAAACAAAGTATTGAAAGTTAGATAGATAACGATGCATGAAAACTAGAAAATAATCGAGTGAAAGTGAGAATGATTGTTGTTGCCATATATGTGGATTATGTGTCGAAATATAAGATGGATTTGGGTGGAAATTATTTAGAAAGGCTGAAGTCGACACGTGACATCATAATTAAGTTGTCGGTGATATAATTTAAGGAATTACGTAAGTAATGGATATAAGTAATTTTAGTAAAAATGTATTAAGATGTGAGTTAATTGAAGATGGTTTCATGATAGGAGGAAAAATATAAATTTGAGTAAGGATTAATTGATTGAAGTACTGCTCGTATACATATGTAATTAAATATATTGAGTTCGTGTTATTGCTAAGAAGTGCAAAGATAAGGTTAGAGTATTGTGGTGGCGTGCCGGAGTAAATAATGAGCGACCGGCCAGTGAAAATAGTTAGAGACACCTCCGAACAAATAGCAACTTAATATCTCATTGTTGCCAAGTGAGTGAGCTTGCATTAAAATGTTTTGGAATAAATGATTTTATGCTTGATTGAGCCACTTGAAATATTTTGTTGGTTTTTCTTTAAAAGTTGCATGGGAACAAGCCCTTGATGAAATGTTTTAATACTATGAGATATGATCATGATGAATTCATGAGTTTCTACATTATATTGATGTGTATATTATACATTAAATGATATTTTTGTGTGATAATTATGACCCAGCCATGTGCGGTGTAAGAGTGCACATGAGCTGTGCTGACCCAGCCATGTGCGGTGTATGAGTGCACATAAGCTGTGCTGACCCGACTATGTGTGGTGTGGTAGTGCACATAAGCTGAGTAGAGTTGGGGGCGAGGCCGGTGGTTATATATATGTTTATATATGATATATATAAATATATATATATGTAGAGGTTTTGGAAATTATATTGTGGTTGCATTGATATTTGAATGTTAAAACTTGAGAAACGGTTTCCACTTGATTTCCACCGCAGCAAAGACAGATTTTTGTTGTGACAAGAAATTGAGTTAAAATTGCATTATCTTCAACATAAATGCATCATGATTTCTAAAACTTCCTGTATTGATGCTTGTTCCCTTCCTATGTTCACTCACTAAGTTTGTACTCACGTTTTTTAAAATTCATGTTTTAGGTTTCCTGAGTTAAAGGTGATTGGATCCTAGGACGAGGTGCTCCTCCCTATACATTGCTCGGTAGGTTTAACGTAACACTAAATGTTATCAATCGTGCCCAGAGTCACTTCGCTGACGGTCAAGGTCTAATTATGTGTATATGAATATTTGATGTGAAATATTAATTATCATTTGTTAATCTATATATGTATATAATGGTTGATGATGCCATTATGAATGCATGCCTGGGTTTTATGAACTATTGTCAAAGGAACTGTAATTGAGCATTACGAATTGTGGATTCTAAAGGAATATGGATTAATGTATAAGATCAATTAAATAGGCTTGCTTGGGCTTAGTGGGCTGAGCCCATTGGGCCCTTATGTCGGTCATGGCCCAAAAATTGGGCTGTGACATGTCTATACACAACAAAAAGGATACTCGACTTCCAATGGAGAGACCCAGGCGAAAGTATAACTATTGAATGCAAAGATACCTACCAAGGAGACGAATCTACAAGGACACCTCGACCTAGTTACTGACTACCTCCTGATCTGAAAACATGAAGTTAAAAACAGTGAGTATAAACCTAGTGAGTGAACAAAAGAAGGGAAGAAGCAATTGATAAGAAAAGTTAAGAAATCATGATGCACTTATTTTAAAAAATAATACAATTTAGTTTAATTCTTATTAAAACCCCTCATTAAACCCTTAATTGGTTAATCACTTGATGATGAAGGATCCATACATAATAAAGAATTTGAAGAGTGAAAACTTTAATAGCATTCAAGCAAGTCAAGTGAAATGATGAGTCCTCGCTGCAGTGAGAATGCCTTTTCACTACAGCAAAATTTGGGCTCAATTTATCAACTAGCTAAAGGTTTCTCAGTTGGCTGAGGGTTTCTCACTAAAACCCCTCATTTCAAACTTAATTACTTAATTCGTTGATGTTGGAAGTCCATGATCAACTATGGTGCTAAAGAAGTGGAAAATAGGGCAGCAACCAAACAAGGTAGCAAGCAAAACAAAATGTTTCTCACTACAGCGGGAAGCTTCAGCAAATTTCTTATTGCAGCAAGAACCAGGCCAATGTAAACCATCAAACTCAAAATTTTCTTGCTGCAGCAAGAAACAAGACACCAAGAAAAAGTTTTCATTATCTCAAGAAAAGGCCATTCTGCTACAATGACAAAATCAACTTGAAAATACTTAGCAATTTTTAAACATGCAAGATTTCACATGCATTACAACCATATACCATATTCATGAACTTTTTATTGCATAAACATATATATATATATATATATATATATATATTACATATATTAACACCAATACCACCGTCTCACCCAGCTCATGTGCAACCCCTGTATCGCGCACATAGCTGAGTCATCGTGTGCATCCCCCACATCGTGCACAGCTAATACCACCATGTGCATTCCCCACATCGCGCATAGGCAATATCATCATCCACACTCCCACACCCATCATCACTGGCATGTGCTCCTCCACATCGCGCGCAAGTTCGGTTATAATTACAAACAATATTACTATCAATACATACCATATATATATATATATATATATATATATACATACATATCAACATAACACATGGCACATGGCTTCATCACAGTCGCATTCCACAATGTAAAACATTTCATTAAAAGCTTATTCCCATGTATATTTTAGAGAAAAACAGATAAAATATTTCAATGGATTTCATCAAACACATATGCCCTAATCCCAAAACATTTTAATGTAAGTTCACTCACTGGTATTCATTAAATCTTTACTCAACCCCAACTTCCTCTAATGATCCAAATGGGGTGGTGGGGCTTCGTTGGAACCTATCATCACATTAGCATCACAATTAACTCAATTCACATAACTATAAATTGTAAAAGCTATCTCCTAACTAGCTTCCAATTGCCATTAAGTGGCTATCGATTTTCACTATCCTAATCACTCTAAAATGAATGAACAACCTCAACTACAAAACACTCACAAGTCTAATCGCTAAGTATTCCCAACACTTAAAAATCAACTATAATTCACTACTCACCTTGGTAGCTTTGTAATTGAAATTCTTTCCAAAAAATTTCAAGCTATTATAAAAGCTCCCTTTTTCTCTCTCTAAAACACCTAGCTAGTGAAAGAAAGTATGAAAGTAAGACTTTTCAAGGGTTTTAAAGTGAAAGAGTGAAAGAGCACAAAAGGTTTAATGAAAGGGTGCACAAAAGCATGAAAATTGAAGCTAGCTTGAGAGAAGTTATGGAGGTTTCAAAACAAGCTTTCATGAAGGATGAAAGAAACGTGAGATGGGAGGAAGGAGAAGAAGAAGCTGCTGGAAAAAATGATATTTATAGCTAAAGCTTATCAAATTTCTACTTAAATTATGAAAATGCCCTTAACAAGTTGGCTTGTTCTCCTTTAATCCTTGGTGCAATCTTTTTACTCTTTTGACACTGGGACAAGGTTCATAATAGTCTAGAAATACTCGAGTTCATGAAAACTTAAAATTTTGACTCGAGATGAAAAATGACCATTTTGCCCCTACCTTTTAAATCATCATTATTTCTATTTCCTTCTTCAGTTTATCTTTATTTTCATCATTCATTTATACCTTAGGCCTACTTAGGCCTTAATATTGTTTGAAACCCTACTTCTAAGGGCTTACTAAAGAAATGACGAAATTACCCCTAATTAGTGATATCGCGTCTACTTCTAGCTACGAGTCTATAAAGATCAATGTCAAGCCCTACTTTATAATATACTTGCCATGTCATTCATGTGTTTGACAACATGCTTGCATACTTGAATACCTTGAAAAAATCGTCAAAAGTCAGTAATGTACCTAGTGGTACAATTAAGTTGATTTAAGCCTTGAACTAGTTCAAATAGAGATTTTAGGATGTATTTGAGAGTTATTCAACCTTAGAATATCTTAACATGGTGATTCGGAGTTCGGGGATTGATTTGGAGTTAAATTGGAATTTTCATAATGTAAGGGTAAAATGGTCATTTTTCCACCCGAGGGTGAATTTGGGATGGTGGATGAAATTCTGATCAAATTTGACTATTTGGAACATAATTTGAGCTTGAGAAGTGAAAAATTTTAATTCTAACAATTTTTCGAACATAAGGGCAAAAAGGTCATTTCACGTGTCCATAAGGATGTAATTAGAATTTTTGAAATTTTACACCACCTTGACACTTGTCAAACCATGAAATTCATTTTATACTTTGGATAATTGAGGGATTTTATGTGGTGGAGAAGAAATCCTTAATTATTAAGTTTTATGTATAGACCAATCACATGGTGACAAGTGTCAAGCTTTAATATTATTATATTTTCCTTTATAAACACAACTAAAACTCTGCCATCTCATTTCTCTTGGCCGGCCAAGGTAAGAACAAAAGGGAAAAAGTATAGAACAAACCCTAGAAAAGAAAATCAAGAGAAAATTCATTGGATTTCAAGGAATTAAGCAAGTAAAAGTAAAATTTCTTAATTCTAGCTTGTGATCTACCTTTCCTATGCATTCTTTTTCAATTACCATGGTTAAAATTCATGATCTCATGAAGGACTCATGGTTAACCAAATTTAGGGAGAGAAGATTTGATGATTTATTTGGTTAGATTTCAAGGTATCTTAGTGTTTTTAGTTGTTTGGTGATGTTTAGCATGAAAAACAAGCAAGAAATTTCATGCCCTTCACCCACACTCGGCTGAAATTTTCAAGAGAGAAATTGGATAATGGACTTTGATGAATTTCATGCTATTTAGGTGTTTTTAGTTGTTTTATGATGTAAGGTGTAAAGATCAAGCATGAAAATTACATGTTCTACATTAAACCTTCAATGGCCAAATTTTTCAAGGAAGGTATTGATGATGGATTTTTGTGATATTACATATTATTTAACTTGTAATTCATGACTTGGAGTGTTGAAAGTGGAATCAAGTCAATTGGAGTTGAATTTGATGTATTGGCCAATTAACCGATGTATAGATCGAATTAGGCCAATACCATTTTATTTCGATACATAATTGAAGCTACGTAGAACACCATATTTAGATAATAATCCAAACATTTCGCATCCCATTTCATACATTCATATAGAGCCTAAATTAGTTTTATAACGGTTTAGTACAAATATAGTAAATTATTTGTTGTGCATTATGTTTAGGTGGTGAAATTTTCGATAAGGGTAAGGAGATTGTACCCGAAGACCGAGACTAGGAGTACTTCAACCCCCGATATTGTGAGTAACCTTATTATCGTCTTAATTATCTAAAGTAGTTTTTATTCGTTTTTGTGATTTTATAGAAAAATGAGTTTAAATGGTAAATCCTTATATTTTATAAGTAAAATGTGATTAAATGAAATGAGTTTTATAAATCATTTTGAAATTGAATGATGATTTTAGAAATTGAGTAATTAGAGACTGTTTGATTGTGTTGTAAATTTATGGTTTGAATTGAATGGCTTATGGTGATATTGCCATTAATGGCTGAATTGGAAATTGTGTTGAAATTGTATGAACTGTTTGTTTTGCCTTAACAGGCTGGGTAGTAATATAATTGCTATGTCATGCTGTCGAAACTTTTATTGATTTGGTGGAATATTGATTAGTCACTACAGTTGAAATGCCCCATACTTTGATATGGTGATAAATAAAGTTGGTCGAATGCGAATTGAGGCATAATAAGGAACTTTGGGAACCAAAGAGACAAGATAAAATTTTTAGAATAAAATAATATTTTATTAATAAAATAATATTAAAATATTAATATTTAGCCAGATGTCGAAATCAGTCATGAAGAAGGATCATATGGTTGACCCAAGTAGAAGTGAAGATGTCAAGCCTGACTCTATAAAATACTTGTCATGACATATATGTGATGGATAGCATGTTTGCATGTTAGGAGAGTCTCGAAAAAATTTACAAAAATCGGTATTGTACCTAGAGGTACAACAAAGTTTATTTAAGCCTTGAACTAGATCAAATAGAGAATTTAAGATGAAATTAAGAATATTAAAGTCCCAGAATGGTTTAATATGGTGATTTGGAGTTCGATAATCAATTTGGAGTCAAATCAAAAATTTCACTATCTAGGGGTAAAATGGTAATTTTGCCACCTGAGGATAAAATTCGAATATTGGAAGAAGTTTTTGATCAAGATTGATCACATTTGACTCATTGGAGTATAATTGGAGGTTGATAAGTGAAAAAGTTATAATTTCGGTATTTTTGGAGCATAGGGGCAAAATGGTAATTTTGCCACCCTAAGGACAAAACAGTAATTTTCCACCACCAGGACACTTGTCTAGCACATGGTCTTCCCTTATCCTCATTTTGACCTTTGACTAATCATGTGGTGGAGATAAAAGGTTTAAAATTTTTAAAGTTTTAAAAATGGACTAATGAAAACATGCCACGTGTCAAGTAAGGACATTTTATTTTTTTCTATTAAAATCAGCCCATATTTATCCCATTCTTCTTCTCCATATTCGACCAAGACAAAAGGAAAGAAAGGAAAAACAAGAACAAAACCTAGGTGGAGGATTTCAAGAGAAAAAGTGTGGAAAATCAAGGAAAACAAGTGAAAAAGGTAGGATTTTTCAATTTAAACTTGAAATCTATTTTCCTTAAGCATTTCTTCTTATTTTCCATGGTTAAATTACATGTTTTCATGATGAATTCATGGCTGGTCAAAATGGGTATGGAGAGAGAAAGATGTTGGATTGATTTGATTTTAAGTTATGTTAGTGTTTTTAGTTAGTTTAGCATATTTAAAAACAAAACAATAAGAAAAGAATTCATTTTCCCCCATCACCATCATTGGCCAAATTTTCTAGGGAGGATATTGTGGCTGAAATTGATGATATTTCATGATATTTGGGTGATATTTGATGTTTGGTGAGGCTAGAAATTAAATGGGAAATTTTGGTGTGAAAATATGAATTTTTACCTAATGTATAGACATGTGTGATTATTGACCCGGGACTGATAAATTGAATCTCATTCATAATCACTGAGCTAATTTAGGTATAATTGGCGTGTAGAAAGTAAGAAGAATTGATTTGGAGTTAAATTGGAGATTTTAGCCGATTAGGCCGAGTATAGTGTGACTTAGGTCGAATATCACATTTAAGTGATTAATCAGACATTTTGCATCCCATCGCATGCATTCATTTAGATTTAGAGAGCCTAAAATAGTTTATGATAAATTGACACAACTTATTGAAATTCATGTCACGTATGATGTATAGGTGGTGAGCCCTCCAACAAAGGTAAAGAGATTATGTCCGAAGATCGGGAATAGGAGTATATCGAACTCCTAGTGTTCTAAGTAACCTTACCATCATTTTAATTATCTAAAGTATGTTTTTAATCAGTTTTGGTGAAATTTTATGAAAATGAGTTTAAATGGTAAATTTTTGTGTTTTACAAACAGAATGTGTTTACATGAAAAGATTTTATAAATTGTCTTGAAATTGAATAACGATTTTGAAAATAGAGTAATTGGAGACCACCGGTATGTTGTAAATTTATGATTGGAAATTGATGGCTTATGTTATATTGTTATTGTGTTGGCATAACTGGCTGGGCTGTGTTTTATGAATTGTATGAATTGTTTAATTTTACCCTTGCAGGCTGGGTGGTAAAATATTAGCCCTATCATACTGTCAAAATTTTATTGTAAGGTGGCTTTAGCTTGCTACAATTGGAGGATTCTGTGGACCAGCCTATTAGAGGAGCACGGAATCTAGATATATATATATATATATGTACCTCTTCAGGTATGGATAGAGTTCACGTCATGCCGAACCACCTCGTGATGATGAACTCCGCTAACACCAAGGAACGACTATGTTTTCAAAATAAAAACATGATTTATGCGAAATGTGAAATTTTAACAGCCTTGGCGGGCTCGAGTGTACGCCTCTGATCAAGGTGTCATCGAGTACTATTTGATGGCATGAGCCAAATGTTTATGGAAGTCATAAGCCTTAATGAGAAATTAAATGAAATACAACCGTTTGCATGGGTTGGGATAAATTTTCAAATTGTGAAATACTTAAAATAATGGGATATTTTAATTGTCTCCTTTTACTCGGCTTTAGCTGATTTAAATGGCGTTTGTTTACTCACTGGGATTTTATAATCTCATCACCCTTTTTTCCACCCATTTCAGGCTCAGAGTAGGCTGTAGATAGCTGATTCCATCGAGGGCTTCCATTGGACTTGCGTCCTCCTAACTGTAGGTTCACTGTTTTCCTCACTTCTAGTCATTCGTGGGCCCGCTTGATATTGTAAATTAAATTAAATTAAATTAAATGCATTGGGTTACTGTGTCACAGTATGAATGAAATTATTTTGCTTTTATGTTACAAAAAGTATTTACGTATAACTATAAAATTACTGTTTATAAGAAAATAAATCATTTTATTGAACATTTTGTTTTATCTTCTCATTATGTTCAAATAATTATAATTTCTTTTTAAATAAAGGTTTTAGATACTTAAACTTAATTTTGATTGTGAATTATACGATTGGTACTTGCTTACTACATTTTTAACTAATTTCGAAATTTTTAGTGAAAAATGACCAAAATACCCCTATGAGACAAAAACTTTTCTTTTATCTGTTTTAAGTTGGAAATAGCTCAAAATCCTTTGAAACATAATATTTAGCAACGGTTACTCACTGGGGGAAATGAGAAACTAATATTTAGCCTTACGGAGTTCCGGTTGGTATTTCGAGAGATGAGTGCCCATCGGGGCATCGCAGAGGTTGTCACGGGCTAGAGGGGAGTTTCGGGTCGTGACAGCAGTGGTGGGTTTCCGTGGTGTCTACCTTTTTGTCATATTAATGTACCTTTAAGTTAATTGCACTTGCTCCTACTCTTATGTTGTAAATCTTCCTCATGAAGATTGTAGATGCTTAATTTTGGCTAAAAGTATTGTGTTACAAAAAAATTACATCAAGGTTATTCCAAGTGCAAAAGCACCTAGGGGTGTTTCAAGTGCAAAAACAAGCATGGAATAGCAGTTTGTACAGGGAAATGAAAGTAACTCAAAACAAGTGTCAAGGTTCATGAGTTTTCTTCACATTTGGGATGTTCTAAAGAGCTTGTCTTGGTGGCTCAAATATACAGATAGTTAAGAGGACTTCCTTTTAACCTTTTCTTGAAAAACATGTGCTTTACACTGGTTTCTTTCTTTGCTCCTTAAAAACACACGTGGCACACTATCAAGTGTCACTACTCCATTATCCAAAACTTATGCCCACTACCAAACTACAAGGTCATTCTTTTAATATCCCATAAACCGTTCTTTGATTACTTTTTCATGACAAGCACATTCTCCCATGATTGAATGTGTTCTCCTAACTACTTTTATGAAAGTGCTCCTGTTCAATATAAATATGAGGGTCTTGAAGATTAGGAGGAAATGAGAAATCATTAGAAACATAACAAAGATTATCTTGAAAGCTCTCTCAAAACTCCTCCAAACATTCTTTCTATTCAGCCCTTCCCATCCTTGTAATCTGTCTTTTTTTCCACCTTTTCTTATTCTTCACCGCCTACTATCAAAGTACTTATGCTTTAAAGACTACTCCAGTCTTCTTCTCTGTCGCCTCTAGCGTATTTCGATTCACTCATTGCAATATGTCCTTTCTACCTACCAAAAGAACCCTTTACATTTTGGCGACTACATTAAAGAGGATTGATTGCAAATAAGTGAAAAAAAAATTGTGATAGAAAAATTTTTTAAAAATATGAAGAGTTCTCCTAACAACCAAGAAACAATCGTTCCCACCTATGTCCAGGAGCTCATGAAAATGCTTCAAGCTTCTTAAGAAAGGATGTAAGTGCTAGAGGAAAATAACAAGCATGTGATGGAGACCATCACCTAGTTTGCATCCCCAACTACCACAACCTCTCAACGTCCACCTATGCCAACAAAAAAAGTCGCTAACGTGGTCAACAACAACAACAACAATGAAAATGGAGGAAATGGAGAGAGCACAATTAACCCACTCCTTAATTCCACCAATCCTTTTATTATAGGCAATCCTATTATAGTAACACCTTCCACTAGTGCTCAAAGTTTTGTCACAAAAGAAAAGCTGGAGAACTTGCTCGATCAGAAGAACAAGAGTCTCAACTTCTCAAAGTTTAACCTAAAACTACCCTATCCTGCCAAAGCAACCGCTAAGCTGTACCCTAAGGATTACACTAGCCTAAAATTTAAACAATTCAATGGTAAGACTAGTGATGCTCGAGAACATGTTAAGAAGTTTATAGAAACATTAGGAGTCATAGGCATGGACTATGATTTAAAGCTGTAGGAGTTCTCTTAATCCCTCACTAAGAAAACCTACACCTGGTATGTTAATCTCACTCCTAGCTTAATTGACCCTTGGAACCAGATGTGTAGGATATTTGGGGAAAAGTTTTTTTCTACCCAAGAAAAAGTGACCCTCATTAACTTTGGGAGAAAACATCAAAAGGCAAGAGAGGATCTTATGGAGAACATCCAACAATTCAAGAAACACGTACTAGATATTCAAGATTCTCATGATGAAAAGGAATTGGTCAAAGTGTGCATCCAAGGTATGTTTGATGAATATAAAGTGCATTTGGAAAACTTACCTCTACCTACCTTTGCCACTTTAGTTGAAGTTGCACAACAGACCAATAATATGATCTTTAGGCAAAAAGAGCTAATCGTTTTAACAGGAGGAACATCTCGACTATGACCACAATCCAATGAAGATGTAAGGAAACAAGAAAACCTCAAGAAAACTTGAGACCAAGGCGCGACAACTTTAAGAAAATACAAGATGAAGAGGTTGCCACACTCGTTCAATTCTCAATTCCACTTGACAGAGTGCGGGCACTTCTTCAAGAATGGATCAGAGACAAACAAATAAATTGACCTTCCGTATCGAGACCACCAACAGTAGAAAAAAAGTCTAATCTGTAGTATTGCTATTACCATCACACGATGGGTCATCCATTTGCAAAATGCAGAAACATGCGTAAAATATTTCACAAAAGAACACAAGGAAGAAAAGTCTTGATTAGAAACAATAGGATTCAAAATAATCCACTACAATATTTAAATAAATAGTATTTTAGTTATTCTAAATACCTTTAAGAGAAGAAAGAGCCTTACGTGTGTTATTTAGAACACCTTAGTAGAAGAAAAAGAATTATAAGTAAAATTCGAAACATCCTTAGGAGAAGAAGTATAGCGAGTAGAATTCAGAACACTCCGAGAAGAAAAAGATTTACAAGCAGTATTCAGAACACCCTCTGGAGAAAAAGCATCGCGAGAACATTTGGAACACCCTCAAAAGAAGAGATTTTGTGGGTAACACCAAGAGTAGTTATAACTCTCTTATATAGAGTTATTTGGACTTAATTTTGATAGTAATTTAGCTTAGTTCTTGTAATAATGCATTTAAATTAGTAGGTTTTATTTAAATTATTTGAAGTTAGTCAATTTAGGTGAGTTAATCTAATTTTAGTTAATTTTATGCTTACTTTGGTGTTATTGTGATTAAGACAGGTTGTTGTTGATTTATTTGTGCTTTTGTAGGTGTTTAATGAAGGAAGAATTTTAAAGGAAGAATGAGAGCAATTTTGAGGTATAGATTTTTACTACATATATTTCAGTATTTTGATCATAACTCTTTCTACATAGCTCCAAATGAAATGATTCTTGACCATTGGAAAGCTAAGAGAAAAATCTATAACTTCATGTTTACCAATTTACCCAGTTCGGCCTAAAAGGTAGTCAAAAATCTTGCAGAAGTTGGAGCACTGTAGCAGTCCTAGAACAATTACGATTTCTACTATTCAAATGGTCAAGGTCGTGGCTTTGGAGGAGGTAGGCCATGGCCTACGTAGTCTAATAAGGAAATCCTTATTGGAATTGATTTTTTTCTTCACCCAACTTGGACTAACTTCAAAGCCCTATAAAAACAACCTTTCGAAGGACTTTTAAGTTATAACAAGACACAGAATTGAAAGCTAAGAATCAAGTCACAAAACCATTGAAACTAAGAAGAATTTGAAGGATTCAAGGAGATTTGGAGATCAAGATTACAATTCTTGGTTTTTTCTATCTTTTTGTTATTCTCCTATTTTCATGGTTTCATTTTTAATGTTTAAATTTTGTTTGATGATGATGTGTAACTTGATGGGGAACTAATTCATTTATCTAAGAATATAATTGAACTCAATACTTAATCTAATTTATTTATCTCTCTTTTACTTATGTTTTATAGATTTAAGTTGTTTATTCTATTCTATTCTTAATGCTTTTAGTTGACTGGCCACCAATTAAATTGAATTGGAAACCTAAGCTAAACCTCAATGAAAGAGATTTAAGTAGACCTTGAATAGAGTAACGTATGATCAAATACACTTAGTTCATTAAGTGGTTTGATTTGCATATAGGGTAGACATACATTTACAAGCCATACGTAGCCAAAATTAAAGCACGAACTTAATGAATTTGTCTTTAATTCAATTTGCATAAACATATAGTAAATTAATTAGGAGAGATATTTTTATGAGAAACTTGACAAAGACCTATAAATAATTTAAGACTCTAGGTTAGTAACTTAACCCTTTAAACTAGGTTAAGAAAGAGAGATAATATTCTAATGAAGTATTAAGGAACATCATAATCTTAAGTTTAAAAGTTAATCAAGTTTAGAAAAGTAATTTTGTTGAGTAAATTTAAAGTAGTTTTAGTTTTTAAGTTTTTCTTTTTAATTCTATTTTTAGTGTTTGGATAAAATTAGAGTATGTAATTTTAGTAATTACTAGTAAGAATTAATTCAATTCCCAATGAGATCAACACTCTACTCATCATTATATGATCTTTGCAATACGTATACTTGTATGGGTAGAAAATTGAACAACAAGTAGCATTAAATCCAAAGTTGTTCTGAATACTTCAAGAAACTCCAAAGGTTCCCTAAGAAATGATATTTGAATTGGTATGCTGAGGCATTCAAAAGCCAAACCCAAGAACACTACAACCGACTCCAATAGTGGCATTCGCATCATTACCACCAACTCCAGTAGTAGGATCCACATCATCATCACTAACTCCCATAATGGCATTCACCTCATCGCCATAAACACTTTGTATAGTAGAAGGTAGAAAATTATTCATATCTATCAGACCTTCTTATATAGCATTACCATCCACTTCTCTTCCCCAACTCAGATGTTCATATTTGGGAAGCCTCTCCTCAATTGACTCATTATTGGACTCAGAATTATTCATGTGGTCACATGATTTTTCTTCACTCTCAAACTTCGAGATACCTTGTTCTTCCAATTCTACACTTCAAATTGACTCTTCCTTTAAACAAAAAGTTTAAATATCTAGGTGAGAATGTACTAAAAAGGGAGATAAAGAGAGCAAGAAACAAGCTTAATTGACAAGAGGTTTCGTTCCTCTTAGAGCGAATCAAATGAAGTTACACGTCATTATTACTAATGAAAGCAACATGCAATTGCACCTTAAGATTAGGTACAACAAACGAGGTCTAATCTTGAAGACAATCTCCTTAATAAGATACCAACCAGCGGTATAGGCACCTATTCTGTCAAAGGTTGGGACTATACAGTTTTTGAACTTATCCATAGTATGATTGAGCATGCTAATAAGGAATACGGAAGTACAAAAAGAGAAGTTTTCAAGAAAATGGGGTATAGGTGGAGTTGGCTGATCATATCTAGATTGGTGTGTCATTCTATAAGGAGAATATACTTTAACAGACAATGAATTTTTATCAGTGCCTAAATTAGTCATCTCAATTATGGAGGGCAATTGAGAAGAATAAGTCAACACTAAGAAGCTCAATCTGCGTGAGCTCAATTTTCCAATCTCAAATGGTCGCCTATCTTAATAAATAGTTGGATCACCAAAACCATGGTTTGATCTCACATAAAGCCTTGCAGTAAATAGATCTACCTCATGTAACACCTTACAAATGTTGTCTTTGGAAATTTGGTCATGCCATGCCCAAGTTCTATAATTGTCCCTTAAAGTTGTATTTGTTGAGAAGACACAAAAGGCTGATACATGTTAAAAGTAGGGGCACAACTATAGAATCTCTCCCATAAACACATCTAAATGAAGGATACATCCACATAAGTCAAGAATTTATAGCAACCAACTGATTCAGCAATTCTAGAGCGATGCACGTCTAACCTTTTATATAAAGATCTCAAATATAGTGGAGCAAGAGAAAAACTCATACCCTTAGCAATTTTGATTGCTTAATGAATAACTGAAGCGAAGATTCCATCATTTAGACAACCTGGGAGGACCTATTGAGCCGAACACATGATTAACAAAGCCACTAACTCATGAGCATGATCAAAATACCTAGAAGGACTGCTTTCACCTTTAATATTAAACTTCTTATAAAAGAACCTTAATCAGTTAGAGAAATGCACCACTTTGGAAGCATTAACCTGTCTCTTAAATAAGTTGATAAAGAATTCCTTGACACTTTCTTCCTCTTTAGAAAGTATAATGGAATGAAGGTCATCTTTACCAACACAAAAGAGTTCTAAAAGAATACACACACCTTCAAGGGTAAAAGTAACCATGGTATGTGAAAAGGTACTCCACTTCATAAGAATTGTACGCCATACTTCAATTCTGAATTCCCTACGAATGCGGAGTTTTGTGGTGACTCTTACAACATCAAGGACTCTAGCGTTGTTGAGAACAGTCACATAAATGGAATTCTTCAAGCCTTTTTTTACCCATTCAACGCAACCTTAGACCCATAATGAGTTGGATCCAAATTTACTGACTGAAAGTGGGAACTTACCATGTTCAAATCTGAACTTCAATACTGATGCTCTTGGGATGGAACACCTTTTATCTAGAATGGCTTTATTACAAACAGTCTCAATAATAGCTAGCATATGCACATGGATGTCTATCTACCTGTTTTGCACACATTGCTTCCCTAAAGCAATCCTCTCTTCCTTCCCTGATGACACCTCATTCCAATTTTTTGACACAGGAGGTATTTCACTAGCTTTCCTTGCTTGCATTTTTTAGAAAGAAAGGTTGCAGCAGTATTCTTCCTTCTTTTTTTTTTTTCCAGAATAGCCCCACTAGGCTCACCATAGCAAACTTTTAGGGTAAAATAAGTCTTATCCATAAGATGAGGCAACAAAATTCCTTCAAGCACAAACGACAAAGACAACCAGACAAGTATGCACACATTATCATTCCTACTTATATATTAATATCTCGTGTTTATTTATTTATTCTTATCTTTGCCTCATATTTCCTTGATCATTCCTCTCTTTATGCTAAACAAAACAATATAAAGATATATGTACATCAATTACTAAAAAAAGCTCCTCTCAAAGAGAAGTGGGCAATAATAAATAAATAAATATTCCTTTTATGTTAAATATTTTATATTGATACATAAGAGAGACTTATGTGAAAGGTATAGCAACAATAACTATAAACACTTTATATATGCTATGCATATCAATCATATCTAAAAAAAAAATTTTAGAAATCTAAATTAGAAGTATATATATAAACACAAAAAAAAAAATAATTATCTTTAATAATATTTACAAGCTATACTCTTATGTCTTTTCAAATGTAATTCAAATAATAAATGTAAAATAAATTGATATGAACTTTTTTAAAAAGTATTAGTATTATTATTATTATTATTATTAAGTGACATGTGAGAAAACGAAATTGAAAATTATGGTAAAGTAAGAAAATTGTGGGTTCATAGGATGCATGTTGCTATAGCTATTGCAATTAGTAAGATTTTGAAAAGAGAAACAATCCAAAATTTTACATGTTTTCTTATGAAATTTCCCCTATCCTCTCCCAACATAAAACTCCTTATAAGAATTTTCAAAAAAGTTAGCAGAAAGGTTCTGTAATGCCTTGGTGTTTCAAAATGAACAAAATCATTCAAAGTTTTCCCATACTTTTTATGGTATTCTGCTTTTATATAATGCATGTCAATCTCAGCCATTCCTAGACCTTTCATTGCCTTCCGCAACTTTGCAATACTTTTAGCACATCTTAATATGATTTTAAGAGCGTATTCCCAACCTTTATGGATTTTATCTCTTATTGCCTTCTCTAATGGTTTTTGTACATCTTTTGGTAGCATACACTAACAATAGCAAGGTGTGCACTACCATCTTGACTTTTTTTTCAAGAACCATAGGTGAGTGTCATGAGAGGGTTGTCTTGATGTGTCAGGGGGATGGGGGGGCCCTACGTTCAAGAATTATTAACGCAATTAGGGACTAATTGGGTTTGTAATGAGGGGACTTTTTAATGTGTTGTGGATATATATGTTAAGTAGACCTACCATCAATAGAAAATTTCAATCTTTGGGGCATTAAGCCCAACCCACATAGCCTTTCATATGTTATCGGGATTAAGAGAGGAAGCATATTAGGACTTGAAAAGGGAATTAGTCAAATGTGAGGCAATAGGAGCATTTTCTCCAAAAAATCTCTTTTCAAAAGTGGAGCAAGTTATCTAGCAGCGATAATAATTCTTTTGCCCTAAGAAAACTTTGTTAAAACAAATGAAATAAAAAATAATAATAATAATTAAACAAAAAAAGCAAATAGTATAAAAACAATAAACACAGTATTGTTGTAAAGAAAACTTACTTGTTCAAAGAAATTTTAGAGAAGAGCCTTTGAGAATTGATTGTGAATATCTATAGAACTATTCTCTTATATTTATAAACTTCAAGAATTATTTTCCTAGGAGGAATCTAACTCTTTAAATTTTCTTATCAAATCTTGTTCTACATGTAATTGCTTTTCCTCATATATCTCTTGTAACACCCCTCTTATTTGAAAAAAAAAATGAATGAAGACCAACATGGCAGCTGCCCATGTGGTCAATCAAGAAGTCCACAAAATATTTTTTTATGGAGAATGGTAGTAAGGGCCAGCCTAAAGAGACAAGGAAGAAAGGAGAGAGAAGAAGAAAAAGAAACGTCAAGTTGGCCATTGGAAGAAGGGAAAAAAAGAGAAAAGATAAGAAAAAAATGAGAAGAAAAATGGGGGGCCGGCTAAAAGTGAAAGACAAGATAGGAAAAAAAATAGAAGAAATAGAGCGGCTTGGAGAATGGGTACCCAAGGGAAAAAAGAAGAAAAAGAATAAGGAAGAGAGAGGGAGAGCAGTGACGTGCTAAAGGAGAAAGAAGAGAGAAAAGAAAGAAAAAAAGAAGAAGAAAGGGAGAGAGGGAACGATGTGTTGGAGGACAAAAAAAAAGAAAAGATGATGCAGGAGCGTCTAGGATTGTATTTTTATTAAATTTAGTTTTTTGCTAATTTAGTTGATTTAGGATTTATTTTCTTTATTTTATTTAGATTAAGAGTCTTTTCTTATTTTTATTTTAATACTTTTAAGAATTAGTATTTGATTAGGATAGTCACGCTCTATTTAGGAATATAACACCTATTTTATTTAAATCTCTCATTAATTATTCTAATTGTATTAGATAATATAAAGTAGAGTTTTATTAGGATTTGGGCCTATAATATTATAAATAGAACCCTTAAGCTTAGTTGTAAGACATTTAGAGTTGAGAGTTAATAATAATATTTTCTTAAGCAGGAGTGCTTATTTCTCTAGGCTCTTTTTAAAGAGTATGAGGTTTTAATATCTTTGGCCTAGCCAACCAAAGTGGGATTTTGGCTATTTTTCACCTTAGTAGGGTTTTCAACCTTGCCAAGATTGGTGATTCACCTTAGTGAGGTTTTCAACCTCGTCACGATTGGTGTCTTTCACAACGCCCAAGTGTCTTTACAATGCCCCGATGTCAGTTTGGTATCAAAGTAGAAGGATCATTATTTGCTGCATAAGTTCAGAATGTCAACACCATAAAATAAAATACCGCCAAGATGTCAAAATCGTCAAAGAGATGATCACGAGATTGAGATTGCAGAACTACGTCAACAAATTCAAGAATTACAAGAGCAACTCGAAAGACATGATGCTTCAATCAATAATAAAAACTCTAGTGATGAAGAGAATGACACCAACCTGTTTCATCAAAATTCGTCCTCTGATGAAGAAGTACCTATTCGTCCCTTGAGAACTGCTGCTACTAGAGATTTGAGAATAAAAGTCGATATTCTTGAGTTTGAAGGAAGACTTCATCCTGATGACTTCCTTGACTGGCTCTACACAGTGGAAAGAGTTTTCAAGCTCAAAGATATTCCCAATGAAAAACGTGTGAAGCTTGTGGCAATTAAATTGAAGAAGCACGCTTCTATTTGGTGGGAAAATCTCAAAAGGCAACGAGAAAAAAAAGGACACAACAAGATCAAAAAATGGGATAAAATGCGTCGAGAACTCAAGCGTAAGTTCCTTCCTGAGCATTATTGACAAGAAACTTTTATCAAATTTCATAACTTGAGGCAAAAAACAATGTCGGTGGAAGAATATATAATGGAGTTCGAACAACTTCACATGAAGTGCGATGTCCATGAGCCTGAAGAACAAACTGTAGCCCGTTATCTTGGGGTCCTCAATGTTGAAATTGTAGATGTTGTTCAACTACAACCATATTGAAACCTAAATGATGTCATTAGATTAGCACTAAAGGTTGAGAAACAACGATCATGGAAAAACTCAATGAGTTCATCTAGACAATAAGAATCTACCTCAAACCATGAAAGTCAGAGTTCAGCAACTATTCTGCCTCCAAAGGTAAACTTTTCCAAAATTACAAACAATAATAATAGAGAGACTACTTCTACTCGTGCTTCTAATGTCAACAAAAAGTGCTTCAAATGCCAAGGATTTAGGCATATTGCTTCTGATTGTCCGAATCGAAGAATTATTTCCTTAGTAGAAGAAGAAGATTATGTGAATTGGGAAAAATTAGAACCAGTCTATGATGACGAAGAGATAGAAGAAGTTTTTGCTGACCATGGAGAAGCTCTTGTTGTTCGTCGTAAACTTAACACTGCCATGATGACTAAAGATGAAAGTTGGCTTCGTCACAACATATTCTATACAAGGTGCACATCCCAAGGGAAAGTTTGTAATGTCATTATTGATAGTGGAAGTTGTGAAAATGTTGTTGCCAACTACATGGCAAAAAAGTTGAAACTTCCAACTAAAGTACATCCTCATCCTTACAAGTTACAATGGCTGAGAAAAGGAAACGAAGTTAAGGTAACAAAGCGCTGTTGTGTTTAATTCTCTATTGGAAATAAGTATGAAGATGAAGTCTAGTGTGAAGTTATCCCAATGGATGCATGCCACTTGTTGTTAGGACGCCCATGGCAATATGATCGTCAAGCTCACCATGATGGATACAAGAATACTTATTCCTTCATTAAGGATGGAGTAAAAATTATGTTAACTCCATTAAAGCCAAAAGACCAACCAAAGAGACAAGAGAAAGATAAAACACTCATCACTATGTTTGGCTTAAACAAACCTTATTATGAGTCAAACCATCTATGTCTCTTATTAGTCTCCAAGGAGAATGAAGTATCTTCACCCATATATGGTCAAACAAAATTGGTCAACCAAAGTTCGGGAAACTTATCGAGAAGCTTTGTGGACAACCATGCCGTTAACAAGACTACAGTTAAGTATGATTTTCCTATCCCTCGATTGGATGACATGTTCATTGGCTCTAGAGTGTTTTTGAATATCGATTTGAAGAAAGGATATCAACAAATTCGAATACGACTTGGAGATGAATGGAAAACAACCTTCAAAACAATGGATGAATTGATCAAATGGTTGGTATGGACTAAGACAATATATGGATTTAGACATCAACAAAAAGTATGTCAAGGCTTACTAGTCAGAGTCGAGTTTTTTTCTGACCCGAGGAGAATGACGTAGGAGCGTCTAGGATTATTTTTTTATTAAATTTAGTTTTTTGCTAATTTAGTTGATTTAGGATTTATTTTCTTTATTTTATTTAGATTAGGATTCTTTTCTTATTTTTATTTTAATACTTTTAAGAATTAGTATTTGATTAGGATAGTCATGTTCTATTTAGGAACAGAACACTTATTTTATTTAAATCTCTTATTAATTATTCTAATTGTATTAGATAATATAAAGTAGAGTTTTATTAGGATTTGGGCCTACAATACTATAAATAGGACCCTTAAGCTTAGTTGTAAGACATTCAGAGTTGAGAGTTAATAAATAATATTTTCTTAAGCAGGAGTGCTTATTTCTCTAAGCTCTTTTTAAAGAGTAAGTGGTTTTAATATCTTTGGCCTAGCCAACCAAAGTGGGATTTTGGCTATTTTTCACCTTAGTGGGGTTTTCAAACTTGCTAAGATTGGTGATTCACTTTAGTGGGGTTTTCAACCTCGCCACGATTGGTATCTTTCACAATGCCTAAGTGTATTTACAACGCCCCGGCGTAAGAAGAAAAGGAAGAAGGAAGAGAGAGGGGGAGCAGCAGTGCCAAAGGAGAAGAAAAAGAGAGAAGAAAAGGAAGAAAGAAAAGAAAGGGGGAGAGATGATGCTGGAGGAGAAAGAGCAGAGAGAAGAAAAAGAAGTATAAAAGAAACGCCGACTAGAAAGAAGATCGACAGTGAGGGGAAAAAGGAAAAAAATATAAATAAATAAATAAAAGAGGAGCAGAAAAGAAAAAGAAAGAAACGGGAATGGAAGATAGAATAGCTAGATACACGCACAAACAAATAGCGAAGTAGCATCCCGTTATTATGAGGTGAGTGGGTGTTAAATTTCAAAAACTATATCCTTGTAAATATATTATATACATTACATTTAATGGTTGATGAAATTGTGGAAAGTATGAGTTGTTAGAAAGCCCTAAGTTGTTGTGATTGCAATCAAGGATTTTAAATTCGTTTTTTTTATATTATACATAGGTATATATCTACAAGGTTTTAATTTAAGGGAAACAAACCTTTGACTGGCTTGCGCTTCAAAATCATACCTTGCAAGCTTGTGTGATGTTTGGGCCAATGGTCATTATTTGATTCATGAGATTTGATAAAAAAAAAAATTATTGATTTCACTTAGCATGCTGATTTGATGGATATGCCATGCTTTGAAATAAATTATGCATAACATTCAATTTATGATTATATTCATGTTTTGCAAATACATTAAATTGCAATGATTTTCATTTTAACGTGATTGAGATACTCTAGGTAGGCCTGTTACCACACCAGGTTAAGTGTGGTCTTTGTGCACAAAGTAGTGATTGTTGATTATCGACATTTAATTGTAAAAGGAGACCTGAAGCCCCGAACCATGATGGGTGGTGTGGGCAATTCTCACGAGTAGGTAAAGGGGGGCCCGAAGCCCCAATTTATATTGGGTGGCATGGGCAATTCTCACGAGTAGGTAAAAGGCAAACCTGAAGCCTCGATTTATATATAATGGCGTGGGCAGTTCCCACGAGTAGGTGATGATGTCTGAGAGAGTAAGCCTAAGGGCTATACTAAACCTACCCGAGGGTGATCCTCACTTATGGATTTTTGTTATACAATGCATGGCATTAACACTTGAAATTTACTATTGAGTGGCAAGTGAAATTTACATATTCATTGGTGATTGATTATTTTGCATTTTTATGTTTGAGACTTTTCATTTTACACTTGCCATTGGATTTACTGTTGACTGGATATCAAAGTTGAAAGATTTTCTAGTACCTTAGATACAACCGTTTTCATATTTGTTTATTGGTGATTTATTACTTTTAAGACTTGCAAGGTATAAAAAAAAAATCTCTCAATTTAACGGATTGTATTTTCTATGCTTACTCTTGGATTTATAAACATTCCATCTTTATGTTTGTTTCCCCTCCTCGCTTGCTCACAGGGTCGATGATCACTATGCTTGTGAGACTCACACCCCTCTTATTTTCCCTTTTTACAGATAAGGATCAAACTAGCGTGTAATCATCGGTGTATATGGTCCACCGTAGATTAAGTAAAGGCATCTCCTAACCCGCTCTAAGTCGCTCTACTGCCTAGGGTTGTGTCATAAAGAATTTGCTAGATGTTGAAAAATGTTGTTAACTCTTGACATGAATTGTTAAATACCTTGTAATTGATATTTAATTGTTATAATTTTGAATGAAGTGAGCAGCAGTACAATTATTATTATTCATTTACGTACGTGAATATATATATATATATATATATATATATATATATATATATATATGTAATGAATCTAACGGGAATCTTAAAAGAGGCTTGTTCGGGACTTGGCAAAATTTCTTGAAAGTCTCAGACGTCAGTAGTGACCTAGGAGAGGTCGTTACAATGTTTGTATTAGAGCCCTAAGTTTAGAAAAGTCCTAAGATTTATCTTGTTGTCAGCGGAGTGTCAGGGGTAGTGCAGAATCTTATCCATGGTTCATGACTGCAACATGGATTATGGAAAGGAGGCTCACGAACTCCCTAATCTTAGTAAGCTACCTTTATTAATAATTTTTAACAGTTATTTGAAAGGTGTTTGTTACTGTCTAGGTACCAAGATGCCGCCTAGGACGTGAGCTACCTTAAGGGAAACTTGAGGGTTTAATGCCCCAGATGACACTACGGAAGGACCACGTGCATCTTTCTCTAGGAGCAGTGGGAGAGGTAAACCTAAAGGTCAAATCGCTGAGCCTTAAAGCAGCCAAAGTTCCAGTGAGAAGAGAGCCGGTACCAATTCTGGGGATACGAGAGGTGATCATCTTAAGGTACCCACTACCACCCTGGAGGAGATAGTGGATGGATTGCAAGGGTTAACCTAGGAGTTTGCAGAGTTTAGGAGATTGGGAGTGTATCAACCAAATGAAACAATGGGTTCTAGTTTTGAAGATTCGGATTATCAACCTTATGAGGAAATAGATAGAGTAAATGTCATGGTGACTATAGGTGATTTTATAAAATTGAAACCCCTTTGCTTTTCAGGTACTAAATCAACAGAGGACCCACAAGTATTTTTAGATGAGATAGACAAAATTTGTATTACATTAGGTTGGTCTAGTCGCCAAGCAGTTGAGTTGACAAGCTTTAGATTGACGGAGGTAACGCAGATATGGCTCGTTACGCTCAAGCGTTGTAGACCTCCTAATTCCTCTCCACTTACTTGGGAAGAATTCACACAAAGGCTTTCATAGATAGATTTCTACCTGAAAGCGTGAGAGACGTTAAGGTGCAGGAGTTTGAAACTTTAATGCAGGCACCTGGGATGACAATGTCAAACTATGACGTCCAGTTTACTCAATTGTCAAGATATGCTCTGTATCTGGTTTAGACTGAAAGGGAGAGGATCAAGAGGTTCATTAAGGGGTTACATGAGCCAATATATAGAATTCTAGTCTTTCAAAAATTTACATCTTATCTTAGAGTAGTTGATGCCGCTAGAAAAATTGAGGCAGGACGTAAAAAGATTGGGGTGGAAAGAGAGAGGAGTAAAAGAAATCGAGGTGAGGGATTTTCCAGATACAGAGACTCCAATAAGGGTAAAGATGCTAAAATAGTTGGACAACAAGGTTGAATGGATGGTAACTTACTCAAAGGGTCAGCATTCTCTAGTCCACCGAATCAACAAAGAAATTTTCAGTTTCGTAGTCCCCCACGTAGCAGTGATTTTAGTGGGATTAATTTTAGGCAAGCTATGAGCAATGGAATGACTAATTCAAATCCTAGACAGAATGGTCAATGGGGTCTTTTCTGTAATTTTTGTGGTAAGATTCATACAGGGCCATGTAACCAAACGGTGACATTCTGTTATGAGTATGAGGGAATTGGTCATGTGAATAGGGATTATCCTACCTGTAGACATAACCAGGAGATGGCTCATCGCTCGATACGACTCGATTTTGCTATCTCATCAACTAGAAATGTCAAGAGGGATAAAGGAAAAGGGGTAGCTTCTTCGTCACAAGGTAAATTGGTAAGGTCAACTCAATGAGGTGCTCTTGGAAGGGGACAAGCTAGAGTGTTCACTCTGATACCACAAGATGCTCATTCCTCGAATGCAGTGGTAACAGGTAATCTTTTCATTTGTGGTTACGAAGCATCATTTTTATTTGACCCAAGATCCACCCATTCTTTTGTGTCTTCAAATTTCATGCCTAAATTAAGCAAGCACTATGAATATATGGATGAACCATTAGTAGTAACCACCCCGTTGGAAAAATTGTATGTTACAGAGTATGTGTTTCGTTCTTGTGTGGTCCAGATTAAAGATAGGGACACTTGGGTGGACTTAGTGTTAATGACAACATTGGGATTCGACGTAATCCTAGGAATGGATTGGCTAGTTTCTTGTTATGCTAACGTAGATTATTATCACAAGCTGGTGAAGTTTAAATTCCCTAGAGAGCCGTCATTTGTTATTTATGGTCACAGCAGCCATTTGGTTGATAATGTGTGGTTACAATTTTAAGAAAAGTACAGATTGAAGAAGAAATTTTAGCAACTACACCTGTAGTAAATGAATTTATAGATGTGTTTATAGAAAAATTACCCGAATTACCTCCCAAAACGAAAATCGAATTTTGTATTGATTTGATTTCAGAAACGTAACCAATATCGATGCCTTCGTATCAAGTGGCACCGGCAGAGTTAAAAGAGTTAAAGGAACAACTACAGGATTTAATTAACAAGGGCTTTATTCGCCCGAGTGTGTCACCTTGGGGAGCATTAGTGCTATTCGTAAAAAAAAAGAAATGGTAATCTCAGGCTATGTATAGATTACCAGCAGCTTAATAAAGTTACAATAAAAAATAAACATCCACTTCCGAGAATTGATGATTTGTTTGATCAATTGCAAGGGGCTCAATGCTTTTCGAAGATTGATTTAAGGTCTAGATATCATCAATTAAGGATCAGGGAAAAGGATATACCAAAAATAGCATTCCATACGAGGTATGGACATTACGAATTTTTTGTCATGTCTTTTGGATTGACGAATGCCCCTATTGCTTTCATGGACTTGATGAATAGGGTTTTCGATCATATCTAGATAGATTTGTGGTCGTCTTTATTGATGACATTCTAATATACTCAAGAACTTGGGAAGAGCACGCACAACATTTAAAGAGCATGCTACAGACCCTACGGGAGCATAGACTGTACGTGAAATTTTCTAAGTACGCGCTTTGGTTGAGTAGTGTTAGTTTTCTAGGACATATTGTATCTAAGGATGGAGTACAAGTAGATCCCAGTAAAGTTGAGGCAATTGAGAATTGGGTAGACCCATGACAGTTACAGAAATTAGGAGTTTTCTAGGATTGGTTGGGTATTATCGACGATTTGTGAAAGATTTCTCTAAGATAGCCTCTCTGCTAATAAGGTTAACTCAAAAGGGAGTAAAATTTGAATGGTTAGAGGCTTGTGAACACAATTTCCAAATATGAAAAGTTTGTTTGACTTTCGCACCTGTATTAAGTCTGTCATGTGGGTCCAGGGACTAAACTGTTTATTGTGATGCTTTAAGGGTTGGATTGGGGTGTGTATTGATGCAGCATGGTAGAGCCATCGCTTATGCCTCTAGACAACTTAAGAGGCATAAGCAGAATTATCCTACACACGATCTGGAGATGGCAGCGATCTTGTTTGCCTTAAAAATATGGAGGCATTATTTGTATGGAGAAACATGTGAAATATATACGGATCACAAAAGTTTGAAGTATATATTTCAACAACGAGATCTAAATTAAGGCAACGCAGATGGATGGAATTGTTGAATGACTATGATTGTACGATACTCTATCATCCCAGCAAGGCGAATGTTGTAGCTGACGCATTGAGTCGAAAGTTAATGGGCAGTATGGCACACATTGCAGTGGAGAGAAGATCGATAGTGCAAGAATTACAGGATCTGGGTAATATGGGAGTTAAATTTGAAGTCAATGGGTCAGATGCATTATTGGCACATTTTAGGGTCTAACCAATACTAATAGATCGAATTTGAGATGCCCAAGCTAGATATACATTTGTAATAACGATTTTGGGGAGTATGGGTGAGCAAGTTTCTGAGTTTGATTTTGGGTCTAATGGATTGTTGAGACATGGATCTTGAATCTATGTGCCAAACTTAGATGGATTAAGAGAAGAAATTCTAAAGGAAACACACGTTGCTGCTTATGCAGTACATCCGAGAGCCACCAAGATGTATCATGATTTAAGATTCGTATATTGGTGGCAAGGATTGAAGAAAGATGTAGGGGAATATGTTTCGAGATGTTTAGTGTGCTAACAAGTGAAGGTAGAGCATCAAAGACCTTCAGGATTATTACAACCATTATCGGTACCCAAATGGAAATGGGAACATATAGCCATGGACTTCGTAACAGGCTTGCCCCGAGTCAAAGGAGGATACGATTCCATATGGTTAATTGTAGATTGGTTGACTAAGTCAGCACATTTTCTCCTAGTCAAGACAAAGTTTGGGGCGGCACAATATGCTCGAATTTACATTAATGAAATTGTTAGACTCCATGGCGTACCGGTGACCATTGTGTCCGACCAAGGATCACAATTTACTAGTTGATTTTGGAGGAGGTTATAAGATGAATTAGGGACCCGACTGAACTTTAGTACAGCATATCACCCTCAGACAAATGGTCAGTCTAAGTGCACGATCCAAATATTGGAAGACATGTTAAGAGCAATCGTGTTGGATTTTGGAGTTTCTTGGAACTTATACTTGCCTTTGGTAGAATTTGCATACAATAAAAGTTACCAAGCGAGTATCAAGATTGCGCCATTTAAGGCACTATACGGGCGAAAGTGTAGGTCACCCATTGGGTGGTTGCAAGTTGGAGAAAGGAAATTATTGGGGACGAAGATGGTACAAGCAGCAATGGAAGGAGTACGAATAATTCGAGAACGAATGTTGGCAGCTCAAAGTAGACAAAAGTCATATGCTGATAATAGACACAAGCCCTTAGAGTTCGAAGTAGGTGATTATGTGTTTCTAAAAGTGTTGCCATGTAAAGGAATACAAAGATTTAGCAAGAAAGGCAAACTCCATCCTCGATAGATTGGCGAGTTTGAAATACTGGAACACGTAGAAATTGTTGCTTATTGATTGGCATTACCATCGGATTTTGAAGGGGTTAATCCAGTGTTTCATGTATCCATTCTCAGAATGTATGTTCAAGACCCTTTGCATGTGATACAACATGATACGATACTGTTGGAAGATGGGTTGAAATACCAAGAGTAACCTGTAGCTATATTGGACTGTCAAGTACAAAGGCTTCGCTCTAAAGACATTGCCTTAGTGAAAGTATTATGGCGAAACCACTCAGTGGAGGAGGCGACTTGGAAACCATAAGAGAAAATGCAAGCAGAATATCTATATTTATTTAAGGGTTAAATGCATTGTTAAGTGTCTCTATGTTGATGTAATTCGAGGATGAATTTGTTTTAAGTGTGGGAGACTGTAACACCCCTCTTATTTAAAAAAAAAAATGAATGAAGACCAACATGGCAGCTGCCCATGTGGTCAATCAAGAAGTGCACAAAATTTTTTTTTATGGAGAATGGTAGTAAGGGCCAGCCTAAAGAAACAAGGAAGAAAGGAGAGAGAAAAAGAAACAGAAAGGTCAAGCTGGCCATTGGAAGAAGGGAAAAATAGAGAAAAGACAAGAAAGAAGAAGAAGAAAAAAAAGGGGCCGACCAAAAGTGAAAGACAAGACAGGAAAAAAAAGGATAAAAGAAAGAGAACAGCTTAAAGAATGGGTACTCGAGGGAAAAAAGAAGAAAAAGAAAAAGAAAGAGAGAAGGAGAGCAACGGCGTGTTAGAGCAGAAAGAGGAGAGAGAATAAAGAAGAAAAAAGGGAGAGGAGGAGTAACGTGTCAGAGGAAAAGAAAAGGAAGAAGGAAGAGAGAGGGGGAGTGGCAGTGCTGGAGGAGAAAGAGGAGAGAGAAGAAAGAAGAAAAAGAAGTATAAGAGAAACACCGATTGGAAGGAAGACTGATAGCAAAGGGAGAAAGAAAAAAATATAAATAAATAAGCAAAAAAAAGAGGAGCAGGAAAAAGCAAAAAAGAAACGGGAAAGGAAGAAAGAATAGCTAGATACACGTACAAATCAATAGCGAAATAGCATCCTGCTATTGTAAGGTGAGTGAGTGCTAAATTTTAAAAAGTATATCCCTATAAATATATTATATATATTACATTTGATGGTTGATGAAATTGTGGAAAGCATGAGTTGGTAGAAAGCCCTAGGTTGTTGTAATTGCAACCAAGGATTTTAAATTCGTTTTTTTTATATTATATATAAGAATATATCTACAAGGTTTTAATTACGGGGAAACAAACCTTTGACTGGCTTTCGCTTCGAAATCATGCCTTGTAAGCTTGTGTGTTGTTTGGGCCAATCGTCATTATTTGATTCATGGGATTTGATAAAAAAAAATTATTGATTTCACTTAACATGCTAATTTGATGGATATGCCATGCTTTGAAATAAATTATGCATAACATTCAATTTATGATTATATTGCTTTTGATCTGTCATGTTTCGCAAATACATTAAATTGCCATGATTTTCATTTTAACGTGATTGAGATACTCTAGGTAAGGCCTGTTACCAAACCAGGTTAAGTGTGGTCTTTGTGCACAAAGTAGTGATTGTTAATTATCGATATTTGATTGTAAAAGGAGACCTAAAGCCCTGATTTATATTGGCTGGAGTGGACAGTCCCCATAAGTAGGTAAAAGAAGGACCTAAAGCCCCGATTTATATATGATGTCGTGGGCAGTTCCCACGAGTAAATGATGTTTTTTGAGAGAGTAACCCTAAGGGCTATACTAAACCTACCTAAGGATGATTCTCACTTGAGGATTTTTATTATACAATGCATGGCATTAACACTTGAAACTTACTATTGAGTGGCAAATGAAATTTACATATTCATTGGTGATCGGTTATTTCGTATTTTTATGTTTAAGACTTTTCATTTTACACTTGCCATTGGATTTACTGTTGACTGAATATCGAAGTTGAAAAGATTTTTTAGTACCTTAAATACAACTGTTTTCATATTTGTTTATTGGTGATTTATTACTTTTAAGACTTGCAAGGTATAAAAACAAAATCTCTCAGTTTAATGGAATGTGTTTTGTACGTTTACTCTTGGATTTATAAACATTCAATCTTTATGTTTGTTTCCCCTCCTCGCCTGCTCACGGGGTCAATGATCACTGAGTCTATGAGACTCACACCCTTCTTCTTTCCTCTTTTTGCAAATAGGAATCAACCTAGCATGTAATCATCGGTGCATACGGTCTACCGTAGATTAGGTAAAGGCATCTCCTAACCCACTCTAAGTCGCTCCGCTACCTAGAGTTGTGTCATAAAGAATTTGCTAGATGTTGAAAAATGTTGTTAACTCTTGACATGAATTGTTAAAGACCTTGTAATTGATATTTAATTATTATTATTTTGAATGGAGTGAAAAATAGTACAATTATTATTATTCATTTACGTACGTGAATATATATATTTCATGAATCTAATAGGAATCTCAAATTAGGCTTGTTCTGGACTTGGCGAAATTTCTCAGAAGTCTCGAACACCGGTAGCGACCTAAGAGGGGTTGTTACATCTCTATTTCACCCTCCTATCTTAATCTTGTCCTATTATCATACTAAAGAAAAACGCATAAAACGTTTGAAAAGAATTGGTGGAGGCAAATAATTAACAATTACTTTTAGATGATGTAAAAAAAAACAGAGAGAGGGTTAAGTAAAATTTAGACAAATACCTTAAAAAAAATTGATTGAACAATATGTTTCTATGTCATTCAAAGCCTATACAATTCCTTCCATAGATTCCAATGATTGGTTTTGTTGGAAAATTATTGCAATGTTCACGTATTTTTTTTCTTTACATGCCTATTCAATTAACTTGAAGAACATTGGCATGTTATATATTCATTTGTAATCACAAACTACGGCATCCTATTCCTTCAAGTTTACAACTTTTCCTTTCAATTTGCTTTTAGGAACTAAAATTTCTAAAATTGAAAACTCAAAGAAATTAGTCATAGGCTGTGATAAACATGACACAAAAATTATGAAATATATCTAAAATGCCTAGCAAACAATTACATTAATCTATGAGCTATTAATATATATTAGAAATTGAGATAGCAACTTATCATAGGAAACAAAATTCATGTGTTTCTTATCAAGTGTAAAAGCATGGTTCACACTCTTAAGAACACTCCATCAAAAAAAAAACATTATCATTCATCTAATGCATGTAAAATATATAAAAAAATAAATAAATAACGACACTATGCTCCAATAATTACCAACTCAAAAAGATGAAAAAAAAAGTTGGACAATGATATTATATAGTAAGTGTTTTAGGGGTGTTCCAAGTGCAAATATATCAAGGACGTTCCTAGCACGAAAGTGCCCTAGGGCGTTCCTAGTGGGGAAGTGGCCAAGGGCATTCCAAGTGTGGATGCACCTTAAGGACGTTCTCAAGTGCGTAATGTATAACAACGACAAAAAATAATAATATAACTATTCTTTATTTTTTAAAAACTATATATATAAGCATTGTCTTGCTTATTACTATGTGCATCTCCTTATTTTATGCATAAAACTCCTTATAAGAATTTTTATGCAAAGTGCAAAGTGTAGATGCCCAATTTTGGCTAAAAATACTATGTTACAGAAAAATTACATCAAAGGTGTTCCAAGAACAAAAGTGCTTAGAGGCATTCCTAGCGCCGAAGTGCCCAAGGGCATTCCGAGTGCGAAACCACCCAATAACAAAAATGGAACAACTATTTGTACAACAAAGTGAAAGTAACTCAGAACAAGTGGCAAGATTCATGAGTTACCTTCACATTTGGGATGTGCTACAGAGGTTGGCTTGATGGCTCAAATATAGAGATAGTTAAGAAGACTTCCTCTTAACCTGTCCTTGAAGTACATGTGCTTTACCCTTTTTTCTTTATTTGCTCCTTAAAAATACACATGGTGCACTATCTAGTGTCACTCCTTCATTACCCAAAACTTACGCCCACTACCCAACTACGTGGTCATTCTTTCAATATCCCATAAACCGTCCTTTGACTAGTCTTCCATGACAAGCTCGTTTTCCCATGATTAAATGTGTTCTCCTAGCTACTCCTAAGAAAATGCTCCTGTTCAGTATAAATACGATGGCCTTGAAGGTTGGAAGGCAACGAGAAATCATTAGAAACCTAGCAGAGATTATCTCGAAAGCTCTTTTGAAACTCCTCCAAACATTTTCTCTATTCAACCATTCTCATTCGTCGTAATCCGTTGCTTCCTCCACCTTATCTTATCCTTCACTACTTGCCATCAAAGTACTTACACTTCAAGGATTGCTCCAATCTTCCTCTTAACTGTCTTTAGTGCATTCCAATTCACTCATTGCAACACGTCCTCTCTTTCTACCAAAAGAACCCTCTATAAAGATCTAGGACATGTTGACATTAGACAATCAATCTAAAAAATCAGCCACAGTATTCAACTCCTATAGATATTAAAGATCTCATAACTTTCTGCTTTTTGCAGCAGTATTGAAGCTGCTACAAAAATGCTATAGCTTAAATAAAAAATAACACTTTAACTACCTAATCACAACTTCTTGATATGGTAGATAATTGATTTTGACATATTTTTTTTCTTAAATCAAGTATGATATAAAAATGGATGAATAAGAATTAGACACATTGCTTCTCCAAAGTGCTTGGCAAGCAATTAAATTGAATAAGGCTACAAACTTTCCTCTTTTCATGTTTCAAGTTCAAAGGTCAAATGGGTTCCCTAGAGACTGTTAATGCAGCTGAAAATCGTGCTCAATTGTATGATTTACCAAAAAAGCCCTGTTTTGGAAGAAATGTCCACAAAATACAAAAGTTCCATTCAGAAGTGTGATAATGGGGCGTTAGATATTTTTAACAATAAATGTGAAACATAATTTTAAATTAGAAGAAACAAAAGAAAGAGTGCTTATTAATAGGTGAATTAAAATGAACTTAAATGTAAATTAAACCATGATTAGACTTTTCAAACTTTGATAGGTCTTGAAATTTAATTAAATTAATATATATTTTTATTTACTAAAGGCACATGACATGTACACATACAAGTGCGAGTGATTAAGTAATAAATTATTTTAAATGAAAAGTTTAAATTTTGAATTAAATAATTGTTAATTATCTATTAATTGTCAGTTAGTTTGTTATATCTAGATAATTATATTTGTATGAACAGTTATTTAATAGTTTCTAATTAGAGACTCATCTAGTTCAAAGAAACATAGAAACAATTGGTAAACAATCTCTCATCCTTCGAGTATTTCTTAAATTGTTTTTATAATGTTTTGTTACAAAAAAACTTTACAAGAATTTGATAATCTTGCCATGCATAGATGAGTGCTTAGAAGACTGATTTCGTCAATGTAAAATGTAATCAATCACTGAGTTTCATTATATTCTTAAGGCTTGTCATTTGTAATGTTTTTGCACACCAATGATGGGACCGATGAAATTATTAGGGAGAGCAACTACAAGGCAAAAAACTATAAATCCAAGGCAAATTTACTTGCTTGAATAAAATGTCTTTGTAAGTAGTTAGGCAGCCCTATAATTGTGGGAAATTCATACCAAGGATTAAAACTAAACTTAATTATTCATCTAACATACACATAATGTTTTTGGGTTTTTCTTTTTCTTTTTTTTTTTAGCTTTTTTTATAAGTAATATTTGATTCTATGAAATTAGCAAAGGCAATGCAGTACAAAGCATAACAAAAGTAACGAGTAAAAGAAAATAAAAGGAAGCCAAACAAGTGAACTCGCCATTAGCAAACCACCCAAGGGGCACCTAAACTCACCCATTTAGCTAGTCACCCAAGACACCAGCCTCTAGCCATATCAAGTACCTACAAAAATTGAACTCCCAACAGACTTTGCGCAAGTAACCTAAATTTCAGTCCTCTGACCGTCTGCTCATCTAAACAACTCTTTCCAAAATTTCTTTCTTTATAGCTGATCAAAGGAAATTGACGATTAGAACGAGCTGAGATATAATGTGATTCTCTAAAGCAACGACCAAGATTAAGGAGGGAAACAAAAATGATTAGTCAATTTCAAAAGAAGCACCTCATAGTAGTATTGTGCATAAGTATAAATTGCAACCACATATCGCTAAATCGTCATTTGTTTTGAGAAATCAAAATTTCTTCCCCATTAAGATTAGTTTGAAAAGCAACTACTCCATTCCTGGTACTCTAGGAAGCTTGCTTTTCTTGTGGCTTCTGAATCTTCAAAACCTTCTTCACCATCTTTGTACTGTATTGCTTTTGCTAATTTCATAGAATCAATATTACTTATAAAAGAACTATAAAAAAAAAAAAGAAAAGAAAAACCCAAAACCATTATGTGTATGTTAGATGAATAATTAAATTTAGTTTTAATCCTTGGTATGAATTTTCCGCAATTATAGGGCTGCCCAACTGCCCACAAGGACATCTCAGTCAAACAAGTAAATTTGCCTTGGATTTATAGTTTTTTGCCTTGTACTTATGCTCTCCCAATTTTTAAAGACAATGAGTATTGGTACAAGCCTTGAAAACATTTCATAAATTTTTGTATTTTCAATCTTGTATTGTGAGGTGTAGTTCAAACAAGGAATGCCCCCAAACAAGGACGATTACAGTATAATTTAATAATAAATTAATAAAATGAATTTGTAATTAATAAATATTATAGATGGAAAATGAAAAAATTGAAATTACCTTTGTTCATCTTATATAGCCATGTTTTTACCAGAGTGTTACCATCTTCACATCAACCTAGCTAAGCCTAAAAAAAATCTACCCAAAATAATTCATGTAGAAGCTTTTCAGTTTTGGAGTCTCTTTAAGCATATTAACACTTCAAGCTTGCATGACCTTGCTTTAATCTTTGCCTTTTGTGGGAGAAACAGAGAGTAGTTGAAATGTAGAAGTCCATTCCTGTAAACCGATACAATCAACAATATTTGACATCACATTCCCTATATTTGAATATCCAGCTATCTTAATTCATTTTACATCCCCTTATACAGAAGCTTGATTTTTGTTGCTTTATTAGCCTGTTTGCTTGTAGAAAAGTTGCGTGAATAGGGGTTTCCCCGTTATTCCTCCATGACCTGTTCTTCATTAAAATGGAAAAGAATAGCATAGGTCTAACTCTGAAAGGACTGCTTGATGTCAACCCTGAAATTTGCTTTACCAGAAAGCATAACGGTTGAGACTTGAGAATGCCACTTGTGGAAAATGTCAATCCACGCTTTAGATTTTTAACCTCTCATTTTATAACCCTTAAACTAATCATGGAAACTATACCTATATATGGTATAATTTACCAGATGTTAATCCAGTCTGATATAGCTGTTTGTCAAATATCAGAATTCCAAAGTTATTCTACTTTTTTCTTTTTTTCATTCTGAAAGGTTTGCCTTGATTAGACTCTTTTTACTGATGGTAGGAAAGTGTTATGCCTAGGTGCAGCCGTAAAGAAAGGGTGATTGGGGCTAATGATACTAAATCAAATGTTGCAGAATGTCTTCAGTGGTTCCAAGCATGTAGCATGAAAGCATAGAAATAGCTCAAAGTCACGTCCATTATGGGAAATAGAAGAAGATGTAGGGTAAGAATATTTTTTAGAGATAAAGCTTTGTCTTACAAAGGAAGGTGCTCAGAGATATTGATTATCTTTGACAGCACTCTAAAGTTGTTCTAACAACTGAGTCTGGGTCATAGTGCAGTCTCTATTCAAGCTGTGTGTTATAGTTTTTTTATTTCTTTTTTCTCATTTTAAACTGAGATAAAGAAAAATCACCTAATCAACCAAACACCCTTTTCCCATACTATATATATACTTCTTTGTATGCTTCTATGAATACGTACTCGAGTAGTTCAAAGTTCACCCAATAGGCTCTCTTAAGCCCCCTGGAAAAGGAAAAAGAAGAGACATCAGGAAAAATGGGCGCTTCTCTTCTTTCATCACCAGCGTTTCTGGTTTTCTTCTCATTTTTCACTTTGGGTCTACTTCCTGGTCCTGTACTTGGGATCACCAGGCACTACAAGTTTGATGTATGTGTTTGGCATAATAGTCAAGCTAGCATTGTTGCACAAGAAACTTCTTTTCCACAAACCAAATCTTTTGTATAAGTAATTCTAATTACTGTGTTTACCCTTCTGTTTTGTAGATCAAGTTGCATAATGTGACACGCCTGTGCAATACGAAGAGCATTGTCTCGGTGAACGGACAATTTCCAGGGCCTCGCATTGTAGCGAGGGAGGGTGACCAGCTTCTGATAAAAGTGGTCAACCATGTGTCAAACAATATTTCCATCCACTGGTATTGAACTTTCCTTTGGAAAATGACATTTTTGCAGCTATTACAAGTTAAACAAATGATCCCATTTGCTTAAAATTAATGAGGGAAAGTCTAAATTGCAAGTTGTGATGGTGTCTTTGAAATAGGCATGGCATTCGACAGCTTCGAAGTGGGTGGGCAGATGGGCCAGCATATGTGACTCAGTGTCCCGTGCAAACGGGCCAGAGCTACGTGTACAACTTCACCATTGTAGGCCAAAGAGGGACTCTCTTTTGGCACGCCCATATATCATGGCTAAGAGCAACTGTCTATGGTCCCCTGGTCATCCTTCCCAAACGTGGTGTTCCTTATCCATTTCCTAAGCCATACAAGGAAGTTCCAATTATCTTTGGTAAAGAATTTTCAGAGCTGATTCAAACCTATTCGCCTCTTTACAAGATCTAATTATTTTGCTAATACAAATTAAACTATTATGAAACATTGCAGGAGAGTGGTTCAATGCAGATCCTGAGGCAGTTATTAGTCAAGCCCTGCAGACAGGTGGAGGTCCAAATGTCTCTGATGCTTATACCATCAATGGTCTCCCAGGACCACTTTATAACTGCTCTGCCAAAGGTATAAAATAGCTAAAAACATTGTATATTGAACTACATGTGCATAATGGAGCTATTTGATTCAACTTGGAAGTAAATAATTTTTAACAGATACATTCAAGCTGAAGGTGAAGCCTGGCAAGACTTACCTTCTGCGTCTAATCAACGCTGCACTCAACGATGAGCTCTTCTTCAG
Organism: Theobroma cacao; assembly: GCF_053813885.1. Classification (NCBI taxonomy): domain Eukaryota; kingdom Viridiplantae; phylum Streptophyta; class Magnoliopsida; order Malvales; family Malvaceae; genus Theobroma; species Theobroma cacao. The sequence continues at coordinate 14,147,869 of NC_142645.1, forward strand.
CATAGCAAACCACACACTCACTGTTGTAGACGTTGATGCTATTTATGTTAAACCTTTTGAGACTGAAACACTTCTCATCACCCCTGGTCAAACCACAAATGTGCTTCTAAAGACCAAACCCAGCTATCCAAGTGCCACATTCTTCATGACTGCTCGACCATATGTGACAGGCCAAGGAACATTTGACAATTCAACTGTTGCTGGCATTTTAGAATACGAGTCACCATCCAATAGCTTTCATTCAAGCATTAAAATGCTCCCTCTGTTTAAACCAATTCTACCAGCTTTAAATGACACTTCATTTGCTACAAATTTCGCGAGTAAACTCCGCAGCCTGGCCAGTGCGCAATATCCTGCCAACGTGCCCCGAAAGGTCGATAAGCATTTTTTCTTCACAGTAGGTCTTGGAACAAGCGCATGCCAGCAGAACCAAACCTGCCAAGGTCCTAATGGAACCAAGTTCGCAGCTTCAGTCAATAATGTATCATTCACAATGCCAACTACAGCACTACTCCAAGCTCATTTCTTCGGCCAATCGAATGGAGTTTATACCCCTGATTTTCCTATCAATCCAATAATTCCGTTTAACTATACAGGCACCCCACCTAACAACACTATGGTAAGCAATGGAACGAAGGTGGTAGTACTTCCTTTTAACACTAGCGTGGAGCTGATAATGCAGGACACAAGCATTCTTGGAGCTGAAAGCCACCCTCTTCACCTGCATGGCTTCAACTTCTTCGTTGTTGGCCAAGGTTTTGGCAACTTTGATCCGAATAAGGACCCTGCAAACTTCAACCTTGTTGACCCTATCGAAAGGAACACCGTCGGTGTGCCATCAGGAGGTTGGGTGGCAATTCGTTTTCTTGCAGACAATCCAGGTAAGTAAAATGGAGAAAATAACTAAGATGCATTATTACAGAAAAGAAAAATGACTTGTATAATCCTGTATTTTGCTTACTTGCTTGAGTTGATGATCATGATATCAAGAACCGCATGCTTGCAGGGGTATGGTTCATGCATTGCCACCTCGAAGTGCACACCAGCTGGGGTTTGAAGATGGCTTGGATCGTCTTAGATGGAAAACTTCCCAATCAGAAGCTGCTGCCTCCACCAGCAGATCTTCCTAAATGTTAACAATATAATTAACTCCTTGGTCTCTGACCAAAAAACTGCCCTGAAGCTATTTCCCCCACCACCACCCCACCCCCCCCCCCCCCCCCCCCCCATTTTTTTTTTTTTTTGCCGTCCTGTGTATTTCGACCGTTTTGATTTATTTACCCTTTTTTTGGAGAGAAGTAATGAGGAATTTGTTTTGTAACATCAATATTTCAAAATGTCAATACAAAGAGGTCTCAATAATATTTTTGACATATATCCTTTTGTTCAATAAATCTAGCCATTAAAGCTTATCTGTACCATGCAACTCCATGTTATATTTATTTCATCTTAAATTTTTCATTAAGAAACACCATTGCCCCGTAAAATTCATGTCCCTGATCTGTTCCTGGCTAACAGTTTGTGAACTATTTCAACGACCAATCTTATCTAACAATGGTTGGAGGGGGGCAAATTTTGGCTTACCTTCATTAGTGATGGTGGGCAAGATCTGGGCCCAGATGATGGGCATTTTGAAGCTTGCAATGAGCTAAAGAATCAAGAAAAGCTTGGGGTTATCTTTGTATGGAGTGCTGATGACTCAAAAAAGCTTGGGTTTTAGACACGAGAAGAAATCTCAGAATTTGTTAGCATTTGATTCATTGGATCCTATTGTGGACTTGAATGAATATCAGCTGGTTTGCTTTACCTTTTATCACATATGAGGCTTTGGGCCCATTCATAAATACTTGTATTTGGGTTCTTTTCAGTAAAAGTGAAAAGGTTTCAAGAAATGAAAAGAATTCTTTCTTCCTTGGAAAGTGGGATCTGCCTATTACAATTCTAGCTGATTCTCACCAAAATCATCAAGGAAAAACAGAAAGGTGCAAAGGGATTATCTTTATATCAATAGATCAAATGTCTTTATAAATGTGCGACGGCTGCCTTTATAGTTCAGAAACGGTCATAACTGCAATTAAGGGAGCAATAAAACTCCAAACTATAAAAAAATTGCATCAAATTCTAATTGGAGCAGAAGAGCAAACGTAAGTTGCCATATTGGGAAAGGATTGCAGGTCAAATTCGAAGCCATGAGGACTCCTAGGCCAACCATTTGCATACTAATTTTATCACTGTTTGCATCATGGGAATGCAGCACTGCCACCACTCTGTTTGTAAGCAATCAGGCCAAACCAGGCAAGCTCGCTTATATCACTGGTCATGTGAATTGAACACGATTTTCAGTCGGTATAGCCCCTGGAAATGAAACTTCAATTGTTCTTCCTGATGGGAACATCAGTGTTACTAGTTGGCCACCGGTGTTCTGTGAAGGAACATACAACAACATATCACATGGTCATTTTCATGAACGACCCTACCATCTGTATGATTCCCACAAGGATTATGAGAAATGCAAGGGGAAGTGCTTCATAGGAGTTACAAACTTCACTTTTGATCGATGGGATGAAGGAAAGAAGGAATGGGAGCAAATTTTCCCTATAATATGGCTCCCATGATTGATTTTATTGTTCCCAATTTCATTTGAGAACCACAATCAAAGGAGATGCAAACATACAGCACCTCCCCTTTAGATGTTATTGATGAAATAACTTAATTATATGGATAGATTTTTGTACAGAAAGAAATTGTATTTCCTTGTGGCTGTTCCTAGCATTGCTTCCATCGCTTCCATCGCTATTAGTCTTCTTCAGACGATTCATGGCTGCATGGCGTTCAGCTTTACCAAACTTAGGTGGTTGTTTCCATTTTTGCTTAGTCGGAGCAGTAGTCTATTGGTCAACCATAGTTGAATCACATAAAAATCTAAATGTCAACCCAATATAGGGAAATCATACATACATACATATATATATATATATATATATATATATATATATATTGCATGCTCAACCCGATTTATCAAATCACAAGGAAAAAATATTATATACCATCTACAAAATCCAAATGCACTTTGAGGTTAATTTTTAGGGAGTGAAAACACCGAAAAATATCAAGCCACTTATCTGATGCTAAAACCAAAAGCAAATGACCAAGTATCGAAATCTTCCTAAAACCTATTAATTCATAATAATCAGAATTAGAAACCAATACTACTAACTTATCAAAACAAACCATGACTCTTGTTGGTCTTTCACTAATCGAAACAAATTTTGAAATGTTTTTAAACATTTAGATTTATTTTTTTCATAAATTTTAAATACATAAAAATATTCCAACCTAGAAACTCATAGGTTAAAATAAAAATGAGTAACAAATACGAGGTTTGATGAAAATACTTCAAATACTAATTAAAACTTGATTTTTGAAAATTGTTAATAACTTTTTCGGAATGTTCTAATTCAAAGATAATTTGTTAATAAATATTTTCATGAAAAAATTCATTAAAACTAAAATAACTCAAATTTCTGAAGTTTTTATGTCGAATATTGGTCAAAAAATAATTTTCAAAATAATTAAAAAAAATTTTCATAAATTCTAAAATTTCAAACTTTCATTGCCATTTGTCCTACTTTAAGCATTTATAACTTATAACTAGATCGAAACCAGAAGTGTAATCAATACCAAATCGAAACTTACATATCATTCTTTAATAACAAAATTCATTTCAGAAACAAAGATTGTCGAAACATTACAAAATCATCAATGAAATACTTAGATTTTTAGGTTTTCAGATTCAACGAGTGTACTTTGAACCTTCGATTCGCTTAACATAAAAAACCTCTAACCAAACCATTGAAACCAAAATGAAGAATATATTTCATAATATAAAACCACCCAAAGAATCAACTCAAAACATTACCTGAATGTGGAGCTCTAGTGACCCAAAATTGTTTCATCAAAATTGTCAAAAATAGGTTTTTAGCTAACTTAAAAAAATTCAACTCCCTAACCACCCAACAAAATGAGGTGCTAGAAAAACCATCAGAAAGATCTTTTCAAGACCTTTCCATTGGTATCCATCATGCTATTAAAATGTCATTGGAATGATACCTTGGTGGGTAGAAATTGAAGAGATATAAAATAACCTAAGGCTTTAGCACCCAAATCACGAAAAATAAAAAATTCTCATGATTTAAACCATAATCATACCTTAATTAATACTTCCTTAAATATATTTCCTTTAACTCTACCTTTTGTTCTTCTTCTTTAGGGTTAACTTCTCCTAACTACTTTTTTTTCTTTATCTAATGATATAAAACAGACTTTAAAATATAAAACTACCCAATTTGCCCAAAAGTCTCTTCTTTTATTCTTTTTCACTAATAAACCTAGGGGTTATAATTGTAATTATAAAATATGAAACGATATATTATTTTATTTATTTAAATAAGTATAATATTTTTAAGGAGTATTACTGTTATAACGTGAGGGTCCAGGAACCTGACCGCTCGACATGAAATGAGTCACTACCAATCTTTTTTGTCAAAGTTCGATTAGCTACCTATTTGAGTCTATTTCTTTAAAATGTTACCTTAAGCTTAACCTACGTCTATTTTAACGACATAGGCTTTGGTCTATGGAACAGTGTTCAAGTTCAAGAGTACAGTTACGTGCAGGGAAGGTATTAGCACCCTCGCAACACTTGTTAAAAGAACAATATCAATTAATCATGTGTTACCCTATTTAACCCTTAATTCTTGATTTGATTATGTTTTCCCTCAATCATTATTTATATTATGTCTTTTTATTTGATTCATGACCTAAATTCTGTTATTTGGTTTTATAAGTGTGACATGCATATGATGCAATTAATGAATCCATGGCATAAATCTTGATAAATGTCAAATGAAAATCTTTTATTGAGAATATTTTTCGAATCTGCCCATTATACTGGTGGGACCTGAGAATACTCTCTCACGTAAGGAATTACTTGAGAGAACTCACCTTCACAAGCTTATCAAGCAAATCCCATCATCGAGATTATCATTTGCAGGTAAAAACAATATTTTCATGAATGCAAATCCTAGTATGAGTAAATACATTTTATTAAGGATATTCTTCGAGCCCTCCCATCATTTTTGTCAGACTTGAAGATATCCTTTCACCTAGGGAACTTTTTAAGGGAACTCGCCTTTGCAAGCTCTATCAAAAAGTCCCATCATCAAGACTTTTACTCATATACAAAATATATCAAGATGTTATGACATTTAAATAATGTAAGGAAGGTACATGGCAACTTATAAATTTCAATATAAATCGTTATTTATTCCATATATTTACTATTGCTATAATTTACCATTTTGTAATTTTCTTTTTATTATTTTATTCTTATTTACTTTATGCTTTTTTATTATCTTTTTATCCCTTTTTAATAAATATATTTTTAAAAAATCAAAACCATTTGCTTATTTATTATTTTATTCTTTTATGTCTATCTATTTATATTTTATATAAGTAAATAATTTATTATTATTCTTTTTGTTTGCCTTTTTCATTTATAAGATTTTAATTCTCATTTTTAATTTTCATAAATTAATGTCTATAAATATTTTTAAACACAACTCCATACTATTTTAAAGATACATATAGTACACCTATTATCTTTTGTATTTATTATTATTTATTTATTATTTCTTTTTTTTCACTTCTACTTTAAGCTTTGTCATTTTATTAAAATCTTTTCTTTATTAATATTTTAAAGAAATATTTATTTGGATTAAAATATTAGGACTTAATATCAAAAACATCCTACCATACTGGTGGAGTTTAAATCAAATTCCCCACCTAAGAAAATTAATTTGAGATTGCAACTTCTCGCATCCCAAGTAAATATGCCATCATTGATATAATCCAAATAATCTATTTTATTACTATCTACATTTTTTATTTCATGATTTTTGTCTGATATCATTATTATTATATTTTTATCAAAAGACAACTTCATAACTTACTTACCTTACCAAGCCACAACTCCAACCCTTAACTATTGTTTTATATATATATATATACATTTTTTCTCACAATACAACCGCATCGACCACAAATATTCAACATAAGCATTTACTATCTTATACAATAATATGCTACCACTTTCATTATTATTTCATCATGTGCATATGTGCACATATATATATTTTTATACCATTTTTTTTAAATATATAATTAACCAACTCATAAAAAAGATATCTAGATGAATGCACACATCTAAACTAATCCCACAACCAAGCAACGGAATAAAGGTTCAAAGAGTTAAACTTTCCTAGGCTCACCAAAGGTTTGAAACTTAATGCAAGAATTCTAGACTTAGTTGAGGATCCAAGATTCTGGATCTGATGGTAAGTCAACAAGCCAGCTCAACTTCAAGAAAGCACGGTGGGTCTACCGAGACACAAGTCGTAGGGAAAGGCTCACCCAAACAAGGGCCACAACAGGACTTCTCCAACAAGGCATGTTTTCTCTTCCCACAACGCACTGCTAGTGTTCAAAAGATGGCTCCAAGAATGCCCCAAATGACACCATTTTGAAACTAACCTAAGCCTAAATATAAAAGCCTAATTTCCATTAAACACTTTTTCCTCTTCATAGTCACACCATTATGCTCTACTCTTTTGCAACCACCCCACTTTGAAACTTAGCCATTCAACCATTAGATGTGTCATGACCCGATACTCTCTTCGAGCCCGTGACAACCGCCGCGATGTCTTGATAGACAAACCTTACCCGAAATGTCAACCGAAACCTCGTAAGGCTCTAGCATCAGTTTTTCGCCTCCCCTGTGAGCAATAATTAATAAATATCATGTTTTAAAGGAATATAAATGATTTTCAAATCAAAGACAATAAAAAAGAATTTCTACTGCACAGGGGTATTTTGGTCATTTTACCCAAAAATTTTGAAACTTGCTAAAAATATAGTAGATGAATGAAAAATATACATTTCATATAAAAAAATAAATCTAGGTGTCTAAATAATCTATTTAAAGTGAATTTATAACTAATAGAACTAAATAAAAATATTAGATAAAATATTTCATTTTCATATAAAACAATATTTATAAAATTCTACGTAAATAATTACTGTAGCGTAGTAACAAAATAAATTCATATACATAATAGCACACAGCGCCAGGGTATACAAAAATATTTTACAATGCCATGTGAGCCCCAAAATAAAAATAAATAAATAGGACTGTAGACCTACGATTTCTAAGGGTGCAAATCTAAAAGCAAACCCTTGACAAAATCGATTGTCTACAGACTGCTCTGAACCTGAACTGGGTTAAAGAAGGGGGTGAGTTTTTATAAACTCAATGAGTAAGCAAAGTTCATCTAAAACATCTAAAGCCGAGTAAATGGAGACAATTAAAACATCTCTTTATAATATGATTCATAACATTAAAACTAATTTCAACCATATAAAACAATTACATTTCATCAAAAATAATCAACAAGGCTTATGACTCTCTTAAAAATTGGTTCGTGCCGAAACTCGTACTCGATGACACCTTGCACCGGGCATCCAACCGAGTCCACCAAGGCTGTTAAATTAACATTTACACATAAAACATGTTTTTACGTTTAAAAATGTAGCCGTTCCTTGGCGTTGGCTGAGTTTCACTCTCACATGGTGGTTCAGCGTGAAGTGAACTCTAAACTACCTTAGGAGATACCCTCCGCACCTCTCATACTAAGGTAAAATATAAAGGGGTTTACCGTGCCCCTCTAATAGGCTGGTCCATGGAAACCCGCCCACTGCAATAAGCTAATCAATTACCCCACCAAATCAATAAAAATTTCGGCAGCATGACATGGCTAATATGATATTACCCAGCCTGTTAAGGTAAAACAAAATAGTTCATATATTCCACACAAACACAAATCCCACCATTCATGCCATCACATTGTCATAAGCCATCAATTCAAACCATATGTCAAAACATATATATAACACAAGTATATAGTCTCCACTTACTCAATTTCCAAAACCAATATTCAATTTCAAAACAAGTTATAAATCTCATTTCGTTTAACCAACACTTCAGTTATAAAACATAATAGTTTACAATTTAAATTTATTATTCTTTAAAATCATAAAAACGAGTATAAACCACTTTAGATAGTTACAATGATCGTCTGTTTACTCACAATAACAGGAGTACTCCTACTCCTAGTCCTCAGGTACAATATCCTTACCCTTACCAGAGAGCTCACCACTTATACATAATGCACAACAAGTAATTCAATACACTTGTGCCAAACTGTTATAAGACTATTAAAAGCTCTTTATGAATGCATGAAATTGAATGAGAAGTATTCAAATAATCACTTAAAGATGGTGTTCTACGTAGGTTCAATTTTTGTTGTACTGAAATGGTGTTCGACTTAACTCGCACTATACATTGTTTAATTAGCCAAAACATCTAATTCAACTCCAAATAGATTCATTACACTTTCGATACTCCAATAAGTCCGTATACCTCATTAGAAATCAATTCTAAGTCCATTTACTATAATTTTCTCATTATCGTTCAAGTCGTTTACTAAAGGAACTATACTTTTCGATAACCGTTTTCGATATCCGACATCACGAATCATCAAATACGAGCTAGATAACATGAAATATGATAAAATTCATCTTCAAAATATTTTCTATAGAATTCGGCCAATCAGGGTTTGATAAAGAACATGTTGTTTTCTTCCTTGTTTTTCACACCGAATATTACAAACAACTAAAAACGCCTAGATAACATGAGATCTAGCAAAACCCATCCTCAAAACCTTCCCCCCTTGATTCGGCCAGCATGCTTCCATCATGAAAACTTGAGTTTCAACCATAAAAAATGAAAAAGAAAGGATGGGTAAGATAGATCTTAAGCTAAATCGCGAAATCTTACCTCTGATTGCTTCGTTTTTCGGAAATCCAATGAATTTCTCTTGAATTTTTCCTCCTTAGGGTTTTTTCTATTCTTTTCCCCTTTGTTCTTTGGCTTGAACGGTAATGAGAGAGTGAATGGGAGAGTTTATGTTGAGTTTATAAAGGAAATTATAAAATAATAAAAACTTGACACATGGCAACATATAATTGGTTCACATTTAAAACTTAACTAATAAGGCTTTTTCTTTCCACCACATATAATCCCATAATTATCCAAAGTATAAAATGATAATAGGTGAAATTCATGGACTTGACAAGTGTCATGGTGGTGTAAAATTTCAAAAATTCCAATTACGTCCTCGTGGACACGTGAAATGATCGTTTTGCCCTTATGCTCGAAATTGAAAATTTTCACTTCTCAAATTCAAATTATGTTCCAACTAGTCAAACTTGGTCAAAAATCTCTTCCAACATTCCAATTTGTTTACCCTCGGGTGGTAAAATGACCTTTTTTCCCTCGAGTGGCAAAATGACCATTTTGCCCCTACATTATGAAAATTCCCGATTGGATTCCAAATTAATCCTCGAACTCCAAATCACCATTTTTAGACATTCTAAGGTTCAATAACTCTCAAATACATTCTAAAATATCTATTTGGACTAGTTCGAGGCTTTAATCGACTTAATTGTACCACTAAGTACAATACCGACTTTTAACGATTTTTCGAGGTATCCAAGTATGCAAAAATGCTATCAAGTACATGAATGACATGGAAAGTATATTATAGAGCTGGGCTTGACAACACGATTGCCATCTCACCGTTGATCACTTCCTCAATCTCATCTCAACTACCAAATCTCTAATCTAGCATAGATTTTCAAAAAAAAAAAAAAAAAAACCAACTTCTCAAACACAACAAAAACTAAACTTTTAACACTTTTCCCTTGAAAAAAAACAAGCCTAAAGCCATATATATGATTTCTTTAAAGGATTCGATCCTACCTTTTTTGTATATATTTTTTGTTTCATGTGGCTTCTCTACTACTATATCTAGGGTTTAGCTTCTGAGGTTTTTTTTTTATATATAAAAAGCCTTATTTTTTTTTTGAAAGGTTATTCTCTTTTTTTTTTTTTTTTAATCTTTCTAGTTTCTTTTTCACCACCCCAAAAAAAATTTTTTTTTTTTGCTCTTTCATTCCACCTTTTTTATTAGCAGGGGAAGGGTTTTGAAAATCCTACCTCTTTATTTGCTGCCATTAACAGCATCTTAGTGGTTACATGCTGCCAATGGCAATCTTTAAGTTTGGCAGCTTGTTTCCAAACCTTTGACTTTTTTTAAAATTGATTTTAGCTTTTCAAAAATTGAAAGGAAGGGGAAAAGTGGGGTAAATCTTAAAAAGAAGAAAGCTTAGCCAAAATTGGCATGCCTTGAGAGAAAGAAATGCTTGTTCAACTTGAGGAAGGCAGAGGTTGATTACCATGGCAATCTTACCTTAGTTGGCTGCCACAACAGCTACCTCGATTGACATGCCAAACATGGGAGCAAATCACGATTTTTCCTTTTTTATTGAAAATTATTTATTATATATTTTGTTTATTTATTTTGATATTTTTCACTTCTGGACTTTTTGGCCTTTGGGTCTTAAAGGCCTATTTAGAAGTTATGTAAACTCTCTTTGGACCTTCAAACCTAGGGATGTCCAACAAAAAATTAAGCCCAATAACATTTAAAAATCAAAAATAAAAATGAAAATAAGAATAAGAATAAAAGTAAAAAAAATTAAAATTACAAAGTATGGTATCTACAATTACCCCTCTTTATACATTCCTAAGAATTAGGGATGGTGCAAAGAAGTAGTCACCATACTCAAAGCTGATGGAAGTTACTAGACTTAATCTAGGCTTGACCTATCTTAAAATAAATTTGATTTAAATTTCAATTTTTTAGACTTAATGTAAGCTCGATCTACCTCAAAATAGATTTGATTTAAACTTGTAATTCCTAGACTTAATCTAAGCTCGATCTATCTTAAAGTAGATTCAATTTAAATTTGAATTTCTTAAACTTAATCTAGGTTCAATCTATCTCAAAATAGTTTTGATTTAAACTTGAATTCCTAGACTTAATCTAAGCTTAATCTATCTTAAAATAGATTCAATTTGAAGTTCCTAAACTTAATTTAGGTTTGATCTATCTCAAAACAAATTTGATTTAAAGTTCCTAAACTTAATTTTGGTTCAATCTATATCAGAACATATTCAATTTAAGAGTTTGAAGTTCTTAGACTTAATCTAGGTTTTACCTACCTAAAATAGGTTCAGTTTAAAACTTGAAATTCCTAAACTTAATCTAGGCTCGACCAATCTCAAAATAGATTTAGTTAAAACTTGAAATTCCTAAACTTAATTTAGACTCAACCTATCTCAAAATAGATTCTATTTAAATTTCAATTTCCTAGACTTAATCTAAGCTTGACCTACCTTCAAATAAATTCAATCTAAGAGTTCAAATTTCTAGACTTAATATAGGTTCGACCTATCTCAAAATATGTTCAATTTACAAATTTGGAGTTCTTAAACTTAATTTATACTCAACCTATCTTGAAATAGGTTTGATTAAACTTCAAATTCCTCATGCCAACATAACTAGGCTTATTTCATCTCGGTGCTAGCTAGATTGGACCTAGACCCTCTCTAGATGAAACTTTAATGATAGTCTTAGGTCCTTCTTCACTTTATTCCTATGTTTAACAATCTCAAAACTTTGAGTTGAATGAGTTTTACTCTTAAAGCTTGAAAAACATGCATTAGCTTCGACTCTTGTTTGGAAGTTTTCTATTGTTATATTGCATGATTAGACATGTATACATGATGCAATGCTTTCATGTTTATGATTCATTAAGGTTCCTTGACTCTTCTTGCTTCCGGTTTCATCCTAAGCCTTTTGTCTTTATGAAAACTTGACCTCCATAGATGCGTGACTAGAGATAGACTGATGAGTGCATCAAATTCACATATTTAATGGGAGATTAAATACCTAATTAGTCTAAGTTGGACTAGATTTAGGATCAAATTTAGGTATTTTTATTTGATTTATTAGTTTAGATTAATTTATGTTTAAATATTTATCTTAATTTAATGATGTTATTTTTACATTATTTATAATTATTTTATGTTTTTATAGGAGTAGGATAAAAAATAATTTCAATTGATGAAGAAAGGTGCATAATGAACTATTGCTCTATTTGCATATGTTTTAGTGTTTCAAGAATATCTCCCCCTAAAAAATTCCAAATGATATGATTTTTAGACCATTAGAAAGATAAGAGGCAGGGCTACAACTTTGATGTTTACCACTTTGCCTAGTTCTGATTGGAAAGTGGTCAAAATATTTGTCAAATAAAGGCACTGCACCAGAAAAATAAAAAAGGGTATTTTTGTAAATTACGTGAAACTTCGATTGACTTTAGAGATAAATATCTAAAGTTCCAGCACCTTCTTCATCTTCTTCTTGTTCTTCTCTCTTTTTTGTAGAACTTTTCATCCTCCATGGAAAGAAACCTTAAAACCTCCATAACCTTCTCATACTAACTCCAAAATTCATGTTTTTGCACACTTTTTCATAGGGTTTTTCATTCTCTTTCACTTTTTCATCTCAAAACCCTCAAAAATAGTTTTTCCTCTGCACTTTCTCTCACTAGCTGAACATTTTTTTGAGAGAAAAACTCTCCAAACTAACTTGAAAACTCTTGAAAGAGTTTTCCCCTTTTAATCTTCACTAAAACAATTCAACTACAAGTCCACCAAGGTGAGAAATGAGTTAAGGTTGATTTTAAGTTGTTAAAAGTGGCTAATAATTAGATTTGTGGGATGTTATATTTTTTATGGTTATATTATGTGTGATAAGCTCCAACGGGGTTCTACATGTCTATTTAGAGCATTAGTTAAAGTTAGAGTCGATCAAAAGAATCAACAAGGACAAGTGAGTGAACTTGCATTAAATTATTTTTGAGAAATACATACATGTTGAGATGAAGCACTTAAATGATTATATTTGACTTTTTTTTCTAAATCATGCTTGGGAACAAGCCCTTGATGAAATGTTTATGTTGTAAAATGTGTAATGTGATGAACCCATGTGTTCCTATATTCTAATGATATATATGTTATGCTTTGAATGATAATATTGTGTGATAATTGTAACCGCGCTTGTGCGGTGTGAGAGTGCACATGTCGATGATGACAGGTGATTCCAGCTATGTGCGGTATGGGAGTGCACATGAGCTGATGACCGGTGGATGATGATTCTAGCTATGTGTGGTGTGGGAGTGCACATGAGCTGATGACAAGTGGATGATGATTCTAGCTATGTGCAGTGTAGGAGTGCACATAAGTTGATGGATAGTGGATGATCATTCTAGCTATGTGCGGAGTGGGAGTGCACATGAGCTGATGAGCCAAGAGTTGTATACATGTTTACACATACCATAGAAATATTACAAAAAATATTATGTGATTACAATGAATGTTGAATGTTGAAATTGTTAATTGCTTCCAAATTGATTTTCAATGCATCGAGAAACTCTCTGTCTTGCTTGTCTTGCTTAGATATTTGTTGTCATTTTCACTCTTTTCAACTTCGTTGTTGATCATAGATCCTTCACTCTAAGGGATTAAATAACCAAAGGTTGAATTAAGGGGCTTTACAAGACATTATGCTAAATTGCATTGTTTTTAACATAAGTGCATCATGTTTTCTACAACTTTCCGTATCGTTTGCTTGTCCCTTCCTATGTTCACTCACTGGGTTTATACCTATTCTTTTAAACTTCATGTTTTCAAATTCGGAGGCAGTTGGGACCTAGATTGAAGTGTCCACGTATATTCATCTTTTTGGTAGGTACCATGGCATTCAATAGTTGTACCTTCACCCAAAATCACTCCACTAGTAGTTAATAGTCTTTTGCCTGTGTATACATACGCATGATGTAAATCACTAAGATTCACAATATAAACAATATATGTATATTTTGATTCATGATACCATTATGAGTTGGCAATGGGTGATATTATTTTAGATGATCTAAATGTAAGTATTTGATTACCATAGTATATCACTGAATATTTTATAGTTGAGAATTACGAAATCTGACTTTAGGAATGATTGTTGAAATGACGATCGGGATTACATAAAGGGGCTTGCTTGGGCTTAGTGGGCTATACTGTGAGAACCTGTCAAGCTCGATTAAAAAACGGTATTGTACCGAATGGTACAACTAAGTTAAATCGAGCCTTGAACTAGTTCAAATAGAAATTCTAAGAGGAAATTGAAAATTTTGAAATCCACAGAATGGCTTAGAATAGTGATTCGGAGTTTAAGGTCCAGTTTGGAGTCCATCAGGAAAATTGACCGATTAGGGACAAAATGGTCATTATACCATTTGATGATAAAATGGAGATTTCTAGCCAAGATTTGATCACATTTGACCAAGAATAATTATATGAAATATAATTATGATTATTGGAGTATAAAATGATGTTTAGTAGTGAAAAATTGTGATTCCCGGTATTTTTGGAGCACAAGGGTAAAATGGTAATTTTGCCACTAGAGGACTAAACGGGAATTTTTATAAAACTATTTTTGCCCCATTTGGTTAATTTTGATCAATATTAGTGTTATTTGAGGTTGAAAAGTAGAAATAATGTGATTCCGGTACATTTCGAAGTATAGGGGCAAAATCGTAATTTTTTCATCCCGGAGGTAAATCGGTAAATTTTTTGCCCCAGCACTTGTCAAGACCAATGGATTTTAATTGTGGTAGGATTGGCTAAATACCAGAATATTTGTGGTGGAAAATTTAGAAGAAAAAGTCAAAAAGTTAAAAAATTAGGCCAATAAGCATGTGACACGTGGCATGCTTGATTATTTTATTATTTTCTATAGAAATCAGCCCATTAAATCCCCAATTCTCTCACCATATTCAGCCTAGGCAACCACAACAAGAACAAAGGAAGAACAAAGGGAAAAACAAGAAAACCTAGGTGAAAATTCAAAGAAAAAGTGAAGAAATCAAGGAAACAAGCTAGGTAAGTTAGAATTTCTTTAATTCTCCTTGATACCTAGCTTATCCATGCTTTTGTTCTTGATTTCCATGGTTGAATATTGAGTTATCATGATGAATTCAATTCTGAAAAATGGGTATAGAAGAGGAATTGTTGTTGGAATAATTTGATTTTAGACTATGTTAGTGTTTAAGGATAGTTAAGCATGGTTATGAACAAAAACACAAAAGAAATATTCAATTTCTCTAGGGTTCCTTGTTGGTCGAACCATGAGGGCTGAATATCAATGGGGGATTGTTTTTATTTCAAGGAAAATGGCTTGGAAAATGATGAATTAAGGTGAAACGGTTATGTAGAAAAATTTTCGGTGCTAGTGCACCAAATGACCGAATTTTTCTATAAGGAACTATAAGGGTTCTAATGCTGAATTTGGCTTTATTTAAATGGTATGTGGTAAATTAAGGTATTAGAGAAGAAATGGATTAATTTGGAGTGAAATTGGATGCATTGGCCAATTTATCGGATGAAAAATCGACTTAGGCCAATACCGGGTCTAGATGGGTACCCGTGCATTTTTCATTTCATATCATATATATATCGAGCCTGAAATAGCTTATGACTGTTAGACACAATTTAATTGAAATATGTGTCATGGATTATGGCTAGGTGGTGAGCCATTGGATACAAGTAAAGGACTGTACCCGCGGACTGAAAATAGGAGTATTTTTACTCCTAATACCGGTGAGTGAAATTGCATTTCAAACTTGTTTTGGGGAATATGAAAGATTCTATCCAACTTGTCTTAGAAAATGTACCTTGGGAACAAGCTTTTAGTAAAATGATTTTATATTGTGAAAATGTGCTATACAATGGTTTATGTGTTATCACAATATGAAAAAATACATGATATGCATTGGATGCTTCTTTGCATGTTGATTTGGACCCGGCTATGTGCGCGTAGGAGTGCACATAAGCCGTTGCTGACCCGGCTATGTGCGAGTAAGAGTGCACATAAGCCGTTGCTGACCTGACTATGTGTGAGTGGGAGTGCACATAAGCCGTTGCTGACCCGGCTTTATGCGCATAAGCCGTTGCGTATGAGATGATGATGATGGGATGGTGTGCATGTTGATGATGGGTATATGGTTGTAAATGCAAATATGTAAGCATTTGTTTTGTTGAAATTTGGAAGTTTACATGTGTTACATGTTGCTATTGTTATTTTAGCAGAATGGCTTGTTTTAAGGGAAAAAGGGTTTGAAATAGTAGTTAGATGAAAATGGCCTTATTTTAACCGGTGCATCATGATTGTCAAATTTCCTGGTTGAGATTGCTTGTTCCCTTCTAATATTCACTCACTGAGTATTGTACTCACGTTTTATAAAAATTCATGTTTTCAGATCAGGTGACTATTGGACCTTAGATCGAAGAGTCCCCGTAGTGCATCTTCTGGGTATGTGTCTGGCATTCGATAGTAATCCCTTTTATTGTAAATGTCTCCGCTGGAAGTCATGGGTCCTTTTGTATTGTGAATACAATCTAACAATGTGAATATGTGTATGCAATGTAAATTGCTAAATACATGACTGGTATAGTGCATGTATATTATTATCGATAATGCCATTGTGTTTTGGCTATGTTCACACCCGGAAAAAGGTGTGTGTGTATGCATGATATGATAAATTTGTTAAGCAAAGGTAAATGGATAGGCTTGCTTGGGCTTAGTGAGCTATGCTCATTGAGCTCATGGGCCGGTCATGGCTCGGGAAATTGGGTCGTGACATATACCCATTGGGCCCATGCACCAATCATGGCCCTAAAATAAAGCTGTGACAAACTTCCTTTTCCTTATCTTCATTTTTCACATCATCTTCCAATTGCTTTGGGTATCTCTTAATTTCTTTTGGGCACACCTCTTTTTGACATTTGACCTTCTTATCATGTTAAGACTTCGTTTCTTTTCATCTCATCATTAAGTCCTTTATTGAACAATGAATGTAGTTTCTTGTTTAATTAATTCATTTCTTTACCAGTCATCATTCATTTTCATGACAATCACAATGTGATATAATGTAAGGTTAAAAGAAGGTATTAGAATAAACAATGGAAGGTGAATTTTATTCAAAAATGTAAATGATTTAAGGAAAAAAGTGGTTTGCAAAGCAATTGTTAGATCTTCCACATAATGAATAGTTAAACAATTTAGGGTAATCAATCTATTCTTCTGACTTCAAACATTATCCTTGATTGATGCCTTAAGCAAATTCGAAAGTCATGGATTCCATGACTCCTCTTTGTTTCACAATATTGAAGGACTCCATTTTCGGTGCATTTTGCCTCTCTCATATCAACTAGCTTTTTCAAACTTTCATTTTAGATTTCCCAAATATTTTCTTAAGCCACCCTTTGAGACTTTTCAACATGAGCCACCTCCTTTGGATTCAAGTTGCCATTTTTAGGTTTTCAACACAAATCCCCTCCCTTTTTTTTTTTTTTTGAGTTTCTTTTAAGCATAGTACTTCTTTATCGCATTCACATTTATTGGATTAGGCAAATTTTCTCCATCCATGTCAATTAGAATTAAAGCTCTTCATGAAACAGCCTTCTTTACCAAATACGATCCTTCCCAATTTAGTATCCATTTCCTATGAGAGTCATTTTGGTTGGGAAGTATCCTTTTGATGACTAAATCCCTTTCTTGAAAGTGCCTAGGATGAACTTTTTTTGCATATGCTCACATCATCCTTCGTTGATACATTAGACATTGGTAGAGTGCCATGAGTCTTTTTTACTTAATCAAATTCAACTATTCATGGCAAAAATAAATGCACCCAGCTTCCTATAGTTTCATTTCCATAAACACCCTCAATGATGGGATTTCTACTTTAACGAGTAGTACTGCTTCCATGCCATATACTAACGAGTACGGAGTTGCCCTGTGGAGGTATGCACAAAAGTTCGATATGCATGCAAAGCAAAGGAAGTTTTTAATGCCAATCTTTCTAAACTTCAGTCATTATTCAACAATCTTTTGATAATCTTGTTGGCCGCCACTACTGCTCCATTCATTTTTAGACAGTAAGTTGTTGAGTTGTGATGCTTAATCTTAAGTTTATCACAAACTTCCTTTAAAATTGCACCATTCATATTGCTTGCAATGTTGGTAATGATTCTTTCCGAAAGTTCATATCTATGTATAATATCTTTCTTAATGAACTTGCATATTACTTTTTATGTTACATTGGTATAAGAAGCTACTTTTACCCATTTTGTGAAGTAATTGATGGCCACCAATATAAATCGATGTTTATTAAAAGACTTTAGAGTAATAACCCCAATCATATCCATTCCCCACATCGAAAACGCCAAAGCACCATGAAAACATGTAGTGGAGTTGGTGGAGTGTGGATTTTATCTACATAAATATGACATTTGAGGCATTTTCGGGAAAAGTTTATGCAATCTGCTTCCAATCTCAACCAATAATATCTAGCTCTCAAAATCTGTCTAGCCAACGTATCTCCATCGACATGAGCTCCACATGTTCCCTTGTGGATTTCTTCCATTATTTTGTTGGCTTTGACCGCATCCACACATCTCCAAAGCACTTGGTCTTGCCTTCTCTTGTAGACTATCTCTCCATTGAGAAAGAAACCCATTGCTAATTTTCTGAGAACCCATTTTTCATTTTCCATAGCACTCTCAAGATATACCTAGTACTTGATGTATTACACAATATCATAATGCCATGGTTTCCCATCAACTTCTTCTTCAACATTTAGGCAATGTGCAGAGACTTCTTAGATTCCTAAATTAAAAGGACATACGTCAACCCCATCATTTACTTTGAACATTGTTGTAAGGGTGGCTAAAGCATCAATAATCAAGTTCTCTTCTTGAGGCAAATGGCTGAAACTTATTTTCCTAAACTGTTTGCTTAGCTTTGTAACCAACTTTTGATATGGAATCAATTTAAGCTCTCTTGCTTCCCTTTCACCTTATATTTGACAAATCACTAAACCAAAATCTCTAAAGACTTCTACTATGTCGACCTTCATGTCGATTGCTACTTGTAATCCCATTACACATACCTCGTATTTTGTCATGTTATTAGTACAACTGAAAGTTAAACTTGTAGTGGCAAGATAATATTTCCTGTATAGAGAAATCAAGATTGCCCCAATTCTGTGCCTCAAAACATTTGATGCCCAATTGAAATAAACTTTTCAAGGGCTAGGTTTATTGGGATTCTCTTTATCTATATGCAAGATGAACATCAGATCTTCATTCAAAAAGTCAAAACTTACAGGGCTCATAATCCTTAATGGCCCGATTTGCAAGGAAATCGATAATGGCACTTCTTTTGATTGACTTTTGGGATACATATACAATATCATATTCAGATAGTAAAACCTCCTATCGTGATATTCTTCAGAACAAAGATGGCTTTTCAAAAATGTATTTGATGGGATTTAACTTTGCCACCAAACACATTGTATGATATAACATATATTGCGAGAGCCTTTGAGCAATCCATGCTAGTGCACAACGCATCTTTTCAAGCACAGTGTATTTGGATGAATACGCAGTGAATTTCTTACTTGCGTAGTATATGGCATGTTCTTTCTTTCCTATTTCATCATGCTGCCTTCGTACACATCCTATAGAGTTCTCATTTATTGTTAAGTACAGTATGAGAGGCTTCCCAACTACTGGTGGTACCAACACTAGAGGATTTCAAGATATTCTTTGATTTTATCAAAGGCTCCTTGGCACTCTTCATTCCACTCTCTTGGGTCATGCTTACAAAGGAGTTTTAAATCGGGTCACATATGGAAATGAGTTGGGATATAAATCGAGCAATGTAATTCAACCTTCCCAAAAATCCTCTCACTTCTTTTTGTGGTCGAGAATAGGGTAACCCTTAGATAGCTTTTATTTTGTCTAGGTCTACTTCAACCCTTTTTTTCTTACTATGAATCCCAATAATTTCTCAAAAGTAACACCAGAGGTGCATTTTGCAGGGTTTAATTTAAGTTGAAACTTTATTAATCTCTCGAATAACTTCTTGAGATTAACAATATTATCCTCTTTTTTGTGAGATTTTGTAATCATGTTATCTACATGTACCTCTATTTCTTTATGCATCATATTATGGAACAAGGTTACTGTGGCTCTTTGGTAAGTGGTGCTTACATTTTTCAATCCAAATGGCATAACTTCAAAACAAAACGTTCCCCACATGGTTACCAACTTTTTCTTTTCCATATCTTTAGGCACCATCTTAATTTGATTATATCCAGAGAACCCATCCATTAAGGATAATAAAGAGTGTTTTGCCATGTTATCCATAAAAGTGTCAATAGCGATAAAAGGAAGCTATTCATGGAAGAAATCTCATGTCCAGCAGCCATGACGCTATAGCACTAACTGTCGAGCATCGCAGCACTAGGGACACCTCATGTCTATGATGCATGAGCAAGATGGGAGTGGTATGATAATGAGCTTACAAGCTGAATTATGGTCATTGGTCATTGAGCTTTGTTACTTGGGAGTTTTAAATGTTTCGGAGAATGTTTACATGAATGAATTGAAACGTTTCTTTATTGCCTTGTATATAGGCATATAATTAAAAGAGAAGTTAAAAGATTCTTGAGATGGCTACATTGAGATAAGATACCATGTGAAGTATTAGAATGAATAATATGTTGACCAAAGTCAAATCCTAAGAAATAAAGGAGACGAGAGATTAAGCCTTGTTAAAGGCTAAGGAAAAAGTAAGTGAAGAGTTAGATGAATATATGAGAGATGGGTTAGGGATGTCAATACCAAGTGATGAAAGTGTGAAAGAAGGATTACAAGGGTGGTATAGAAAACGAGTTTATATAGAATATCGTTATGAGAATTTACAATTCTTGTCTTAACTCAGCTAAATGAAAAGGGTTAGTAACAACACAAGGCCAATTGTGTGGCAACCTAGAAACCTATGAAGATGAGTTAGGGATTGAATGGATGAGTACGTATTTATATACCTTTAAGAATAAGTGCATGTCTATAGAACAATATACTCAAGATGTTAAGGAGCAAATAAGAGACTAAGTGTTTCAGGAATGCACAAACATCTATGAGAAGGAATTACTAATCATACATGGCAAGTATAAAATGTGGGATTTTTGAAACTTGCTGAGGCACCTAACCGCTAAGTCACAGGTTAAATGGTCATATGCGGTGAGGCATGAGTTTAAGATAGGTATCGCCAAGGAAATACTTAAGAGGAGTTATGCTATGGATCTTGTGAAAGCAAGCATTAAGTTATGTGGTTACAAAAAGGAAGCTGTAAGCTGAGAATGGTACTCATAGTCACTTTGAAAGGTGCTTGAGAAGAACCTTGTTTCCAATCTTGCAATTCCAAGTACAAATTGTGAATTGACTAAGGGAGAATGATGTTACATCAGTATAAGAGAATAGTATAAAGAATGGTTGAAAGTAATCTCGATAGTGAAGTCGGATGATGAAAACTTCCTAATGTAGTATGGAAATTGGAATTCGAAAACGCTTAAGGCATGCACAATTCGAATCAGTCTAAGTTTTAAGTGACTCATTAAAGTCGAAATGCAACAAGGATATAATATATATATATATATATATATATATATATATATATGTTAGAGGTATGAAGAATAATTGAGAAATAAGGATGACTTTTAGGGATTGTGGTATTGCATAAGATGCAATGATCCAATAAAAGATAAACTTAGGAAAGATCAACGAGATTATAAAGCATATATGAATATCGGATTGCAATTTAATGTAAATGACATTTAGCAAGTGAGATGTGATTAATGACATGGTGATGCAAGGATATATAGTATGATAAAACTCAAGCATATAATTGGAAATGATATAAACGATATGAAGCTATGTATAGACATAACAAGAATGTTGACATGCACTATGAGGATTATTATATTGAATCTTGGATAAGGATGTGGATGAATAAAGGGAAATGTAGTCCAAGGCACGTGAACACATGGATCCCTATTTGTTACGAGGGATGTTAACATTTGGAAATGCATGTGCATACGTATATCTGAAATTGTTGACTTGACCAAATAAGGTGAGAAATTGTTCTCAGTAAATTGAGATTTGAACTTTATTTATTTGATGAGTTGTATAAATGGTACACTGGCAAGAAGTCCCATTAGAAGTTGAACTATGATGATAAAAGAAATATTAGGAAAAATAGTCAGAGAAATGAGATTAAAGAAATGTAATCCATAACATGGGAATAATTGAAGTATGTGGCGTAATGTAAGATAAACTTGAAGTATGTGGAAATAAGTGAAGGCATTAACCTTCCTCAACGTTGAGACCATGTACAGAAATGAATATGGCATGTTTATAATGTTGTTGGTTACATAATGATGTATGGGGATAAGATGAATGAATAAATGTCAAGAAGCTTGGCAAGGAGCGAAATAATAAAATGGTGATTAAGTATACATAAGTAAGTATAATATGTGATCGAAATATGTATGATTGAGATGGAGCTATGGTTCAAATTTAATGACAGTAATAGAGGCATGCTTGGTGTCTCAATATAAGCGATCATGATTGTGAAGGGCACTGCTGATTTGATTCTAAAGGATAATAATTGACATAAGTGAAGTATTCAAGTTGAACTAGAAGTGAACGAGTTGAATAAATCGAAATTCCTTATAAAGGGAGAAATAGAATATGATCATAGAGTGAGATTTATAACTCGACACCGATGTGAATTCGAGGACGAATTCTATTTAAGTGGAGGGAGACTGTAATACTCCGTACTTTGATATGGTGACTAATAAAGGTTATCGGATGTCAAACCCAGCTCTATTATATACTTGCCATGTCATTCATGTATTTGATAGCATGTCTGCATACTTGGATGCCTCGGAGAATCGTTAAAAGTCGATATCGTCCCTAGTGGTATAATTAAGTCGATTAAAACCTTGAACTCGTTTGAATAGAGATTTTAGGATGTATTTGAGAGTTGTTGAACCTTAGAATATTTTAATATGGTGATTCGGAGTTCGAGGATTGATTTGGAGTTAATTCGAGAATTTTCATAATGTAAGGGCAAAATGGTCATTTTTTTATCCAAGGGCAAAATTGGAATGTTGGACAAAATTTTTGACCAAGTTTGACTAATTGGAGTATGATTTGAATTTTAGAAGTGAAAATTTTCAATTTTGAGCATAAAGGCAAAACAGTCATTTTACGTGCCCATGAGGATGTAATTGGAATTTTTGAAATTTTACACCACCATAACACTTGTCAAGCCCATGAATTTCACCTATTATCATTTTATACTTTGGATAATTAAGAAATTACATGTGGTGGTGAGCAAATGCTTAATTGTTAAGTTATTAACCATGGACCAATCACATGGTGACACATGTCAAGTTTTAATATTTTTATAATTGCCTTTATAAGCTCAACTTAAACTCTCCCATTTCATTCTTCATGGCCGGCCAAAGCAAGGAACAAAGAGAAAAGAATAAGAACAAACCCTAGAGAAGAAAATCCAAGAGAAATTTGTTGAATTTCAAGGAACAAAACAATCAAAGGTAAGATTTTTCAATTTTAACTTAAGATCTACCTTTCCCATGCTCTCTTTTTCATTTTCCATAGTTGAAACTCAAGATTTCATGAAGGAAAGATTGCTGGCCGAACCTAGGGGGAGAGGTTTTGATCACGGGTTTTGTTAGATTTCATGCTACATACGCGTTTTTAGTTGTTTTGTGATACTCGGTGTGAAAAACAAGCATGAAAACCACATATTCTTCATCAAACTCTCCTTGGCTGAATTTACTAAAGGACATATTGATGATGAATCTTGTTATATCTCATGTTATTTAGCTCATATTTGATGAGTTGTGGTGCCGGATATTGAAAACGGTTATGGAAACGTATGGTTCATTTAGTAAACGATTTGAACAACAATGAGAAAATCAAGTTCATTGAGGTACTTTGGGTGTAATTGGAGTATTGGAAGTGATATGAATGTATTTGAAGTTGAATTGGATGTTTTGGTTGATTTAACAATGTCAAACCCTATTCTATAAAATAATTACAACGTCATTTACATGCTCAATAGAATGTTTGCATGTTTAGGAAGTTCGAGAAATCGTTAAAAGACGATATTGCCCCCAATGGTACCATTAAGTCTATTAAGCCTCGAACTAGTTCAAATAGGAATTTTGAGCTGAAATTAAGAGTTTCACAGTTCAAGGATGACTCAAAATGGTAATTCGGAGTTCGAGGATCAATTTGGAGTCAAACCGAAATTTTCACTATCTAGGGGTAAAATGGTCATTTGCCACTTGGGGACAAAATGAGAATTTTGAGAAAAGATTTTTCTTTGCCCAATTTAACTTATTGGAGTATGATTTGAGTATTGGAGTATAATTTGAGGGTTTGGTAGTGACAAAGTTTAATTCTGGTGATTAATGGAGTGTAGGGGCAAAATTATAATTTTTCCACCCACGGACAAAATTTGAGATTTTGAGAGAATTTAGATCAAATTTGAAAAATTGGAGAATGGTATGAGTATAAGGGATGAAAAATATATATATGGGCAATTTTTCAGTTTTTGGGGCAAAAATGTAATTTTTGACTTTTACAGGGGTAAAAGTGTAAATTTCAAAAATGATTCCACCAAGACTTTGGATAAGTCTGAGAATTTTATCTAAGCTATGGATATGTGGGACAAGTGTATGGTGAAAATTTGGAAATAAATGGATGGCTAGAATTTAAGGAATTAATAAAAGAAAAAAATGAATAAAATAATATTATATTATTTTAGCCTTTAAAAATGTCAAAATTCCAGAATTCTCATCTTCTTCAGCTGTCCAAACCAGGAGAGAAAAAGGGGGAAAAGAAATAAGAACCCTAGCTGAAAAATTTGGGGAAAATCAAGAGAAATCAAGAAATCAAGCATTAAAAAGGTAAATTTCATTGATTTTCCTTGTGATTTTCACTACCCATGCATTTTTTTTCTCATTTCCATGCAAAATTAGAAAGTGGGTATGGACACCCATGCTGGCCAAACCTCCATGGATGAGTTTTGAACTTGAGTTTTGGTTGATTTTAATTGAATTAAGTGATTTTAGTTAGGTTATATTGAAATATAGCAAAAATAAGCTAGAGAAATAATTTTCTCCCATTGAAACCCATTATGCCAAATTTTCTAGGGGAATATTGACTGCTGATCTTGATGTTTATTTGAGGAATTATGATGAATAATGATGAATTATGGGCCTAGAAAAATAATGGGAATTTTCGGAGCAAAAATATGAATTTTTACCCACTAGGGGTATTTTCGTAATTTGTTATCAAGACTGATAATTTCCACCACACTGGGGAACATTAAGTCAATTTGGGTGCAATTCAGGTATAGAAATTGAAAAAAATTAATTTGGAGTTTAAACGGATGTGTATATCGATTTATCGAGTAAAAGACTAAAATAGGCTAACATCTCATTTAGGCAAAATATAGACATTTTGCACTTCATATCATGCACTAGTAGTATAAATTAGTTTATTTTGGTTTAGTACCAAAGTAGTAAACCTCTTAATTGTGCAATTTGTCAAGGTGGCGAATCCTCTAGCAAGGGCAAAGAAATCACCCTCGAGGAGTAATAGTTGGAGTACTCGAATTTAGTTTTCAGAAACTGTGAGCAAACTTATTATCGTCTTAATTATCTAGAGTAGTTTTATACAATTGTGTGATTTTATGAAAAATAGATTTAAATGGTAAATTGCTATGTTTTAAGAGAAATTGTGATTTTATAAAATGATTTTATAAATTTTTTCAATAATCGAATACTGGTTTTGAAAATAGAGTAATTGGAGACTGCTTGCTTGTATTGTAAATTTATGGTTTTAAATTGAATGGCTTATGACAATAAATGAGCATGAATGGCTAAACTGATTTTGGTGTTAGAATTATTTGTACTGTGTATTTAGCCTTGAGAGGCTAGGTTGCGATAAATTGCCATGTCATGCAGAAAAAGATTTTATAAATCAGGTGGTAGATAAAAGATTAGCTACTGCAGTAGTGGGGGGTTCCGTGGGCCAGCCTATTAGAGGGGCACGGTAAACTTTTTTATATTCTCACCTCAGTCATAGAGGCGCGTAGAATATCTCCTGAGGTGGGCTTTTTGAGTGCACTTCACGTGGACCACCGCGTGAGAGTGAGACTCAGCCAACGCCAAGGAACGACTATGTTTCAAAATAAAAATATGATTTATGCGAAATATGAATTTTTAACAGCCTTGGCGGACTCGGTTAGATACCCCTGGTCCAGGTGTCACCAAGTACAGGATTTGACATGAGCCAAGTTTTGAGTAATTCACTAGCCATATTGATTTTTTGGTTGAAATGAATATTCGTGATGTGAAAAATTTACTGAAGTTAATTATTTTTTAATTGTCTTCAGTTACTCGCCTTTAGATAGTTTAGATGGTGTTTGTTTACTCACTGGGATTTTATAATCTCACCACCCTCAATTCTCCACATTTCAGGTTCGGGATAGCCGGTAGATAGCAGATTGCATCAAGGACTTCAGTTAGCCTTGCATTGTCAAAATTATAAGTTCACAAACTCGCTTCTTATTGGTTAGTTAGGGGCCCACGTGTCATTGTAAAAGTAATTTTATACTTTAGTTATCTGATTTAAAATATGTATGAACATATTAAGCTTTTACACCATGTTTTTGGCGAGTTTCGGTATTATCGAAGAAAAATGACGAAAATGCCCCTGTGAGCCAGAAAATAATATTTTATTATTTTGATTTGGAAACGACTTATGATTTTTTTGAAATGCAAGATTTAATAACTGTTGCTCACCGGGGAGATGTGGAAGCTGATGCTAAGCCTTGCGGGGTTCCGATCGGCATTCGGGGTAATGAGTGCCTATCGAGACGTCGCGACGGTTGTCACTGGCCCGATGGAAGTTTCGGGTCGTGACAATTAAAGTGGTATCAGAGCATGGTTTAAATATTAGAGATTTTTATTTTAAAGCTTTGGATTTTAAAGTTTTTGATTTTAAAGTTGTTTTAAGAAATCCACACTGACACTGCGTGGCCCAAGTTAAGTTAAGTTAAGTTAGTTAAGTTAAGTTAGGTTAGGTAGAATAGAATACATGCATCTGCATATAGAATTTGGAGTTGTTTAGATTTGTTTTTGTTTTTCTTATAGATCTTATGGGAGCTATAGGAACTCTTGTTCCCAGTAATTCACTTCCTTGTTAATGTCATGCAAAGGTCATAAGTAGGGTCGTTGTTCGGGTTTAAGATGCCACCCGTGACACAAGCCAGCATTGGAGAGATCTTAAAACGAATGCCCCTAATGAAAGATTAATGAAATAATATATCCCTTCGATTATGGATGGAGAAATTTGGAATTGGACAAATAGGCCGTGATAATTTATTCATTTGGTGGAGTGTACAAATTAAGCATTGAGGTAAGAGTAAATTCATACATATGTGCATGAAGATAAGAACACTATATTAATTAAGCGTGTTATGCCCATATAAAAGTGGTGTTGATTTCAATTAAACGATTGTGAGATTTCAAAAATTGATTGGATCTATTATAGTTGATGGATATAAGGACGTGAACTAACTCGAGAGTGAGTACTAATGATTACTATAATTGATGTGTGGTCATGAAGTAAGAAGTTAGTAAACAAATCTGCTCTAAGGATGAGCTTGAATTTTGTTATGCATAGTAAGCAAGAGCCAAGGGATTAAAGGACTAGATGTGGAATTGGCAGCTTGAGGTTAAATGACTTGAAAATTTCGAATCTAGTCTAAGTGCCATATGAAGTTCTATAATTGAGATTGATATACGAATTACTTGAAAGATCAATTTAAAAGTTTATTTGGTTCAAAGTGTGGCCTATAATACAAATGATCAGTCTTAAAGGTGATCTCCCCAGAGCAAGGAATTTAGAACATGTTGATGTTTGGATATACTCTAAGAGAAAGAACTTCTGCATCCTAAGCTTAGGACAACTTTGATCTTATGATTGCAAAGGCAAGGTGTAATAACTAAGTAAATTATTCACTTAATAAATGTGATTGATTATTGATGAATAAAGTCAAGATCTTGACGTTTAGTGGTATACAATTTGATAATAATGTATTTAAGGGTTATTTGGAGACAATTTCTTTATCAAATTTGCACTAAATGCTATGGTAAAGGCATATTAATATGAAAATGTATCCAGGAATGATCTTAACATATCACCAAAGGAGAATTAAACATGTTGAAGTTAATGTTCTAATAGTGTGCATATGATAGAAAGCTAGTTTGTAAGTTGTAGTTTTTATGAAATATATAAGGATTATCAATATATGGACATACACTTGGAGTTGTAATTGACAAGTTTGGAGTATTTAAGATATGATTAAATGGAATTAGCATTAGTTAAAGTACATGAATCTTCTAATTAAATTTTATGGAGTATACATGATAGTAGAATGGAGGAACAGAGTGTCATGATACTATATGGTGAAGTTACTATACAATATGGAAAGAGTATTCTAAAGTGGGATTTATTGACTGATGATAAGTGATGTGCAATCTGAGATACATGTAGCTATGAATAAATTTGGAAATCTTTGCTTAAGCAAACTCGTACTAAATGTTATGGTAAAGATATATGAATGTTAGTGGCAAAATAAAGACATTAAATCAATGTTCTGATCGCGTACTTGTGATAGAAAGTTAGTATTGCTAATTGTGGTATAGACTCAGAAGGAAGCCACACTATTGTGAATAATTGAGGTAGTAGCTTTAAAGGTAGAAGAGTTGTTGGGATAAAGTGAAATCAAACAGTTGCAACGCCACAGTACTGACTCTCAAACGTTGTCGCGTTAAGAACCCCTAATGGCTTGCAAGCATGAGCAAATTGAGAGTGGCATGAAGATGAAACTTACGAGTTGAGGAATGGTCATTGGTTTTCATGCTAAGCTTCGTTGTTTGGAATCTTAAGTGCATTGGGGAGGTATTAAGATAAAGATGATGAGTGAAATTGCAAAGTTTCTTTATTGCCTTGTATATTGGCATGTAAGAGAAAGAAAAGTTAGAGAGTTTTTGAGATGGTTACATAAAAATAAATTAACATGGGGAGTGTTAAGATGAATAATATGATGACTGAAGTCAAATCTTAAGAAATAAGGAAAATAAGAGATTAAGTCTTGTTAAAGACTAATGAGGAAGCGAGCGAAAGGTTAGATGAATGTATGAGATACTAATAAAAGATGTCAATACCAAGTGAGGAAAATGTAAATAAAGATTTCAATAATGATATAGCAAATGAGTTGATATAGAATATTGTTATGAGAATATACTGATCTTGTCTTAACTTTGTTGAAAGGAAAAGATTAGTAACAACACAAGTAAAGTAGGTGACATGCTAGAAACTCTTGGAGATAAATTGAAATATGAGTAGTTGGGTATACCTTTATGGAAATGATATACTTGGAGTATGAAAGAGCAAATAAGTGATTAGGTGTTTCAAGAATATTTAAATACCTTTAAGGAAGAATTATACATTATACGAGATGAGTAT
Organism: Theobroma cacao; assembly: GCF_053813885.1. Taxonomy (NCBI): domain Eukaryota; kingdom Viridiplantae; phylum Streptophyta; class Magnoliopsida; order Malvales; family Malvaceae; genus Theobroma; species Theobroma cacao. The sequence continues at coordinate 14,177,489 of NC_142645.1, forward strand.
AAGATGTGTGATTTTGAAACTTGCTAAGGAGTCAAATGGCTAAGTCACGAGTTAAGTAATCATCTGTTGTGAGACATAAGTCTAAGGTAGATATTCCCAAGAAAATAATCAAGAGAAGTTAACACTAAGTTATGTGATTATAAAAAGGAAGCTGTAAGCTGAAAGTGATAATCATATTAATATTGAAAAATACTTGAGGAGAATCTAGTTTCAAGTTTTACAATTTCAGGTACAATTTGTAAATTGGTTAAGGAAGAATGATGTTATATTTATATGAAAGAGTAGAACAAAGGATGATAGAAGTTAACCTTGAAAATGAAGTTAGATAATGCAATTTTCCTAATACATTATGGAAATTGAAATTCGAAAATGCTTGAGGTATACATGATTCAAATGAGTTTGAGTCTTAAGTAACAAATCAATATCGTAATGCAAGAAAGATACAAGGTAATATAGAGGCATGGAAGATGATTAAGGACAAAAGGATGACTCTGAGAAATTATGATATTGCATCGTATTCAATGATCAAATCAAGGTAGATCTTGGAAGCATAATTGGGATTATAAGGCATATACACATATGTGGGGTTGATATTATGATCAACTAAAATGAAGAATGATTTTTAGTGAACTAAGATTCAAACTTAATATATGATGAGTGATATAGGTAGTACCATGATAAGAAATTTTATTAGAAATTGAACTATGTGAACATAAAAGACTCTGGGAAATAGTCAAGGAGATAATATCAAGGAAATGTGATGTATAGCATGGTTAAGCCATACGATATGGATTAATATGATTAAGAAGATTGATATTTCATACCTGTGAGATAAACAGGAAGTACGTGGAAATAATGGAAGAAAATACCCCACCTTTTATTTGAGTTTGATAAGTGAAATTTTGAGGACAAAATTTTATTCTAAACGGGGTAGTGTTGTCAAACCTTATTCTATAAAATAATTACAACATCATTTACATGCTCAATAGAATGTTTGCATGTTTAGGAAGTTCGAGAAATCGTTAAAAGACGATATTGCCCCCAATGGTACCATTAAGTCGATTAAGCCTCGAACTAGTTCAAATAGGAATTTTGAGCTGAAATTAAGAGTTTCACAGTTAAGAGATGACTCAAAATGGTAATTCGGAGTTCGAGAATCAATTTGGAGTCAAACCGAAATTTTCACTATCTAGAGGCAAAATGGTCATTTGCCACTTGGGGACAAAATGAGAATTTTGAGAAAAGATTTCTTTTTGCCCCATTTAACTTATTAGAGTATGATTTGAGTATTGGAGTATAATTAAGGGTTTGGCAGTGAAAAAGTTTAATTCTGGTGATTTATGGAGTGTAGGGGTAAAATTGTAATTTTTCCATCCACGGACAAAATTTGAGATTTTGAGAGAATTTAGATCAAATTTGACAAATTGGAGAATGGTATGAGTATAAGGGATGAAAAATATATCTATGGGAAATTTTTCAGTTTTTGGGGTAAAAATGTAATTTTTGACTTTTACAGGGGTAAAAGTGTAAATTTCAAAAATTATTCCACCAAGACTTTGGATAAGTCTGAGAATTTTATCTAAGCTATGGATATGTGGGACAAGTGTATGGTGAAAATTTGGAAATAAATGGATGGCTAGAATTTAAGGAATTATTAAAACAAAAAAAATAAATAAAATAATATTATATTATTTTAGCCTTTAAAAATGTCAAAATTCCAGAATTCTCATCTTCTTCAGCTGTCCAAACCAGGAGAGAAAAAGGGAGAAAAGAAATAAGAACCCTAGCTGAAAAATTTGGGGGAAATCAAGAGAAATCAAGAAATCAAGCATTAAAAAGGTAAATTTCATTGATTTTCCTTGTGATTTTCACTACCCATGCATTTTTTTCTCATTTCCATGCAAAATTAGAAAGTGGGTATGGACACCCATGCTGGCCAAACCTCCATGGATGAGTTTTGAACTTGAGTTTTGGTTGATTTTAATTGAATTAAGTGATTTTAGTTAGGTTATATTGAAATATAGCAAAAATAAGCTAGAGAAATAATTTTCTCCCATTGAAACCCATTATGCCAAATTTTCTAGGGGAATATTGGCTGCTGATCTTGATGTTTATTTGAGGAATTATGATGAATAATGATGAATTATGAGCCTAGAAAAATAATGGGAATTTTCGGAGCAAAAATATGAATTTTTACCCACTAGGGGTATTTTCGTAATTTGTTATTAGGACTGATAATTTGCACCACACTGCGGAACATTAAGTCAATTTGGGTGCAATTGAGGTATAGAAATTGAAAAATATTAATTTGGAGTTTAAACGAACGTGTATATCGATTTATCGGGTAAAAGACCGAAATAGGCTAACATCTCATTTAGGCAAAATATAGACATTTTGCACTTCATATCATGCACTAGTAGTATAAATTAGTTTATTTTGGTTTAGTACCAAAGTAGTAAACCTCTTAATTGTGCAATTTGTCAAGGTGGCGAATCCTCAAGCAAGGGCAAAGAAATCGCACTCGAGGAGTAATAGTTGGAGTACTCGAATTTAGTTTTCAGAAACTGTGAGTAAACTTATTATCGTCTTAATTATCTAGAGTAGTTTTATACAATTGTGTGATTTTATGGAAAATGGATTTAAATGGTAAATTGCTATGTTTTAAGAGAAATTGTGATTTTATAAAATGATTTTATAAATTTTTTGAAAAATCGAATACTGGTTTTGAAAATAGAGTAATTGGAGACTGCCTGCTTGTATTGTAAATTTATGGTTTTAAATTGAATGGCTTATGACAATAAATGAGCATAAATGGCTAAACTGATTTTGGTGTTAGAATTATTTGTACTGTGTATTTAGCCTTGAGAGGCTAGGTTGCGATAAATTGCCATGTCATGCAGAAAAAGATTTTATAAATCAAGTGGTAGATAAAAGATTAGCTACTGCAGTAGTGGGGGGTTCCATGGGCCAGCCTATTAGAGGGGCACGGTAAACTTCTTTATATTCTCACCTCGGTCGTAGAGGCGCGTAGAATATCTCTTGAGGTGGGCTTTTTAAGTGCACTTCACGTGGACCACCATGTGAGAGTGAGACTAAGCCAACGCCAAGGAAAAACTATGTTTCAAAATAAAAATATGATTTATGCGAAATATGAATTTTTAACAGCCTTGGCGGATTCGGTTAGATACCCCTGGTCCAGGTGTCACCAAGTACAGGATTTGACATGAGCCAAGTTTTGAGTAATTCACGAGCCATATTGATTATTTGGTTGAAATGAATATTTGTGATGTGAAAAATTTGCTGAAGTTAATTATTTTTTAATTGTCTCCATTTACTCACCTTTAGATAGTTTAGATGGTGTTTGTTTACTCACTGGGATTTTATAATCTCACCACCCTCAATTCCCCACATTTCAGGTTCGGGATAGCCGGTAGATAGCAGATTGCATCAAGGACTTCAGTTAGCCTTGCATTGTCAAAATTATAGGTTCACAAACTCGCTTCTTATTGGTTAGTTGGGGGCCCACGTGTCATTGTAAAAGTAATTTTATACTTTAGTTATCTGATTTAAAATATGTATGAACATATTAAGCTTTTACACCATGTTTTTGGCGAGTTTCGGTATTATCGAAGAAAAATGACGAAAATGCCCCTGTGAGCCAGAAAATAATATTTTATTATTTTGATTTGGAAACGACTTATGATTTTTTTGAAATGCAAGATTTAATAACTGTTGCTCACCAGGGAGATGTGGAAGCTGATGCTAAGCCTTGTGGGGTTCCGATCGGCATTCGGGGTAATGAGTGCCTATCGAGACGTCTCGGCGGTTGTCACGGGCCCGATGGGAGTTCTGGGTCGTGACAAACAATGTATAGTTCGAGTTAAGTTGAATACAAATTCAATCCGATCATAATTGAACCCACGTAGAACACCGTCTTTAAGTGATTATTCGAACAATTCTTATTCAATTTTCATGCATTCATATAGAGCCTGAAATAGTTTTATAACAATTTGGCACAAATATATTGAATTACGTGTCGTGTATTATGTATAGGTGGTGAGCCCTCTGATAAGGGTAAAGAATTATACCCGAGCACCAAGAATAGGAGTGCTCCAAACTCCCGCTATTGTGAGTAACAGACTTTCATCTTAACTATCTAAAGTTGTTTCTACTCGTTTTTATGTTTTAAAGAATAATGAGTTTAAATGGTAAATTATTATGTTTTAAAATTGAATTGCTGGTTAAATGAAATGAGTTTTATATCTTGTTTGAAATTGAATACTAGTTTTGGAAATTGAGTAAATGGAGACTATATACTCTTGTTTTAATATATGGTTTAAATTGGTGGCTTAGGACAATGTGATGGCATGAATAGTTGGATTTGTGCTTTGTGTGGAATATATAAACTGTTTTGTTTTGCCGGGACACAGGCTAGGTAATTTTATATTAGCCATGTCATGCTGTCGAAATGTTTATTGATTTGGTGGGTTATTTGATTAGCTTACTGCAGTGGACGGGTTTCTGCAGACCAACCTATTAGAGAGGCATGGTAAATCCCGTTATATTTTACCTTCGTATGAAAGGCAAGGAGGGTATCTCCTAAGGTATATTTAGAGTTCACTTCACACCGAACCACCACGTGAGGGTGAAACTCAGCCAACGTTAAGGAACGGCTACGTTTTTAAATGTAAAACATGTTTTATGTGTATATATCGTTTCAACAGCCTTGGCGGACTCGGTTGGATGCCCAAGCCAAGGTGTCATCGAGTACGAGTTTTGGCACAAGCTAAGTTTTAAGAGAGTCATAAGCCTTACTAATTGTTCTTGATGAAATGTAATTGTTCTATATGAATTGAAATGAGTTTTGAATGTTATGAATTATATTATGATGGGATGATTTAACTGTCTCCATTTACTTGGTTTTAGATGTTATTGATGAATTTTTCTTACTCACTGGGTTTATAAAAGCTCACCCCTTCTTCTCACCCATTTCAGACTCAGGATAGTTTGTAGATAGCTGATTTTGTCGAGGATCTACCTTAGAATTTACATCCTTAGAAATCGAAGGTCTACCTTCTTGTACATATTTGTTTATTTTGGGGGCTCACATGTCATTGTAGAATATTTTGTATACCTGGCTGCATGTGCCATTGTATATACGAATTTTTTTTTTTATGTTACAAAAATTATTTACGCAGAGTTCTATAAATATTGTTTTATAAGAAAATGGAATATTTTATTTAATATTTTTATTTATTTTGATTAGCCATAATTTCATTTTAAATGGATAATTTAGATTACTAAAATTATTTTTAGATAAGAAATGTATATTTTTCGATCGTATACTATATTTTCACCAGGTTTCAAAATTTTCGGGTAAAAATGACCAAAATACCCTTGTGTAGCAAAAATTATTTTTTTGTTTGTTTTGATTTTAAAATAGTTTATATTCCCTTAAAACATGATATTTAGTAACTATTGCTCACATGAGAGATGTAAAACTGATGCGAGAGCCTTACGAGGTTTCGGTTGACATTCCAAGTAATGAATGTCTATCAAGACATCGCGACCGATGTCACGGGCTCGAAGGGAGTACCGGATCATGACATCAAATGCCAATTGAAGTTAATTAAAATGTTTAAAAATGATGGAAGACGAAAGGAATAGTTTGGGATAAAATATTTCGCATACGAGGAAATAACAATAAAATAATAATATTTTTATCGGAGAAGAACTTGTGAGATAAAAAGTGATTCAGAAGTCAATTGAGGCATAATAAGGTATTTTGGGTACTAAGGAGACAAAAGGAGACAAGGAAATTTTTGGAATAAAATAATATTAAAATATTAATATTTTATTCAGTATCAAAATTTTTCATGAAGAAGGAGTATATGGTCAATCTAAGTGGGGGAGAAGAGGAATGAGAAAATTTCGAAGAAAAATGACGTTAATGGGGCTGCGTGTCTTCAATAAGTTAAGATAGCTCGGGTAAATAAATATTTTAAATATTTTGGGGACACTGCATTGGAGTACAAACTTTATACTTCACTTGTACATGTGTAGAAGAAGGTAATAGAAGGAAATTGGAGTTAAATAAGTATTGGGAGGACTAAATTAAAAAGAGAAGAAACTGGAGGGCAAAACGATAATTTTACACAAAGCTTGGTCAAAGCTTCCAAAGGAAACTTTGACTCTCATCTTTATCAGCCCAAAACCGTCCTTATCTCCTCCAGCAAGATATTTCTTCTCCTTCTTGAAGCTTCCAATGCCATTTTCATGTCAAGTTCATGAGAATCAAATTTTTTTCATGTGATGTTCCTTGTTTCTTTTCATTTCCTTTCTTTTCTTACTTCTTTCTTCTCCAAACTTCTTGGGCACTAAACTTGGAGCTTTTAACCCCAATTTCCAGCACATACAAACCCTAGGAGAAGAAGAAAGAAAAAGAGAGAAAGGAAGAAAAAAGCTTGGTTTTGGTGATTCAAGCATGGAATGGTAAGAATTCTTGTTTTTTTCTTGAGTAGTCTTTGAAAATGAGTTAGTGACTTAGAGAAATGTCTTGTGACAGCAAAGATTGGCTTGATTGGAGAAACAATTAGTAACATGTAAGCCAATAAACCCATGGGTGCATGAAGGATTCAAAGTGGAAAAGGAAAATGATAAGCTTAACACTATATTTTAAAGCCTACGGTTAGTTGAATATTGTGAGGAATTACGGTTGTTGAAAGGATCTATTTGCCTAAGCTAATTGAATATTATTAAGATTGTATGGCATGTTGTTTGAAAGAAATGAGAAAAGAATATTGTGGATAAAGGATTGAGAAACAAAGTTTTGAAAGTTAGATAGATAACGATGCATGTAAACTAGGAAATAATCGAGTGAAAGTGAGAATGATTATTGTTGCCATATATGTGGATTATGTGTGAAAATATATAGTCACTTAATGGTATATGGAAGCTAGTTAAAAATAACTAGCAGAACTTGATTTAGTGGATAGCTTTTAGAACTATAATTATGCAAATTGGGTTGGTTGTGATGTTGTTGTGATGATAGGTCCCAACGAGGCCCCACAGTTCCATTTGGACCATTAGTGAAGGTTGGAGTCGAGTAAAGATTCAACAAATATCGGTGAGTGAACCCGCACTAAAATGTTTTGGGTAGATGTACATACGTTTGAGCGAACCACTTAAACTGTTTAAATTATCTTTTCTTCAAAATGCATGGGAGCAAGCCTTTAGTGAAATGTTTTTGTGATGTGGAACATGATTGTGATGAATCTATATACTTTTATATGACGCTGATATGTATATAAAGATATACGATATATACATATATTGTTAAGTAATTTTGTATAATTGATGTAACCGTGCATGTGCGGAGTGGGCAGTGGACATGCTGGTTGAGTAAGGCTGCTTGTAGCGAGGGTTGTCCCCTACGAGTAGAGCCGTCGCTGAAGGAGAAAAGGGCTACTTGTAGCGAGGGTCATCCCCTATGAGTGGAGCCCAACCGTGCATGTGCGGAGTGGGCAGTGCACATGCCGGTAATGATACTGTCGTGATATTTATAACTGTGCATGTGCGGAGTGGGCAGTGCACATGCTTGTAATGATGCACATCAGCCTGGTAAGGTGATGGTGGTGTAAGTGCTTATATATATACATATTTACTATATAGAGATGTTTGGATTTAAAATGTGATTGCACTAACTGTTGAAAACTTTAGCATTGTCAATATGTTCAATTTAATGTGCAATATGGCATGAGTGGATTTTTTCGGTGGCAGTGAAAGCCCCTTGGATTTTTATCTGGCCAGAATTTCGTTGCAGCAAGAATGCCTTTTCGTTGCGGTGAAAGTCAATCTATTATGCTTGACTTGCTTGCAATCTACTAAAGTTTTCACTTCTCAACTTCCTTGTTGCTCATGAGTCTTTTGTCATCAAGTAACTAAACGAGAAAGGGTTTGACTGAGGGGTTTTTAAATAGAGATAAATTAAATTGCATTATTTTGAATTTAAGTGCATCATGCTTTCTAAACCTTTCTTAACGTTGCTTGTTCCCTTCCTATGTTCACTCACTGAGTTTGTACTCACGTTTTTAAAATTCATGTTTTAGGTTTTCCTGAGTTAAAGGTAATTGGATCCTAGGACGAGGTGCTCCTTCCTATACATTGCTTGATAGGTTTAACTTGACACTAAGTGATATCAATCGTGCCCAGAGTCACTCCGCTGACGGTCAAGTTCTAATTACGTGTATATGAATACTTGTTGAAAAATGCTGAGATTCATTTGTCAAACTATATATGTGTATTATGGTTGATGATGTCATTTTGAAAGCATAGTTGGGGTTTATGAATTGTTTTCAGAGGAACTATATTTGAATGTTACAGATTTTGAATTTTAAACGAGTATGAAATAATGTATAAGATTCTATAAAGAGGCTTGCTTGGGCTTAGTGGGCTATGCCCATTTGGCCCTTGCACCTGTCATGGCCTGGGAATTAGGTTGTGACAAAAACACATCATGCTTGTCATTTGTTTGAATGATTAAAGTAATAGAAAACCCATATTAAACAAAAAAATGCTTCTAATGCTCTTGGGCATAGGCGTTTAAGTAAGATTGTTCATTACATTTTCCACGACTTAAAAATGGTAGGTAACTTAGTGATTATCCAGCTAGTTAGTTTTTTTCCTAGTGGCATCGAATATATTAAAATAACCCTCTCTTTAGGATCTTCATCCTTGATCATGTGAATTGACAATTCCTCACATGCCTCCTCTAGAGTCCCAATAACCTTATTTGACGCTTCGGGATGAATATATCCTACAAAACGCAAGGTCTCATATAAGTATAGGATTTTTTTTTCTTAAATTCTTCCTTTTTCCCCTCAAACTGAGCCATCTTTTTCATTTTCTTCTGGACTACAAGCTTTCTCCTTTCGTCTTTGGTAGGCTTATACCACAAACCAAACTTTTTCTCATTTTTGACTAAAATTAAAGGCCTCTTGATTCCTTGCAGATTTTTTCCTAGCTCAAACCCAACATAACACCCTTTTTCCACTATTTACTTAATTTCCATGTTAGTTGCCCTTCATAAGTGTGAAGTTGGTATTACTGCCCCTTCTCCCACATAAGTAGTAGCATTAACAAACTCAAAAGATCTGAAAAAGCATTCAGGGACTTCTTCTGCCACCTTTATATAGGAAACAAATGGGGATTAAATGGCTAACATGTCTTCTTTTGTAAAAATGCTTACCAATTGGCCTTCAATTATGAATTTAACTTTTTGATAGAGGGAAGATGGTATAGCTCTTGCCATATTGATCCAAAGGTGCCCTATTAAGCAATTATAGGATATGGCAATGTCCATGACTTGGAATTAGATATCAAAGATGCAAGGGCCATTTTTCATCAATATTTTAATATCGCATACCATCTCCCATTACTCCCATCAAAAGCTCTTACGATAATGTGACTAGCCCTCATATAAGACATATCAACTAGCAACTTAGTCAAGGTAGAATGAGGCATGACATTTAGAGCCGAACCATTGTCAATCAACACTCTGGGTAACGCATGGTTTTTTCACTTGATGGTCATATGGTGCGCTTTGTTACTTCCTCAATCACTTGATGGAATTTTCTCATCACTAAAAGAAATGAAGTTCCCCACCATCATATTCCCCACAAAATGGTCCAACTTTTCAATTGATATATCATAAGCCACACAAGCTTGATTCAAGACTTGGAGCAGTACATTCTTATGTGCTTCAAAATTCAAAAGCAAATATAGCAATAAAATACACCCAAGTATATCTAGAATAATCATCAACTATCACAAAGCCATAAGATTTTCCTCCAAGCTAGTTGTGCTTATTGGACCAAAGAGATCAATGTGTAATAATTCAAGAGGTCTAGATTTTGACACTATCTTCTTAGTCTTAAAGGATGTTCTAACTTGTTTTCCTAGTTGGCAAACATCACATATCCTTTCATTTTCAAATTTTAATTCTGGCAGTCCAGTTACAAGATTTTTCTTCATTAATTTAGACATAGTATGTAAGTTGACATGTCCTAATCTCCTATGCCATAACCAACTATCATTTTCAGCATTTGCAACAAGACATACTTCACTGTCAGCATCAAGATTTTCAAGAAAAACTACATGCATGTTCTTCAACCTTTTTCCTATAAATGAGACTTTATTTGTACTCATATCAATTACTTCACATTTGGTTGAATCAAAACACACTTTAAATCTTTTATCACATAATTGACTAATGCTTAACAAATTGTGCTTTAATCCTTTAACTAACAACACATGACTAATTTGAGTTTGGGAACTTTTACCAACCGTACCTATACCATGGATTGTGTCTTTTGAATCATCTCCAAAGGATACGGCTCTTCCCTTTCTCTTATCCAGCTGAGCAAACAGCATTTCATGCCTTGTCATGTGCCTTGAACAGCCACTGTCCAAGTACCAAGGCTGTTTTTTCTTGAGTTGAGCTCTTGAACATAATTCTTTTAAGTCCAGCTCAACCTATAAAACAGAATTTCATATTTTCTTTATAGGTACCCATACTTTGATGGATCCTTGAGTGTCAGTTGCAACAAATGATCCCTTAGGAACCCAGATTTTCTTAACCTTCTGCACTTTTCTTTTCTTAAAATAGTCATATGATAAATGACCATGTTTACTACAATTATAACATTTAGGTAATGCATTAGCTAATTTTTTATTGTGGTATGCATCTCTTTTTGAGGATTCATTTTTCAAACATTTAAGAGCTGTGTTTTCATCAAGAGTTATTTGCAAAGTTTCTGACTTGTTTCCAGCTCTTGTTTTAAAATTTCAAAGTCTGTTTTTAAGTGTTCTAACTCAATTTGCAAAATATTTCTTTACTCAAAAATAGAGGAAAACTCTTGTTTGATCTATTCCAAATCATTTTCTAGTAATGCAGCCTTTTTCTTCAATGATTTGTATTTTAAAAAAAGTTTTTCAAATTCATCATAGAGGCTCTCATACTCATCTTGTAAATCATCATAAGAATCAATGTAGGGGAATAAGATTACCTCAATTTCATCATCCTGTGCCATCAGGCAAATGTTTGCTCTTTCCTCAGATTTTTCATCATCAGTTTTAGAGCTTGAAGTGTCACTATCCGACCATGCAACAGCCACCATTGCTTTCTTAGATTTCCTAGTTTTCTTTGGAGTCTCATCTTTCAGTAATGGACACTCAGACTTGAAGTGACCAGGTTTCTTGCATTCATAGCAGACTATTTCCTCTTTTTTGTTGGAGTCATTTTTGTTCCTTACTTCCATGAAGCACCTTGGTTTTTCTTGAAACCTCTTCTAATTATCCTTCGACTTCTTTTGCCCATTAACTTTCTGAATTTTCTTGCAACTAGAACTAATTCATCATCATCGTCACAGAAAAGCTCTTTCAGCTCTTCTTCAAGTATGCTAGCTTTGAGTGCAATACTCTTTTTCTTTTTCTTTGCTTCCCTTCGGTCTTCTTTTTCTTCTTCTTTAAGCTTCAGTTCATGAGTGAGAAAAGAACCACAAATTTCATCGAGTGTTGTGATGTTCAGATCTTTGGCCTATCTAATGGCAGTCATTTTTGGTTTCCAGGATATTGGTAGGCTTCTAAGCAGTCTCTTAACTAGTTCATGTTCAGGGATAGGCTTTCCTAGCTGACTCAATTTATTTGTGATGTTTGTAAACCTATCAAACATGCTGGTGATGTCTTCACCAGGCTCCATTTTGAACATCTCATAACTATGGGTCAAGAGAGCAATTTTGGACTCCTTTACTTGAGAAGTCCCTTCATGGATTATCTTAAGTTTTTCCCATACTTGTCTAGCTGTTGTACAGCTTGAGACTTTGTTAAACTTAGTGAGAGTTAATGCATAATGCAATGTGCTTATGGCTTTAAAATTTATTTGAACTTTCTTAGTTTCAGCCTTAGTCCATTCAGACCTTGGCTTGGGCATCAACTCATTAATTACCACATTTAATGTTGAGGGAACATAGGGACCATCGGTTATGACATCCCACATTTCATAATCTATGGCTCTAATGTAAATAGACATCCTAGTGCTGCAATAAGGATAATTAGAACTATCAAATAAAGGTGGTCTGTTTGTTGATTATCCTTCAGCTACAACTGATTTTTGAAGAGCCATGTGGATCCTCCCTAAAAATGTTAAGCCTTAATAACAGGGAGCTAGCTCTAATACCAATTATTGGTCCTGATAATATGTGCTAGAGGGGTGGTGAATAGCACTATTTGGCTCTTACCAATGTTGGAAACTAATTTCCAAAACTCAAGAAAATAAAAACAGAGTACAAAAGGCAGAGCAATTTAGAGTGGTTCAGTCTAAGACCTACATCCACTACCTTGATTATCCAACCAAGGATTTTCCCAACAATTCACTAAGAATCTGGTGAAATTCGCAAGCTTCCACCAAGCTTTTACAATGGCTTTTCACAAGTTCAGCCAAAGAAACTTTACACTAATTTTTCACGAGCTCAACTAAAACCCCAAGGTGGTTTTCCAAGGCTCAACCACAACCTTTTACACTAGATTTTCCCAGGCTAAACTAAAACCCAAAGTGGTTTTTCAAAGGCTCAACCACAACCTTTCACAATGGTTTTTCACAGGCTCAACCAAAACCCAAAGTGATTTTCCAAGGCTCAACCACAACCTATAACAATCAAGCTATCCCAAGCTTGAATAATCCCTTAGAGTGACTCCCTCACTCTAAGAATACAAGAAAAAAAGGTTAAATAAAATACCTATGATCACAAGTTGATCTGAATGGTACAAGGTTGAGTGCTAAATACAATTGCAAAGAGTAGGCGTTTAAGTGCAGACAAGTGCAGTGAAGCTTTTCTGGTTTTTCAACTTTCTACAGCTCAATTCTCATTCAAGGCTTCTAAAAACCTATTTCTAATTGTTGGAAGACCATTTTATACTTAGAGATGCAACTCTGATGGCAGTTGAGCAGTTTATATCTGTTAGAAACAATTGAGGATGAGTTCTAGCCTTTAATCTATCTTATAGTGCTCTGGTTCAACTTGCAAACAGAGAGCTCTTAGTCGACTACCCTGGTTGACTAAGTTGGTTCTGTTTCTGGTTTGCAGATTCTGGCAGAGAGCACTTAGTCGACTGTCTTGGTCAACTAAGTTGGTTCTGTTTCTCAAACTCTTCAACCTGCCATTTCTCCAATTTGAAATTTGGTCATCCAATGTTCTTCCTTGTCTCACTAATAAGCTTCTTCTTTGTTGTTCAATTACACCTTAATAATTTTATCCCTCTTTTTCTTTTAAAAACATTATTTAAATAATTTCTCATATAAATTTCCTGCACACTCAAATAGGGATGTTAAACACAAATGAATGAAAATGTTTTATTGTCATCAAAAACTAATAGAGTCAACATAGTATGATGAGGAAATCTTGATTGAAATTGAATTCTTTTTTCACCCAACTTGGCACAACTTCAAAGCCCTATAAAAACAACCTTTCTGAAGACTTTTAAGGGGATATAATGAAACACCAAATTGAAAGCTAAGAATCAAGCCGCAAAGTCATTGAAGTTGAGAAGAATTTAAAGGATTCAAGGAGATTTGGAGATTAAGATTACAATTCTTGGTTTTTTCTATCTTTTTGTTATTCTCTTATTTTCATGGTTTTGTTTTTAATGTTTAAACTTTATTTCATGATGATCTGTGACTTGATGGGAAATTAATTCATTCATCTAAGATTATGATTGAACTCAATATGTAGTTTGATTTCTTTATCTCTCTTTTGCTTATGTTTATGGATTTAAGTTGTTTATTTTATTTTGTTCTTATTGCTTGTAATTGATGGGCCATCAATTATATTGAATTGGAAACCTAAGTTAAACCTTGATGAAGGAGATTTAGGTAGACCTTGAATAGAATAGCATATGATCGAATACAGTTACTTGATTAAGTGATTTGATTTGCATATAAGGTAGGCATACACCTATAAGTCATATGTAGCCAAAATTAGAGCACAAACTTAATGAATCTTTCTTCAATTTAATTTGCATAGACATATAGTAAGTTAATTGGGAGAGATATTTTTATAAGAAACTCGACAGAGACTTGTAAATAAATTAGGACTATAGGTTAGCAACTTAATCTATTAAGCTAAGTTAAGAGAAAGAGACAATAATCAGATGAAAACTTGAGGGACATCATAATCTTAGGTCTAAAAGTTAATCAAGTTTAGAAAAAGTAATTTTGTTGAGTAAATTTAGAGTAGTTTTAGTTTTTAAATTTTGTTTTTTAATTCAAATTTTAATGTTTGGATAAAATTAGAGTGTGCAATTTTAGTAATTAATAGTAAGAATTAATTCAATTCCCTATGGGATCGACACTTTACTCATCATTGTAATATCTTTGCAATACTTATACTTACGTGGGTAGAAAATTGAACAATAGCCACATGTTTATATTGGGCTATAAAGGCTCTTTCTAGATCTTTTCAAGTCTTCACACGGCTCCAATCTAGCTATACGTACTATCGGGCGACTAACCTAGTAAGACTATCTTAAAAGAGATAGATCAATAGCTTATCATTATGAGATTGTGTAGCCATCTTCCAACAATACATGGTAATGTGTGCCATTGGACATTTTGTTCTGTCATATTTTTCAAACTCTGAAAGTTTGAACTTGGCTAGAATCACTACATCAGGTACCAAGCATAGTTTATCGCATCCATGGTACCGAACCTATCAACTCATTCGATAGCGTAAAGGCGTTCTTTCAACAAATCATACTTCTTCTCAACTTTCTCATTTTCCCCATCTCCAAAACACTCTTTTTTAACCTTTCTTGTTCTTTCAGTCATCTAGATTTGGGACGTGTATTGGTTTAGTGGTATCTGTTCTTGAGTTTGATCCAAATTGCCCATGAATTGGTTGATGACGTATTGGAGGTGGTACATTGTAATAAGCATAAGGGAACCTACCAACAAGTGGTGTCACTTGAAAGTGAACCTTTTGAAAAGTTTGGGCATAAGGTGGAGTGAACCCTGAAAGATGAGGCCAATCATCTCTTAAGTTATCGGTGTCTTGTGGGCTTTTCAACGAAGTTGACTTTTTGACTACTTCTTTCCCTTTACTTACGTTCATCATTAATTCCATCATTTATGCTATCTGTTTTTTTCATTTCTTCTTGACTTCTTTTCATCCTATCCGTTCGATCATTTGCTTTTGCTTCATGCTTTTTACTCATTGACAGATGTTATGAGTACGCTAGTCACAAGGCTTAGGTGGTCGAGCTATTTTAGAAACTTTTAATAACCATAAACATTGATTAGATGCATTGCTATTACATGAATGTGATGAAAAGGTAAGATTCTTAAGCTTTTTAATTTTATTTTTTTATTTATTTCCAAAGAATTAGGAATTGATAATGACAAAGGTTAAATTATTGTATTTCTTTATATGCCTTATTTGAGCAAATTATGCACATGTAATGTCAATGCAAGTGAAAAATATTGGCCATCCAATAATAATTTACATAAGAAATCCTAATTCATAAAAGTTAAACATCCAATTAGATCCATCTTCAAAATATTTACATCATTAGTTTCAAAAGAAAAGGCCGACTCGATCATATTGGTTCCACACTATCTTAAGGTGCTCAATTAGACACTCACTAAGCTCATATTTTGGAAAAATCTCCTACCTAAGTGTTTTAGTCTTGTCAGCCATCTCTCTTGCTTTGAAAGCCACTTCCCTCATTTGCATCAACATCCATTACATTTCAAATTACTTCCTTCGAAGGTCTTACTTATATTGTTCTCCTATTTCCTGCATCCAAAGGCATTCTTGTTGGAAGACCTCTTATTATTCTTTATAACTCTCCATGGTAGCCTTAACTTAGTTGCTATCACTTTTAAACACCTATATAACTTGCTCTTGCAAGTGTACTTTGTTTTGCATGGTATCATTAGAGGTTTGGGAAATTCGTAGCTCTTCTTGCATTTCTTGAATCTTGCTAACCAAGGATAAACATGCCTTATTTGAACTCTCAAATTTATTTCTCCAATTATCCCATTCATTAAAAGCTCTTTGAATCTTCCTTGCCACTTTCTTTTTTACCCCTTCAATTTCAACTTCATATCGGTGTTTTATCTTTATCATTTCTATCTCAAGCTTTTTCCTGGCCAACTCACTTTTGAAAAAAACATATTGAGGCTTAGACCAATAAGGAATGTAGAAGCACTTTTTAGAGGGCATACGACATCTTTCACTCTTTTGGCTTGCCAAGCTAAATATCTAGTGGTGACCTCATCTATGAACCTTCCATGATCCACCCTACTTGTTTTTTTCCATGCCGAAACGATATCTTGGATCTTCTCAAGGGTTTTCAGCTTTTCGTATATAAACTCTAGTTGATTAAGCCTAGGTTGCATTGGTATAAATTGTTTACATCCAAATTATCTTCGTACTATTATTAGAACGTAACTGATTACTCCCTAAGGTCCCATCAATAGTACCCATGGTTTGTGTCCACACTTGTACATCACTTGCATCCTAAGCATCCAAGGAGCTCTCCAAGTCACCTCTACGCTTATAAGCTTTCTAAGTCTTGCAATCCATTCTTTTTTTTCTTGTAGATTGGCCACTCACTTTCACAAAATTTGCGGATAGGATAACTTAATGGGAGAAAAGGCTTTCAGAATCTATCAACTTTGCATTCAAAGTGGCTCTTGATCCATATGGTGAAAAGTTAGGCACACCTGATGAAACGTCGGGCACACCTGATGAAACGTCTTTCACCCTTCTGGCTATAATAGTTCAATAACCTGAATGTCTCAACTATAATGGCGGTAGTTAAATTGATGTTTCTCGTTACTTGGTCGAAGAAATCTATGGTTGAGACTTCAACATACCCTAAGATTTTTAGGAAGACCACTAACCCATGTATTGCCAAGGCAAAGGCAAGATGACCCTGTTCATCCTCCTTTTGCTTCTGAATATATTCATTCAAAAAACTCCATGGGAGGCACTTGGTATCTACTTTCTTCTTCAAGTTTTGATCAACCTCTTTAGTGGTGATATCTAACAACTTGGCCAGTTTCTTTCGATGCCTTGTCCTTTGAGCTTTCCAATATATCTTGTCTAGTTGCATTTGGTCTATATGAAGCAGTGATCAATACTTCTCTATTGTTAGTGTTATATCTACTTCATTGAACATGAAACACTGATAAAAAAGATCCAAAACTGAGTGATAACCCTAAGTAGTTGATCATCCATGCGTCATAAAGAAGCCATGCAATGTGCCTATACTTGTTATAAAAGTTGTCTCAGCTATTACGCCTTCATTGCTCCCAAATACCTATCATCTCTTAACGGTCATTTTGTTTGAGATGAAGACGAACCTTATCTGGGAAGGTCGAGATATGCCCCTTGGCCAAACAATCCCCTTCGTCTTACTGAGTTTGTCTCATTTGTAATCCTACCTTATAGTCATTCTTATCCCTATTGAGTGATGTAATCAGGATTTTTTCAGTCAATAGTTGTTGAATAACCAATACTTTCCCTATATGTAACACAATGGATGCAGATGCGTCCATATGAAATAACAATGACAAAGGAAAAAAAATTCAAGTCAGTATGGTGAATAAGATCAAAGAAAATTAAATTAACGTGCATTGGAAATAAAAAAGGTAATTATTATCATGGGTATTTATCATGTTGTCGGATGTAATCTACTCCACAATTCTTATTATTATTTTTGGCGAGGAATTTAAAGAAGAGGGTGTAAAAAAAGTTCCTTCACATGTGCCTAATTCGAGGGTATACTCTTTAAACGCGTGGGTGAAGCTCTACCTAGAAAAAGGCTACTCACAGCATTTTACATGCTAGGTTTGGATTTGAACAAGGCTAAAGGTTCCCAAATTGTTCCTCACTATCAGCCACTCAAACTAGTAAGGCACCTCAGTCCTCACCCATTACAAGTTTCAAACAAACTAGGTTCAATTTGAGTAAGAGTGTTCACTAGCCCATGTGGAAGTTATCACCTCACAAAAGCGCAGCTACTAAATTCTCTCCTAATGAAGGACAAAGCCCGAGTAGAAGGCTTATGCATGAATGCAACATGTGTCATATGTGTGAAGGAATGTACCAACCTTTGATCAACAATCTCACATCCCTCTATTCTAAATTCCCCATAATTACTAAAAGTAATAAAATAACAATAATGAAACAATTAGTGCACTAAACAAATGCTCGAAATAAAATGAAATATTGAATTATTTAAGACTTAGGATAACCTATGATTAATTACTGGCTTAATTTACAAAGTCCCCAATGGAGTCACCAAACTATCGTAATATGAGTGTCCAAGAACCAGACCACTCGACATGAAATGGAGTCGCCACCAATCTTTTTTGTCACGGTGCAAATTTGCTACTTATTTGAGTCTATTTCTTTAAATGTTACCTTAAGCTTAAGTTAAGTCCATTTTAATAAAATAGGCTCTAGTTTACATAACAATGTTCGGGTTTGAAAGTACGGTTATGCACAAGGAAAGTATTAGCACCCCTGCGACGCCTATTCAAAGAACAGTACCAATTAGTCATGTGTTATCCTATTTAAGCCTTAATTCTTGATTTGATTATTATTTCCCTCAATCATTATTTATATTATGTCTTTTTATTTTATTCACAACCTAAAGTCCATTATTCAATTTTGTGGGTGTGATGTGTACATGATGTAATTATGGAATGCATGGCGTAAATCTTGATAAATGTCAAATGAAAACCTTTTATTGAAAACATACTGATAAGACCAAAGAATACTCTCTCCCTAAGAAATTACTTGGGAAAACTTGCTTTCGCAACCTTATCAAATATATCCTATTATCAAAGTAATCATTTATAGGTAAAAACAATATTTTCATGAATGTAAACTCTAGTAAAAGCAAATGCCTTTTTATTAAAGACATTTACTAAGCCCTCTCATCATACTAGTGGGACTTGAAGATATCTTTTCACTTAAGTAATTTTCTAAGAGAACTCGCCTTCACAAGCTCTCTCAAAAAGTTCCATCGTCAAGGCTTATACTCACATACAAAATATATCAAGATGCTTAATATTGAAATAATGCCAAGATGGTACATGGTAGATTATAAATTTTAATATTAATCATTATTTATTCCATACATTTACTATTGCTATAATTTATCATTTTGTAATTTTTTAATTATTTTATTCTTTTTTACTTTATGCTTTTTTGTTATTTTTTATCCCTTTTTAATATATATTTTTAAAAAATCAAAACCATTCGCTTATTTATTATTTTATTCTTTGCAGTCTATCTATTTATGCTTTATATAACTAAATAATTTATTATTATTCTTTTTGTCTACCATTTTCATTTACAAAATTTTAATTATCATATATTAATTTTTATAATTTTTTTTAAACCCAACTCTATACTATTTTAAAGCTACATATATTTCACCTACTATCTTTTGCATTTATTATTTATTTATTATTTCTTTTTTGTTTCATTTCTACTTTAAGCTTTTTCATTTTATTAATATCTTTTCTTTATTAATATTTTAAAGAAATATTCATTTGGATTAAAATATTAGACTTAAGATTAAGACCCTCCTATTATACTAGTAGAGTTTAAATCAAATCCCTCACTTCAAAAAAATTAATTTGAGATTGCGACTTCTTGCGTTCCGAATAAATATTCCATCATCGATTATTATCTATTATTTAATTTCATTATTTTTATCTTTTATTATTATTATTATTTTTTATCAAAAGACAATCTCATGACTTAGTTACCTTACCAAGCCACAACTCAAACCCTTAACTACTCTTTTTACATATATATTTTAAATAAGTATATATATATATATATATATATATATATATATATATATATATATATATTATATTAACATTTTTTCTCACAATATAACCACGTCAACCGCAAATATTCAACATAAGCATTTATTATCTTATACAATAATATGCTGCCACTTTCATTATTATTTCAACATGCGCGTATGTGCACGTATATATTTTTTATACCATTTTTTAAAATATATAATTAATCAACACATAAAAAAGATATCTAGATAAATGCAGACAACTAAACTAAGCCCACAATCAAGCAATGACATAAAAGGTCCAAAGGGTTACACCTTCCTGGACTCACCGAAGGTCTGAAACTTAGTTCAAGAGTTCTAGACTCAACTGATGGTTCAAGATTCTGGATCTGAAGGTAAGTCATCGAGCTGGCTCAACTTCAAGAAAGGGTCCGTCCAGACACAGGCCGCAAGGAAAGGCTCACCCAAGCAATGGCCACGGTTGACCTTCTCTAAC
The DNA here is from genome assembly GCF_053813885.1 of Theobroma cacao. Classification (NCBI taxonomy): domain Eukaryota; kingdom Viridiplantae; phylum Streptophyta; class Magnoliopsida; order Malvales; family Malvaceae; genus Theobroma; species Theobroma cacao. Next base: position 14,197,875 of record NC_142645.1, read on the forward strand.
AAGGCCTATTCTTTCTTCCCACAACGCACTGTTGGTGTTTACAAGATGGCTTTAAGAATGCCCCAAATGACTCTGTTTTGAAACTAACTAAACCTAAATAGAAAAGCCTAATTTTCACAAAACACTTCTTTTCCTCCATAGCCGCACCATTATGCTCTTCTCCGTTGCAACCACACCACTCTGAAACTCAACCATGCAACCACCACACGATTGCCGTCTCATCTTGATCACTTCCTCGATCTCACCTCAACTACCAAAACTACCAAATCCCTAATCTAAGTAGATCTTCAAAAAAAAAAATCCAACTTCTCAAACACAACAAAAACTCAACTCATAACACTTTTCCCCTAAAAAAAAAACAAGCTTGAAGCTATATATGTGATTTCTTGAAAGGGTTCCATCCTACTTTTTTTGTATATATTTTGTGTTTCTTGTGGCTTCTCTACTACTAGATCTAAGGTTTAGCTTCTGAGGTTTTGTTTTTGGTAAGAAACCATATTTTTTGTAGGTTTTTTTTTGTAATCTCCTCTTAACTTTTTTTTCTCCTCCCTAATTCTTTTTTTTTTATTTTTGCTTCCTCCCTTTTTATAAGCAGGGGAAGGATTTTGAAAATCTTTCCTCTCTATTTGCTGCCATTGGCAAGGTCTTGGTGGTCACATGCTACCATTGGCAAGGTCTTGGTGGTCACATGCTACCAATGGCAATGTCTTTGGGTTTAGCAGCTTGTTGCCAAACCTTTGACTTTTCACAAATTGAGGGGAAGAGAAAAAGTGTTGTAAATCTTAAAAGGAAGAAAAGCTAGTCAAAATTGGCATGTCTTGGGAGAAAGAAGTGCTACTCAAATCACGATTTTTCCTTTTTTTATGAAAAATTATTTATTTTATCTTTTGTTTATTTATATTGATTTTTTTCACCTGAACTTTTTGGGTCTTAGAGACCTATTTAGCCAAAAGAGGGGAATTTTTCTAAGTCGCATGAGTAGCAAGTTTTTGAATAATTTATTGAAATTAAAATAATTTGGTTAAAATAGTTTTCGAATAATTTATTCAAGTTAAAATAATTTTTTATAAGTCATTTAACACTTTAGAATATTTTGGTGCATGCTTGATAATTCAAAGCTTAGTTAGGGTCAGAATTTGTTAGTTTATTTTGGGTTTTAAAAATTATATTTATTCAAGTTAAAATTTGATAAAAAAATTGAAAAGAAAAAAATGAAAAAAAAAACTAATTGTTATTATGGAAACTCAATTGTTAAAGTAAAGTAATTGAACAATTAAGTAACTGTGTGAACAAGAAATTGTGACTTAAAGTTATTTATTTATTAGAGACAACTTTTATGTCTTTTATACTTTTTAGGTGTTTTGTGATTAATAACAAGTGTTTACCAATCATAACCAGTGTCCACCGATTATGAATAACAAGTGTCTGTTAAAATGAATATTAAATTTATATTTTCTTGAATAAACTGGAAATGTATACTCTAGTATAATATATAAATGTATTAATTTTATATGTATGCAAGTAAATAACTTTTTTCATTTGAAACGTTTAAGTTATTTTATAACTATAAAAGTCATGTAATACTAAATTTTGATTATTTATTTAAAAAGGTTTGGAAAGAATTTAAATTGCAAATTAAATCAACCTAAAATACTTCATTTTGAATTTTACAAAATTATATTTTTCTATTTTGATTTCAGAGTAACTCAATAACATCAATTATGAATACCCGAATCTCTAGTAGTCTAGAAGAAAGTATTAGTAGATCAAAACTGAATAAATTGACCTAACCAACCAAATTTGATCAACTCAGTTCAATCTATTTATTTTTAATTAAAAATTCAATTAGATCGATTTAATCGATCGACTATCGACATTTGAAAATACTAATCGAATCGATCAAATAACTGACCTACTAATTAAAATGTAAAAGGAGTCCATTGAGACTAATGTATTTTTTCCAAAATTTTGGATCCTAATTAGATATTTGATTACACATGCCATGCTAGTTTATTCACTTCAAGCAACATTATTGCAGCAAGTCAAATTTAAGCCGAAAGCATCCTTGCCTAATACCTTTATAAAGAATGGTGGCACCTGGCTTCATCACAAACCTCAGTAGCCGTGCTATGTTTCGCTAATTGGCCTGCTGCAGAATGCCTTTCCAAGAGCAATGCAGAGACTCCTGAAGGTCTTGGCCATTGACGCAAGCAGATAGAAGTAACCAAAGTCCAAAGATTCCACTGATCAGTTTTCATGTCACCCCGTCTGCATCACTCTTCACCATAATCCCCATAACTCCACAACCTTCCATAAAAGATAGCCACAGTTTCCATGCTGCTACTTGGTTCCAACATCTGTACTCTTATGGCCATGAATTACTCTGTCTGTATTTCCTTGTAGCTGTTCCTAGCATTGCTTCCAACACTATTAGTCTTCTCAGACGGTTCATAGCTCCATAGTGTTCAGCTTTACCATACTTGGGGTGGTTGTTTCCATCTTTACTTTAGTTGGAGCAGTGGTCTAATGGTTTCCCACCATAGCTGCATCATATAAAAATCTAGAATGCAAAGAGGAATTGAATTTGTCTGAGATATCATTCAGTCTCTATAATACTTCTTTCCCATTTCAATACACCACAATTCTCTACAGCTTGCAGCGATAAAGCCAGAAAATCTGAAGACTTCCTCCAAAGCACATTTGAGATCATCACCAATAGTTTTTGGCAGGCATGAAGCTCATCAATCCTCTCCAAATCAGTCAATTCAGATGAATGATCCTTCCACGGCTGGTCAAATGACCTGTATAAAGAGTACAGCAGGGCATTTTAATTTCTCTCGGGGCATAGTAGCACACATTTCAAATGAACTTAACTAGATCAAGCAAGGAATAGGTAGTAATAAAATCAATCAAGACTTCAATCAATCCCACTCCCACCCCCCTTTTTTATTTTGTTTTGGAGAGGGTGGATAGGGGAGGGGACACTTAAGAAATTACAGGATACATACATACATACATCTATTATATGCTTGTCTCTGGCAATTTACTACTTTGAACAAACAACCATATATTCAGACTTTTTTCAAGTATTTTCCATGGGAAAGAACCTAGTAGCAAACGTCACAAATTCACATGTGCTGTGAATTTGATTAATCAAAAACACTCACAAATTAACATTAAAAAGGAAAAGTTAAACTGCTAAGGTAATTGAAATTCCTAGGTTCTATCCCATATTTCTAATTAATTTCCACCAGTCGGTGCCAAGCCGACTGTGAGGACCACTTATATGTCACCAATTAAAACTGACATGGGGGAATGACTAAGTATTTTCTGGGGCTACAATGAAGCTAGGTCTTCATGATAGGCTTTCCAGCTATGTTTATCACCTGCTTTAACCAAATCTAAGCAAAAACAAAAGATATGCTTCTCCAACAAAACAGGCCCAAGCAACCTGAAGTTTGTTTCATTTTCATATTAAACAAACTATGGTTCTCCTCTCTGCTTAAATATGATGTTTGTAGGAATCATTTTATTAACTGATCTCTCCAAATTTGTTGTTATTCTTCTTGAATTAGCCTTGGCATATGATACTGTGTGGCTAGGATTTTTTGTGCTAATTTATTTTCTCTTCAATTTGGAAGTCAGAGTGGGATTATGCCGTTGTATTTCAGGGAAAAAAAAAGAATAAAGATTGCTGGAATGACACCTTGACCCAAGCCCAACGTTGATAATTCCTAACAAGCCAAATACAAAGAATATTAATGAAGCTTAAGCTTGAGCAAAAGCTAGAGTCTGATGGTGCCCCAAATATGCTGAAGCGAGACCCAATTAATCAACTCAGCTCAGCTCAATTGCAGCTACCAAATGTACTATCACATCTTAACAAAACACTGATAGAATTATCATAAAACCAAAAATGGGGGATGGGGGCTATATTACCATCTCCAAGCAGGATATGATTCAGGAGGGCAACATATCATTGAACAAAGGGTCACCATTGAAGTTCTAAAGTCAAGCATGACGTCCAATCCTGATTCAGCCAAAATCACAAAAAGTTAGAAATCATTTAAAAAAGAATTCCATAAAAGCACTTTTGCAAACAGAAGAACTATTTTGGCAATTGACAGACTCCCCCAAGAAATTTTTAATAAAGCTATCGGTACAAATACTATTTTACCCCAGGGAAAGAAAATAACAATTAAGAACCACTATAGTCGCTCAGTGAGGTTCAACATTACAAGCATATACAAGTCAAACACCTGCAGAGAGGGTCTATCCCTTGAGCCAAAATAATTGGCAATGGCATCATTGGGTAAAACATATGTTTCTAAATAAACAAGAGTATCCTTAAACTAATTCAGAAGCCTTACTAGCGACAGGGAATGACTAGTAACATGGAATCTCAAATTGTAAGAGCATGATTTTGCTCAATGGCTATCATTCATTAAGTATTGGGTTCAATAAAAAAAAAAAGAACACATAATTGTAGTCAGTCTCAATCCACTTGTCCATAAATTATATCATATTCATCTTTAGGACTATAAGTTTCCAGTCCCGCCACACATCCACCAGTGCTCATAGAACACCTGGATCTTGTATTCTGTTAACAGCTTCTACCATCATAAAATGCCAAAATGAGTCCAACTAATTGTTTAACATCCCACCACCCATTACAAAGTTCATAATATCTCGCATAAATTAGAAGAGTATTTAACCTGATTGGTTGGCAACAAACATGTCAATTGATTCTTTTCATAAACCAAATTGAAATCTAATTTGACCCCTATTCCCACCCTCAATCCATGATGCCATATAGACAAGACATTAATCAAATTTTAGTATACCTGCAACTTTGGAATCATCACAAAGGAGGAGACAAAGTGCAGAGATGACTGATGGAAGAGCACTGCAATTTATGCCAAGAGACTGCTGGAGATAGAAGACTTGGGCTGCTAACATCTCCTCACAGTCAAAGCTACTTTTGTTGCCTTCTTTATCTCCCTTTGGAACATATTCCAACAAAGACTGAAGAGTTTTTGAGTTTGATCTGTCTGAAAACTTGGCAATCCAATCATTAAATTTCCAAGAAAGCTTCCCATGAATTATAGAAGCAGTAAGCCAGCGTAATAGTTTCAACGTCAAGGACTCCTCATGTGTTGCCTCCTCTAAGATTACTGGGTGATAGAGACCAGATTCTTTGCACTGAAACATTTTTCTAGACTCGGACTTTAAGGCAGTAGAAGTGGCCCAAATAAGAAAACTTGAGAGCTTCTCTCGATCCTGCAAGATACATCCAAAGGGAATCTATTGTTTAGTGAAGGGAACAAGGTAGCACAATAGTGGATATAAAACAGAATTGGTAACAAAAGAAAATATGGATTGAAAGAACTCCTTTCTCTTTTTCTTTCCTACTTTCTTTCTTCTGAGCCAGGTATTGATTTAAAAAACTCAAAAACCACATTAGTCTAATCCAATAATGTCAAAGTATTAAACAGAGTGCTATATATTTCTCTGACATATATGAACCTACTATTACGCATGAGATACAAATAGATAAGCAGCAATGTCAGGTAACAATGAATCCCACTTCTCTTTTATCTTTAGAGCTGCTTGAGAGTTATTCAACAAAATGTATGAGTAAAAATGTTTTCCCTGTCCTCCATTTTAAAGAAAAAGAAATATTAAGGGGCCTTAATCAGCATAAATGATGATTGTACAAAACTAGTTGACATTATAAAACACCAGTTATAAAGTTCTGGCATGATACATCATATACATGTAGAGACATAACTATTTATACTCATCAAAAAGAGGTAGAAAAACAGAGAGAGAGCGAGAGAGAGGAACCATGCAAAACATGTCAATAGGAGGTGTGCTCGTAAGTATAGCTTCAAGCCCACACTCTGCATTTCCACTATATCTTCCAATGTCATGCTCATTAACGGCTCGATAGATTTGAAATAAACCCTCAAGTGATAGGGTGAAATGAGGCTGGTACATTTGCCTTTTCTGGGACATCTTTAGTGTGGATATGATGATCTGTAAAGTTGGATTGACAAAAGCAGCATGTTCATTTATCAACTTCATGCCACCAACTAGAAGGTTATATAGATGAGATGCAAGTTCCATCAGCTGTTCAAGGGCACAGCTTTGCAACCATTCAGTGATATCTTTTGATGAAATAACCTCGGTGACAACCTAAATTAAAAAACAGAAACATTAGTAAATATAGCATTAAAGTTAACATTTAACATATCCATAGAGCACATCAGACATTAAAGGTTCATATAACTATGAATTAGCATTTAAGTATTGGAACCATCTTAAATAAGTTGCTTATCCAAAAAAATAAAAAAATAAAGACTATCTTAAGTTATATTAAGATGGTGAATCCAAGCAGCACCCATATCATTGGCCCTACCATAGCATTTGATTAAGAATTATTTTCCATCATAGAGCAATTCTGATAGTTCATAGCAATGACAACAAAGATGAAAACACTAAGTTTAAATTAAAAAGACAAACTTGAAATTTTGCTAAATCAGAAATCGATTTCACATAAATTGTGAAATAGAGAAATTACATTCACCTCACAATACATAAATCACACACTAATTCATTTATTAGGATACTATTCCAAAGTTTGCACTCAAAAAATTGCATGGCTAATTGTAAGTCTTTAAAGAAATGCATGGTCATGTTTAGGTGGGTTGAAGAAACTGCATCTAAAACCAATTTCACCCAACCTTATTAGTCTACTTAAATTATCAACAAGGATACAGCTTCTATATCTGAATTACGTGTCACTCACTAGGGATAGCAATTAGGTAGGTAAATGGTTACCTACTCTGTCCAAGGGTGTAGCCACATAGTAGAGAGCGGAATAAAATGACACCAATCACCTTGAAGAAAATATAAATTGTGTATTAAGTAAGTTATCAAATATTGACCTCAGTAAGTCAAGTAAAAAACTTTTTAAGAGGATGGAGTCAAAGAGTAAATTTCATCTTCACTCTAACACTTCAATTAGATAATTTTCTTGCTATTAAATTATTTTGAATTGGTACATAAGCCACATGATAAACTGTAATCTAAAAGTCATGCAAGTAAAATGGGGAAAAAATCGACCCAAGCCTGAAAAACCTGCCCAAAGGCCAAAACCCAACATGACCTAATCTGAACTGACTTGAAAAGCCAACAATCCAAACCTGATCTTAAGGGTGTGTTTGGATGTGGAATTTTGAAATTTTGAATATTGGAATTTGATGAGATAAAGAAAATAAAATAAGTATTAAAAAAAAAAGAACAATGATGTTAGAGATAGAAAAAGAAAAAGATAGAGAAAACATGTTGCATCGGTGTCATTAGATTTGTAAATATGTACAGATGTTAGTAATAATATTGAAAAGATCAAGAAACGTATTTAAAAATGAGTCATTGTAGTTAAGAGTGAAAGAAAATAAAAGTTACATCTAAGAGGAAAGAGAACAAAAGTTTATGTCTTCCTAAGAAAATCAAGGAATTCACAAATGGTATCATTTGAAATGAGAAATTTGGGCCTTCAAAATCCCTTATCCAAATTCCAAGAATTTTGACAATTCCAATTTTTATTTTGCCACATGTACACATATATACACATAAAAGAAAAGTCATAACCCATAATGATCCAAAGTCCCAAACTCAAAACAACTCAACACAAACCTAACCTGACCCACCCTGCCCCCAAATTGCCACCTCCAACCAAAGTGGCAACAGACCTTTGCAAATTATTGGATTAAATCATTTGAGCAAAACCTGAAAGAGGAACTATTTATACTTTACAGACATATGCTTAGCATAAGCAAGAGATGACAACAAGGGATGTCAATTTGGAGAAAGTAATTTGCTATAGATCATTGCAGAATTTTCAGAGACATATCATCAAGAAAAGCTTAAAAGAAGCTGTGCCTAAATGATAACCTCCTTTACAGTATGAAAGAAGACCTAGTTATTCATAATAGAGTAGGTGGATTAAGTTAAATTTCGTGATCATTAAAAGTAATGCCAGCCTCGAATCAAGCTAAACGAATGAGGCCCATGATGACAACAAAGAGAGAAAGCAGAGTGGGGATGCCATGAATTGAGGAGAAAATAAAACTTCTATTAGAATGTTAAGGAAATAAGATCCTTCGAAGGAAAAGGGCCAGTTAGAATCTGTAAGGCATAAGAAGGTTCCAACACATGATGCCAAAAATCATAGTACAAAGGTCCATTTGTAGAATCAAGTGGAAAAAGGTAACTACCTCTATAACCATAACCAGCTCAGTTAAGAAAATTCTGTTTTCATCTCCAAGCAGCACCCTGCTATAGTTTGAGAGAATAGATGACAACCATGAAAACAGACTGCACTGTTCAACCAGATAACGAACCATTTTATGCAACTGAACAGACTTTTTCAGTATCTGCCAAAAAAAATTAATAAATGGAAGAAGACCAGTTAAGATTAAAAAAGCAAAAATTCAATATCATATATGAAATGACAGACCACCAGCTTCAAAGTTTCACAAGATAATGGGCCAAGTTGACACCTGAGTTTGTCACAATGGTAGCAATCTGAATATAAAGATCCAAAGAACAAATGGATAGAAAAAATCATAGATAACCATCTACATATTAATCTCGGAGAATCATAGTTGTGATTCCATTTAATCAAAGGCCAAACAAGATGATTGTATTTGAAATTGATCAATACAGTACATCAAAATTGTTATAAAACTTTACCAATCAATGTACCCAAGTCTGTCAACATAAATCCAGAAACGGCATCAACGAAACATATTTCCTCTGTTCCAAATTAATTCTCCTCACATTTGTTCCAACTAGCCCCATGATGTCTATGACTTGCATTATCTACAGAGCAAAATGTTATTTTTATTTCTATTATTCTCATTAACTTTTCCCATGCTTAATCGAACAAACCAGAACAACTGAAAACAAGTAATCTGTGGCTAGCAGGAGAAATGTTGCAACCTAGATTGATTGGCTGACTTATAAAGTTTAGCATTCATTAAGAAGAACCCTTCTTTTAACCTTAACCTGTCATAGGGAGCTTAAATGTTCCCTAGTGTCCTCCATGCCACATCGAATTTCTTGAATAGATAACTTTCATCAGATCACATCATATCAGCTAAAGGTGGAGTTCCTTCAGTTCCTAGTAAAACTATGTAAAGCATTAAAATTGTGGACTTGGCATTAAACCCACCTTGAACCTTTGAACTTAAATTGACACATGATATGATTCTGTTGGGGAACCTAAGGAACTCCACCAAAATCTTACCCTTATCCCAATAATATGATATAAATATTTACTCAAATCTTCTTTTAAGTTATTTTTTGGCTCATTTTTACCTCAATTTTCTCCCTCTAGTCTCTTCAAAGCCCTACATCTAAACCTTAATCACTTGTTGCCCAATTATTTCCATTACAGCATTCTTCCCATATTGTCAATATTCTAACTACCTAAGCTTTGTGCCATTACCACACTAATACAAAATCTAATGTTTCCTCACCGGTCACCACTCACCACACTTAAGTTCTTTAAGGATTGCCAACTAGTCTTGGCCCTCTATACTTCTTTCCCTTTGATGTATGTAACAAAACCTAAGCTTTCAAGAACCCTAAACCACAATTACCAAACTCCAATACACCCTTCATTACTGTAACTGTTCATCAACTTCGCACAAAATGAACAAAAAGTTACTCCATTGTAAAACTTAAATATACTAACAATCAATGATTAGTGCTCTTTCAAAGAGGAAATATAATGGGATAGAGGGACTAAAATCACATTAAAAATAAGAATATAGTATGAATGTATCAGCGATAAGATGATAATGAGACAAAAATTAAATTTACAGAAAAAGTGACAATTTCAACCTTTTCAAGAAACTGGCAATGACATAATTGGCTGGTGAAAATATGATATAGAAGTATATAAAAAACCAGACAACCAATCATAACAGCCTATATATTACCTGAAGAATTAGTTTTTTTGACTCATTATCTGAAAGAGGGGAAACATAAAAACTCATCAGAGTCTCTAAAATAGAGCTCCTGATATACAACCAAGCATCATCCTCTAAATTAAGCCCTGCATTGGCTAGGCGAAGTATCCAGAGCCTCTGTGCTCTAAAGTTAACAGCACTACTCTGGAAAAAATCATGGAACAAGGGTATTTGCTGCAAACACAAATGAAACATATAAAGAGTTGGCTACCATACATAGTAATAATAAGAAAAAGGCAAGCAATTTAAAGAAGCATTTTTTAAACAAACGGTTTTTGGCTTTTTGCAAAACTTATCTTGGTCATAAACAAGTACCTTCATATTTACTCTAGAAGAGTTCATCAAAAGCTTATTAAAGGTTGAATAATGTTCATGCAAAGGATCCAACAAAACCAGTGATGTCTCTGCAGCAAAAAGAGCTATAACAGAAGGGATTCTTTGCCATGGCTCTTCTATTCCATTTTGCATATACATCAACAACAGGTGAAGTCGCATAACATCTTTTTTCCTCTGACACCTCTGAAAAATTAATTTGAATTTTGGGTAAATATTACTTCACTAAAAATTCCATGCAATTAGCAAACTTATGCACAACAATTAGTCAGGAAAATCTAATATCCCCATATTTATAATATCTAATCCAATTAACAGCTTAGTTGCTAGTTTAGATTCAAGCACCAAAGTCTGCTTCCAGAAAGAATTATCCAATACAGGGAAACTCAAATTTTTCCGAAATTCATGCATTGGGGAACCATTGAACTGAAACAGGCAAATTGTGAACCCGCCAAGGAGTAACTTATAATATAAACTTACCAGGAGGCACAGATTACTTTTAAAAGGAAAAGGTTTATAAGTTGAATTTATGTTTATTATTTTTCAAAACAATTATGGTTTTGTCTTTCTTGGTGAGAAGCAAGATGTTTCAAATTGTGTGAACATCATCAGACTGCACAGCCAAAAAAAGGTTGAATTTTGAATTTGGTCCCTCCACTATTTCAATTCGGCAGTTTTAGCCCCTCTACCTCAATTTTAATGAAATTAATCCTTACACATTTATTAAAAGTCGATTTAAGGATAATTGCTAACAGTGTTACAATTTTACAGTTAATTTACATGATGTGGCATTTTGGTGATGACAATGATGAGATAGATTAAGTTTCTGATCACATGGCAAAAATCAATCTAAAAATATTATATGCTTATTTTAATTAAATAATAATTAATATTTGTTTTAGATTCTAAAAAACAAACTTTTAGTTTTTTTTATTAAAAATAAAGGTTTTTTTGTGTGAACATGTACGCGTCTCCATAAAAAATTTAGGTCAGCATGCCACATAATCAATCAAAATGCCACGTAGCCAAAGTAATGGTAGAATTTTCATACCGTTATCATTGTCCTTAAATTGACTTTCAACAAAAGTGTATGGATTAATTTCATTAAAATTTGGGTAGAGGGCCTAAAACCACCAAGTTGAAATAGCAGGACCAAATTCAAACTTCAATCACCAGAAAAACAAAAACATCTGACAAGGTTCACTTTCTGCCTTTCTGTAAAGACTACCCTTTGAAGGCAACTAATTTTAACAAAAACAAAGAGGATACACACTCATGATCAAAAGTAACAAAATTATTAAACCCTAATACTTATTCTCCCTTTAAAAATTTTTACAAAACACAAGCACACAACTATTAGTCTATAACTATTAAGGGGACAGATGTTAAATAACCGTAACTTCAATGTATTTAGAGAAAATGCATATATAACGAAAGTGCACGCTAACTGATACCAACAAAATTCAGTACCTCCAGTGAAATCTTGAATCTTGAAAGAACTTCATATGCCAATTTTCTCATCCCGACATCAAGAGAAGACATGCTAACAAATGCAACTGCGAGCAAGCCTAAACCAGCAAACTCAACTGGTTCAATATAGCCTGCTGACAAACTATGAATTGAAAAGCGCATGATGAAAAAAGGATCATATCGTTGTATATTTCCAGCACCAGGAGAATGTAGCTGCATACATCGAAAATACAAAAATTATCAGTGTGCTATAGCAGAATCATAACATGAAATAGAAATGCCGGAGATACAGAACAAAATTCAAAGTAATGGACTACAGTAACTAAAGGTATACCTTAATCATGTCCTTAATATTATCTGATTGAAGCTTGTTCAAGGATAAAGGCCTATCGCTAGCAGTTCTATCATACGGAAAGTGCAGCACAGTTGCAGCACATACTTTGGGGTCAACTGGAAGATTATCCCTGTACTTAATTTTTCGACGCTCTTGAGCTGCTTCAATATCAGTCATGATATTACGAGAAGCACCATGCTCCAGCCCATGTTCTTTTCTTACTTTCATAGCAGCACTGCCCCAAAGGTAATCTATTTCTGCAATATATTTAGAATCTGATGAATCAATGGTCTCAATCTCATTTATCAGACTGTACATCTCCAAGTCAATTTCACTTAGTGTTGCACCATAAGAAGACAGAAGCAACAAATGCAATTCTTTAAGATTTATACTACTATCATTTCTAGAATCAAAATCAGACTGAGCAGCACCAGACAGGAGTGTTCTAAGTAACTTAAGGATTTCTAGCTGCTTCACGCACATCTCAGCTGCTTCCTGATCATCCTTGCCATCCTTCACATTTGAAGTGATATCAGGGACAACAAGCAACCTAAGAATACTGGACATAGGCCTGAAAAATGTACCAGTCTCTGAGGTAGATGATTTAGAGATAGAGTGAATCATAGGGGCAAACTGAGAATGACCAAGCAACATTTGAAGACATAGAACACGTGAAAATTTTCCCTCTGACAGCAATATGAGGATGCTTCGTAGAATTCCCAGTGTTTTGGAATCTTCAAATCTGTAGAGGAGAGTGGATCTCATTAATTGTTCTACAAAAGGAATAGATTGCAACAGAATTAGATAACTGTGCATTTTTCTGGTCAGTTGAAGAATATTTCTCAAGATGAAAACTTCCAAACATCTGTACAAGCATAAGCAGTCCCCACTCTTTGCTATTATTGATATGGAATACTCTGGAATTAAAGGTAATTTCTTAACCATCCATTGCCATGCACCCACTAAAGCATCCATGAAATGCATTCTTGATGAATCCGCCTTATTAGATCCCATTGTTAACGAGATTTCCCTCAAGCCTCCATCTTCTTCTTTGGGCAGAAACAGAACTTTATCATCTTCTGGAAATAACAGCATCTTGCAGAATGATATTTTGGCAACAACTTTATTAATATGGTTCAATGACTTATTAACTGAACTAAAATCCATTTCAGAGACACCGCAATCAAGCAGTTCTTCATGTGTAACAGAATATGCGAAAATGGAATTAAAAAGTTCCAATCGCTTTTTCAGTTTCAAGGAGTCTCCACTTAAGAAAAAGTGATATCTCAACAAATGAATTGCTTTCCCCAGAAGACTTTCGTCAACCAGATTAAAAAGTTCTTGAGCAGAAGAGGGCAAGAACTCGCTGTACTCCTCCTGAAATAGATCTCCAGACACAAAGCTTTTCCAATGCACAAAACCATTTAATAGCATCCTAGAATAAAAGGATGGTATACTTTTAAAATGCCGGTAGAAGTGCTTCTCAAATTTCACAAAAGCTGAATTTACCAATGATAAAGCAGCAGGAAGAAGCATCATAAAATTGTCATCTGAAAGGGCATAACCAGAGATTTCTTTCATCAAAATGCCATTGGAAAAAAAATCTTTGTTTAAGATGCTTAAAAATAATTGCCCAAAGATTGACAGATGCAGGGGACTCATCTCAATAAGAAGATGCAACAGTTTAGCTTTTGCAATGCTTGTCCTGTAAATGCAATGAGAAACCATTTCTACTGGAGTGCTCATCAAAACCCTTGACATTACTGCACTTGATGGATGAAGTTCACCACGCTGTGAGCTTTTTTGTCTATACACAGCATTAACAGCTCTCAGCAAACACATATCAGCAAAATCCAAATTAAAATTACAGGCAAACTTACAAACCTTAACATAGATATCCTCCAAAATATTAACATCAAAAGTCTTCTCTTCCACTTGCCATAAGAAATCATATGGAGCTCTCTCTATGAGAGGCTGCTGCAAATAAGTGGAAAGAACTTCAAAACCACCTCCAGCCAGAGAAAAACCAACAGACAGAGCAGACATTACATGAGAATTTTCGGCTGTCAGTTTATTCACATCAATTCTACTAAACATCCAATGCCCCAGCTCAAGAAGCTCAAAAGGGGAAATAAATAGAATCAAAGCATGTATAGCACAAAATGACGAGAGAAGTGGCTGCAAATCTCCACTACCACTGCACACATCAAACCTGTCCTTTACATCTAGAAACAGCCTTTGTACCAAAGAACTGAAAGCCCTCCGAATTGTCCTCTTTGCTTCATCTTCAATGACAGAATAATGGCTTTTCGAAACAGACAAGTAGAAGTCTAAAGTTGCAGTCAAAAGATCCAGGACATGATGATCTAATTTACGAACTCTCTGCCCAGATAAACTCAGAAAAGTCTCTAAACCATTCCCTAGAAGTCCTGTTGTCACCTCCTTATTACAGCTCAATGGACAGGTCAGTGATGATATCATTTCCGGATGACATAAGATGATTTCTCCCACTTCTCTTATGGTTTCTGCTAACAAAGGAACTTCAGTATTCATTGAACACTCAAAATCAGGCTTCAAAGCCAACAGTTGGGAAAACATGTGCTTTATGATAATCAAACAAATATCAGAAACTTGTTCCAGTTCATTTAACTGTTTGTTTCTACAAAACAATCGTACACGATAAAACCAAAATAACACAAGGCGCAGAAAGGAAATGGGGCAATCACTAGTCCAATCTGACCTTTTAGACAAAAGCAAGTCCTGTATCTTGGAGGACTCTGATAAATAAGGGGCATCAATGCTTATAGTTGCTGGAAATAGCACATGAAAGGGCACCTGCTTCAAAAACAAACTAAACGCTGCAGCAGCTGATTGTATCGTATCAAAATCAATGTTAGAGGTCATTCCTTCATCATCATCCTTGCCTTTCTGATGGATCTCTAATAAAGCCATTTCCAGACCAGGAACAAACACTTCAGGCCATAAATTAGAAAGACCAACAAGAAAATTTTGCTCACTAAATATTATTGATGACAATAGTGGGACAGCTACACCAAGCTTCAGAGAAATAGTCATTACCAAAGGAAAATTGATTAATATATCCTCAGGCGTTGCACATAACATTGCAGAATAAAAGGCTTTAACAATTCCAGTTAGTTCACCATGTTGCTCATTTCCAATAAATTTTTTCACTTCACCTAGTGTAATCGCAAAAGAACTATCATCAGGGATAGCATTTTTGTCAATGGAAAGAAAATAACGAGGTGGCTGACACCATGCACTTTGTGAGAAGTAAAATAAGTTCTTCAATGGCCTCCACTCACGTAAGAGATCCCCAGAATCATAAACCATGGAACGGCAATCACCAAGTCCCTCAGACAAAACTGTTTGAACTAAATCAGACAATAATCCCGCATCTACCTATCAAAATTCAGTTATCTTAGAAAATCAGAAACAGACAGTATTCAAGCATAAGGTAAAGCACAAAATCTGTACCTGTGTTTGCAGGAGATACTTCAATGTGTTGCACACATACAGTGATATCATTGACTTCTCAGATAGTGAAAAGGTTCCAGATGAGGAATTGAGCAATCTTATACACTTGTCCAGGGCACATACAATAAGAGGGCTGAAGTTAGGGGATATACCTGCAGAACATGAGCAGTGGCTTCAGTAAATATACTGCTGTTCATCATGATTTTTGACAGACAGAAAAATCTTGAACCACAGACCACAATCTCTTCCCCACTTATTTTAGATTTTTTAGAGAACAAGATTTACTCTCTAAATCATTAGCAAAGTCACCATAAGTTATTCATCACTGAAACTATGTCAATTGACGGAAAATCTGACAGACTTAAAACATCTAATGACTTAAACTCATATCAGATTCTTGATATGTTGAGTATATGAGATTTTTAAACACCAAACATGTTAGAACCAATTTTCAGCTAAGCTTGTTAGAAAATATTGCTACCCAGATCCAAAGAGTAGCATGCTTTTGCAATAGAAGTAACAGCTTCATCAACCTCGCATAAGCTGTTACTGCCCAAAATAAAGAAGATAACAATGCAGCAACAGTGATCTGGTCATACAAGCTGATCTTGGTTTTAAAGTAGTTGTCAATTACAGTGAATAGCAAGAAGGGATACTTTGCACTGAGTTAAAAGTTAAGAATAACTCAGAACAGAAAGAGCAATAACAAACTATTAAGGCAAAGAATGAGTCATGCATAAAGTTGTCCATTACCTATTTACTTTGTAACGCCACAAGCTACAAAAATGTTCATGTGGACAAATATTTAACATAAAAGGAAAAGATAGATTTAAGCTCACAGCATCAGTTATAAATCTTGAAATGGCTCAAACAGGGACCAGCTTTGTTCTCATCATATTTTTGAAACATTGGAAGAGATAGGGAAGCAAAAATTCTCCATTTGATTGCAGATCATTCAATATTTCAACAAGCAATCTCAATGTCAAACAGCTTAAAGCAATATAAACATTGAAAATTAATGCAGCTATTAGTAAAAGCATAAATATACAATATTCCCCTGTCCCTTGTTGTTTCTACCATTTGGATTTCATAAATATAAGAAAAAAAGCCTTAACTCTAGTGTATTTTACATTGAAATTTTAAAATTTTTTATAACATTGATGTTAAACGCCTTTAATACCAAACAGTAAAATTAAAAATTGTGAAAACAAAATTTGGAATACAGTATGAGCATTGGGTGTCCAAAAATGGGAAGAGGATGCAATTTTGGAACATTCCAACACAGAAAGCTGGACAAAGAAAATTGGATAGAGGGAGTACTTGTAACTAGTAAGCACATATTCAATTTACAAAGTTAGGTATGCATATATAACAAGATAAGGTCAAAAAAGCATATAAATCACTAGCTACCTTTAAAGCCTTTTAAGCGGGATATATATTGCCTAACAATATCCCAATGTTTGAACAGATTATTTCCAATGGTGGAAATTGCGTCACCCAAGAATGAGACAACAACTTGAGACAGGTTCTGCAGCACTTCTACTCCTTGCACCTCAACAGACAATTTATTTCTCCTATAACCTGGCAAAAATAAGAACCATGCACCAATTTCATATGGGTTTCTGTCAAATGCACCAGTACTCAACATTGCTGCTCTTGCCAGATTATAAGCTTGATTCTTTATGTCACTATTTGGTGAAAGTGTTAGCAAGTTAATGAACGTATGCAGATGCTTGTACATCAGTAATGGGATTCTATTGGATTTTCCATTCCCTGGAGACCATCCTATATATTCAATTAGCAAAGCCAGAAGAGAGCGCTGCAGATCTATTGGTAATGCTAATGTACTGTTCACAAGATTCATGAAGAAGTCAAATGATCCCTCTAGTACAGTTGGTACAGTCCGCTGCACAAAGTAAAACAAAATTCTATTTTAGAATAAAATTACAATAGAGATTATTTACTTCAAAATTCAAAAGAAAAATGATAAGCTACAAGTTTTCCTCAAAAATTCATGTCACTCATTTGGTGCCTTGGCTAGAAACTTCATTATCCAAAAGAATGCTACTAAGCAAATTAAACATCCATGAGAATGTTTGCTCCGCCAGTTGAAACCATGGATCTTGGTGACCGATCTCACAAACAAGGTTCTACAAATTGGAAATTAGAAGATACATATTCTAAGAATTGAAACTTACAAGATATATCTTGAGAGCATCAAGAAGCTTAGAGTAGAAGTACATCTCCACATCTTTTAATTCCATAACAGGGCTAGAGCATAGGTCTAAACCCCAAATGTCTGAAATGACATTCAAAAATTCCTTTTCAATGTCCAACTCATCTGTCACATGTGCATCTGCAACCACGTCATGATCATCAGGCAGAGCAACGTCAGGAACAGAGCTTATCCCACCTACAATAATGTCTGAGTCCTCCTTCAAAACACCAGCTTTTAATTTCTTTAAACTACTGTTGTCTGGAAATTTTTCTAAACCAAATTTCCTCTTCAAAGAAGACTTTGGAGTTCTATTGTTGGTACCTAGCGAAGAAAGTAATGTCAACAGGACCTGTGTATCAGGGAGCAAAGTTCGAACCTCATTCTGAATATCTTGCTTCACCAGTGCCCAACTTTGCATCATCTGATTTCTCACCAAAAAAATGTTGTTCAAAGAACTGATGAAGGAATCTAACAACTTCAATGCCTCCAAAAGAAGCCTTAAGGCTCCATGCTTCACAAGAAAATCAGAGTGAAGCAAACCCTTGGTGACTACAGATCTGCTGAGTGGATGAGGACATATGCAATTAATGATATTTTGCATGTCTACACTATCAAAGGAAGGTGGATCATGAGACTTAGCATCAAGGAAACCAAATGGATTTCCCATGGCCACTGAGGAAATCAAGCTTGCTGCCAGAGAAACAGTAGAAACCCTGCAAGTGCTTCAATTATCATGAACACATACAGTAATATAGGAAATAGTATTAACAAGTATAAAAGGGAGGATCTTATGAAAGTGATATGAAAACTGACCAAGTAGGCGATGCATGATCTTCAACACTGTATGGGAACTCATCCATATAAGCTGCACCCAAGGATGGTCTCCCCCTAAGAGTAGCCAAAAGTAAGTCCTTATGATAGCCAATCTCTGTAGCTTTTAGCTTTTTCATGACCCCCAATAATCTTTTTGGATTACCCTTTAATGGATTAGGTTTTCTCTCCAAATCAGGCATCAAACCATTAGAAGGATCTGTGCAAACCATAAGAAGAACGCGATATGCCAACTCCACAGCAACCCCACGATTCTGCCTTCCAGAAATGTTCACCAGCTGTTCCAATGTAACACTGCCAAAGAGAACACTCCTAAGACCAGGGGGCACTAATGACTCTTCTGTGAGTACCCTATCACACAGTGTAGACAATATATATGTAACCGTTTCGTCATCATCATTCCCAAGGCCTCTCAATACACCAGAATACATTTCCCTCTGTTGCAACACCCACCTCAATAACCCCGGCTTCCCCATCTCCAAAAACGACATAGCAAACCCAACAAATGACTTTCTAGTCGAATGTTTCTTCTTATCAATCTGCTTTCTTTTTTTGTACTCAGAAAGTTTGGAAAACCCCTGGAGTTTAAAATCAAATTTCTTGGCAACCTCAGAGGCCAACCCTGAGCCACGCCTAACAACGGAACCCATCAACAAAAGTGCAGCATTTTGACGCTTCCCATCTTTAGTATTCAATTCCCTATAAACATCCTCCAACTTTTCATCAACAATCAATCTAGCAAACTTGTCAAGCACCCTACTCACACCCAATTTATCATTATATCTTCTCCCTTCGGGGTGACTTAAAATAGCCGAAATCAATGACAATACATAGGACATTCCAGGTTTCCCCTGTCGAAGCTTCCAAGCTTCTAGAAGCTCCGACAAGGAAGGAGAAGTTTCAATATAAAGATGAAGCAATTCAGCTCCAGCATCAGTTTTGAGCAACTTAACAAAATCTTTGGTAGCATCTGAAAACAATTTGATTTCGATAGAATTAATCTTATGCAATAAGTCCTTCAACTTAGCTGAGCGGGAAGATTCGAAAACAATTGTTTTTGGGACTCCCTCCTCTTCCTCTCCCTCAAACTCACTTTCAGTATCATTGTCGCCCTCCATCACTGCAACAAAACAATACCCAAATAAATAAATAATGATAATTATGGAAACCAAATTTCTTTATCAGAAAAACCCAGTTTTTATAGACATTAAATTATAGTAATAACGGAGCAAGAACTAAACAAAACCCAGAAAAAAAAAAGTGATAAACAGAACAGATGATATACCTTGGTTATCAGAAGCAAAGATGCATTCCTCCATTGAAGGGCAAGTGAAAACTGAAAAACCAAGCCGTTAAATCAACCAAACCGTTTTGCCTCTCCCACACTCAAATAGCCAAGTCGGAGGGTTTAAGAAAGAGAGGGTTTTTGATTTCGGGCGGGCCGGTATTTCTAGTTGGGCTTTATTTGTTTCTTTTAGGTTTTGAAAGGCCCAATGAGATTAATGGAGGAAAATAATCTGGGCCCAATTAAATTTCTTAAATTCTCTCACTTTGTTGCCCCTTTCTTTTTTCTGAAAACAAAATTTTTCAAATTATACGGAAAAGTCGCAAACAACTTTAAATTTAAACATCGAGGACTCATGACAAGTGGTATCAAAATTTACCTAAATTTTCATTGATGTGAAAGTTCTCATATGTGATGCTAGAGTCGAAGTAAATCTAGACCAAAGTGAGTTTCTATCTTCTACGAGTGAAAGAGCCATTTCAATAAATATATTGCAAAATTAGGTGGAGTACAATAAGAGATGAAATAAGTATTGGGTTTGTAAGTAATGGCTTTACTCCACCTAATAAGACGGGTTTTGAATTGAAAATATAAGCTTGTGATATATTTTATTTGAAAATAACTAATTTTGATAATTATTTAAATAATTTGTTTAAAAATAGAACTTCATTTTGTTGTTAGTTTCATTACTAGTTTTTTTTTTTTTTGAAAGGATAAGGTAAAAAGTATATTTAGATACAAATCAAAATATATTTTAAAAAATTAAATTAAAGCTAAATTATTTCTTTTAAAAAATGTGTAGTTTACATTTTAATTGCTTAGAATGGTTTTCGACAATTTTTTTTTATTTTTTTATCAATTTTTCAGCAAGCATGGGTATTAACCCAAAGGAGTTTGCCCAAATAACAAATTCAAGTGGAGTGACTTTTCACAATCATAAATAATTAGTTAACAATTTAAAGAGTCTACAATGAAAAATTAGGATAAAAAACAATTTACAATCACTAGTAAAACCAGTTCCTTACCTAAATTTATTATAATTAAGAACAAATTCATCACAATAAAGATTATTTATTGCAAACTTTATCTTGTATTTAGCACTAAGTTTGAGATTAAATTCGATGATTACGATCGATCCCAATGGCAAAGGGCAAATGGGCTGTCACTAAGCCCAACTCACCACCAAACAGATTACACCCCAAAGCAAACGCCCTTTTGTATATTCTCATTTCAAGACCAAAAATGGAAATAGAGTGTTCGATTTTTTTTTTTTGATCACTTAATTAATTTTAAAAAATAATATTTTGATCACTAAAATTTATAAGTGTGATTAATTTAGTCACTTAGTTATTAAAAAAATAACGGACCGTCTACATAACATTCCATACCGTTATATCTTAATTTAATGATGTATTCACATCAAATGCTTTGTCACATGATCATATTTATTTGGGTAATAAAAAATAAAAATAAAAATAAAATATATTACCACACAGTAGAACTAATGACATGGGCATACCAGCCAATTAAGGTACGATGAGGTGAAAAACCATTTGAGGGTTTCATTATCTTTAAAGTTTAAGTAAACAAAAATAATAAAATTTATAAACGCTAATAATCAAAACGTTACATTTTCAAAGTTGGATGATTAAAATAAAAAAATTTAGAAAGTTAAGTGATTAAAAAATAATTTACTCTTTTTCTAGATTAGTCCAAGAAACTTAACTTTAAACCGTCATTATTTTTTGACCTCAATCATTCGGCTCGAATAGTATTTTATATATATATATATATATTTGGAAAAAAATATTTAAATTTTATTTTTTAAAATAAAAAATTATATATCAATTAATAAATTAAATATTCAGGTACGGCCTGAATAGCATTTTTCCTTTGAATCAAACTAAAAAAATATCAAGGGAATCCATGTGGTCCAAGACGGATAGAAAGACAGAAAGAGAGAGAGAAAATTGGTGCTTAATTGGTGAAGACCAAGCTACAAATGCAGCAGACCAAATCCCGGGGGGACCAGGTTCACAGCCAGATGCATTGCTTACTGGGGGTGAAAGGCAGCATTTGATCAAACAAATTTTACTTGTAAGAATTTAGAGTAGTTGTTGCGTTGCTATCACGCAAGCCCCATAGTTGTTTCGTTCATTCCAGGGAACAATGCCTCGTGAGTCGTGACCCCTACACTCTAGTGAACGACACCAAGGGGCCACCTTTGGGCTCTTCGTAGTCACAACAGTGAAGTATTCAATTGGTATACACCTTCTCAAGTTTCATCCAATATTTCTTGCCAAATTGCCTACCTATTTAAGCTATTGTACAATACTATTACCTACTGTTATATCTACTATTATACCTATTTAAGCTATTGTACAATACTATTACCTACTGTTATATCTACTATTATATCACAGAATACATTGTAGTTAGATGACAAAACATGTTGCACAAGGATGACGTGAATACCTTTTAAGGCTCTTTTAATAAAAAATCTAGCTCAATTGCTAACTACCACGATTCTTAAGTTCACTAATTGGACAGATCAATTTCTCTTTAAAAAAAAAGTTAAAGTAAAACAATTATTTAAAGTAATTGTCTAATCGATCCTTACAAAACAAAAGAAAGCTATGGTCTAGTAGTCTATTTTCTTGATGTTCATTAAAAAGTTTGTAAATTAAATGAAAATCTTGAAGCTTCTAGCACCTACTTAAAGCCAAGCCTTTGTGATCATATTAGTTTGTCTTTAAATTCAATATTCAACTCAAATTATCTTTTGATCATATGCTTTATTGGATGATAAGCACAAAGGGGTCCTAGCAATTGGTATCTAATGTCTCAATCTAACCTAACCCAAAAACAATTTCTTTTAATTAGAACAATCCAAAATAAAAATTCTGGGATGAAAAGCAAAATGTCAAATGCCAATCACATGACTGCAGAACACTCTCCCCACCCCAACTTGCCCTTTTCTATATCCAAAGTTAAACCTTCAATGTTCTCTAGATTTTCATACCTAACACACTAACTTTGTTACCAACTCACCTTTTCAATCTTAAAAACATAATTATAAGTGAAGGAAGATATTTATTTGTCAATTTTTTTTTCTACTAATGTAAAATTCAAGACAACTTCACCTTCATTCATGCTCCCTAATTGTCAAACACCCAAATCCCGAGATATAATAAAAACAACTGAGAGAGAGAGAGAGAGAGAGAGAGGAGTGTATGCTTCTTGACTTCAACACTAGAACTGCTAACCTAATCTGAGCAAAGTTCTAGAAAAGCCATGCTGATATCTAAGCAGACTTTCACAACCTCCATAACCCAAGTGGAGGAGCACCATGACCCAAAACTTTATCAAGGAATGAGATAAGGAAGGGAGGGGGGAGGCCACTTGCCCTAATGGGTGAGTCAACAATTGCAAATCTGTGGGCCAATCCAAAGAAGAAAATTGTTGCTGTCATCAAATTTTAACAAAATACTAAACACCCTTTGTCCGTAGTGGGGCATGTACGGGTGGAGACTGACTCAATATATTCATATATTTTTGGCTGTTTTAAGTAATTTCTTATAAATGAAATGTCAAGGCTTGGACCTGAAACTTGTCCTTTACTCTTTCTCTTTAGGTTTTTGTCTATCTAATTGTGTGTGGTAGCTTGGACTCCACGGGTTTTAACACTTTGAATCTCCAACGTCATTTTGGTCGGTGGTGTGAGTGGGATTTGTTGACTAAACTTTCACGAGAGAAGCAAATGAAGGAAGAAATCTGACAAGAGCATGAAAAAGACTGCAAATATTTAACTTAGTGGTGAGTAGGCATGACTATTTATTACAAGTTATATACTTGTTTCTCTAACATAATATTTCACATCATCACCCTTCAAATTTCCAATGTGATAGAGATCTCTATGGATTGGGTCAAATTAAATTAACAATTCGAATTCACTTGTCTTAATTGTATTGTATAAATATATAACATTAACAATTATATATATAGATATATAAAAATACGTGTGTCAAGATTATAAACATGCATGTATATGAATACATTTATCAAACATTTAACACCACACAATATACTCAATACGTTTATTAAACGGATTATATTAAATTTTATATAACACGACATAATTGATAACTTGTTTAAATGTTTAATACGATTAAAATTAAATTATTTTTTTGTTAATAATTTAATTTTAACATATATACAAATAAATTATAATTTTATTATTTAAATTTAAAATTAAATAAAAGATACTCTAGAAGAATAATAACATCCATGAAGTATGTGAAAAATCCACCAACATAAGCATCAATATCAATATAAAAGAATCATAATAAAAACCAAAATAACATTCATAATCCATTGGCATAATAGAAAACCAAAAATCAAGATTGAAGAGTCTCTCGCCGTTGCAACGTATCATTCCCGTGACACAAAATTTATTTATAAAATAAAAATAATATATTAATCAATTAGATAAAATTGATATGTGTTACTTATATGAGTCACAAACAGTTAGACGGGTTATACAAGTCAGTATGGTAACGTGATTAATTAAACAGGTTATACGGATTGATATTGTAACATAATTAACTTAAATGGGTTTGACACATTTAAGACATCAAATTATTGTGTTTTAAACATATTGACACAATTAATACATGAAAGAAATTATCCTTAGCACAAATTTGCTTAACTCCGTGTTGAACCTGTATCGTGTGTAAAATTACAAAATCTAGACCATATATCTTGTTCACATGTTTAAAACCTAAGCTTGAGTCCATGCCAAACCTACTTAATTAAATTTTATTTGTTATTAAAATATTGAAAAGTAAATTTATTATAATATTTTAAATATATTTAAAATTAAAATTAACCAAAAATAAATATTTATTAGTATTTTATTATCTCGTGTCAAGCACTAGCTGAAAATCCCTACCTGAACTATGGACAAGTCTATTATGTGATTAGCTTGTTAAATTTAATTTTAAGATGTGTACTTAACTTAGAATTAATTGATAATGTAGAGAGATGTTTTTTATATTTATGTTAATTTGTCATATCCAAAATATCTTAAATTTAATTGATGTCAAATTAATTTTTATCAAGTAGTTAACAATTTAAAATACAAGTCTTTAGAACAAAAAAGCAACTTAAAATACAATAGAAGGATAAATATTTGTTCCTTAAATTAAATTTGATATCTACATGGTTTTATTATTTATCCTTTTTTATTTTGAGTGAATTGACTAAATATATAATGGCTCCCTCATTATAAAAAAAGAAGGACTGAATTATATATTCAATACAAAAATACTAAAGTTAGTCACTTTATAAACTAAAAATACTATATAGGTAGAGCTTTAGCAAACAAAATAAAAATTATGGGTATTTTACCATTAGTTGATAAATTGAAAATT
This sequence comes from Theobroma cacao, assembly GCF_053813885.1. NCBI lineage: Eukaryota > Viridiplantae > Streptophyta > Magnoliopsida > Malvales > Malvaceae > Theobroma > Theobroma cacao. Next base: position 14,223,316 of record NC_142645.1, read on the forward strand.
GAAAAAAAAGGGTATTTTCTTAGTCATATTTTAATTTTAAAAATTGAAAAAAGGTATCTTTTTTTTTTGGAATGAAAAAAAGTATCTTCTTAGCCATATTTTAATTTTAAAATTGAAAAAAACTATTTTCTTAGTCATATTTTAATTTTATTGAATTTTTCCACTATACTTTTAATTTTATTAATTTTAAGATGAAAATAAAAAAATGAGAATGCTTCACATTATATTCTATTAATTGCAGATGGCAAATTTTCATTAATTTCATTATTTTATGTCCAAGAATTAAAAAAATTAAAAATATAATGATTAAATTTAATGAAATTAAAAAATCAAATATTTAATTCATTAATTGATATGTAATTTTCTTACTTAAAAAATGGAGTACAAATTTTTTTTTTAATTTTAAAATAAAAAATTAATAAAAATGAATTAATTAAAAAATAAAAGAAAAAGGACAAAAGAATCCTATGCCAGATAAGAGCGTGAGAGGCGCGTTACACGTGGAGGCAGAGACAATTGTCTGTAGTACAGTCATGCTTAGTATTCTGTCACTGTCACTTTTCTTCGGCCTTTTTTTTTTAATTTAATTTCAAAAACTCTTTTTTATTTAAATATTAATCGGAAAACGTGGATTACAGTGATATTTATATAAAAAACTGTAATTAGTATCCCGCACTTCAGATAATATATTAAATCAAAAGTATTTTAATTAAACTTAACAATAATTTAAATTAAAATAAAAATTATGAAAATTAATTTATAAATAAAAAAACTTTATACAAAGGGTGGTAAAGATTGTCTCTTTCTGTATGTTAGAGGTTGTACGGAAAAAAGGAAAGCAGTTGGTGGGGGCCTCGCTGGCGTTGGTGCAATGCTGGAGTTGATGGCACGGCACGGCGGACTCAGTACTCTTCACTCACTTTTTTATTTATTTTGCTTTCTTTCTGTACCAGTGACCGTACGGCGTCGTGGAAAGCCATCCTTGCTGACTATGTGTCTTCTCTTTTACGCAGGATCCTACCCATCATCATCTTTTTCCTTCTCTCTTTCAATCTCTCATCTCTTTAAATATTATTATTGTTATATTTATATAAATGATTGCAACATTCACACCCATACACACGTCTCTGCTTGTCATCCCAATTTTTTTTATTTTATATAAATTAATTTGGCCTTTTCAATTATATATTTTGATCATTGTTTTCGTGTGGCTTGTTTAGTTGTTATCAATATGACTTTTGTGACGGGAAAAAAATGCATTAATCATTAAATTAAATATTTGATTACATATAATTGAATATTTTTACATAATTATATTTTATTTCGGGTATTGTTTGAATAATATTAAATACAATAATATGACAACTTTCATGCGACTAAACTTTAAGTTTAATTGATTATTTAGTCATTCTTATTTATTAATTTTTCTTAACTTAATTCTTGTTAGAAAAAACAAACTTGACTTAATTATATTGGCGCCCTTCACTTTTAATCCTGGCTCCATCCCTAGTGGAGGCCATTTATGTATAAGTAGATGTAACATAATATGCCTTGAAAAAGTGAAAATGTGAAAGTGAATAATAGAGCACTGATTTAAAAGAAAGGAGTAATTGTTGAAGGATTATGGAAAGAGTTCTCACCCAAAAATTTAATTTTCTATATTGTAATTATTGAATTATTATTCATATCAGAACGAAAGGTAATTTTAATGAAACTCATCATGAGAAAATTTGTATATTTTTTATTAATTATTATTACAGATGAATATATTTAGTCAATTTTTATTAAATATTATATGAATTTATATTTGATACATTGATAATATATATAGATATTCTATGACTATTAGCGAACTAAATGCTGCAATTTAATTAATTTGCAACTTTCAAAATTTGGAAGCCTTTAGAAAGAGATATCCTTAGATTTTAGTTAAGAAAAAGTCAATGGGGGTAAAATGGTTGTAGGAAAAGAGATGATGAGATGGGTAAGGGCTTGAGATTTGAACATGCATTTGGAAGTGAAAAAAATCATGAATAGAAAGTACTTAATACTTACTTAATTGTTATTAATATGTTAATAAGTTTGGAGAGTTCATGTGGCATATTTTGATCAATTAATTTATAGGTTGAGGGGTTGTGGGTTGTGATTAAGTTTTTGCTTTTTATTTTTATTTTTTTGGAGAACTGTTGTTAAATTTTCGATGAATGCAGAAAAAAAGGAGTTTTTTTATTAATTGTTTCAAATTATAAATGGTTAAAATTTAAGAATATTTTCTTTCAATAAATATTTAAGGATATTTATTTTTAAGACTTCTAAATTTTACAACTACATAGTTGACCCAAAGAGATTAATTATGTTACTAATTCATACAAAAATTAAATAAAAAATAAACGATAATTGAGAAATAAGATATTTTAAGTATGTTTTCTTTTCCACATATTAAGATAGGGTTTAGTACAAATTCTTTTTTTTTTAACCTCTTTTTCTATTTTGCTTGCTATTTAGAAGCCATCACTTTCTACATTTAGGTTCTGTTTGGAATGAAAGAAATTATTTTCTAAAAAATAATTTCTTCAGTTTTGAGTGTTTGGAAATGAAAGAATGTGTTTTTCATGTAAAATAATTTACAAGTTAACGAGAAAAACATTCGTTGATCAAGTGAAATGTCTTACGCCTTTAAAAAGGCATTTTGTACCCAAAATGTTCTAATACTTTTTGAATATACTTCTTTTGTGACAAACATAAGCTAGACGCAAGCCTATCTCTAATAATCTGCATATCCGAATTATTTCCTTCGCAATACTTAAGTCTTTCATCTAAAACACATCATTGAGTTGTTCTTTTAATGCATCAATGTTTGGCATACTCTTAGCAGCAATGAGCACATCATCTACATAAAACAAAAAATAGATAAATGAATCATTTGGAAGCTTCCTATGATAAACACAATTATTATATAAACTTCTAGTACATTTATGTGCCTCCATGAACTTTTCAATCTGAAGCTAAAATCGTTTATTCCATTGAACTTTTGAATTTCGTACTTTTTGGATAAAGTTGTCATTGCGAAATTCAAATTGACTAAAAACCTTGAAGCTTAGATACCAAATTATTGCGAAAATAACATAATAATCTCAAAATAATCATCTAAGATCTTACATAATCAATAGAATAAAGAAAGAAAAAAAATCAAGCACACCCACAAGAACATAAAAAATATATGTTGTTTAGTATTTTATGACCTATATTTACGAACATAGTGACAAAGAAAGATTTACTAAAAAAAATCATAAGATTACAATAACAATCTCAAACTCATAACCCTTATCCCATTTATACCCAAATCTCTCCTTCTAGATTTGGACACGCACTAAACTTTCTATTGCCGTAATAATATTATTTAACCTTGCATGACCTTTTTATAGGATCTAAAAAATATAACTTTATTTTCTAAGTTAAATTAGATTTACTTTACCATAGTTATTGTTACTTTGTTACTATTGTAAATAGTTAGTTGTTTTTTCTTTCATTTGTAACCTTCATTTTTCCTTTATATAACAACCCTAACAACACTATAAATAACTGGTTCCTTTTGTAAATATTGTCAAAAAGAATACTATTGAAAAATTCCCAAATACATTTCAAATTCTCTGCAAAATTTCTCGATTATTCACATGGTATTAAAGCTTGATCTAGGGTTCTTGATTTGATTTTTGATCTTTTCGTGTTGTTTTCAACATTAATCCATCTTTTATTGCTTTTTTCTTGGTTTATTTGTTGTTTCCACTACTAATTGGTTTGTTTTCTTTTGTGAGAAATAGAGTTAGGGTTCTTTGTTTTCACTTGATTTCTTGAAATATTTATTAAGAATCTCTTGTTCTTTTCTTTATTTTCTTGAAAATTTGTTGTTTCAAAGACTTGATTTGACTATTAATTCGATGGTTGGTTCAGTTGATTTGAGATCTGTGACATTACCTTTCAAAGACCCTGTAATCTCTTTTCTTTGTTCATCACTCAAACCATCATGGTTCGGTTTCAATTACATCGAAGCTTACTTCAACAAATTATTCAACATGGAGTAGGTCTTTTTCTCTTGCTTTGTCTATTTGCAACAAGTTAGGGTTGCAGATGGCTCAATTCCACAACCATTGTGATTGACAAGTTGTATATGCCTTGAGTGCCATGCAATAATTTGATAGCTGCATGGCTTCTTGAATCTTTAACTCAATCAATTGCTTCCATTGTTTTCTACATGAGTACTACAACTTAGATCTAGTAGACTCTTAAAAGAAGGTTTTAATTGCCTAATGATGTCAGGATTTATAATATACAGCACACTCTCAATGGAATTACTCAAGGCAACAAGTCAGTTGACTTGTACTTTACTGAACTCAACTCTATTTGGAAAAAGCTTCAAAATTTTCGTCCTTTACCTAAATGCACTTGTGGAGGTTTTTAGAATTTTGTTAATCAAAATGCTAAAGACAATGTGTTTAGGTTCTTGAATGGATTGAATGTGGGTTTTTCTGCTTTAAGGTCACAGATCATTATGATGTAGCTTTTTCCATTTTTGGATGAGGCATATAATCTTGTCCTTAGAGACTAAAATCAAAGGAATTTTTATGTAATGATTCAGACACTAAGTGAACCTTTTGTTATGTCTGTTGTTACTGATGAAAAACTTAAAAGCAAATATGAAGTTATTTGTTCTCATTGCGAAAAGAAAGGGCACTTGAAAGAGAAATGCTATAGTTTGATTGGTTTTCTTGCAGACTATAACTTTACTAAGAAGAAGTTCACTGGTGATGCTAATAAATGTCATTCTCATTTTATTAATAATGTGGTTTCTATAGTCCAATATGATGAAGTTGCTAATGAAGTCATCAATAGTCCAATTTCTCAACTTAATCTCTCCAAAGATCAAATTCACAAACTCAGGTCATTTATCAATGAGCAACCATCAAATATTGACCATGATACTTCCACAACTTCAAACCCGCAAAATAAAACTACTATGGTGAATCAACTCTGGTAGGTAAAATTTCTAATTGTTCATATTTTTGCAATTACAATCAATGTTCATATCCTCTTCTTAATAATGTTTAGTGTCAGCTTTAAAATGATTATAATTTTGATTTTGACAAAATGATAAAATTTGCTTGAACATTATTTGAATGATCCTTGACAAACTCTTGAAATGGTTTAGCTCTTATACATTTGTTTTTACATGATTACAAGTTTGATTGTTTTAATTGTGTGAATTCTTGAAACTATTGAATTATCATACACTTGTTCTACAAATGTTTACAAGCTTACATAACTGTAGACACTATAAAAATTATAATAAAATTTTATTAATTAAAAATGATAAACAAAAAATGAATGAAAATGATAAAAAAATAATAAAAAATGAAAAAAAGAAAAGAAAAGAGAGGTACGACTGACAAGGTGCGGACGCACCCTGCCATGCGTCACCCTCACCCTGCCAGATGTGAAAAATTCGCGTTTGGCATAGTTGTGGGAGCGTGCCCCCTCTAGAGGCCAAGAACCGAGTATAAAGGGGAGGGGGCACTGTAGTAAAAGGCAGCGGCAACCGAAAACAAACCCAAAAAAAAATCCCTAGGCAGTAAAAAAAATTAAGGAACAAGCAAATCAAATCCCTAGTCTAGCAGCCAAGAAATCCATCCACAAAAAAATATATACAAAAAAAAATCATAAAAAATATACAGAAATAAAATGGGTGCAATGAGAGAGGAAGAACGTTTTTCCTGGAGAGAATTTTTGGTTCGTTTTTAGGGGGTTTCTTGGGTGTCGCCGGATAGAGTGGAGAAACTTTGGGTTAGTTGCCAGCGGGAGGAAGAAGCTGAGAAAGAGAGCTACGGTTCACTGCTGGGCAAAGGAAGACCAGATTTTGGGGTCCTGGTGCTGCTTATAGGGAAGGAAACCCGATTTGGGGCTACCGGTTAGGGAGGATAAGTGAGATCCGGGAAAATGGGGATTTTGGGTCCCATTGTCGGTGGTTATAGAAACAGAGTGTGGCAGCAAAAGGGTAGAGAGCGACGACAGCTTTGAGGGGGAGAGACCCGATCAACAGCCTTGAGGGAGAAAACCCGATCGGCGCCGCTGAAAAGCTGGGAGAGAGAGGTTCAACGCCGCGAAAGGGAGAGCCAAGAGAAGAAATCGCATGTGGGGATTTTGTTGCCGCCGGCGATATGGGTAAGAAAGCTGGTAGAGAAGAAGAAGGGACCGGGTAGAAAAGAGTAGGGGACCTCCAACTGAAAAAAGAAAAAAAAGAAGAAGATTATATAGTCAATAGGCAGAACGATGCCATTTCGCCTGAAGGGAAGCTAATTTTGGGTAAGCCTTAGGCTTTTATTTTATTCAGATATTTTGTGGTGTATGTTGATGTTTTCTAAATTGGAAGATTTGCATAATATAGTTTTATATTAAGGAAGATGAGATAACACATAGAGTATGTTAGTGTGATGGAATGAATTAAAAAGGTTAAGGAAGAAAAATCAGTGAGGTAGGAAATAAAAAATATAAATAATTACAATAAGCAAAAAAAATATTTTAGGAAAATATAAAAAAGATAGAAATTACCATAAGGTTAGATAAAAAACCAAAATATTCACCTGTTATCTAATTATAAAAATGGATACAAAAATGAAATACTCATATGTGGAAATACATGTATATTTAACAACTAGAAATAATAAATAACTTTAGGCAAATGTTGAATATAAAATATATAATGAAATATAATAATAAATATTTAGTGATAGGAATGGGTTTGCTTAAATGGATAATCTACACATAAGGGAATATATGGCTAGATTCAAGATATAGTATAAGATGTAAGAGGGTCGAAATGGGAGACATAATAAACTTCATTAGAGAAATTGATATAGAAAAATTATAAATGGAAATGAATGAAAAAATAAAAAAATTGTGGTAAAACTAAATATGTAATTATCAAAGTATTTAAAGGAGATAGTTTATAAAATAGATATAGCTACAAATAAAGGAATAATGAGAACGAGAGCAAAGAGTAGAATTATTCAATTTTAAAAAGACAAGTAAACAACACGGATGATGGGATGATCGGTCGGGATGCGAGAAGTCGCAATCTCGGGCCAATTTTCCCTAAGTTCAGAATTCGAATTAAGGCTCCACCAGTACGATGGGAGGGCCTCGATTTCGAGATCCCAAAATTTTTTGTAAAAATAAAAAATTAACAACACAAAATCATCAAAAAATAATAAAAAACAAATAATAGATAAAAAGGGAAAAAATGAAAAATAAATAAAATAAAACAATAATGATAATGATTCATATATGTATATAATAAATTTGTGAAAAGGTAATATCCATGACATTAAATAAATAGACAAATAATAAAAACTATTAATGAGGAAAACCCAAAACACTAAATGATTTAAAATCAAGTATTAAATATCTAATGGTATAAGGTATAGATTAATAAATATTATGTAAAAGTAATAAGATAAGAAATATTAAGGAATATATAGGAGAAACTTAGAATATAAAAAAAATAAAATATAGGAGAATAAAAAAATAGAAAATATGATAATATGAAATAAAATGAAAATAATAATTAAATAATAAAAAAATGACAAAAAAATAATAATATAGATAATTGCATTAGCCTAGCATATATATGTTGCATCATGCATATCATTGCATATAAATATTTCTATTTTCAAGTTTAAGCCCCGATGATGGGATCTTCCGAGGATCTTGCGAATGCGGGTATTTCTCAAAAAGTTTCCTAGGTGAAAAGATGTCCTCGGGTCCCATCAGTATGATGGGAGGGCTAGAGAAGCATCTTTAATAAAAGGCTTTTGTCCGAATTAGGTTCATTATGCACGAAAATATTATTTTAAAAGAAAATGTACGATGACCCCGATGACGGGATTCATTTGTCGAATTTATGAAGGCGAATTTCTTGAATAACTCCCTAGGTGAGAGAATACCCCGGATCCCACCAGTATGATGGGCGGATCCGGGATAATATCCTCGATAAAAGGTTATTTGTCCGACATTTTTATTTCACGACATGCATTTCATCTTGCCTCACATTTGCATTCCATTTTAGGTTAAATATGAGATAAAATAAGAGAACAATAACTAAGGAAATATAGTGAACTTAAAAATTAAAGCCTAATAGGATAATCCAAAAAATGGTACCGTTCATAGAACGGGCGTCCCAGGGGTGCTAATCCTTCCTCTGGCGTAACCGTACTCCCAAACTTGGATATAGAAAAACGTAGACCAGTTTAAGATTCTTTTCGGTGGGCTTAAAATTAATTTAAGGCTTCATCGATTAGAATCGAGTCAATAGGTGGCCAATCACACCTAGTAAAAAAAGATTGGTGGCGACTCCTAAGTTTTTAGTGAGTTTTCACTTTCGTCTGGCGGTCGGGTTCCCGGACCTGCACGTTACGACAGCTGGCGACTCCACTAGGGACATTCCGAGAGTTGAACCATTAAATAATAATAGGTTATCCAAGGCTTTAAATAATTCAATGTTTCCTTAGTATTAATGAGTTGTTCTGCATATTTTGTTTGGTGCATTCGTTTATTCCGCATTTATTACTTTATTACTTTTAATAATTGTGGGGATTTAGGATAGAAGGATGTGAGATTGTTACTTCGAACTCGATGTTTTCCTTCACACACACAGCACATTTTGCATTCATGCATAAACCCTCCACCCAAGTTAGATCTTTTTTAGGAGGGAGTTTAGTAGCTACGCTCTCGTGAGGTGATAACCTCCACACGAGCTAGTGAAGACTCCTACTCAAATCGAACCTAGTCCTTTTGAAGCCTGTAATGGGTGAGGACCGAGGTGCCTTACTAGTCCGCGTGGACGACAGTGAGGAACGATTTGGGAACCTTAGCTCTGTTTACAAACCCCGCTCAGCATATAGAATACCGAGAGCAGCTTAACCCTAGGTAGGGCCTTACTCGTGAGGATATACCCTGTAAGTAGGTACACATGAAGGAATCTCTTTCACTCCCTCTATTTTAAATTTCCCTAGGAGATAATAAAATATCGTGGAGTAAATAATATCTAATGACGTTAATAATACCCATGATATCACTTATTATTCTCTCACTATTTTTAACACTCCATTCTTTTTTTTTACCATACTAACTTAAGTTTATTTTGCTTGTCATGTGCATTTTACATGTTCATTCGCATACATCGTAATTGCATATAGGAGAAATATTGGCTACACAACATCGAACTTAAGAGATCCCGGTTACATCCATGGCATCGTCATCAGCAAGTCCACTCAACATATACAAAAATGACTATGAGATAGAGTTACAGATAGGGCAGATTCAACAAGAAAGAGGAGACTATTTGAGCCAAGGTCATATCTCAACTTTACCCGAGAGAGTTCACCTGGACCTTCAGCAAAATGACATCACAGAGATTATAGGAATTTGGGAACAATGGAGACGTGCTCGTCGAGACAACTTTCAGAGCAAGTATGGACACATTACATGGCTCCTATATGTACCTGTTGATGACCAGATGCTCCGAGCCATCGTCCAGTTTTGGGATCCTTCATATCGTTGCTTTGTGTTTAACAAGGTGGATATGACCCATACCATAGAAGAGTACTCCTCTCTACTCCGGATAGATCACATGCAGCCTGACAAGATCTATTGGAGGGCCTAGAAGATGGGACACCGACGAAAGTTGGCCAAGTTGCTAGGAATGACTACGGGAGAAGTGGATCAGCATCTGAAGAAGAAAGGAGACACAGAATGCCTATTGTGGAGTTTCTTGAACGGACATATTAAAAAACACATGGAGGATGAACAAGGTCTCTTAGCTTTCGAGATGGCAATCTATGGCTTAGTGGTCTTCCCGAAGGTTTTAGGTCATGTGGAGGTATCAGTCATAGACTTCTTCGATCAGGTGACAAGGAGCATCAACCCGGCCCCATCCATCTTGGCTAAAACCTTCAGATCCTTGAATTTCTGTTGGCTCAAAGGCAAGGGATGATTCATCGGATGCGCCTAACTCTTAACCATATGGATCAAAATCCACTTCGAATGCAAAGAGAGCAAATTTTGGAAGCCTTATCTGTCTGCGAGTTGTCCTATCCTTGAGTTCTACGAAAGTGAATGGCCCGACTGCAAGAGGAAAGAAGAGTGGGTCGCGAGGCTCCGGAGGTTAATGAGCGTTGAAGTGACTTGGAAAGCTCCATGGATGCCGTGAATACAAGTGATGTATAAATGCGGGGACAAGCCGTGGGTACCACTGATGGGACCATAGGGAGCCATTAGCTATGCACCGATAATGGTATGGAGATAGTTCGAGTCTGAGCAATTCGTGCCCATGACTCACCAGCTCAACCAGTTAAAGTTTACATATGAAGAGCCGAAAACGCTAAAGAAAATTGAGAAAATTGCACAAGACTGGAAGAAAATGTGCCAAGTGAATCAAAGGAGGTTTACCAATGAAGTCACCACAGGATATGATACTTGGCTTGACCAAAGGGTGAAAGATGTCGTATGCCCCTCGAAAAATCCATTGAAACATCCCATAAACCCAGAACCTTAAGATGTCCTGCTAGAAAGTGAGTTAACAAGAAGGAGACTTGAAAAGGAGATGATGAATATGAAACGAAGACATGAGGATGAGTTAGAAGAAGTGAAGAAAGAGATGGCAAGAAAGGTATGGATGGCTTTGGAGAAGCGAGATGAGTGGCGAAGCAAGTTTGAGGAAACAAACGTAGCAAATTCTTCTCTAATAGCTAGAATGCAAGAAATCCAAAGTGTCAACAACACTTTGCAGCACAAGGTACGAAAACAAGAACAAACTATCCAAGAGTTGAAAAATGACTGCGGCTTGATGGAAACTGCCATGGAGGGCTACAAAACACAACATGAAGTAGTAAGGCAAGAGTATTTCCAGCTGAGGGAGAGAAATAATTCGTGCACACAAAGCCTTCAAAGGAAATAAGACGAAATGTGATGGATACTGAGACAGATAAGAGAAGTGGCATTTAGAGCGTGAGTGATGGCAGACAAGACCGAAGAACTCAGGTGAGATATTCTTTCGAGGGATGAATTGAGTGAACGGTTGATCGATCACCTCAGGATGGTTAGGGACCAATATGACCAAGTTGGTTTTTCCTTTTGGTAGTTATTTAATGGTTTTAGACAATGATGTAATCTGATATTTCAGTTTTATGGATGTGGATTTTCTTATGGTAAATGTTGAATGGCCAATATTTTTCCTATTTTTCTTCTCAATACATTTCATTCGCATCATAATTGCATGATTTAAATAAGAAATAATATTCAATGTTTTTGAATAAAATTCTAACTCACACATAAAGCCTGATCAGCCAGATCATAACAAAATTCCAGAGAAATAAACCCTACACAGATACAACACAAAAGCTCGCTCTAAGATCATGGGGGACGAACACTCGGAGAGAATGGACAAGATTGAGAAGAAGTAAGAAGAGATCATGGGTCAGTTGTCACAGATTTTGGAGTTGATGTCGATAGATAAAGGGAAGAGAGTGGCGGGGAGTTTTGGTGTGCCGGAAGATGTTCAACAGACAGAAGCCAATATAGACCCCATATATCCACTAGTATTCACACCACCATTGACAAGGAATGCGTCTATCCCCATGCCATCGATGGGTCAATATCCGTTTTTTGAGATGCCAATGCCTATAGGGCCACCACCGACTTATGCCCAACAGAGGCCAATTGGAGGGGTAAGTCCTTCAGATCCCATCTCTGTACATGATCTGGATGATCCGAAGGAACAAGAGAACCTCAAGTGTGGATCCGTTGAATCGAAGGACAATCCCGATACCCACAAGAAATTTGACCTTTTGGATGAGAGACTATGCATGATAGAAAGAATGGGAATGTATTATTCTATGGATGCAATCGAACTCTGCCTTGTTCCAGATGTGGTTATACCCCCAAAATTCAAAGTTTCAGACTCTAAAAAGTATGATGGAACCAAGTGCCCAGTCACACACATCACCATGTATTGCAGAAGGATGGCTGCATATGCCCATGATGACAAGTTCTTGATACATTGCTTCCAAGATAGCCTCACTGGTGCTGCAGCAAAGTGTTACATCCAACTGGATCACAATTAAATCCACACGTGGAAGGACCTTGCTCGGGCATTTGTAGCTCAGTATAAGCATGTTACAGATATGGCTCCGGATCACCTTTCTTTACAAAACATGGAGAAGAAACCCACTGAAAGCTTCAAAGAATATGCTCAAAGATGGAGGAATGTGGCTTCTTAAGTTCAGCCACCATTGACTGAGAAAGAGACCATTACAATGTTCATTAACACCTTGCAGGCCCCTTATTATGAACGATTGGTCGGTAGCACCACAAAGAACTTCGCTGATATGGTGATTTCAGGAGAGATGATAGAAACTACCATTAAGCAAGGGAAGATAGAAGGAGGTGATACGACAAACACAAAAAAAAAGGAGAACTTTTAAGAAGAAGGAAGGAGAAGCCTAAGCCATCAGTTTGGGACAACCCCAAGGAGGAAGTTACAACCCTTACCAACCATATCCACCATACCCCTATTACCCAGTTGTGAACAACACTTCACAAAGCCCATACCTATATCCACCCATGCCAAATGCCTTTTCTAACTTGTACCCATATGCTCCCATTCAATGGACACCTTACCCCATAAATATTCACCCACCTACTTTCACACTCGTTACAACTTCAACCACACAACAAATAACACCTTCAAACAACAATACTGCCGATGAATTAAGAGGATGGCGAAACAAGCAAGAGAAAGTACAGTTTGACCCAATCCCAATCCCATATGCTGAACTCTTCACTTAGTTAGTTGCAACCAATTTGGTGGCACCTTTATACATAGAGCCATTAAAACCTCCATTCTCGAGATGGTATGACGCTTCTGCCCATTGTGATTATCATTATGGAGTCGAAGGTCACTCGATCGAGAATTGTACAACATTTAAACATAAGGTACAAGGGTTGATCAAGGCAGAAATCCTGAACTTTGAAAAGAAGTCGGAACAGAATGTTAACAACAACCCATTGCCAAATCATGTTGGGCCAGGGGTAAATGCGATTAAAGGGGGGATGTATGTTAAAAGGAACATTCAGAAAGTAGAAACCCCCATGGAGAAAGTGTTTGAAGCCTTGGTAAAGGTCGATATGCTCGAGGTTTGGCCAGAATGTCTTGACGTGAATAATTCGGGAGATATCCAAGGACCATACTACTTATATCACAAATGATGTATGGGGCATTTAATTCAAGATTGTAGTTCTTTCCAAAAAGAAGTGCAAAGGATGATGAACGAATGAAGGATTAAATTCTACGTAGAAGCCTCAATGCCATCAGTAAACATGATGGCCAAAGATTTCACTCACCCAATGAAGATAAAACCTTTAACCATCTTCTATGAACCAAAAAGAGAGTCTGTGGAAGACAAAACCCATGCCAAAATGACCATCGAAGTCCCTAAACCTTTCCCCTATAAAAATGACAAAGCTTTCCCATGGAACTATAATTGCAATATACAAATTTCAAATGCGGGGAAATGGATAGCCGAATCTCAAGATAATGCTGCAAATATAACTGGTGTTGGGGGAATTACCCGCAGCGGACGTTGCTATACACCGGAGGCATTGGAGAATCTCAGGAAGGAGAAGGGAAAAGAAAAAGAGCAAAATCTGAGATAAGAAAAGGTGCAATCTCAGGAATCGACAAATGGCTCAAAAGGACCGGTAACGAAAAAAGAAGTTGCAGAGTTCCTCAAGTTCATCAAACACAGTGAATATAATGTGGTCGAGCAATTGAACAGGTTACCTACTCATATCTCATTGTTATCATTGCTCCTCAGCTCGGAACCACATAGGAATTCTTTGATGAGGATTCTGAACCAAGCATATATGGATCACGACATTTCAGTTGAAAATTTGGACTACATCATTGAGAACATTTCAATGGGTAATATAATATCCTTTAGCGATGAAGAAATCCCTTTTGGAGGTAGGAGAAACTACAAAGCCTTGCATATCACTACCAAGTGTAAAGGCTGTACCGATGCAAAAGTGTTGCTTGATAACGGATCGTTTTTGAATGTGATGCTCATGAGGACCTTGGCCCGCTTACCCATCGACATGTCTTACATGAGAAAGAGCCAGATGATTGTGAGAGCCTTTGATGGGACAATGAGAGAAATAGTAGGGGACATTGAGATACCGATAAAAATCGATTCGTGTACTTTTACCATTGAATTCCAGGTTATGGATATCGCTCTTTCGTACAATTATTTGTTGGGAAGACCTTGGATCCACATGGCTAGGGCCATGCCTTAATCGCTTCACCAAAAGGTCAAGTTCATCGTGGACGGGAAGATTATATGTGTTAACGGGGAAGAGAATTTACTTATAAGCAAGCCAACGGATACTTCTTACGTGGAGGCGACGGAAGAAGTGCCTGAATGTTCCTCTCGATCCTTCGAGTTTGTTAATACCACATATGTTGGAGAAATAACCACACCACCTATTCCAAGACTTTCTAAAACCACCGAGATGACTGTCAGTCAGATAGTAGGGAAAGGATACCGAGCGGGGGTAAGACTGGGAAGAGAACTGCAAGGCATTAGAAGGCCCATACGTGCTACCAAAAATGAAGAAAGGTTTGGCCTAGGGTATAAGCCGACTAAGAAGGAAAGAGAAGAAATGATAGCCGAAAGAAGAAGGGAAAGGTTGGCTCGCTTTAAGGGGCATGAGTTGAAAAACCATAGAATGACATATCCTCATCTCTACGAGACATTTTGATCTGGAAGCTGCATCTTTCCTGAATCACTCACCGTTGGAAGCTGAGAATCAGTGTCGGCATTAGGGGAAGCCTTTTCTGATTTATCAATATGCGTAACAGAGGAAAGTGAAGAGTAGCCAGGAAATGTGGATGGGATTCCTACTACATACCTTGGGCCACCGAAGTTGAAGTTGAGCAGTTGGACCACCATGAGTTTACCAGTCACTTGTGATTCAATTTCAAAGTAATGCAAACTAAACATCCATGCTTATGCCTAAGAGCATTGGAAATTTTATGTATCAAGCTTTTATCATTTATCATTTTAATAAAATGACATGTGTAGTGCATTTCTCATATCTCCTCTCATGATTCACCATTTCCATTATTGTCATTTCATTTCTTTACTCCAACTGTTTGTGTTTACGATAGCTCTATATCCTTCAATTCCCTTTGTCTGCCAAGGTTCCAAGTAATGAATGCGAAGATGGTAATGACAGTAGTTTTGAGGTTAATTTTGAAAAAGGTATAAGTGTCAGTGAACTTGACGATACAGAAAATGTGGAGGATTATGATTTAACTCCGGACTTGTTAAGACTAGTAGAATAGGAGGGGAGACAAATTGTCCCACATTAAGAGACACTTGAAACAATTAATTTGGGAGATGAAGATAATAAGAAAGAAATTAGAATTGGTACTATGTTGGTGCCATCTGAAAAAGAAAAGTTAATAAAGCTACTTCATGAATATGTAGATATATTTGCATGGTCCTATCAAGATATGCCAGGTCTTAGTACAGACATTGTAGCCCATAAATTGCTTTTGAAACCTAAATGCAAACCAATTAAGCAAAAGTTGAGAAGGATGAAACTTGAAATGCTGTTAAAAATTAAGGAAAAGGTGAAAAAACAGTTCGACGCAGGATTCTTGGAAGTAGCTAAGTACCCCGAATGGGTTGCAAATATTGTCCCAGTGCCTAAGAAAGATGGAAAAGTGAGAATGTGTGTGGACTATCAAGATTTGAATAGAGCAAGCCCAAAAGATAATTTTTCTCTACCTTACATTGACACCCTTGTTGATAATACTGCTTGTCATTCCATGTTTTCCTTTATGGATGGGTTTTCAGGGTATAACCAAATTAAGATGGCACCAGAGGATAGAGAAAAAACTACCTTCATAACTATGTGGGGGACCTTTTGTTATAAGGTAATGCTATTTGGTTTGAAGAATGCCAGGGTAACTTATCAGCGGGTCATGGTGACTCTCTTCCATGATATGATGCACAGAGAGGTCGAGGTGTATGTGGATGATATGATTGTAAAAGCTCGCAAAACAGAAGACCATGCGACCAATCTTGAAAGGTTGTTTAAGAGGTTACGGAAGTTTCAGCTCAGATTAAATCCGACAAAGTGCACTTTTGGAGTCACTTCTGGAAAGTTACTTGGCTTTATAGTCAGTGAAAAAGGAACAGAAGTTGACCCGGATAAGGTTCAAGCAATCCGTGATTTGCCTCCTCTCAAAACGTAGAAAGAAGTTAGAAGATTCTTGGGAAGGTTGAATTATATAGCCCGGTTCATATCACAACTCACACTCAAATGTGACCCAATCTTCAAGCTCATTTGCAAGCACAATCCTGGGGCATGGAATGAGGAGTGCCAAGTTACTTTTGACAAGGTTAAAGAATATCTGTTGAGTCTACCAGTGTTGGTACCACCTGTGGCGGGGAGACCCCTTCTTTTGTATCTGACAGTAAATGAAGGATCCATGGGATGTGTGTTGGGGCAACATGATGAGGCTGGTAAGAAAGAAAGAGCAGTTTACTACTTGAGTAAAAAGTTCACTGAGTACGAGTCTAAGTATTCCTAGTTGGACAAGATGTGTTGTGCTTTAGCATGGATGACGCATCGACTAAGGCAGTATATGCTATATCATACCACTTGGCTCATTGTGAAGTTAGATCCTATCAAATACATCTTCGAGAAACCATCCTTATTAGGTAGGGTGACAAGATGGCAAGTGTTGTTGTCTGAATATGATATTGTATATGTGTCCCAAAAAGCTATCAAAGGAAGTGCAGTCACTGATTTTCTGGTAGAAAGGGTGGAGTAGGATTATGAACCAATGGAGTTTGAGTTCCTAGATGAAGACCTGATGTCGGTTTGCAAACAAGTGAGGAAGAATCAGAGGAGAAAGATAATTGGAAGATGTTTTTCAATGGAGCTTCGAATGCCTTGGGGCATGGCATAGGGGTCGTGGTAGTGTCACCAGAAGGAGATCATTATCCCGTCATAGCTAAACTCAACTTCTATTGCACCAATAATGTGGCTGAATATGAAGCTTGTGTCATGGGTCTTCAGGCAGCAATCGAGAGGAAAATTCACATTTTGAAAGTATATGGGGATTTTGCTTTGGTTATTTATCAGTTGCGAGGAGAATGGGAAACACTTGACTTGAAGTTAATTTGCTATCATAAGTATGTTTCAAAGCTGATTGAAAATTTTAATAAGATTTGCTTCACCCATTTACCCCAGGAGGAGAACCAAATGGCCGATGCATTAGCTACGCTGACGGCAGTGTTCAAAATTGGTACCGATGTCAAGATTCAACCCATCATGATTAATCTTTGAGAGTGCCCCACACACTGCTCCAGTGTAGAGGAAGAAATAGACAGGAAATCGTGGTACCATGATATTGTGCATTATCTCAAGTTTTAGTAATATCCGGAGCAAAGCTCAGAAAATGATAAGAAAACCATTAGAAGGTTGGCAATGAATTTCTTCTTGGATGGGGACATCTTATACAAGAGAAGTAGGGATCAAGTGCTTTTGAGATATGTGGATTCAGCAGAAGCTCAAAGAATAGTTGAGGAAGTTCACGAAGGAATTTGTAGGGCACATGCAAGTGGGCATATGTTGGCAAGATAGGTCATGAAAGCACGGTATTACTGGCTCACGTTGGAAACGGATTGTATAGATTTCGCTCGAAAGTGACACAAGTGTCAGATATACACAGACAGAATCCACACTCCTGCAAATTCACTGCAAGTATTGACATCACCATGGCCATTCTCAATGTGGGGCATGGATGTGATTGGGTTAATAACCCCGAAGGCATCAATTAGGAATCGGTTTATTCTGGTGGTAATTGACTACTTCACTAAGTGGGTAGAAGTAGCATCTTATGCCAATGTGACCCAGAAAGTGGTATGTAAGTTCATCCAAAAAGAAATAATATGCTGTTATGGTCTCTCGGAAAGGATCATCACAGATAACGCTAGTAACCTCAATGGTTCGATGATGAAAGAGGTTTGTGCCAAGTTCAAGATCAAGCATCACAACTCAACGCCTTATCGCCCAAAAATGAATGGAGCGGTAGAAGCAGCCAACAATAACATCAAAAGGATAATTGAAAAGATGACAGATGTATACAAAGATTGGCATGAGAAGTTACCCTTTGCTTTGCATGCTTATCGCACAATAGTCTGAACTTTCACGGGAGCTACGCCGTTCTCTTTGGTGTATGGGATGAAAGCAGTTTTGCTAATTGAAGTAGAAATCCCTTCCCTAAGGGTCCTTAAAGAAGTACAGTTGGAAGAAGCCAAATGGGTTAATGCTCGTTATGAGCAATTGAATCTCATAGAAGAAAAAAGGTTGACGGCACTTTGCCATGGCAGTTATATCAAAAGAGAATGATAAGGGCATATGGCAAGAAGGCACATCCTCGACAGTTCCAAGAATGAGAGTTAGTATTGAAAAGAATTCTCCCGAACCAGTAGGATAGTCGCAGGAAATGGACGCCGAATAGGGAAGGACCATTTGTGGTGAGGAAAGCTTTTTCAAGAGAAGTACTAATTTGGCAGAGATGGACGGAAGGGAGTTTTCCAACTTAGTGAATGCTGATGCTGTCAAGAAATATTTTACGTAAAAAAAACAACAAAAAAAAGAGAAAAAAATTAATTAAAAAAAATTCAAGTTGAAAACCTGAAAATGCGGCTTGAATCTGGGAGATGTGTTTAAGGCGAAAAACCGAAAGGGCAATCTAGACACAAAGGAGGTCCAAGTACTACAAGGGCTTAACACAGAATGGGTGAAAATCATGATCAGAGATGTTCAGACAAAAGACAAAGGAGCTGACGCTTGTGCCTACTTTGAGATAAAATTTCAAAGCTACTGTCAATATCTATCGGAACAATCATTAAGAAAAAACTGCATCCCTTTTGTATTAATTGGTTTTCCCCTGTTCCTTGTCATTATGCCTGATTGTAGAAACTTCCATTTTTTCTAATGAAAAATAGCCTTTCTGCTCCCAACATTGTCATCATTTCCATTCTGTCAAGAGAAGAGATATGAGTACATTGTATTGCATTTGTCATAAAATTGGAATGATATTTAATAAAGAACATGATAAATAAAGAAATGTTTGCAGTATTTTGAAAAAGGATCATAATTGACGGGGAATGAAATGGAGTCTGGTAATATAAAAAAGAAAGAGAAAAAACTAAGAAAATAGAGAAAGAAATGGAAATAGCAACAGAATGGAGAATAGTAAAAATGTGAAGAATGATTGGACCATGCATATGATAGAGGAAGAAAACAGTTGTGAGCAATGAATTGGCGAAGACGAGAGATCGGAAGCGTGATCGGTTCATCCCCCATTGATCAAAGAGAAGGCTCTAAAACACCTAAAAAAGAAAACTAATGAAGATGATTAGGATATTTAAATTGCCATGTTCAAAGTTTTAAAACAACTGTAAAATAGGGAAATTCATTTTTAAAGTCGTAGAACCTCAGATGAGGAATTGATTATTTTTCACCATTTCAAAAAAGAAAAAAGGTTTCGTTACCTCAGTTTTGAGGAGTTCATTTTTAAAAGTTTCGGTACCTCAGCTTTGAGGAGTTCATTTTAAAAGTTTCGTTGCCTCAGCTTTGAGGAGTTCATTTTTAAAAGTTTCATTGCCTCGGCTTTGAGCAGTTCATTTTTAAAAGTTTCATTGCCTCAGCTTTGAGGAGTTCATTTTTAAAAGTTTTGTTACCTCAACTTTGAGGAGTCACATTTTAAAAGTCTCGTTGCCTCAGCTTTGAGGAGTTCATTTTTAAAAGTCTCGTTGCCTCAGCTTTGAGGAATTCATTTTTTAAAATTTTTGTTGCCTCAGCTTTGAGGAGTTCATTTTTAGAAGTTTCGTTGCCTCAGCTTTGAGGAGTTCATTTTTAAAGTCTCGTTGCCTCAGTTTTGAGGAGTTCATTTTTAAAGTCTTGTTGCCTCAGTTTTGAGGAGTTCATTTTAAAAGTTCGTTGCCTCAGCTTTAAGGAGTTCATTTTTAAAAGTGGCATTACCTCAGCTTTGAGAAGTTTATTTTTAAAAGTTTCGTTGCCCCAGTTTTGAGGAGTTCATTTTTAAAAGTCTCGTTGCCTCAATTTTGAGGAGTTTATTTTAAAAGTTCATTGCCTCAGCTTTAAGGAGTTCATTTTTAGAAGTTTCATTGCCTTAGCTTTGGGGAGTTTCATTTTTTTAAAAAAAATTTCGTAGCCTCAATTTTGAGGAGTTCATTTTTAAAGTTTTGTTGCCTCAAATTTGAGAAGTCTCATTTAAAAAAAAAACAAAAACAAAAAAAAAAAACTTGGTAAAAGAATTAAAGAATTAGTCAAATACAGTGTCTACGTCTTTGCACTATTTCGGATTTTCTAAATGCGCAAAGAGGGGCAACTGTAGACACTATAAAAATTATTATAAAATTTTACTAATTAAAAATCATAAACAAAAAATGAATGAAAATGACAAAAAAATAATAAAGAAAAAATGAAAAAAAAAAGAGAGGTACGACTGACAGGGTGCGGACGCACCCTGCCAGGAGCCACCCTCACCCTGCTAGACTCGAAAAATTCTCGTCTGGCAGATTAGTGGGAGCATGCCCCCTCCAGAGGCCAAGAACCGAGTATAAAGGGGAAGGGGCACTGTAGCAAAAGGCAACGGCAACCAAAAACAATCCCAAAAAAAAATCCCTAGGCAGCCAAAAAAAATTAAGGAACAAGCAAATCAAATCCCTAGTCTAGCAGCCAAGAAATCCATCCACAAAAAAATATATACAAAAAAAAATCAAAGAAAATATACAGAAACAAAATGGGTGTAGTGAGAGAGGAAGAATGTTTTTCCTGGGGAGAATTTTTGGTTCGTTTTTAAGGGGTTTCTTGGGTGTCGCCGAATAGAGTGGAGAAACTTTGGGTTAGCTACCAACGGGAGATAGGAGCTGAGAAAGAGAGCTGCAGTTCACTGCTGGGCAAAGAAAGACCAGATTTCAGGGTCCTGGTGCTGCCTATAGGGAAAGAAACTCAATTTGGGGCTACCGGTTAGGGAGGATAAGTGAGATCCGGCGAAAGGGGGATTTTGGGTCCCATTACCGGTAGTTGTAGAAACAGAGTGTGGCAACAAAAGGGAAGAGAGCGGCGACAGCTTTGAGGGAGAGAGACCCAATCTACAGCCTTGAGGGAGGAGGCCCGATCGACGTCGCGGAAGGGAGAGCCAAGAGAAAAAGCCGCAGGTGGGGATTTTGTTGCCGCCGGCGATGTGGGTAAGAAAGCTGGTAGAGAAGAAGAAGAAGGGAACGGGTATAAAAGAGTAGGGGAGCTCCAGCTGCAAAAGGAAAAAAAAGGAAGAATATTATATAGTCAATATGCAGAACGACGCCGTTTCGCCTGAAGGGAAGCTAATTTTGGGTAAGCCTTAGGCTTTTATTTTATTCAGATATTTTGTGGTGTATGTTGATGTTTTTTAAATTGGAAGATTTGCATAATATAGTTTTATATTAAGGAAGATGAGATAACACATAGAGTATGTTAGTGTGATGGAATGAATTAAAAAGGTTAAGGAAGAAACATCAATGAGGTAGGAAATAAAAAATATAAATAATTACAATAAGCAAAAAAAATATTTTAGGAAAATATAGAAAAAATAGAAATTACCATAAGGTTAGATAAAAAACCAAAATATTTACCTATTATCTAATTATAAAAATGGATACAAAAATGAAATACTCATATGTGGAAATACATGTATATTTAACAACTAGAAATAATAAATAACTTTAGGCAAATGTTGAATATAAAATATATAATGAAATATAATAATAAATATTTAGTGATAGGAATGGGTTTGCTTAAATGGATAATCTACACATAAGGGAATATGTGGCTAGATTCAAGATATAGTATAAGATGTAAGAGGGTCGAAATGGGAGACATAATAAACTTCATTAGAGAAATTGATATAGAAAAATTATGAATGGAAATGAATGAAAAAATAAAAAAAAATTGTGGTAAAATTAAATATGTAATTATCAAAGTATTTAAAGGAGATAGTTTATAAAATAGATATAGCTACAAATAAAGGAATAATGAGAACGAGAGCAAAGAGAAGAATTATTCAATTTTAAAAAGATAAGTAAATAATACCGATGATGGGATGATCGGTCGGGATGCGAGATGTTGTAATCTCGGGCTAATTTTTCCTAGGTTCGAAATTCGAATTAAGGCTCCACCAGTACGATGGGAAGGCCTCGATTTCGAGATCCCGAAATTTTTTGTAAAAATAAAAAATTAACAACACAAAATCATCAAAAAATAATAAATAAACAAATAATAAATAAAAAGGGAAAAATGAAAAATAAATAAAATAAAACAATAATGATAATGATTCAGATATGTATATAATAAATTTGTGTAAAGGTAATATCCATGACATTAAATAAATAGACAAATAATAAAAACTATTAATGAGGAAAACCCAAAACACTAAATGATTTAAAATCAAGTATTAAATATCTAATGGTATAAGGTATAGATTAATAAATATTATTTAAAAATAATAAGATAAGAAATATCAAGGAATATATAGGAGAAACTTAGAATATAAAAAAAATAAAATATAAGAGAATAAAAAAATAGAAAATACGATAATATGAAATAAAATGAAAATAATAATTAAATAATAAAAAATGACAAAAAAATAGTAAAATAGATAATTGCATTAGCCTAGCATATATATATTGCATCATGCATATCATTGCATATAAATATTTCTGTTTTCGAGTTTAAGCCCTGATGATGGGATCTTCCGAGGATCTTGCGAAGGCGGATATTTCTCGAAAAGTTTTCTAGGTGAAAAGATGTCCTCGAGTCCCACTAGTATGATGGGAGGGCTCGAGAAGCATATTTAATAAAAGGCTTTTGCCCGAATTAGGTTCATAATGCACGAAAATATTATTTTAAAAGAAAACATACAATGACCCCGATGACGGGATTTATTCGTCGAATTTGTGAAGGTGAATTTCTCGAATAATTCCCTAGGTGAGAGAATACCCCGGATCCCACCAGTATGATAGGCAGATCCAGGAAAATATCCTCGATAAAAGGTTATTTGTCCGACATTTTTATCTCACGATATGCATTTCATCTTGCCTCACATTTGCATTCCATTTTAGGTTAAATATGAGATAAAATAAGAGAACAATAACTAAGCAAATATAGTGAACTTAAAAATTAAAGCCTAATAGGATAATCTAAAAAATAGTACCGTTCATGGAACGGGCGTCCCGGGGGTGCTAATCTTTCCCCGGGCGTAACCGTACTCCCGAACTTAGATTTAGAAAAACGTAGACTAGTTTAAAGTTCTTTTCCGTGGGCTTAAAATTAATTTAAGGCTTCATCGATTAGAATGGAGTCAGTAGGTTGCCAATCACACCTAGTAAAAAAAGATTGGTGGTGACTCCTAAGTTTTTAGTGAGTTTTCACTCGCGTCTGGCGATCGGGTTCCCAAACCCGCACGTTACGACAATAACTTAATTGTATGAGTGTTAAATTTGCTAGAAAGATTTCTATTTGTGATCCCTTTAACATTCATTTTTGAGAAGTTGAAGTTGGAAGATGGGTTCACAAGTGTTGAAGCTTATCTCAAGGCATTCAAAGATGGTTGATCTTCACAACACCAAGGTTGTTTTCAAGCCATGAAATTCACTCTCAACATTTGATCACAAGAAAGATATGACCAAAGCTATGTGCTAAAATGTCAAGGAATCTTGAAGAAACAAAGTTTCAATCGATCCTAGAGCAAGGCAAGTCAATCCTATGCAAGAACGGGTGAGAAAACTTTAAAAAGACATAGTCATAGTTGACCCCATAAATGATAAAACACATAAATCAAGTCCAAAACAAAGCTAAAGGGAATAATCTATGCTAGGCCGATATCCCTAGCCTAACTAATAGAATTCACAAATCCCATACTATATGGATTTTGTTGATTTCTCTTTTGCTTTATACCCCATCAAATCACATTTGATTTAGCCTAATAATTAATTGGATTAAGCCTCTATAAAATCAATTAGATCACATTTAAATGAACTTAAATTAATTTTGACAATTTACTTTATGTGTGTGACTCATTAGGTTTCTAATTATATTGGCAATGAGTATAATTGTAATCCTAAATTATATTTAGAATTAGATAAATAAAATCTCTATTTAATTAATCCTCAATTCTCTAATTGATAAATCCACACTCATAGACTAAGCAACACATCATGGCCTTCAATTATTAAAAAGGTCAATGTGGTTTGACTAACCTATTCAGTGCACAGATTCTTGGTGTAATTCAATCACATCATGATGTATCTTGAAATGAGTAAAAAGCATGGTATAGTGTCTACTATTTATGTCTTTCCATGTTGTCTATTGATATTTGTTGTTTGCCCTTGAAGATTTCATGGAAACTCACTTTTCTTGAACCCTTAAATTACCTTGGCTAACTATTTGTTTGAGAGCAAATATAAAACAACTAGCCTATAAGATACATCCCATCCCATATCACTTTGGATGATGATTCCTTTCTAGACAATTTGTCAAGCCCTACTCTATTATATACTTGTCATGTCATTCATGTGCTTGATAGAATGTTTGCATAAGTGAATGTATCAAAAAATCGTTAAAAGTCGGTATTGTACCCAATGGTACAATTAAGTTGATTAAAGCATCGAATTAGTCCAAATAGAGATTTTAAGATGCATTTGAGAGATATTGAACCTTAAAATGTCTTAATATGATGATTCAAAATTCGAGGATTGATTTGGAGTTAATTCAAAAATTTTCATAACGTATGGGCAAAATGGTCATTTTGCCACCCAAGGGTAAAATAGGAATTTTGGATGATATTTTGACTAAATTTGATTAATTAGAGCATTATTTGAATTTGAGAAGTGAAAATTTTCAATTTCGACATTTTTCAGAACATAAGGGCAAAACGGTCATTTTACGTGTCCACGGGGACGTAATTGGAATTTTTAAAATTTTACACCACCATGACACTTGTCAAACCCATGAATTTCACCCATTATTTTTTTAAGTGAGAGATTATATGTGGTGGGAATGAAATGCTTAATTGTTAAGTTTTAAGCATGGACCAATTACATGATGACACGTGGTAAATTTTAATCTATTTATAATTTCCTTAAAAAAACCAGCACGTACTCCTCCCAAATCACTCTTATGGCCGGCCAAGCAAGGGAACAAAAAGAAAAAGAGAAGAACAAACCCTAGGAAGGAAAAATTCAAGAGAAATTGTTGGATTTCAAGGAATCAAGCAAGTAAAGGTAAGATTTTTTAATTTTAGCTTGTGATCTACCTTTCCCATGCATTCTTTTTCATTCTCCATGGCTGCAATTCAAATTTTCAAGAGGGAACCTTTACTGGCCAAATCTAGAGAGAGAAGTTGTGGTGATGAATTTTGCTAGATTTCATAATATCCTAGTGTTTTTAGTCATTTTGTGATGTTTTGAAGGAAAAACAAGCAAGAAAATCACATGTTCTTCAACCACCCTCATTTGGCTGAATTTTCTATATGGCATGTTGATGATGGATTTGGTTGTGTTTCATGTTATTTAGTTAGGAATTGATGAATTATGGTGTTGGGTATCGAAACCGGTTATAGAAAAATATAGTTCCTTTAGAAAATGGCTTGATGGAAAATGAGAAAATCATAGTAAATGGACTTGGATTTGATTCCTAATGATATTTATATGGATTTACGAGACTGTGTAGACATTGATTAGTATATTAGTTCGGAATCGGAATGAATTTCGGAAAATGGTAAAGTTAGTTAAAAATCAAATTTATTGTAATGTTTTGGTGTATTAGATTATTGGAAGTGTAATGAATATATTTGGAGTTGAATCGGATGTTTTGGTTAAATCAATGGTGTATAGTTCGAGTTAGGTCGAATGCCAATTCAGTCCTATCATAATTGAACCCACATGGAATACTAAGTGATTATTCGGACAATTCTCATTCAATGTCATGCATTCATATAGAGCCTGAAATAGTTTTATAACAGTTTGGCACAAATATATTAAATTACATGTCGTGTATTATGTATAGGTGGTGAGCCATTTGATAAGGGTAAAGATATTGTGTCCGAGGACCAAAAATAGGAGTACTTCAAACTCCTGCTATAGTGAGTAATCAGATGTTCATCTTAATTATCTAAAGTGGTTTATACTTGTTTCAAGATTTTAAAGAATAAGGCACTTAATTTGCAAATTATTATGTTTTACATTTTAAATGTTGGTTAAATGAATGAGATTTATAAATTATTCTGAAACTAAATGTTGATTTTTGAAATAAAGTAAATGGAGGCTATACATTCGTATTATGTATATATACATGATTTGAATTGATGGCTTATGAAATTGTGGTAGCATGAATGGCTGAAATTGTAGTTTTGTGAATTATATAAATTGTTTTGTCTTACATTGACAGGTTGGATAGTACTATATTAGCCATGTTATGCTGTCGAAATTTTATTGATTTGGTGGGTTATGTATTTAGCTTACTGCAGTAGACGGGTTTCCGTGGACCAGCCTATTAGAGGGGCACGGTAAACCCCGTTATATTTACCTTAATACGAGAGGTGCAGAGGATATCTCCTAAGATAAAGTTAGAGTTCACCTCACGCCAAACCACCACGTGAGGGTGAAACTTAGTTAACGCCAAAGAACGGTTGTGCTTTTAAATGTAAAAATGATTTTTATACTCATATGTTATTCTAACAACCTTGGCAGACTCGGTTGGATGCCTCGGCGCAAGGTGTCATCGAGTGCAAGTTTTTAGCACGAGCCAAGGTTTTACGAGAATCATAAGCCTTGTTGATTTTCATGAAATGAAATGAGATTTGATGTTATGAATCATATTATGATGAGATATTTTAAATTGTCTCAATTTACTCGGCTTTAGATGTTTTAGATGAAATTTGCTTACTCACTGGGTTTATAAAAACTCACCCCTTCTTTTTACCCATTTCAGGCTCAGGATAGTCTGTAAACAGCCGATTTTGTCGAGGGTTGCTTTTAGATTCGCATCCCTAGAAATTGCAGGTCTATAGCCTTGTTTATTTTTGTTATTTTGGGGGCCCACATGTCATTGTAGGATATTTGTATACCTGGCTGCGTGTGCCACTGTATATATGAATTTATTTTGCTTTTACGCTACAAAAATTATTTACGCAGAGTTCTATAAATATTGTTTTATAAGAAAATAAAATATTTTATTTAATATTTTTATTTAATTTGAATAGCTAAAATTCCACCTTAAATTGATGAATTAGACAACGAAACTTATTTTTAGACATGAAATGGATGCTTATTACTCGTATATCATATTTTTACCAGGGTTCGAAAATTTTGGGGTAAAATGACCAAAATACCCCTGTATAGTAGAAATTACTTTTTGATTGTTTTTGATTTGAAATTGGTCTATATTTCTTTAAAACATGGTATTTAATAACTGTTGCTCATAGAGGAGAAGTAAAACTGATGCGAAAGCCTTGCGAGGTTTCGGTTGGCATTCCGGGTAATGAATGTCAATCGAGACATCGCGGTGGTTGTCACGGGCTCGATGGGAATTCCGGGTCATGACACAATTCATATACCTCCATATGATTCATGCTATACCCAACGACATCCTTTTTAGGCATCCTCAGTTAGGACTTGTAAAGATGGAATCAAAGTGTAACACTCATTATGCAAGATAACAATGATGTCTCAAGTTAAATGATCACTTACGCAACTGTCATTAGAGAATTATACCCATAAACACTTGAATGAGATACCAAATAGAATTCTATTATTGAATTATGTTTAGTGAACTTGTTCTAGCTTGAACAAGCACTTACATGTTTGTTCTAAGTATTCTTATACTATCAATCTATGAGATCAATTGTCCACAAATACTAAGAACATAACATGTGTCGACCTTTAAGTATTACAGATCCTTCGTCTCTATAATACAATGGCTTAAAATATTTAGAATATATGCTTTAATGCATACGGGTCTTATAATTGTAAATCTTTACAATCTTTTCGTAAAGCATAAGTTTATTCAACGGCTTTATCCAATAAGTGAATAGTAAACTACTTCACATGCATTGACTTATTGATAAAGTGAATACCTCGATATTATCATTAAATGATAAAAGAATATCCAAAATTCAAGAAACAAAGTGTATCTCTAATCCAAGCTGATTGGCTTCTAGGGCATACACTAACATATTGAAGGTTTGGTTGATCCTTGCTATGTTTCTACCAAGTTTTGGCTTGCGGATTTATTTACAAAGGTGTTATAACCAGGACCTTTCCATTCACTCTTACACAAGATAAGTATTATTAATATTTATAATACTCATCTTGAGAGGAGTGAAGAATATGAATTTATTTCTAAATTAAATTAGATTTACTTTACCATAATTACTATTACTTGGTTACTATTGTAAAATAGTTAGATCGTTCTTTTTCACATTTTAACCTTCATTTGTCCTCTTAATAACAACTTTACCAACGTTATTGAAAAATTCTCAAATATGTTTCATATTCTCTGCAAAATCTCTCAATTCTACACAGGATCAAGTATAAAAGTCTTATCTTAGTCTAATTAGGATTTGAAATCCTTATCTAACTAAAAAAAGTTATCCTAATCTAACTACAATAAAACTTCGATAAATTAATACTTGATAAATTAATAATATCGATTAAATAATATTTTTAACCAGTCCCAACTTGGGACCAACATGGTAAATTAATAATTTGCTAAATTTATAAGATAATACATTTATTTTTTAAAAAAAAAAACATAGGCCTCACTTGATATATAAATTAATAATTTTCTTATACATCAAAATTATATATATACATGACTCAATTAAGAGGACTTTGTAAAATATAACTCTAATGTTACTTGTTTCTTCTTGAAATTAATATCTACTTGGACCTCATCTCTAACTTTTATCAGTGCATTAAGAAGTTATGGTGTAGTGTTCTTATATTGCAAGAGAAATTTGATATTGGCTGATAAAGACTTGACCTCTTGATTGTATTTGATATTGTTGCTTGACTCACTTGTAAGTTAAACTTTTTGAACACTTACTATTGCTATTGCTTTTGAGTACAATTTGGATTTTCTATGTTGTATTCTGATAATGCTTTACACATTTTATCTGTAATTGTTAATTTTTTTACGCCTTTGATATGAGAAGTCACTGTATTTAGTTTAACATTTGTAATATTATATGTTCTTTTTATATATGTTTTTGCTTGACTCAATATTCATGAAGTATATTAATTAAATACACATCGAATTTAAATTTTAGTTTGTTGTAAAAATGGATAGATTCATGACTTCTATTCAAAACACTAATTACTTTTATGAACTTATTTTGGTTGAACAAATGTTAATTCGTAATTCGGTAATTAGGTAATATTCGTAAAATCACAATGCAAAATATATGTATTAACTTCAATGTTTTGAAAAAAAATAAAAAACATCTTAATAAATTAATTTTTTATTAATTAATGTATAAATTAATAAATTATTAATTTATTAATTAAATAATATCTCAATTAATTAATAAATTTTCATGATCCCAAAGATATTAATTTATAGAAATTTTACTGTAGAATTAAACAAAGTATCTAGTCTAACTAGAATTTAAAACTATCTCAACTTTGGTTTCATATAGAAAATTTTCCTTCTTTGGTTCATATGCAGACACATACATTCCAATATTGTTTGAAGTCATATACGCGGTCCTTTGTTTGCTCAACAAAAAAAAAAACTAAACTTTCAATATTAAAAATGCTAAAATCAAAGTATTTTTTGATCTTTTCAATCTGAGATGAAGTAAATGTTAATTAAGTTTTATAGAAATCAAAGACTTGTTTCTTTATATAAAACTCTATATTAAATTTATATGCAAGCATAATGGAAAATCAAATAGACAAAAAGAGTTTATGAATTTTTCCAACTCAAGTATATTAGAATATTTGAACTCAATTTGAAAATGTTTAAGCTATAGTCTAATTCAACAAAGAATCAAGTTATACTCAATGAATAATTTGACTCACTTACATCTTTAGTGAAGATGAAAATGGAGAAGAGAAAAAGGGTTTAAACCTATATAAACAAATTAGTGGAGTTGGTGTGTTGTAGCTAGGTGGGAACATCCTTAAGCAAAATTAATTTGCCTTGGTTCTGGCTTGCAAGCAAGAAATTGATTCACGTAGCTTTCATGCATGATGCATGAGCTTTCAAGTGCCTAAACTAAGCGTCACTCTTTTAATTAAAACAAGTAAGAAAACAAAAAGTGGGGTAGTTTCATAAACTAAAATGATAGCCTTTTGGAACTCTCATAAGAATCCAAAGTCCAATTTCTTTAAAAAAAAGCACTAAAATCAAATGCTACACTAAATAAAAAAACAATTGATAACCTTTCAAATCTCTAGATATAATTGATAACTGATACAACTACCCAATGAGAAGAGAAATAATTGAAAGCACCTTTGAAATTTCGACTAGATTCCAAAAATTATTCCTTGGATGTTTAATATGATTCCAAGTTTTCAAACTAAAGAGACCTCTTAGTGCACGATTCCACTAATTAAATTAAGAAATGGAGCCTTGTTCATCAATTGGATAATTAGGAAAAGATGTAATCACCACATCACTATAAGTTAGAGTCTTTGGTTGCACATACATTGTTGATGCAACAATAATGAAAAGGGAAAAGCACTTTATTGAAGACACTAGCTAACTTTTGCTTCAGCTATTTAGAGTTCATTTGACTATCCATGTAATACTTGTTGATGCAACAAATATTGGATCGTGATTAGGTATGAGGTATTATCTACTTTGAGACATGTTTTTACGGTTTTATCTTTTGAAAAAATTAAGACATTTCGATATAAGAAGAGTAAATTTTTGTTTATAAATCATAGTTCAATTCTGGACTATTAATTATGTGAAATCTTTCTTTCTCTATACCAACCCCTAGTCAAAGGTGTACAATGGCTTATCCAAGGGCCTACCCTTCATCTATTGAGATTTCTTTTCTTAAAAGAAAATACCGTAAGGGTAAGGGTAGACCATAAAGCGGATAGTGCCTTGTAATTGAAGGCAGTGCAACAAGCCTTACATTATTAGATGGCACTATTTGTGAGAAGCCATATTAATTTTCAGAGAAAGCACAATCCTCCCTTGACTATTGGGGGGAGTTCCCACGTCCTTAATGATTAAGGAGTGGACCGTGGTTTATAAGCAAGGGTCTATCTTTCTCCTATTCAAGAGTCATTTTTCGAAGAACAAAACCGTGAAGGCGGTGAACAATATCTCGTTACCCAACATAAACCAACAATTCTCTTACCAACAGTTAGAAAATTAATTTTCTATTTGCATCTATTAATTTAGTACTAGTTTTTGTTAATTTTGTTTCTATTTTTGAAGCTAGAAGTGGCAAGCATGCCTCATTTATTTCTTTTTTTCATTGTTTTTAATTACCTCTTTTTCCTTCTTTCTTAAATCAGCCCAAAGCAATGGATATTTCATCCCAGACCTTTCGATCTATTTTAATTTGTTTAGTTAGAACCTCATGAATCATCTTATGTAATGTACTTATAAAATATTGAAAAAAAATGAAGAGAATCAGTGTGAACGAAATTACCCACTGATGAACTCATACAAGATTTTAAGTTGAATATTAAAATTAATATAGTTTTCAACCATAATTTCGTTGAAATCAGTGTCACACTTTATATTAATTAAAGAAAATTATCCATTCCCTAATTTAATTAATGAGATGATTGACCCAGATTATACATCCAGTTCCAATCATCTAGTCGATCAAATGGAGGTTATATGATTGCAACTAAGCAACTAAATAAATCTTTATTTAGTTAATCAGAGATCCACCAAATTATGTAATTGGAAGAATTTTAATGCCTAGCATGCAATCATGTGAGGCTACTTGAAGATCACAGCTGCTTTACTGTGTGCAGTGTGAATGTGTAGAATTTCCATCAACATCAATCATTGAGTAATGACTTTCAAACTTTCAGAATTTTAAGAACACAATAATTTTTTAATTTTTTTAATTTGTATATAATATATAATTTATTCAGAGAAGCTAATTAATAAAATATACAAAGGATTCTGCAAGTAACATTATATGAGCCATTAAATGGTTTCCCAAATCAATACAGGTTGTACAGTTGGTTAGTTTTTATTAAGGTAGCACAATATTGTGTGAATGCACATTTTCTGTTCTTTTTTTTTAATTTTAAAATGTCATGAGTCATGAGGTCTTCCCTCATGAGGTCTTCCCTCACGAGGTCTTCCCTCCCTGTAACTAAGATGATCATATAGCAAAACATTCTCAAATTCTTAATTAAACTATATTTCAATCAATTGGAAAAAACGTGTGACATCTATACTTTAGTCACTATTAACATTTCCTCTCTCTCTCTCTCTCTCTCCTCTTTTTTTTCTTTAAATGATGTTATATATATTTATATTTATTTACAGATAGATGCTATAATTATCAAATTCAGTTAATATCCATCCATTATTGCTAAAAATTTTAAGATTTAAGAATATATATATATGTTATAATCTCGTGACAAAGAAATTGGTTTTGAAATAAGGTATAGAATGTGTAGGTTCTTCTTTATTTTATGTAGATAGTGAATATTTAATCACTTTTTTATATTTTATAAGATGATATATTTTGGCCTAAACACATAAATGTGGACTAAGTTTTGAAGGGATTAGCTTTTATCTAATTTAGGAGTGGGCATGGCGGTCGGTGCACCCAAGCCGCCCTACGCTAGGGTTGGGCAATGGCTCGTGAATTTTGAGCCACGGTCCGTACCTAAGGCAATGGGTGAGCAGCCCTATTTTGGCTACGAAATTGATTAACCTCGACTTCACCACAATAAAATTAACTCATTTCATAATCAAATTAAGAAATAACGCAAAAACCCACCCTACTTCTACCCATAGCTACTTAACTTGGCTTTTGACTTTTTCCCCATCTTGATAATTAATTATGTTTTCCCTATGATTTTATTCTTTCAATCTCGATTAACCATGCATTTGTTCGATAATTATTGGTTAAAATCATCTCAAACGTATGTATAATAATTAATTTACTATAAAAAATAAAATAAAACCTCTAATTATATACCTATGTATGCACCAATTCTATTTGACTTACACTAATTGCATAATTCAACTTAATCACCTCCATGAGTTTTGCAATGGCTTTTATATACATATATATGTAGCATTTATCATGCAATATATAAGCAAAAATTCAAAGATAGTTATGTACATCATGAAACAAGCATTTTTTCTAACCAATGAGACTTCTATATTACGTAAAAACAAAATTGAAAATACATTATGTCTTTCTCTATTCATAATTTTAGTGTATTTTCCATTAAAACTTTCAAATTATTCTATAAAATTGAATTTTTTTTTTTTTGTATTTTGATGCTAAATATTAATAAAAACTTATTAAAAAAAGAATATTAAGTATTTGAAAAAGAAAATACTATATGTAGTTTTAAGATGTCAATTCGACCAAAAAGAAGCGAGCATGACACAAAGCATGCAATTGTCCTTTTAACAATACTTTGTATATAAATATTAAAAACATAAATGAATAGGTGATTGGTTAATTTATTAAAGAGGAAGAATGACGTTGGCAGTGTTCGTACCTCAGTTTTGGTTGCTTTTGCGTGCTTTGCCGTTGCGTGGGGAAGATGGCAATCAAATATGAAGTGAATGAATGCCTTTCGCTTCCAAACAACATTAATTAAATGTCCTTTGTTTGGTGTTTATTTTACCTAAATTATTCAGACTTTAAAACAAGTTAATTTGATACTGACACCACTAAAGTTTGTTCACATTGCTTTTCCATTTCTTGTGGCCACAGCACATAAACAGTGGTTTGACCAAAAGAAAAAATCACACAACATTTTTCTTACAAAAAAACAAAAAGAAAATCGTAAAGTTTAGTGCAATGGATAAGTATGAACTTAAAAGAAAGTTGAATTTATTTCATTAAGGTGGGATGTTATAATTAAATCATCTGATTCGATATATATGTATATAGTACTCAAAGTAATGGATTATACGTCTATACATAATTCTACACACTGTTGGTGTACATTTTGAACTTCACAAGCATGTTTTTGAGGTTGATGTCATAGGGTGTTTTGTCTCAAGGCACCGTGTGACCTTAACCAGGCTTAGGTGAGGTCACTTTGGTGACTAAGTTAGCTTCAGTCCTGCCTCACACTGGGTCGGCTCACAATTAACTTTAAAGAAAGATTTTTTTTAATATTTGAGGAAAAGGAATTTGAATTATTTTTTTGAAGGGAAAGATTATATACTAATTTAAAAAAAAAGATTTTAAATAATTGAGAAATGAGAATTAATTAAGAGAGCTTGGAAAGCTTTGTATTAATTGAGAGTGAATAATGTACCTAGCTAGAGTTCTAATGAGGGTATTTATACGCTCAAAAGCCCCTTTTTAACAGTTGCAAACGATGACCAACGACTGTTGAACCCTTTGGGATCAAAATGGAGCTGTCTGCACGTCTATGTTTCCGTAACAACGATCAGTTCTGGAAGCTAGCGGGTGCAGTCTTGGCCAGGCAGCGTTTGTTGTGTCTCTTCATGCCTGCCAATCTGCCTGCACCCCAATTTATGTGTTCTAACGAGAAATCTAGCTCTCCTACGTGTTAGCTCGCACACGCTCGCATCGCTTGTGGCCTCGGGCACTAGAATTTCAAATTTAAAGAGATAAAAATAAAAAATTTAATAATTAGAGTCGTAAAATTATAAAATTTTTTAAATAAAGATAAAATTTTAAAATTTTAAAACAAGACAAGGATAAAATTATAAATTTTTAAAATTTTGAGGGACCCTCTACT
This sequence comes from Theobroma cacao, assembly GCF_053813885.1. Classification (NCBI taxonomy): domain Eukaryota; kingdom Viridiplantae; phylum Streptophyta; class Magnoliopsida; order Malvales; family Malvaceae; genus Theobroma; species Theobroma cacao. The sequence goes on from NC_142645.1 coordinate 14,258,463, forward strand.
AGCCCCCTCTGACCACCTTTGGCCACCGGTGAAATTAAAATAGTGGCGGGTGCATGGTGACGGCTGTCATCCTTCCAAATTTAATTTTTTTATTATTATATATATAACTTAATTTATATAAGATAATTATTTTTACAGTTACCCTCTCACGCAAAATTTTAAATTCGTCATTCTTTATGGTTGAGAGGAAAGGATTGAAACACTAACACATGCCTATTTAGTAATTATGTTAAGTTAATCTATTAATTTCTTTAATCGTAACTTAATAGACCGTTGGTGTATAAAATAATTTTTTTTCTATTTTATTTATGCCCAACCAAATCTTGCTTTCCTGATTTTTCTTCTTGATAATTAAAAATCCTGGCAATCTTGTCCTAACGTGGGCTCAATTAAGTTCCAATTTACTCTTTTGGACCACCAATAAAGTATAGTGTAAAACTTTGACAAATCTATCCGCACTAGTTTTTACATTTATAAGGTAATTGATGGATGGAAAATTAAAGATTGGACATAAAAAGTAAAGAATTCAAAAATCCATAAATGTCAATTTCATTTCACTTTATGTAATCAAACTTTTGTCACCACCTTTTAAAAGAAGATAAAAAGTAAGGCAAGTAGGAGGGATTTGATTACTAGTCTTCTAAAGAAAGATGTTACATTTTTCTTATTTGAATTTAATTTTCCATTATTATTATAGTAATTAAGATTAAAACATGCACCTCATTCAAATTGTACCATCTTTTTAAGATTAATTATTCATTGGATCATTCAACTGTTAAAATTAAAAATTTGAATACGAAAATTTTAAAATCGAATTACGAAATTAGAAAAAATGAGATTTATAATATTAAAAAAATTTTAAAAAAAACTTTTTTTTGTATATTTTATATTCAAAGAGTTTTCCATATTTAAAAAAAAAAAGAAAAAAAGTAAAAAGTACAAATGTGAAAGGGGCGTGGGGTTAGATCACCTAGTTGCTTAAGATTCCAAAATATGTTCTTTCATGTTGAGTTCATAAAAGAGGAAACATCAGGATCACTTTCTTTTTCACTGTCTTTCTTTACATAAACACCACCGCCCCATCCTCACTCTCACTCCACCGCCGTGGACTACACCCTCTCTAAAACCAACGAGTGTCTTCCCCACGCCGGTTAAAAAGGAATGAAAAGAGGAAGAAAGTGACACGTAGGCAAAAGACAAAAGGGTTTAACCGGGACAAGGGAAGTCACGGAACTGTACGTGCAACGGACTACGGAAAAGAGAGCGCTCATCCGGTAATTGCGCTGTCCAACATTTTTTTTCACTTGTCCCTGTTTTCCTTTCATTTCCTTCCCAAATTTTAATATACTCCTTTCCTTTTTTAGGTTTAATAATAAGTATGAAAATTCATTTTAAAATATAAGAATAACAATTTTTAGTGTTTAATAAATTAAAATTAATGTAATTTTAAAACATTTTAAAATAAGAGGTGATTCAATTGATAATTATCTTCATTTTTTGTTTTTTGAACAATCCTTAAATTCTATACAAAAATTCTTATTTTTATTATTTGAATCAAGTTTTTAGTCCTTATAATTAACAGATGATTAATTATCATTAATTGAAATATAAAAACTTAAATGAATGTAATAGAAGAATAATAATTTATTTAATTTTTTAAAATAATGTAAACCTTTTACAAGTATTATATCATAAATCAATTATTTAATCTTTCGAATTTTCACGTCAACATAAGATATGTTGAATTTAATAAACAATTATTCATTCGAGATTAATTTTAATAGGAAACATCATTGTGGCTTGAGTTCATAATCCAAGAAGGAAAAAAACCCAAATGTGGAGAGGCAATGGACCATTCATTTGAACCAAACCTTGGTTGGTTGTAAAGAATATATCAAAGCCTGAATGTAGGTATATTTAGACATAAAAAGTTGGTCTAAATACCAATAAATGCATTCAACTTGTTAAAGCTCTATTCTTATTTCAAATAAACCATTTATTACATATTCAAAATTTGTGGATACAAATTTTCGTTTTATAAAAAATTTCCAACATTTATTTTTAATGTCCCTACTTCTTTAAGGGGTAAACTCACAAAATGATTTTAAAAAAAGTTGTAACTCAATCGCTTTGGATGTGATCAGTTTTAGCTTCTTTCGAGATTAATTAAGGAATTAATTACCGTTACTTAAAGAAGGAGATTAGAAATGATGGCAGATAATAATACTTTAATAAAATCCAATTTTCCAAATGTTGAAAAATTTCTTACCCTTCGTTAAATAAAGCAAAAAAAATCTAGGATCTTGTTCATGTTTGATTTAGTGTAATTGAGTCTAATTAAACAATTAATTACCGATCCTCCAAATCAAGTTCCAGTATGACAAGATAAAGTGCGATCAACTTCATGTCAAGATTCCGGCCTTGAGAATATTTTGTCTTAGATTTTTGGAATCTTGGCAGTTTTTCTACTTAATTATGCTCTTCCTTACATATTTACTTAATTATAACCATTACATTAAAACAATTTTTTTTACTTTAATAATATAGATTTAATAGGAAAAGTAATAAATAAATTAACAGAAACTAAACTTGACTGAACTCAACATACCACAAGACTTGAATATAAAATCTAAAAACATCACGATCTCTTTTTTGTTATTGAAAATAAGTCTATTATTATAGTGACAAATTTAAGATTTTACATGAAAAATAATTAAAAATAATTATATTATATATCTCAAATTTTATAGATATGATAGTAAAAACAAATTAAAACTTTAAAGGTGACAGCCACCACCGTGACTTCGCCAGTGCCCTTTAATTAAATGTGTGAGTTTTTAGAACCTATAATTACAAACCTTGTTTTGAATTTCTCATGTGATAGAATGCAAATTTATTGGTTTTCGAGTTTTGGTATACAAATAAGTACCATCTATTATTAGAGTGGGCATGGTGTTATAATTAACTCCATCTTAATAAACAAGTTTATTAAACTTAAAACAAGTTTTGCCTTCTCTTATATATATCAATTTAATGAGTATTTTTCATCATGTAATTTGAAAGTGAAAGAGAGAACTGTTGTTTGGTTTATTTAATTTTAACATATACTTTTAATACACTTTAATGGTAAATATCTGCTATGATGTCAGAGAGTTTAACTTTTGATTTTAAAAAAAAAATTTTTTGCTTTATTTAGCTAACACTTTCCTATTCTGAATTGAATAATTTATTTAGTTTTAGATTCTTTCTTTTAATAGCTTATTTGGTTAATAATATGCTAAATTCTTTATTGAAACTAGAGTTTACATGTACTTATAAATTATCAGAAAACTAATAATTCAATATATAATTACCTAATTAGAAAATGTACTTTTTTTTCTTCTTTTAGAGAAAAAGCAATTTGATTTAATTTTTTAAATAAAAAGATACATGCAAACGTCGTTAAGCTAAATACATGGATATTAAACAGAACATACCTCAATCAAGGCAGCTATTGAATAAGGGAAGGAGCTTTGTTTAAGCTTAATCGGTTACATCATCCCTTCTTCACCTTTGCACCCGAACAGGCTGGCCGCCCCACTCATAAATGGAGTCAAAAAACCATTAGTTTAAAAAAATAAAATAAAATTACTTTAGTAAAAAATAAAAATAAAAAATAAAATAATGAGAGTAATTGTACCTGCCAAGTACTCCTACCTGTACCTCTCTCTCTCTCTCTCTCTCTCATCATGACCTTTCTATGTGTATCCCTTCTTTATTCCCCTCCCTCTCTCTTCCCTTCCCTTTATATATTCCCCTCACTCTCCTTCATCCTCCAAACTCTCTTCCTCTCCTTTCTCAACGAACTAAACAACAACGCCAACAGATTTACACTCGAAGGTTTCTCTTCTTCCCATAAAACGCCAAATGAAGCAACTCATTCGCCGTCTCTCCCGCGTCGCCGACGCTTCCTCCCAGTACAGCCTCCTCCGGTCCAACGCCTCGGCCCCCACCTCTACCACCACGCGCCACCGCACCGTCACGCGTCGAGCTGAATCTTTCCGAGTCGCGGTATCCTCGTTGAAGAAGTCGACGAGGCGGTCAGTTCCCGAAGGTCACGTGCCCGTTTACGTAGGGGAAGAGATGGAGCGTTTCGTGGTGAACGCGGAGTTGCTGAACCATCCGGTTTTCATCGGGTTGCTTAATAAGTCGGCTCAAGAGTACGGGTACGAACAGAAAGGGGTGCTTCATATTCCTTGTCACGTGCTGGTTTTCGAACGGGTTTTGGAAGCGTTGAGACTTGGGGTTGAGTCACGTGACCTCCAGGATCTCCTTCGTTCTTTCTCCGACGACTGTTTTTTGGAGTACTAGGAGAAAGAGGAACAGCACGAGGTCGTTTTGTCTTTTTTTTTTTTCTGTGTAAATATAGAAGGTTAAAGGAAAAAGTGAAGAAATTTAGCGGTTCTGTTTTTTGGGTAGTCCGTCAGTGTAAAGAGGACTGAACAGAAATGGAGGAAATGTTTTTCTTTTTGCCCTATTTTTTGTGTTTAATTTCTACTATTTTTCTTGGTTCAGATTTAATCTTCTGTTTGGTACTTGAGAAAATCATAACGAGAAGGAAAGTTTAGTTTCTTACAGCTGTCATTCATGTGTCAATCGGTTTTTAACAAGCTGCAATTTTCTATTTGGTTTCAAGGAAAACTGAAAAGGGAAAATTAGACAATTGAAAACACGATTATTTTCTTGGATGTTGAGAAAATCCAACGACTCTAAAGCCAAGTGAGTTATCTTTCTTCAATTGCGTGTATTTCATGTTTCAAAAATCAGGTAAGTCTTCGAAATTCTGATTTTTTCTTTTACTTGTATTCATATTTTTTCTGATACGTTCTTGGAGTATTTTCTTGACATCCAAACAGGGGGTTGAACTATAGTCAGTGGAACAGTGAGAGTGTTGGGGGGGCAGATCTGTAATTTGGCGAACATTCGGTGGTTGTTTTCTATTCCGATGTAAAAGGTGGTGGTTACGGTGAGGGTATTTCGGGAAGATGCGAAAATTAGGATACAGGCGTCATTGATGATGTTGTTTGAGGGTTGGTTTAGCATGGAATATGCTGCCTAGCAGCTGGAAGCATCTTAGAAAATTGCATCCCCTAATATTCTCTATTCAGTTAATTTTTTTTTTTTTTAACAATGTTGATATTTTAACTTCAAATTTTCTAGATATCAAGCACTTATTGCTAGATCCATTTATTAAGTAATAAAGGAGTCAGCAAAAGCGAGTCAAAAGAATAAATGCATTTAATTTTTTTTGTTTAAATAAATTTTCCTTTTTTATCTAAATTTTGTAAATTCTTTTATTTTTGACATAATATTTTAAAAAATTTTAAATTATTTAAATAAATTTTTATTCTGTTAATACATCAACTCAAAATATTACTTATTATTTTATATCACATAATGATGACAAGATATATTGATGTGATATAAAAATATAATCATGTGAAATTTTTTAAATTCTATTTGATTTAATATTATGTACATATATATATATTCTTTTATTAAATACTTAAATCAATTATTTTTTTATGAAAGAAATTTTATCAAGTTAGTTACACTTAAATCAAACATTAGTAGACTGTTACAAATAGTATTATTATTTTTATTTATTTGGTAAATAATCTTGTATTTTTGACATAATTGCATTGTGATGTAATATTGGGCCCTTACAAATATTTTTTTTCCCAAAATAATTGCATTTCCATTGGAATTATTGAAGAGTCTCATTCTTGAGTTTGAGATTTTAATTTGTTCTAATTAATTAAAAAAGCTGATTAATTAACTAACCAAATCCTAAATAATTGGCGTCTTAAAATTTTAATTTATAAGTCTCAAACTCTTATCATTAGATATTTTTCGTTTTTGAATTTTAATTAGCTAACTACTAAACAAAAAAAAAAGAGAAGAAAAATAATGTATTTTCAAGGGGATAAAATTATAATAAGTAAAGACAAGCGGAAAGTGTAGGATAAGGGGGAAGGTCCAAACACAAAAGTGAGGAAACCAAAAAAATGTAAAAGAGGCGAATGTTACGGCAGTTAATGTGGCAACACTAATCATTCCGCAGCAAACTGTCAAAAGCGGTTTTAATTGAAGAAGATTATGCTGTTAAATCAGATTATATTGCGGTAATCCCATGTGTTCCCCCAACTAAAAACAATTCCCAACTAATTTTATTAGGTAAGTTGCACTTGCAGTTATGGATCAGTATATGCATTCCACCCTGTTTACTTATTTTCTAATATCAATTTTGGAATCACACACATAATAATAATAATAATATTAATAAAAATAATTAATAATAAATCTCTTTTTGTATTTTTTAAGAAAGAGATTATTCAAACACGTACTCTTTAAGCAAAGAGATTACACATTAATCAGCACTTAAGTCCAATCACTTTTTATATTTTAACAGTAGATATATGAGGTTTTATTATAATAAAAATTATAGACATACTAATATAATTACATTTACGATATACAGTGGCGGAATCAAGATAGTGGTGGAAGCCATATCTCGGTTTTTAATTTTATATTATTATATGTATAATAACTTTATATGATTATTCTTTATCTACTTTTTGTACAAAATCTTTAAAAGTTCAATATTTATTGTAAGAAAAACGTTTATTATCGAGACAAATGATCTTACCAATTGATCGAACTTATGGTGGACAAGACTCATATACGTGAAATTGAACTTAGGAGGGAATATTGTCAATTTGATAGAAAACATGTGAGTAGGTTAAAGAGGTCACAAGCAAGAGTAGTGCAGGTGGAACAATCGTCCTTTTTATCTCTTTGGGTATTGCACGTCGGATGAAGACCCCACGATGCAAATTGGCTCAGCTTTGGCCTTTGAGAACAACTTTATTTATTTATTTTTCTCATTACAAAGCAATGAAAAATGTTTCATTATATGAAACGATATCATCAACCAAATTAAGGTTAAAATCAATTGATTAAGGGCTTAATCAACCAAATTCGTTGACCCCCCCCAAGTACGATTTGATGCCTTAATCAAGAAAAATAAATTGGACAATCGTCTTAGGCCACCAAAAGAATTATATGCCAAAGTGTTGGAAAAAAGTATGTCTTTGATTCAAATTAATTAAACTAAATTATAGTAATTAAAATAGTGATCAAACTTTGACAAGTCAGAGGGAAATATGTGACCAACCTAATCTCACTTGACTCAAAAGCCTCCATTTTTTTATTTGACTTAAAGGAAGAAAAAAATGTTATTTGTTTTCTAAAATCGATGATGATTTGTGGGTAATTCAATATATTCTTTTTTTTAAAAAATTTTCTAAAGGAATAAAAGACTTGCACATGGAGAGCAAGAAAAAGTCTTGATACTATGAATGACAGTGTTTATTTTCAATTATCTATTCTAAGTATTTAGAATGTTCAAAGAGTTCTCTTCCTAGTCTACTTATATTTGAAAAGGAAATTTAGGTATACATGATACAAATTTCTTCACTTAAACGCGTTTATACATTAGGTGAATAAGTTTACTATCCCATTTTTACAAGACAGATTGAATTCTTAAAGTTGAATCTTGGTCCCCGAGATCAAAAATTTTCTTAGCATATGTAGTTGAATTAATATGAAGAATTTTGAAAGATTTGGTTTGAAAATAATGACCAAAGTTAAAGAGATTTTGAAAATTGTAATAATGGGTAGAGTTTAATATCTACAATAACAAAATCCAATTATGATACGCGAGATACGTAAAGAAAAGATTTTTATGTCTCTTTTTATACAGTCTTGTATCATTATTTATAATATAAAATTTATTTTTTTTATAAAACCTTTCTTTTAATGAGATTAGATTTCAAGAGGTGGTAGAATAGTGATGCATTTGATATAATTTTATATCAAGCATTAAGGAGGATATCAAAGTAAAGGATTAAAAAAAAGGAAAGAAAGATAGAAGATGATGAGGCACTTTGGGACTTGGTCATGGCTTCTGACAAGTTGGCCACCACAAGTTAGGAAAGAAAAAGGCTTGGATAAAAACAAAAATGTCCATAGAAAAGCAGAGAAGGAAAGAAAACAAAAAAAGGTGGAAGCTTCGAATATTCTATTGATCCGGATATCAAAGGATTTGACAATATGAACTCAGAGTTCTGAGTACAAGCTTTTATCGTACATATAAATAAATAAATAATATATGTTGTTAGAATAGAATACTAGTAGAACAAATTTATAAAATAAATTTTTTAGCAGAGAAGAATATAAGCTGTTTACAGCTTATCATCCATAAAAAGAGTATACACTCTGAGAATGGACAACTAAGTCCATACTGTATTTTATTAATATTTCTAAAGATATGATCATATATATAAATATTATTATGACGTAACGCGGTCTTTATCGTTATTTATTTACTTTGTATTATATGTAAAATTCTTGTATATTTAATGAGAAAAACAAGAGTAACTTGTGATTGGGAAGACCTTGGTACCCATTGTTTGTTTGTTTGTTTGTATGTTTTTTAAATCAAGACTAATAAAGAATAGAATGGATTGTAGTATAAGATTAGTAAAGTATAGAATAAGGCAAAGGGTAAATTAATAAAAGTCCAAGAATAATGTTTGGACCAAACATTTTGACGCGTGCTAGCACAGTTGCAAAGGACTGAATGCATGCCCTTGATATACGGTGAAAGGCACATGCATGGGAATGGGCAACGGTGGAGACACGTTCACCTTTCTTAACCATCTTCAATATCTTTGAATTTTATCCTTTTCGACAAACCAAAGGTATTTTTGCTGTTACGGGCTTTGGGAGATGAGTCCTTTACCATTATTATTATTATTATCATTGTTTCTTCTTTTTTAGGAGGAAATGATTGACAATCTGATTAAAAGGGCAATAGAAAACATGTGAATGCAAGATATGAACCACATGGGTTTGTTTTGTGGGTTCCAGCTAACTGTTACACTGTTAGGATCTTAACTTCATAGTTTGAAGATTCTTCCTTTTTTTTCTTTCCTGAATTCCCCATGTTAGGGCCTCACATGAAGCACTAATTACTACTAGATAACCATTTATCAATAAACAAATATGTAGATAAGATGCCATGGGTTGATACCTTGAACTTGGATTTCTATCAAATGGCAGGGCCTAACAATTTGCCCATTCCTCATGTTCTCTTTAGGAAAGAGATATTACTTTGTGAAATGAATTAAAAACCATGGTGGGCATCAGAAATCGACCAAAATTGTGATATTAGCATTACCAAATGCTGACTTACAACCCTAAACTGAATTCTCAAAATTTAATGGCAAAAACACTGCATTCTCAAAATTTTTGAACTTCATATTTCAGTTGACAGGCAACGGCTTTTTGCTTTTCTTGGTTTTGTGCTTTAATGACTTCCTTTGCTTCTTGTATTCTTCATATAACTGTAAGGATGACCTTGTTCGGTCCAACTCGCCCCTTAATCTCTCATTCTCCTTAATGTCCCGAACAAGCCTGAAATGCCTGCCGAGTTTTTTGCTCACCTCGTTTTCATCTATTGAAGTAGGGTTGATAGAAGCTAATGTCAAAGGCCCGGTGCCTCTTTTCCTCTTGTTATTTGATTTCTGAGTGCTGAATTTTGGGTCGAATGACTCCTGTTCTAGTGACAAGTTTATAAAAGCTTGTTGAGGAGAGATGGAGAGATAAACCTGGTTCTGAGCAGTGTTCATGCAAGAAATGCTTGAAGCCAGTGTTGACACGGTTGGGTGATAGTGTTTGGATAGAAGATTCAGTTCCCAAAGGACGGAAGCGAGTGCACCACTTAAGTTGGGGTCTGAGGCATATGGTTGGTATTTCTGCAAATCAAATAATTGTTTTGCATTGGTCACAATTCAAGACAAAAACCCAACAATTCCATTCATGTCTGCTACTAAAACAACCAAAATTCATAAACCAGTGCAGTAATTGTGATACCAATGAACAAACTGCAAGATTTTGGTACAAAAATTATAAAAAAAGCAACTAATACCATAGATATTTAACAATTTTACACATCATAACAAAGAACTTACCTCAAACCAGTTGGGTTAATAAGATGCTATGGGTTGGCATAATATTGTTTAGAAACTACAAATTTTATGCTTCATTATCATTCCCAATCTGTATTCCTCCCCCCTACTTCAGGTCATTCTTTCATAATGCATCGCAAAACTTAGAAGATTTTCCAAATAAAGATGAATCCAGCATAAATATTGGTCAGAGAGAAAATTGATGAAATTGTAAGACAAATAATTGAAGTATTAGCCAAGAACGAAAGGTGGACATATTAATAGAACACTATGTGCAACAGGTGTCTCAACAAAATGCATATAAGAAAATTATTCTATCCTTTGAAGAGTAGCAAAATAGCTTACTGCAATGGATCCTGACACAGAGCCACCGCCAGCATCATTTTCTAATAGATTTCGGCACTTTACATTTTTCTGAAGAAGATTCTTTAATGTTACCAAGGCTGCAAAATTAAAAAAAAAAAAAAAAACAGAAAAAATGCCTTAAAATACCATAATGAAGCACTTGAAATCAAATAGGCAAGCAATTCAAATAATTAACACACCAGCCATGGATTCTGCAGATCCAAAGCACAAAGAAAATGTGGCTAAGCGTTTTGCAAATGCAGCTGCCTTTTGCATGTCATGTTGCCTATCATCACATAGCATGATCTTCAGAGCCTCAGCTAGCACTCCACCTTGATCTCTGCTGAATAGACATATGTTAAGTATAAAATTTACCAGAGCTAAGCTGTTATTTATGCCAGATTACTACTGAAGTTGCAAGAATGCTGAAATCAATATTACTACTGAATAAAGTTACAACGAGCCAGCTACAGGAGGCAAAACTGAGAAGTATCAAGTTACTATTAAGTCTCTCTCTCTAATGAGTGGATAACAGGAAAAATCTGCATCAGTCCATCCTCACATAAGGAGAATATGGAAGGAAAAATATTAAGGAAAGAGAGAAAATATCCTCTTGACGATGCAGATGACTGCACAGGCAAATCTATCTTCAATGAGTGCCTGCTTATTTCCTAGGAGCTATTCCTGCCATTATCCCACGTCCCTTGTCTTTACCGCTCTAGCAACTGCCATTCATTAGGTTTATAGAGTAGAACAAGACAGCAAGCAAGCAAACAAAAAAGCCTCCTCTCATCATTTGGGAAGGTGCACTGATTTTCTAAATTATTTAATCAGAGAAAATTAATTACCATAACTTTTGAAGGGAAGAAGCTATTATGATCACCTTAAAAAAGGCTTGAAACAAGCACGTCTCAACTGGCTTTTGCTGCTTAAGCAGCAGGAAAAGACTTCATCTAAGTTAACATTTACTCCTAAGCTATGCTTTTAATTAGATAAATATAAGGGACAGCCAATACACTACTAACCTTCCAGGCCTGTACTCAAGTACAAGATTGTAAAGCTGGACAAAAAAATCTTGTAAATCAACATTCAGAGCATCAAGATTGCTCGTCATAACTTTAAAAGCAACAATGCAGCAGTGAAGGCGCTCAGACACAGTCAAATTTTGTACTTTCTGGGCAGAAACATCTGAGTTGCTACCTCCAGAGGCAAGCCTTTTCAAATAATTCATAAGGTCTCCAATGTAATCCAAGTCAATCAGGTGAGAAAACTTTCCTAAACCGCTCAAACATGGAGCTAGAAGTGGATGTGCCCCAGATGCACCAGGAGTTGTACTACCATTTGCTTCGGAACTGGAAAGACAATAACATAAAAAAAATTAACTGGTCTGCTAGTGAATTTAAAATATCATAATACAAAGACAAGACAGGTTGAACTTAAATAAAAAAAGATTGGCATAAAATGTTCATCTGGAAATTATTTTATCAGGTTGTCACCATTAACCAGCATAATCCACCATTGTTTGGAAATCTCAATCAATGTTAGAGAAGTTATACTCTTTCAACGGATAAAATCTGATTTTGTGTATGTTACTAAAATTCAAAAACATTTTCCCCGTCTTAAAACACATGCTGAAACTTAAGAGAGAGACAGTAAAGCCTGGATGGAAACCAGCTTCCATTAACTTGCAGGGACAAGTTTGGACAAAAGACCAAGAAAACCCATCTTAATTGGCCACTAAACGCGGCACTGATGATTTCTCATGTCCTTACTTAAATTGCTATGACTATAGGCTGGCCCTGGTCAAGTCTAGGTCGTCAGAAATTAGTGTTCTTGCTGATTTCAGTTCTTCATGTTTATAGTTGCCTTTTATTCTTCCTCAGCGTTTCATCAATAGATATGGAGGCAGTATTTTTTACTCAAACAAAAAATTCACAGAATACCACTAACCAACCTCACTCATTATTGTAATAGTGTAATGATCATACACACCTGGCTACAGAAGATTGTGTGGTATGCCTCAAGATGCGGAAATATGTCTCAAATACAGCAGAAAGTGTCTCAGATTGCATCCTCTTCCGTTCCTCAACATCTGGAGTATAAGCAACAGCTTTATAATCTGCAGCAACCTGGGCAAAGAATTCAAACATTAATGCTGTGACAATTATAACAAGAAAGATAAATAAAACATCAAGAAGTTCTGCAATAGTGGTGATATTTACCTCTTCCTTCATCTTTGCCATCATTTCTTGCTTACCTTTCTTTCTGTCATTTCCTTGCATTTGATTTGTCTCCTCAATATTCTTTCTCTTTTTATATTTCTTGCTCTTCATTTTATTATTACCTTCTTGAACTTTGGGCTTCCCCAGATTCTCATCAAATGACAAAGACATCAAAACCTGAAAAAGTATTGAAAATTAAAAAAAAAAGAAAAAACATGATATTAAGAACAGCAACAGACACAGTTAGACCAGAAGTATAAATCATGTATATAACAGAGGGAACATTTCTAACAAAGAAATCATCTTGCCTTCCAATTATCAGTAGCTAATTTGATCTACTACCAATTGGCAAAGTTATATTCACACTATATATTACTTCATCCTAGACTTATGTCAAATTGTGACATATATCCATAAGTTTAAGCAACTACTTTCACTGAAAAGATTCAACATATAAGAATCATGGCACAGGCATATTTCCGATTCTAATTACAGGGATTAAAGAGAATATATATAGAATTGAATAAAAACAGTGGGTTAAAATGCTTGGGAAAGATTCATTGATTCAATAATAGAGTATACATCCACAAAGATAAAAAACTACTTCCTCTCAAAGATCTACTTACATGCTGATCATGACTTGATGTCAGATACACCAAGTTGAAAACTGATGATGACATATCCCACATCTTATTGACATCTTAAAAATAAACATGCAAAATGCAATCTAAAGTCTTCAGTTGCTGTAACTTCAACTTGAATTGTCTACAACAACTTCAAACATCTTTTATATGAGAAAGAGGTGGACAAACAAAGAGGAAACGGAACTTCAATGAAGCTATGTATCTTCTATGGCAAGGTTATGCAGTTCCATTGCAGAAGATCAACCATAGTCTTTACTTAGGAAGATAAAGGAGATAAAAAAAGATTCCAATCATGCCAAGGAGTTCAGCTTACCAACATTTGCACAAAAAGCAAAGTGTATACTTAAAGAAACATAAATGCAGTGTGAAACAGGTGGGTTTTAAGATTAGACTACACCTCAACAGAATCAGGATGCAGTTGACAATCATGAGCTTTCACATGATCTGCAATCAACCGAACGGCCTCAACAGTAGCTTCACCACCATGTTTCCCCTCATTGGTAAAAAGAGACTTAATAGTTGCACAGCAAAGTCTCCTGTCAACAAGTAGTAGGTACTTTGGTTGGAAAAGACAAAAGCAACAAAAAAAAAAAAAAAAAACCTTCTGCAATCATCACCGAAGCAACTATACTGGCAAGTTCTGAGGAGGGGCGAGAGGAATTACAATCCAATGTGATACAAGGAATCTGCATTAACTATGGTGGCGAACATAATACTATTATCTTTCATTGATGATAAAAGTTGCATGTCTGAAATAATGAAACAATACTGTAGTCTATTTCACAATTTGCAGGGAGTTAGTTGTTTGGAAAACAGGTTAGCACAGTGGCTCAGTAGCAGCCAAGTATCTGGGGGGGCTTTCTTTAAAAGAAAGCCACAGAGCAATTACCATTCCACTATGCATGAAATGATCAAAGGAAAAGGCTGGATAATAGAATTAAGCTTCTTTAATATAAGCTCAAGATAAATTGATAAGGTCGAATGAAATTATCATCTTGTTTATCCTTTGACTTCTCTTTTGAATATGTTTGAAATACCATTTTTTTAAGTTTATTTTTTGAAGTTCTTTTATTCAAAGATTCATTTTGAATAATAAGATTAAAATAAAGCCTAACCTCTATCCTCTCTTACTATTAATCAGTTAGGCAATGGTGATGCCTTAACTAAAATACCCAATAGATTTTTCTTTTTATGTTTTTTAAAGGCAATCTATATATTGACGAGCATATTAATGTCTAATGACTTGAAAAGATGAAATGTTATGCTGATGAAGGTAGTGATAGGAAGGCAATGAGGTGAAAGGAAGAGGGCAGTGGTGGCAGCCGAAGAACAGATTAGAGCTGAGACACCACCAGCAATTCATGAATCATGATTGCGATGCAGCAGAGGAATGAGAGGATAGAAACATCTAGTAATTAAGTTAAAGGAATGTTTTAATACTTGTTCTCTGTTTCAAAAGCAAAAGCACCAAAAGAGGGTTAAGTAAATGACTCTCCAGTCAAGTTACTAATTCAATTTACTAGGACAAAGGAGCAGAAGAGATGAAATGTTATGATGATGAAGGTGGTGATAGGAAGGCAATAAGGTGACGGGAAGAGGGCAGTGATGGCAGTTGAAGAACTGATTAAAGCTGAGACACCACCAGCAATTCATGATTGTGATGCAACAGAGGAATGATAGGATAGAAACACTAGTAATTAAGTTAAAAAGGATGCTTAATACTTGTTTCTCTGTTTCAAAAGCATAAGCAGCAAAAGAAGGTTAAGTACTAACTAAATGACTCTCCAGCCAAGTTACCATTTCAATTTACTGGGACAAAGCAGCAGAAAAGATGCAGTGGTGAATAGGTTCCATGTCCCGATCTTACCAATATAAAAAATAATAATTAATTTTTTACGATGAAAAAAGAAAGAAGAATGTAAAGTATCTATGTCTCGATGCCTTCAATCTTAAAAGGACTCAAGATAAAAAATTTTAGAATGATGAAACATAGAAGACCAATTAGCAACAGGCCAAGTGAGTAATAAAGGCAATACATCATAGAAGCCAACTAAACACACTACATAAGAGTATTCAATTGCCTTCATTAAAGTTGACATGCCAATCCAAAGATTGCTAAAGTAAATAGCTAAAAAAGAATGTTGCAATTGAATCAAATTTTCATTTTCCTCTACAACAGTTTTAAGTCATTGACTAAGTATTTCAATCTCCTAAAGCAGGGTTTTGGAATCTCATAAAACATATAGGTTGAACTTTCTATCAATTTTACAATTGTCAGCATACTGCTTCAATTTGGATTTTAACTGTGGAGTCCAACCTCAAATTATACTTATATTTTAAAATTCCAATTATTAATGTCAATCTTTAAAAGGCCCTCAACAGATTACTGAACAATGTTTCAACATTTCAAAGCACATGAATACAGTATACCTTACAACATCATCTGAGGAGCCTATATTTCTGACAACAGCACCTAACAAGCTTTCACAGAAGTTGAAGTGAGGAACAGCATCGAGCAAAGTACAAATACAACGAACCACAACATGATGAAATATGGGCCGTTTTTCTAATGCTAGCAACTTCTGAAGGTATCCCTGTTGCACCCAGAAATAAAATGAAGGAGAAGGAAGTAAGAGATGAAATCCATCATAATAAGGTCTTGAACTAACAACAAACTCAAGTGATGTAAAAAACATAAAGACTTATCATTAGGAATCCTATAAAACCAGATAACAACCTCTTTAGGAAGGAGGAATTTCTACAAGCAGACAAACTTTACCATTAGACTCTGGCATAATTGAAAAGTCAATTCAACCAATCCAACACATAATTTATCTTCACAAGATAAATCCAATACTTCTAAAGTACATAACTTTGCTCATTTTTGGTGCTACACAATCGTTCCATATTCATTAGGATATAATATGGTTGAACAACTCTGTCTCCCAATTAAACCATGTTATAGACTTTCAGATGACAGCGCCCATATGCAGAAGATGTGATAGACATGGTATGCTAAATATACCTTATAAACCCTTCTATAATTGTTAATCAGTGAATTAGAATTCACATACCACGCCAACTCCACCCAAGAACTAGACTGAATTATATTCAAAATTTCATAATAGCGGTCTTATAAAGATAGCAGTTGAAACCTTGTATGCTGATAGAAGAGTTGATTCATAGTACCGCATTTTCTTAACTTCTTTGGAAACTTTCATTTCTAGCTCTTTTTCAGTAGGAAGCCTAATCCGGTAGCTGTATGTGCACATTACAAAGTTGAGTAAAAACACAAATAAAATGTAGTGAAAAGGAAAATTAATTACAAAATAAATAAAGTGGCAGTGAAAAATAAAAGAAATGATGAGTACCCAGGAATAATGTCTTTGAAGACAGCCAGCAAGGACAGCATGCCAAGTTTTACAATAGAATGATCACCATCTTTCACAAATTGCAACATCTCTTTCAGAGACTTAATATTAGACTCTGGGTCTGCAAGTAGTGCCATTCCAAGCTCAGCTAGCTTGCACTTTTTGCTTTCAAATGTTTCCTCCACCATGAGGTCTTCTTTCACCTCTGCCTAAACAAAGAGCACTGTTTGAACATTGAAGATAATGACTGAAGCATGAGAATATAGTATCTAATCCCCATTGTCAATGCTAGAAGGTAAGAACAAATGCAAACAATCCATAAGCAGGATTTAGCATAAGATGCAAACAATCCATAAGCAGGATTTAGCATAAGATGCAAACAATCCATAAGCAGGATTTAGCATAAGTAACAGCATATACAATTAGATGGAGGGGAAAATTCTCCATTTATGAATTACAACTGAAACAAGGAAAATTCAGAACATCACAGCAAGAAGCTTGAGAGTGTGAGTACCATGAATCTAAGCAAAATTAAAGAACAAAACATGATGTTCAAGACAATAAGTACAAGAGAAAGTAATATTTCCACCTCCCAAAAAATTACAATACTATTTAAAGCAGATAGAAAAGCAAGAGAAAAGCATCTTTGCACCACATTAAATATGCAGAGAAGGGAAACCCTTCTAAGATGAATACGTAAACAGGTATATACAGATACTGACAAACCCCTCCTTTAAATTTGCAGATTCAGTACAGCGATGGTTTCCATTAGATTCAAGTAAAATTGTGATATTTGGTGAGTGTTGCTAAAGCTTAAACTAGTTTCTTCCCCCATATTATTCCCTTAATTATGGAAAGCTAAAAAAACCTGAATTACTGATCACAAGACAAGAACACCTTTCTTAAATACTTGAAATCACCTTATCTAACGTAGGCCAAATTAAACCTTTCTTATATACTTGACAGCTCAAGGCTTCCACATATTTTCCCATCAAATCCTACCAATTAACTCCAAACATATAAAGTAAAATGGTAATCTTGCTGACGCCAGAAATACTGGCACCGTAATTCTCACCTTCAGGCCACTCTATTTTTCAAATCCCAATTGAGGTAGCTTCCATTTCACAACAATTCTAAAAGCCTATTTTCTTGAATCGAAGCCCAGCACATAACCCAACTAGGGAATATACTTGTATTCAACCTATATCATCCAGTTCAAAATAATACTTGTATGCATCCATAGTGTACGAACTGTTCTCCACCCTCTTTTTGTCCATCTTGTTCCAGCGATTACAAGACAAAGGCATCATAAAATTAAAAGCATCAAAGTCAAGCTGCTGCCCTTTTAATTCCTGATGTTAACTCTTAAGATCAATTAGCAATGCAGCATATAATAAAGTTTGCATATGAGAAGAATGGAATTTAGGCTGGTTGATGGTTCTGATAGTCTGATAGGCCAGTACAGCTCCAGTTTCATATGGTGTCACATGACAGACAAAGTTTAAAGCATGTAATAAACCTTCTATATACGTAATAATCCTGCTACATCCATAAAGCTCAACAACGATAGTCTATTAACATACATAGTGTTTTAATATGATTGAAAACACTAAGAGGAAAATTAAGCTGATCATATTTATCATCATCATGTGCAGAGTTTACCAAAAAATTTGGCCCTTTTATTCATAAAGGTTTCTATAAGAAAGATCACCAAACTTGTCTTAGATGAAAATGTAAAATTTAATGTTCATTCTTTGCTTAAAAGAATATACCAGTATGGCTTCTTGTTGAGTTGGTAGCACTTCTTCAGTTTTAGCCAATTCCTTCCCTTGTTTCTTAGCCTCTTTCTTACTCCTTTTCAGCTTGGCCCTCCTTTCAGCTTTTGTCAGCTTAACTATGCTCTTATCTTCATTCCCTTCTTCATTTTCAGCTACTTCTGCTATCTGAGAAACTGCATTTCATAACAACATAAAGCATTTCATTCTCTCCATTCAATAGACGCACTTTCTTTAACAGCAAAGCAAGTAAAAATAATTTCCATTTTTCCTTTATTTTAAATGAAAGATAGATACATGTCCGGTAGTAGACTTCTCCATCCAAAGTCTTGACAGGAAGGGCATCAACAGGATCAACTTGAACAACACTTCTTTCATTTTCTTTCTGCTCCAGTGCCTTCCTTCTTCGATTCTCATATAAAGCTTCCAAAGCATCTTCAGACAAACCCTCCACCCGAGTGACTTGCCTACCCACAAAAGTAATTGTAATAAGTTGAGATTATAGAAATTTTCACTTCTATACTTGCTTGCTACATTCCAAACAATTTCCACTTAATAATTATTTTCTTGTCTGTAACTAAGCTCTACATGAAAACAAAACTGAATTTCAAAATTAGGGAAAATAAAGAAGAGAGAAAAAAGTAGCGGACCTGGTGATAGAATGAGTGTCCAAACGAGAGACGAAGCCAGCGTAGTCTGTGTTCTCGTCAACGAATTGGAGGTCCTCGTCGGAGACTTCGATTTCGTCCTCCGTTATTTCCGGCGGGAGTTCCGGCGGCAGAGTTACCTGCTTCCGCTGCTTGCCCTTGCTCTTCCCCATCGCGGATACCAAACGACACCGTCGTTCAAATGTTTTATGGGTCTGCAGCGGGGAGAGGAGACTAGGGTTTAGGGTTTATTGTGTTGAGTTTTGAGGGCAGGCTTGGTTAAGCCCACTCGTGGACTTAAAATATTATTATTTTAAAAACAAAAAGTGTTTTTACTCTTATTATATTTTAATATTTTAAATATATAAAAATTCAGAATTTTTTAGAGTGAAGGAGGCCTTGCATTTCGAGAAGAACGGTGGCTAGGTTTTTTTAGAAAGAGAGGAAATTGGCGGCGGAAGGAAGGGAAGAGAAGAGGAAAGGGAAAAAAAGAGGGAGTCGTTGTCGGAAATGCCTAGGCCGGCAAGGGAGCGGGGGTCGAGTAAGGGAGAGAGGGTTTAAAGAAACGGGGTTGGCTGCTAGGGTCAGTGGGAGAAGAAAAAGAAGAGAGCAAAAATGAAAAAGAGAAGAAGCGGTGGACTGCCAGGATTAGGTTAGAATTTTATAGGAAAATCAAAACTACGTCGTTTTATAGATATAAAAAAGAAGAAAAACAAGGGGTGGGTTAGATTCACCCGAGTTCAAACTTTACGCTTAGTCAATTTATTTTATTTATATAATATTTTTATGTATGAATTAAATTTATAAAATTATTTTAAAACAGTGAAATTATTTTTTATAAGTAAAAAAAATAAAATAATTAATTGAATAAAATTAATAATGACTTACTAAAATTATTGGAGGATCCAAAAATTGTTTTTACAAGGTGGATTAATTCTAAATAATTATAAAGGCATAACATAAAAAAGTAGTACTTAAAATTGAAGATAATTTAAAATATTTCTTCATTAAAATTAAGAAAATTTAAATATGAGTAATTAATATTTATTTTATTTTGACTTTTAAAAAAATTTATTTTATTTTAATAATTTTATTATATAAATTATGTATTTTTTTATTTGGCTACTCATATAAATTATGTAGCTTATGAATAATGGCTTTCAATATATTAAATTTTCTTAATTTTAATTTTATTTCACTATTAAAATAATTGTAATTAATAAAATATGATTATATTAATATTAACATATATTAAGATATGAAAAATAAAATGTTTTTAAAAATTAAAAATTATTTAAATAAAAATTTTTGGTTAATAAGATATGAGAAGATATTTTTAAAATATCGATATTTTAAAATAATTATCTTTAATTTATTACGATTACTATTATTTCTAATTTTTTAAATTTAAAATTACTCTTTTTATTATTATTAGTTTTATTTATAATATTACGTAATTTAAAATTATTTTTTATAAAAAAATCAACACCCACGAAAAGGGGGCACCACTCTAGTTCTTTAAATAGTAACAATTAATTATTTTTATGATTTAGCTTGCAAATATAGGTTATCAAGCTACCTTCTTAATTGGAATTAAATTAAAATTCATTTAAATTAAAACCCCTTCTTTTATTCTTTAGTTTTTTTTAAACAATTTTAGAATAATTCGTATCTATCAAACTAGATACAAAATTTTCTTACATTAAGAATATAAATTTCACACAATTAAAATAAAATGTTAATGTTAAAAATATAAAATTCTTTTTAAATTTAATGTAAACATGGGAGAATAAAAATAATAATACATAATCAATTTGGCGTAAAATGTATTAAAAAATGTCTTAATTATTTTAAAATAAATTATAATGATTTTATACATAATAAAAAGCAAGAATAAGAATAAATTTACTATCGTTTAATAAGTAAGATGTAAGGTGAAGTGGAAATTAATCTTCAACACTTCTTTGTGATATAAAAATACTATTATCCATTTGATTCACCTTAAGTCTCAAATTGTATGACATAAGCCCTATGTCTATCATCTCAAACCCAAGTGATAGCATTATTGGATTCTTCAAACCAACTTTTAGTATATCCACATAAAGGTAGATAGTAAAATATATATATTTTCATGAATTTGAACATAAAGAGCACACACTCATGAAGACAATGAACAAACCTATTATCTTGGAAATACTTGTCAATGCGAGTAGTCCATCCCCTTGGTGGTTTCTTCAATCTCAAGACTTATCATACCTTCTCTCTTTTGTTAATGGATTATTGCCTCTTTCTCTTCCTCCTCTCACTTTCTCTAAACATTGTTGATCTTGTCATGATTACCTCTTCCTTTTCCTCCTAGGCCACCTCCATGTCATATTTGGCCCTTTTCTCCATTATCATTTTTTAAGGAGAATTTGGCTTTGAGAACATCCTCAGATGGCCATTTTACCTCCTTTTAGTCTTTTCTTCTTGGTTTTGTAGTACACCCTCTAATTCTTCAACTTTCATGGAGTTTAAATATTTGGACTCCTCGATAACACAAGACACATAATCAAATTTTGGAGTCAAGGAACGAAGGATCTTCTTATCACATGGACATCTTCAATATCCTCTCCATACCTCTTCAATTGATTAACAATATCCTTTACCTTTGAAAAATAATCATTCATATTCCTTGGTTCATAAAACTTCAAAATCATTTCATAATTGCGTCTCACCTTCTTCACTTTGTCTACTCCTTGGAAATGAATTTTGGAAAATCTTCCAAGCTTACTTCGTAGAGGTTGCATTGGGCACCTTAAAAAACATAAAAGTCATCCAAACATAGAGGGTGAGTTGATCCTTTTTCTTTGTTTTTGCCAAAGCATCCATCTCAACTCGAATCAAAAGCACTTTCATCTTGTGGTGGATCATAGCCTTTAACAACAATCTCCCATGAATCTTGTGAGTCAAGCAAGGCTTTTCATTAAAAAATACCAACTATCATAGTTTTCTTTTGTAAGATGAGGAAATTGGAAGGAATATCCCTTACTTGCCATGTCAAGCCTAGCCCTGTAATATGCTTGCCATGTCATTCATGTATTTGACAACATGCTTGCATACTTGAATACCTCGAAAAAATCGTCAAAAGTCGGTAGTGTACCTAGTGGTACAACTAAGTTAATTTAAGCCTCGAACTAGTTCAAATAAAGATTTTAAGATACAATTGAGAGTTATTGAATCTTAGAATGACTTAATATGGTGATTCGGAGTTCGAGAATTGATTTGTAGTTAAATTAGAATTTTCATAACGTAGGGGTAAAATGGTCATTTTTCCACCTAAGGGCAAATTTGGGATGGTGGATGAAATTTTGATCAAGTTTGACTATTTGGAACATAATTTGAGCTTGAGAAGTGAAAAATTTTAATTTCGATAATTTTTCGAACATAAGGGCAAAAAGGTCATTTCACATGCCCACAAGGACGTAATTAGAATTTTTAGAATTTTACACCACCTTGACACTTGTCAAACCCATGAAATTCATTTTATACATTGGATAATTGAGGGATTTTATGTGGTGGAGAAGAAATGCTTAATTATTAAGTTTTATGTATGGACCAATCACATGGTGACAAGTGTCAAGCTTTAATATTATTACATTTTCCTTTATAAACACAACTAAAACTCTCCCATCTCATTTCTCTTGGCCGGCCAAGGCAAAAACAAAAGGGAAAAGGCATAGAACAAACGCTAGAGAAGAAAATCAAGAGAAAATTCATTGGATTTCAAAGAATTAAGCAAGTAAAGGTAAAATTTCTTAATTCTAGCTTGTGATCTACCTTTCCTATACATTCTTTTTCAATTACCATGGTTAAAATTCAAGATCTCATGAAGGATTCATGGCTGACCGAATTTAGGGAGAGAAGATTTGATGATTTATTTGGTTAGATTTCAAGGTATCTTAGTGTTTTTAGTTGTTTGGTGATGTTTAGCATGAAAAACAAGCAAGAAATTTCATGCCCCTCACCCACACTCCTTGGCTGAAATTTTCAAGAGAGAAATTGGATAATGGACTTTGATGAATTTCATGTTATTTAGGTGTTTTTAGTTGTTTTATGATGTAAGGTGTAAAAATCAAGCATGAAAATTACACGTTCTACACTAAACCTTCAATGGCCGAATTTTACAAGGAAGATATTGATGATGGATTTTTGTGATATTACATATTATTTAACTTGTAATTGATGACTTGGAGTGTTGGAAGTGGAATCAAGTTAATTGGAGTTGAATTGAATGTATTGGTCAATTAACCGGTGTATAGATCGAATTAGGTCAATGCCATTTTATTTCGATACATAATTGAAGCTACGTAAAACACCATATTTAGATAATAATCCGAACATTTCGCATCCCATTTCATGCATTCATATAAAGCCTAAATTAGTTTTATAACGGTTTAGTACAAATATAGTAAGTTACTTGTTGTGCATTATGTTTAGGTGGTGAAACTTTCGATAAGGGTAAGGAGATTGTACCGGAAGACCGGGACTAGAAGTACTCCGACTCTCGATATTGTGAGTAACTTTATTATCGTCAAAATTATCTAAAGTAATTTTTATTCGTTTTTGTGATTTTATAGAAAAATGAGTTTAAATGGTAAATCCTTATGTTTTATAAGTAAAATGTGATTAAATGAAATGAGTTTTATAAATCATTTTGAAATTGAATGATGATTTTAGAAATTGAGTAATTCGAGACTGTTTGATTGTGTTGTAAATTTATGGTTTGAATTGAATGGCTTATGGTGATATTGGCATGAATGGCTGAATTAAAATTGTGTTGAAATTGTATGAACTGTTTGTTTTGCCTTAATAGGCTGGGTAGTAATATAATTGCCATGTCATGCTATCGAAACTTTTATTGATTTGGTGGGATATTGATTAGTCACTATAGTGGCGGGTTTCCGTGGATCAGCCTATTAGAGAGAGGCATGGTAAACTCGGTTATATTTTACCTCGGTACGAGAGGCGCATAGGGTATCTCCTGAGGTAAAGCTTTAGAGTTCACTACAAGCTAAACCACCACGTGAGGGTGAACTCAGCCAATGCCAAGGAACGACTATGCTTTTAAACGTAAAAATGTGTTTTATGCGTATATTAACTTTTCTTTAACAGCCTTGGCGGACTTGGTTGGATGCCCCGACCAAGGTATCCCAGAGAATGAGTTTTGGCACGAGCCAAATTTTTAAGAAATCTATAAGCCATGTTGATTATTTGAGTGAAATGAAATTATTTTATTTAGTTGAAATGAGTTTGCAACGTTATGAATCATAGTACGATGAACTATTTTAAGTTATCTCCATTTACTCGACTTTAGATATTTTAGATAATGTTTGTTTACTCACTGAGTTTATATAAACTCACCACCCTCATTTCCACTTATTCCAAGATCAGGACAGTTCGTAAATAGTTGATTACGTCGAAGGTTATTATTGGACTCACCTCATCAGAAATTGTAGGTCCACAGCCTTTGTTACCTTTGGTCATTCGGGGGTCCACACATCATTGTAAATTAAATTACATACTCTGGTCATCTGTGTTACTGTATGTATGGATTTACTTTGCTTTTACGCTGCAAAAATTATTTACGCAGAGTTCTATAAATATTGTTTTATAAGAAAATGGAATATTTCATTTAATATTTTTATTTTATTCTATTAGCTAAAATTTCACCATAAATGCATGTTTTAGACATAAAAACTTGTTTTTAGTTATGAAATGTGTATTTTCCCCTATATATTATATTTTTAGCAAGTTTCAAAATTTTTGAGAAAAATGACCAAAATGCCCTTATGAGATAAAAAATATTTTTTTTATTATTGTTTTGATTTGAAAATAGCTTATAATCTTTTAAAATATGATATTTAGTAATTATTGCTCATAGGGGAGGTGCGAAAACTGATATTAAGCTTTGCGAGGTTTCGGTTGGCATTCAAGATAATGAATGTCTATCGGGACATCGAGGCAGTTGTCACGGGCTCGAGGAGAGTACCGGCTCATGACATGCCATCTCTCTTAAACTTAGGATAATAGCTTTGATACTACTATATAAAGGGAAGCAGAAAATTTTTTGAAAACTTATTTCATTCACTTACAAGTGGGAAATTTATAAATATAATGAAAAATAAAAATAAAAATAAAAATATTCTTCCCTACTTCTTGAATCTAGAGACCTTTAGAAAGTTTATAGATTTTATGAGAAACATTTTGCATAGCCATCAAATTAACTATTTTCTTACTAAGATACACTCGAGCATTTAGCTTATTGATTAGTGTATGATTCTTTACTTAAAAAGCAAATTCGAATTCTTTTTTTTTTTTCAATTATAACCAAAAAACCATCTTCTTATTAAGAAATTTGTTCATTAGACAACTTGACCTTCCTCAAAATTTTTGTGCTACCCATTGCTCTATATAGTAACCTCCGCTTCTTCTTCCTTTGTGAGAGAGAATTTATTTCAGAGCTCTTCTAAATGACGTGAGGTGCATGTGTAATTAAGTGTCTAAATAAGCAAAGCTACTTCTTTACCAAGGTTGCATAATTAAAAGTGGATGAAATTATATAATTATATAAGAGGAAATTGTGAGAAATGGACTTCCTGATAAGGTGATTTCAAAAATAACCACCCATATAAAGTTATCTGTTTCTAGCCAAGAAGAAACATGAATAGACCAAAATGCCTTTAAAAACATCGTTTCAAATTAGGGTCCTAATATCTCCCTCTTGCTAGAGAGAAAATAGAAATAAATAATAAATGCTCAACTATTTGAGCTCACTCATATTTCTCTCTCAACTCTTTGAACTGTTTCAACTTTGTCAACTCTCTGAACTATATGAGCTCTGTCAACTCTCTGTTAAGCACCATCATCATTGGGCTGTGGTCTATCTCTCGGCATCTGGCCATATTGTCATAGATTAACAGACATTATAGTAGAGATGACATCAAGGTATGTTATTAGGTTTATTGCTGCAACACTTAAATTTCTGAAAAATTTGGTGTAAATTAGAACATGGATTAAAAACATTGCCCAGAGTTGTTACACGCCATGCATCTATAACATGTGTAAGCGTTATTTTAGCGTGTCACGACATTGGTTATTTTAAGGCAGTTCGTATACAAGTCAATAATTACACTGATTGACGTGTCACACGCCATGGGTATTTTAGGCCAGTTCGTGTAAGGACACAGTAATTATAGTCATTGGCGTGTTACAACATTTTACGTTATCTACATGGCGTGTTACAACATTTTATGTTATATGCATGGCGTGTTACAACATGACTGACAAATTCTAGAACACGGCATGTCATGTAATGTGTTAAATGATGACAAATTATTTTTGTTTTCAAAATTTCAGTGGGATTCCAATTGTGCAACTTGTCATAAGACACAATGGTTAGTGGGTGGATGACATTTACAAGGGTGGTGAGTCACGAATGCGGGGGGTTAGGAGTGATTTGTATTTTGTGGGATTGATGAAGCTGGTTGAAGATGTTGTTAGGGTAAACTTAGAAATTGACGAGATTTAGTTACATGCATTGATCAGTACACCTAGAAAGCTATCACGACCAATTATTAAGGACGATGAGGATGTTGCATTAATTTTGCTAGAACAGAGGAATGTTCTGGCTGTGTATGTTAGCATTAAGGGGCGCTAAACAAATGTTATGTCACATGAAGAAGCTGAACAACATGGTAATCAGCTCAATCAAAATGAGATATACAATGCTTCACATATATCACAGCATTCGGTTCGTAACCCACAACAATGGCAATTGACGTATGCACAAGTACTTGTGCAGCCCGGTATACACACGACATTCAAAGAACATTTGGCTGCACAATTCTGATCAGGATATGCATCGAACCAATTAGTTACCTGTGTCCAACAAATGCAACGATCAGGTAAAACTGTACAGGGTGTAATGGCATTTTCAAATGAGAATGTGACACTTGAGGACAACATTGCGACGTTGGAGGCTGACAGTGTGACGCTTGAGAATATTACTGCATCTGATGAGGGAAATGAGGATTGGTTCCCTACTAGTGAAGATAGATTTGATGACAATTCAGATGATGGCCTGATGAATGGCATGATGAGAGTTCAGACGAGGATTGGCTTTATGATAGTGACATTCCAATTTGCAATAATGTTGAAGGCGAAACGGAACCTGTTGGAGGTGTTGATGTAGGAGATTTTTAGTGTGATGACCCTATATACAATAACCCCATCGCTGATGAGAACGGGATTTGTTCCCTTGGTACATTGCTCCATGCAAGTTATCAGGAAAAGGGAAATGCAGGCTCGTACGTGGGTAATTGCAGGTGCAAAAAGGTTTTTCTTCCAAACAATTACAACTGAGGAGTTAACATGTGTCGATGATCTCTTATACAAAGGAAAAATATTTTCCTTGAAGGTCGAGTTGAAATGAGCTTTGAGCATCTTGGCTCTAAAAGAACACTTTGGGATAAAAGTAAAAAGGTCATGTAAAGCTCGTTATGAGGTTGGTTAAGGACAAGGTAGCAAGTTCAGTGTGTGTGCAACGAAGTTACTTGAAGGAGGAGAATATTGGCAAGTTCGGATGTTCCACAAAGTACACACGTGTATTGTCGATGGTTTGCAAGGGCGATTTACAACCTCGAGTGCGAAGATAATTGGTGAACTTATGTCACACAAGCTTTAGGCTAATGGAGTAGCATTGAGACATTAGGACATAATTGGTGAGATGAGGGTTCAGTGGGGATTGGAATACCTTTATGGTAAGGCCTAGCAAGCGAAGGAGTATGCGAAGAGGCTTGTTTTCGATCCCCCGGAGGAGTCATTTCAACTACTACCCTCGTATTTTTATCTGTTGGAACAAGAAAATCTCAGCATAGTCATTGCAGTGGTTACTGATGAGGCAGAAAGATTCAAATATTGTTTCTAGGCATATTGGGCTTGTATTCAGGGGTTTAGGGATGTTATACGTTTTACGGTTGCAATTGATGCGACACATCTGAAAGGCAGGTTCAAGGGTATTCTGTTTGTCGCTGTATGTAAAGATGTGAATGAGTGCGTATGTCCAATTGCGTTTGGCATCGGCCATGTTGAGGACGAAAACTCATGGATGTGGTTTCTTAGCAAGCTACGTGATGCGGTTGGTTGTCTTGAAAACACTATGTTCATTTTTGATCAGCATCTCAACATTAAGAAAGCAATTCAAAATGCATACCCAGAAGCGCACCACGGTTTATGCGAGTACCACTTGAAGAAAAACTTTAAAAACAAGTTCAAGCGGGACGATGTTTCTATGATTTTCACCCTTGCTCGAGATTGCTATAAGGTTTTCGATTTCAACAGACATATCAACCAACTCAAGCAGATTCATGTGAGAGTCCATGCTGACCTTATGAGAATAGGCCCTAAGAGATGGGCACGTGCCTGTTCACCGGCAAGGCGATACCAAATGATGACATCCAACATTGTAGAATGTGTTAACTCATGCTTAAAGCATGCAAGACAAATGTCAATCACTGTTTTGATCGAGTTCATCAGAGACATGTTCCAGCGTTGGTTCCATGACTGATACGAGGAGGTCGTCAAGGTGACCACGCCCCTCAGCCCTTAGGTTGCCAGGCAGTTGAGCAAATGGTTCAATGATGCACATCGCTTTGTGGTTAAACTTATCAATCAAGTGGAGTTCAAAGTTAAAGATAAGAAGAAGGACGGACTTGTAAACTTGTCCACAAAGACGTGTTCATGTTGTGAGTTCTAAATAGATTTACTGCCATGCAGTCATGCCATTGTAGCAATAAGGTCAGAATATCTTTATTTCTTATTTGAACCTTAATTGACATAGTATTTACATTGTGCTTGAACATTGAGTTCATTGTATTTTTCAGTAAATGCAAACGTGAAGCCATTGAATTCTGCACTAACTACTACAAGAGAACCATTTTGGTGGAGGGTTATGTGGGGTCCATTCGTCAGGTAGGGCATCCTAGTGAGTGGGAGATCCCCCCTCATGTGAAACAAATTGTCGTCTTGCCACCACCTTGGTGAGGCCAAGTGGGAAGAAGTAGGAGGAGAAGGATTCCATCGACCGGTGAAGGCAGTTGAGCACAGAGATGTTCGCAATGCAAGAAGTACGACCATAATAGACAGAATTGCCCATCACCATTCACAGTTCCATCCACAAATCCAGCACCATCTCCAAGTCAATCGGAGCCTCCACGAGTGCGCTGACTGAAAGCATGTTCAAGTTGCAGAAAAACCGGTCACACACGTAACAACTGTCCAATACGAAGGACAATGTCAGAAAACGTAAGGTGTCTTGTGGATGAAGATAGCTTGTCGGCCTAGCTAAATGTGAAACCCATGTGCAATACCTTTGTCACAATTTGCTCTTGTAGTATCTTACATTCATTCATATTTGGATTTTGTGTTTGTTAGTTTCCTCTTGTAGATCAGTTTTTATTTTTTTATTAATTTTATAGATATATTATTTGATTATTCATTTCATTTTGTTTGTAGTTTTGAACACTGAATAAACTTGCGAAGTCCCTATACTGTTACCCCATTCTCAAATATTGCGACTTGTATTAAACAATTAATGATTTAATTTAATTCTTTTCTATTTCATTTGATTTAACCTTTTATGTTCTTACAATCAAATCTCTTAAGAGATATAAAATTAATTCATCTAATTTTAGTAGCTTTCTAAATCCTCATACTCAATTTGTTTTTATAATTTTTTAATTATAATGTTTATTTTATCTTATTAATATCTCCATATAAAACTTTAAGCTAATCACTTAACAAAATAATAATAATAATATTGTACCAAGGAGTTTACTTCAAAGGATGCAAGTCTAGAAAGAGAAAATTTTGGACTAATTAAAAACATATGATATGAAATTTAAGATTAAAACACATGACTTGACCAAACAAATTTAAAAAATTTATGGATCATCCAATCAAATTTTATTTATGAATCATCATAATTAATTTTTATTATATTAAAATATTTTAAAAATAAAATTGAAATATAAGGACGAAAATTCCTAAAAAATATATTATGCTAAGCTGACGCGCTGAGTGCATTCAGATTTCTGTGGTGACAGGCTGACCTTTTGCATTATGTGGGGTGACACGGCACGCCCCATCTTGTGGTGACACGTTGAGTGGAAGCAAATAGTTGGCGTGACACGTTAAGTGCATGCAGATTTCTGTGGTGACACACTGACTTCTTGTAGTATTGTGGGGTGACACGGAACACCCCATCTTGTGGTGACACATTGAGTGGAAGCAGATAGTTAGCGTGACATGTTGATTGCATGCAGATTTCTGTGGTGACACGTTGACTTCTTGCAGTATTGTGGGGTGACACGACACGCCCCATCTTGTGGTGACACACTGAGTGGAAGCAGATAGTTGGCATGACACTGAGTGCATGTAGATTTCTATGGCAACACGCTGACTTCTTACTGTATTATGGGGTGACATGGCATGCCCCAATTGTGGTGACACGCTGAGTGGAACCAGATACTTGGTGTGACACGCTGACTTGTTCTAGTTTTTAGGGGTAACACGCCATGCCCCAATTGTGTGACACGCCATGTGGTTGCAGTATTAAATAATTTAAAGGCACTGTGTTTGAATTGAGAAAGAAAAAGTAATGTATAAAATGTACGAATATTAAAATTAATAAAATTAATTATATATATAAAAAATGTACAAACAAGGGTTGATATGTTCAGGGTTCGCTCTCACAACTATTGAAAAAAAATTTCTAGAGCGTATTGGTGATGCATATTTGCAATCATATTCTGCTTAACTCTGATCGATTCTGATTGCAAAATATTGTCAATGTATCCTATCATGAACATACCGTAACTGACACTATCATTTTGCCGATGCACTTTAGCTTTTGGCAAATGAATTTTCAATGGCATCGACATCAAATCTCGTGTCTTTCGGCATGTTTTGTTCAAACAACTGGCTTGCTGGCAGATGATTGGCATAATTGTTGTGTCACGACCCGGAACACCCATCGGGCTCATGACAACCGTCGCGACGTCCCGATAGGAACTTATTACCCGAAATGCCGATTGAAACCCCGCAAGGTTTAGCATCAGCTTTCGCATCTCCCCTGTCACGACCCGAAACCTCCCTAGGGCCCATGACAACTGTCGCGACGTCCCAATTGACACTCATTACCTGAAATGCCAATCAGAACCACGCAAGGCTTACATATAAGTTTCTTGCCTTTTTGGTGAGCAATCGTTTTTAAACATTCCATTTTAAACAATTTCCAGTAGTTTTCTACTCAAGTAAATAAAAAAAAAAATTTTAAAAGGATTTATAGATAAATATCACTATTCAAAATATTGATTAAAATATAGCATTTTTTTTATATAAAACAATATTTATAGAAACACGTGTAAGAAATCTTTTGTAACGTGTAAGTAAAATAAATTCACACATACAAAAATTTACTAAGTTATAATGTACAATAATGGTTACAATGACAAGTGGCCCAAAATACACCTAGTATTGGTGCTAGAAACCTACTATCTATGTGGTAGAGATGTCAATTGGAATCCTCGACAAAATAGGGTATCTACAAGCTACCACAAACTTGAAATGTTTGGAAAGGAGGTGGGTGAGATTTTGCAATCTCAATGAGTAAACAGACATTATCATAAATATCTAAAGGCGAGTAAAATAGAGGCAAGTTTAAATAACAAATTACGAACCATTTCATAATGTTTTCAATTTATTTCTTAAACCCTAAAATATTTGTAATTTACCAAAACAGTTGTTAAGGCTTATGTCTTTTTATTAAAAACAAGGCTCAAGCCAAAACTAATCCTCGGGGGTACCTTGGCCAAGGCATCTAACCGAGTCCGCCAAGGTTGTTATAACATTTACATGTGAAACATATTTTTATTTTTAAAACAAGTCGTTCCTTGGCGTTGGCCGAGTTACACATTCACGTGGGGGTTCGACGTGAAGTGAGCTCAATACTACCCTAGGAGTTACCCTCCTCGCCTCTACAATCGGAGTAATTATATAATCGGCTTTACCGTGCCCCTCTAATAGGCAGTCCACGGAAACCAGTCACTACAGTGACTAAACCCACCAACTTTAATAAAATTTCGACAGTATAACGTGGCTTTTATTTATTTACCCAGCTTGCATAGTAAAAACAGCTTACATAAATTTCCAATGCAATTTATCAAATATAGCCACATATACTCATATCTCATAAGCCATTCATAGGAAAATATATAATTTTTAAGACAGTTAACATCCTCCAATTACTCAATTTCATAATCAACCCAATATATCTTTATTTGTCACATTTATTTGTAAAACATCAAAAATCCCGTTTTAATCTCGTTTTCATTTCATAAAATACATAAAGAGCATTTAAAAATAAACTCTAGATAATTTACAATAATAATAAGTTTACTCACCGTTTGTACAAACTAAAAGCTTTCTAGGTGCCCCGATAACTACTCGTCGAGTACGATTTCCTTACCTTTACCGAAAGGCTCTCCTCCTAGACACATTGCAAAAATTTACTCAATTCATCACATTAATGCTAAATCACTATATATTTGACTTAAATCCTATACTAATGCATGGTATGAAATGCAATAGCCAAAAATGGCTTAAACGCGGTATTAACCTATTTTTGACACTTTACCCGATAAATTGGTAACGCGCTCCATTTTAGCTCTAAATTGTCCCATTCTCTCTCCAACATTTCTAACCATTAATTATCAGCCAATATGCCTCTAAAATCACCAAAATTAGCTCGCTCTCTTCCTTAGAAAATTCGGCCAAAAATGGGACATTAACTCGGTTAATTTTCTACTTTGTTTTTCTATCACATTTAACCAGTTTTCATCATTTTCTCTTCATTTCTCTTAGAATAAAAATCAGATCATCATCATTGTACCTCATTGCAGATTCAGCCAAGGGTGGGTATTGTGAAAATTTAATGCTTTCTTGCCTAATTTAATTTCTAAACACATTTAACTAACTAAAACTATCAATTTAACTAAAAATCAAAACCTAAAAATTTCAATTTCTCTCCCCTAGAATTTCATCCAGCCCTTGATATCACTTTTTGATCTCTCTCCTCAAGCATGCTAAATGAAAATAAAGGCATAGGAAAGGTAGAAATCAAGCTAAAATCGAAAAATCTTACCGTTAGACGCGTAAACAGACGAAAAACGCAAATTCCCCTTTGAATTTTCTTGTTTCTCTTTGGTTTTTCTTTTTTTCTTCCTTTCCTCTCTATTTCCTCTCTTGTTCTTCCTTATGGCCGGCCAGCACTTAAAATGGGGTTTAAATGGGCTGACTTTTCATTAAAGTAATTTTATTTTATTAAAAAAATACCACGTGTCACTTTCCCATTGGCCCATTTTTAAAATTTCATCCATTTGTTTCCAAATTTTCACCATACACTTGTCCCACATATCCATAGCTTAGATAAAATTCTCAGACTTATCCAAAGTCTTGGTGGAGTAATTTTTGAAATTTACACTTTTACCCCCGTAAAAGTGAAAAATTATATTTTTATCCAAAAAACTGAAAAATTACCCATAGACATATTTTTAATCCCTTATACTCATACCATTCTCCAATTTGTCAAATTTGATCTAAATTCTCTCAAAATCTCAAATTTTGTCCGCAGGTGGAAAAATTACGATTTTGCCCCTACACTCTAGAAATCACCAGAATTAAACTTTTTCACTTCCTATCATTAAATTATACTCCAAATAGTTAATCTTGGTCAAAAATTTCACTTCATTATAAAATTATTATCGTAGGTGGCAAAATGATGATTTTACCCCTAAACATCAAAATTTTCAATTTTACCCCTAATGAACCTCGAACTCCGAACAATCATTTTTAGTCATTCCTGGACTGTAAAATATTAAATTTCATCATACGATTCCTATTTGAACTAGTTCGAGATAAAATCAACTCAAGTGTACCGTTAGGTACAATACTGAGTTTCTTCTATTCTTAGGACTTTCCTAGCGTAATAACATGCTACTTAGTGCATGTATGTCATGACATGTGTTTTTAGGGTTGGGATTTACATCCCCGGTGAGCGACAGTTATTAAATCTCACATTTCAAGAAATCATAAGTCATTTCCAAATCAAAACAATATAATATTATTTTTTGGCTCACAGGGGCATTTTCGTCATTTTTCTTCGAAAATACCAAACTCACCAAAAACATGGTGCAAAAGCTAAATATGTTCATACATACTTTAAATCAGATAACTAAAGTATAAAATTACTTTTATAGTGACACGTGGGCCCTCAACTGACCAAAATGCATCGGAAGCTGAAAACCTACAGCTTTTGCCGATTCAAGTCCAAATGAAGGTCGTTGTCAAAGTCAGCTAACTATGGAATTCCCTGAGCTTGAAATGTGAGGAAATAAGGGTGGTGAGATTATAAAATCCCAGTGAGTAAATAGACACCATCTAAACCATCTAAAGGCGAGTAAATGGAGACGAATTAAAATATTCTTTTCCAATATATGTTTCATAACATGAATATTCAGTTTACTCAATTAATCAACATGACTTATATATTTCACAAAACTTGGCTCTTGCCAAAATCATTCTCCCGGGTACCTTCGTCAAGGTATCCCACTGAGACCGTCAAGATTGTTAAATGTCCCATACTGATAAGCATGTTTTCGCATCTGACACAAAGTCGTTCCTTGGCGTTGGCTGAGTCTCACTCTGATGCGGTGGTCCACGTGAAGTGCACTCAAATCTTTACCTTAGGAGATACTTCATCCAACATCTCCCCCCGAAGGTAAATATATAACTAAGTTATCGTGCCCCTCTTATAGGCAGTCCACGGAAACCCCCACCACTGCAGTGACTATGGATTATTTTATCTACCACCTGATTTATAAAATCCTTATCTGCATGACATGGCAATTTATCACAATCTAGCCTTTCAAGGCTGAATACATAGTATATATAATTTTGATACAAATACCGACTTTGCCATTCATGCTCACATATTGCTATAAGCCATATAATTTAAAACACAATTTATAACATAAGCAGGTAGCTTCCAATTACTTTATTTTCAAAACCAGTATTCAATTTTCTAGAAAATTTATAAAATCATTTTATAAAATCACAATTTTTCCTAAAACATAACAATTTACCATTTAAACCCATTTTCTATAAAATCACATAATTGTATAAAACTACTCTAGATAATTAAGACGATAATAAGTTTACTCACAGTTTTAGGAGTCGATGTACTCCTAATCTCAGTCTTCAAGCACAATTTTTGTACTTTTACCAGTGTAATTTACTCACCACCTATCCACAATGTACAATACATAATTCACCACATTAATGCTTGACCATTATAAAATCAATTCAGGCTTGGTGTATATGCATGATATGATATGCAACTTATTCGATTACTGCTTAAATGCGGTGCTGACCTAATTCGGCCTATTACCCGATTAAATAACAATTGTGTCTGATTTGGCTCCAAATTTCTCCATTTCATTTCTAATACCTCAATTCACCAAACATTATTCAAATAACACCAATTTCAGCATCAAAACCTTCCCATTTCTTCATGAAAAAACTCGGCCATTACAGTGCACTAACACCGTGATTTTTCCTACTTAATTTTCTCACCATTGTTCATAATTTTCTAAGCCATTTCTCTTGAAATAATAACAATCCATCACCCACACACATCAAGGAAGATTCGGCCAATGAAGATTCATGGGGAAAATGAATTCTTTTCTTGTTGTTTTGCTTCTAAATATGCTAAACTAACTAAAAACACTAACATATCTTAAAATCAATTCGATCGAACATCATTCTCTCTCCATACCCATTTTGACCAGCCATGAATTCACCATGAAAGCATGCTTTTCAACCATGAAAATTAAGGAAAAATGCGTGGGTAAGGTAAATCACTAGCAAAATCAAAGAAATTTTACCTTTACTTGATCAAATCCTTGAATTCCAACACTTTCTCTTTGATTTTTCCCACCTAGGGTTTGTTCTTCCTTGGTTTCTCTTCTCTTCTGGTTTGGCTGATCACTATGGGAGAAATGGGCTGATTATTTGCCTTTTTATAAAGAAATAATAAAATAATAAAAGCATGACATATGGTATTTCCTTATTGGTTCGAATTTTAAATATTTGACTTTTAATTCTTTAATTCTCCACCACACATTTCTCATGTTTATCCATTTCCATGATGAATAAAATTTCTTGGTCTTGACAAGTGTTGGGGGTGAAAATTTACCGATTTGCCCCCAAGGTGATAAAATTACCATTCACCCTTATACTCCAAATTATACTGAAATTAAATTTTTTCACTTCTAAACCTCAAATCATACTCCAATAAGTCAAATAGGGCAAAAAAAAAATCTTTTTTTTAAAATTTTCATTTTGTCCCCTAGTGGCAAATAACCATGTTGCCCCTAGATAATGAAAATTTCGGTTTGACTCCAAATTGATCCTCGAACTCCAAATCACCATTTTAAATCATTCTTGGACTGTGAAACTCTTAATTTCACCTTAAAATTCCTATTTGAACTAGTTCGAGGCTGAATCGACTTAATGGTACTATTAGGGGTAATATTGTCTTTTAACGATTTTTTGAACTTCCTAAATATGCATACATTCTATTGAGCATGTAAATGACGTCGTAATTATTTTATAGAACAGGGTGTCATTTGAGCCACTCGCACTCTGTTATCCTTAGCATCCGAAGTTCTTACGGAGTCCACCACCTTGATTGTCCACCTCACCAAGTCGATTTTCGCTACCACCCAATGCCCACCCATATTGCAAGGTGCGAGGATGAAATCGACATCTTCCTATTTTTTCCCATATGTCGGCTTCTCACCCTCCACCTACACCTGTAACTCATATGGAATTTTCATAGTCGACTAAGCACTTTTTGTTGGAAATGAGGTGTGTACATATGGATGGTGTCCTGTGAAGCATATCTACATTAGCTTACACTTAATGCAATAAAAAACTTAGTATTTTTAGAATTGAAAAATTTTCAAATATACTTACAAAGAATATCACGTCAACCACGCATGCACGGGTAATGTACAGCTTCGACTTCGGCCCTATCATCTGCTTACAAAGTAAGCTGAGGCATGCGTCTATATGTTCACTAGTCATTTCTTCTTTAGGATCCTCTAATGTTGTGAAAAAGTTAGCCTCTTGATCCCCTAAGATCTCGACGTTACGCTTGCATATGTAACAGAATGAGTTTGAAAGCCGTGGTGGATTAATGTTTCATTAAAAAAAGATATTTGCAATGTTATTTATGAGCTTACCTCGCGCACTCGTCTTTCTTAAAAGCTTTGTACGCTTCAATTGTTATGTTTTTTACATCCTGACGGCTCATTGAGGGGCCGACGTATGGGCTTGCCCTGTATTTGGTGGCCATTTTCACCTATGCCCACTCAATTGGGTTTGAAATTTATGCTGCACGATGATGGACATCAAATGACTTTGGTGACGACAACCATGAGCTGCTGGCTTTAGAAGTGCTCTGAGGAAGATGGTCCCCTTCTGCTGCTGCCTCCACTAATGCATCGGCCTGAGGAAGATGCTCCCCTTCACCCATAACTGAGTGAAGGTTCCCCTCCCCTTCTGTAGATGC
Organism: Theobroma cacao; assembly: GCF_053813885.1. Classification (NCBI taxonomy): domain Eukaryota; kingdom Viridiplantae; phylum Streptophyta; class Magnoliopsida; order Malvales; family Malvaceae; genus Theobroma; species Theobroma cacao. The sequence continues at coordinate 14,296,273 of NC_142645.1, forward strand.
ATTGATAACTGGATCAACTTTAAGAACAGGGTCTCTATCAGCACCAACAGCATCCTTGTGAATGTGCACACCAGGTTCATCATGGCGCCCATCATCAGCATCATCATGGTCCTCGCCAGCACCGTGATATGAAGGATCGCCCTACAGAATGAGACAAATGGGAAAATCTGTTAGCTCATATAATACCACAAACCATAAACCGAGAACAAAAAATAAAACTATACCTACTAAACATAAACGACTAATATATGAGCGAAGATAGAATAACGTACCTGTGATTTCAAGTCGTCTAGAATCTGACCAATGACATGATCCTCAAATGTTTGCATCGCCAGAGTCAACGACTGAATTGAAGCCTTCAGCTCGACATGTATTTTTTATATCGGTGCATGATCCGTTGTAGTTAACGCTTCGTGACTACTCCGTCATTGACTCTTGTCGAATGGGTCAACTGCAATAACATATATTACTGTGTTATTCAATAATCATATATGAAATTGTTGACCATTACCTGTTAGAACTTAATATCCTTACCGATGGCTCGTTACCATTTTGCGGTTGAGCAGGACCGATTGGTGGTTGAGGAGCTATGGTCGCCTCCCTCAATTGCAATAATAGAAATTAATGTGTTACTTCATAAACATATGTGAAAATGTTGAACACAAACTGTTAGAATCGATCTTACCGACGGGTCTTTAGCACTGTGCATCTGAGCAGGACCTCTCAGTGGTTGAGGAACTGTCGTCGTATGGTCCAACTGCAAACATAGATATGTTATTCGATAATCACATATGGAATTGTTGAACACAAACCGTTATAACCGTCCTAACCGGCTCCTTATTAGCATTGTGAGTATGAGGAAGACCTATCAGTGGTTGTGGATGTCAAGACCCAAATTCTGGGCCATGACAGATGTATGGGCCCAATGGACATAACCCATTAAGCCCAAGCAAGTCTATCTATATGACCCGTTCATTATTCCATCAAAAGTTGCTAAGTTATATTTCATAATTCCAATTCAAAATAATGCTAACCATTGCCATCTCATAGTGGCATTACCAATCAAATATACATATATTGTCTAAAATATATATCTTAATAATTTACATCGGGTTTGTCTATACACAACAAAAGGGATACTCAACTTCCAATGGAGAGACCTGGGTGAAAATACAGCTATTGAATGCCGAAATACCTACCAAGGAGACGAATCTACGAGGACACCTCGACCTAGTTACCGATTGCCTCTTGATCTGCAAACATGAAGTTGAAAACAGTGAGTATAAACCTAGTGAGTGAACAAAGGAAGGGAACAAGCAATCGATAAGAGAAGTTAAGAAATCATAATGCACTTATTTTCAAAAACAATGCAATTTACTTAAATTCTTATTAAAACCTATCATTTAAATTGGTTAATCACTTGATGATGAAGGATCCATACATAATAAAGAATTTGAAGAGTGAAAACTTTAATAGCATTCAAGCAAGTCAAGTGAAACGACAAGTCCTCGCTGCAGCGGAAAGGCTCAATTTATCCATACATAATAAAGAATTTTCGCTACAGCAAAATTTGAGCTCAATTTATTAGCTGGCCGAGGGTTTCTCACTGAAACCCCTCATTTCAAACTTAATTAAATAAATTCCTTAATGTTGGGAGTCCATGATCAACGATGGTGCTAAAGAAGTGGAAAATAAGGCAGCAACCAAACAAGGAAGCAAGCAAGACAGAATGTTTCTCACTACAGCGAGAAGGTTCAGCAACTTTCTCGTTACAGCGAGAATACATTCTCACTACAGCGAGAACTAGGCCAGTGTAACCTTCCAAACCCGAGAGTTTCTCGCTGCAACGAAAAATAGAGCAATTTAGTTAAAGGGGTCTTGTTACATCAAAAAGCTATTTTCTTGTTGAATGAAAAGCATTTTGGGAGCAATTAACACTGTCAACATGCAACACAATCACAAATATTTTCATAACTTTCTATAACTAACACACACACACACACACACACACACACATATATATATATATATATATATATATATATATATATATATATATATATATATATATATATATATATATATATATACATACATACATCATTATGCATACCCTCCCGCCACACTCAGCTCAATGCAATATCATCATCATGTGTGCATTCCTTACTCGCACACTTCAACATCATCATGTGTGCAGTCCCTACTCGCACACTCTAACACCATCATGTGTGCACTCCCTACTCGCACACTTCAACATCATCACACAACATTATTCATCAATGCACAACATATATTCATGTATATACATACCAACATAATTTAGGAGCACATAGATTCATCTTTTTACACATTTCACATTTTCACAACATCAAAACATTTTATCAAGGGCTTGTTCCCCAGCACACATTTTTAAAGAAAGGTTGGATAAAATCATTCAAATGTTTCATCCAAATACATTTACATTTCCCAAAGAAATTTTGAAAAGCAAGTTCACTCACCGGTATTCTTTAAATCTTTACTCAACTCCAACTTCCTCTAATGGTCTAAATGGGGCGGTGGGGCTTCGTTGGAACCTATCATCACATTAGCATCACAATTAACTTAATTCACATAACTATAAATTCTAAAGGCTATCTCTTAACTAGCTTCCAAGTGCCATTAAATAGCTATCTATTTTCACTATCCTAATCACTCTAAAATGAATGAACAACCTCCACTACAAAACACTCACAAGTCTTATCACTAGCCATTCTCAACACTTAAAAATCAACTCTAATTTACTACTCACTTTGGTAGCTTTGTAATTGAAATTTTTTCCAAAATTTTTTAAGCTATTATAGAAGCTCTTTTTTTCTCTCTCTAAACACCTAGCTAGTAAGAGGAAGTATGGAAGTAAGACTTTTCAAGGGTTTTAAAGTGAGAGTGAAATAGCACAAAAGGTTCTATGAAAGGGTGCACAAAAACATGAAAATTAGAGCTAGCTTGAGAGAAGTTATGTAGGTTTCAAAGCAAGCTTCCATGGAGGATGAAAGAAACATAAGATGAGAGGAAACAAAAGAAGAAGAAGTTGCTGGAGAAATGAAGAAGTGCTTGAAAAATGATATTTATAGCTAAAGCTTATCCAATCTCTACTTAAATTACGAAAATGCCCTTAACAAGTTGGCTTGTTCTCCTCCAATCCTTGGTGCAATCATTTTACTCTTTTGACACTAAGACAAAGTCCATAATAGTCTAGAAATACTCAGGTTCATGAAAACTTAAAAATTTTGACTAGAGATGGAAAATGACCATTTTGCCCATACCTTGGAAATCATCATTATTTCTATTTTTTTCATCATTTTATCCTTATTTTCATCATTCATTTATGCCTTAGGCCTACTTAGGCCTTAATAATGTTTGAAAGCATACTTCTAAGGGCTCACTAAAGAAATGACGAAATTACCCATGACCCGTGTTATCACGTCTACACCTAGTTACGAGCCTATAGGGGTCGATGTCTCACAATGGAGCTATCGTCGAATGGTCCAACTGCAAATATAGATATGTTATTCGATAATCACATATGGAATTGTTGAACACAAACCTTTAGAATCGTCCTTACCAGCTCTTCACTGCCATTGCCATGGTTGTCAGATTTCTTTATCAATTCAGGGACCGATAATTCATCGAATGAGAGCAGTGGTGGTGCGCCTCCGCTTCATGGAACCAGTGGCTCTTTTGTGCTTCAAGTTTCTCTTCTTTTCCTTCGCACTAAGCCCAGTCTGCTCGATCCTCCATGTGCGCTATTGACATGTATTGGTGGCCCTCAAATAACGAGACATCAATGTCCACAAAATAATCTTGACTAGCCTCATCCGAGGTGGGCTCCAAGGTCTCCACTGCCTACAACTACAAAATAGGGATTGTGATTAAATTTTAGGGAAAATTATTATACAAATTCATAGTAGAAATTAGTAGCTGTTCACTCACCTGCTGAGATGACTCCAACATCTCAATTGCCTTGTAGAAGTCTTTTGACTTCTGGTTGCATTGCCATCTGCACATGCGTGGGTGGACGTCCTTTGGAGAAGAAAGGGCAACTATCTTTCGCAAGGCCGAAATTGCCTCAATTGTCTAGAATTGCAAGTCAAATGTAACCATTATCAGACCGTAAATGATAAACGATTGCAACCATAAATTATTCTGTCAAAAGGAAAATGAAAAATGTTACATGACAGTACCTGTATCACTTGTGAGAATTTGTAAATGTTGTATCGTAAACGATCTTTTTGCACGTTCGAGGAAGGCACTTCGAACCCTTTCAAAAGGTAGTCCAATGTCAGCCTTCAAATGTAGTGACCCCATGGGAAGACATTCCAAGCATTGATGTCCTCCATTAACGATAAGAGCTAAGGTGTCACCCATCTATGGTAGTCTTGACCAAATAAAATGTTATTCGCGATCAAGATGAGTGCCATCTTGGTCGCGTCTCTCGGTCGCTCAAAGTTGTCCCCGCGAAACGTATCAAGCAAGGCCTGCAGCTTAACGCTCTGTTGCACGTTCCAGTATCACGCATGAATTCCATCTGTAACAACCTTGTACGGTTGTGTGAACATATCTGGCATTCGACCAAACTTCAGTAAGGTGATAAGGCAGAACTCCTGCTTTGATAAGCGTGCTTTGCTTGTCCCAATGGCAAATTATAGCTCATGCTCCATTGAATCTGTCACAGTGATTCGACGGATCATGATGTTATGCAGGAGACCAGCGGAGAAGTAGCCTTGCGGATATACGTTCAATAGCATTCTGAAGCACGTACGCTTCATTGTACTCCCCTTTCTTTTGGAGGGTCTTGTTGATGTAATGTAGTTACGACCACTTACAGTGGGTGTTAATAGCGACATTGAACGCCCACTTTGTTGGCTCCATTAGTTTTTGATGATAATAAAACATTCCCATTTATTTGTGTCTAATACCTTTACTTAAGTGTGTAGGAAAATCAATATATGAAATTAATTAATTAACTCTTCAAAGAGTATATCAAAAGAAAAAGAAGGATAAAAATAACAAGATGCAACTGTCTAATAAGGAGGAAGCTTATTGGTGAAATAAGGAAGAATGTTGGTTGACCAAGTTTCAAATTGGAGGAATGGCGGGCTAAAGAGTTTGAGAAACAGAATCAACTTAGTCGACCAAGTCAGTCGACTAACTGCTCTCTACCAGAATCTGTAACTTGAAATAGAACCAACTTAGCCAACCAAGTCAGTCGACTAAGAGCTCTTTGTTTGCAATTTGAACCAGAGTACTACAAGATAGATTAACGGCTAGAACTCATTCTCAACTATTTTCAACGGACATAAAACTGCCAAACTGCCATTAGAGTTGCGTCTCCAAGTATAAAAGGGTCTTTCAACAATGAGAAACAAGTTTTTAGAAGCCTTGAATGAGATTTGAGCTACAAAGAGTTGAAAAACCAGAAAATCTTCACTGCACTTGTCTGCACTTAAACGCTTGCTCTTTGCATTTGTATTTTGCACTCAATCTTGTACTAATAAGATCAACCAGTGATTATAGGTACTTTCTTTTACTACTCTTCTTGTATTCTTAGAGTGAGGAAGTCACTCTAAGGGGTTATTCAAGCTTGGGATAGCTTGATTGTTGTAGGTTGTGGTTGAGCCTTGGAAAACCACTTTGGGTTTTAGTTGAGCCCGTGAAAAATCAGTGTAAAAGGTTTTGGTTAAGCCTTGAAAAGCCATTGTAAAGCTTGGTGAAAGCTTGTGAATTTCATCGATTTTTAGTGGATTTGTGGGAAAATCCTTGGTTGGATAATCAAGGTAGTGGATGTAGGTCTTGGATCGAACCACTCTAAATTATTGTGCATCTTATACTCTGTTTTTATTTTCTTAAGTTTTGGAAATTAGTTTCCAATATTGTTAAGAGCTAAATTGTGCTATTCACCCCCCTCTAGCACATATTATAGGGACCAACACACTTCTCCCTCGACACAATAAGTAAACTGTCAAGATCCTCATATTGTCTGGATTACATCTGCAAAATATGGCACACATGCATGAGTGAGTTAACCCATAATGTGGTAGCATGCCATGCATATAACGTAAAATGTGGTAACATGCCATGCATATAACATAAAATGTGGTGACACGCCATGCATATAATGTAAAATGTTGTAACACGCCATGCATAAAACGTAAAATGTTGTAACACACCATGCATATAATGTATAATGTGGTAACACACCATGCATATAATGTAAAATGTGGTAACATGCCATGCATATAACGTAAAATATTGTAACACGCTATGCATATAACGTAAAATGTTGTGAAATGTTGTAACACACCATGCATATAACGTAAAATGTTGTAACACGCAATGCGTATCAAGTCAAATGTTGTAACACGCCAACACTGATATGCCAATCACTATAATTACTGTGTCTTTACACGAACTGGCCTAAAATACCCATGGCGTGTGACACGCTAATCAGTGTAATTATTGACTTATTACACGAACTGTCCTAAAATAACCAATGTCGTGACACGCTAAAACCCTCAAAAAGTAGTTTACCCACTATACGCCATATCTGTTGTAGTTCAAAACTTTGGTACGACCATAAAATCGAGAAGAAAACAGTTTAAACATAACAATTGAAAAAGATTGGAAAAACACGAACATATCACACAAACCCAACAAAAAATCAACGAACAGAAAAAAGTTTTAAAAGTTTTATTTTTAGATTGACTGACTTCTTCACTAATAACCAACATTATTGTTATGGTGTCGTCAAGCTTGCAAAGAAGAAAGTCGAACACTCTGATATCTTTGGGAATGAGGAATGAGGAATGAACCTCTTCACATAGATGTTTACGATTTCTAGAAAATATTTAATTAAAATGAAATGGCCTCACAATTTTCTCTATAAATATTCATTTATTGAATTCATTCAATTGAAGTCTAATTGGTTTCCTCATTATTTGCCTGCTTTTTTTTTCCTTTTTCAAACCATGTCGTGTCACCCATCAATTACCATGCCGTGTCACACACTCTAAACCTTGCTGTGTCACGGATCTCCATGGAGTCTAACAAACTCTGAACCCTGCAGTGTCACAAACTCCATCCATGGCATATCACGAACTTTGAACGTTGGCGTGTAATAGATTCCCTCCATGGAGTGTCACGAACTTTGAACGCTGGAGTGTCATAGATTCCCTCCATGGCGTGTCACGAACTTTGAACGCTGGTGTGCCACAGATTCCCTCCATGGTGTGTTACGAACTCTGAATGCTGACGTGTCATAGATTCCCTCCATGGTGTGTCACCAACTCTGAACTCTAGCGTGTCACAGATTTCCTCCATGTTGTGTCACAAACTCTAAACGCTGGCATGTCATAGCCGTGTCACACATTCCCACCATGGCGTGTCACAAACTCTAAAATCTACCTTGTCACAGTCGTATCATACATTCCAACCATGTCGTGTCATAAATTCTAAACCCTGCTGTGTCATAGCTGTGTCACACATTCCTAACATGCAATTTCACAAACTCTAAACCCTGCCCTACCACAACCGTCTCACATATGACCTGCTGTAGCACGACCATTTCGTGCTTTGGATTCACATCTTTCTCCTTTCGATTCACCATCGTAACAGGGATTTCTGGTTTTACATCATTCTCCAAGCTTTCGATTCATCACGACCGATTCCTTGTTCGGTTTAATATTACTCTTCTTCTATTATCTGAATGCCATGTCCCAAATCTCTGAAAAACCATCTCATGCAACATTATTTTGTTTTGCACAAGCTTCGCGAAAAAAATGGATGTTTTGCATAAAATTAAATGTTCGCAAATTCTTTGCATATTTATTTTCCCATTTTTCGTTTGTTTGAGAGTATGCGCCAACAAAGATAGCTCATTAAGGGCATTTTTGTCCCAAAATCTATTCTCGTGAGTAAAAACAGTTAAAATTATCTGGAGGCTTATTTACAAAAACACGTTATTTTTAAGGGCTAAAAAAAAATTCCCCATTATATAATTATATATATATTTACTGGCCGTGGGAAAGGGATTGATTTATAGTAGGGCGGCATAAACAAAGTAAACCCATGAGATTTTTTTAAGTATTTTCACATGAACTATTGTTAGGGAAAGAAACAAGAAGGTGCCATTAACTCATTTCTGACAATTTGTTTAATCATTAAATGTTTTTCTTTGTTTTGTTCAAATATTAATAAATAAAGATTAAAATAGTTGAATAGCACCTCATAATACAAAATTAAAACTTTTTTATATATCCTTATTTAAAAAGTTCTTTTCATAAAAATATTATCACCATAAAGTTCTAATATATTCTATTTTGGGGATAAGACATTTAGTTACTTTTTGGTCGATATAGAAAATATTTACTGTGAAATGAACCATGAGAGGCCTAAGAACATGATGATCTTAATATTAAATTGAAAATGAGTCAAAAACCTAATCTAAGTTGTTCTTTTTTTAAGAAAAAATTTTGGGAGGAATATGGAATTTAATTTTTTTATTTAGAAATTGACTTAAATAAAGAATGATAACATATATGAGAAGCATGTCTTATCCATAAGTTGCAATGGAAAAGGAAATAGAGGGATATATTGAAAATTGTAAATAAAATTAATAGGAGTATATAAGTATCACTTGTTTCCAAGTTGTTTTTAGTTAAATATTTTTTATTTTGGAAAAGAAGATTAGTGTAAGTCGAATTTAACTCCTTAAGTAAAGAAATACATACACTTTTTGATCGGATTTAATTAATTAAATTTAGCTTAACAATAGTTGGAGCTTGGTCAAGACATAAAATTGATACATCATGAAACTTTACAATTTTTTTGGGTAAAATATCTTCACTCTTTAAAATTTTAATCGAAATTTCAAGCGGGTATATTAGTTTTCGAAATAGACACTCCGTCTTAAGAGTGCAAACATCGTTAATAGAGATTGTGAAAAAACTAAAATACATTTTCTTTCTTTATTAATTTAAAAAATTATTACCCAAGAAAAGGGAGCATTAGCTAGTGCTCCCAAGGGAGGGGAGCACTTAGGGAGCTCGGTCGAGGCTCCCCAGATAGGGAGCTTTTTTTTCTTTTTAAATTAATAAAAAATTAATAAAATTATAAAATAGTAATTTTAAAAATTAATTAAGGGTAAAATTACCTTTTTACTCTTGCCACATCATCAAATTGATGAAAACTTTAACGGTTGATTAATGCATAGACCTACGTATTGAGTGAAAATTTTTTTTTGAGGCAGAGTGTTTATTGTAAAAACTAATAGACTTCCGTATAGTTTTAATCAAAACTTATGAATGTAAAGATATTTGAGTACTTTTCATAAATAGGCCTCAAGCATAAGGCGTTTTTGAGAATGACCCTCCTTATAATTTTAACTATTTTGAGCCAAGAGAACAAAAAATTGAACAAAATAGTCCTTAATGAAACTGACCCATTCGCTAGGCTCCGTGCCTCAACCCGAAACCTATTAACGGGTCAAGTATGTCCTTTATATGGACCACAACTCTTCAGTTTTCATCGAGAGACCGTACATATCCTCAAAAGCAAGTATGCAAAAGCATTCCTTGACAGTTAAACTTTTGAGCATTTTGGCAGTGGTAGGAGCCTTTTGGAGTGGTTATTATTTGCACAAAAGTAGTTCACATATTGAGCAGTGTGAGGAAGTTGACATTACGCTGAGAAAGGTATAATATTTTTTTATGATTTTTTTTATTTTAAACCATGTGGAGGTTTTTGACAGAATGGTTATTGTTCATGTTTAGGGTTAAGGTTTTTGAGCATAAACCTATACATATAGCACGTTCATATTGATATTTTTGTTATTTGAAATTTTTGAATATAAACATGAAGATGGTATTGTTGGTGTTGCTGGGGTGGAAAGGTGATCGGCCATGCGTGACTGGTTGATATGTATGTGTTAGGAATTTGGTTGAGGGTTTAGATATTGCATGAGTGAGGGCGTGCTTAGGTGGTTGGCACCTTTTGCATGAGTGGATTTTGGCATGAGGTCACGTTGGGGTTGCGTGATTGAAAAAGGGTTTAACTTAGTGTGACTGATTGATAGGTTATTGCATGAATATTGTTTAGGCATGGCATCAGTTAGTGTGTGCGTGATTCGATTAGTTGTTCTTAGAATTGCGTGACTTGTTTATAAATCATTGCGTGATTTAATGTTAGTAATTACGTGAGTAATTGATTAGGCATTGCGTGACTATTATTGTAGGAAATTGCACAAGTGACATAACTGCATGAAATTTATCTGCATGGGTTCATTCTGTATTATTTTGGGTCAACTGTAATGCTTTAATGTGTATATGTTGATTTACTTAATAATCCATGCTCCACACTCAGATTAATTATTCTGTTTCATGGATGTCTAAAAATAGTTAAAAATATTGTTAGGGTTATTTTTTGAGTGATCTTATGAGGAGGGCTATTTCTAAAAATTCCTCTAGTTTTTTTGTTAATCTACAATGATGGTATTGACATGATTAAAATGGGAATGTTATCTGTTTTGTGTTACAGATGGCCAGCACAAGAATAGAGCAGGAAAATGTGGAGTCCTTGCTTTGTGTGTCAAGGCACTTGTGGGGGTTCAATGCAGGCATTAACATCCACTGTAAATGGTCGCATCTGCACGTGATACGTGAGATGTTGTGTCAAATGAACGAGCTGGAAAACTTTAGGAGAACATGCTTTGGGCACATGATGGATGTCAAATCAACGAACCTGATGCCACAGAGGCAGAGTTATGGTTCGCAATAGGGAAAATGAAGTCCAGCTTTTCTAAGAGGGAGTTATGTCTGGTGACGGGACTGAAGTTTGGTCCCTTACCGGCCCTCATTGTCAATCGACACGAGGCCTTTCTTGGAGGAATTCACCTAAGATATTAAGGATTGGGGAAGGAGGTGAAGATCTAACAAGTTTTAAATACGTTCAAGGGAGGGCAGTTTCAGCAGGAGGGAGACGCGAGCAAGATGGCCCTCGTCTTGATTGCGACCAATGTTTTATTCGGTCAAGACTATAGACGATTTATGGTTCCATGGTTATTGTCGCTGGTAGAGAACATCGACGAGTGGAATGCATTCCTATGAGGCACATATGTGTGGAGTCTGACTGTGGATTACTTACTGAGGGGTTTCGAACCTCCTACTGTGTGCGAAGTAGAGAATAAGCGCTACCACCTTTACTGATTCATATGGGTGTTTCAGGTAGTCTGCCATAGCCTAATGTTTATCATTATCATTATTCTTTTCACATAAAAATTTATGAGGTGACTAAAAATGTTACACAATTGATGTGCAGTTTTGGGCGTTGGAAGCAATATCTAAAATCAGAAGCTTGTTCGAAAGATAGCGGCAGTTCGGACAGGTTTGGCCAAGAATGCTTAAATGGCAATGTGACGAGAGGCCTTCAAGCTTCCACGCCAATGTTGTAAGTTTGGAAAGAGAGGGCAAGGTGAGTAAAGAAACCATATTTTTTATTTTATTAATTTTTATTTTTATTCTCATAAGGTAGCAAGGGTTATACCTAATGGCAATGTATGTTTTGGTGCAGTTGTGGGCAGTGAGGACGTTGGAGCCAACGGCAGAAGAGATGTTGACCGCATACTAGTGGACATTGAAGTTAATATCTCTGAGGGGCAGTAATACATTCCATTATAAAAGTTGAAGGGTCGGCCAGAATTCTGTCCCCAGCAAAGAAGGAAAATAATGGACCGTAAAGGGAAAAGTCTAGTACGACAAGCTGTTAAGCGGAGACGCACCACGGATGAAGAGGTCCATTTCGAGCGAAGTGCTGCTGAGGCACCTCATTCTCCTCTTGCAGCTCTTCATAGTGCATCTCCTGCTACTCATCATGCTGCTCCTCCTGCTGCCTCGCCTCCTACTTTGGGTGCTGCCCCTCATGCTGAGTTACGCAACTGGGCGTTGCGTCCGCAAATGACTACGAGCATTATGGGAGAGCTGCAAAAGATGCAGACATAGTGGAAGAAAGACCTCCAGTCATTGCAGACGAATATACAGATGCAGATGCAGTCAATGCAGGTTGAGATCCAACAGTCAATGCAGTTGGAGATCCAGCGGGTGATGTAGATGCAGTCATCAGTCACTACATGAGCATATCCAGCACTCACTGCAAGGGTTGGAGGATCAGATTGTCAATCGGCTGATCAACTGTTTTGAGGTTTGAGGTTTTATGTTATTCATCGCGTGAGTTATAACATGTACGATGTATACACTGTTCTAATGTGTTTGATTTTTTTGATCATTTAGGGTCGAAGCTCACCTCCCTGTTGCCCGATTGAACATCATCTTGCGCTTATCCCATCTTCAGTAGAGGTAGCCCAGCATTCTCAGCCCACACCTTATCCTGAAGCTCTACCTCTTCCGTATGAGGTTGAAGAGGTACCTTATCCTGCGAGTAGTGGAACTACAACTTCCGTGTGTCCTACTCCTATCCCAACTCCAGCAGAGGACCCCTTGCATGGTGAGATCAGACCTTCTGCTTAAGCTCCACCTCGACTTGAGCTCGAAGATGCACGTGTGATCTTGGCCAGCAAATACCTTCGAAGCCACTACGTTAACCCACTATTAGTCCAGTGCAAAGCGAAGGACGATTTGAAGGACAGATATGAGTCCTTCTTGAAAAACGACCAAGCCAGGTAAAATGAAAATAGTAGATCATATTAGGGTTAACGGTTCTAGGATATTTATTAAATAGTCCGCAATACTATAATTTTAATATAACTCTATTTTAAATTTGCATGGTTGACATTCTGGGCATCGAAGGGCAGGAGGGCTTTGATTTTTTTCGACGATTGGAGATGCCAACAGAGTTGATGGACACCCAACAGATTGATGCATGCATCAGTGTGTTGTGTAAGCAGGCAAGCGAGCACCATCCACAACACTACAAGTAGAGAATATTGATCGTTGACACCACATTCTATGTAAGTATATTATATTTTACTGAGTTGTAATTATTCAAATGTATGGGGTTTAGGGTTACTTTATTGCATCTAACTATTGTGCATAACGTAATTGACAGCTTATTTTGCTCCAACTGAGTGAAGAAATGCAGCCTTCCCCCACCAAGAAGACATTCAAGCCGAGTGAGGCGGTTATGCCAGATGATCTACTTGAGTATGGAAAGGGTGGGAGACCTTTGTGGGGTTTGCCATGGCATGAGGTTGATGTAATTCTTGTGCCTTGCTTTTTCAATGGCCACTAGGTGGTAGTGCACGTTAACTTGTTGAAATAGACTATGATGTTAGTGGACTCATCGTATCGTCGAAAAGAAGTACTAAATTTCGGCTTGCGTGATAAACAGATGAGTCCACTAACATCATTGTTTCCCATTATATGCCATCGGGCGGGGTACTTTGTCAGCTCGTGCCGTTAAAAGCAAGGTTTAACGTCAATGAAATATAGGTTAAATGAGAAGACCTTAATACAACAAGATTTGCACAGTTGCGGGGATTGGGTTATAGCCTCGTTACAGTGGTTGATCGGCTCGGAGGATCAGACGCTGAAGGGAAACGACATAGAGGGTATTCGAACAAAGTTTGCCCTTGAGATTTTTGCCAATAGCTCAAGTTGTTAAATTTTTTAATTTGTTTATTCTTTTTCATTCTATAATTAACATTAACATTATTTTGTATCATTTCCATTTTATTCTTTGTTGTATCATTTACATATTATTCTTTGTATTCATTCATGTGATAAGTATACGGGTCCAATAAGAACAACATTATTTTTTTCTTATTCATATCGTAAAGTTTGTTAGTATTTTACACCATTTACATGACAGCGTTCATTCGTTTGCATATGCCAACCCCCCTTCGCTTATTTACTTTATAGCCTATATGACATGTTGATTTGCATTGCGTGACATAGGGTTGTAAGCAGTTGCTATTGAATTACGTGAATGGTGTGAATGGAATCGCGTCACCAGTTGATATTGATTAGTGGGAGTATTTGTTATGGAGTCACACGAGTACAAAATTTTTAATCATGTCAATAGTTAATGTGGAATCGCGTCACTAATCCACTTGGAGTTGTGTGAGTAGTAAATATGGATCGCGTGAACCGTTAAGATTTAGAATTGCATGAGTATTTGATATTGGCTCCCATTAGTAGTAAATATGGAGTGGCGTTACTAGTTAATATGGAAGCGCGTGACATGACTTTTCTGTGAAATCGCATCACTAGTTTATATTGACTCACGTGAGTAATATATGTGGAGTGGCGTTACTAGTTATTATGGAATGACGTGAGTATTTATTCTAAAATCGTGTGAGTAGAAAAATGGAGTCGCGTGACTAGATATTATGGAATTGCGTTACCATTTGATATGGAGTCGCGTGAGTAGTATATATGGAGTGACGTTACAAATTCTTATTGAATCGCGTGACTAGTTGAGCTTGCAATGCGTGACTAATTGCGCTTGCATTGCGTGACTCACCTATTTTGTGTCTTGTTCTTCGAATAAGGGTGAGCCAATTATCATCGACAATATCAAACCATAACCCAGCCCCAAGCACCATCATAACAAAATATCGAGTTGAACACCTTAAACTCTCAACCAGATAAAAGTTAAAGCACATGTTAAGGGAATTTAAAGAAGATGCGACCATTGCTTAAGACAGTGCAGGACAGTCAAGCTTTAGTGGTTCAACTTCTATTCACCCTTAAACTAAGTTTGGAACGGTTAGAAGATGAAACGGCAACTATCGATAGATATTGGGAAGACTGGAATATGAACGAAATGGTGGAAGTTATCTTATGCCCTTTATGTTTTTGATTACAATGGTCAACATTAAGAACAACTATTACTATTATTATACATCATTTTTTGGGCAAAAATATGAAGTAGGATGCCAAAATCAATCATGCAAATATTATTAAATTAAATATTTTGTGCTTTATTTAATGCTTTACAATGAAAAACAAATTATGAAGGAGTACAATGAATTTGATGATCCAACAAATGGGCTAAGTACTCTAACTGGAATTTTATGATTCAACTATGCAATGGCATTTTTGTACATAAGGGGAACTGTAGTCAACTATAGGATAAATATCTAATTTTTTTCAGTACTTTCTCCTCACTTCCAACAGCTTCTTCTTCGTCTTATTCCCATCCTTCTATTTCAATAAACGTTTAGTTGTTCTGGACCTGCCTGTGTATCGATAGCTGCTTTGAAAGTGGATGGAACTTGTATGAAAGAGCAAACTAAACTGTCTAGTTGGGGAATGAAAAGTAAGATACACAAGATGTCCATACGGAAGAGAAAACCTTCAAGTCCCATGTTCAGTTGTTTTGGACCTCCATTGTTCCCCAACTAGTTCCAGCGGCCCCAGCATTGGACTTGAAGGTTTTCTCTTCCATATGGACATCTTGTGTATCTTACTTTTCATTCCTCAACTAGACAGTTCAGTTTGCTCTTTCATACAAATTCCATCCACTTGCAGAGACACATCTTGTGTTTTAGATTTGCTTTTCTACTGGAATATGTGCAACTAGTCCCTCAAACTCAAAGACACCTCCTCCTGTTCGGAGGTTGCCTCTTTCTCCTTCTCGACTTTTGGATCTCTAGAGGTCATTTTTCAATTATCTGAGATTGATTAAGATAATTGAATTTGATTCAAATGGTTAATGGTTCCCTTTATTTATAGGCATGAATGCTGACTCTTTATTTTCTACAACCATATCAATGCAATGAAGGTGGGCTGAATTGGTTATTAAGTACCTGTTCGGCCTGCCCTTTCATCTTATCTACCTCTTAAAAGCAAAAGCCAGACCAAACATCATTCGTTTGCATATGCTAACCCCAATTTGCTTCTTTACTTTATAGCCTATATGACATGTTGAATTGCATTGCGTGACATAGGGTTTTAAGAAGTTGCTATTGAATGGCGCGAATGGTGTGGATGGAATCGCGTCGCCAGTTGATATTGATTCGCAGGAGTATTTGTTATGGAGTCACGTGAGTACTAAATTTTGAATCACGTCAGTTGTTAATATGGAATCGCGTTACTAATCCACTTAGAATCATGTGAGTAGTAAATATGGATCACGTGAACCGTTAAGATTTAGAATCGTGTGAGTATTTGATATTGACTCTCGTTAGTAGTAAATATGGAGTGGCATTACTAGTTAATATGGAAATGCGTGACATGACTTTTTTGTAGAATCGCGTGACTAGTTGATATTGACTCGCATGAGTAATATATATGGAGTGGCGTTACTAGTTATTATGGAATGGCATGGGTATTTATTCTAAAATCGCGTGAGTAGACAAATGAAGTCTCGTGACTGGATATTATGGAATTACATTACTAGTTGATATGGAGTCGCATGAGTAGTATATATGGAGTGGTGTTATGAATTCTTTTTGAATCGCGTGACTAGATGATATGAGATCGCGTGACTAGTTGATCTTGCATCGTGTGACTCACCTATTTTGTGTCATGTTCTTCGAATAAGGGTAAGCCAATTATCATCGACAATATCAAACCATAACTCAACCCCAAGCACCATCATAACAAAATATCGAGTTAAAGAAAACAAAATACCACAAGTGAGTTATGAAATACAAACTACAGTATCCATAATCCAATTAACCCCCAACTTTCAAATATGAATGTTCATCTCGTATGGTTGACTCAGCTAGAACCAATGACAATTGACTTCCTTTTTCTCTGAGGTTAATGTAGGAGAAACTCATCTGAGGACAGTCAATTCTGTCTCGTTTCTGCTGCCCGAACAGCTGTATCTGTTCTTTGCATTAGAAGATTCTCAACATTTTGTATCCTCAATTCCAATGCCTGCATTGTAGCAGTTTAATTACTGAGTTTCTCATCAATCCTTAGAAGCATATTATACATCACATAATTGGAAACAAGAACTCTAGACGGTTGTTTGGATGGAGTATCATGGGCAGCATGAACTGGGCTACCTTCGACAAAGTTCAATGGCTCATCAAGACTTAAATCATATCCCTTTTTCACGAGCCATCGAAACGAGAGATTAAGAGGTCTGCGACTGTTCCAATTAGCTAGATACCTATTGCTCCATATCCCTTTCTTCTTAACTAGAGCCGATATGATGTTCCCGTATGGAAGGGTTGTCTCTTCCAGCATGGCAACTTTTCTCATTCTCATGATCATATATTCTGCAATATTCACGCCAAACTGGCTTCCAATTGTTTCCATCATCCACAGATCCTCAGCGCTAACATGTCTTAAATGACTGATCCTTCCATGTAATGTGGAAGCCAGAAAATTATGTACCAGCCTATCTGGTGCAAAATTCAAATGAAGAGCAGAACATGAATTTGTGGTGTATGGTTCTCTTCTACTTGTCACTTGGGCGCACATGCGGGATGGGTCATATAATGGTGGCGGTCTGTATTGTCCGTGTTTATACTCCATTTTCAAGAGCTTCCCAATATCAAAGGGAGTCATTATAAACTCTATTCCTCCCAAAAACACGTTCAAAACAAATGGGTCAAAATCTCTAGGATTTTCAAATTCATTTTCACTCCAGCGAATGCTGGAGTAAAATTTCCTAACAAGAGTCGGGCTATAATCAAAATATGGAAAGGTACTTAAACCCTTAAGTTTACCCATATCGAAAAATGAAGATATGTCACCCTCAAGGTATATGTTTTCCTTTAAGCTTTCCCAATCTACCACTTTCCCGCACGATATCATGGCATTCTCTATTACCCAATACTACCACCATGTGATATATCCCTAAACCGTAAGGGAGAGCACAGATCATTACTTGGTTCAATTGAAAAACCAATTGATGCGGCAGGCAGTTGAAGATCTAGTTTCCATTTCTTCCTTGATCGTAGGCTAGGGTATTCATCATCACCCATACTTTGGTCGCCATTGTCATGGATATTGGGTTTACTCGAAGATGCGACCATTGCTTAAGACAGTGCAGGACAGTTCAACTTTAGTGGTTCAACTTCCCTTCACCCTTAAACTAAGTTTAGAACGGTTGGAAAATGAAATTGCAGCTATCGATAGATATTGGGAAGACTAGAATATGAAAGAAACAGTTGGAAGCTATCTTATGCCCTTTATGTTTTTTGATTACAACGGTCTACATTAAGAACAACTATTACTATTATTATACATCATTTTTTGGGCAAAAATATGAAGCAGGATGCCTAATCAATCACTCAAATATTATTAAATTAAATATTTTGTGCTTTATTTAATGGTTTACAATGAAATACAAATTATTAAGAAGTACAATGAATTTGATGACACAACAAATGGGCTAAGTACTGTAATTGGAATATGATGATCCAAATATGCAATGGTATTTTCATAAATAATGGGAACTGTAGTCAGCTATAGGATAAATATCTAATTTTTTCCAACACTTTCTCCTTACTTCCAACAACTTCTTCTTTTTCTTCCCATCTTTCTTCCTCAATAAATGTTTTCCATATTGCATGGAAACCATCCCTTGAAACATCCATAACTTTCTCAAAGTAACTTCAATTCTCATGCTTTGGTACACTTTTTCAAACCTCCATAACTAGCATAAGGCCTTTCTCTTCCATATGGACATCTTGTGTATCTTACTTTTCATTCAAACTCTGTCAAACTCAAGTTGAAATAGTTATATTCAATGCAAATATCAATGGCCACTTTGAAACAATCCCTAACAACTGACGTTTGAAGGGCCACTATCTTCATATACGACACCCATAATGTTATAAGAGTTTGTAGTCCGCATTGGACAGTGGTTTTGTGTGTGCTCGAGTTGTCTGCAAATTGCATATGCCTTGGGTAGATGTTGTCGAGCCGTCGGTTGAGCAGATGATGTTTCCCTGTTTCTCGTTGGAGCTGCAAATGAAGTCTGTTAATTTTGTCTATTATGACCATAGCTCTTGCATTGTGAACATCTATGTCGTCCGCTGCCTTCCCCAACTGATGGAATCCTTTCCTTCCTAGGTCTTCCCATTTGACCTCACCAACTTGGTGGCAAAATGACAATTTGTTGAACGTCATCGGGGATGTCCCACTCACTAGGATGCCCAACTGGGCGAATGGGAACCGCATATCCCTCTGCCCAAGATCAAGTCTTGTAATTATCCGAGCAAAATTCGATGGCTGCACGTTTGTACTTACTGCCAAAGAAATGAAATCGCAGTTGGCGAACAATGTAAAAATTCAATTTATTATGCACAATATAACAAAACATGATTGCTCATACCTTATTGCTGCCATGGCATGCGTGCAGGGGAGTAGATTGGACTGGAACTCACCGCATGAACACTCATTGGTGGAGAGGTTCACCACTCTGTCCTTACTCCCGCTTATAACTTGAAACTTTACTCGATCGATTGCTTGTATGAAAAAGTGACATGCTTCATTGAACTGTCTGTTCAACAGATCGATAGCCCAAGGGCTGAGGGGTGTGGTCAAATTCAATGCCTCATTGTGCCGGTCATGGAACCAACATTGAAACATGCCTCTGATGCACTCGATTAACACCGTTATTGGCATTTTTCTTGCATGCCTCAGGTAGGAGTTAATACACTCCGCAGTGTTGGAGGTCATTAGCTTGTATCACCTTACTGGTGACCGTGCACGTGCCCATCTCTCAGGGCCTAATCTCATAAGGCTGTCATAAGCAGGTTTGCAAAGCTGTTTCAGCTGATTCATATGTTTGTCAAAATCGGCAACCCAATAGCAGTTGGCGGCCATGGTGAAAATTGCTGCAACATCTTCGCGCTTGAACCTGTTTTTAACGTTTTTCCCTAAGTGGTAATTGCATAGACCATGATGAGTGTCCTTGAACACTTTCTCATCTGCATTCTTAATGCCAAGATGCTGATCAGAAATGAACATTGCATTTTTAGGACAACCAATCACACGACGCAATTGGTTAAGAAACCACGACCAAGACTCTTCGTCTTCGACGTGGCCAATGCCAAATGCAAATGGATATATCTGCTCATTTGCATCTTTGCATACCGCCACAAATAGAATACCCTTGAATTTGCCTTTCAGATGTGTGACATCGATAGCGACTACAGGCCGTATTACAACACTGAACCCTTGAATACATGACCCGAACGCCCAGAAACAATATTTGAATCGTTGTTCCCTATCAGTAGTGACACACGTGACAGTACTGGGATTTTCAAGTTCCAAAATATGGAAATACGAGGGGAAGAGTTGGAATGACTCTTTCGGCAGACTGAACACAAGACTTTCCGCATACTCCTTTGCTTGCCAGGTCTTACCATATAGGCATTGCAATCTCCACTTGCGATTCATCTCTTCCATTATTTTCTTTGGTCTTAATGGGGTTACACAATTTCCTTGCACCCTGCTGGAGATAAGCTCACCAATTACCTTCGCGCTCACAATTCGATATCCACATTGCAAACCATCGATAGTACAAGTGTGTACCTTCTACAACGTCTGAAGTTGCCAATATTCTCCCTCAAGCAACTTCATTGCACCCAAAGCAAACTTGCATGCCTTATATTTACAACCAACCTCAAAACGAACGTGACATGACTTTTTAACTCAAACTCAAAATGCTTTTTTAGCACCAACATGCTCAAAGCTCGTTTCAATTCAGCTTTCGATGGAAACACTTTTTCGTGATATAAGTGGTTGTCCATTGATCTAGATTCCTCACTCCCAACTGTTTGGAAGGATATCATATCTAGCCAGGGAATAATCCATTGACGAGATACCCTTGTATTTACCCTCTCTTGATCATTGTCATCAGGTGAACGAATGCCATTCTCAAGTGTGATGGTGTTTTCGTAAATAGGGTCAGCACCCTCAATATCTTCTAATTCAACGATTCTGCCATGGTGGTCCAACTCAACCTCTTCTAATACAACAGTTGTGGTATGACTTGTACCGCCATCTGCATGATTGCAATCAAGAATATCGGTCTGCTCAACCCTGTCATCCTCTGAATGGTCTTCATGTCTGCCAACATAATCATCTTCATAGTTATCGTGTAACTCATCGTTCCGATCCGCCGTGTCATCCTCTTCAACATCATCTTCAATCTGATCAAATGCATCATCATCACTCACAACCATCACAGTGTCGTTTGCTAATGACAGTGGACCCAATGCATTTTCGAGCGACAGTTGTGTTTGTTTCAAAGTACCAAGTATTTCGTTCGATGCACATTCCGTTCGAAATTGTGCAGACATCATTTGCAGACACCTTATGTGTCCGCTGGGCTGCTGAAACTCATGAGGATACATTAAACGTGATTGCCATAGTTGTTTGTTAAGAAATGCATGGTGTGGTATGTCAGAATAATTAACATTCTGTTCTTGGTGATTACTATGTTGGATACAGTGCTCATGTGGAATATCGTTTGCATTTCCTGCCTTAACTGTCACAAACACAACAAATGCCCTCTCATCTCGCAAAATACTTGCTACATCTTCATCATCCCTAATAACTGCGCCCGAAACCCCTATGGCATGGCTGAGTGATGCATGTAGCTTGATTTCATTATTATGTGAGTTGACCAAAACAACTTCTTCAACCAGCTTCACTAGTCCCGAAAATGACAAATCACTCCCAACACCCCTCACTCGTGTCTCATCACCCTTGTAAGTGTCATCGATCCAATGACCACCATATGTAATCATAAGCTTCACATTTGGCAGGCCGCTTAAATTTAACAGAAAATAAGTGTCACGATCAGTTAATTTATCAAAAATAGCCCCTCAATGCATAAAAACCACTTATGCAATGCCTAAATCACATTTGGCCGGTCGTAAAAATTTAACAGAAATTAAGTGTCGCAATGTCTAATACACATTAATGCAATGCCAAATAACTAGTGAACAAATGCCCCTAAACAAGAGGCGAATTGCACAAGTCACGCGCCACCGCTCTCGCAATATATAATAATAGGTCATGTAATATATAAAAACTAGTAATGCAATCCTAAAAAACTACTGAACAAAAGCCTCAAAACAACACATGAATTGCACAAGTCACGTGCCACCACTCTCACAATACATAACAACAGGTCACGCAATATATAAAAACCAGTCACACAAGCTAAAAAACTACTGAACAAAAGCCTATAAACAACACATGAATTGCAAAAGTCACGTGCCACCACTCACGCTACAACAGGTAACGCAATATATAAAAACCAGTCATGCAAGCCAAAAAAACTACTGAACAAAAGCCTCAAAACAACACATGAATTGCACAAGTCATGTGCCACCACTCTTGCTACAACAGGTAACGCAATATATAAAAACCAGTCACGCACTGCCTAAAAAACTATTGAACAAAAGCCTCAAAACAACACATGAATTGCATAAGTCAGTCATGGATTGCCAAGCTCGCAACACCTAAGAATAAGTCACTCAATGAATAATAAGCCTCTAAACAAGAGGTAAATTGCACAAGTCACGAACCACCAGTCTCGCAATACCTAATAATAATTCAATCGATGCCTAATATCCACTCACATTATGCCAACTTAAACAGTCACGTATTGGCCCAACGTCATGTAATACATAACAACACGTCACCATAGGTACTCTATTCCATATACATACAAACCACTCACGTAATGTCTCAACAGAAGATATGCATTGCACAATTCATGCACCGCGTATAACCCACTCTCCCAATACCTAATAATAGGTCACCCAATGCCTAACATCCACTCACGAAGTTATTCTGCATAATATAACTTAAATGATGAAAATAACTCAACAAAATATGTGCTCAATGAAAATAAAAATTGCTATAAATTTTATTCAAATTTTATTAAAAAGACCCCCCTGAAAATACAAGGAGATGACACAAAAAAAAAAAAAATGAACCGTAGTTCATTTCTTCATAAGTTCATCTACTTTGAACTCTATCTCGGCGAGAATCTTTTCGTTGCTCAAGATGGCAGCCTCCAGGTCAAAAGTCCTTTGCATTTGGTTGTCGATGAGGACTTGCAGCTCCTGTTGGAATATGTGCAACTGGTCCCTCACACTCAAAGGCACCTCTTCCTCTTCGGAGGCTGCCTCTTTCCCCTTCTCGACTCTTGGATCTTTGGAGGTCATTTTTTAATTATCTGAGATTGATTAAGATAATTGAATTTAATTCAAATGGTTAATGGTTCCCTTTATTTATAGGCATGAAAGCTGACTCTTCGTTTTCTACAGCCATATCCATGTAATGAAAGGGGGTGAATTGGTTATTAAGTACCTGTTCGGACTGCCCTTTCATCTTATCTACCTCTTAAAAGCAAAAGCCAAGCCAAACATCATTTTTTAAGAAATTCTTAATAAAAAGCAACTTAAAGGTTTTCTCTCTTTTTCACTAATCAAAAAGGATTTTAATGTTACCTCTTTTCTTTTTTTCAAGAAATTCATTATCGTTTCCTCTTTTCTTTTTTTTTTTTAATTTAGGCATCATGGTAGACCAACCAAAATCTAATACTATTGCTACTATACAAGTCTGAAATTATATATAAACTTCAAGAATTACATTAGAGCTTATTAGGTTATTGAAGATAATCAGTAGAGAATCACCTTCAGCATTAGGTAGCTAAAGTCACGCAATGTCTACAAACAGGTCACACAATGCTTAACAAATATTCAGTCACATAATGCCTATAAAGAACTCACGCAATGCTCAACAAATATTCAATCACGTATTACTTGTCACGCAACGCTCAACATATATTCAGTCACGTAATGCCTATAAAGAACTCACGCAATGCTCAACAAATATTCAGTCACGTAATGCCTATAAAGAACTCACGCAATGCTCAACAAATATTCAGGCACCTAATGCCAAATAAACAGGTAACGATTCCTAATATCCAGTCACACACCCTAATATCCAATGACTCAATGCCTAACAAATATTCATGTATCGCCTATAAACTGATTGATTTCGCTACCCCTAGCCAGATTTAAGTTTCCAAACTCATATAATTTACCCATCAACTTTTTCGTTCTATGAATAACCCTAAATAAATGCAAGAACCCATAACAAATACCTTGATGTCATCTCTGTACTTTGGGATCGTGAGAAAGTTGGCTACCGATATAGACCTCGATGGCATTGGAGTGCTGGACGGAGGGATAGCTAAATCTAAATCGAGATTTAATTTTGGAATTTTAAGCTGAATGGAGAGAGAGCAGAAAGAAAGAAACTGAGACGCGCCTTCATTTGGATTAATTGGATTAAAGGGTATTGTTGTCAAGTTGTGTCAAAAATTGGCTAAAAACAGTTAAAATTATAGAGATGGTCATTTTTGAAGTCACCTTACTATGAAAGTCATTTCCCACAATTTTCTCAAGATATTTTACTCCTTTTTTTTCTTTTATCTTTAAATACTAGGGATGGAAAAGAAATTAGATATTCCAACATATCTTGATCAAACCACACCACTGAAATATTTAACTTTGTCAAGGGCGAAATTTGCAAAAATTTTTGAGCTCTTCTGTTGGTTTTCCATGGCCAACGAGTCCACTATCCACCCAACCTGAACAGCCACCTTCCATGTTAGTCACATCCTCATAGCCCTATCTCCAACAGAAACAACATTTCCATTACTACTTAAACCATATTCATCCAAGTTCTAAAGGAAATATCCCAACAGTTAGTACTTGAAATTCTCATGAGGGAAAAGGTTGCTTTTTGTTTATAAACTATGCTTCTACAAGATGTAGAATATACTCACTGCATTGAGAAGATCAACACAGGCACCAAGAAATCTTCCTCCACTGTTGCATCCCTCCCCAACATATGTCAAATTATTTTTTGAATATTGTTTTACTTTGCTTCTTAATCCCATTTTTCAAAGCACAAGTCTTATCATCTTACCACAACTATGAGATCATCCTTCTTCAAGAGAGAAGAGACCTGGGTTAGGAACTCAAGGTTTTTCACTCTTCCTGGTTATTGCCAAACAACAAATAAAGATGTAAATAAATTTTAAAAAAAGTTATCTAGCTAAATCGTCAAGTTGGATAAGTTTGTATTATTGGAAAATCAAACATTTTTTAAGGCATATATGAAAAAGTCAAATAGACGAAGAAGCAAACCTGGATTGTTTAATATTTAGATATATATAATAAAAATTCCACTGAATTACCTTCTTGGGTGATGAACATGTAAGGAACATTTGAGGCATTGGTGATATGACTTTTACAGGATTCCGCGGGTGTCCTATTACCAAAAGTAATTATTTGTAATACAATATTAATCCAACATAAAAACAATTGAAAAAAAAATTTACTCGACATAATGCTTTTGGTACATAGGATTTCGGATTATTCAGAGGGAAGTAATTCTTTCAGATTAATCTCATAAATCCTACCATTATACAATTTGAATAAAAAACTTCCAAAATTGGAATCTAAGGTTCTTAATCCTTTATTAATGCTTAAAAAAAAATAAAAAAACTAAGCAGCAAAATGATAAGTTAAAGTAGAAAGAAATTTGGGTTGTAAGATCTAACCTTACATCCAAATAGCAGTGGCTTGATCCAAGCAAATCTTTTGCAGCATGTACGTTGACAGTGGCAATATCTTCAGGCCTACAGATATATTGTAGCTATTTGAAGGATGGATAAGATCTGAATGTAGAAACGTTATCTCTTGGGGGCATCCATGAATGATCAATTCTCTTCAACTTTGTTCATCCTGAAGGCTTATACGGGTTTTATATATGTATATATACATACACACAAGTCTACCCTGATTTACCTTTGACTTTATATTTTGTTTTCGAGAGATTGACTTTGTAATTTATATGCTAAACAATTTATAACATCAATAAGTATGCAAGTTTAGATGTCAGCCATCTTTTTCAATTACCTCTTTTATAATATTTCTTAATTTAATTAGTAAGCAAGCACCTTTTAATTTAATTATTTCATAATAAATATTAATTTATTGCTTTTACAGATCTAAGAAAAATACTCTACATGTTAGGTTTTCTTCGTAATTCTATGCACAGTTCCTTTTTTTAAAAAAATGTTTATTGAAATTTAAAATTTATTTTTTAATTCCATAAAAATAATAATTTTATATTTTATAAGAATTAATATAGCATGACTCGTTTATTTATTCAAAATATGTTAATTGAAATTTAAAATTTAGTGTTTTTAATTCCATAAAAAGTAATAATTATATATTATAAGAATTAAAGAATTAATTTATGATATATGTACTCATTATTTGTATTTAGAAAATTGTATGTTTTAGAGAAAGCTTGTACATTTTTTTTGAAACTCGGAAGAGAATTTATTAATTTAATTCAATTACCTCAACATTTTAGTGCTCATCTTAGCCTAACCACTCCATCAAAGTTAAGAGACGATTTACAAGATTTAAAGAAGGCAAAAATATATATTTTTTAAAAAGTGTTAAGAAGGCAAAATATAAGGAAAAAACCAGAAGTTGATGAGATCTATTAACTTGTTGTCGCAAGACCATCTTTAACATAGTTAATTTTCCTATGGATATGTAGTACCTATTATGAATTTACATTTTATTTTAAGACTTCCAAAATGAATTCCAATTTTTTTTATTTGGAAGGAAATAAAAATAGTACACTTATGTCAAAATAACATGTAGGAATAAAATTCCTATAACATCGCTTAATAAAATTGAGGTATTGTCCTTAAGAAGATCCTTGAAAAGCATAATACCAACAAGATATTGAAAAGCCATATTCGTAAGAAAATTTGTCAAACGGTTGGATTTGTGATCCATATGAATGGTATTGACTTACTATTCTTGTTTTAAGAGACCTTTAATTGCCAAAGTTAAATTTGAATTAGCATATGTTTCTAGTTGAATCAACTATGTAGTGGTTTTGATGTTTATAGCCAAGTTCACCTTACGACATCTCTCATCCCATGCCATCAACAATCCTCAATAAACACCCTATAATTCTGCTCAATATGTAGAACAATTTTTTAGTTTGACTAAGAAATCGCATTTCCAATTCCTAAAGTGGTCACGAAGGACACATTCCGCAATGGATTGATGGCATGAAGTTCGATGAGCTCCATCACTGTTGAGTGGCAACCAATCTTAAGGTGGTAGAGACCATCTGATCAACAACTCCATTCAGGATCTATTGGCACCAGCATCTGTGGGAATAAAGCATGAACAAGAATGAATAATATCTTCAAGATACATTTTAATTAAGATGATCTTTCTGGAAGTAACTATGTTGTGGTGGTTAAATAGTGCTTCATTCCTCCACTTTTAAATGAACCACATAATGATACTAAACAACACACCTAATGGGTTGTCACATCTCAATTCCGGGGACATGACTAATGTAAGGGCCCATATGGTATAAAGCACAAGACCTAAGCAAGCTTTTCCATATTCATCATATAAGCACGTTATTACATAAAAAAGGCACATATAATCAAGTGCATTATCAACTATAATGGAAATCATCAACATGAAGTATAGTAAAACATTTCATCTAATTTCATAAACCATTTCACATATAGTTTCAACCATCATTTCTTATAAACATAATATGCATTCTTCACTGCTCATAGTACGCACACTTTGGTGCTCATATCATCTATGGCCTTATCACCATGGATATCGTGAAAAAGACACACCCTTTGCAATGCTCAATAAAACATTTCATACATGAGTAACATAACCATAAGTATTCTCAATTTATTTATATAATTGTGTCATCATCCTAAAGCATGAAATAAACATAAGGGCTCGACTTGACACCACTACGGCGTGTAACGACTCTAAAAGGCTTGAAATAAGGTACTATCATTCCTACTAAGTATGAACTAAAATACTCATCCACAAGGCGGAAAGCCAAGTGAGCTACTGATCTAAAGACAAAACAATATATCTTTAGGTGTGACTTATGAAACTTAATGAGCATATGTAAGCCAAAAAGGGAAGAGCTTTTGCAATAATCCATAACTTTGAAATACACATGAATTCATACATAATCATCACATTTCCTTCCAAACGCTTGAAATAATGTTGTTCAAGATCAATTCACATGGTTTTAGTCAAAATCCAAGTCACATAAAAGTTTACATTAAAAAAAAAGAGCTTAAAAACAAGTGAAAAGGCATTTGAAAGGAGAAACAAAAGGTTCTATACTGTAGGTATCGATACCTTCATAGGAGGTATTGATACTTTTCATCTAGAATGCTTTTTGAGCCATAGGTATCAATACTTCTTAGGGAAGTACTAATACTTTCACATAAAATGCTTCTTGAGGCATTCTATTTGCTAAGTATCGACACCTCATTTATATGAACCCATAATTTGGATATTTTCCAGCACATGCAAGTCTCCATAATCATTCTAACCTTTATACTTGCTACATCTTTTAATTGTTCATTCAAAATATATGAAAATGTAACTTGTACATACAATCATAATGTAGTTCAACACTCTTACAATAATGTCCATATCATACACAATTCATAATATCATAATCATTATGCATTCATTATGTAAGTCGTATGAATGAATGTCATGCATGAGTGGTACATTACCCCTAACTCAAGGCTACATACTCGTGTGGTATTACGTCGCACATCAAGGCCCATGTATTTGTGTGGTACAACGCCCCATATCAAGACCTTTTTGTTTTTGTGGTATAATGCCTCACATCAAGGCCCTTATGCTTATATAATCTTTAACACATCAATAACGTGCAATTTCATAGGCTTACTAGGAAGCTTATATCCACACAACCTATTCATATCATTATATACATTTTCTCTTATGTATTTAAGCATTTCATGGTCACTATTGCCATAGTCATGCATCTACTTCATGTTCATCTCATTATCATTGAGTGGGTATTCACTTATCCGCACAACATTTGTCAAGTCATGCATCAATAATATTCCAATCATACCATCATAAATTTATTTGAAGGAAAACATTTGAAAGGACTTCCTTGTTTCAAACTACTATGTAGTAATCATATTTACATAGTATAGATACTTTTGAAAATAACATTTGAAATCATTCAACTTGATGCTAAATCATTCGTATTCATAGAAGTAACATTGATATCGTATAAAATAGTAACCCATTAAACTTGTTTAGTTTTATATGTAGCAGAACATTTAAAACATTGCTTCTACCAACTTGATCTAGTCGTCGACTTAGAACGTAATCGAAACACCAACACTTCGCTCCAACTAAATCTTTGGAGCTCCAACAGACCCTATAGTAACAACCATACAATTGTAAACACAACTTTAACTATAAATCTTGGATTTAAGGCTAGGTTATTACTAACCTTAACCAAATCTTGTCTAATGTAGCATTTTATCTAGTTAATCTACTATTCAAACATAAACTAACTTAAATGCTTAAATCTACCTTCCTCTTACATTAGAGAGGTTTTAAAGAGATAAAACCAAGTTAGGTGCTAAATCCCTAGTGAGAGAAACTTGAATCTGTTGAGAGGGTGAAAATTAAAACTTGAAAACTATAGTTTAAAGAGTTTAAAGGTAAAAAATCTTAGCTTTGTGTTTCCAAAAAATCACAACCATGATTGAATCCTTCAAAAATGATGTTTTCAATAAGAAAGAGCAAAAGAGAGGCTGAGAGTTGCTAAAGGTTTGAGGGATGTTAGAAAAATACACTAAAAGGAAATTTTTAAGCACGAAAAATAATGTTTTGCCATTTTATTTTTGTGTAAACGGTGACAAGTATCGATACTTAGGGGTAGAGGTATCGATACTTTTGTTTTTGGGTTTCAAGTACCAGTACCTTTGAATGAGGTTATCATAAAAAATTTATCCTTTATTGTGCACATGTTTGTTTTGTCATGCTCTTGAGATTATTATTTTTATTATTTTCTTTGTTAAGGTCAGTTAAGGTTTCTCGGATGGGAAAAAATTGGACTTATTCTGTTGTTCAATTTCGTTTTACAATTTTTATTCTTTATTATGTACTTGTTTGTTTTCTCATGTTCTTAAGATTGTTATTTTTATTCTTTGTTGTCTAAAATGTTTAAAATTAAGCATTGCTCAAAATTACATTTATATATACTTCAACATCAAGCATGGCTATCATAGACCTTAACAGAAATCACACATTACATTTGTTTGATTTTAGGTACTGCATACAACTTATCATAGAGGATCATACTACGCAAATGGAGTTGGTGGCCTTTGGTAGGCCAGCAAAAAAGTTGGTTGGTGCAACAATTGAGAAACTAGCAGCACTACAAACTATCAATCGCATGAATCTACCAAGACCTATCAAGGCATTGATCAACAAAAAAAAAAAAATTTACTATGGGCTTTACAACCAGGCCAATCAAAACAGGAATTGCCAACTACAAAATGTTTGACTCTGATGAGCTGTAAGTCCAAGAATGGCACACTCCAAGAGCATCTTTAACACTTGTACTAACAATAACACAACCAGAAGATCAAGCTTTGCTATCACCAATTAATACCCAAGTAGCCAAAAAACTTTTCTCGAAGTCTACACAACAAAAACAACCCACCACCAACAGACCAGAATAATCACGTGCAGAACTTTTCTTAGAGTCTACACCACAAAAGCAACCCGCCACCAGCAAAGGAGAAAAATCACCCACTAAGAAATACAAAAACAGGTACAACTAATAAATTCATCCATTTCTTATCCGTTATAATCATTCCAAAAGCTAACTTTCCAAATCAGCTTTACAACTTTCATGATACAATTACATTTGTCCATATTTGTCCAATAATTTCTTCTTTTTTACTCAAAACCAATGAGTTTGTTGTAGTTTGATAGAGCTGATTACCATTTATTCAGAGCATTACATGTTTGTTCATAGTTTCTTGCTCATTTTATGTTTTTTGTTTTGTGCTGTCATTGCCTTCTCTGAACTATTCCAAAGCAATAATTGTCTATGAATATGTAGACATGATTTATGCTATTCATTTTTCACCAAATGCCAAACTATGCTATATTTTGATCAAATTAATTATCACAACTACATTAAATTCTCCATATTTTCTCATTCAACTTAATATCTTACCTGATAAACTTGATTTCTTATTTTTTTTATCCATGTAGAGTTTCCTCCAAAGCTACCTAGCCACCAAAGAATAGTGTTACCGAACAATCTTTACCAACCCCTTGGTATGAACAAAATCTAGAACTTCACTGACAATTATGCCTGACAAAGCCTTATATTTTTGTTAACAGGCACCATCATGAATGCAAGACTATCATGTTATTTTTTGTAGTTTTGTATATACACAAAAATTTACAAAAGTAGGGCATCAAATCATGACCTTAATTTTGTTAAGGGGCATTAATTTTTTGTTGACTTGCTAGAAAACAATGTGTATAATTATAAACACTACCTTATATTTTTTTTTCATAGGCAAAGTAACAAACTTAACACTATGTTGTTAATTTTTATATATACAAAACAATCTACAAAAATATAGAAGCAGATCATCCTCTTAATTTTGTTCATCACTTGTAGATCATTATTTTAATGTCCATCATGACCATTCACTATTTATTAAATAGAAAAAAATGAATGTATATAATTATAAACAATTATCTCATGCTATTCCACTTTGTAATAAAAATTGTGACAATCTCTTTGAATACAATTTTTCTTATTAAAACTTCCTTCATGATTTTTTATTTGACTTGAGCACAAAGCACAAGGAAAAATCTAGTAAATAAGAAAATAAAAGAATAAAGAAAAACAAGTCATGGTAGCCATCAGTCGACTACCAGGCTGCTAATTCTGTGTTGCCACCCTTTGTTCACTTGATGAACACTAAGCATGAAGCTTAATTCCAAGATTAAACTAAAGTTAAGCATGGAACCATATGGAAACAAATCAAAAAAGGCCAAAAGGCCATCCGTCCAAGGAAAAGGACAAATAAAAAAACACCAAAATGAACCAAGAATGGTTTCTTGCACCTTGTAAAGGCCACAGGCACCCTTTGCATAATATAAATAACAACAAATAAGAGAAAGTGGAGGGAATGAGGGTTTAAAAAAAACTTCAGGAGAGCAAAAACTTAAAAAACCATAGAAAAGAAATCAAAAAATTGAGGAGTCGTCTTCTAAAAAAAACTTAGAAAAAGAGAAAAACCAAAACCTAGATCTAGTAGTCAAAAAGCACACAATCATTACCAAAAGAAAAAAACATAAAGAGGAAATCACAAAAAAAAAAAAAGGGAAATGTGTGTTGATGGGGAGTGAGTGTGAAACCTCAACCTCCATAGATGCATAACTAGAGGTAGACTGATGAGTGCATCAAATTCACATATTTAATGTGAGATTATATACCTAATTAGTCTAAGTTGGACTAGATTTAGGATCAAATTGGTATTTTTATTTATTTTATTAGTTTAGTCTAATTTATGTTTAAATATTTATTTTAAGTTAATAATGTTAGTTTTATGTTATTTATATTTATTTTATATTTTTATAGGAGTAGGATAAAAAATAATTTCAATTGGTGAAGAAAGGTGCATAATGGACTATTGCTTTATTTGTATATATTTTTGTTTTTCAAGCACATCTCTTACTATAAAAATCCAAATGAGATGATTTTTTTACCATTAGCAAGCTAGGAGGCAGGGCTAAAACTTTTATGTTTATCACTTTGCCAGTTCTGAGCGAAAAGTGGTCAAAATCCTTATTAAATTAAAAGCACTACACCAAAAGAACAAAAAAGGGCATTTTTGTAAATTATGTGAAACTTTGACTAACTTTAGAGATAATATCTAAAGTTCTAGCACTTTCTTTTCACTTTCAGCAGCTTCTTCTTCTTCTTCATGCTTCCAACGCCATTTTCACTTCACCATGAAAAATCAAATTTTCTTCATTTTCTTTTCCTTATTTTCGTTCCTTTCCTTTATTTTCTTACTCTTTCCTTCTCCTAACTTCTTGGGCACCAAACTTGCAGCTTTTAACTCCACTTTCCAGAACAACTAAACCCTAGGAGAGATAAAAAAATCTCTCTTTCTTTCCTTTATTTTTCTATTTCTAGTCCACCATCACCAACACTTGAATTTTCAACTTCAAGTCTTCATTTTTAAGGCTAAAAAGTATATATTTTCAAATCTTGGAATTTATGAATTTATGGGTTATATTTTCAGATTTTGTTTTCTAATTTCTTAAATTCTTTTTCTTGGAAATATTAGGTGTTTGTTGATCTTTATGCCTCCAAGCTCACCAAGGTAATGAACCTTTAAATTGGAATAGTTGATATGATGGGTTTGTGAATTAGGCTAGAATTCTAGGTTAAAAATTAGGCTAGAATGTAGTTTATCTAGT
The DNA here is from genome assembly GCF_053813885.1 of Theobroma cacao. Classification (NCBI taxonomy): domain Eukaryota; kingdom Viridiplantae; phylum Streptophyta; class Magnoliopsida; order Malvales; family Malvaceae; genus Theobroma; species Theobroma cacao. The sequence goes on from NC_142645.1 coordinate 14,329,649, forward strand.
GTAGGTTTATTAGAAATATTGAGTTCAAATTTATGAGGCTATTATTGATTATTGGTAAATACAGGTTTTAATGGCACTTCAAGACTTAACTTGGAGTAAAGTCTTATTGGTGTCAATTTTGTAAGGTGGCATTACCAAAGTGAGTAAACTTGCATTTAAAAAATGTTTTGGAATAAATGCACATGTGTTTGAATGAATCATTTGAAAACCTTATTTGTCTTTGCTTTAAAAATGTGTATGGGAACAAGCCCTTGATGAAATGTTCTTATGTTGTGAGATTGTGCAATGTGATTAACTCATGTGTTCCTATATTATGTGATACGTATAATGTGATGAATTACGTATTTGAAATATTATGTTGAATTGCCAATTGATTTGTGGCATGTGATGTATTGTTATGTAAAGATTCTTCTTACATGTTGTTACATGTGCCATGCATTAAAATGAAATGTTGAGTGATAATTGTAACCGTGCATGTGCGGTGTGGGAGGGCACATGTCGGTGATGACGGGTGATTCTAGCTATGTGTGGTGTAGGAGTGCACATGAGCTGATGATCTGTGGGTGATGATTCTAGCTATGTGCAGTGTGGGAGTGCACATGAGCTGATGACTAGTGGATGATGATTCCAGCTATGTGCGGTGCGGGAGTGCACATGAGCTAATGATCGGTGGTTGTATACATGTTTACATATACCATAGAAATGTTAGAGAAAATATTATGTGATTGCATTGAATGTTGGAAGTTGAACTTCCTAAATGTTTTAAAATGAGTTGAAAAACAGCACGACATCGAGTTTTGTTCATAATATACAAAATTGCATTGTTTTTAAACGAATGCATCATGTTTTTGAAAACTCTCCGTATCGTATGCTTGTTCCCTTCCTATGTTCACCCACTGGGTCTATACTCACTCTTTTAAACTTCATGCTTTCAAATTCGAAAGCTGTTGGGACCTAGATTGAGGTGTCCACGTTCATTCGTCTGTTTGGTAGGTACCATGGCATTCAGTAATTGTACCTTTACCCAAAGTCACTCCGCTAGTAGTCAAGAGTCTTTTGCCTGTGTATACGTACGCGTGATGTAAATCACTAAGATTCATAGTATAAACAATATATGTATATTTTGATTGATGATGCGACAATGAGTTGACAATGGGTGATATTATTTTGGATTATCTAAATGTAAGTATTTGATTGCCATAGTATATCATTGAATATTTTATAGTTGAGAATTACGAAATGTAACTTTAGGAATGATTGTTGAAATGACGATTGGGATTACATAAAGAGGTTTGCTTGGGCTTAATGGGCTATGTGAGACCTTGACCTTTATAGACTCGTAGATAGAAGTACATGCAATATCCCTGATCAGGGGTAATTTCGTCACTTCGTTCTTAAGCCCATAAAAGTAAGATTTTAAACAATATTATGGCCTAAGTAGGCCTAAGGCATAAATGAATGATGAAAATATGGGTAAAATGACAAGGAAACAAACAAAAATTTTGATGATTTTCACGGTAGGGGCAAAATGGTCATTTTTCACCTCGGGTTAGAATTTTTAAGTTTTCATGAACCCGAGCATTTCTAGACCATTATGGACCTTGTCCTAGTGTCAAAAGAGTAAAAGATTTCATAAAAGATTGGAGGAGAATAAGCTAATTTGTGGAGGGGCAATTTGGTAATTTAAGTGGAGTGGATAAGCTTGGGCTATAAATATCTCTTTCTTCCAACAGGTTTTACATTCTCCAGTAGCTTTTCTTCTTCTTCTTCTTCTTCTCTTTCATGTTGCTTCCCAACCTCTATGAAAGCTTGTTATAAAGCTCCATACCCTCCCTCAAAATAGCTCCACTTTTCATGCTTTTGGCGCACCCTTTCATAAACCCTTGTGCTCTTCCATTCTCTCACTTTAAAACCCTTGAAAAATCTTGTTTCCATACTCTCTCTCACTAGTTAGGTGTTTTAGAGAGAGAAAGAGGAAGCTTTACAATAGTTTGGAGAATTGTCGGAAAGAATTTCAAAGTTATAAAGCTATTAAGGTGAGTAGTAAATTAGAATTGAAATTTTAGTATTGAGAATGACTAGAGAATTGACTTGTGAATACTTTGTAGTTGAGATTGTTAATTCACTTTAGAGTGATAAGATAGCGAAAATCGATAGCCATTTAATGGCAAATGGAAGCTAGCTAAGAAAAAACTTTTAGAATTCATAAGTATGTGGCTTGACTTAATGGTGATGCTAATGTGATGATAGGTTCCAACAAAGCCCATCGCCCCATTTGGACAATTAGAGAAGTTAGAGTCGACTAAAGGATTCAACAAATACCGGTGAGTGAACTTGCATTTCAAAATAGTTTTGGGAATGTAAATGACTTATTCAATCTTTCTAAAAAAAATCAGGTGCCTTGGGAACAAGCCTTTGATAAATTGTCTCTATGTGTGACATGTGGCTGTTATGGATTGTTGTATTACTACATTATGTTGATATATATATATATATATATATATATATATATGAATAATGTTGTGTAATGATATTGACCCAGCTATGTGCGAGTAGTAGTGTGCATAAGCTGATGCTGACCCGGCTATGTGCAAATGGGAGTGCGTATAAGCCGCTGCTGACTCGGCTATGTGCAAATGGGAGTGCGCATAAGCCGCTGCTGACTCGGCTATGTGTGAGTGGGAGTGCGCATAAGCTGCTGCTGACCCAGCTCTGTGCGAGTGGGAGTGTGCATAAGCCAATGCATATGAGGTGATGATGATATGAGGGTGTGTATAATGATTGATATATATATATATATATATATACATATATGGTATATGGTTGTAATGAAATGTGAGAGTTTGACATGTTGAATTTTGGGAATTTATATGTGTTTTATGTTGTTTTTGTCATTTTAGCAAGTTGGCTTTCTCTTGAAAGAAAGGAAACTTTTTTTTATGTTGCTTTGTTTCTCGCTGCAGCTAGAAACTCTCAGGTTGAAGGGGTAAGGTTGGTCGAAAATCTTGCTGCAGCGAGAATGTTACTGTAGCTTCTCACTGCAGTGAAATACTTTCCGTTTTGTGACAAAAATTTTGCTGCAGCGAGATTCATTCTTGCTGCAGCAAAAAACTTTATGTTTTGTTCCTCATTTGGTTTGGTTGCTACCCTATTTTCCATTTCTTTGGTACCATAGTAGAGCATGGACTTCCAACATTAAGGAATAAATGAATTAAGTTTAAAATGAGGAGGTTTGGTGAGAAACCCTCGGCTAGTTGATAATTTAAGTCAAGTGTTGTTGTAGCAAAAATTCATTCTCGATGCAGCGTACTTTTCGTTGCAAAGAGGACCTATCGTTTATTTGATCCGATTCACATGAATGCTATTAAAGTTTTCACTCTCCACATCCTATGTTGAGCATGGACCCTTTTCATGAAATGATTTACTCATGTAGGGTTTACATGAGGGGTTTTAATAAGAATTAAAACATATTGCATTGTTTTGAAAAAGATGAATGCATCATGATTTCGTTAAACATTCCTTATGGTATGCTTGTTCTCTTCTTGTTCACTCACTGGGTTTATACTCACCGTTTTCAACTTCATGTTTTTAGATCAAGAGGCAGCCGGTAGTTAAGTCAAGGTGTCCTTGCAGATTCATACCTTTGGTAGGTATCAATGGCATTTAGTAGCTACACCTTCACTGTGGTCACTGCGTTGGAAACCTAGAGTCATTTTGTTGTAAACATGTACAAGACATGTAAATTATTAAATTGTACATTTAGACAATATATGTACATTAGATTTGTATGCCATTATGAGTTGGCAATGCTTAGTATTATTTTGATTCAAGTTATAAAATGTGACTTAGCAATTTTGATGGAATGGTGAACAGGTCATATTAATAGGCTTGCTTGGGCTTAGTGGACTACGTCCATTGAGCCCATGTGCCGGTCATGATCCGAAATTTGGTCGAAATAATGTTGGTATCAGAGCCCTAGGTTGTCTAGGTCTTAGGACTTCCATTTGTTGGTCCAGCGGAGTGTTGGGTCTTTATGTGGAAACTTCAGTTGTGAAGTGTGAATCGCGGCACATTTTACAACCAAGGGACCGCATAGATTCCTTATCTTAGAAACCACCTTTTCCTTTATGTATGATTATAGAAAAATGTGTTTGATAATAAGTGTTTGCTCTTATCTAGGTAAGAATGCTACTTAAGACACAAGCTGCCTCAACACGGATAGGGGAGCAAGATGCTTCTGATAAGTTGACAGATAGGCCACGGGCATCTACCCTTAGGGGGTGAGGTAGATGTGGTAGGGCCATTAGGCTGGTGAGGGCGGATACGCTTGTGAGTAGGCGAAAGGAGGGACAATCCTCAAGTGATGTAGATAGACACCCAACTAGGGGTGTTACCATTGAGGATTAGGCGGAAGGTCTACAGGGAGTCAACCGGGTTGTAGAGATGATGGCGACCCGTATGGAGGATATTCAGAGGATAGTGGAGGGGAGACCTATGGTGCAAGAATCCCTTAGTTTCCAAGGACAAGACGATCGCCAACATCATGAGGTTGAAAGGGGACATCTAGATATTTCTCTTCTTGATTTTCTCAAGCTTAAGCCTCTATCATTTTTAGGGTATGATGCATCGGAGAAACCCCAGGTTTTTTTAAATAAGATGGAGAAAATTTGTAAAGCCTTAGGATGTTCCAGTGTCCAGTCAGTCGAGCTAGTCGCCTTTCAATTAGAGAACGTGGCGCAAGAGTGGTATAATTTTCTATGTAGAGGCAGACCAATAGATGCAGCATTGTTGACTTGGAGTGAGTTCAGTACAGCCTTTCTAGATCAATTTTTATCACTCAGTGTACACAATGCACGAGCTAGGGAGTTTGAGACTTTGGTAAAGACCTCGAGTATGATGGTGTCCGAATACGATATCAAATTCATGCAGCTGGCTCGGTATGCTCCCTACCTCATTTCTACTGAAGAGATGAAGATTCAGAGGTTTGTGGATGGGTTAGTGGAGCCCTTGTTTAGAGCTGTGGCATCCCGAGATTTTAATACCTACTCCGCAGTGGTAGATTGTACTCAACTGATTGAGATGAAGACCACTAAGAGTAGGGCTGCGAGGGATAGAGCAAAGAGGGCTAAGACAGAGGGTTATCAAAGTCATAAAGATTTCAGTAGTGGTATTTCGTTTTCTAGCCGTCAGGGTCCACAGAGGGACTCACGATTACCCTAGCAGGGGAGTGACTCACTTAGTGCTAGTATTGCAGCGGGACAAAGAACCTTCAGTGTTGGAAGGCAGCAAGATTCGAGGCAAGGAAGTCAACTTATCCGTCCTTGCCATACTTGTGGGGGATGACATAGAGGAACTCCGTGCTATGGGAGTTTGTTTTTTATGTGGTCAACCTGGGCATATTAGAAGGAATTGTCCGATGGCTCATCAATCGCAAGGTTCTACTCGCAGCTCCACCCAGCCAGCTTCATCTGCTCTTTCAGTTGCCGCCTCATCTGATAGGGAAGCTAGTGGATCCAGAGGTAGAGGTGCTGGTACTTCCTCTCAAGGCAGGCCATTTGGATCCGGAAGTCAGAGTTCTATCGGTAGGGGCCAAGCAAGGATGTTTGCTTTAACACAGCAGGAGGCCCAAACATCCAATGCAGTGGTCTCAAGTATTCTTTCAATTTATAATATGAATGCTCGGCTACTATTTGATCCTAGTGCTACCCACTTTTTTATCTCTCCATGTTTTGCATCTCGTTTGGGTAGAGATCGTGTTAGGAGAGAGGAACAATTAGTGGTGTCTACTCCTTGAAATGAGGTATTTGTGGTTGAATGAGAATATGAGTCCTATGTAATGCGAGTAAAGGACAAAGACACTTCGGTGAATCTAGTGGTGTTAGACACCTTAGACTTTGATGTGATCTTGGGGATGAATTGGTTATCACCCTGCCATGCTAGTGTGGACTGCTATCACAATTGGTTAGATTTGATTTTCCTAGTGAATCATCATTTAGTATTCAGGGGGATAGAAGCAATGCTCCAACCAATTTGATATCGGTCATGTCTACCAGAAGGTTATTACGACAGCGTTGTATAGGTTACTTGGTTGTGGTAAGGGATACTCAGGCGAAGGTTGGAGATATAAGTTAAATGTCAGTGGTGAAGGAGTTCATGGATGTATTTCTCGAGGAGCTAACAGGTTTACCTCTCGAGTGAGAGATTGAATTTTGTATGGATTTGGTTCCCGACACTAGACCTATATCTATACCCCCATATAGAATGGCACCTGCAGAGCTTAAAGAGCTTCAGGATCAGTTAGAAGATTTGTTGGATAAAGTCTTCATCCGCCATAGCGTATCCCCATGGGGAGCACCGGTGCTATTTGTGAAGAAGAAAGATGGGTCACTTAGGCTGTGCATTGACTATCGATAGCTTAATAAAGTGATAGTGAAGAATAAGTATCCTCTTCCAAGAATAGATGATTTATTTGATCAACTACAAGAAGCACAGTGTTTCTCTAAGATAGATTTGCGATCTGGGTACCATCAATTGAGGATCCGAAATGAAGATGTACCAAATACTGCATTTCGAACAAGGTATGGGCACTATGAGTTCTTGGTGATGTCATTTGGGCTCACGAATGCTCCTGTGACCTTTATGGATTTGATGAATTGAGTGTTCAAGCCCTATTTGGATAAGTTTGTGGTGGTGTTTATTGATGAAATCTTGATCTACTCGATGCTCCCATCTCGTGCTCCCTTTTTTTAATTAATAACAAATTAATTAAAAAATTAATAAAAATTATATAACAATAAATTTAAAATTAATAAAGGGTAAAATTATCATTTAAATTTTGCCACATCATCAAACTAATGGTTGACTAACGGTTGGACCTATGTGTTCAACGAAAGATTTTTTTTTTTGGATAGAGTGTCAATTTCGAAAACTAATGGACCTCGGTTGGAATTTCAATTAAAACTTAGAGGGCTGAGGGTATATTACCCTAAAAAATATATAAAAATATAGTTTAGTAAAGCTTAAGAAATATATATGTAAAGAAACATTTTATTTTATTCTTTCTAAACTTAGCTTAATATGTATAAAGTGATATGAAATGATTTTAAGGTTAATTATAATAATACAAAAATATAAACATAAAAATAATATAAAAATATAAAATGACAAACTTTTTAACCATTTCATATCATTATTACTCATGCATAAATATTCATGTCATGCATTTAAATATTGTTGTGCAACAAATGATGACTCTGATGATGGGACTCTCTCGGGAGGCTTGTAAGGATAAGGCTCTCGAGAAACTCTCTAGGTGAAAGAGCAATCTTGGATTTTACTAGAAAGATGGGAGGATTCAGGTTTCACTTTCACAAAAGGTCATCATTTGTATTAAATAAACCAAAATTTGCATCATGATATATTATATGTTTTGAAACAAATGATGTTTCTAATGACAGACCTCCCTAAGAAGTTTGTAAGGATCAACTTGCCCGAGAAATTTTCTAGGTGAGGATTCGTTCTCGAATTTTACTAGAAAGATGGAGGGATCAGTGAAACATTTTTAATAAAAAACTTTGATTCATATTTACTAATTGGTAATGTGCATCATACCATGCAACACTTATTCTTTGCACAATTGTTAACCTCGATGATGAAATTTCTTCGTAAAGCTTATGTCACGACCCGGAACCTCTCTCGGGCCCATGACAACCGCCGTGACGTTCCAATTGACACTCATTACCCGAAATGCCAATCAGAACCCCACAAGACTTAGATATCAGTTTCTTGCCTTTTCTGTGAGCAATTGTTTTTAAACATTCCATTTTAAACAATTTTCAGTAGTTTTCTGCTCAAGTAAATCAAAAGACAAAAATATTTTAAAAGGATTTATAGATAAATATCACTATTTAAAATATTAATTAAAATATAGCATTTTTTTATATAAAACAATATTTATAGAAACACGTGTAAGAAATCTTTTGTAACGTGTAAGTAAAATAAATTCACACATAAAAAAATTTACAAAGTTATAATGTACAATAATAGTTACAATGACAAGTGGCCCAAAATACACCCAGTATTGGTGCTAAAAACCTACTGTCTATGTGGTAGAGATGTCAACTGGAATCCTCGACAAAATATGGTATCTACAAGCTACCACAGACTTGAAATGTTTGGAAAGGAGGTGGGTGAGATTTTGCAATCTCAATAAGTAAACAGACATTATCATAAATATCTAAAGGCGAGTAATAAGGAGGCAAGTTTAAATAACAAATCACAAACCATTTCATAATGTTTTCAATTTATTTCTTAAACCATAAAATATTTGTAATTTACCAAAACAGTTGTTAAGGCTTATGTCTTTTATAAAAGAAAACAAGGCTCAAGCCAAAACTAATCCTCGGGGATACCTTGGCCAAGGCATCTAACCGAGCCCACCAAGGTTGTTATAACATTTACATGTGAAACACATTTTTATTTTTAAAACAAGTCGTTCCTTGACGTTGGCCGAGTTACACATTCACGTGGGGGTTCGACGTGAAGTGAGCTCTAATACTACCCCGGGAGTTACCCTCATCGCCTCTACAACCGGAGTAACTATATAACAGGGTTTACCGTGCCCCTCTAATAGGCAGTCCATGGAAACCCGTCACTGCAGTGACTAACCCACCAATTTTTATAAAATTTCGACAGTATAACGTGGCTTTTATTTATTTATCCAGCCTACATAGTAAAACCAGCTTACATAAATTTCCCAATACACTTACAAAATATAGCCACATATACTCATATCTCATAAGCCATTCATAGGAAAATATATAATTTTCAAGGTAGTTAACAGCCTCCAATTACTCAATTTCATAATCAACACAATATATCTTTATTTGTCACATTTATTTGTAAAACATCAAAAATCCCGTTTTAATCTCGTTTTCATTTCATAAAATACATAAAGAGCATTTAAAAATAAACTCTAGATAATTTACAATAATAATAAGTTTACTACCATTTGTACAAACTAAAAGCTTTCTAGGTGCCCCAATAACTACTTGTCGGGTACGATTTCCTTGCCTTTATCGGAAAGCTCTCCTCCTAGACACATTGCAAAAATTTACTCAATTCATCACATTAATGCTAAATCACTATATATTTGACTTAAATCCTATACTAATGCATGGTATGAAATGCAATAGCCAAAAACGGCTTAAACGCGGTATTAACTTATTTTTGGTACTTTACCCGATAAATTGCTAACGCGCTCCATTTTAGCTCTAAATTGTCCCATTCTCTCTCCAACATTTCTAACCATTAATCATCAGCCAATATTCCTCTAAAATCACCAAAATCAGCTCACTCTCTTCTTTGGAAAATTCGGCCAAAAATGTGACATTAACTCGGTTAATTTTCCACTTTGTTTTTCTATCACATTTAACCATTTTTCATTATTTTCTCTTCATTTATCTTAGAATAAAAATCAGATTATCATCATTGTACCTCATTGCAGATTCAGCCAAGGGTGGGTATTGTGAAAATTTAATGCTTTCTTGCCCAATTTAATTTCTAAACACATTTAACTAACTAAAACTACCAATTTAACTAAAAATCAAAACCTAAAAATTTCAATTTCTCTCCCCTAGAATTTCGTCTAGCCCTTGATATCACTTTTTGATCTCTCTCCTCAAGCATGCTAAATGGAAACAAAGGCATAAGAAAGGTAGAAATCAAGCTAAAGTCGAAAAATCTTACCGTTAGACCCGTAAACGGGCGAAAAACGGGAATTCCCCTTTGAATTTTCTTGTTTCTCTTTGGTTTTTCTTTTTTTCTTCCTTTCCTCTATTTTCTCTCTTGTTCTCCCTTATGGCTGACCAGCACTTAAAATGGGGTTTAAATGGGCTGACTTTTCATTAAAATAATATTATATCATTTTAAAAAATGCCACATGTCACTTTCCCATTGACCCATTTTTAAAATTTCATCCATTTGTTTCCAAATTTTCACCATACACTTGTCCCACATATCCATAGCTTAGATAAAATTCTCAGACTTATCCAAAGTCTCGGTGGAGTAATTTTTGAAATTTACACTTTTACCCCCGTAAAAGTGAAAAATTACATTTTTACCCAAAAAACTGAAAAATTGCCCGTAGACATATTTTTCATCCCTTATACTCATACCAATCTCCAATTTGTCAAATTTGATCTAAATTCTCTCAAAATCTCAAATTTTATCCGCGGATGGCAAAATTACGATTTTACCCTTACACTCCAGAAATCACCAGAATTAAACTTTTTCACTTCTTATCATTAAATTATACTGCAAATAGTTAATCTTGGTCAAAAATTTCACTCCATTATCAAATTATTATCTTAAGTGGCAAAATGACGATTTTACCCCTAAACATCAAAATTTTTAATTTTACCCCTAATGAGCCCTCGAACTCCGAACAATCATTTTTAGTCATTCCTTGACTATAAAATATTAAATTTCATCCTACGATTCCTATTTGAACTAGTTCAAGGTTAAATCAACTCAAGTGTACTGTTAGGTACAATACCGGGTTTCGTCTATTCTTAAGTGCTTTCTTAGTATAATAGCATGCTACTCAGTGCATGTATATCATGACATGTGTTTATAAGGTCAGGTTTTACAGCTTATAAGTATAAGTCTTCTTGAGAAATTCTGTAGGTGAGAAGATATTATTAGATTTTATCAAAATGATGGGGAGATTCAAGAAATGGCTTTGATAAAAGGTTGTCAATTATAATAATTAATTATGAATTTGCACTTCATTGACATGCATGCACTAATATACAAATAACGACCCCGATGATGAGATTTCCTTGTGAAGCTTGTAAAGATAAGTTTCTCAAGAAATTCTCTAGGAAAAAGTGCATTCTAGGGTTTGATAAAAAATTGTGACAGAAATTACACTAATTTGTGACAATAAATCCATCATTATTTAGTGACAAATTTGAAAAAATTTGTGACAAAAGTAATGTTGGTGTATGCACTTGAGCCAATTGGATTGGTTAAGGAATATATATTGTCATTTAATGCATACTTAGTCGCATAATTATATGTAATAGAGGTTTTTCTTCATGTTAGTGCAATAATAAGGAGTTATTAAGTACTAATTGGATAAAGCCCATGAAACATAAAGGCCTTGTAAGAGAATTGTAAAGTTGTTACAAGTATGAGATCACTATGCATCAAAGCCATGTTCCTAAAATTGTTCTTGGTCATTGTATTGTCAAGACAGGGCATTGACAATGCGTAAAGACTAGTACATGCTAATGCTAGAATGGCATGAAAATTAGAGATAACAATTATCATACGCAACGGAAAATAAAATTTAAAGATACCATGCCATGCCACCACCCATGGATCACTTTGGTGGTTTTAATACAAACAAAATTTAAGAGGAGTAAACAAAATATTACCTAACCAAGTGATGTCGTAATCATGATGGCAAATCCTCTTGATTGAGAGAAGATGCGACACTACTCTTATTTCAACTCAAGCCTGTTTACACCACAAAGGGAGGAAGAACTCAAGCCACCCAAGCGTTTGGCCTCCAAAGGTATCCACACTATTGCACTTGAACCTTCAGCAAGGTAGGAGCTTTTAACTTCTCTCTATGCTAGCAGAGTGGACAACAATTGTCTTTTTCTTCACACAAACTATAAGCCGAATCACTTTAGAGAAATTCATCACAAGATTTTTCTCTCAACCACAAGAGGCGGGTAGAGCATTTTTTATTGTCTTTGACAACTAGGTTTTCATACTTATATGTGAGTTGTTAAAGGTGATGTTTTTACCTAGGTTAAACAGCTCCCATAATTGCAACTAAGGCCTAATATTATAACCCATTATAATATCGGGCCCAACACTTAATTAAACACTTTTAATTTAGTCATTGGAAATTAAAATCAAATTAATTTCCTTTTGTCATGTTTGCAATTAAGGTTATAATATTATAACTATTTATAATATTAACCTTAATCTTAATTAAACGATTTTAATGAAGTCCTTAGAAGTTAAAACCTAGAGTATGATTTAAGTTTTACTTAAATCATCACACTCTTAATTTAATTCATAGTACAACTTTTGTGTGTGACCCATTAGGTTCTTAACAAGTTGGCAATGCAATTAAATTGCAATATTAATCAATTAATTCAATTCTATAGACCAAGATTGGCATTTAGCAATGCATCATGGCCACCCAATTGTTAGGAGAGTCAAAGGATTCTTTGACAACCTTTCAGTGTACAGTCTATCAGTGTAATTCATTCTCTCATCATATATCCAAGAGATGATAAGATCATGGTGTAGTGTCTGCTCTTATTAACCTCCATATTCATTCCTGCAGTTAGATCATTAGCTTTATAGTGACTTATGAAACTCTTTTCATAATCTCTAAGTTGCATTGGCCAAGGACTTTGATAAGCTAATATCAACCAAGAATTGTTAGGATATGTCCCTTAAATTACTTGGGGTGAAGATTCTTTTCTTGAACACTTATTTACCTTCACATGCTTCATGTTATACCCAAAAACATCCTATTTTGGCATCCTTAGTTAGGCACCCGTAGGGATGAAATCAAAGCATAGCACTCCACACATAAGACAACTTGGTGTCTCAAGTTTAGGGAGTATTTACACAACTGATACATGATAAGTATTACATAGACACTTGAGTGAAATACCAAATGCACTTCTCATGACGGGTCATGTTCAGTGAACTTGCTCTCCTAGGCAAACACCTACATTCTAGTTTCAAGTATCTTTATACTTTAACCTATGATATTTGTTGCTTACTTCCCAAGTAATAAACATAGAATGTACCAGTCTCTAGGTATCATTGATGTCCAATCTCAATGATACATCGACCAGGAACATTTAGAGATTATGCTTTGATGCATACGGATCTCATAACTACAACCCATTACAGTTCCCTTGCAAGGCATATTAATCTCATGAACTTCATCCAATTAGACTTATAACCCATTATAATTAATGTCTTATTGATGAAGTAAAACCTTTAATCATTCAACATGAATGATAGTATTGCATGATTCGAATCAAGCCTTAACTAATCCCAATTAGCTATAAGGTTCATCCCAACAGCTAAGCCTCATTACTTGGGAAGTAAGCAATCGATCTCATGATTGAAGTATATGGGATACTTAAGGATAACATGTAAGTGCTTGTTAAAGAACAAGTTCACTAAACATGACCTGCTATGAGAACTTTATTTGGTATTTCACTCAAGTCATGCAACTAGTCCTCAGACTTGAGACACTAGGTCATCTTGTATGGGGAATGACATACTTTGATTTCACCTTTACGGGTTTAGAGGTGACCGAATGCCTAAACAAGATGTTTTTGGGTATGTCATGAAACATGGAAAGGTGTATGAGTAGTAAAGAGAGGATTCATCACTGCAAGTGATGTGAAGGGATGTATCTCACTTGTTCTCAATTCTTGATTAACTTGTATAAAGTCTTTGGCGAAAGCATGATGAATTTGAGGAAAATTAGTTTCCTAAATTTATAAGGTTAGTCATGAATTATAAGAACTGATATGGAATGTCATAAGTAGACACTGAGTCATACTTTACGACATATCTGGGATATTTGAGGAAAAGACTGTATTACACTAAGAGGCTTATCACTGAAGGGCTTTGTCAAATTCTTTAATTACTTGTCTAACATTTGGGTAGTCATGATTTATTGCTAGATGTTACTCATGACCTATAAATATAAATCAATTGTCAAATTGATATTTGATTAAGACTTATATTTATTACCAACATGTTAAAAGCCTAATAGGTCACACACATTAAGTGACATGATTGAGACAAAATAAAGATAACCAATTAAGTTGGACTTAATTAGAATAGACTAAAATAAAGTGGGAAATTAATTAAGTTCACAAGGACTTAATTGAATTAAAATACAACTGTTGTATCTAGGGTTACAACTTAGTTTGGCTATATAAATATGTTATGTTAGCAAACTAAAACTCCAAGCCTCCAACTACTTCTTAGCCGTTTCATAAAAATAAGAACAAGAAAAATACTTTTTTCTCTTTGATAGAAAAAAATTCAGCAAGAACTTTTGGTTTTTTTGTTTTTGAAACAAAACTTGCTAGCACAAATAAAATCCTACATTTAAAAATATCTTATTCAGTCACTGTGTGGATTTTTGTTAAAGGCCAAACACTTGGGTAGCTGAAGATTTTAGAAATTTTAAACATCAAGAAACAAAGATTTCGGTTGTAGGATTTTAGATCATCTTATTCTTTTTTCGGGTTACTTGCTTCATCATAAGTGTTTTTGATTTACTTGGCTCTTGATTACGATACCTAGAGTAAGGTATGTAACTCTCAAACTTATGAATATTCATAACTAATTTAAAAATTGCATGAAAAACACAAACATTGATCCCGTAGGATTCGGCTATTTCTTTGATTAAATGTTAGTTTATTTTTCCACTACATTATACTTTTAATTTCTTGATTATTTTCACGTTTGAGAATGAGGTTGAATCCCATCAGTGGTATCGAAGCATTTGTTTGATGTTTTTCATGTAATTTGCATGCTTGATTCTTGCTAATAATCAATAGGATTGATTTGTGTGTTGACTTTGTATGTATTAGTTTTGAATGGTTTCTTTAAAATCTGTTTTTCTGTTTTAATTCAAATCCAGACAATGTGTAATTAATTCATTAAAACATGTTTTAAAAGGTTTAAAATCATGTTTAGTTGAAGAATTAATGAATGGATTAAAAGGCTTGCAAAACCAAGTTAAAACCGAATAGTTTTGAGGTGTTTTGGAGACTAGTGTGATGATTATTTTTACTAACATTGGATAAGTGTTATGAGCAGTTTTTTAATTGTTAAAATTTAGTTTAATCAAATTAAATTACTGCATGTTTCGGCTAGACTTGATTTAGTATGCAAAAGTTTCATAGAAATCATGTTTTTGAAACAACAAAAGTTCAATGCAGAAAATTTTAGGTGGCTATGATCGGTTTTGATAGGTTAATTCTCCATGAATTTTATATTTAATAGTCAAACACACTTGCTGAAAATTTTCAGCAGCTTTTGTCATAAGTTTGACTCATGATTTACGGAGTTTTAAGGGTACTTAAATGCCATTTACTTTAATTTTGGGTGATTCGTAAAAATAGAAAATTGTTTCCTACTTTAAAAGAAATTCCTAAAATTAAGGATAGAATTTTAATTTTTGGTAATTCATAAAGAATAGGAAATTGTTTCCTACATTAAAAGAAATTCCTAAAATTAAGGATAGCATTTTAATTTGGGAAATTCATAGGAAATAGTTTTCTACTTTAAAAAAAATTCCTAAAATTATGTGATAGCATTGAACTTTCTTTAAAATTTTGGTTTGATTAAAAGTTTTCAATTTTATTTTTTTTTATAATTGGGGGAGGGGGGATTCAAACTTTGTTAAGTCACCATTTAGGTAATTCGAACAAGATATAATTTACAAAACTAATCGATATTCTAAATGTTAGAAATTAAAATGTTGTCTTAGATACATTTTAGGAAGCTTACCTAAAATAAAGAGGTTTCCAAAATTAAAAAGAGTTTTAATTATGGAAAGCATTAAAACGGAAAGTCTTAAAAAGGAAAATTTTATTTCAATGAATTTCTAATAAGAAATAAGAAGTAAAAGGTTTACTTTAAGTGTTTTGAAAATGGGAATTTCTTAAACACTAAATTAAAATAAAACAATACCAAATAATTTGAGTCAAGAGCTTTAAGTAAGTTAATTGATGCTTTTCTCAAATAACACACAAGATCACCATGTGATATTAAGCTTGCATTTATTTGTATGCTTTTGATTGTGATTAAAAAGCATGAGGATGATTATGGACTTAGGCCTTCGAAGATTAGGTATTGAATGGTTAAATTTATTTCTAATGGTATTTATTTTAAAATAAGGTCTATGCATACTACCTTATATCTATTTTCTCTGAGTTATAAAATTCTTTTCTCACTTAACTCCCCTTGAATGTAACTCGAGGTTTATTGATTATTGAATGTAATTAGTTACATCAAAGTGTAAAACTAGGGTTAGATAAGAAAATTTTTGTGACTTGAAGATAGAGATTCGAAGGCACCATGTAGATTCAAGGAGATTACAAGCAAAGCTTGATGATGATGTTTGTAAAATCCCTTAAGAATTTGACCAACTAATTTCCTTAATGGCTCGAGGAAATTAAAATTAGTAAAGTTCATAATCATCGTAGTAGTTGGCACGTGATATATTTATTCTTCAATATATATATATGTTTGTGTGTGTGATATATGTGAAATGCAATAAATGTTGTGCATGTCAACAATATGAAATCAATGAGACTTTAATTAATGAATTAATAAATAAAATTCCTCATTAATATATTGAGTTAAAAAGTTACCTTCCACCATATAACAACGCTGCTCTTTTAATTAAAGGCTTGTTGAGTCATTTGAGGCCAAACTTTTACAAGAGTACATTTGAGTTATTAGTGGGTCTTACTCAACTAGTACCATGTTGCTAGGATGTGTCACACATGACTGCATAGTATTAGGGGCATAAATAGGCCCAATGTATATGATACATTTAGACAAGGAGTTATCACCTAACTAATCTGGGAGTTGTATAAGATACAATTGGTAAGTTAAGTTACCTACCTGATTAGTTTCATTACGGCTTGTTGAGTGTTATGGTGGGATGAAAGGGGTTGTAGCTCAATAAGAAGTTTAAAGGTTAAATTTCTTATAATATTAAAGGAAGGCTATTATTATGATAAAAATATTGAGAATAATCATGTAAGATTCTAAAACCTTGTCTTTATGATTCAATATTTTGCGTTAATAACTAAACTTTATATATGTTGATTTATATAGGATATAAATTGATCATGGCGAATAGTTTGTCACTTAGAATCATACTTAATGCAAACAAGTTGACAGGCCCAAATTTCATTGATTGGTTTCACAATATCAAGATTGTCTTAAAACAAGAGAAAAAGGCCTATGTCATAGATGGTCTTTGTCACAGCCCAATTTTCGAGCCATGACCGGCGCAAGGGCCCAATGGGCTCAGCCCACTAAGCCTAAGCAAGCCTACTAAATTGATCTTATACATAAATCCCTATTCTTTTAGAATCTGAAACTCTTAATGTTCAAATACTGTTCCTTTGAAAACAATTCATAAAACCCAATCATGCATTCAAAATGGTATCATCAACCATTATATTCATATATAGATTAACAAATGATTCTTAGTATTTCACACCAAGTATTCATATACACATGATTAAACCTTGATCGTCAGCGGAGTGACTCTAGGCACAATTGATAAGACTTAGTGTCATGTCAAAACCTACCAAGCAATGTATAAGGAGGAGCACCTTGTCCTAGGATCCAACCACCTTTAGCTCAGGAAACCTAAAACATGAATTTTAAAAACATGAGTACAAACTCAGTTAGTGAACATAGGAAGGGAACAAGCAGTGTTAAGGAAGGTTTAGAAATCATGATGCACTTGTTTTGGAAACAATGCAATTTAGTTTAATTTTTTCTTAAACCCCTTATTTTGAACATTGATTAGTAAACTCTTAGTGTTGTAAAGACCCATGCTCAATCGTGAAGATAGAGGAGTGAAAAAAAATTATATCAAAACCCAAGCAGGGTAGCAACGTGACAGCACATTTTTCACTGCAATAAACATCAATTTGAAAATAGTTAACAACTTTCAATGTTCAACATGCAAGATTCCACATACATTACAACCACATACTATATTCATAAACCTTCTATTACACATGTACATATATATATATATATACATGAATACCACCACCTCACTCAGCCAACGTGCACTCCCTACACGCATATCATAGTCGGCATGTGCACTGCCCACTCCGCACATGCACGGTCGTAATTGTCACAACATTGTCATTCAACCGGCATGTGCACTGCCCACTCCGCACATACACGGTCGTAATTGTCACAACATTGTCATTCAATCGGCATGTGCACTGCCCACTCCACACAAGCACGGTTACATCAATTACACAAAATTACTTAACAATACATATCATATATTACTATTTTTTTTATATGTACATATCAATATCATATAGAGGTACATAGATTCATCACAATCATGTTCCACATCACAAAAACATTTCACTAAAGGCTTGTTCCCATGCATTTTTATAGAAAAACATTTAAAATGTCTCAATCAACCACATGTGCCTTACTCCCAAAACATTTTATACAAGTGCACTCACCTTACAATAGCGAGATATTACATCGCTATTTGATCAGAGGTGTCTCTGATTATTTTTACTGGCTGGTTGCTTGATGTTTACTCCAGCACGCCACCACAATACTTTAACCTTATCTTTGCACTTCCATTTTTCTTTTCCACTTTGAGTCCTTCATGTACCCATGGGTTTATTGGCTTACATGTTATCAAATTTTCTTTAATCAAGCTAATCGTTCCTTGCTTGAATCACCAAAACCAAGCTTTTTTTCTTCCTTTCTCTCTTTTTCTTTCTTCTCCTCTTAGGGTTTAGATGTACTGGAAATTAGGGTTAAAGGCTATAAATTTAGTGCTCAAGAAGTTTGGAGAAGAAAGGGAAAGAAAACATGGAAAGGAAAATGAAGAAAACTTGGTTTCATGGTGGACAAAGAGAAAATGGCATGGAAGCTTCAAGAATGGTGTGGAGCATGGAGGAGAAGAGGAAAAAATCTTGCTGGAGAAGATAAGAATGGTTTTGGGCTGAAAACAATCAGAGTAAAAGCTTCCAAAGGAAGCTTTGACCAAACTTCACATAAAATTACCGTTTTACCTTTTTTGTTTCTTTCCATTTTAATTTAGTCCTCCTAACAGTCATTTAACTCCAACTTCCTTCTATTATCTTCTTCTACACTTGTACAAACAAAGTATGAAGTTTGTACTCCAACACGGTGTCCCCGTAACATTTAAAATATTTATTTGTCTGCGCTATCTTTACTTAATAAAGACACGCGGCCCCATTAACGTCATTTTTCTCCAAAAAAAACCTCTCATTCTTCTTCTCCCTCACTTAGATCGACCATATACTCCTTCTTCATGGAAAATTTTGACATTGAATAAAATATTAATATTTTGATATTATTTTATTAATAAAATATTATTTTATTGTAAAAATTTCCTCTTGTCACCTTGGTACCCAAAATACCTTATCTCTCAAATTCTTCTCCGATAAAAATATTATTATTTTATTATTATTTCATCACGTGCGAAATATTTTATCCCAAACTATTCTTTTCATCTTTCATCACTTTTAAACATTATAATTAACCTCAATTGGCATCCGGTAAGCTTTATTAGTCACCACATTTAAGTACGAGGTATTACAGTTTTGTTCTTGAGGAACCTAGCAATGATGCTACAAATGAGGAAAAAAAGGCCTATAGAGTTTATATGGATGATCTCGATCAAGCCACATGTGTGATGTTGGCTAGTATGGCTCTAGATCTTCATAAGCAACATGAAGCTATGAATGCCCTAGATATTATCCTAAACCATAGAGAAATGTTTGATAAGGAAAGTTGCACAGAGAGATTTGACATTTCAAAGGAATTGTTCCAATGTAAGATGTCTGAGGGAAGCCCAATAAAGCCTCATATGCTTAAGATGATACGATATATCACTCGCACTTGAGCAGTTGGGTTAGGTTATGGATCATGATTTGAGCATAGACCTTGTACTCTGTTCACTACCAGAGAGCTATTTATAGTTTGTGTTGAATTTCAACAAGAACAATATTGAAGTAACCTTATCAGGTTTACAAAATATCTCACACAAGTTGAGAACACCATTGTGAAAGAGAAACCTTTAGTTCATTTTGTCTTTTCTAAGAAAAATTAAAATAAAAAAAGAAAATTTTCTAAGAAAGAAAAGTGTGAAAAACATTAACTTCGAAAGGTATGAAGCCTATTGGAGGGGTGAAAAAGGAAAAAGACAATGACAAATGTCATTTTTGTGGCAAACTAAAGCATTGAAGGCACAATTGCAAGGATTGTCTTGAATCCATCAAAGGGAAGAAACAAAGGAAGTTTCCACATCAAGTATGAATCATATGATGATTTATTTTTCAATACTTGGTATGTGATACCTTACTCTTTGTTAATGGTTCTAATATGTATGACATATTGTAAGAACTAATGATAAAGAGCCGTAAATAATAGGACAATAAAGGTGACAACCTCAGTTGATGGTGATCAAGCTTGTCGACCTAGATTAGATTGTGGAACAATAAATAATTTTAGAACATTAAATGTTTTCATGGCATGATTGCGAAGATAAGATGTTTTGGTTTTGGGCCTATGGCCGAATGTTTTATTTTATATTTAGGAAATATAGATTTATATTTTGCTAACATGAGATTCTTAGCTTATATATATTTATATATGTACATTACATCTCATTTTATTTTGGAATTGTTCTAAACTATTCATCCTTAAGTATAACCTTGCATATATGATAATCAATACTAAGTCATAATGACAAGATCTTGTGAGATTATTTTTCTTTTGATTATGAATCAAAAAGGAAATTAATGAGATGGCTTAGATAAAATTAAGTCTTAACTTAATGAATTCATAATAGGATTATGAACACATTTAGTTCATGGGC
Organism: Theobroma cacao; assembly: GCF_053813885.1. Classification (NCBI taxonomy): domain Eukaryota; kingdom Viridiplantae; phylum Streptophyta; class Magnoliopsida; order Malvales; family Malvaceae; genus Theobroma; species Theobroma cacao. Next base: position 14,350,356 of record NC_142645.1, read on the forward strand.
ATTCTTATGGAGATAAAATATCTAAATTAAGATTGCTTAGAACTAAATAACAATTTATTATCATATTGAATTCATAAGAGATGAATTACAAAGCTTTTCAAACCCAATTAATCGCATGAACTAACCTTTGAAAGGATTTCATCCCATAACCACTGTTGAACGGTTTATGTTATGTAAGTATACATAAAAGTTATGGATATAACGCCCCAGAGGAAAGTAAATAAGTTTACTTGGTAAGATTTCTATACATGACAGAAATAGTGGGAGCTAAAGACACTTTAAAAGTCAAGGGTCATGAAATTATGAAATCCAATAAATAAGATCTATGCACAAAGATTGATTTAATGGGATGCATAAAGATGCATAATTCATCCGTTAAATACAAACCATTAGTAGGATGCATATGGATGCACTACTCATATAAGTCAAGTCTAATAAATGATCCAACATGAATGATAAATACAAAGTAGCTAAATACATTGAATAAGATAAACATATTTTGTGCAAATCATAAGGTTAGTGGGAGTAAGATAAGTTACTCATTAAAAGTGCATAAGATACATTTGATAGTCTAAAAAAAACCAAATGGGACTAAAGAGTTAGAGCCTGAAAAGGGACTCAACAAAAGAATTTAAGATGACATGTTAAAGGAGTTTAACATAGAGAGAATCTTAAATGTTAAAAGTGACATAAAGTCATGATTGAGCAGTTATATTAGACTGGTTCCAAAATAAGAGATAACTGCATTATTTATAATCAAATACAAACCTTTTGTTTAGGTTACAAAAGAATAGATTTTTGAATCATTGGTTTAATGAACCAATAAATGATTCCAAGTTATTAAAGTAACAACAAAAGCCATAATAATGGAATCAAGATCTCGTTGTGATCTAAATTAGTATTTCGATTATGACAAAGGAGATTGTAACACCTCGTAACCTCGTTTAGCAGTCAATAAGACCCTATCGACATGATGGAAGGTCACTTGATGTAAATTTAAGTGTCAAAGAGTGGTTACGGGTGAAAAGAATATTTTAAAATAAAATATTATTTTATCAATAAAATAATATTAAAATATTAATATTTTATTAATTACGAGAATTAGTCTGGAAGAAGGATTATATGATCAATACAAATGGGGGAGAAGAAGTACGAATGAATTTTGGAGAAAAACGACGGTAATTGTACCCGCATGATTTTATTAAATCTAGATAGCGCGGGTAAGTAAATATTTAAATATTGTGGTGATACTGCATTGAAATGCAACTTTGATATTTCGGTTGTATACGTGTAAAGGAGTAGAGATAGAAGGAAAATAGAATTTTTAAACCCATCGGACGGATCAAATTTTAAAATACAAAAGTTTGAGGGTTATGTAGTAAATAAAATAAAATTAAGAATTAAGTGCAAATGTGTTAATTGAAGTTAATAAAAAAATGGTAAAAGGTGATGGGCAGCTGCCCATGTGTGAATTAGAAAGGGATCTAAATTCATTTTTAATCAAGTGAAGGAGGTAAGAGCCGGCCAAGCGAACTAAAAGAGATGAAAGTAAAAAAACAGAAAAAAAAAAAGAAAAAAAAAGTCAAAGCTGCTATTTGAAGAAGGAAAAAGGAAAGAGAGAAGTCGGTTGTGAACGAGAGAAGGAAAGCCGACCAAAGCAGAGAAGAAAAGAAAGAAGAAGGGAAAAAGAAAGGAAGGAAAAAGAGAGGCAAAAGTTAATTTTTTTTTTTAGTTCCAATTTGGGTATTTTCTAAAGGGAAAGAGCTTGATCTTTTGAAGTTGGTAGAGAACGTGAGAGCTCAGGTTCTTTGGGTAGCATTGAGGAGATCCGGTTTAGGCAACCATAAAGAGAAAAAGTTGGGTTTTTGTGGTAACCGGTTTGTGACTGAGGGAGAAAGAGCTGGTGCTGTCCATTGGTGCTGGAAGGCATCCAAACAAGGCTCAGAGTAGTGCATTCCCAAAGTAGATCATGGGTCTAGTGGAGTCTTAGGCCAACCTAACCCAATTTGGAAAGTTTGTAATGGAGGCATGCCGGACGAAGTACGTGATCGGTAACTAGGAATAATTATATACACGCACGAACCAATAGAAACGTTGTAATCCCGTTACTGTGAGGTGAGTAGGGAGTGTTGATTTTAAAATTTTCGTATTTGTATATATGTATGTATATTTTACTTTAAGTGCAAAATTTGTTAATAGCATGAGCTATTAGAAATCTTAGGAAATTGTGAATGCAAATTATTTTTAGAAATTGTTTTGGACATATATATATATATAGATAAAATTATATGCGTAAAGTGATTTGAAAATTAGGAAACAAGCCTTTCACCTTGTTTTGCCTTAACAATCTGTGCCTTATATGATTGTGTGATATGCATAGATAAATGCATTTACTAAATGATTTATATGTAAACTTTGAGAGTCGGTTTTAGCCCGATTTTTATACAAGTATTTGCACCATGACAATTATCATGAAACGAAATTTATCAATTTATCAAACTTTGATTTCAAACAACTTAAGGAAAAAGTCTTGAGAAAGTTGGTTTAGTTTTGGAACAACGTTTTTGATAAAATGAGAGCGTCGAAAGTAGGCTGGATGTCACATCGATTAAGTGTGACCCTCGTGCACGAGTGAGCTCTAGCTAGAGAATCTTTGGGTCACCGACGAGAGGTTAGGTGTGGCGGGGGCCATGGCCTGTGATATATGTATGCGTGGCTAGGCTACTAATGATACGCGATTATGACAGCTTGATTCTCCGATGTCAGCCAACATCATTGAAACTTCCATGGCATGTGGGGATTTGGTGGAAGCGATGCTCCCGGATTGCTAGTACCTGGAAATAGGTCCACGTGTTGATATTATACTTTCCTACTCGAGAGCCTTGTGAGTTTTCAACGTGACTCTTTTGTCAATGGAAAGTCGAGATTTTCTACAACTCCCTTTGTTTTTAACAAAAGCTTTTAAATTCTTACGCAATGATTATGAGATGGTTTATGTGGCTGATCACGTTGTTTTCTTTACATGCCAAAAGGTTTGGGAGCATGCATATCTTTATATTAATATTCGTATCTTGCCGGTAAATCATATTTTCGATGATTTAACATTGAGTTGTTACTCTTGTTTTTAGCATCGTTTTGCCAAATTAAATATTGCACTGTGATTTTACAGCATCATTTCTATAAAACACAAACCTCCCTTTCAATTAAATTTTTTTCGATAATCTTGTATTTTAATATTCAAATTATCTGTTGTTTGCTTGGTTTCCATCTACGCCTTACTCACAGAGCCGATGATCATTGAGTTTGTGAGACTCACCCCCCTTATTTCCCCTTTTGCAAACAAGGATCAATCCAACGTGTAATCATCGGCGTTATGGTCCACCGTGGATAGGTAAAGGCATCTCATAGCATTTTATCCCAAGTCGCTCCATTGTTAAAGGTCGAGTTTTAGCAATTTGGTATTACTATGTCAACAGATATTAGTTTTGATATAAATGAAAATTTGAGTTTTTGAACTCAATGTATTTAATCATGATTTTATGACTTCAAGATCAAAATTGAATTACTATGCTTATTGATAAATTTCATGATATAAATATATATGGTTTAAGCATTAATGCGGTTTAGTAAATGTGTATAATGAGTTATCAAGAAATTTCATTAAGACTTGTTCGGAACTTGGCAAGATCTCCCGGAGGTCTCGAACGCCGGTAGCGACCGGGGAGGGGTCATTACAGAGATCATCAAACATATAAATTAACATATTCTCAAATATTACAATTTGAGTTATCCTAGTAGAGACACAATTACTAAGCGAAAGAGTTTGATATTGGATACATTAGCAATTGACTCAACTGCAAGTGAGAGATTGTTAGTATATGCCTTTGAGCCAATTGGATTGGTTAAGGAATATATATTGTCATTTACTACATACTTAATCATATAACGATATGTGACAGAGGTTTTCCTTCATGTTAGTGCAATGATAAGGAGTTATTGAGTACTCATTGGGTGAAGCCCATAGAACAAAAAGGCCTTTCAAGAGAATTGCAAAGTTGTTGCAATTATGAGATCACTATGCATCAAAGCTATGTCCCTAAAATTGTTCTTGGTCATTGTATTGTCAAGATAAGGCATTGATAATGCTCAAAGACTGGTACATGTTAAGCCTCTTTATTTGGGAAATAAGCAATCGATCTCATTGATTTAAGTATATGGGGTACTTGAGAATAACATATAGGTGCTTGTTAAAGAACAAGTTCACTGAACATGATCTACTATGAGAACTCCATTTGGTATTTCACTCAAATTTCTATTGAATATATTCTTATGTGATAGTCGTGCAACTAGTCCTTAGACTTGAGACACTAGGTCATCTTATATAGGGAATGAAATACTTTGATTTCACCCCTATTGCTCTAGAGGTAATCAGATGCCTAAATATGGTGTTTTTAGGTATGCCATGAAGCATGCGAAGGTAGATAAGTGATCAAGAGAGTATTCATCACCCTAAGTAATGTGAAGGGATGTATCTCACTTATTCTCAATTCTTGATTAACTTATATAAAGTCTTTGTCCAAAGCATGATAAATTTGAGGAAAGTTAGTTTTCTAAATTCATAAGGTTAATCATGAATTATGAAAATTAATATGGAATGTCATAATTAGACACTCGACCATGCTTTATGACATATCCGGGATATTTTATGAAAGGACATTATTGCACCGAAAAGCTTATCACTGAAAGGCTTTGTCAAATTCTTTAATTGACTTTTTAACATTTGGGTGGTCATGATGTATTGCTAGATGCCGCTTATGATCTATAAATATAAATCAATCACAAATTGATATTTGATTAAGATTTATATTTATTGCTAACATGTTAGAAGCCTAATGGGTCACACGCATTAAATGACATAACTGCTCTAAAAGATATTATCTTTGCCACCAGAGATTTGACTATTTTCATATTCAAATAAGATTAAATTTATGATATCAATAATTTAGTAAAATCTTTCTACCTCATTGTCTATTCTCTTCCATTTGTAATGAAACATTCATCGAACAACTAAATATCACATAACATCGATTTTAGCCTTCTAAATCCTCATCCCTCATGCCCACTTAATTGAATTTTTTTTTATGCGCTCTACCAAAACCTGAGGCTCTTCTTCTTGTGATGGTTGGAAACATTAGATCTTAATATTTTTTTCATGTTAACAAGCTTGAGCATAAGATGAAATATTGTGTTGCAAACATTCACATGATTGAGCTCTAATTTAGTTAAAATTGGAGACTTCATTTGGACTATGCATTTATACATCGTGGTTCATAGATTACACCAATTACCATTTTCATTTAAGGGCTTGTCTAAGCCACCCTTTATAATTTAGGTCTAAATGGGTTTTTAAGCTTATTAGCAATTAAGCTAGATTGCGCCTCTCAAGCCCATTCAAATTTGGTCTTGACTAGATGTAGGGATGGCAATAGATACTTGTGGATATCCAACCTGATTATAGAAGATTTGTGTAAAACCCGACCCTATAAATACATGTCATGACATACATGCATTGAGTAGCATGTTATTACGCTAGAAAAGCACCTAAGAATAGACGAAACCTGATATTGTACCTAACGGTACACTTAAATTGATTTAACCTCGAACTAGTTCAAATAGGAATTGTAGGATGAAATTTAATATTTTATAGTCAAGGAATGACTAAAAATTATTGTTCGGAGTTCGAGGGTTCATTTGGGGTAAAATTGGAAATTTTGATATTCAAGGGCAAAATCGTCATTTTGCCACCTAAGATAATAATTTGATCATGGAGTGAAATTTTTGACCAAGATTAACTATTTGGAGTATAATTTAATGATAGGAAGTGAAAAAGTTTAATTCTGGTGATTTTTGGAGTGTAGGGGCAAAATCGTAATTTTGCCACCCACGGACAAAATTTGAGATTTTGAGAGAATTTAGATCAAATTTGACAAATTGGAGAATGGTATGAGTATAAGGGATGAAAAATATGTCTATGGGCAATTTTTCAATTTTTGGGGCAAAAATGTATTTTTTGACTTTTACGGGGGTAAAACTGTAAATTTCAAAAATTACTCCACCGAGACTTTGGATGAGTCTGAGAATTTTATCTAAGCTATGAATATATGAGACAAGTGTATGGTGAAAATTTGGAAACAAATGGATGAAATTTTAAAAATGGGCCAATGGAAAAGTGACATGTGGCATTTTTTAATGATATAATATTATTTTAATGAAAAGTCAGCCCATTTAAACCCAAATTTTAAGTGCTGGCCGGCCATAAGGAAGAACAAGAGAGGAAATAGAGAGGAAAGGAAGAAAAAAAGAAAAACCAAAGAGAAACAAGAAAATTCAAAGGGAAATTCGCGTTTTTCGCCCGTTTATGCGTCTAACGGTAAGATTTTTCGATTTTACCTTGATTTTTACCTTTCCTATGCCTTTATTTCCATTTAGCATGCTTGAGGAGAGAGATCAAAAAGTGATATCAAGGTCTGGACGAAATTCTAGGGGAGAGAAATTGAAATTTTTAGGTTTTGATTTTTAGTTAAATTGATAGTTTTAGTTAGTTAAATGTGTGTAGAAATTAAATTGGGCAAGAAATCATTAAATTTTCACAATACCCACTCTTGGCTGGATGCTCAATGCTGTACAATGATGATGAATTGATTTTATTCTAAGGGAAATGAAGAGAAAATGATGAAAAACGATTAAACGTGATAGAAAAACAAAGTAGAAAATTAACCGAGTTAATGTCCCATTTTTGGCCGAATTTTCCAAGGAAGGGAGTGAGCTGATTTTGTTGTTTTTAGAAGGTTATTGGCTGATATTTAATGGTTAGAAATGTTGGAGAGAGAATGGGATGATTTAGAGCTAAAATGGAGCGCGTTAGCAATTTATCGGGCAAAGTGCCAAAAATAGGTTAATACCGCGTTTAAGCCGTTTTAGGCTATTGCATTTCATACCATGCATTAGTATAGGATTTAAGTTAATTATATAGTGATTTAGCATCAATGTGATGAATTGTGTAAATTTTTGTAATGTGTCTAGGAGGAGAGCCTTCCGGAAAAGGCAAAGAAGTCGTACCCGACGAGTAGTGATCGGGGCGCTTAGAAAGCTTTTAGTTTGTACAAACGGTGAGTAAACTTATTATTATTGTAAATTATCTAGAGTTTATTTTAAATGCCCTTTATGTATTTTATGAAATGAAAACGAGATTAAAACTGGATTTTTGATGTTTTAGGAATAAATGTGACAAATAAAAATATATTGTATTGATTATGAAATTGAGTAATTGGAGGCTACAAATTGACTTGAAAAATATATATTTTCCTAGGAATGGCTTATGAGAAATGAGTATATGTGGCTATATTTTGTGAATGCATTGGGAAATTTATGTAAGTTGTTTTACTATGCAGGCTGGATAAATAAATAAAAGCCACGTTATACTGTCGAAATTTTATTAAAATTGGTGGGTTAGTCACTGCAGTAACGGGTTTCCGTGGACTGCCTATTAGAGGGGCACGGTAAACCCAGTTATATAGTTACTCCGGTTGTAGAGGCGAGGAGGGTAACTCCTGGGGTAGTATTAGAGCTCACTTCATGTCGAACCCCCACGTGAATGTGTAACTCGGCCAACGCCAAGGAACGGCTGGTTTTTAAAAATAAAAATGTGTTTCACGTGTGAATATTTTAACACCCTTGGCAGACTCGATTAGATACCTCGACCAAGGTATCCCCGAGGATTAGTTTTGGCTTGAGCCTTATTTTAATAAAAGACATAAGCCTTAACAACTGTTTTGGTAAATTACAAATATTTTATGGTTTAAGAAATAAATTGGAAACATTATGAAATGGGTTGAAATTTGTTGTTTAAACTTGCCTCCATTTTACTTGCCTTTAGATATTTATGATAATGTCTGTTTACTCATTGGGATTGTAAAATCTCACCCAACTCCTTTCCACCCATTTCAGGTTCAGTATAGACTGTAGATAGCTGATCTCATCGAGGACTACCATTGGATCTGCATTTTCCAAATCGTAGGTTCACAGTCCTCTTTACTTTTGTTTATTCGGGGGCCCTCTTGTTATTGTAAATTAAATTAAATATTTTGGCTTACTGTATTTCAGTATGTATAAATTTATTTAGCTTTTACGCTATAAAAATTATTCACGTATAACTTTATAAATATTGTTTTATAAGAAAATAGAATATTTTCCTTAATATTTCTTTTATTTTCTTATTATATTCAAATAACCGTAATTTCGTTTTAAATGAAGATTTTAGACTTTTAAACTCATTTTGAATATGAATTATGTGTTTTGTACTTGTATATTACGTTTTAGCCAGTTTCGAAATTTTTGAGAAAAAAATGACCAAAATACCCTTGTGTGGCAAAAATTTTATTTTGATTGTTTTTTATCTAAAATAGTATATATTCTCTAAAAACTCGATATTTAACAATGATTGCTCACAGGAAAGGAAAGAAACTGATATGTAAGCCTTGCGGGGTTCCGATTGGCATTCCGAATAATGAGTGTCAATCGGGACGTCGCGGCGATTGTCATAGGCCTGAGGGAGGTTTCGGGTCGTGACAATTTGAGTATCTTATATATGATTTTGGAATAGATATAGATGAAAATTTTACTATCAATCATAAGTTCAGGTGCGGTAAGAGTCTAAATGGGCTTTTAAGGTTATTGGCCATAAAGCTAGATTGCACCTCACAAGCCCATTCCAATTTGGTCTTGATTGGGCACGGGTTTAATGAATTCTCCAACTCATTAAAATTTGGGCCTAAATGGATTGCTTTAACCCATTAATAGTTGGGCCGTGTACAAAAGATAACTCAAATATGCATGCATGAAAATTAAAGATAACTCAAGAGCAATTTTTTTAAAAAAAAATTTACAAAAGATATTTTTTTATTTTTTTTAGTACTAATAAAATACTGTACATGAAAGCAGAAAGGTGCAATGAGTATTGTGATCTTTTGTTATTTCTCCTAATATATGACTCGAGCCTCAAAAGGATCCTAAGTTTCATTTTCTATATAGTAGTAGCAACCGGCAACCTTAACAAAAATTGTCATATGGGCTTGATGCAGGAAGCTGAAACCAAGGTTGTTGGTCGAACTCAGTTGTCCAAAAGCATTGGAGCAGTGCCAGCAAATTGATTCCAAAAGACAGCACCTATGTTTTGAACAATAAATGGATTTTCGCTATGCAATTTTGAAATGATCTCATTAATTTGTAAATCAAATTGTAGTCTGCATTACTAGCTAGGGATTTAGATATGTATGCTACATTATGTGTTAGTTTTATCCTTACACTCTAACGCAGAGGCCGAGGGAGAGAGTGGCCGTCACTCCTAAGTTTCTAATTTTTTTTTTATTTTTATGCGTATAAAAGTCAAAATATATAACACTTCGCCACCTCTAAAAAAATAAAAAATTGATTTGGAATAGTGATAAAGAATCTAAATTAAATTTTTAAATGCCTAAGTTCAATTCCTTCTAAGTCCAAATTTTGAAATTATTTTTTTTATTTTTTTACTTAACTCATCTAGGCCCAAAGTTTGGAATTATTTTTCTTTTCTTTTTTTTTTCCCTCTTTTTTCCTTAACTCATCTTTTTGATCCCAAAAATGAATTTAATTATTCAATATTGATGGCATCTGCAAACTTGCTCAAAAGTTTTATCTTGATAACTTCACTATTGCATATAAAATATGAACTGTAGAATTTCAACTTGATATTAAGTTTTTTTTTTCCTTTTTTTCTTTAACTCATCTAGCCCCAAAGTTTGGAATTATTTTTCTTTACTATTTTTTTTCCTTAGCTCATCTTTTTTTTTTTTTTTTTTCCCTTTTTTCCCTTAACTCATCTTTTTCATCCTAAAAATGGATTTATTATTCAAGATTGATGGCATTTGCAAGCTTTCTCAAAAGTTTTATCTTAATGACTTCACTCATCAAGAAAAATTGCATATGAAATATGAACTATAGCATTTTCAACTTGATATTAGGTGGAATCCATGTGTGCAAAGTGTTTCTACTCTTTTAGAACCATGCCAGTTAATGTTAAAGGTTGAAAAATCAATTGTATATCTTCTCCTAGATTGTTTAATTGCAGATGAAATATGAATTAGGGCATTTTGAACTTGATATTAGGTAAGATCCACGTTTGCAAAGTGTTTCAATTCTCTCAAAGCTATGTTAGTTAATGTCAAAGACAAAAAAAAATCAATTGTATATCATTTCCTTGATTGTTTGGTTCAATTTATCTTAACTTTTCTAGTTTTTATGACAATTACAAAACTTGCATTTTCAATTAGGAAAATTGTAAAGATGTGGTTGCATAATGAGATGAAACATGATTTTCTTGTTAATTCACTTATCCTTTACATTGAAAAAGAGATTGTCAAGACCATTAACATGGATTTAGTCATAGATCAATTTGAAAGCATTATAGCACATCGAGCATAGCTTACGATGCCTAATGTGAAAATCTAATATTAATTTTTCTTTTTACTTTATATATATTTATATTGATAAATTTGAAAACTTATATTTAAATTGTTAATAAAATTTTATGTTATAATTTAATTTAATTTTAAAAGTGATTAATTTTTTACTTCGAATCAAATCATTGACTTGATCCATGACCTTATATGATTAGTCATCACCTCTTGTACAAAATCCTAAATCTACCACTCCTTTGACATATGATGTTATGTACTTCAGAGAAATGATCAACCAATACACAGTTTAAAAAATGAATGGATAAAGTGCTAAGTCAAGGCTAGAAAGTGGACATGAGTCATGGATGATGATTGAGAGGAATTATCATCATTATGAAGCACTATATCTAAGTTGCCATTGTTGATTTTTCCTAACATACCTATGTCGGACATAAAGCTGACTCACAACTTCACATATAAAGAAAAACTAAGCTAAAACTGAATGTGCCCATATTATAACCAATCACACCAAATCCAAGTAATGGATACCAATGCAACACTGGTGGTCGTACTGCTGCTAGTGTTTATGCAATGGTTTGCACAATGTAACCATTGCAGTGGCTGGGGTTACTGGATGTAGATGTTTATTGACAATTATCACTAGAGAAAGGTCTCATTATTTGGTTGTATGAACTTTAAACTCCCTCAGGCAAGATGAACTGTGAAGGTTGCTAAGAAACATGATTGAGAATGCTAGGAACTGAAATTTATAAGAAAACCCCCTAAATTCCAATTACTAATTGCGCTATTTCAATAGTACTTAGGGCAAGAATCAAAATAAATGTTTTGCTTGAATATGAAATATTTGATGGGGCCACTATCGAAGTTAGTACCGTCATAGAACTTGATTCAACATGATAATGAGGCTGCACCTACTTTGCATAAATGCTCACTAAACTTTCTCAATTCTGTTGAGCACTCATTACCTAGACATCTTCTGCTGCTTTCCCACTAGAAGGGCCTCATAGTGGCCAGCTATTTCACTACAAGGCATGTCAGGGGGTTTGAGACTGAGGATCTTCGAAGTTGATGTGTTGTCTCTAAAAGCTGCAAGTAAATCAGAAATATATTTAAGTTTAATTGTCCTTTGCTCTGTATATACCAGTAGATTCGCATATAGAATCAATTAATAGAATTGACTCACTGCATCAAGAAGATCATCAACATTTAAAAGATTTTGACGTTCAAGTGTCAAATGTGCGTCAGGAACTGTTTTATTTTCGAATGTATTAGGCACAAAATCATCATCTACTATGACTGATGGAAGCTCAACCTGCACATTCACAATTTTATATGCTTGAAATGAAATTGAAGAAAGAAAAAAGTATCAGGGAATAATTGACGACAAAAAGAAATGTCCTTCTTAGAGATTGATTATCTATTGAGCCATATTCATTTATTTGTGCAGAGTCTTCATGAACAGATGAGTTCCACGTGTACCTTTATCATCAGGGATGAATTTGGTAAACAACTGGTTCCTGAAAAAGACGCTAAGTTTGAATAAGTTAATATATTAAGGTAGTTAATTTGGAATAAGTTGTAATTCGAGTATAATGTTCACACTTTGAACTACAAATTAAATTCTGAGTTTGGGATGTGACAAAAATTAATAATTCACTAATATCAGATTAAACCGAGTTTAAAAAATGAATGTCCAAGTCCAGTCCAAATCGCTTTAGGCTCATGAGCATTTGCAGGTAACGTGATACGTATTTAAAACAATCTTTTCAATATGGGAAACCTTAACAAGTATTCTTAAAGTATTTGTTAAGGTATCATATAAAAATATGTTTACATTAAATATAACAACTTTAATTTGTGCTTTTAATATCAGATAATCCATTACCAACACATTAAACTTTTCAGTTTTTTTACAAGGCATTTGGTAGGAATCGTTAAGCTTAATTATATGTTTATTGACTCAATTAGACAAATTTTAAGGAGTTAGTATTGTGATTATAATATCTACTTGTTTATGTAATTGTATTTGATCAAGTTCATCCAGTTAGTTTTTCTACTAATTTCGATTATCAATTGTATGCTTTTAATTTAGTGAAAGAGCTCCCTATCAAATCAGTACTGCTTTTTTAAAATCTTTTACTTTTTTTTAAAACTAACTAATTACAATAAATTAATTTATCATATGATAAAGGGTTAATTATATATTTAGAATCCAAATAATAATAAAATAGTAGATTTAATACTTGAAGAAAAATTACAAAATAAGTACTTCATTTTTCATTCCATTAAGTAGATTGCACAATCGGATTAGTCTATTAGTAAGTAAGTGGCGAGTCTAGAAACACCTAATTAGAGCGTAACGCATGTTTAAAGATGTCATCATAAAACTATGATATGTAATTAACCCCTATCATATACCTTTTTTTTTTTTCTCTTTTTTGCCTATACGTAAAATGGTTTTTCTTCTATTTTTAAATTAACAATGCTCTCTTTTAAAAATAAAAAATCAAAATCAAAATCAAAATCAAAATAATAATAAAAAAAAACAATGCTGTTTCTTTAGTCACATATATTATAATTAAAAAAATGAACACAATAAAGTTAATACTAAACAGATTTTTAGATTTATTTTGAAATTATACATTTTGTTATTGTTGGATATTAGAGTGGGTTGGGCATCCATGGTGGGCCAACCGAGTATAATTCTAACCAAAATTTTGCAGTATAGGAAAAAGGAAAAGAACAAAAAATAATGATAAAAAGGTTTCATGCTTTTTTCATTATCTAATTCTTTCTTCTCCTCCTTTTCTCCCTTTGTTTCTTTTATTAAAAATCTATTTATGATATTCATCTGCATTTTAATACTCAAAATTCAGAATTTGAAGCTTTTTAATGAAAAAAAAAAGGTTCCATCATGTTATATTGATACTTTTTACTATACGTATCGTTTTTATAACCTTGTTCAATGCATTGGATGTCAAAACTCATAAAACAAATTTTAAGTTAAAAGAAAAAGATTTTGAGACTAACAAATGGTCCCCCCATTAAGTATTTATTGAATAAATAGCCACAATAATTGATAGTGCCATAACTCCATATATTTAATGAATCATAAATGTTAGGATTTTTTTCTAGTTGAAATAACTACAAATTTTAATGACAACAGTACGTCACAAATGCAAAACCTTGAAATAGCAAAGGCCCCTGCTAATATAAATGTCAAGTCTTGTGGGTTTTAGTCAATTTATAATCTTAATTATTGTCAAGTATAAATGGAAATAATGATAAAAGTAGATGGAGGATTACTATTCATACCGGTTTGTATTAATTTCAGTTGATGTAAGAGGAGCATTCAAAGACTTTTTAGTTTTGATTGATATTGATGTAGTTCTAATTGTAGGGATTCAATTAATTTTGAGCTTTGGATATATATTTAAGTTTCTTTTCATTTAGATCATTGATGGGACAAAGCCCTTTATATAGCCCTACTTGTTAAATGTCAAGGCCGTGTGTCAGCAGCTTATACAAAGTTTAGGTTTAGGTTTATATCATTTACTTCGCTATCACTAGTTTTCAAAACAGAATTTTTTATCAAATTTAAGTTCAATTAGGATTCAAACTTGATGGTTTTTAGATTAATTTTGATATAATATTTAAAAAAGTCTTTGAATTATTTTAAAAAATTTAAATAAATTCTTATTTTTTTATTGCATTCAAATAAACTCTTATACTTATATTTTGAGTCAAACAAGTCAATGGTTGACTAATTAGTGTTAATCAAAATATCAAATGTCATTCGATATCACGTGATGTTAATATGATATGCTGATGTAGCATGATGACATAGTCATGTGATATTTTTTACTCTTCACATCGACTTCATGTTATTATCATGTAAGTATAAAATGATAAGTGACATTTTGACTAGTGACAATTAATCTACTGTTAGTAAGAAAGGTCTATTTGATCTAAAATAGAAGTAAAAAGTTTGAGTTAACGCAACAGAAGAAGAAGTGCTTCTTTGAATTTGTTTAAATAGTTCAAGAATTCTTTTCAAGAATTATGCTATTAATTTTCAAAGAGATAAGTGATGAAAAGTCTCCTCTACATTGGCACATATGCATATGGAGAAGAAAACCAACTCCCATAGTATGTCTCCAAAAGAATTACTTGGAATAAATTTGAAGGCTTTATCTTGGAAGTCTTGATTGCTTTAAAATTTTGGGATTAGCAGGTAAGAAGTATGAGAATGGATAGAAAAGAAATTAATTGCCTAATAAATCCTCTTATTGATAAAAAAAATAGAAGAAAATGTATATTATTTCATTCAATGAAAATCTGCACATACTTAAGCAACGAAATAACCAAAAAATCAGGCGACTCTCCAAGCCACTCTTAGGGAAAAGCATGCATACTTTTGAATACATAAAAAATAAGAAAAGTAAAAAAATAATAACAATTGCAAGTAATTAGCCCTTTTTACCAATTGATTATAAATGTACAAGATTTATTTCTCATTTCCTTGATTTTATCTAAAAGATATCCAATTTTGAAGATAATATTTGTACGGTGAGAATATGAAATTCAACTAAGAAAATTGCCAGTTCAAATTGTAATCCCTCAGTAAGAGGATCAACTATTATGTCACGAGTCCAAATATGCTTAGTTGAAATGTCATCCTTTTTTTCATAAGTTTTTTACTTGTAAAAAAATTTACTAAAATGTATTTTGATGTGGACTTCATATCATCTAACTAGCTAACAAAGTAAAAATCCGTATAATCTACCAACTTAAGGTCTTCAACCTTTTAGTAAACTGGCATATAATCTTTAATCCTCTTCAAATATGTCATCACCTTCTTTACAACTTCCTAATAATCTCTTTTGAGATTAGACAAATATCTTCCCAAAACATCCACTAAAAAAGCATTGTGCCAAGTTCAATTTATCACCTTTAATAATTGGCACATCTCCATTTTTGCAATCAAGTATAGAAAATCTATTCAACACTCAGTCAATGTATGCACGTTGAGAGAGTCCCAACAAGTGATGAAATCAATCTTTATGAATTTTAATCCCAATGACTATATGATACTTTCTTAAGTTTTTTCATGTAAAACTGCTCAAACATGACTAGCAAGCAAGATTTCATCAACACAAAAATTAAGAAAAATAAACTTGTTCCCATTGATTTTGAGATATATGCATTAGTCAAACTTATTCTCAACAAAATCAAAAAGGGTGGTTACTTCGATAAATTTAAGATATCACTTATGGAAAGCTTGCTTGAGTCAATAAATAGACTTTTTATACTTACACACATGACGATCTTTACCATCTTCTTTCAATCCTTCAGGTTGTAACATATGGACCTCTTCAATATGATACCATTTCAGAAAGGTACTATTTACACCCATTTGGTGCAGCTCTAAATCATAATGAGCTACTAAGCCATAATCACTACAAAAAAGCATCTTTATAAGATATAGGAGAAAAGGTTTCATTATAATCAAGACCTACTCTCTGAAATAAAACCTATGGCAATTATTTTGGCTTTAAACCTCTTAATTTTCCCTTTGAAATCTTTCCTGATCTTGTACACTCATTTACAACCAACGGGTCTACAACCTTTAGTTAGCTCAATAAGCACCCACACACCGTTATATGACACAGATTGTATCTTATACGTATACCTTATTACATCCCACCACAAATCATACTGAGAACAAGAAACAACTTTTAAGGAGTTATTGGATCAACTACATGGCCAATATCATAATCATAATTTCCAAGATAGAATTTGTAGATGTTTCAAGAAAGAGTAAACTTTCTTACTGTTGTGGATTTTTTTTTTGTGGCATCTGTTTTACAATATTTTTATGTTGAGGGACCTCATAAAGAACTAGTTGAACTTGCTTATGTTCCCCAACTGGCGTATGTGCTATATTATCCTTCTGTATAGGTGTAGGAATACTTAAATCTCAATATGCTCTCTTTTATCTCTATCTTGAAAGCAACTATTATCAATCATTTATAACCCTAAAAACTTAGTTATTTTCGCCTTAACAATTTTACCATCTCCTCTTGAGTAATAAAATTCATAATGCATGGTGTTGACTCTATATGTTTTTGATGATAACAAAACATTGCTTATTCATTGATGTCTAACTCTACTATTTAAGTGTGCAAGATATTATTTAATTCCTTTAAAATTTTGTTAATTAAAGGTAAGTCAAGATGCTTGCTAAATTTAAAGATGAGTTAATTAGTTAAAAAAAGAAAGAACAAAGTGATTAATGAAGACAGAACTTTAGTAATTGATTAACAAAGAGCCTTAATTAGATAAGGCATAACTGGGTGTTGGGATAAAGCAAGACAGAAGAGCCTTAATCAGTTAACACCTAGCTTAACTGATTAAAGAGGTGTTGGAGTGAGAACAAAGTCATGCTAATTGGTTAAGGAGTTTGGTTAATCAGTTAGAGCATAAAGACTAAGTCTCTTTAAGCGCCAAAATCAAATTTGAAAGAAAGTTGACCATTGAAGGGAGCCAAACTCGAGAAATTCAAATTCAAAGATTTTTTAACTGATTAGAGCTTGTGTTTATCAGTTAATATTGAAGGAAGTGAAGCTCCAATCAGTTAAAGGGGAGAGTTAAACAATTAAAGGAAGTCTGCTGAGTTAAAAACCTTGAAGATAAAGATCTCTTAATCGGTTAGAATCTCTTCTAATCGGTTAACACAGTATACACAGTTGCAAAATAGTGCAAGATAGAGAAGCTGTAATTAATTAGAGCTTGCCAATAACCAGTTAGCCGAACTCTGTTTGCTTATTTGAATTTAAACACTAGAGGATAAAATAACGTCTAAAATGGCATTAGAGTTGTTCCTAAAGGCCAAAGTCTATCTTGAACAACAAAATTTATCTCCCTAAGTATAAAAGAAAGCTCCAATAGTC
Organism: Theobroma cacao; assembly: GCF_053813885.1. Classification (NCBI taxonomy): domain Eukaryota; kingdom Viridiplantae; phylum Streptophyta; class Magnoliopsida; order Malvales; family Malvaceae; genus Theobroma; species Theobroma cacao. The sequence continues at coordinate 14,367,823 of NC_142645.1, forward strand.
AAAGAAAGAAGATTAAATCACAAAAGAGTAATTTTAAGTAAAAAGCCAAAAAACCTTCACCAAAAACACTTGTTCTTCACTCTTATTTTTGAAAAAGTGTTTGAGCTTGATTGTAATCTCTCTAGATCTGTAAAGGTGATTAATTGTACTTTTTTTTCTTCGTTTGTTGGGAGATTAGAGTGTGGGAAACACTTTATAGCTTATTGTAAAGGATTAGAGCTTGGGTTAGAAGCTTACCTTGTAAAAGCTTAGTGGAAGTTGTTAATTCCACTAGTATAGTGAAGTTGGGTTGAAAATCCTTGATTGGGAGATCAAGGTATTAGATGTAGGTCAAGGGGATCAAACCACTATAAATACTCTTGCATTATCTATTTCTCTCTACTTTTCCTTACTTGGTGTTTTTTAATTCAAATAAGTTTTAAACCTTCCTTCCTCTAGTTGATTAAGAGCTCTTCAAACAAAAAAGGGTTGACCTTAAGATGTTTAGTGCTATTCACCCCATTCTCGCACTCCAATGAGACCAACAAGTAGTATCAGAGCCAAACTTTGAAGATTAAGGCTTAACATCCTTAAGGAAGATCTACATGACTTTGCAAAAGTCTGTTATTACTAAAGGGTCAATGCACAAATAAGCCCCCTCTATTTGATGGATCAAATTATGCTTATTGGAGTACTAGAATGTCCATCTATATTAGAGCCCTAGATTATGAAAATGTGGGATGTGATCACGGGAGGACCATACATTCCCACCTCACTTAGTTTTGTCATAGGTGAGAGAATGCCTGAACCAATAGTTGAGTGGAATGAAGCTATAGTAAAAAAAGTTGAAACCAATTTTTAAGTTATCAACACCTTACATTGTGCGTTGACCCAATAAAATTCAATAAAATCTCTAGTTACACTACAACCAAAGAGATTTGAGAAAAACTTAAGGTTTTACATGAAGGGACTTCACAAGTAAAGGAATCCAAAATTACCTTACTCACCTATAATTATGAAATGTTCAAAAATGGAATCGAGTGAAGATATCTCTACCATGTTTGATAGCTTCACCAATATTACAAACAAGCTGAATCAAATTGGGAAAACCATCCCTGAATATGAGTTAGTGAAAAGATTACTTAGATGCCTTCGAAAAAGCTAAAAACCCAAAGTCACTACCATTCGAGAGGCCAAGGATCTCAATGTGGTCATAGTTGAAGAAATTTGTGGCTCACTCACACATGAACTTGAAATGAAAAAAAAAGAAGAGGAGGAAAAGAAAGGAGCCAAAGAGAAAAAAGAAAAATCTTATACTCAAGATTAGTACACTGGAGGAAGAACTCAAAGAATTGTTAAGTGATGAAGATGAAAAATTAGCTATGATTGCTAAAATGTTTAGAAAGCTGATGGAACAAAAAGGTAAAAGATTTGGACGAAAAAATTACAAGAAGGATCAAGGTTCTTCTTGGAAAAACAAGCACAAGGTTGATCTTAACAAAAAGAATGAGATGATTTGTTTTGAATGCAAAAAACCTAGTCACTTCAAATAAGAATGCCCATTACTCAAGGAAGAAACTTCAAGAAAAATGAAGAAACCAAAAAGAGCAATGGTGGTAGCAACATGGTCTGATAGTAATCTTTTAAGTTCAAAGGAAGAAAATGAGAAATTAGAGTAAAGAGCAAACTTCTGCTTGATGGAAAAAGAAGAAGAAATTGAGGTAACATCTAACTTTTCTGATATTTCATATGATTAACTTCAAGATGAGTATGAATGCTTATATACTGAATTTGAAAAACTTGCTTTAAAATATAAGCTATGAGGAAAAAAGGCTTAGCTTTAGATGATGAGTTAGACAAAATCAAGCATGTTTATAACTTTATTTTTGACCATAGGAATATCTTTCAAATTGAACTTGAACAGTCCAAAACTGATTTTGAGCTCTTGAAGTTTGAAGTAGAGAGCAAAAATTTAGACTTACAAAAAGTTGGGAATGAAAATGTTGCTCTCAAAGCTTCAATAATGGAGAAATTAAAATTAAATTTGGAAAATGATGAGGAATCAAGGAAATTTACAATGCCTAAAAGGAAAAATAATGCATTTTCTCAGCATTGTTATGTGTAGGGGCAAAAGGGACATCTTTCTTATATTGTTATCACAATGGAAATACACTTCCCAAAACCAAATTTGTTTGGGTGCCTAAAGAATCATATATGTTGGCTAACCTTGTCACAGCCCAGTTTCTGGGCCATGACTGACGCATGGGCCCAATGGGCATAGCCCACTAAGCCCAAGCAAGCCTATTTATATGACATGTTCATCATTCCATCAAAAGTTCTTAAAGTCACATTTCATAATCCCAATTCAAAATAATGCTAACCATTGCCAACTCATAGTGGCATTACCAATCAAAATATACATATATTGTCTAAAACATACATCTTAATAATTTACATCGGATTTGTCTACACACAAGAAAAGGGATACTCGACTTCCAGTGAAAAGACCTAGGTGAAAGTACAGCTATTGAATGCCGAGATACTTACCAAGGAGACGAATCTACGAGGACACCTCGACCTAGTTACCGACTACCTCTTAATTTGAAAACATGAAGTTGGAAACGGTGAGTATAAACCCAGTGAGTGAACAAAGGAAGGGAACAAGCAAACGATAAGAAAAGTTTAAAGAAATCATGATGCATTTATTTTCAAAAACAATGCAATTTAGTTTAGTTCTTATTAAAACCCCTCATTAAACCCTTAATTGGTTAATCACTTGATGATGAAGGATCCATGCACAACAAAGAATTTGAAAAGTGAAAACTTTAATATCATTCAAGCAAGTTAAGCAAGTCAATCATCAGCTGGCTGAGGGTTTCTCACTAAAACCCCTCATTTCAAACTTAATTAAATAAATTCCTTGATGTTGGAAGTCCATAATCAACTAGGATGTTAAAGAAATGGAAAATATGACAGAAACCAAATAAGACAGCAAGCACAACAGAAAGTTTCTTGCTGTAGCGAGAATGAATTCTCATTGCAGCAAAACCACCTGTAGATATCTCGCTGCAGCGAGTTATTGGACTGTAGCCAACCTCCCAACCTGAGAGTTTCTCGTTGCAGCGAGAATGATTCTTGCTATAGTGAGAAACAGCACACTAAGAAGAAAGTTCTCATCATATCAAGAAAAGGCCATTCTGCTGCAATGACAAAATCAACTTGAAAATACTTAGCAATTTCCAAGGTTCAACATGCAAGATTTCACATACATTACAACCATATACAATATTCATGAACTTTCTATTGCATAAATATATATATACATATATAAACACCAATACCACCACCGCCTTACTCAACTCATGTGCAACCCCCACATTGCGCACATAGCTGGAGTCATTGTGTGCATCCCCCACATCATGCACAGCTAATACCGTCGTGTGCATCCCCCACATCGCACACAGGCAATATCATCATCCACACTCCTGCATCCGTCATCACTGGCATGTGCATCCCCCACATCGCGCACACGCATGGTTATATTTATCACACAATATTAACTATCAATACACAACATATATATTATATATATATATATATATATCAGCATTCTATAGGAGCACAAGAATTCATCATATTGCACACTCACCACATAAAATGTTTTAATAAAGGCTTGTTCCCATGCATAATCTTTAAGGAAAAATCAAATAAAAATCATTCACATGCTTCATCCAAATACCAATACATTCCCAAAATATTTTAAATGCAAGTTCACTCACCTTGATGGATTTGCAATTGAATTTTTTTTTTTCAAAATTCTTCTAAGCTAATAAGGGAAATCACTCCCTCTCTCTCTACAAGTCCAACTTGTGAGTGAATGTACTTAAGAAAGACTTTTGAAGGCTGTTGAGGTGTAAAAGTGGAAGAGCATGAAAAACCCTATGAAAAGGTGTAGAAAAACAGGAGAAATAAAGCTAATTTGGGGAAGTTTTAATGGTTTCAAAGGATACTTTTATGAAAGGTGCAAAGAAACATGGAATGGAGAAGAGGATAGGAGGAAGAAGAAGAAGAGAAGCTGTTGGAAAACTGAAGAAAAGCTGCTGGAGATTAGATATTTATAGTTAAAGTTTATCTAATTTTCACACAATTTACAATAATGCCCTTAACAAGGCCACTTGTCTTCCTCTTTTCCTTTATGCACTCTTTTTACTCCTTTAATACTGAGACAAAGACCATGATAGTCTAAAAGTACTCAAGTTCACGAAAACTTAAAAATTTAGGTTTGGAGTGTAAAATGACCATTTTACCCCTACCATGAAAATTATCAGTATTTATATCTTCTTCATTTATTTTACCCTCATTCATTTTTTTCCTTAGGCCTACTTAGACCTTAATAATGTCTGAAAGCCTGCTTCTAAGGGCTCACTAAAAAAATGACGAAATTACCCTTAGTCCGTGATATCGCGTCTACTTCTAGCTACGAGTCTATAAAGATCAAGGTCTCACAAACCCCCAAGAATCCATCAAAGTATGGGTACCTTTAAAGAAAAACTAAAAATCTATTTTGTAGATTGAGCAAGAGTAAAAAAATCAATGTTTTGAAGCTTAACCAAAGGAAAGGCAGCCTTGATTCTTGGACAATGGTTGCTCAAGACACATGATCGAAAATGAGAAGCCATTTTCAAAGCTTGATAAGAGGAAGAGTGGTAGTGTTTCCTTTGGTGATAACTCTAAAGGTATTATCCATGGAATTGAAACCATTGGTAACATCTCTTAAACTCAAATCAAGCATGTTTTATTTATCAAAGGTTTAAGGCATAACCTATTAAGCATTAGTCAGCTTTGTGATAGAGGCCATAGAGTATGCTTTGATTCTCATGGTTGCTAAGTGATTGATATTGATAGTAACAAAGTTGCATTCATTGGCAAAAGAATTAAGAATATGTATGTCATCTTTCTTAATGAAATTGAGTTTAGTGAATGATGTCTTATTGCTAATGATGTGTGTGATAGTTGGTTATGACATAGAAGACTAGGAAATGCTAGTATGCACACCACATCAAAACTCTTAAGAAAAGACCTAGTCATTGGATTTCCAAAGTTATCCTTTGAAATTGATAAGGTTTGTGATGCATGTCAATTTGGGAAACAAGTTAGAAGTTCATTTAAATCTAAGAAAATCATATCAACTTCTAGGCCACTTGAATTATTGCATGTTGACTTGTTTAGACCAATCACTGTTATTAGTCTAGGACGCAAGTCATATGGCTTTGTTATTGTAGATGATTACTCTAAATATACATGGGTATATTTTTTTTTGCTCACAAAGATGATGCATTGCCAACTTTTGTTAAACATTGTAAAAGAGTTCAAAATGAAAAAGGTCTTACCATTGTTAGTGTTAGGAGTTACCAACAGTGTTAGGTTGAATTTGAAAGTGACAATTTTGAAATATTTTGCAATGAAAATGGTTTTGATCACAATTTTTCAGCTCTTAGAACTCCACAACAAAATGGAGTTGTTGATAGAAAGAATAAGACTTTAAAAATATGGCAAAGACAATGCTTTATGAAAAGAACTTGCCTAAATATTTTTGGGTTAAAGCTGTGAACACTGCAGCTTACATTTTGAACAGAGTTTCCGTCAGAGCCATTATTTCTAAAACCCTTTATGAGCTTTGCAAAGGATGAAAACCAAACATTTATCACTTCAAGAGTTTTGGATGCAAATGTTTTGTTTTAAATAATGGAAAACAAACCTTGGGAAAATTTGATGCTAAAAGTGATGAGGCAATTTTCATAGGTTATGCATTGAACTCTAAAGCATATGGAGTGTTTAACAAAAGAACTCTAGTTATAGATGAGTCAATTCATATTGTTTTTGATGAGAGTAATGTTGCACAAAGGAAGGTATGGTTTAATGATAATGATATAGATGACATTGAGAAGAAAATGGAAAAGATGAACTTGGATAACAACGAAAATGATGGAGAGAGCTCGAAAGAGAAAGATAAGGGAAAACCACCATTAGAGAACTTGCAAAGAATTGAAAAATAGCACAATTATCTTCTTAGAAGCTGGAGATTTGTAAGAAATCATCCTTAAAAACAAATCATTGGTGATCCCTTGAAAGGTGTCAAAACTAGAAGAGGATTAAGAGAGGCTTGTGAGTATCTTGTATTCTTATGACCAGAAGAACCAAAGAACTTTGAAGAAGCTAAAATGGAAGAGAGTTAGATGATAGCCATGCAAGAGGAGCTGGGCCAATTTGAAAAGAATAAGGTTTGGACTTTAGTGCTAAGGCCAAACAACCATCCAATTGTTGGTACTAAATGGCTATTCAAGAACAAGATGGATGAGTTGGGAAATGTGGTAAGGAACAAGGCAAGGTTAGTTACACAATGGTGCAATCAAGAAGAAGGTATTTATTATGATAAAACCTTTACCCCACTAGTTAGATTAGAAGCTATTAGACTTTTACTTGCCTATGCATACTTTATGAATTTTAAATTATTTCAAATGGTTATTAAAAGTGCATTTCTTAATGGCTTTATACAATATGAGGTAAATGTTGAACAACCCCCTGATTTTGAAGTATTTGTTAAAATTGGCCATGTGTATAAATTGCATAAAGGCTTATGTAAAGCCCAACCTTATAAAATACTATTCATGACATACATGTGATGATAGCATGATTGCATGCTAGGAGAGTCCCGAAAAATTTACAAAAGTCGGTATTGTACCTAGAGGTACAACAAAGTTTATTTAATCCTCGAACTAGATCAAATAGGAATTTTAAGGTGAGATTAAGAGTTTCACAGTTCATGGATGACTTAAAATGGTAATTTGGAGTTTGAAGATCAATTTGGAGTCAAATCGAAATTTTCACTAACTAGGGGCAAAATGGTCATTTGCCACCTGGGGACAAAATGGGAATTTTAGAAAAGATTTTTTTGACCCCATTTGACTTATTGGAGTATAATTTGACTTATTGGAGTATGATTTGAGGTTTAGAAGTGAAAAATTTTAATTTCGGTATAATTTGGAGTAAAAGGGTAAAATGGTAATTTTGCCACCTCAGGGGCAAAATTGTAATTTTCCACCACCAGGATATTTTTCCAGCACATGGTCTTCCTTTATCTTCATCTTTGACCCTTGACTAATCACGTGGTGGAGATAAAATGTTTAAATTTTTAAATTTTAAAAAACGGACCAATGACATGATGCCACGTGTCATGCCTTTATTAATTTATTATTTTCCTTTTTAAAAGGCACAAAAATCAGCTCATCTTCCACCCCATGGCCGGACAAACCAGCAAGAAGAGAGAGAAAACAAAAACAAAACCCTAGAGAGAGAAAAGCAAAGAAAAAGTGTGAATTTTCAAGGAAATTAAGTGAAAAAGGTGAGATTTTTCTATTAAGCTTGAGTTTTCTTATTCCCAAGCATTTCTCTTTATTTTCCATGATTAAATTACATATTTTCATGATGAATTCAATTCTGAAAAAATGGGTTAGGAGAGAGAAAGTTGTTGGATTTATTTGATTTTAATTTATGTTAGTGTTTTTAGTTAGTTTAGCATATTTAGAAACAAAACAACAAGAAAAGAATTTATTTTCTCCCCCAACCATTAATGGCTGAATTTACCATGTAGTGAGTGAGGATGAGTTTGATTTTATTCTAGGAGAATTGGTTAAGGAATAATGAATTATGAGCCTAGGAAAATAATGGGAATTTTTGGAGCAAAAATACGAATTTTTACCCACTAGGGGTATTTTCGTAATTTACTATCGAGATTGATAATTTGCACCACACTGAGGGACATTAAGTTAATTTGGGTGCAATTGAGGTATAGAAACCGAAAAGAATTAAATTGGAGTTTAAACGGACGCGTTAGGAATTTAATCGGGTGATAAGAAGAAGTAGGCCAATATTGAGTTTAGATAGTTACCAGTGCATTTTTGCATTCCATATCATGCATTGGTAGTCGAAATTAGTTTAATTTTGATTTAGTACCAACTTGGTGAAATTCTCGATTTTGTACTATGTCAAGGTGGTGAGTCCTCCGATAAAGGCAAGGAAATTGCATCCGAGGACTAGTAGACAGAGTGCTTTGAAAGTCTGCATTCTAGACATTGTGAGTAAACTTGTTGTCATTTTAATTATCTAGGGTGATTTTTAGATGCTTTCATGAATTCTATGGAAAAAAGAATTTAAAAAGGTAAATTTTCATGTTTTATGAATAAATGAGTTTTAATGAAATTAATTTATAAATTGTTTTGGAATTAATAATGATTTTGAAAAATAGAGTACATGGAGATTGTTAATTGTGACAATTTGATTGTTTAAATTGACTGACTTATGATAAATCGAGCATGATTGGCTAGTTGACAATTGTATTGAAATGCGAATTGTTTGGTTGCCTTGAAAAATTACGAATTACAAAATTACCATATCATGTTATTGAGTTTTATTATATGGTGGATTATATATTAATTAATCACTGCAGTAGGGGGTTTCTGTGGACCAGCCTTTTAGAGGGGCATGGTAAACCCCATTATATTCTTACCTTGAACGGAGAGGCGCGTAGGGTATCTCCTGGGGTAAAGCTTAGGGTTCACTTCACGCCAAACCACCACGTGAAGGGGAACTCAGCCAACGCCAAGGAACAGCTATGTTTTCAAAACAAAAATATGATTTATGTGAAATGTGAATTTTAATAGCCTTGGCGGTCTCGGTAGGATGCCTCGGCCAAGGGGTCCCCGAGAATAGATTTATGGCACAAGCCTAGATTTTTGTGAGATTCATAAGCCTTTTTACGTATTTTGAACGAGATGTGTTCTAATTGTATAACCCAGTTTATGATGATTTACTTTATTATCTCCATGTACTCAACTCTAGATGTTTATGATGATGTCTGTTTACTCATTGGGATTTTATAATCTCACCACCCTTATTTCCACCCATTTTAGGTTCAGTATAGATTGTAGATAGCTGATCTCATCGAAGACTACAGTGGGATCTGCATTTTCCAAACCGTAGGTTCACAGTCCTCTTTACTTTTGTTTATTCGGGGGCCCTCTTGTTATTATAAATTAAATTAAATATTTTGGCTTACTGTATTTAAGTATGTATAAATTTATTTAGCTTTTACGCTATAAAAATTATTCACGTATAACTCTATAAATATTGTTTTATAAGAAAATAGAATATTTTACTTAATATTTCTTTTATTTTTTTATTATATTCAAATAACCATAATTTCATTTTAAATGAAGATTTTAGACTTTTAAACTCATTTTGAATATGAATTATGTGTTTTGTACTTGTATATTACATTTTAGCCAGTTTCAAAATTTTTGAGAAAAATGATCAAAATACCCTTGTGAGACGAAAAATTAATATTTTATTTGTTTAAAGTTGGAAACAGCTTAAAATCTTTTAGAACACGATATTTGACAATGGTTGCTCACAAAGGAACAGAGAAACTGATAGTAAAGCCTTGCGGGATTTTGGGTTGACATTCCGGGCAATGAGTGTCTATCGGGACACCGCGGTGGTTGTCACGGGCTCGAGGAGAATACCGGGTCGTGACAATTCGATTGGTATCAGAGCTTTTGGTTTTAAAGATCAACGTTTTTAGTTTTAAAGTTGTTTTAAAAATTTACAATATCAGTGTGGCCCCAGATTAAGTTAAGTTAAGTTAGGTTGAATAGAATGCATGCATCTGTATATAGAGCCTAAGGTTACTTAAACTTGCTCGTATTTTTTTTATAGTTTACAATGCCTCCTCGACGTGGACGCCCACCTCTCACTAGATCGGTTGGGAGGGGAAGAGGTCGTTCCCAACATCATCAGCTAGATACAGTAGAGGAGGAATCAGTTGCATCTACCATTCGGGCAGCACCTGCTGCTGAGCAGACCGATAGTCCTCCACATCCTCCATTTCCTCAGCCACCTACGGGTATTCTCGCCATGCCTACTGAGGCAGCACAAGCATTGGCAGCTTTCTTTGCCGCAATGGCTGGTTAAGCTCAGACTGGTCAAGTTCCACCTGTAGTGCCTCCAGCTACTCCTTTAGTTCCACCACCAGTAAGGATGTATCCATTTCCAAGAAGCTGAAGGAGGCTAGGCAATTGGGTTATGTATCTTTCACGGGTGAGTTGGATGCCACTGCGGCCAAGGACTGGATTAATCAAGTTTCAGAGACTCTCTCTAATATGGGATTAGACGACGACATAAAGCTGATGGTGGCTACGAGATTATTAGAGAAGAGGGCTCGTACTTGGTGGAATTCGGTGAAGTCCCGTTCCGCTACTCCTCAAACATGGTCCGATTTTCTCAGGGAATTCGATGGTCAGTATTTCACTTATTTCCATCAGAAAGAAAAGAAGAGAGAATTTCTGAGTTTGAAACAGGGAAATCTAACTGTAGAGGAGTACGAGACTCGTTGTAACGAGTTGAGGTTATATGTGTTGGATCTGGTGAAATCTGAGCAGGATTAGGCTAGCTATTTCGAGGAAGGACTCCGTAATGAGATTAGAGAGCGAATGACAGTGACTGGTAGGGAGTCACATAAGGAGGTGGTACAGATGGCTTTATGGGCTGAGAAGCTCGCGAATGAGAATAGGAGGATTCGTACTGAGTTTGCAAAAAGAAGGAATCCTGGTATGTTTTCTAGTCAGCCAGTAAAAAGAGGTAAGGACTCAGCGACTTCAGGGAGCACTACTTCTGTTTCCGTGACATCTCCTCGACCTCCATTTCCACCATCACAACAAAGACCTTTGAGGTTTAGCAGATCTGCTATGACTGGTTCTGGGAAGAGTTTCGGAGGTTCTGACAGATGCAAAAATTGTGGGAATTATCATAGTGGGCTATGTAGAGGGCCAACAAGATGTTTCCAATGTGGACAGACGGGTCACATTAGGAGTAATTGCCCACAGTTAGGACGAGCCACTATAGCTGCATCATCTCCACCAGCTCGCACTGATATGCAGAGGAGAGATTCTTCTGGGTTACCACCGAGACAGGGAGTAGCCATACGGTCCGGTGTGGAGAGTAATACCCCGTCACATCCACCTTTGAGACCACCGACTCGTACCGCGACAAGAGTTTTAGCTGTGACAGAAGATGAGGCACGGGTCCGACCTGGAGCAGTGACAGGTACTATGTCTTTATTTGATAAAGATGCTTATATTTTGATAGATTCTGGCTCAGATAGATCTTATGTGTGAGACCTTGTCAAACTCGATTAAAACACGGTATTGTACCGAGTGGTACAACTAAGTTAAATCGAGCCTTGAACTAGTTCAAATAGAAATTCTAAGAGGAAATTGAAAATTTTGAAACCCACAGAACGACTTAGAATAGTGATTCGGAGTTCAAAGTCCAATTTGAAGTCCATCAGGAAAATTGTTTGATTAGGGACAAAATGGTCATTTTACCATTTGATGATTTAATGGAGATTTCTAGCCAAGATTTGATCACATTTGACCAAGAATAATTATATGAAATATAATTATGATTATTGGAGTATAAATGATGTTTAGCAATGAAAAATTTTGATTCCCGGTATTTTTGGAGCACAAGGGCAAAATGGTAATTTTACCACTAGAGGACTAAACGGGAATTTTTATAAAACATTTTTTTTGCCCCATTTGATTAATATTGATCAATATTAGTGTTATTTTAGGTTGAAAAGTAGAAATAATGAGATTCCGGTACATTTCGAAGTATAGGGGCAAAATGGTTATTTTTCCATCTCGGGGCCAAATCGGTAAATTTCTCGCCCCAGTACCTGTCAAGACCAAGGGATTTTAATTGTGGTAGGATTGGATAAATACCAGAATATTTGTGGTGGAAAATTAAGAAGAAAAACTCAAAAAGTTAAAAGTTTAGGCCAATAAGCATGTGACACATGGCATGCTTGATTATTTTATTATTTTCTATAGAAATCAGCCCATTAAATCCCCAATTCCCTCACCATATTTGGCCTAGACATCCAGAAACAAGAAAAAAAAGGAAGAACAAAAGGAAAAACAAGAAAACCTAGGTGGAAATTCAAAGAAAAAGTGAAGAAATGAAGGAAACAAGCTAGGTAAGTTAAAATTTTTTTAATTGTCCTTGATACCTAGCTTACCCATGCTTTTGTTCTTGATTTCCATGGTTGAATATTGAGTTATCATGATGAATTCAATTCTGAAAAATGGGTATGGAAGAGGAATTGTTGTTGGAATAATTTAATTTTAGACTATGTTAGTGTTTAAGGATAGTTAAGCATGGTTATGAACAAAAACACAAAAGAAATATTCAATTTCTCTAGGGTTCCTTGTTGGCCGAACCATGAGGGCTGAATATCAATGGGGGATTGTTTTTATTTCAAGGAAAATGGCATGGAAAATGATGAAGTAAGGTGAAACGGTTATGTAGAATAAAATTCGATGCTAGTACACCAAATGACCAAATTTTTTTCTATAAGGAATTGTGAGGGTTCTAATGCTGAATTTAGCTTTATTTAAATGTATGTGGTAAATTAAGGTATTAGAGGAGAAATGAATTAATTTGGAGGTGATTTGGACACAATCGCCGATTAATCGGGTGATCGGTCGAATTTAATCGATACCGTGATTAAGCGGTAATCGGACATATTTTTGCATTTACATATCAAGCATTAGTAGTTTAAATTAATTTATACCAATTTAGGGACAATATAGTAAATTCCTCGACTTTGTTATTTGTCAAGGTGGTGAGACGTCCGGAAAAGGCAAAGAAATTACGCCTGAGGACTATTAGTCAGAGTTCACCCGAAATCCAGATTTTCGACACTTGTGAGTGGACTGCCTATTAAAATTGTTTTGGGAATATGACTGTTTTGAACAAAGTGTTTGAATGGTTTTATAAATTTTTTTTTTATGAAAATGAATGCCTTGGGAACAAGCTTTTGAGAAAAAGTTTATGTTATGAAATGTGGTTATTATGGATTTCTATGTGGTTGTATTATGTTGATATACATATACACTTGAATATAATGTTGTGTAATTATGTTGACTCGACTATGTACGAGTAGGGAGTGCGCATAAGCAGAGGATGACCAGGTTATGTGTGAGTAGGGAGTGCGCATAACCCGGTGATGACCCAGCCATGTGCGAGTAGGGAATGCGCATGAGCTGGTGATGATGATGATGAGTTGGTGATGATGATAATGGGTTGGTGAGATGATGATGATGGGTATATACATATATATATATATATATATATATATATATATATATATATATATATATATATATATATATATATATACACATATGTAAATATGTGTGATATAGCAAATGGATGGACAATGATTTATGGATGTGATGTACATGAAAGTTGAGACATTGTACTTTGAGAATTTTCATGAATGTTAGGTTGATTTTATTAGTTTAGCAGGATGGCTTTTTGTTGAGTGAGGAAAAATGTTTCTCTTGTTGCTTTGTTTTCACTGCATCGAAATTCATGCTCGCTATAGCGAAAAACTCTGGGGTTTGGAAGGGTTTTAAATAGGAATGAACTAAATTGCATTGTTTTGAAACAAGTGCATCATGATTTTAAATTTTTCCTAATTGTTGCTTGTTCCCTTCCTTGTTCACTCACTGGGTTTATACTCTCCATTTTCAAATTCATGTTTTCAGATCACGAGGTAGCCGATAATTAGGACGAGGTGTCCTTGTAGATCTGTGTACATCTTTTGGTTGGTGTCTCGGCATTCGGTAGCTGTATATCCATCCGAGTCACTCCGCTGGAGGTCGAGTATTATTTTGTTATGTATAGATGAACTTAATGTAAATTTTAAAATAGTAATGCCAGTACGAGTTGGCAATGTATATCACTATTTTGACTCAAAGTCATGAAATAGGACTTAGTGATAATAAATAGAATCATAAGATAAATAATAGGCTTGCCTGGGTTTAGTGGATTACGTCCATTGGACCCATGCGCCGGTCATGACCCGGAATTTGGGTCGTGACATTATGTGAGTACGACATTTGCATCAATTGCTGATAGAAACCTGTCACCATTAGAGGGAGAAATTGTAGTGCATACCCCTCTAGGAGAACAGTTGATTAGAAATACTTGTTATAGAGACTGTGGGGTAAGGGTAGGTGAGGAAGAATTTAGGGGTGACTTAATTCCTCTAGAGATCTTGGATTTTGATTTAATATTGGGTATGGACTGGTTAACTGCACATCGGGCGAACGTGGATTGTTTCTGAAAGGAAGTTGTTCTTCGAAATTCAGAAGGAGCAGAGATTGTGTTTGTAGGGGAACGTTGAGTATTACCATCTTGTGTAATCTCAGCCATCAAAGCTTCGAAATTAGTGCAAAAAGGGTATCCAGCTTATTTGGCATACGTGATCGATACTTCAAAAGGGGAACCTAAGTTAGAAGATGTCCCAATAGTAAGTGAGTTTCCTGATGTATTTCCTGATGATTTACCAGGACTACCTCCTGATCGAGAGCTCGAGTTCCCTATTGATTTACTTCCGGGTACCGCACTATTTCTATTCCTCCATATAGAATGGCTCCAGCAGAGTTGAAGGAACTGAAAGTCCAGTTGCAAGATTTGGTGGATAAAGGTTTCATTCGCTCTAGCATTTCTCCTTAGGGAGCACCAGTCCTATTTGTAAAAAAGAAGGATGGCACTCTTCGATTGTGTATCGATTACCGTCAGTTGAACCGAGTGACCATCAAGAATAAATACCCTTTACCCTGGATAGATGATCTTTTTGATCAATTACGAGGTGCTATGGTTTTCTCTAAGATTGATTTGAGATATGGGTACTATCAGTTGAGGATTAAGGAGCAGGATGTACCTAAGACTGCCTTCAGGACGCGTTATGGGCATTATGAGTTTCTGGTGATGCCGTTTGGTTTGACTAATGCCCCGACAGTTTTTATGGATCTTATGAACAGGGTGTTCCATCCATACTTGGATAAGTTTGTGATAGTATTCATCGATGACATCCTGGTTTATTCGAAGAATGATGATGAACATGCTGCCCATTTGCGCATTGTGTTGCAAACTTTGCGCGAGAGACAACTCTATGCCAAGTTCTCTAAATGTGAATTCTGGTTGAAGGAAGTGGTTTTCTTGGGACATGTGGTATCCGGAGCTGGAATTTATGTCAATCCTAAGAAGATAGAGGCAATCTTACAATGGGAGCAACCAAGAATGGTTACAGAGATTCGTAGTTTTCTTGGCTTAGCCGGTTATTATCGGAGATTTGTTTAGGGATTTTCTGTGATAGCAGCTCCTCTGACTCGTTTGACTCGTAAAGGAGTTAAGTTTGAGTGGGATGATGTTTGTGAGAATCAATTTCAGGAGCTAAAGAATTGGTTAACCTCCGCTCCTGTTTTAACACTTCCTGTTAGTGGAAAAGAATTTGTGGTATATAGCGATGCATCTAAGTTGGGATTAGGGTGTGTGTTGATGTAGGACGAGAAGGTAATAGCTTATGCTTCTCGGTAGTTGAAGAAACACGAGACGAATTACCCTACTCACGACTTGGAGTTAGCAGCAGTAGTCTTTGCATTAAAAATTTGGAGACATTATTTATATGGTGAGCGTTGCCGAATTTTTACTGATCATAAGAGTTTGAAGTATTTGCTCACCCAGAAAGAGCTTAACTTGAGACAGAGACGATGGTTGGAGTTGATTAAGGATTATGACTTAGTGATTGATTTTCATCCGAGAAAAGCAAATGTTGTAGCGGATGCCTTAAGTCGTAAATCCTCATCGTCGTTAGCAACACTTCAAAGTTCTTATTTTCTGATGTTACTTGAGATGAAATCTCTAGGGATCCAGTTGAATAATGGTAAGGATGGAACCCTACTTGCTAGTTTCGTCGTGAGACCTTCATTGTTGAATCAGATCAGAGAATTACAAAAATCTGATGATTGGTTGAAACAGGAAGTTCAAAAGCTGCAAGATGGAGAAACTAGTGAGTTTAGACTCAGCGATGATGGTACTTTGATGCTTAGAGACCGAATTTGTGTCCCTAAGGATGATCAGTTGAGACGAGCTATTTTGGAGGAAGCTCATTCTTCCGCCTACGCTTTACATCCAGGAAGCACCAAGATGTATCGGACTATTAAAGAAAGTTATTGGTGGTCGGGTATGAAACGAGACATAGCAGAGTTTGTAGCGAAATGTCTCACATGCCAACAGATCAAGGCAGAGCATCAAAAACCGTCAAGTACTCTTCAGCCTTTACCGATTCTTGAATGGAAGTGGGAACACGTGACTATGGACTTTGTATTGGGTTTACCGCGGACACACAGTGGGAAGGATGCTATTTGGGTGATTGTGGATAGATTGACTAAGTTTGCCCATTTCTTGGTTATCCATAGCACGTATTCTATTGAGAGGCTGGCAAGACTTTATATAGATGAGATTGTGAGATTACACGGAGTCCCAGTTTTTATTGTGTCAGATCGAGACCCTCGATTTACTTCTCGATTTTGGTCGAAATTTCAGGAAGCTCTTGGAACTAAATTGAGATTTAGTACTGCCTTTCATCCACAGACAGATGGTCAATCTGAAAGAACTATTCAGACCTTGGAGGATATGTTACGGGCTTGTGTCATTGACTTTATCGGGAGTTGGGACAAACACTTGCCATTGGTGGAGTTTGCTTATAATAATAGTTTTCAGTCTAGTATTGGGATGGCACCATACGAGGCTTTGTATGGAAGGAAATGCCGAACTCCACTCTGTTGGGATGAAGTAGGTGAGAGGAAATTGGTGAATGTGGAATTGATTGATTTGACAAACGATAAGGTCAAAGTTATCCGAGAGCGATTAAAGACAGCTCAAGATAGGCAGAAGAATTTTTCGGATAAACGAAGGAAAGATTTGGAGTTTGAAGTCGACGATAAAGTTTTTCTTAAGGTTTCTCTTTGGAAAGATAATAATTTGAAATTTCCAAGTATTAAATCTTATTTGATTATACTATTGTGATAATTTGTGGTATTTATTGGATGATGAAAGGTGTGATTCGATTCGCGAAGAGGGGAAAGCTCAATCCAAGATACATTGGACCCTTTTGTATCATTGAAAAGATTGGGCCAGTGGCTTACAGACTTGAATTACCCCCAGAGTTAGATCGGATTCATAATGTCTTCCACGTCTCGATGTTGAAAAAGTATGTTCCCGATCCCTCTCACATTTTAGAGACACCTCCCATTGAGTTGCATGAGGATTTGAAGTTCGAGGTGCAGCCTGTACGTATTCTAGATCGAAAGGATCGAGTGCTAAGGAACAAGAGCATTCCAATGGTGAAAGTATTGTGGAAGAATGCTCGAATAGAGGAGATGACGTGGGAAGTCGAGAGCCAGATGAGAAACCAATATCCACATCTTTTCTTCGAATCAGGTAAGTGAAATTTTGAGGTCAAAATTTTATTTTAAGGGGGGTAGTGCTGTAAAGCCCGACCTTATAAAATACTATTCATGACATACATGTGATGATAGCATGATTGCATGCTAGGAGAGTCCTGAAAAATTTACAAAAGTCGGTATTGTACCTAGAGGTACAACAAAGTTTATTTAATCCTCGAACTAAATCAAATAGGAATTTTAAGGTGAGATTAAGAGTTTCACAGTTCATGGATGACCTAAAATGGTAATTTGGAGTTTGAAGATCAATTTGGAGTCAAATCGAAATTTTCACTAACTAGGGGTAAAATGGTCATTTGCCACCTGGGGACAAAATGAGAATTTTAGAAAAGATTTTTTTGACCCCATTTGACTTATTGGAGTATAATTTGACTTATTGGAGTATGATTTGAGGTTTAGAAGTGAAAAATTTTAATTTCGGTATAATTTGGAGTAAAAGGGTAAAATGGTAGTTTTGCCACCTCAGGGGTATAATTGTAATTTTCCACCACCAGGATATTTTTTCAGCACATGGTCTTCCTTTATCTTCATCTTTGACCCTTGACTAATCATGTGGTGGAGATAAAATGTTTAAATTTTTAAAATTTAAAAAACGGACAAATGACATGATGCCACGTGTCATGCCTTTATTAATTTATTATTTTCCTTTTTAAAAGGCACAAAAATCAGCTCATCTTCCACCCCATGGCCGGACAAACCAGCAAGAAGAGAGAGAAAACAAAAACAAAACCCTAGAGAGAGAAAATCAAAGAAAAAGTGTGAATTTTCAAGGAAATTAAGTGAAAAAGGTGAGATTTTTCTATTAAGCTTGAGTTTTCTTATTCCCAAGCATTTCTCTTTATTTTCCATGATTAAATTACATGTTTTCATGATGAATTCAATTCTGAAAAAATGGGTTAGGAGAGAGAAAGTTGTTGGATTTATTTGATTTTAATTTATGTTAGTGTTTTTAGTTAGTTTAGCATACTTAGAAACAAAACAACAAGAAAAGAAGTTATTTTCTCCCCCAACCATTAATGGCTGAATTTACCATGTAGTGAGTGAGGATGAGTTTGATTTTATTCTAGGAGAATTGGTTAAGGAATAATGAATTATGAGCCTAGGAAAATAATGGGAATTTTTGGAGCAAAAATATGAATTTTTACCCACTAGGGGTATTTTCGTAATTTACTATCGAGACTGATAATTTGCACAACACTGAGGGACATTAAGTTAATTTGGGTGCAATTGAGGTATAGAAACCGAAAATAATTAAATTGGAGTTTAAACGGACGCGTTAGGAATTTAATCGGGTGATAAGACGAAGTAGGCCAATACTGAGTTTAGATAGTTACCAGTGCATTTTTGCATTCCATATCATGCATTGGTAGTCGAAATTAGTTTAATTTTGATTTAGTACCAACTTGGTGAAATTCTCGATTTTGTATTGTGTCAAGGTGGTGAGTCCTCCGATAAAGGCAAGAAAATTGCATCCGAGGACCAGCAGACAGAGTGCTTCGAAAGTCTGCATTCTAGACATTGTGAGTAAACTTACTGTCATTTTAATTATCTAGGGTGGTTTTTAGATGCTTTCATGAATTCTATGGAAAAAGGAATTTAAAAAGGTAAATTTTCATGTTTTATGAATAAATGAGTTTTAATGAAATTAATTTATAAATTGTTTTGGAATTAATAATGATTTTGAAAAATAGAGTACACGGAGATTGTTAATTGTGACAATTTGATTGTTTAAATTGACTGACTTATGATAAATCGAGCATGATTGGCTAGTTGGCAATTGTATTGAAATGCGAATTGTTTGGTTGCCTTGAAAAATTACGAATTACAAAATTACCATATCATGTTATTGAGTTTTATTATATGGTGGATTATATATTAATTAATCACTGCAGTAGGGGGTTTCTGTGGACCAGTCTTTTAGAGGGGCACGGTAAACCCCATTATATTCTTACCTTGAATGGAGAGGCGCATAGGGTATCTTCTGGGGTAAAGCTTAGGGTTCACTTCACGCCAAACCACCACGTGAAGGGGAACTCAGCCAACGCGAAGGAACGGCTATGTTTTCAAAACAAAAATATGATTTATGTGAAATGTGAATTTTAATAGCCTTGGCGGTCTCGGTAGGATGCCTCGGCCAAGGGGTCCCCGAGAATAGATTTATGGCACAAGCCTAGATTTTTGTGAGATTCATAAGCCTTTTTACGTATTTTGAACGAGATGTGTTCTAATTGTATAACCCAGTTTATGATGATTTACTTTATTGTCTCCATGTACTCAACTCTAGATGTTTATGATGATGTCGTTTACTCATTGGGATTTTATAATCTCACCACCCTCCTTTCCACCCATTTCAGGTTCAGTATAGACTGTAGATAGCTGATCTCATCGAGGACTACAGTGGGATCTGCATTTTCCAAACCGTAGGTTCACAGTCCTCTTTACTTTTGTTTATTCGGGGGCCCTCTTGTTATTATAAATTAAATTAAATATTTTGGCTTACTGTATTTAAGTATGTATAAATTTATTTAACTTTTACGCTATAAAAATTATTCACGTATAACTCAATAAATATTGTTTTATAAGAAAATAGAATATTTTACTTAATATTTCTTTTATTTTCTTATTATATTTAAATAACCATAATTTCGTTTTAAATGAAGATTTTAGACTTTGAAACTCATTTTGAATATGAATTATGTGTTTTGTACTTGTATATTACGTTTTAGCCAGTTTCAAAATTTTTGAGAAAAATGACCAAAATACCCTTGTGAGACGAAAGATTAATATTTTATTTGTTTAAAGTTGGAAACAGCTTAAAATCTTTTAGAACACGATATTTGACAATGGTTGCTCACAAAGGAACAGAGAAACTGATAGTAAAGGTTTACGGGGTTTCGGGTTGACATTTCGGGCAATGAGTGTCTATCGGGACACCGTGGCGGTTGTCACGGGCTCGAGGGGAGTACCGAGTCGTGACAGCTTATATGGATCGAAACAAGCTCCTAGAGTTTGCTATGAAAGACTCTTTAAATTTTTAATTAAAAAAAGATATTCTAAGGGGAGTGTAGATAATACTCTATTTATTAAGAAACATGAAATTGATTTGATTGTAGTTCATAAATATGTAGATGATATTGTGTTTGGTGTTACTAATGAAAGATTGTGTGAGAATTTTGCTAAAGAAATGTAGGGAGAATTTAAAATGGGCATGATGGGAGAGCTAAAGTTCTTCCTTGGTCTACAAATCAAGATATGTAAGGATAAAATATTCATCAACCAAGAGAAATATACCAAAGAAATGCTGAAGAAATTTGGTGGGATGAATATGAAATCAATTGAAATCCTATGAGTCCCTTCCACAAAGCTTGACAAGGATGATAAAGGAAAAGATGGGGACTAAAAACTCTATAGAGGTATGATTGGCTCACTTTTTTATCTAACTACAAGTAGACCAGATATTTTATTTAGTGTTTGCCTATGTGCAAGATTCCAATCATGTCCCAAGGAATCACATTTGACTACAGTAAAAAGGATTTCTAGATATCTTTTGGATACTCAAGGGTTATGCCTAAGGTATCCAAAATGTTATTGGTTACTTTGATGTTGGTTTTGCTGGTAGCAAAACTGATAAAAAAAGCATTAATGGTACTTATCAATTCCTTAGAAACATGTTTGTGTCTTGGTCTTGTAAGAAACAAAATTTTGTTGCTTTTTCAATTGTTGAAGTTGAATATATCTCACTAGGTAGTTGTTGTCCACAAATACTATGGATTAAGCAACAACTAAATGATTTTGGAATGGCTATGCATAAAATTCCCATATATTATGACAACATGAGTGCCATAAGTATCTCTAAAAATCCTGTTCAACACTCTAGAGCCAAGCAAATAGAAATTAGACATAATTTCAGTAGAGATCATGTGCTTAAAAGAGATATTGAGATAGATTTTGTAGACACCTTACATCAATTGGCTGATATTTTCACAAAACCATTAAATGAATAGTAATTTTGTAGAATTACGAGAGAAATAGGATTGATTGATGTTAATGAAGTCTAATTGTGTTGAATTAACCATGTTTTTGATTATTGATAGCATGATAATTGTGTTTACATTTTTGTGTAATTGCTTAGGAAATGTTTTTAATTAGTTAAAGAGACATTAGAAGGGAGCTAAGATTTATATTAATCAATTTAGGATCTCCTTAATCAATTAAAACATTTTTGTGCTAAGGTAGCTAACCTAAGTCACTGAGTGCTTAACCAGTTAGAAGCTCCCTTAACGAGTTAATGAAAGTCTGAAAGTTTGAAAAATTTCAAGTCAGAAACACAGTAATCGGTTAAGACTAGCACTAATCGATTAGAGCATCTCAGTCAATGAAAAACTGACACACAAGAAAAATTTCAATTAAAAAAAATGCTAAGCAAGTGGTATGAGAAACCACCCACTCAAAACATGGGGGAACCAATTGTTAACCTTCCTTAAAACTCTCAAATTGCTTAGAAAACTTATTCCCCAAAAAATCAAAGTCCCAAAAACTACTAATCTTTCTTCATCTCTTTGAAACCCAATAAACATAAGTCCACTCCATTAGAACATCCATGGCTAGAACCTCCCTCACACACAAGGTTTTTGAAAAAGGGAAAAAGAAAAGAGTGGGTGATGATTCTCCCTTTTCTCCTTCAAAGAAAAAGACCAAAACCCAAGGCCATTTAGCTAAGAAAAAAAGGGAAAGTGAGAAGAAAATCTCAAGAAAAGAGGAAGCAACAGTCATTGTAGGGGTTTCCACAAGAAAAAGTACCATCTCTATCTCTCAATTTAGAAATAAGATACATACTGATAGATTTAAGAAAATAGAAAATGCAACTATGTCATATGAAATTCTTTGACTGGCCAAGGTTTGATGAAGCACTTGCAATGAAGAAAGAGTTAGAGGTATATTTTGATGAACTAAAATTGAAAAATTTGAGTACTTTTAGAGATAGGATGTTTAGTCCCACATTGGTTAAAGAGTTTTACTCTATCATTGCCTTGAATGAAAATGAATTGATTAATAAGGAGGAGTATATAGATGATGGGCTAAATGTTTTTCTAAGTGGACAAGAATTTCAGATCATAGCTAAAGACTTAGGAGAATTTTTGAAAACAGAATGTGAGGTAGGTGAATTTAAGATGCCGAAAAAGTATGATCCTAGCCATATTTGGGAAATAATGACTAGGAAAAAGGAGAAATTCCCATTTAGAACCTATGCTAGTGATATCAAGAATGCACAGCTAAGAATCTTTCACTCATTCATTGCCACCACAATGAATGGGAGAAGCAGTAACTTTCCTTATGTAAGTGCTTAAGATCTGTGGTTGATGGAGGCAGCCTTTAATGATGTCCCGTTAAATGTAGCTAGATATATGATTGAAAGAATCAAGGGAACATTTTTGAGAGACAAAACAAATTTGCCATACAACAACATCATCTTAGCTCTTGTCAAGAAAAAGGGATTTTGGAATATAAGATTTCAACCACGCTTAATAAGAAACAAAGATTAGGGAATTTTCTTGGGGAGTGTATTAAAGATGGATATAAGTTGGAAAGAAAAGAGTACATCAAAGCTATTAAAAGCACTCCAATCCCACCTAAGACTGAAACTCCTTCTACATCTCAAGCTAGAGTCAGTTAAACCCCTTACGAAAGTGCAATGATGTTCAACCTTCTTATGAGGATTGATGGAAAGCTAATTGAAGAAGCTGCAAAAATATAAAAAATTGAGGAAAAGCTACAATACTTTGAAGATCTCCTACTCCAAGAAAAAGGAACCAAATCCCCTGTTTCAGAAAACCAAGCCACAGTAGCAAGTGCTTCTAGTGAAAGGACTACCAAAGAGCAAAGGATGGCTTACTTGCATTTGACCATAAAGGTGACTATAGGAAAGAAAAAGCTAAAAATGCACACATGGATCAAACTGGAGAGGGAAATTCTGAAAAAGAAAAAGATGTGGAAGTAAAGAAGGAAAAAGAAAAAGAACAAACAATAGAGAAAAATGATAAAAAAGAAAAAGTAGAGAAAAAACAAAAAGCTTGAAAAGAGGAGTTGAATGAAGAAGAGATAGAGGTGTCAAAATTCATTGATGAATTACTTAAAGAGGCTAAAGGTGATCAACAAAGAGCAAGAGAATGGAGCAAGAGGCTTAATTAGCTCAGAAGAAATAAGAAGAGATTACCACACAACTAGCTTAAGACAAGGGCAAGACAACAATTGCTGGACTAACTTCTCAAAAACCATCTGGAAAAGGCAAAAAAATAATGGCTACCAAAACCACCACTTTCAGGAGAAGAAAGTTAGCAAGATTGGCCCTCACCATTGCTAAATAGCCTTCTAAGCCTGAGACTCCTCATATTATCTCATCAACCTCTGCTTCCTCATCTTCATCCTCTGATTCCTTATCCAACTCCTCTTTTAAGCCTCTGAAAGTACATTTTGGCACTAATGAATATGCAACCTCCTCAAATTTTGAATATGATCTTCTGTTTTGAATGATGACAAAAAAGGGGAGAAAAGATTAAAGAGATTAAAGAGTGGGAGTAGGAAGTAGCTAGAAACCAGCTAGAAAGTAATCTATTAGGAAAAACAAAATTATTTTTTAACTATATTTTTTTATGGGTGTGTTTTGTGTTGAACAATGCTTATGTGGTTTATGCTGTGTTGAGTTTTATGTTTTTATGTTGAACTTGTTTTGAAAGGCTGAACAATGCTTTTATATTGAATGCCTTTATTTTTCATGCTTTTATATTGAATATTTTTATTGTTCTTGGTGCACATATTTAAGGTGAGCAATACCTAAATTTTCACATAAAGTTATTTTCTTATATAGACATTGCACTCTTAATCTCGAAGTGTTTTGTCATCATAAAAAAAGGGGGAGAATGTTGACTCCATATATTTTTAATGATAACAAAACATTCCTTATTCATTAATGTCTAACTCTACTATTTAAATGTGCAGGATTATATTTAATTTCCCTAACAAATTTATTAATTAAAGGCAAGTCAAGATACTTACTAAATTTAAAGATGAGTTAATCAGTTAAAGAAAGAAAGAACAAAGTGATTAGTGAAGACAGAACTTTAGTAACTGATTAACAAGAAGCCCTAATCAATTAGGGCATAATTGGACATTGGGATAAAACAAGACAAAGCAGCCTTAATCATTTAGCACTAGGCTTAACTGATTAAGGAGGTACTAGAGGCTAAGAACAACATCATACTAATTGGTTAAGGAGTTTGGTTAATCGGTTAGAGCACAAGGACCTTGTACCTTTAAGTGCTAAAATAAAATTTGAAAAAGGGTTGACCGTTAAAGAGAGCCAAACTAGGGATATTCAAATTTAAAGATTTTCTAACTAATTAGAGCTTGTGTTAATTGTTTAAAATTGAAGGAAGTGAAGCTCCAATCAATTAAGGGGAAAGTTAACCAATTAAAGAAAGTCTACTGAGTTAAAAACCTTGAAGATAGAGATCTCTTAATCGGTTAGAGTCTCCTCTAATCAGTTAACATAGTGTACATAGTAGTAAGACAATGCAAGGCAAAGAAGCTGTAATTGGTTAGAGCTTGCCAATAACCAATTAGCCAAATTGTTTTTCAATTTGCTTTTAAACACTAGAAGATAAAATAACGGTTAGAATGGCATTGACGTTGCTCCTAACGGCTATAGTTTGTCTCAAACAGTAAAATCTGTCTCCCTAAGTATAAAAGGAAGGTTCAACAGTCAAAGAAAGAGATTGAAGCACAAAAGAGCCATTTTAAGCAAAAAGGTAAAAAACCCTTTACCAAAAATACATGTTTTTCACTCCTATTTCTGAAAAAGTGTTTGAGCTTGATGGTAATCTCTCTAGATCTATAAAGATTATCAATTGTACTTCTTTTTCTTCTTTTTTCTCGAGAAATTAGAGTGTGGGAAGCACTTTATAGCTTATTGTAAAGGATTAGAGCTTGGGTTAGAAGCTCACCTTGTAAAAGCTTAGTAGAAACTGTTAATTCCACTAGTATAGTGAAGTTTGGATGAAAATCTTTGATTGGGAAATCAAGATAGTGGATGTAGGTTAATGGGACTGAACCACTATAAATACTCTTGCATTTTCCACTTCTTTCTACCTTTCCTTACTTGTTATCTTTTAATTTAGACAAGTTTTAAACCTTCCTTCCTCTAGTTGATTAAGAGCTTTATAAACAAAAAGGGGCTGACCTTAAGATTTTTAATGTTATTCACCTGCCTCTAGCACTCCAACAAAACCAACACATGGAGTGATCTAGGTACCCAATAAAGTAGCAATGAGTGGAATGATACTATATAGTTGTTCTAGTATATCATAAAAATGCACCTTTGAATGACATATTCAATTTCTCAAACATGATTTCATTCAATTATATAGATATAATTTGACCAAACAACCATATGATTAATAATACATCATCAATTAAGTATGGCTATGATGTAATTGCACTATTCATAAAGGAATTATGAATTATGATGTAATATACAATTTTAATAAATTCATGTAATTAACTGGCACCTACAATTAATTATAATTCTTAAGGTTTCTAAATCTAAACTATGGTTTGCTTTAATATAAAATGTTAAACTTTATGTATAATTAATTTATACTAATCCAAAATCTACCATAGTTAAAATTTTGTAAGTAAAAGCGTACACGATTCTTGATATATGATTTGACAATGAAAACAATACTAACCAGATTGACTATTGGGATTCAATGCACCTAGATCTTCCTCTTTCTTAATCTACAATTCTCCAATGAGTGAGATTCTTAATGTTTTTTATATCCAAGAGAAGAGACTTAACCATACCTTTATACAATGAATACCTAGTCTCACTCAATGATGGATCTAGGAATTTTTCTAAATGGTGTCATAGCTAAAGTGAAGTTTGCCTAAATAAGTTGTTTTAAGTGAGTGAAATACGATGCCAAGTATGAGAAGAGGAAGCATCGCTATGGGTCTTAAGAATAGGACTTGAATTTTTGAATAGGGAGAGTAGTTTAGGTTTGACTTTTTTAATAAAATTTTAAATTATAGAAGGAAATTTTTTTGTCTTTCCATGTAGTATTTAAATATTAGAATATAAATTAATTTTTTATAAATCTTACTTTGACTTGGAGTCTTTGACTTCACTCTCTACAAAATTATAAAAATTATTGAGTTTGTTAATATCATTAACTACATAAAACTCTAGTCTAAGTAATTTAACAAGAAGAAAATTTTGGCATTTCAGTAAATGAGTGGTGTCATGTGACACCACTTTTCTTCATGCAGGTCCACTCATGGTCCCACTCATCATATAATTTAGGATTCCTTATACATGCTTACACTAATAAGCTCACATATAACATTAGAGTTTAACCTACTTTATTAGATCATATTGTGACCATAATTTTGTCTCTTTATTAAAACCTATTAGCTTTATTAGTTTTAAAATGATTATAGTTTTCAAATGACAAAAGTAATCAAAATTGCTTCAATGATCTTTGAACTTGTTTGAGTGATCCTTGAACTGTTTGAATGATTTTTGAAGTTGTTTGAATATGTTTTTGATCTTAATTTATTAATGTTAAAAACTTCCATACATTTGCTTCTAAAGTGCATAATTGTTTCCATGTGTAAAATGATCAAAACTACTTGAATGATCTTTGAATTTTTTTGACTAATTTTTGAAGTTGTTTGAATGAGTTTTTGAACTTGTTTGAACATTTTTAAAATTTTTTTAAATAAGTTTTGAAGTGCATAAGTGTTTCCATGTGAAAAGTTTCAAAATTACTTGAATGAGTTTTGAAATTG
The DNA here is from genome assembly GCF_053813885.1 of Theobroma cacao. Classification (NCBI taxonomy): domain Eukaryota; kingdom Viridiplantae; phylum Streptophyta; class Magnoliopsida; order Malvales; family Malvaceae; genus Theobroma; species Theobroma cacao. Next base: position 14,395,083 of record NC_142645.1, read on the forward strand.
CTTGAATGATTTTTGAATTTGTTTGAATAGTTTTTTAAACTTGTTTAAATTAGTTTTAAACCTCCCTTGCATTTGATTTTGAAATGTCCAAGTTTTTGGCATCAAATTGGATTTAAAAGTTTGGTCAAAAGTATCGATATATTTTAAATAGAATGGTTCTGTCCAAAGTGTATGCATACATTCCAAAATGTATGGATACATTTTCAAAATGCATCGATACATTCCAAAATGTATCGATACATTATGTCTAGAACTAGCCGTCGCAAATCAAAGGAAAAATGGCTAGTTTCTTCACTAAACCTTTTCTGATGGCTCTAAAGCTTCTCCAACTATAACAAGAACTTCTCCAACACATTTACGAGGTAAGAGGAGTGGAGAAAAACATCATTTGAACAAGAATAAAACTTTATGAAGAAAAAGAAGAAAAAACAGAGAGAAATCAAGCTAGATCAAGCAAATTCAATTCTTCCACCAAACTTTTAAGCTTTCTTGTGCTATAATACTATCGTACTCTTCCAACTTTGTATTTACTTAGCAAAATCCACCTTCAAGAGATACATTTGCTTCAATCTTGTAAGAAAGAAAAGCCTTATACCTTAGTCTCCAAAAAGTAGTGTATGTTCGATCCATAAAAGGCATTGTGTTGAAAGGTTGTGCTTGATCCATAAAAGGCATTATATTGAGAGGTTGTGTGTAAAACCCTGTTCTATAAAATAATTACGACGTCATTTACATGCTCAATAGAATGTTTGCATATTTAGGAAGTTTGAGAATTCGTTAAAAGACGATATTGCCCCTAATGGTACCATTAAGTCAATTAAGCCTCAAACTAGTTCAAATAGGAATTTTAAGGTGAAATTAAGAGTTTCACAGTCCAGGGATGACTCAAAATGGTAATTCGGAGTTCGAAGTTCAATTTGGAGTTAAATTAGAATTTTCACTATTCATGGGCAAAATGATCATTTGCCACTTGGGGACAAAATGAAAATTTTTAGAAAAGATTTTTTTGGTCCCATTTGACTTATTGGAGTATGATTTGAGTATTGGAGTATGATTTGAGGTTTAGAAGTGAAAAATTTTAATTTCTGTATAAATTGAAGTAGAGGGGTGAAATAGTAATTTTGCCACCCTCGAGGGCAAAACAGTAATTTTGCACCCCCAGAGCATTTTTCTAGCACAAGGTCTTCACCCATCATCATTTTTGACCCTTGAATAATGTGTGAGATTTAAAGCTTAAAAGATAAGAATTTTAAAAAATAGACCAATCATGGAATGCCACGTGGCAAGTTTAAATTATTATATTATTTAACTATAAAAATCAGCCCACTCCACCATTTTTCTCTCATAAGGGTCGGCTTTGGCAAGAAAACAAAGGGGAAAAGAAGAACAAACCCTAGGTGGAAAGAAATTCAAGAGAAAAATGTGGATTTTCAAGGAAATCAAGTGGAAAAAACTGAAATTTCTTGATTTTAGTTTATGAACTATTTTTCCTATGCATTTTTCCTTAATTTCCATGGTTGAAAAGCATGCTTTCATGGTGAATTCATGGCTGGTCAAAATGGATATGGAGAGAGAATGATCTTGGATTGGTTTGATTTTTAGGTATGTTAGTGTTTTTAGGTGATTAATGATGTGTAGAATGAAAACAAGTGAAGAAAACCACCAAAGGTTTGGTGTCCATAAATAGCCGAATTCTCTAAGTGAATAATGAGGAAGAATGGGATGTTATTCTAAGTGATTTGATTAAGAAATAATAGTTTTTGGTGTAGGAATTAATGAATTATGGAGAAAAAATTAAGTAAGAAAAATCACGGAGTTAGTGTACCATTGTTGGCCGAAAGTTCCAAGAAGAAAAGTGAAGATACATTTTGCCTAATTGTGTGTTAATTAGTTTGTGTTTGGTGAATTGAGGGATTGGAAAAGAAATGGAGCAAGTTGGAGTGAAATTGGACGCATTGGTCAATTTATCAGATGAAAAATCGACTTAGGCCAATACCGGGTCTAGATGGCTACCCATGCATTTTCATTTCATGTATATATCGAGCCTGAAATAACTTATGACTGTTAGACACAATTTAATTGGAATATGTGTCATGGATTATGGCTAGGTGGTGAGTCATTGGATACAGGTAAAGGACTGTACCCTCAGACTAAAAATAGGAGTATTTCTACTCTTAATACTGTGAGTGGACAATTTATCGTTTTAAATATCTAGAGTAATTATACTTGTTTGATGCTTTTATTGAATGGTGAGTTTAAATTATAAAATATTATGTTTTTCAATTAAAATGTCTTTTAATAAAAATGAGATTTATACTGGTTTTGAAATCAAGTATTGTTTTGGGAAAATTGAGTATATGGAGACTGTGTTGAATTTATGATTTTATATGTTATTGAAATTGTGGCTTATGACACTATGGTAGGATGATGGCTAAATTTTTGGGGTTGGCATGAAATATATGAACAGTTTTGGATTGGTCTCGGTAGACTGGATTAAATTTTATTCGCCATATTATGCTAATGAAAATTTTATGGGTCTGGTGGCATATTAAACGGTCACTGCATTGGTGGGGGTTTCTGTGGACTGCCTATGAGAGGGGCACGGTAATCCAATTATATACTTACCTCCAGGGGGAGATGTTGGATAAAGTATCTCTTAAGGTAAGATTTGAGAGCACCTCACGTTCGGGCCACCACGTGAGAGTGAGACTCAGCCAACGCCAAGGAATGACTGTATGTCAGATGCGAAAACATGTTTATGGGCATGGGACATTTAATAGCCTTGGCGGTCTCAGTGGGATACCTTGATGAAGGTACCCGCGAGAATGATTCTGGCAGGGGCCAAGTTTAAGAAATTCATAAGCCGGGAAATTTTGACGAAAAGAAATTGTTTGGTATAGATTGAAACAAATTTTGCGTTATGAACATTATTGAGATATAACGTTTTTATATTGTCTTCGTCTACTCAGCTTTAGATGCTTTTGACGGTAATTATTTACTCACTGAGATTATGTAATCTCACCCCTCTTCTTATCCATTTTTCAGGCTCAAGACAGATTGTTGATAGTTGATTAAGACGAGAATTAATCTCGGAGTTGCATCTTAAAAAGTAAGGGTTCATAGCCCTACACCTTCTTGGTCAGTTGAGGGCCCACGTATCACTGTAAACGAAATTTCATACTTTAATTATCTTTATTACTATATGAATATATTTATTTTACTCTTACGCTACAAAAGTTATTTTAGGGAGACTTTGAAAATATTGTGTTTTAAGAAAATAGAATATTTTATTTAATATTTTTATTATATTCAAATAGCTATAATTTTACTTTAAACAAATGTTTTAGACTTCAAAATTTAATTTAAATTATGAAATATGTGTTTCCACTTACATATTACATTTTTACGGATTTCAAAATTTTAAAAAAAAATGACTAAAATACCTCTGTGAGGTAGAAATAAATTTTCATTGCTTTTGGATGGGAAAATGGTCCATATCGTTTCAAAAAACGATTTTAGTTACTGTCGATCACAGGGGAGGTAAGAAAACTGATACGAAAGCCTTGCGAGGTTTCGATCAACATTCGGGGTAAAGAATGTCTGACGAGACTTCGCGACGGTTGTCACGGGCTTGATGGGAGTTCCAAGTCGTGACATTGTGGTTGATCCTTGAAAGGTACTGTAAAGGTAATGCTTGAACCTTAAAAGGTATTTTTCATAATGAATTTGAAACTCCTTAGCTCGCAAAGGGAGAGGATGTAAGCGCCTATAGAGAGGGCCAGATCTCTACAAAATTTTTGTGTCTTTTCTCTCTACTTTTTACTCCTTGAACTTGTGCATTTCATCCTGAAGAAGTTTCAAAAATTTGTCTACAACTTACTCATTCTTCACTTTTACACTTGTGCATTTTACTTTGAAGAGTTTGGAAAATTTTGTGAGACCCCAACCTCTATAGGCTTGTAACTAAGCATAGATGTAATAATACGAGACAGGGGTAGATTCGTTATTTTCTCTAATAAGCTCCCAGAAGAAAGTTTTATGATATTTTAAGGTCTAAATAAGTATAAGACTGCATAAATGATGTGTACTGATGAAAACACGAAGAAAACTAGAAGTTTCAATAATTTTCATAACAGAGGAAAAATGGTCATTTTTCACCTTGGGTTAAAATTTTTAGTTTTTATAAACCCGAGTATGTTTAGACCATTATGGACCTTGTCCCAGTGTTAAAAGAGCAAAAAGATTGCATAAAAGATTGGAGGAGAATAAGTAAATTGGTGGAGGGGCAAATTAGTAATTTTATTGGAATGGATAAGTTGGTCTATAAATATCTTGAAATTTTCAGCACCTTCTTGAATTTCCAGCAGCTGGTCTTCTTCTTCCGTTCTTCCCTCTCACGTTTCTTCAATTCTTCCATGGGAGTTTTCTTTAAGCTTCCATAACTTTCTCTCTTTAGCTCCAATTTTCATGCTTTTGGTGTACTCTTCCATAAACCCTTATGCTCTTTCATCCTCACACTTTAAAACCCTTCAAAAATCTGGTTTTCATACTTTCTCTCACTAGTTGGACGTTTTAGAGAGAGAAAGAGAGAATTACACCATTTATTTGGAAGCTATTGGGAGAGAATTTGACTACAAAGGAGCCCTAGGGTAAGTGATTAACTAAGCTCGATTTTTAGCTATAGAAAATGGCTAGTAATTGGGATTTATGAGCTGTTTATTGTTGAGTATGTTCATTACCTTTAGTGATTTAGATAGTGAACATAGATGGCCATTTAATGTGGCGATTGAAAGCTAGCTAAAAGATAGCTTTTAGGGTTCATAGTGTGTAAATTGACCTATTGCTTATGCTAATGTGATCTTAGGTTCTAAGGAAGCCCCATCATCTCATTTGGACAATTAGGAGAATTTGAGTCATCTAAAGGCTCTACAATCAATTGGTGAGTGGACTGCCTTCAAAATTTGTTTTGGGAAATATAATGTATTTGCCACCCATTTGAATGAATTATCAAGTTTTTCATAAAGACAAGTGCCTTGGGAACAAGCTTTTGCAAAATGGTTTTGTGTTGTGATATGTGATTGCTATGGATTCATGCACCATTGTAGTATGATGATATATAAATGTGTGTGTTGTGCATGATGAATGATATTGTGTATAATGACTGTAACCGTGTGTGTGCACGATGTGGGGGGATGCACATGCCGGTGATAATGGTGGCGTGAGAGGTAGATGATGATAGTGCCTGTGTGCACGATGTGGAGGGATGTATACGATGGCATTGATTGTGCACGATGTGGGGGGATGCACACGAGGGTGCCGGCTATGTGCACGATGTGGGGGGATGTACATGAGCTGGGTGTGATTATGATGATGTTGATGTTTATCTATGTAATTATGCACATCTAGACTTATGAAATGAAAACTTATGAATGTGATATATGATTGACATATATGAGAAATTTAATACATTGCACTTTGGAAATTCTCATGTGCTGTATGTTTATTTTGTTGGTTTAACAGGATGGTCTTTTTGTTGAGTGAGGGGAAACTTTTCTCTTGTTGCTCTGTTTTCGCTGCAGCAAAATTCATTCTCGCTGTAGCGAGAAACTCTCGGGTTTGAGAACCTTCACCAGAATTGGTTTTCGCTGCAGCAAGATAGTCACTGTAACTTCTTGCTGTAGTGAAAAGGAATCTCGCTACAGCGAAAAACTCTTTGTTTTATCAGCGAAATTTCGCTGCAGCGAGAAACCTTCTGTTTTTGGGTTACAATTTCGCAGCAGCGAAAAACCTTCTGTTTTGGTCTCCTATCTTGTCCAATTGCTGCCCTATCTTTCACTTCTTTAGTACCATATCAGAGTATGGACTTCCTACATTAAGGATTAAATGAGTTAAGTTTAAAGGGAGGAGGTTTAGTGAGAAATCCTCGGCCAGTTGAGAAACCCTCGTTCGGCTAATAGCTAAATCCCAACATCGCTACAACAGAAATTCATTCTTGCTGTAGCTACGCTGCAGTGAGAATGCCTTTCCGCTGCAGCGAAGATTCGTTGTCGTATTTGACATGCTTGTGTATAATTAAAGCTTTCATTCTTCAAATGGTTCGTTATGTATGGGTTCATGATTTTCAAATGATTAATCATTTAAGGGCTTGATGAGGGGTTTTTAATAAGAATAGAAACAAATTGCATTGTTTTGAAAAAGAATGCATCATGATTTCATTAAAGATTCCTTACGGTATGCTTGTTCCCTTTCTTGTTCACTCACTGGGTTTATACTCACCATTTTTAACTTCATGTTTTCATATCACGAGGCAGCCGGTAACTAGGACGAGGTGTCCTTATAGACTTGTACACATCTTTTGGTAGGTGTCTTGGCATTCAGTAGTTGTACATTCGTCCGAGTCCCTCCGCTGGAAGTCGAGTATTATTTTGTTTTATATAGAGGAACCTAATGTAATTGTTAAGATACATGTTGTAAACAAATGTATATATACACTTGTTTAGTATACCAATATGAGATGGCAATGTTTAATAATATTTTGATTCTAAGTTTTGAAAAATGACTTAGCAGTTTATGGTGGAATGATAAACACGTCGGACTAATAGGCTTGCTTGGGCTTAGTGAACTACGTCCATTGGGCCCATGCCCCGGTCATGACCCGAAATTTGGGTCGTGACAAATTTGTTTTCAACTTGTGTGCTCATTACATTGCTTATTAAATTTCCTTTGGCATGTTTTAAAATGAAAAACAAATTTGAAAACTTGTCATCAAGCTTGCCTCCATTAAAAGTTTAATTTGTTGAAATTTTTTTTATAAATCTAATTCACCCCCTCTCTTGGATATTTGCTCATTATAATTGAGCTAACATTTCTAACAAAACCAAATTAACTTAACCGATTTTTGATAAAATACAAAAAATAAATAATACAAGTTTACATTTTAATTTTATAGGAAAATCTAACACCTAACTCGAATACAATATGTTATGCTTTTGTTGATGCCTTTGTTTTTTATTTTGGTCAAGTATGCTGATGATGATGCCTTTGTTATCTAATTCCTTATGTTTCTTATTGAAATTCTTAATGTAATTTATACCTAATTCTAAATTCTTTGTATATCTTACTTTTGAGATGGTAAATAGAGGTATACATGAGTTAGACTGACTTTTTGATGTAAAGCTTACGCTTGGACTCAACACATCTTTCCTATTTAAATTATATTTATTATTAAAATATTAAAACCTTTTATATTATATTTTAATATTCTAAAATTAAATAATTATTTATTATTATAATAATAATGTCTTAAGTCAGACTTGGGGGGAACTTGATCCGTGTACAGGTCTAAAGGTAAGTGCTGCTAAAATAGCTGTAAGTTAATCTCAGCCTCAGGATCAGTGATGACCCACCTCAGATACCCAACTAAGACTCACCTGGGAGGTTCAGAGGCACACGTGCCTTTTCTTTGATCCAAAGAAATTGTCCTTCTCAGAAAGTGAAGCCCACAGATAAATGCTTTGTATCCCTCCTTTATGGTTGTTTGAGACATGTCAACTCCACCTGTGATAATGGCTTCCCATCATATATTCCATGCGTCTCATAAATGTTGGAGGTTTTTTTAGTTGAACTAACTTCAATGGTGACTGTGACCAACCAAATCATTAAATAAATGGTTGCTACCTCAAATGCCTGTATCAGATTTTAATTTCATATTTATACCAATTGTACCATATTATCAAAATGAATTTTATTATAAGAAATCAAAATAAAAATCATTATAGTGATTCACAGTTGGAAATTTAACACCTTAATTACTTCTTCTTTATTGTCCAAATAAAGCCTTATTTGTCCTGCAAGATACTAGTTTACTATGTTCGATTTTCTAATAAAATCAATGCGTGGACTTACATTATTTGTTTTTGTATTTTATCAAAATCAAGTTAAGATAATTTGGTCTTGATAAAGAGATAATATTATAATCCATAATATGATCTAATGAAGTGGGTTGAACTCCAATGTTATATGTGGACTTAAAGTGTAGGCCTATATAAGAAACTCTAAATCTTATGATAGGTGGAACTAGATATATATTCACTATGTAAAAGATAAGACTAGGTCCCCTTTCTCGTCTATAACAATATAAAGATCTCACCTATTAGAGAGTTATTAAGAAAAGGAGAGGAAGATCTTAGTGCATTGTACTTGCAGTTAATCTGATCAGTATTCTTTCTGCCGTTAAATTATTTATCAGAAATTAGATACGTTTTGTATTCTAAATTACTACTATGATAGATCTTGGATTAATATAAATTATTTATACATAAAGTCTTACATAATAAAAAATAGAAAGCTTTAGCTTATTCAAAGGGATAAAATGAATCATAATCCCTAACCTTTTGATAGTATTTTCTTTTGTTTCTTGACCATTATATTATTCCAATTGAAGAACTAACTTTAGTTATTTAATTGTTACAATTCGTATCAATTGAACCTTTTCAAATGATTTTCCTTTCTTCTTCCTTCTTTTTTCTTTCCTTTTCTTTCTTTTTTCTCTTTCGCTCCCACCTGGTGATATAGAATCTGTTGCCGGTTAAGATAAGAGGTAGAATCGGTCTTGGTCTATGCCAAAAGGGTTAAAAAATGTGCTTAACTTGTGTTTGCCAGTGCGACAGGCTGACCCAGGTTGGTTCAACGGGGCCATTTGTTCACCTTTCCTGGTGTCTTTGGCATGCCGGGGTCAAATTCAGCCCCAACAAGCTGAATGGAGTAAAAAAAAAAAGAGGATTGGATTTAGCCTTGCTAAGGTAGATATGCCAATAGAAAGAAGAAAGGAGAAACTACAAAAGGAGAAGAAAAATAGACTTAAAAAAAGAGGGAAATAATGAAAATGGAAACAAAATAAGAAAATGAAATATGAAAAACAAAAATACGGGTATTGACATCTCACCATACTACATCTAAAATTGGTCAATCTTAAATTGACAAAAGATCAAATATAACCATTTAATTACTGCTGATGATTGAATTGGAACAAATATTAAATTTTAGGGACTTAAATGGAATATTGTAAAAAACTTTGGCTACCTTGGGTGCATTTTGGCTTATCTATAATATATATCCATTTGGCATGGAAGAATAAAATCAAAATACATGGAAGGGGTATCATGACAATGTATGTTTCAAAAGATCCTACAACCAAGATCCATTTTATGATTTTAAAATAATTTTTGTAATTTTTGTAACTTTATATTTGGGACATTTTAGTATCAAGCATACCAACCATCATCTAACCAAAAGCACACAAAAAATATAAAATAAAATAAAATCAACACAAATAATCAGACACAAAAGAAAAAATTTGAAATAACACTAAAAAAAAATTAACCTATTTTAAAAAATTCAAATAAACTCTTATTTTTTTATTGCATTCAATTAAGCTCTTATAATTTTATTTTGAATCAAATAAATCTTTATGACTGATGGTTGAGTAACTGCTTATAGTCAAAATGCCCACGTGGCATCGACGTGGCACTAATGTGAAGAATGAAAACTATCACATGATCTTGCGATCATTTCACATTAGCATGATATCTTATCATCTATTATGATATATTAGTATACCACATCAGCATTACATGGTATAGAATGACAAGTGGTATTTTGACTAACTCAATCATTAGTTTTAAGGGCTTATTTAGTTCAAAATCAAAATATAAAAACTTATTTGGTTCAAAGTAAAAGTATAAAGGTTTAATTGAATACAATAAAAAATAAGAGTTTATTTGAATTTTTTTAAATAGTTTAGAGATTTTTTTAAATACTATGTTAAAAACTTTTAATGAGATTCCATACTCTTTATTTATATCAACTGATAAGAGAAAAACAATCCATTACAATTTTAGTGAAGAACAAGCATAAAAAGCATCAAATTAAACCAATCCCAGAATCTCACACTGTCAAAATTCAAAACCCTCAAACCAAAACTCAAAGCTCGGGCTTTTAATTCGGGTTTTCTTTGTATACATGCAAATAATTGTATTTGATTCTAGTGTTTAATTTAATTTTTCAAGCCTAGTTGAAGAACAAGTCTTCTTGTTTCTTGGCCATGAATTGATTTCTACTAACATATAGTTCTATTGAACAAGGCTCGATCCTTGTTAAGTTTAACATGCTTTGAGACAACTGCATTAATTCCTACCTCATGTAGGGGATGTTGTTGGGACTGCTGCCTTTAAACAGGGATGGTTAGGGGACCCTTTGACAGCAAAGGTAAGGCAGCAACTAAAGCATTATTATAACTAGCTGCTGAATTCGTTGAGGTTGAGGGAGATGCAAGGAAAGGAAGTGGTGAAGAAACTCAATTCCCTTGATAATGGAGTTTAATTTAATAGATGAAACAAGGAATAAGGCTGGGAAGCCTTGGTCCTGACAATGAACATGCACATGCCCTTGCTATATTTATGTTATAGAATGTCCGAGGTTGCTGTGTATTCCATTGAAGTAGTGCATTTCCATTGTCTCCAATCATTGTATCTCTTCTTTCTAGCTAAGGGACTTGAGAAACTTGAAAGAAAGCAGTCTCTTTGCGTTTCATCGTATTGGAAAGGGAAATGGTAAGAGTCTAAAAACATATATATGAATCTGAATATTTATATTATTTACATACGCTGCCTTCATATTTGTCTTTCTCTTTTCAGATATCAAACCATTGATAAGCTAATGGAAAATGCTTTATCACTCCACATTTTTTGGCCAAATTGATAATGATAAAGTGTCCTCGGAATTACTTTTACGAGTCCGTTAATGGGTGCAGTATTCTCAAGGTACATGTGTAACAAAGTATTGGAAAATGTTAAATGTTTCATTACTCCAATATTAGGCCATATTGATAATGATAAAGTATTCTTTAAATTATAGCTTGGGCTCTAGTTAAGGACAGTTAGATACTACTTAGGAAAGAATTTTACATTTAATGCACTTTTTTTTTAATTATTTTTCATCCAATTCAAGAAGAGACAATACATTAATTAGAAGAAAACAAATGCCCACAAACACCTATTATTAACCCAACTCATTTTTATTTATTTATAATCATCTTAATAATTAACAATAGGTATCGATTAACATTTTTCCTATTTTTAATAGCAAACCAAATAATATTGCATGCAATATAACTATTTTTTCAGCGTAAAATACTGATTTTAGAAGCAAAATTATTCGAATTGCATAGCAGTAGCAGTTTGTACTTTGCAAATTTTGATAGAATAATGCTTGGAAAAAAAATTCAAACCGTCCAAGTTTTTTGTCCAAAAAAGGAAGGACCAATTTTTACATGAGACCAACAAATAATGGTTCCTCATTCAATATTAGCTTATATAGACCAGAAATTCTCGATAATTTATTGTGGGCGCAGTTTCATATATGTATATATTTAATGCATCATAAATGTCATCATAAATGGTAGACTTATCTTCGTATTTAAAGGAATTTGTTAAAGTTATCATTTCAAAAGATGTTTTCATTTAACGGTAATTAAGTACATTAATTCTTAAGTGAAGTTTGTCAAAATTTTTACTTAAAAAAACTAAAATGTAGGATCAAAATCGATAGATTAGTAAAATATTTTTACCGAGTAGATCAATACTGTGTAAAAAATTAATTAAAAATAATATTTATCCACAAAATCTAATTTATTACAATTTTTACTTAAAGTACCATTAAATAAAAAATTTTCGACATCCCCTTGGATGGAGTCGATTTGTTGTGCTTAGTTAGATTTAACTTGATTGTGTCAATAAAGGAAAATTTAAAGACTCCTAGGTGGTGACGTTAATGTAGGTGGTGACTTTAAAGTTAGGACATACCTTGCTTTTCATTTTGGCCATTGATAGTAACAATGCAGAACCCCAACCCTACTTTCTTAAATGCCAAGGTCATGTGGCATGGTTTATAAGAAATTTTAGATTTATATCCACATTTATAATGCCTTAATAGTTGTCCTCCCAGTTCTTTGAATATAAAAAAGGTACTACTCAATTTTTAAGAATTTGTACCTTTGCCTTAAGTTAACACTTTTTTTAAAACATAATATCTAAAATACTATTTAAATTATTTAAAAAATTCAAATAAATTCTTATTTTTTTATTGTATTCAATCAAGTTCTTATACTTTTATTTCATATCAAATAAATCTTTATAACTAATAATTAAATAATTATTATTAGTCACGTGATGTTGACATTGGATGCTGACATATCATAATGGATGATTACATGATCATATGGTATTTTTTACCTTCCACGTCAATGTCATTCAGATATAAAATAATAAGTTGTATTTTAAGTAATGGTAATTAGTCAATTGTTAGTTAAAAGAGCCTATTTGACTCACACAAAAGTTTGACCAAATGCAAATAGAAAAATAAGAATTTATTTAAAAATTTTTAAACAATTTGAGGACTTTTTAAAGTATTATACTTTTTTCTTCAATGCATTTTGAGTTTGGCATACAATGATCACTGTATATGTGTATGTGTGTACATTCTTTTTAAACAATATTAAAAGCTTTCGGGTACCTTATAATTTTGTGAAAATTAACCATGCTCTCTCTTTCAAAATTATGACTAGAGATGGAAAAAAGATTTGATATTTACTTTTTCTTAATCAATACTATATACTATGTGTATAAATAGGATTCATTTAAAAATCATCATAATATCTTGCATATAAAGGATGATGATGAATTGTGACGATAGGTAAATGAAAAATGATCATCTTTGCTATTTCTCTTGATTGTAATCTGAGCTTTAGTTCCTCATGCATGCCCCCTTACATAATTTCTAGAGGGCAAACTTTGCAAGAGATTCACACACACACACGTGCTCTTCCATATGGTACACAACAAAACTTTTGATTTTCGTATGGCGCAAGCCAAACATTAATTATAGATAAGGCCAAGTTTGATCAAATTAACCTAATGCCATTACTCATTAATTGTTCCCATAGACACCTCAACTCCCGTTTACCAATTATTGCCTTTCATCTCATATTCCGTGTGTATAATAAATGTTGGGAGTTTTATTTAGTTGAACTAATTTTAATGACCATAAAGACGTAGCAAATCTATTAATAAGACAGCTACTTCTTGGTCTAAGGTCCATCTTAATTTAATGTTATGGTTTAGAAGTCAGTTGATAGTTAAAGACAATGAAGGGTATTATAATAAATTAGACAATTCCCACCACGTCGGCTGAAAGGACAAATCAAGAACTCACACATCCTTAAAATAAGTCACATTAGCATATATGGATCCATTATTTTTTGGCAATAATTCTGTGTCATATTAATGAAAAGCGTGGATCCATACATGCCCACCTTTTAATTATATATGTATATACAAATTTCATGTTGAAAATGAGATAAAAAAATTTGAAGACAAATAATGAACGATTTTATTGATCAAACGTACAAGTATAATCTCTGAAAATTTTTTACAAATGAAAGATAATTCTTTTATTATTTTTTTCAATAAAAATCCACTTCAAGGGTCTTCTTGACTTGATTCAAACAAGCAAAAATTGATCTCCTTCCTTGGACAAGAATACGATCAAAGAGCAACTTCTTGAAAAATCTTGAAACCTAATATTGAAGTTTTGTAAAATTTCTTCAATTCTTCATAGCTTGGTTGTTGAGACTTTAGAGAAATCTTAACTCTTTAAAATCTTCTTTTTCTTTTAAATCATGTCTTTTGGAATTTTGGAGACTTTATGCTTCAAATCTTCCTTTGGAATTTGTAAGTTGGAACTCTGTAGAAGCTTTGATTCTTCAAATTTTCTTTCTTCGATTTATTTGTTGAACTATGGAGGCTTTGTTGTTCAATAGGGAAGTCACCAAGTAAGGTAGTTAATATTTTTGAGGTACTTGATAGATTTTAAGGTACTTTATGTCACGACCTAAATCCCGGGCCATGACCGGTGCATGGACTCAATGGACATAACCCACTAAACTCAAGCAAGCCTATCCATGTGACCTGTTCATTATTCCATCAAAGTTACTAAAGTCACATTTCATAGTTTCGAATCAAAATAATTCTAATCATTGCCAACTCGTAGTGGCATTACCCATCAAAATATACATATATTGTCTGCAACATGTATCTTAATAAATTACATCAGGTTTGTCTATACATCTTAAAAAGGAGACTCGATTTCCAGCAGAGAGATTCGGATGAAAGTACAACTACTGAATGCCGAGACACCTACCAAGAGTTGAACCTACGAGGACACCTCGACCTAGTTACCGGCTACCTCCTGATCTGAAAACATGAAGTTGCAAATGGTGAGTATAAACCCAGTGAGTGAACAAGGAAGGGAACAAGCCAACAATAGGGAAGACTTAAAGAAATCATGATGCATTTATTTTCAAAACAATGCTATTTAGTTTCATTCTTATTAAAACCCCTCATGTAAACCCCACATGAGTAAATCACTTGATGAAAAGTGTCAAGCCTAGCTCTACAATATGTTTATTATGCCATTCTTACATAAGAGTGCATGTTTGCTTACTTGGGTACCTCGAAAATCATTAAAGGACAGTATTGTATCAAATGGTACAATTAAGTTGAATTAAGCCTCGAACTAGTCCAAATAGAGATTTTAAGATGAAATTGAGAATTTAAAACCCTAGAATGACTTAAAATGGTGATTCAGAATTCGAGGGCTGATTTAGAGTCAAATTGGAATTTTCATGACCTAGGGGTAAAATGGTCATTTTACCACCCGAGGTTAAGATGTGAGTGTTGGATGAAATTTTTGACTAAGATTGATCATTTGGAGTATAATTTGAGTTTGAGAAGTGAAAAATTTTAATTCTAACATTTTTTCGAGCATAAAGGCAAAATAGTTATTTTGCCACCCTAGGGGCAAAATAGTCATTTTGCCACCATAGGGGCAAAATTGTAATTTTACACCACCCAACACTTGTCCAGCATATGGATTTTACCCAATATTATCATGGATAATTGAGGAAATTTAAGTGGTGGAGAGAGATTGCTTAATGGCTAAATATGACACATAGACCAATGGAATGGTGACATGTGTCAAAATCTCATCCATTTATTATTTTCCTTATAAATTAGCACAAAATCAGCCTATTTCTCTTCATATGGCCGGCCAAAGGAAGAACAAAGGAAGAAAAGAAAGAACAAGAACCCTAGGGTGAAAATTCAAAAGAAAATTGGTGGATTTCAAGTAATCAAGTAATCAAAGGTAAAATTTCTTGATTTTGACTTGTGATCTACCTTTCCCATGCATTCTTTTGCATTTTTCATGGTTGAATCACATGATTTCATGATGGGTATCTTGCTGGCTGAACACTTAGAGAGAGGTTTTGATGCTTGATTTGGTTAGATTTTAAGATATTTTAGTGTTTTTAGTTAGTTAATGATGTGTAGCATGAAAAGCCAACAAGAAAAATTCATTTTCTCCCATCACCCATCATTGGCCGAATTCTCCATGTAGAATATTGATGATGATTTTGATTTTATTTCAAGTAATTTGGTTAGGAATTAGTGATTTGTGGTGTGAGAATTAAGTAGGAAAAATTATAGTGTTGATGCACCCACCATGGCCGAATTTTCCAAGAGAAAATGTGAGGATGATTTTGCCATATTTCAAGTTATTTAATTTGTGTTTGATGATTTGGAGTATTGGGAGAAAAATGAAATTATTTGGAGTTGAATTGGACGTATTGGCCAATTAATCGAGTGATAGATCGAATTAGGCCAATACCGTTTAATTTCGGTACACAATTGAATTTGTGTAGAACACTGTGTTTAGACAATAATCCGAACAATTTGCATCCCATTTCATACATTAGTATAAAGCCTGAATTGGTTTTATAACAATTTAGCACAATGTAGTAAATGGCTTATTGTGCATTATGTCTAGGTGGTGAGCATTCTGGCAAAAATAAAGAGATAGTACTCGAGGATCAAGAATCGAAGTACTTGAAATTCGACTCCCGAAATAGTGAGTAACCTTATCATCATCTTAATTATTTAAAATATGTTTTATTTGATTTTGTGAATTTTATGAAAAATGAATTAAATGATTAATTTTTCGATTTTATAAACAAAATGTGATTTAATGAAATGATTTTAATAAATTATTTTAAAATTGAATGATGGTTTGAAATTAGAGTAATTGGAGACTGCTTTTGTGTGTTGTAAATTCATGATTCTAATTGATTGGCTTATGGCAATATTGGCATGAATGGTTGATTTGATAAATGTGTTGGAAATGTATAAATTGTTGATTTGCCTTGGAAGGCTGTAAAATAAAATAAAATAATTGCCATGTCATGCTATTGCAAATTTTATTGTATGGTGGGTTTAACTTGTTGCAGTGGGCGGGTTTTCTGTGGACTAGCCTATTAGAGGGGCACGAAATCCCGCTATATTTTACCTCGATGGGAGAGGCGAATAGGGTAACTCCCGAGGTATAACTTTAGAGTTCACTTCATGCCAAACCACCACGTGAGGGTGAACTCAGCCAATGCCAAGAAGTGACTATGTTTTCAAAATAAAAACATGATTTATGCGTACATAACTTTTTAACAGCCTTGGCGGACTCGGTTGGGATAGCCCTCGATCAAGGTATCCCTGATAACTAGGTATGGGAATGATTTTGGCACGAGCCAAAGCTTTTAAGAAATTCATAAGCCATGTTGATTACTCGATTTATATGAATTGATTTTATTTGGTTGAAACAAGTTGAAAGGTGATGAGTTACAGTATGTTAAACTATTTTATCTGTCTCCATTTACTTGGCTTTAGATATTTTAGATGATATTTGTTTACTCATTAGGATTATATAATCTTACCACCTTTTTTTCCACCCATTTCAAGCTCAGAATAGGCTGTAGATAGCTGATTTCATCGAGGCTACCATTGGATTTACATCCTCCAAATTGTAGGTTCACAATCTTCCTTACTTTTAGTTATTCGGGGGCCCACTGGTTATTGTAAATTAAATTAACTACCCTGGCTTACTTTATTATAGTATGTCTGAATTTATTTTGCTTTTATGCTGCTACAAAAATTATTTATGTATAACTTTAAAAATATTATTTTATAAGAAAATAAAATATTTTATTGAATATTTCTTTTATTTTTTTATTATATCCAAATAATCATAATTTCATTTTAAATGAAGGTTTTAGATGTTTAAACTTATTTTTGATTATGAATTATGTGTTTTGTACTTGCATACTACATTTTTAGCGGATTTCGAGATTTTTGAGGAAAAATGACCAAAATGCCCCTGTGAGAAAAAAAATTGTTTTTCTATTGTTTTGATTTGGAAATAGTTTATAATCTCTCAAAACATAATTTTAGTGACTAATACTCACAGCGGAAGCTAGAAAAATTGATGTTAAGCCTTGCGAGGTTTCGATTGATATTTCGGGTAATGAATGTCTATCGGGACGTCGCGACGGTTGTCACGGGCTCGATGGGAGTTCCGGGTCGTGACAAAAAGGGTCCATGCTCAACAAAAGATTTGGAGAGGGAAAACTTTAATAGCATTCATGTAAATCAAGTCAAGTAAAAGACGGGTCCTCACTGCAGCGGAAAGGCATTCTCGCTCATATTATTGACGGGACGCGGGTTTTCTCAACTGGCCAAGGGTTTCTCTCTAAACCCCTCATTTTCGACTTAGTTAATTAATTCCTTGATGTTGGAAGTCAATGATCCATTATGGTGTTAAAGGGGTAGAAAATATGGCAAAGATCAATAAGGTAGTCAAGTGGGACAGAAAGTTTCTCGCTACAGCAAAATTCGGTTGGCCAAACAAAGAGTTTCTCGCTGCAGCGAGAAGCTATAGTAACTTTCTCGATACGGCAAGAATGCTTTCTCGCTACGATGAGAATGCATTCTCGTTGCAGCGAGAACCAGGTCTAGTAGAAACCCTCACAACCTGAGAGTTTCTCACTACAGCGAGAAACAGAGCACCAAGAACAAGTTTTCATTCCCTTCAAGAAAAGACCATCCTACTGAAATGACAAAAGCAACATGAAACACATATAAATTCCCAAAATTCAACATGTCAAATTTTTACATGCATTACAACCATACACCATATATGTATATATATATATATATATATATATATATATATATATATATATATATATATATATCAATCATCATGCACACCCTCCCATCATCATCAGCTCACATGCACTCCCACTAGCATATGGCTGGGTCAGTATCGGCTTATGCGCACTCCTACTCGCACATAGTTAGGTCAGCATCGGCTTATGTGCAATTTCACTTGCACATAGCTTGATCAGCATCGGCTTATGCACACTCTTACTCGCACATAGCCGGGTCAATATCATTAAACAACATTATTCATATATATATATCATCACAGTATAGGAGCACATAGGTTCGTCCTTTTACACATTTCACATTTTAGTAACATCAAGACATTTTATCAAGGGCTTGTTCCTCGGCACACATTTTGAAAGAAAAGTTGGTTAAAATCATTCAAATGTTTTATACAAATACATTCACATTCCCAAAACAAATTTTGAAATGCAAGTTCACTCACCGATATTTCGTTGAACCTTTAGTCGATTCTAACTTTCCTAATGGTCCAAATGTGACGGTGAGGCTTTGTTGGAACCTATCATCACATTAACACCACAATTAACTCAATTCTCATAATTACAAGTTCTACAAGCTATCACCTACTAGTTTCCAAGTGCCATTAAATGGCTATCAATTTTCATTATCCTAATCACTCCAAAGTGAATTAACAACCTCAACTACAAAATATTCACAAGTCAAATCTCTAGCCATTCTCAACACTAAACATTCAACTATAATTTACTACTCACCTTAATAGCTTTGTAACTTTTAAATTCTTTCCACTAATTCTCTAAACTATTGTAAAGCTCTCTCTTTCTCTCTCTAAATAGCTAGTTAGTGAGAGAAAGTGTGGAAGTAATATTTTTAAAGTGTTTTAAAGTGAGAGAGTGAAAGAGTGCAAGAGTTTTATGCAAAAGTGCACCAAAGCTTGAAAATTGAAGCTATTTTGAGAAAGGTTATGGAGGTTTCATATCAAGCTTCCATGGAGGATGAAAGCAACGTGAAAGAGAAGAAGGAAGTAGAAGAATAAGCTATTGGAAAATGGGAGAAGAAGCTGCTGGAAGAAAGAGATATTTATAGCCCAAGCTTATCCACTCCACTTAAATTACCAAAATGCCCTCACAAGTTAACTTGTTCTCCTCCAATCCTTTATGCAATCTTTTTACTCTTTTGACACTGGGGCAAGGTCCATAATGGTCTAGAAATGCTCGAGTTCATGAAAACTTAAAAATTTGACCTCGAGGTGAAAAATGACCATTTTGCCCCTACCGTGGAAATCATCATCATTTTTATTTCCTTTGTCATTCTACCCATATTTTCATCATTCATTTATGCCTTAGGCCTACTTAGGTCTTAGTATTGTTTAAACTTACTTTTAAGGGCTTACTAAGGAAATGACGAAATTACCCCTGATAAGGGATATCGAGTCTACATTTACCTACGAATCTGTAAAGGTCAAAGTCTCACACTTTACCTTAAATCCTATTATTTGATAGGGTACTTGAACCTTATAAAAAGTGGTGGAGGGAATGGGGAGCTAGTAAGTGCCTTCCGCTCCTCAAAAGTTTTAAAATTTCATAATATACTCTTGCCTTTTTATTTTATAATTTTATAGTTTTGTCCCTACAACAATGCTTTTGCTTGATGAGATGCCCTCACAGCAATTAGTCAATAATTGATTTTAGTCGACTTAGGGACTAAAGGTAGTCAATCTTAGCATGTAATAATTGTTAAAAAAATGTTTTTATTTTGTATTTAACACGAAGTTGGAATTTTTTGTGTAATTTTTACATGAATTTTTCCCATCTAAGTTACTTTACGTTTTTGTCAAACATTGAACTTCTAGCATAACTACTTTATAAATATTGTCTTCGCCTTTCACCCCTCCCCAAGCATTAAATCTTGGCTCTGCCACTACTTATAAATATGCAGTTAAAATTTGAAAATGATACTCAAACTTGTATCTTAATAACTTAGACACTATCGTTAAATACACGATTATGCAAGCCAAGTTTTTTTATCTATTTATGGCTATCCTATTAATTAACTGAATCTGAGTCCAAACCCGAACCTGAATAAGAAAGAAATTTATTTCACATCTAAAATCACAATTTACTAATAATTTAAATTTATATAAACGATCAAACATTAAAATTGAAATTTTTAAAAATAAATAATTTTTAAAATAAACCAAATAAAAAGGCATCCATAGTTAAATAACAAATGATTTAGTTTTCGAACAACTCATGGAAAATCATTCATCTTCCTCAACGTCAATATCAAGTTGAACCTACAGCTGAACATGATCCTAGACAAATGCAAAAGCTGCAAATTATGTAACTTTTAAGATGAGATGTAATAGATTTTTTTTATATATAAAGTAAATGAAATAAAAATATAATAAGTAGTATAATATTTACCTTTTATTTCATTTTTCAACCAATTTTAGGTGTACATAAATGCCTCCAAATTGTCTAGATGAAGCCTACTTCAATAGCAACTCACCATTCTCCCAGTAGTGTTAGAGGTTGGCTTTGTTGGTCCTTATAATATGTGCTAGAGGGGGGGTGAATAGCACAATTTGGCTCTTAACAATATTGGAAACTAATTTTTAGAACTTAAGAAAATAAAAACAGAGTATAAGATGCACAACAATTTAGAGTGGTTCGGTCTAAGACCTACATCCACTACCTTGATTATCCAACTAAGGATTTTTCCACAAATCCAGTATGGACTGGTGAAATTCACAAACTTTCACCAAGCTTTACAATGGCTTTTACCAGGCTCAGCCAAAAACCTTTTACACTAGTTTTTCACAGGTTTAACTAAAACCTAATGTGGTTTTCCAAGGCTGAACCACAACCTACAACAATCAAGCTATCCCAAGCTTGAACAACCCCTTAGAGTGACTCCCTCACTCTACGAATACAAGAGAAGTAATAAAAAAGTACTTATGATCACTTACTTGATATAGATGGTACAAGATAAAGTGTTGAACTTTATTATAAAGATTGACGTTTAAGTGCAGTGAAGCTTTTTTGGTTTTTCTACATTCTATAGCTCAAATCTCATTTAAGGCTTCAAAAAACTTGTTTCTCATTGTTGGAAGACCCTTTTATACTTGGAGATGCACCTCTGATGGCAGTTTGACAGTTTATATCCATTGGAAACAATTGAGGATGAGTTCTAGCCGTTAATCTGTCTTGTAGTGCTTTGGTTCAAATTGCAGACAGAGAGCTCTTAGTCGACTGACTTGGTTGACTAGGTTGGTTTTGTTTCTAGTTTGCAGATTTTGGCAGAGAGCACTTAGTCGACTAACTTGGTTGACTAAATTGGTTCTGTTCTTCGAACTCTTTAGCCTGCCATTTCTCCAATTTGAAATTTGGTCAACCAATGTTCTTCCTTGTTTCACCAATGAACTTCCTCCTTGTTATTTAGTTACATCTTATTGATTTTATCCCTCTTTTTCTTTCAAAAATACTCTTTGAAGAGTCAATAAGTTAATTTCATATATTACTTTCCTACACACTCAAGTAAAGGTATTAAACACACATAAATGAGAATGTTTTATTATCATCAAAAACTAATAGAGCCAATAGGCTCTTATGCAACTTTAAAGATAGGAATAGCAAGAAAGTCTTTGACAATCATTTGCAATGCGGAATACTTTATCCCATTTATCTTCCACCAAGTCAGAATATATATATAAAAAAACCCAATAAAGTCTTTGACAATCATTTGCAATGTGGAATACTTTATCCCATTTGTCTTCCACCAATTTACAATATATTAAAAATAAAACCCAATGCATGGAAAAATTTGCTCATTTAGATAATAATCCAATTCTAATTTCACATGCACATCAATATAAGAAGAACTACAAAACAAAACCAACTAGGAAAACTTATTTTGTTGACTTAATGCTTGAACGGATGGTGTTAATGCTGGAATGTGAGAAGAATGTGGTTTTGGTTAAGAGGATCTAGATTAGTATTCATGAAGTAAATCATAACAAGTTGTCTTAACTTATTGATATGGAGTTAGTTCAAAAGCTCAACAACATCGAATCAACTCAAAATCATGAATCTTGTTCAAACATGATTCCAAACATAGTTTCATAAGCTTATAGTCATAAACCTCTGAGTACCAACTATTACTCAATTATTGGGTCTCATCACGACGTGAGCTGTTCTTGTTCTTTTAATGTAATAAGATCATTTCTATAGTAACACACTTATATATATCTTAATTTGTTCGATCCCATAGTCTCCCTACTAACTCTTTGGTCAATTGTGACTTTAACCTTATATAGAATTTTCGTAACTTAGGTCTCTTACTACAAAAGACATTACTTGACTATACACTGCCCACTTAACCTCAAACCCATATCGGTTGGAAGCCAATATTACAACACCACTTATCACATACCACCTCATGATGGTCTTTAGTAATTCGTTAATGTCTAATTCAAAAAGATGGTTTAATCATCCTGTTAGCTTTAAAATGATTATAGTTTTGATTATGAGCTTTAAAATGATTATATTTTTGATTATGACAAAATGATCAAATTTTCTTGAACATTATTTGAATGATCCTTGACAAATTCTTGAAATGATTTAGCTTTTCTACATTTGTTATTACATGATTACAAGCTTGATTATTTTAGTTGTGTTAACTCTAGAAGCTATTGAATTATCACACACTTCTTCTACAAGCTTAAATGACTTAATTGTATGAGTGTTAAATTTGCTTAAAAGAGTTCTACTTATGATCACTCTTACATATACCTTTGAGATGTTGAAGTTGCAGGATAGGTTCTCAAATAGTGAAATTTATCCTAAAACATTCAAAGATCATTAATCTACACTACACTACGCTTACTCCAAGTCAAGAAACTTAGTCATCACTCAACATTTGATCACAAGGAAGATATGGCCAAACTAAAATATCAAGGAATCTTGAAGAAACAAAGCTCCAATCGATCTTAGAGCTAAGCAAATCGATCCTATGTAAGAACGGGTGAGAATAGGTGAGAAAACTTGAAAAACACACAGCCATAGTCAACCCTATAAAGCTTATAGTCGGCCATGGAATAATGCCATAGTCGATCTTGATGAAGATATAGTTGACCCTAGAATAGTGCTAGTCGACCCTCCAAACTCTGATGAGCAAAATACAAGCTTTTTGGAAGAGAATCGACTAGAGAACTTCTATACTCGACTATAGATGATAGTTAGACACAAAATCCAAAAGGAAAACAACTATTGTTGTGGATTTTGCAGATACAAGTACATGTATCGAACAAGTAATATAGACAGTAAGTCTAGAATTGTATCCTATAGGGATTTGTTCTTAAATCTTCATTAAGTACTTAAATTATGACAAACTAATCTTATTTAAGTAACTTGATGTTTTAGAAAATTAGTTAAAACTAAATTAAAGCAAACACTAAATTAATTAATAGAAACTAAAAATTCACTTGAGAAAGGCATTAGATTAAAACCTAAGATTATGGGTTCATTCAACACTTCATCTGGTATCGGCTCCTTTTATTATTTATATTCATGGGTGGTTTTACTAACCTAGAATCCAAAACTATGTAGAAGTCTCTGTCGAGATGCTTTCATAAATACATAACTAAATTGGGTCACTATATGTCTATAGTAATCATGTAAAGCCCGATCTTATAAAATACGCATCATGACATACATGTAATGGATAACATGTTTGCATGCTAGGAAAGTCTCGAAAAATTTACAAAAGTAGGTATTGTACCTAGAGATAAAACAAAGTTTATTTAAGCCTCGAATTAGATCAAATAGGAATTTTAAGGTGAAATTAAGAGCTTCACAGCCCAAGGATGACTCAAAATGGTAATTCAGAATTTGAGGATCAATTTGGAGTCAAACCAAAATTTTCACTATCTAGGGGCAAAATGATCATTTGCCACCTAGGGACAAAATGAAAATTTTTTAAAAATATTTTTTTTGCCCCATTTGACTTATTGAAGTATGATTTGAGTATTAGAGTATGATTTGAGGTTTAGAAGTGAAAAATTTTAATTTTCGGTATAATTTGGAGTATAGGGGCGAAATGGTAATTTTGCCACCTCAAGGGCAAATCGATAAATTTTCACCCCCGACACTTGTCCAACACATGGATTTTATCCAATATTATCATGGATAATTGAAGGAAATTTAAGTGGTGGAGAGAGATTGCTTAATTGTTAAGTTTAAAAAAATGGACCAATGGGATGGTGACATGTGTCAAGCTTATATCCATTTATTTTTTTAGCTTTAAAATCAGCAAAAATCAGCTTATTTTCTTCATTATGGCCGGCCAAAGCATGAAGTGAAGAAGAACAAAGACAGAACAAAACCTAGGTGGGAAAATTGAAGAAAAAGTGTGAGATTTCAAGGGATTAAGCTAATAAAGGTAAAATTTTGTGATTTTATCTTGTGATTTACACTACCCATGCTTTCTTTTTCATTTTTCATGCTTAGAACTCAAGTTTTCATGATGAACCCATGCTGGCCAAATTTGAGAGGAGAGGTTTTGAGCATTGATTTTGCTAGATTTCAAGTTAATTAAGTGTTTTTGGTTGTTTAGTAATAGAAAGTATGAAAATCTAGCAAGAAATCACTTTGTTCTTCACAAACCCACAAGAGGCTGAATTTTCTAGGGAGGATATTGAGGCTGAAATTGATGATATTTCATGATATTTTGGTGGTATTTAATGATTGGTGAGGCTAGAATTTAATGGGAAATTTTGGCATGAAAATCTGAATTTTTACTTAATGTATAGACATGTGCGATTTATGGTTCGGACTGATAAATTGAATTATATTCACAGTCATTGAGGTATTTTAAGTATAATTGGAGTGTAGAAAGTGAAAGAAATCGATTTGGAGTTAAATTGGAGGTTTTAGCCAATTACACCGAGAACAGAGCGAATTAGGTCGAAGACCGTATTTAAACGGCTATTTGGACATTTTTGCATTCCATATCATGCATTAGTAGTCTAAATTAGTTTAATTTCAATTTAGTATCAATGTGGTGAATTTCTCGATTTTGTACAGTGTCAAGGTGGTGAGTCTTTCGATAAAGGCAAGGAAATTGCATCCGAGGACTAGTAGACAAAGTACTTCGAAAGTCTGCATTCTAGACATTGTGAGTAAACTTACTGTCATTTTAATTATCTAGGGTGGTTTTTAGATGATTTCATGAATTCTATGAAAAAATGGATTTAAAAAGGTAAATTTTCATGTTTTATGAATAAAGGTGTTCCAATGAAATTAATTTATAAATTGTTTTGAAATTAATAATGATTTTGAAAAATAGAGTACACGGAGACTGTTAATTGTGGTAATTTGATTGTTTAAATTGATGGCTTATGTTATATTGTTATTGTGTTGGCATGACTGGCTGGGCTGTGTTTTATGAATTGTATGAATTGTTTTATTTTACCCTTGCAGGCTAGGTAGTATTTCATTAGCCTTGTGATGCCGTCAAAATTTTATTATATGGTGGATTATAAATTAATTAATCACTGCAATAGGGGGTTTTTGTGGACCAACCTTTTAAAGGGGCACAGTAAACCCCATTATATTCTTACCTCGAATGGAGAGGAACGTAGGGTAGCTCCTAGGGTAAAGCTTAGGGTTCACTTCACGCCAAACCACCACGTGAGGGGGAACTCAGCCAACGCTGAGGAACGACTATGTTTCAAAATAAAAATATGATTTATGCGAAATGTGAATTTTTAACAGCCTTGGCGGTCTCGATAGGATGCCTTGGCCAAGGTGTCCCTGAGAATGGATTTATGGCACAAGCCTAGTTTTTATGAGATTCATAAGCCTCTTTACGTATTTTGAATGAAATGTGTTCTAATATTGTGACCCAATTTACGATGATTTACTTTATTGTCTCCGTGTACTCAACTCTAGATGTTTATGATGATGTCTGTTTACTCATTGGGATTTTATAATCTCACCACCCTCCTTTCCATCCATTTCAGGTTCGGTATAAACTGTAGATAGCTGATCTCATCGAGGACTACCGTTAGATCTGTATTTTTCAAACTATAGGTTCACAGTCCTCTTTACTTTTGTTTATTCGGGGGCCCTCTTGTTATTGTAAATTAAATTAAATACTCTGACTTACTGTATTACAGTATGTATGAATTTATTTAGCTTTTATGCTACAAAAATTATTTACGTATAACTCTATAAATATTGTTTTATAAGAAAATAGAATATTTTACTTAATATTTTTTTTATTTTCTTATTATATCCAAATAATCGTAAATTTCGTTTTGAATGAAGATTTTAGACTTTAAAACTCATTTTTGATTATGAATTATGTGTTTTGTACTCGCTTACTACGTTTTTAGCAGATTTCGAGATTTTAAAAAAAAATGACCAAAATGCCCCTGTGAGGAAAAATTTATTTTTCTATTGTTTTGAATTGGAAATAGTTTATAATCTCTCAAAACATGATTTTAGTAACTAATACTCATAGGGGAAGTGAGAAAAACTGATGTTAAGCCTTGCGAGGTTTCGATTGACATTTCGGGTAATGAATGTCTATCGGGATGTCGCGACGGTTGTCACGGGCTCGATGGGAGTTCCTGATCATGACAAATCAATTAAATAAGGTTCATTAAGCTAGTGTTCTAATTTGGCTATGCATGGTAATTAGCGTATGTTTACCTAATTGTGAATTAGATCACCTAAGTGACGTGAACATATACTCTTCATACTTTATTCCAATCTAAAATCTATTTATCGAGTCTCAATTAGATTAGCAAATTAGTTCATTGTTGGCTAGACAATCAAAAGCATTAAAAGCAAATTTGAATAAGTAAAATTATACCTGTTCATAATAAATGTAACACTCCCAATTTTTGATGTAAACTAAGAATGATTTAAGAAATATGTGGAGTCTTGAGGACTTTGATGATATGATATGTATGCCTAGTGTTTAAGAGTGTACATATTGACATTTAGGTAAATTTTGAGGAAAAACATGATAAATCTCATAGTTTAAGGTTTTAATCTAAGTTTGATGTCATGATTGTGAATTTATATGTATGAGATTAATTTAAGTGAATGTATTGAGGTGTAATATTGACCAAGAATAATATTGGAGTGTTAAACTTGGATTTTTGGAGTTTTTGGGTGACATAGATCTACTTACAGGGGTGAAGGTATCGATGCATACCCCAATGTATCGATACATGCATGCTAGGATGAACAACAAAGGCCCTAAGAAGCATAGTCTGTCGATACATTAGAGAATGTATCGATAGATTTGGCTAAATATGAAGATGTATCGATACATTATCCAAACGTATCAATACATTTGTAGCAGAAAGCACTTAGGGCCATTCTGCCCGAAATGTGCCTATACATAACCCTAATGTATCGATACATTCATTCAAAATTAAGGCAAATGTATCGATACATTGTCAAAATGTATTGATACATTAGAGATGAAAGGTAAAAAATAAAAAGGGATTTCGGGCCATTTTGCCTAACTTTTTCTCTTAGCTCTTTCTCTCTTTTTCTCTCTAGAAACCCAAAACCCCAAAGCCTAAACAGATTTTTGAAGTGATTTGAAGCTATTTGGAGCTTAAGAAACCATTATGTAGGTAAGATTTAATGTTTTTACCAATTATTTTCCAATTTAATCGGTTAATAACTTCGAATTTGACTTTTCTCCAAAATTTTTCCCTCTTCGGCTTGGATTAAGGAATTTGGGAGCTAAGAATCATGCAATCTAACTCTTGAGGTATGGGTTTAGCTCGTTAATGAAAGATTTGAGCTTAAATAGTTGGATTGCTAAGATTTAGTTAATTGTGTGAAAAGTTAAAATTTTTCGAAAGCCAGGAATAATTAACCTTTTGAGTATCTAATATGTTTGAAGGGGCAAACGGAGTTAAATCAACTAATTGGCAAGCTAGATGACGATTGGAAGCTAAGGATTGAAGCTTGGTAGGGAGTGCCTCCTATTATCACAGTGAGTGGGTTTAGCTTAATATGCATGTATTGCATGATGCATGAAAGAGGTGCTACACTAGTATTAGAATGAAATATGTATGCCTAGGCAAATGAACCAGGCTAGAGCATGATATTTGTGTATTTGTATATATGTGAATTGTGTGTGATTGCATTGGGATGTGAGCCTCATGGGTGGTTTATGCTGTGTGTACCTAGACTATGATGTCAAAAGGCTATGATGAAACCCTAGGAGTAGATTACCCTAGGTGAATGATATGTGAGATGATTTGATTGAATGATTCCCTAGAGATTCAAAGGCTCTTGTAAACTAATTGAGCTTAAGACGATTGAAGCTCGACAAATGTGAATTGAGGTTTGGTCAGGAAATTGTGAATGATAAAGGCATAATGGCCTTATTTGTGGATTTGTGTTTCCATCCGAGGAATGAATTTCGGACGTTGATCTGATTTATGGCTGAGTGGATTTCTATCCCCCTGTGACTATTTATGTGCTTGTAGGGATGGTGGTAAGTAGGGATGGTGGCATTAATCCCGCCTATGATTCTTGCATGTAATGCTTTGATGCCATCTGTTGAGATTACTTTGAGTGATGCCGACGTTGGGAGATTACTTCGGTCAATGATCTATTCTCCGTCAGCTGTTTCAATGCTATATGTGACATGTTCTCTACCCGTTACTTTAGCACACACGTGATCTGTTTCTCCTTTAGTGGTTTTGCCTTAAGCATGATCTGATTATCCATCGGTTGGCCATTGTGCGTGATTTGATTATGTCCAGGGGAGGACCACTCGTTGATTTGATTTGTATATGATGTGAGATAGCTATGGAGAGGCTTAGATAAATGTGATATGATTCTGATGTGATAGTTTGGTGACTAGAGTATGACATGGAGAATGATTTGAATAACTTTGATCGGCTTCGAAGGTGAGCCTAATGATATGTATGATGATTTTTGGAGACATTGAGGATGATGATATGCCCTCATATTGAAGACTTAGGGATAATGATATGCCTTTTCTTTGGAGATGTTTGCTAGAATATCTAATTGCACTTAAGGTGCATATAATTTGTATTTGTATTTTATATAAACACATATGATTTTGTTTATTTGTACCATTCACTGAGTATTATAGTGCTCACCCAGTTGTATATCATGTGTAGATAAATAGGCCATAGAGTTGTGTGGTAAAGGTCATCCAACGATAGATCAATTTTAGCATTCGGTAGGTTCTCCATTTTGGTCACTTTGCTAAGTTAGTTAAAGCCTTCTACTGTGGATAATGTGTGTAGGCACGGAGTGCCATATTATATTGGGTATTAAGAATTAATATATATGAACTCATTTAGATGGCCAACATAGGGCTTGATTAATATTTGTATGGAAATCAAGCTAGGAATGCCATATTATATGCCTCTATGGCGAGAATGCCTTTCCGTTGCAGCAAGGACCCGTCGTTTTACTTGACTTGACTTGCTTGAATGGTATTAAAGTTTTCATTCTTCAAATCCTTTGTTGTGCATGGACCCTTTATCGTCAAGTGATTAACTCATTAAGCGTTTAATGAGGGGTTTTAATAAGAACTAAACTAAATTGCATCGTTTTGAAGATAAATACGTCATGATTTCTTTGAACTTTCCTTATCGTTTGCTTGTTCCCTTCCTTTGTTCACTCAATGGGTTTATACTCACCGTTTTCAACTTCATGTTTTCAGATCAGGAGGTAGTTGGTAACTAGGTCGAGGTTTCCTCGTAGATTTGTATCCTTGGTAGGTATCTCGACATTCAATAGCTGAACTTTCACCCGAGTCTCCCCTGTGGAAGTCGAGTATCCCTTTATGGTGTATAGACAAACCCGTTGTAAATTATTAAGATATATGTTTTAGACAACATATGTATATTTTGTTTGGCAATGCCACTATGAGTTGGAAATGTTTAGCGTTATTTCGAATTGAAATTATGAAATGTGATCTTAGCAACTTTTGATGGAAATAATGAATAGGTCATATAGATAGGCTTGCTTGGGCTTAGTGGGCTATGTCCATTAGGCCCATGCGTTGGTCATGGCCCGAAATTTGGGTTGTGACAAAAGGTTAAAGATCTAGGGAGTTTTTCTATTCCTTGAACTATAAGTAGTTTTAAAATTTCTAAAGCTTTGTGTGATTTAGGTGCTAGTGTTTCAATAATGCCTTTGTCTATTGCCAGAAAACTTGGATTTCAAAAGATACAATCTACTACAGTTACCTTGCAATTAGTAGACAGAACAATCACGCACCCAGTTGGGATTATAGAGGATCTTTTGCTTAAAGTTAGGCATTTATACATTTCGGTGGACTTCATTGTGCTCGAGATTGAAGTTGATGTTGCAATTCCTTTTATTTTGGAAAGACCATTCTTAGCTACAGTTGGAGCAATTATTGATGTGAAGAATAGCAAAATAACTTTCATAGTTGGAGAGGAGGAGGTGGTATTTAATTTGTTCAATGCAACTCGGTATCCCTATACAGACAGTTGGTATAAAGTGGATTTAGTTAATGAGGGTAAAGGTTAGCCTAGTCTACCACCTTTAATGAAGTAGATGCCAACTCTTAAGACAAAATCACCACCACTTTCCAGTTATCTTGGTTTTATGGTTAGACAACGAGTAGTATTTTCTGATTCACAACTCCATCTTTTACCAATGGAATCTTAAACCATATTGGGGGAAAACTTTCAAGGTGGCAAAGATTCATCCTTATAATGTTATCGAGATTTATAATGGGCTTACCAAAGCAGTCAAGGTTAATAAAGAAAGTCTCGAGTCATATAAAGTATTGCAGAAGGGGGTGCCATAGTCAAGCTAGTGACTATAAAGAAACACTTCTTGGGAGGCAACCCAAGCACTCTAACTTACTTTCTTTTATTTTCTTTATTTTTATTTAATTATTAAATTATTAAAAATCTTTTTAATTTTTGTAGGTACATTTAAAAAAAAAAAAATTCCTTCTAGAAGTGAATGAGGAAGATGATAATAAGAACAAGGAGTAGGATTAAAGCTTCACCAGATTTATCCAATCTTCAAGGGAGTATTCTTTATCTTTCCTTTATTTTATCTAACATTGAGGACAATGTTTAGTTTGAGTTTGGGGGGGTGAATTTATTTTTCTCATGATGAATATTCTGTGAAAGTTTTAGATTTAATTTTATTTGTATGCATATTTATTTTTATAAATAATTTATGATTATTTGTTCAAATCTTAAAACTCCAGAGTAAAGTTGTGCCAATTTTTTCTCGATAATTTCTCTATCCAATGATGATAACTAGTTGTTTTGAATTTTTCGCTTTTGGTGAATAAAGTTTTTGTTTGGATTCATGCTAAATTCTTTTGTTAAGTATCATTGTTAGGATGTGATTTCACAATTTTGAGCACTATATCTTTTACTTTGAATTATTATAAATATTTAGAGAAGGTTTATACTGATGTGAAATTTAGATTGTCATGAATTCTATAATTTGCTTGATTGTCTCTTTAGGTGAAATCTTAGGCAATACTTTGTTAGGGAGATGATTTAGGCTATCTTTGAACCGTTCGAGCCTAAAAAGCTAGCCTTGTTAAATTTTTATCCCTAGTATACCCTTTGGAGCCTAATTTCCTTTTTCTTTGTTTAACTATATAATAATTGAGAATAGCCTTCAAATTAATTTTCCAATTTTACAACCCTCACTCATGAGCATGTATATTATTTTAGGAAATATAAATTGAGTTAAATGTTGAAAAGGTGGAAAGGTGATGTTGATGTGAAAAAAAAGGTTCAAA
This sequence comes from Theobroma cacao, assembly GCF_053813885.1. NCBI lineage: Eukaryota > Viridiplantae > Streptophyta > Magnoliopsida > Malvales > Malvaceae > Theobroma > Theobroma cacao. The sequence goes on from NC_142645.1 coordinate 14,427,047, forward strand.
ATATTAAAAATCACCCCACTACCTGTAATACAAAGAAAATAAGTTTGGGGGTGCAAAATTGTGAAATTGTGAAAAAAAATTGTGTTGAATGAAGAAAAGTTCAAATATGGAAGAAAAGGTGTACTAGGAGAAGGAAAATAAAGCTTTATAGTTAGATCTTAGAATAATTATGTTCTTAGGGTGATTTGAGCCTCATTATTATATTGTATCCTTCCTTGACCCTAGCCATACATTACAACCTTTATAAAGTCCTATTGATCCCTAGCTTTGTATTAGTCTACATTATTGGAGAGAGAGATGAAAGATAAACATATGGAATCTAGTCCTAATTTGAAATTTGTGTTGGCATAAACTGATCTAGATATCTTAATATTCTTGGTAAAAGATTACACACACACACAGAAATCCTTTCGAGAATGTTCTTGAATTAGAATTGAAACATGAATTTAAATGAGGCCTATATTTATCCTTAGGTTAATGATTTATAGACAAACTTTTGAGGAAATTAAAGGGAATCATTGAGTTGGTGCACATTATCTCTAGTAGTAGTAGTAGTAGTAGTAACTATATTTATTTCAGTTCTCATTAACTGAATTTGATTTTAGTAAGTTAGTTTCTTTTCTATGTTTTGCTCAAGGACTAGCAAAAGCTAAAGTTTGAGAGTGTGATAACTCTGTGATATAGAGTTATTTGGGATTAATTTTGATAGAAATTTAGCTTAGTTCTTGTAGTAATACATATAAATTAGTAGATTTTATTTAATTATTTTAAATTAGTTAATTTAGGTGAGTCAATCTAATTTTAGTTAATTTTATACTTAATTTGGTGTTAATGTGGTTAAGATAGGTTGTTATTGATTTATTTGTACTTTTGTAGGTGTTTGATGAAAGAAGAATTTTAATGAAAGAAAAAGAGCAATTTCAAGGTGCAAACTTGCACTATACATGTTTTGTTATTTCAGCCATAACTTTCTCTACAGAGCTCCAAATGAGATGATTCTTGACCATTGGAAAGCTAAGAGAAAAATCTACAACTTTCATGTTTACCACTTTGCCCAGTTCGACCTAAAAAGTGGTCAAAAATCTTGTCGAAATTGATGTACTGTAGTAGTTCTAGAACAATTAAAATTTATGCTATTTTAATGGTCCAAGTTGTGGCTTTGAAGGTAGTAGGCCATAGTCCACATAGTCTGATGAGGAAATCCCAACTGAAATTGACTTCTTTCTTCACCCAACTTTGCCTAATTTCAAAGCTCTATAAAAACAACTTTTTAGAGGACTTTTAGGAAAAAAAATGAAATGAAACACTAGATTGACAGTTAAGAGTCAAGCCACAAAGCCATTGAAGTTAAGAAGAATTTGAAGGATTCAAGGAGATTTAAAGATCAAGAATACAATTCTTGAGATTTTCTATCTTTTTCTTATTCTCTTATTCTCTTGGTTTTGTTTTTAATGTTTAAATTTTATTTGATGATGATGTGTGACTTGATGGGGAACTAATTCATTAATCTAAGATTATGATTGAACTCAACATGTAGTCTAATTTATTTCTCTCTCTTTTGCTTATGTTTGATGGATTTAAGTTGTTTATTTTATTCTGTTCTTAATACTTCTAATTGCCTGATCACCAATTAGATTGAATTGGAAACCTAGGTTAAACCTTGACGAAAGAGATTTAGGTAGACCTTGAATAGAATAGTGTTTGATCGAATACACTTAGTTGATTAGGTGGTTTGATTTGCATATAGGGTAGACATACACTTATAAGCCATACGTAACCTAAATTAGAGCACAAATTTAATGAATATTTCTTCAATGTAATTTGCATAGACATATAGTAAATTAATTGAGAGAGGTATGTTTATGAGAAACTTTGACAGAGACTTGTAAATAATTTAAGACTCTAGGTTAGCAATTTAATCTATTAAATTGAGTTAAGAGAGAGAGAGAGACAATATTCAGATGAAGTATTGAGGGATAATATTATAATGACTGTTCTTCGATTGCTATCGACGTCCGAGTTTTGCGAGAGAACCCGTCAAGTCCCGAAAAAGCCTGAATCGAAACTTAGTTATTACTATGTATTCATGCCATCAATCTATGAGGTTACTTGAGCCATACAACTTTTTATAACGTAATTTGAACAAACGTCATTATAAATTGTTCAACCTTTATTCCACATAATTGTAAAACTACATCTAAATGTATAATCTGTAATTGTACAATCACATTGAGACTAGTGTCTATTTACAGTAAATAAATATATTACAAATGACAAGACCTCTAGCAGCAGAGCGACTCGAAATAAAGTACTATGAGATGCCTTAACCTATCTGCGGTGGACCATAAGTGCCGATGATTGCACACTAGGCCGATTACTATCTAGAAAAGGGAAAATAAGGGGGTCAGTCTCACAAACTCAGTGATCATTGGCTCCGTGAGCAGGGCTAGATGGGAAACAAGCTTAAGGTAGATCATTTGAATGATAAAAGCGAAATAAGAATAATAATCTTAGAAAAATAAAATCGCAATGCCTTGTAAAAAAAAAGCTGTAAAATCATAATGCAATATTTCACTTGGAAAAACGATGCCAAAAACAAGGGTAGCAAAACAAATTTTAATCATTGAAAACATCACTTTCCAATAAAATTCAAATAACCGTATATAAGTACGCATGCTCCTGAAATATGTGACAGGTAAAAATCCACATGTACAGCCACATAAACCAACTCATGATCATCAAGTAAGCACTGAAAGCTTTCGATTAAATGGGGGAGCTACAGAAAAACATTAACTCTCAAATCTTTCAAACATTAACATAACCCACATTCATGCATCTATTTCTTTCAAATATTGTAGATCTCTGTTGCCACAAACATTCTCACACAATTACCAACCCATTTCCTTAAGAAATTCATAACCAAAATCAAAGTTTTACTTACCATAACTTAGTTGAACCCATGGATCATCCATGTTCTTTTTATCTTGATATTTCTTAGCTACCATGAGATCTAACCCATATCTCTCAGTAAAGAATGAATTCCTAGAAGTAATGAAGCTTGATGATAGGAAAATAGCAAGAAACAAGCTCACGAGTACTCTAAAATCCCACAAAACCAAACCCTCACTTAGTTTGCCTTTTCACTCAACTTTTTCTTCTTTCTCCTTTCTCCTTTTCTCTTTTACTTTGTTATGGGTGGATCTCTCAAGGCAAAAGCCTTGAAATGTCTTTCATTTCCTATTTTCTCATGCATGGGCGGATTGCCCAAAGTCACTTCCTTTTTCCTTTTTTTTTTTGAATCACATGTCATGCCATGCTATTCCTTACTTTGTTATTAATGCCACTTTCCATTGGTGGCTTGTTCATGCAATGTTTCCTTATCCATTCCTTTATCCTTTGGTTAGATTGCCTTGTCCATGCATTGGTTCACATGGTATTCTCTTTTGGTTTATTTCATTTGCATTTCATTCCACATGTATTTCTATGCATTTCATTTTCATTTCCTTTTAATGCCACCTAATCACCTAATAAAATTTCATGCTATGATTATACCTTTTTCTTTTCAAATCACATTACCATCCTTACTTTGTTTACCATGGGCTATCTTTGCCAAACAATTGTTTTCTTTCACTTAAATACTCTTTGTTCTTTTTCTCTTTATCAACTTTCACTTGGTGGGGTCCCACATATTTCCCACTAACTTCCTCCTTTTTGCATGTAATAATTTACATGTAATAGTAAATTCACATGTACATCTCATATCCCACATAATCTAACTTCCCTTGGTTAGTAAATTCACATTTAACTTCAAATGTTAAAATTGCACATAAGTCCTCAAACTTTTCCTTATTTTCCATGTGTCCCTCCAAACTTTTCATCCTTTACAATTTGGTCCTTCCAACTTTTCTTTAATTCCAATTTCCTCTTATTTTTCTTCCTTTACACGTGTACAAACAAAATATAAAATTTGCACTTCACCAAAGTGTCACTATAATATTTAAATATATACTTACCCACTCTAGCTTTATTTAATAAAGACACGTGGGCCCCATTAATGTCTTTTTTCTTCAAAATTCTTCCTTACTTCCAATCCCCCACTTAGGTAACTGGTACAAATCACACATTCTTCATGTAATATAGTTAATTTGACATCGATATTATTTTAATATTATTTTATCCAAAAATTATTATTTTATTTTAAAATTTTTCACTTGTCTCCTTGGGACCCAAAATGTCTCACTTTGTCTCGGTTCACTTCCGAATCACCTTTTAACTTGCCTATTCATCCTCGATAAAGATATTATTATTTAATTACTATTTTCTCGCATGCGAAATATTTTATTTCAAAGTACTCCTTTCACTCGTCAACACTATTTGGCACTTAAATTTATATCAATTGACCCTTCGTCTTATGATAAGATCATATTGGCTTCTATACAAGGGTATGGGGTCTTACAATTATAATCTTAGGTCTGGCAATCACTAGAAGTAATTTTGCTGATTAGTAGTTTTAGTTTTTAGTTTATTAGTTTTAATTTTAATTGTTTAGACAATATTAGAGTGTGTTAATTTTAGTAGTTAATAGTAAGGATTAATTCAATTCTTTATGGGATCAATACTCTACGCCAGGTCATCATCAACTCATGTGCACTCCCACACCGCACATAGCTGGGTCATCATCAGCTCATGTGCACTCCCACATCGTACATAGCTGGGTCAACATTATCACACAAAAGGAGAATCCAAAACGTAATATAGATATCAATATAATGTGATAACGCATGAACTATTCATATTGCACATTTCACAAGATAGAAACATTTCATCAAGGGCTTGTTCCCTAAGTATATTTTTAAAGAAAAAACAAATGAAACTTTCAAATGATTTATTTAAACATGTAGGCACTTGCCAAAACATTTTCAAATGCAAGTTCACTCACTGGTATTTGTTAATTCTTTACCTAATTCCAACTTCCTCTAATGGTCGAAATGGGGCGATTGGGGCTTCGTTGAAACCTATCATCACAATAGCATCACAATTAACTCAATTCACATAACTATAAATTCTAAAAGCTATCTTCTAACTAAATTTCAATTGCCATTAAGTGGCTATCTATTTTCACTATCCTAATCACTCTAAAATGAATAAACAACCTCAATCACAAAACACTCACAAGTCTAATCACTGGCCATTCTTAACACTTAAAAATCAACTTTACTTCACTACTCACCTTGGTAGCTTTATAATTGAATCTCTTTCTAAGAGTTTTCAAGTTATTGTAGAAGCTTTCTTTTTCTCTCTCTAAAACACCTAGCTAGTGAAAGAAAGTATAAGAGTAAGACTTTTGAGGGTTTTTAAGGTGAAAGAGTAAAAGAATATGAAAAACCCTATAACAAGGTGTGTAAAAGCATGAAATTTGACGTTAACTTGAAAAGGTGACGGAAGCTTTGAGAGAAGCTTTCATGGAGGATGACAGAAACGTGAGTTGGGAAGAGAAGAAGAAGAAGCTGCTGGAGAAATGAAGAAGCTACTAGAAAAATGATATTTATAGCTAAAGCTTATCCAAACTCTACTTAAATTATGAAAATGCCCTTAACAAGTTGGCTTGTTCTCCTCCAATCCTTTGTGCAATCTTTTTACTCTTTTGACACTAAGACAAAGTCCACAATAGTTTAGAAATACTCGGGTTCATGAAAACTTAAAATTTCGACTTGAGATGAAAAATGACCATTTTGCCCCTATTTTGGAAATCATCATTATTTCTATTTCCTTTGTCATTTTTCCTTATTTTCATTATTTATTTATGCTTTAGGCCTACTTAGGCCTTAATATTGTTTGAAACCTACTTCTGGGAGCTCACTAAGGACAATGATGAAATTACCCATAGTCTGTTTTATCGTGTCTACTTCTAATTATGTGTCTATGGAGGTCGAGGTCTCACAGGCCTACTCTTGAATCTCCCGGTTTTGTAAAACCATTTAAAAATCAAGTTGGGTTTTCAAAAACTCATTTCAAAACCTTTTCGAAAATGCCAACCATGGTAACATGCTAAAAACCACTTTTTGTAAAACTTTGCAATGTAAAACCTTTGCATGAGGTTTAGATGTCAAATCAGCATGGTGAACATGAAACTTATTCATGAATGCACATCACACAATCAATAAGGCACATTTTGACATAAACCATGTTAAAAAGCTTGTTTTTCGGTTTAAAAATCTTTTTCGTATATAGCTTATAGTTATATATAGTCAAAACAATTTCAAACATTAAGGCATCCACAATTGTCTACCATTTCTACCAGCTCATGCTTTCCACAATAACAGTTTATAAATTTATCACGAATAGTAGTATATAAAGCATTATGCTATATATATTATGGAATCTTTTGAAAAAGACATCCTCTACTCACCTTACAATAACGGGACACTACATCGCTACCGATTCAGATGAATATCTAGCTAATTTTACTTGTCGGTCACCCATTACTTCCTTCGACACGCCACCACAGCACCCTTTCCTTACTTATACACTTCCTAGCAACCAATCAAACCCAATACACTTAATTATACTCGAATACGGGCAGCACATCAATCAATAAATCCTTAACCTAATTTCATAGTTTTCATCAACATTATTCACAATCATTTAACATACAATCCACATTCTTTCAACCAACCAAAGCCAACACAACACAATGTAGTCACGCTGCATGCTTACCTCTCGGTTTTAGCTTGAATTCTACCTATAGTTCACCATTTCCTTACATCCTCGGTCACCATTGCTGCCACAAGCATAAACAATTAATACACATCTCATTTCCCTTGTCTACTTGTGATTTCAAGACTAAAACACTTACCCATTGCTTATCTAGCTTAAAATCACCATGCATTCCAAGATCTACTTACATGCATGCATGCATCGGATTCTTTGAATCTTTGTAGATTCTTCCTACCATCTTACCACAAACACAATCTCACATCACAATTGGTTTACAAAGCATGCATTCAACAAAATCATAACTTGCACATTTCTTACCTTAGAATCACCAATCCGATCCTCCACTTTGTCCTTCAAGCTCCAACAATGGCATGTGTGGGGGAGGAAAACCTCTCAGTTTTTGCTCTAACTCCTCTAAAACTGAACCTCCCTTTTTTGTTTTTCTTCTTTCTTCCTTTTCCTTTCTCTTTTCATCTTTCTCCTTTCTTCTTTTCTCTTTTTGCTTCCAAGCCAATTCTCTCTTTCTTTCTTAAAGGTTCGATTTCTCAAGGCAAAGTCATTTTGTTTGCTATTTATTTGGTGTGGATGGACATAACAAGGATGAACTTGAAATGGCCTTGTGAAGGTCTTCTTTTCCTTTCCTTTTCTTTCATGGGCCGATTGCCCAAGGAAATGGCAACATTTCCTTTCATTTCATCCCAATTCACATTTCATTTCATCTCCTTTAATTTCCACTTGTCATTCCCTCATTCGACCACTTTATCATCCAATAATGTTTCATGCACATTTCCTTTACCTTATATTTTATTTAGTCATTCATTGACGCATTCAAGTCACATGCAACCCACATTCTTCTTTCTTTATTTGGCCACTTAATGCACCAATCTTATTACATGCAAATAAACATAGTCTTATCCTTCCTTTTACTTCACATGGTGGGGGTCCCACATGTTCCCTACTAACTTCTCTTTTTTGCATGCTATAATTTGTATGTAATAGTAAATTCATATGCACATCTCATATCCCACATAATCTAACTTTCCTTGGTAAGTAAATTCACATTTAACTTCAAATGTTGAAATTGCACATAAGTCTTCAAAATTTTCCTTATTTACCATGTGCCCTTCCAAACTTTTCATCCTTTACAATTTGGTCATTCCAACATTTATTTAATTCTAATTTCTTCCTATTTTCCTTCCTTTACACGTGTACAAATAGGATATAAAATGTGTACTTTACCAAGATGTCACCATAATATTTAAATATATACTTACCCGCTCTTGCACTATTTAATAAAGGCACGTGGGCCCCACTAATATCGTTTTTCTTCCAAATTCTTTCTTACTTCTTCTCTGCCACTTAGATTAGTCACATAATCCTCCTCCATGACTAATCTCAACAATAAATAAAATGTTAATATTTTAATATTATTTTATTAATAAAATATTATTTTATTCTAAAATGTTCTTTTCACCCGTTACTACTCTTTGGCACTTAAATCTATGTCAATTGACCCTTCGTCTCATCGATAAGGTCTTATTGATTTCTACACAAGGGTATGGGGTGTTACAGTTCAGATCCAATCAAGGTGAAAATTGTGTTGGTAGATGGACAGATGCAGTTCTGCATAAGGCAGCATGTTGACCAGAGGCCACGGCCTTGAGTTACTCAAGGCTACAGCACTGAGGAAGTTAGGGCTATAGCGTTGGGAAGAGCATGGCAGTGGTGCTAGATGAATGGAGTTCACCAAACAAACTCCTGAGGCCAGAGCACCCCGGCACTGAAGAAATAGTGTTACAGCACCACAACCAATAGCATGGCACTAAGGTGCCAACGAAGCATGGCCGCGATGCCACACTGCTTTCCAAAAATAAATTTCTATGCTAGAATTTTCAAATTATGTTAATTTAAACCTATAAAATGACGTTTTTGAGAGCATTCAGTAGGGAGAACGACAATAGCTTTTCTAGAGATTTTAAGCTAAGAATCAAGCAAGAGAACAAGAACATTTGAGAGAGATTCAAGATCATAAAGCTTCAACATTAGTGTCTTTCTCTATTTTGTGTTATTCTTATTTTCTTTGAATTGAATTCATGGCTAAATTTCTTTAGATAATGTTTTCTTTAAATATCATCATGAACTAATATGTTTTTCTAGCATTATGGTGGATTTCAACATGTAGTTTGAATATTAGTTTCTCTTTTATTTATCATGAATGGGTATAGTTTTGCTTATTCAAATCTGTTCTTAATGCCTTTAATTCCCTGATCAATAATTAATTGATTTGTGAATCTAATTAAGACTCAACAGAGAGATTTTAGATTGGAGTAAGATTTGAGTAGAGTATGTTAGCTTTAAAATTATTATAGTTTTGATTATGATAAAATGATCAAATTTGCTTGAACATTATTTGAGTGATCCTTGACAAGTTCTTGAATTGATTTAACTGTCATACATTTGTTCTTACATAGTTACAAGCTTGACTCTTGAAGTTATTGAACTATATCTAAAATGTCATGACCCGGAACTCCCATTGAGCCCATGACAACCGCCGCGAAGCCTCGACAGACATTCTTCACCCCGAATGCCGATCAAAACCTTGCAAGGCTCTCGTATCAGCTTTTGTACTTCCCCGGTAAACAATAGTTATCAAATATCGTAATTCGAAGGATTACAAGTCATTTCCAAATCAGAACATAACATATTGTTTTCTAGCTCACAGGGGCATTTTCGTTGTTTTTCTTTGAAAATATCGAAACCCACCAAAAACATGATGTAAAAGCTAAATATGTTCATACATACTTTAAATCAGATAACTGAAGTATAAAATTACTTTTACAGTGACATATGGGCCCCCAACTGACCAAAATGCATCGAAAGCTAAAAACCTACAACTTTTGCCGATTCAAGTCCAAATGAAGGTCCTTGTCAAAGTCAGCTAACTATGGAATTCCCTAAGCCTGAAATGTGAGTAAATGAGGGTGGTGAGATTATAAAATCCCAGTGAGTAAACAGACACCATCTAAACTATCTAAAGGCGAGCAAATGGAGACGAATTAAAATATTATTTTCCAATATATGTTTCATAACATGAATATTCAGTTTACTTAATTAATCAACATGGCTTATATATCTCACAAAACTTGGCTCCTGCCAAAATCATTCCCGAGGATGCCTTGGCCTAGGCATCTGATCGAGACCACCAAGGCGGTTAAATGTCTTTACATCCAAAATTCTAGCCATGCCTTGGTGTTGGCTAAGTCTCACTCTCATGCGGTGGTCCACGTGAAGTGCACTCAAATCTTTACCTCAGGAGATACTTCATCCAACATATCCCCCGGAAGGTAATTATATAACTGGATTACTGTGCCCCTCTCATAGGCAGCCCATGGAAAGCCCCACCACTGCAGTGACTATGGATTATTTTATCTACCATCTGATTTATAAAATCTTTATCAGCATGACATGACAATTTATCGCAATCTAGCCTCTCAAGGCTAAATACATAGTATATAAAAATTTTTCATACAAATACCAACTTTGCCATTCATGCTCACATATTGCTATAAGCCATATAATTTATAACACAAGCAGGCAGTCTCCAATTACTCTATTTTCAAACCCAGCATTCAATTTTCCAAAAAATTTATAAAATCATTTTATAAAATCACAATTTCTCCTAAAACATAGCAATTTACCATTTAAACCCATTTTCCATAAAATCACACAATTGAATAAAACTACTTTAGATAATTAAGACGATAATAAGTTTACTCACAGTTCTAGGAGTTGATGTACTCTTAATCCCAGTCTCCAAGCATAATCTCTGTACTTTTACCAATGTAATTTACTCACCACCTATCCACAATGTACAATACATAATTCACCACATCATTGTTTGACCATTATAAAATCAATTCAGGCTCATTGTATATGCATGATATGATATGCAACTTATCTAACTACCGCTTAAATGCGATGTTGACCTAATTCGGCCTATTACCCGATTAAATGACAATTGTGTCTGATTTGGCTCCAAATTGCTCCATTTCATTTCTAATACCTCAATTCACCAAACATTATTCAAATAACACCACTTTTAGCATCAAAACCTTCCCATTTCTTCATGGAAAAATTTGGCCATTACAGTGCACTAACATCGTGGTTTTTCCTACTTAATTTTCTCACCATTATTCATCATTTTCTAAGCCATTTCTCTTGAAATAATAACAATTCATCACCCACACACATCAAGGAAGATTCGGCCATGAAGATTCATGGGGAAAATGGATTCCTTTCTTGTTGTTTTGCTTCTAAATATGCTAAACTAACTGAAAACACTAACATATCTTAAAATCAATTCAATCCAACATCTTTTTCTCTCCATACCCATTTTGACCAGCCATGAATTCATCATGAAAACATGTTATTTAACCATGGAAAATGAGGAGAAATGCATGGGTAAGGTAAATCACTAGCAAAATCAAAGAAATTTTACCTTTGCTTGATCAAATCCTTGAATTCTAACACTTTCTCTTTGATTTTCCCACCTAGGGTTTGTTCTTCCTTAGTTTCTCTTCTTTTCTGGTTTGGCTGATTACTATGGGAGAAATGGGCTGATTTTTATGCCTTTTTATAAAGAAATAATAAAATAATAAAAGCATGACACATGGCATTTCCTTATTGGTTCAAATTTTAAATATTTGACTTTTAATTCTTTAATTCTTCACCACACATTTCTCATGTTTATCCATTCCAATGATGAATAAAATTCCTTGGTCTTGACAAGTGTCGGGGGTGAAAATTTACTGATTTGCCCATGGGGTGACAAAATTACCATTTCACCCTTATACTCTAAATTATACCGAAAATTAAAATTTTTCACTTCTAAATCTCAAATCATACTCCAATGCTCAAATCATACTCCAATAAGTCAAATGGGGCCAAAAATCTTTTCTAAAAATTCTCATTTTGTCCCTATATGACAAATGACCATTTTACCCCTAGATAGTGAAAATTTTGGTTTAACTCCAAATTGATCATCGAACTCCGAATTACCATTTTGAGTCATCCTTAGACTATGAAACTCTTAATTTCACCTTAAAATCTCTATTTTAATTAGTTCGAGGTATAAATCGACTTACTTGTACTTCTAAGCACAATACTGACTTTTAAATATTCTTCCAGGGCTGCTCAAATATACAATCACTCTATCAGTCTCATGCATAACATGGTAGATAATTTAGGGCTGGGCTTGACATAAAAACTTGTATGACTTAGTTATATGAGTGCTTATGATTCCCATTCACTGAAGTCTAATTTAAAGATTAAAGAAAAACCCGAACGCATTCATTAAGGGAGAGTTTTGAGTATCTTTTTTAATGATGACAAAAAGAAGAAGAAGAAAGACTAAGTTAAATAGAGTTTGATAGGTCTTAATGTTTAATTTATGTGTGTGATGCTTAGTTATGGTTTTGTTGAATATTATGTGCTAGTTATTATGGATATTCAATATGTCTTGTTTGCCTACTATGGATATTGTATATCTTGTTTAGCTATTATGGATATTATAAATATTTTATTGCAAATCTTTAAAGAAAACTAGATGCATTAACTAAGGGGGAGCAATCCTCATTCTGGATAAAGATTTAAAGCATTCATGTTGAGCATAGACATTGCACTATTCATCTAGAATTATTTTGTCATCATCAAAAATAAAAGAGAGAATATTGGCTCCATGTGTTTTTGATGATAACAAAATATTCCCATTCATTGGTATCTAATCATATTATTTAAGTGTGTAGGGGAAAGCTTCAATTCTTTAAGTCATTTATTGTTTGAAAGCAAGTTAAGAAGCTTACTCACTTAGAATATGTGTTAATCAGTTAAAGAGGCAAACAAGAAAGGCCTTAGTGAAAACAAAACATCATTAACTAATTAACGTGAAGCCTTAATCAATTAAGGCAAAGATGGGCACTATACAAAAGCATGATAGTAAAGCCTTAATTAGTTAGCACAAGGCTTAACTGCTTAAGAAGGTCCTAAAAGCTAAAAACAAAGGCATACTAATCGGTTAAGGAATTGGGATAATCAGTTAAAGCACAAGACTTCAATATGTTCAAGCACCAAAATCCAAAGTTGAAAGAAGGTTGATTGTTGAAAGGAGCCAAAATGGAAAAGTCCAAAATTCAAAGATTTTCTAATTGATTAAAGTTGATTTTAATCAATTGAGGTTGAAGGAAGTGAAGCCTCAACCAAGTAAGGGAAAAGCTAACCAATTAAAGAAATATTGCTGTGTAGAGAAAAATGAAAACATAAAGTTTGTAATCAGTTAGAGTTTCTTCTAATTGATTAACATAGTGAACATAGTTACAAGTAGTGTAAGGCAGAGAAACTGTAATCAGTTAGAGCTGCCTATAACTAGTTATTGGAACACTATCTGCCTATTTGAAAAAAGCTACTATAAGACAAAATAATGGCTAATAATGACTAGAAACTGTCTCTAACATCTAAAATCAGTCTCCTAAGTATTTAAAGCCTCTCCGAGAATCCAAAATCATGGAAAAAAGCTATCTAAGTTATTTTGAGCTTAGAAGACAAAAAACGTACTCTTTACACTTGTATTTCACTCCCATCCTTTGAAAAAATGTTTGAGCTTAATTTTGTACATCTTAGATCAGCTAAATGATCAATTGTACTTCATTTTTTCTCTATTTCTTATTTACTTAGAGTGTGAGAGACATTCCAAGGGGTACATTAAGCTTAGGAAAGCTTAGGGAATCTTGTAAGGGTTTTAAGCTTAGGTTAAAAGCTCACCTTGTAAAAGCTTGGTGGAAGCTATCAATTCCATTGGTTTAATGAAGTTGGGTTGAAAATCCTTGATTAGGAGATCAAGGTAGTGGATGTAGGCCAAGATGACCGAACCACTATAAATACTTGTGTTTTGTTCACTTTTCTTTACCTTCTCGTTATTTGGTGATTTTCTACCTTACAAGTTTTAAACTCTTCTTTTCAAAATCCTTTAAAAGTTCTTCAATCATAAAAGTTTCCATCAAATTTCTTTAAAAGTGCTATTCACCGCCCTCTAGCACTCTTTTGGGACTAATAGTGTACGTTCATGTCACTTAGGTCATCCGATTCACGATTCGGGTAAACATACGCCAATTGCCATGCATAGCTAAATTAGGACAATACCTTAATGAACTTAATTTGATTGATTCGTACAGACATATAGTAAACTAATTAAGTTAGGTATTTGTGCTAGCATCTCGATGAAGACTTTTACATAGTCTTGGATCTTAGGTGAGTAAAGCCACCCAGGGAGATAAATAAAAAGAGAAGCTAGTATCAAATGAAGTGTTGAATGAACCCATAATCTTAGGTTTTTAGTCTACTTACTTTCTCAAGTATATTTAATTTTTGTTAATTAATTTAATGTTTATTTTAATCTTGTTTTAATTAATTTTCTACAAATTTCGATTACTTAAATAAGATTGATTTGTTATAAGATTTTAGTACTTAGTAAAAATTTAGGAACAAATCTTTGTGGGAATGATACTCTACTTCTACTATATTACTTGCTTGTGATAATGTGCACTTGCATGAAAATTCAACAAGTTTTTTCACCCCCAAACTTAAGATTTTGCTAGTCCTCAAGCAAAACATGAATATGATGCAACAACCTAAATGAAGAAAAACAACTTACTAGAAATCAATTGCACCAATTCATTAATCACCTTTAACATCCTCAAAAGTTAATCCATATTCTCAACTTTAAACAACCCATAAATATTATTCAAATTCATGTTTCGATTTAAATGCAAGCTTAACGTCAAGTGGATTTCCATGTTTATGTGCACAATCTTTTCACCTAGAACATTATACAATCCGGATAAGTTTATATTCATGTAAAATTCAAATTAGTAATTGAATTCCATAAGTTTGCTTTTCATTTCTCTCTCCACTAATGTAGACTAATACTAAGTTAAGGATCAATAGGACTTTATCAAGCTTGTAATGTATGGCTAGGGTCAATGTAAGGTATGTGATATTAAAATGGCTTAAATCACCCCAAGCACATAGTCATTCTAGGACCTATTTAGAACTTTATTTTCCTTCACCTAATGTACCCTTTTTTTCCATCAATTTTTTCTTGTGTTCAATACTTCAATCTTGTTCTGTTTCTTTCCTTCCCTTTTCCTTTTTCTCAATTTCACACCTCTTAACTTATTTATTTTATAGAGTAGTGAGATGAAAACAACCTACATTTGAACTTTTTATCATTTTTCATTATTTAACTCATAATCCTTCCTAAATTGACTTATGCACTTAAGAATAAGGGATGGAAAAAAAAATATTAATGTAATGGTCTAGGCTAAAAATTAAGTGTCTAAACAAAGAAAAAGGTTACATTAAGCTCAAAAAGAGTAAACTAACGATAAATATATAACAAGGTAGCTCAAAAAGCTCAATCGGTCAAAAGATGGCTTAAATCATCTCCTTAACTAAGTATAACCTAGGGTTTTGCCTTAACAGATAATTAAATAAATTCTAGAACTCAAATACATAATTCAAAAATTTACATTCACATAAACCTTCTCTAAATACGTACAATGAATCTAAACAAAAGACATAATGCTCAAAATGTAGAAATCTCATCCTAACAATGAAGCTTAGCATAAGAATTTACAGAATACTCAATTAATATTCACAATTGCAAAGAACTAAGATAATAATATAACTAGTTCTCATCATTGGATAGGTATATCAAAGATATTGGCTCAACTAATTCTAGCTCAAAATCCTTAAATATGCATAAAATTAAAAAAAATTAACGAAAATAAACTAACCTAAAAATATCACAAAAACTAAAAACAATAAAACCCTCCCCAAAACTTAAATTGCACATTGTCCTCAATGTGAAAAGCTAAAATGAATAAGGAAAGTAAACTCCTCTATCAATGGTGATAGTGCATTGAAAGCTCTAATTTTCTTTCACCTCATCTTGATGCTTTCCAAATCTTCATACTCAACAAAACAAGCTAAGGAGAGGTTATAACCACTTATTTAAATAGAAAAACATAAACTAACTAAGAAAACAACTAAATCTAAAAAGATATAGCTTGGGTTGCCTCCCAATAAGTGTTTTTTTATAGTCAATAGCTTGACTTTGGTTGAGGCCTTCATTCACCGTTTTAAGAAGTTTGAGTTTGCATGGAAAAAGCTTGAAGTTTGAAAGTAGCCTCCACCTAAGATGAGGGTGGAGGGGATTTAACTCAAGATTTGGTGCTTGGTCAACCCAAGGTGGTGGAATAGGCTAATTTTTACCTAACTTCGCAAATTGAGTTCTTCTTGGATAATGCACTTTTGGTTCAAAACATGTGCAACATTTGTGAGTTCTTCATGCTTGTCCTTTGTTGTTGCATCTTGAACCAAACAAGCTTCAAGGAGTTTCATTGAATTTTCCATATCAATAGCTTCTTTAAGTAACTCATCAATTGTATCCAAAAAGGGAATAAGAGGTACATACGACTTGACTTGTGGTGGTGTAGATACTTCCTTTTCTTGTATAACTTGTTCATCTTGAACTTGATTGTTGGAAGTATTCTCTTGATTTACTTTATCTCCATCATCTACCACATTCTTGCCATTTATCTCATCAAGATGCTTGCCATATTTTCACTTCTAAGATTAGGCCCAATGTCATTTGGTATGGTTACTTCAGGCTTATTGTTGTTGTCATTAATAAGTTGACTCACTTGAGTCTCAAGATTTCTCAATGAAGCTGCTTGACTTTGAATGATGTCATCATTCTTTGCCATGTATTGCATGAGAGTATCTTCCAAGGTAGGCTTCGTCTCAAGCATAGGGGCTTTAACTAGTGACTAAAAACCATTATGGAAAATAGGCTGTGATAAGTATGTAGTACCCTAATCATTTCTCCATGAAAAATTTGGGTGATTCCACCTTGAGTTGTAACTATTGGAGCATGAATTGTTTTGCTGCCCATTGAAGTTTCCATCAAATTGCATTAATTCATAATAGGTTGGAAAACAATTACTTGAATGCCCATCTCCGCAAAGCTCGCATGTCACAAAAGGACTCTAAAAGATTAACACCACAAGTGTCAATTATTTTCTGAAACAAAACATCTACTTAGGTGGTCAAAGCATTGATAACCAATTCTTAATCACTAGCAACCTTCTTAGGCTCAAATTGTTCAGATGGCCATTGATAGTTATAATAATTCATCACTTCAACCAATAGTACCTGAAATAAAAAAAAAAGAAAAACTCAAATTAAAATTAATCTGTTGAATATTAATATTAGCAAAATAATTAGGAAACACAAATCCCCGACAACAGCACCAAAAACTTGTTGAATTTTCACACAAGTGTACATTATCGCAAACAAGTAATATAGTAGAAGTAAAGTATCATTCCTACAAGGATTTGTTTCTAAATTTTTACTAAGTACTAAAATATTATAACAAATCCATCTTATTTAAGTAATCAAAATTTGTAGAAATTTAATTAAAATAAAATTAAAATAAACACTAAATTAACCAACAAAAATTAAATACACTTGAGAAAGATAGTAGACTAAAAACATAAGATTATGGGTTCATTCAACACTTTATCGGATACTAGCTTCTCTTATTACTTATCTTCCCGGGTGGTTTTACTAACCTAGGATCCAAGACTATGTACAAGTCTCCATAGACATGCTTGCACAAATACCTAACTTAATTAGTTCACTATATGTCTATCGGAATCAATTAAATTAAGTTCATTCAACTAGTGTCCTAATTTGGCTATGTATGGTAATTCATGTATGTCTACCCAAATCGCAAATCAAATCACCTAAGTAACGTGAACACACACTACTCAAATCTTAGTCCAATCTAAAATCTCTTTGTCAAGTCTCAATTAAATTCACAAATCAATTAATTGTTAATTAGGCAATTAAAGGCATTAAGAACATATTTGAATAAGCAAAACTATACCCATTGATGATAAATAAAAGAGAAACTAATATTTAAACTACATATTGAAATCCACCATAATTTTAGAAAAACAAATTAGTTCATGATATCCAATAAAAATATTATCTAAAGAAATTTAGCCATGAATTCAAGTCAAAGAAAATAAGAATAACACAAAATAGAGAAAGAAACTAATATTGAAGCTTTATGGTCTCGAATCTTTCCTAATTGCTCTTATTCTTTTGCTTAATTCTTAGCTCAAATCTCCTGAAAAGCTAGTACTATTTTATCCCCGAATGCTTTGAAAAAGATCCTTTCATAGGTTTAAAATAACCTAATTTCCAAATTCCCTCATGGTAATTTATTTTTGGAAAGCAGTGTGGCACGGTGCAACACTATGGCCTCAAAGGTATGCATGGTGCACTCCATTCATCTAGCACTATGGCCATGCTCTTTCGAGTGCTATATCCCTAACTTCCTCAGCGTTGTAACCTTGAGTGAGTCAAGGCCATGGCCTCTAGTCAACATGCTCTTTTGTGCAAAACTACATCAGTCCATCATATTCCAACATGATTTTCACCTCAATTGGATATGAACTAGGAGAAGTGGTAAATATAAAAGTTGTAGATCATTTTCTTATCTTTCTAATGGATTAAGAATTGCATCAATTGGACTTTTGTATCTCAAGTTATCTTCAAAATACTACAGCATGTATGATTAAAGCCATAACCATACTTGTGAAGTTTTTCATCAAATGAACCATTTTCATCAAATATCTTACAAAAGCAATGGGAGAAATCAACAACAACTATGCTTAAAATAAATTAGAGCATAAATAAAGTAAAATTAAACTAAAATAATTTAAATTAACTACTCAACATATAGTCCAACTTAAACTTCAAAAACATCTAAAATGCTAAAATCTGAACCTAAAACCAGATCTAGCTACTTAAGCACCCAAAATGTGTCAAAATAACTTTGTATAATAGAGTTATCAATGGTTTATTTCAATATGTAGTTTGAAAATATGGTTTTTCTTTGCTTAGTATTAATGGGTATTGTATGGTTTACTCAAATCCATGTTCAATGCTTTTCACTCCTTAACTACCAACTAATATGATTAGAGTCTCTAAATGCAACTTGAGAAAGGGAGTTTAGAATATACCATTGATTTGAATAGCTTATGTTTGATTCACTTACAAGTTAGGTCATAGATTCGTATTTAGGATAGACATATACCTAAATACCATAGACAACCATACTAGAACATAAACTTAATGAGCTTTTCGTAACTAATTTCCATGGACACATGGAATTAATTTTGAAAAGAATGTGTGCAAGAATCTTGACAGAAACATGTACATAAAAATAGATTCTAGGTTAACCATTCACCCCATTAATCTAAGTTTAAAGGAAAAGATTAAATTTAAATGAAATATTGAGAGACACCATGATCATAGGTTTTTAAAGTAATAGTTTCTTTAGTAAAATCAAATTCATATCCTTAGTTTAGTTTCGGTAGTCAATTTTACGTTAATTAAGAATTAAAAATCAAGTGTTTGGATAGGACAAATTTTGTTAAAAATTTAGTACTTAGTAAATGTAAAACCCGACCCTATAAATACATGTCATGACATACATGCACTGAGTAGCATGTTATTATGCTAGGAAAGCTCCGAAGAATAGACAAAACCCGATATTGTACCTAACGGTACACTTGAGTTGATTTAACCTCAAACTAGTTCAACTAGGAATCGTAGGATGAAATTTAATATTTTACAGCCCAGGAATGACTAAAAATGATTGTTCAGAGTTCGAGGGTTCAATTGGAGAAAAATTGAAAATTTTGATGTTCAAGGGTAAAATCGTCATTTTGCCACTTAAGACAATAATTTGATCATGGAGTGAAATTTTTGACCAAGATTAACTATTTGGAGCATAATTTAATGATAGGAAGTGAAAAATTTCAATTCTGATATTTTTCAGAACATAGGGGCAAAATGGTAATTTTGTCACCCCAGGGTAAAATCGTAATTTTTACCACCCAAAATTTGTCAAAATCATAGGATTTATTTATTTTTGGTATGAATAACTATGGTATTTTAAATGGTGAAAAAATTAAAGTTTAAAGGATGAAATTTTAAAAACGGGCCAATGGAAAAGTGACACATGGCACTTTTTAATGATTTAATATTATTTAAAGGAAAATCAGCCCATTTAAACCCCACATCAGGTGAGGGTCGGCCATAAGGAGAAAATAAGAGAGGAAATAGAGAGGAAAGGAAGAAAAGAGAAAAACCAAAGGAAAACTAGAAAATTCAAAGGGGAATTCGCGTTTTTCGTCCGTTTACGCGTCTAACGGTAAGATTTTTTGACTTTAGCTTGATTTCTACCTTTCCTATGCCTTTGTTTTCATTTAGCATGCTTGAGGAGAGAGATCAAAAAGTGATACCTAGGGCTGGTCGAATTTCAAGGGGAAGGATTTTGAAATTTTTATGTTTTGATTCTTAGTTAAATTGGTAGTTTTAGTTAGTTAAATGTGTATAGATATCAAATAGCGCAAGAAAGCATGAAATTCTCACAATACCCACCCTTGGCTGAATATTCAGTGATGTACAATGATGATGAACTGATTTTTATTCTAAGAGAAATGAAGAGAAAATGATGAAAAATGGTTAAATGTGATAGAAAAATAAAGTGAAAAATTAACCGAGTTAATTCCCATTTTTGACCGAATTTTCCAAGGAGGAAAGTGAGATGATTTTGGTGATTTTAGAGGGTTATTGGCCGATATTTAATGGTTAGAAATGTTGGAGAGAAAATGGGACAATTTAGAGCTAAAATGGAGCGCGTTAGCAATTTATCGGGTAAAGTGCCAAAAATAGGTTAATACTGCGTTTAAGCCGTTTTAGGCTATTGCATTTCATACCATGCATTAGTATAGGATTTAAGTCAATTATATAGTGATTTAGCATCAATGTGGTCAATTGTGTAATTTTTGCAATGTGTCTAGGAAGAGAGCCTTTCGGTAAAGGCAAGGAAGTCGTACCCGACGAACAGTGATCGGGGCACCTAGAAAGCATTTAATTTGTACAAACTGTGAGTAAACCTATTATTATTGTAAATTATCTAGAGTTTGTTTTTAAATACTCTTTATGTATTTTATGAAATGAAAATGAGATTAAAATGGGATTTTTGATGTTTTAGAAATAAATGTGATAAATAAATATATTGTATTGATTATCTGAAAAAAGAAACTTTTGATTATGAAATTGAGTAATTGGAGGCCGCCAATTGTCTTGAAAAATATATTTTTCAATGAATGGCTTATCATATATGAGTATATGTGGCTATATTTTATAATTACATTGGGAGTTTATGTAAGTTATCTTTTACTATGCAGGCTGGATAAATAAATAAAAGCCACGTTATATTGTTGAAATTTTATTAAAATTGGTGGGTTTAGTCACTGCAGTGACGGGTTTTCGTGGACTGCCTATTAGAGGGGTACGGTAAACCCGGTTGCATAGTTACTCCGGTTGTAGAGGCGAGGAGGGTAACTCCCGGGGTAGTGTTACAACTCACTTCACGTCGAACCCCCACGTGAATGTGTAACTCGGCCAACAACCAAGGAACGACTTGTTTTCAAAACTAACATGTGTTTAACATGTAAATATCTTAACAACCTTAGCGGACTCGATTAAATGCCTCGGCCACAGTATCCCCGAGGACTAGTTTTTGGCTTGAGCCCTGTTTCTAATAAAAGTCATAAGGCTTAACAACTATTTTGGTAAATTACAAATATTTTATGGTTTAAGAAATAAATTGAAAACCTTAGGAAATGGTTTGTGATTTGTTGTTTAAACTTGCCTCCATTTTACTCGCCTTTAGATGTTTATAATAATGTCTGTTTACTCATTGGGATTGGAAAATCTCACCCACATCTTTTCTAAATATTTCAGGCCTGTGGTAGTTTGCAGATACTCGATTTTGTAGAGGATTCCGGTTGACCCCTCTATCTCACAGATAGTAGGTTACTATCACCAACACTTGGTGTATTTATGGGGCACTTGTCATTGTAATTATTATTGTACATTATAACTTTGTAAATTATTGTATGTATGAATTTATTTTACTTCCACGTTACAAAAGATTACTTACACGTGTTTCTATAAATATTATTTTATATAAAAATGATATATTTTAATCAATATTTTGAATAGTAATTGTTTAAAACGGAATGTTTAACAACGATTGCTCACAAGAAATGCAAGAAACTGATATGTAAGCCTTACGGGGTTTCGATTGGCATTCTGCGTAATGAGTGTCAATCGGGATGTCGCGACGGTTGTCACGGGTCCGATGGAGGTTCCGGGTCGTGACAATTCGGTTGGTATCAGAGCTTTCGGTTTAAAAGCTTATGGTTTTGAAAGAAGTTTTTGATTTTTTAAAGTTATTGGATTTAAAGTTATTTTAAAATAATTTACAATGTTAGTGTGGCCCAGTTAAGATTAGTTAGTTACATATACTTGTATATAGAGTCTTAAGTCGTTTAAACCAATTTTGTTCTTTTTGTAGATCATTATGCTCCTCGACGTGAGCTACCACTTATCACTAGATCTACCGATAAGGGAAGAGGTCGCCCCAGACAAAGTCGATCGGATTCCATAAAAGAGGAGTCGGTTGCGTCTTCTTTTAGAGCAACTTCTATTGCTGAGTCTATTGACATTCCTGTACCTCTTTCACCACCTATTGCTGCTCCTGGCGTACCTGCCATGTCACCCGAGGCAACTTAGGCATTAGCGACTTTTCTCGCTGCTCTTACGGGCCAGGCTCAGGCTGGTCCAGTTTCACTCGCTGTTTCCCCTGTAACAACCCCAGTACCACCACCTCCTATTCCACCCTAGACACCAAACGTCTCCATTTCTAAGAAATTGAAGGAAGCTAGACACTTAGGTTGCGTCACGTTTACTGGTGAGTTAGATGCGACCGCAGCTAGGGATTGGGTTATTCAGGTATCGGAGACACTGGTAGATATGAGATTAGATGATGAGATGAAATTGAAGGTGGCTACAGTTATTTGAGAAGAGAGCCCGTACCTGGTGGAGTTTAGTAAAGTCTCGCTTTCCTATACCGCTGACTTGGACAGATTTCCTCCGAGAGTTCGATGGTCAGCACTACACCTATTTCCATCAGAAAGAGAAAAAGAGAGAATTTCTGAGCTTGAAACAAGGGAACATCACCATTGAGGAGTACATCAACTCGTTTTAATGAGTTGATGTCTTATGTACCTAAGTTGGTGAGATTGGAGCAAGACTAGATAAACTATTTTGAGGAAGAACTTCGTAATGAGATACGGGAGCGTATGATAGTGATTGGCAAAGAGTCATATAAGGAAGTTGTGCAGATGGCCTTAAGGGTTGAGAAGCTCACCACTGAGAATAGACGGATCCGAGCTGAGTTTGCAAAGAGAAGGAATCCGCCTACGTTCGTCGATCAGTCTTCAAAGAGAGGCAGAGATTCTACATCTACTGCAGGAAGTACTACCTCAGCGTCTGTGGCATCCACTAGACCTCCATCTTAGCAGTCACGGTCGAGATTCTCTAGATTTGATCGGCTAGTGATGAGTAGTCAGGGGGGGACTTCAGGAGGATTGGACAAATGCCGTAATTGCGGAGGATTTCATGTTGGGTCATGTAGAAAGCTTGTAAAGTGTTTTCAATGTGACCAACAGGGGCATATCAAGAGTGATTGTCCTCAGTTGAGACGGGATACAATAGCTACTTCTACTCCTCCGACTCATCCTAATATATCACAGAGAGACACTTCGAGATCACAGTCTAGACAGGGCCTAGTGATACAATCAGGCATGGGGAGTAATACCCCAGAGCAGCCATCTTCCAGACCGCAGCCCCAGATTTTGACTAAGGTTTTTGCAGTGACTGAGGATGAAGCCTAGGTTCGACCTAGCATAGTGACAGGTACTATGATTGTGTTTGATAGAGATGCACATGTTTTGATAGATTCGGGCTCCGATAGATCATACGTGAGCATATCATTTGCATCATTCTCAGATAGGAACTTGTCACCATTAAAGGAAGAGATTGTAGTGCATACTCCTCTAGGCGAGCAGTTAGTAACAAATACGTATTATAGAGACTATGGTATTAAAGTTATGGAAGAAGAATTTATGGGTGATTTAATCCCTTTGGAGATTCGGGACTTTGATTTGATCTTGGGTATGGATTGGTTGTCCACTCATCGAGCAAAGGTGGATTGTTTTTAGAAAGAAGTGATTCTCTAGAGTTTAGAAGGAGCAGAAGTTGTATTTATGGGGGAGCGTCGAGTATTACCGTTTTGTGTAATCTCAACCCTCAAAGCTTTGAAATTGGTGTGAAAGGGATATCCAGCATACTTGGCTCACGTGATTGATATATCGAGGGAGGAACCTAAGTTAAAAAATGTCCCTATAGTAAGTGAGTTTCCTGATGTATTTCCTGATGAATTACCAGGACTTCCGCCCGATCGTGAGTTCGAATTCACCATTGACTTACTTCCGGGTACTGTCCCTATCTCTATTCATCCATATAGAATGGCTCCGGTAGAGTTGAAAGAGTTGAAAGTACAATTGAAAGAGTTAGTGGACAAGGGTTTTATACGCCCTAGTACATCTACGTGGGGAGCACCGGTTTTATTTGTGAAAAAGAAAGGCGATACACTTCGGTTATGTATAGATTACCGACAGCTTAACAAAATGACCATTAAGAACAAGTATCCGTTGCCAAGGATTGATGATCTTTTCGATCAATTATAGGGAGCTATAGTGTTTTTTAAGGTTGATATGAGGTTTGGGTATCATCAGTTGAGGATTAAAGAATAGGATGTACCCAAGACAGTGTTTAGGACTCGGTACGGTCATTATGAGTTCTTGGTCATGCCTTTCAGGTTAACTAACGCACCGGCAGTTTTTATAGATCTCATGAACAGGGTGGTCCACCCTTACTTGGACAAGTTTGTTATTGTATTCATTGATGACATCCTGGTTTACTCGAGAGATAATGATGAGCATGCTACCCACTTGCATATAGTATTACAGACTTTGCCGAAAAGATAGTTATATGCAAAGTTTTCGAAGTGTGAGTTTTGGTTACAGGAAGTGGTATTCTTGGGACACGTAGTATCGAGAGCTGGAATATATGTTGATCCCAAGAAGATAGAGGCAATTTTACAATGGGAGCAACCTAAGACAGTGATGGAGATTCGTAGTTTCCTCGGATTAGCCGGTTATTATTGGAGGTTTGTTCAGGGGTTTTCGTTAATAGCAGCTCCTTTGACTCGTCTAACTCGTAAGGAAGTTAAGTTTAAGTGGGACGATGTGTGTGAAAGTCGATTTCAGGAGCTGAAGAATCGGTTAACATCTACTCCAATATTGACACTTCCTATGAGTGGCAAGGGATTTGTAGTATATAGTGATGCCTCAAAGTTAGGGTTGGGGTATGTACTGTTGCAGGATGAAAAAGTTATGGCTTATGCTTCTAGACAGCTAAAGAGGCATGAAGCAAATTACCTTACCCATGATTTAGAGTTAGTAGTAGTGGTGTTTGCTTTAAAAATCTGAAGGCATTACTTATATGGTGAGCATTGTCGGATATTTACAAATCACAAGAGTTTAAAATATTTGCTCACTCAGAAGGAGCTTAATTTGAGGCAAAGGCGATGGGTGGAGTTGATAAAAGATTATGACTTGGTGATAGACTATCATCCGAGAAAGGCGAACGTTGTAGCTGATGCCTTAAGTCGTAAGTCTTCATCGTCTTTAGCCGCACTTCAGAGTTGTTATTTTCCAGCATTATTAGAGATGAAATCTCTTGGGGTCCAGTTGAGAAATGGTGAGGATGGATCCTTATTGGCAAGCTTCATTGTGCGACCTTCGTTACTTAATCAGATTAAGGACATTCAAAGGTCTGATGATGAGTTAAGAAAACAAATTCGAAAATTGACCGATGAGGGAGTCAGTGAGTTCAGATTCAAAAAGGATAACGTCTTGATGTTTAGAGACCGAGTTTGTGTTCTTGAGGGAAACCAGTTGAGACAGGCGATCATGGAAGAAGCCCATTCATCTGCCTATGCATTACATCCCGAAAGCACCAAGATGTATAGGACTATCAAGGAGAATTATTGGTGGCCAGGTATGAAGAGAGACATAGCAGAATTTGTAGCAAAGTGTCTCGTATGTCAGCAAGTTAAGGCGGAGCATCAGAGGCCAACAGGTACACTTTAGTCTTTACCTATTCCCGAGTGGAAATGGGAGCATGTAACTATGGATTTTGTTTTGGGACTGCCGCGGACACAGAGGGGAAAGGATGCGATCTGGGTGATTGTAGATCGGTTGACTAAGTCCACTCACTTTTTGGCTGTCCATAGTACATACTCTATTGAGAAGCTGGCTCAGCTCTATATAGATGAGATTGTGAGGCTACATGGAGTTCCCGTTTCTATAGTGTCAGACCAAGATCCTCAATTCACTTCTCGACTCTGGTCGAAATTTCAAGAAGCTCTCGAAACCAAATTGAAATTTAGCACTGCTTTTCACCCTCAGACGGATGGTCAGTCAGAGAGGACTATCAAGACTATGGAGGATATGTTGAGGGCTTGTGTCATGGATTTTCTTGGGAGTTGGGATAGACACTTGCCGTTAGTGAAATTTGCTTACAACAACAGCTTCAAGTCTAGCATTGGTATCGCACCGTACGAAGCTTTATATGGAAGAAAATGTCGTACTCCACTTTGTTGGGATGAAGTGGGTGAAAGAAGGTTAGTTAGTGTGGAATTGATTGATCTAACTAATGATAAGATCAAGGTTATACGAGAGAGGTTAAAGGTAGCCCAGGATAGGAAGAAGAGCTATGCAAATAAATGGAGAAAAGACTTGGAGTTTAAGATCGATGATAGAGTTTTTCTTAAGGTTTCTCCGTGGAAAGGTGTGATTCGATTTGCGAAGCGGGAAAAGCTTAACCCGAGGTATATTGGACCATTTCGAATCATTGAGATAATTGGACCAGTGGCTTATCGGTTAGAACTACCTCCAGAGTTAGATCGGATCCACAACGTTTTCCATGTCTCCATAAATATGTACCAGATCCCTCTCACATCCTCCAAGCACCTCCGATCGAGTTGCATGACGATTTGAAGTTCGAGGTGCAACCTGTGAGTATCTTGGATCGAAAGGATCGAGTATTGAGGACCAAGAGTATTTCAATGGTCAAAGTGTTGTGGAAAAGTGCTCGAATGGAGGAAATGACATGGGAAGTAGAGCATCAGATGAGGAACCAATACCCGCATCTATTTGTCGAATCTGGTAAGTGAAATTTTGAGGTCAAAATTTTATTTTAAGGGAGGTAGAATTGTAAAACCCAACCCTATAAACACATGTCATAACATACATGAACTGAGTAACATGTTATTCGCTAGGAAAGCTCCTAAGAATAGACAAACCCCGGTATTATACCTAACGGTACACTTGAGTTGATTTAAGCTCGAACTAGTTCAAATAGGAATCGTAGGATGAAATTTAATATTTTACAGTCCAGGAATGACTAAAAATGATTGTTCGGAGTTTGAGGGTTCAATTGGGGAAAAATTGAAAATTTTGATGTTTAGGGGTAAAATCGTCATTTTGCCACCTAAGATAATAATTTGATCATGGAGTGAAATTTTTGACCAAGGTTAACTATTTGGAGTATAATATAATGATAGAAAGTGAAAATTTTCAATTTCGGCAATTTTTCAAACATAGGGGCAAAACGGTAATTTTGTCGCCCTAGGGTAAAACCGTAATTTTTACCACCCAAAACTTGTTAAAATCATAGGATTTATTTATTTTTGGTATGAATAACTATGATATTTTAAGTGGTGAAAAAATTGAAGTTTAAAGGATGAAATTTTAAAAACGGGCCAATGAAAAAGTGACACATGGCATTTTTTTTAATGATTTAATATTATTTAAAGGAAAATCAGCCCATTTAAACCCCACATCAGGTGATGGTCGGCCATAAGGAGAAAATAAGAGAGAAAATAGAGAGGAAAGGAAGAAAAGAGAAAAACAAAAGGAAAACTAGAAAATTCAAAGGGGAATTTATGTTTTTCGTCCGTTTACGCGTTTAACGGTAAGATTTTTCGACTTTAGCTTGATTTCTACCTTTCCTATGCCTTTGTTTTCATTTTGCATACTTGAGGAGAGAGATCAAAAAGTGATACCAAGGGCTGGCCGAATTTCAAGGGGAAGGATTTTGAAATTTTTATGTTTTGATTCTTAGTTAAATTGGTAGTTTTAGTTAGTTAAATGTGTATAGAAATCAAATAGGGCAAGAAAGCATGAAATTCTCACAATACCCACCCTTGGCCGAATATTCAGTGATGTACAATGATGATGAACTGATTTTTATTCTAAGAGAAATGAAGAGAAAACGATGAAAAATGGTTAAATGTGATAGAAAAACAAAGTGGAAAATTAACCGAGTTAATGTCCCATTTTTGACCGAATTTTCCAAGAAGGAAAGTGAGCTGATTTTGGTGATTTTAGAGGGTTATTGGCTGATATTTAATGGTTAGAAATGTTGGAGAGAAAATGGACAATTTAGAGCTAAAACGGAGCGCATTAGCAATTTATCGGGTGAAGTGTCAAAAATAGGCTAATACCGCGTTTAAGTTGTTTTAGGCTATTGCATTTCATACCATGCATTAGTATAGGATCTAAGTCAATTATATAGTGATTTAGCATCAATGTGGTGAATTGTGTAGTTTTTGCAATGTGTCTAGGAGGAGAGCCTTCCAGTAAAGGCAAGGAAGTCATACCCGACGAACAGTGATCGGGGCACCTAGAAAGCATTTAATTTGTACAAACTGTGAGTAAACCTATTATTATTGTAAATTATCTAGAGTTTATTTTTAAATGCTCTTTATGTATTTTATGAAATGAAAATGAGATTAAAATGGGACTTTTGATGTTTTAGAAATAAATGTGACAAATAAATATATTGTGTTGATTATCTGAAATAAGAAACTTTTGATCATTAAATTGAGTAATTGGAGGCTGCCAATTGTCTTGAAAAATATATTTTTCTATGAATGGCTTATCATATATGAGCATATGTGGCTATATTTTATAATTCCATTGAGAATTTATGTAAGCTGTCTTTTACTATGCAGGCTAGATAAATAAATAAAAGCCACGTTATACTATCGAAATTTTATTAAAATTGGTGGGTTTAGTCACTGCAGTGACGGGTTTCCGTGGACTGCCTATTAGAGGGGTACGGTAAACCCTGTTGCATTGTTACTCCGGTTGTAGAGGCGAGGAGGGTAACTCCCGGGGTAGTATTAGAGCTCACTTCACGTTGAACCCCCATGTGAATGTGTAACTCGATCAACGCCAAGGAACAGCTTGTTTTCAAAACTAACATGTGTTTAACATGTAAATATCTTAACAACCTTGGCAGACTCGGTTAGATGCCTCGGCCAAGGTATCCCAGAGGACTAGTTTTTGGCTTGAGCCCTGTTTCTAATAAAAGTCATAAGCCTTAATAACTGTTTTGGTAAATTACAAATATTTTATGGTTTAAGAAATAAATTGAAAACCTTATGAAAATGGTTTTTGATTTGTTGTTTAAACTTGCCTCCATTTTACTCGCCTTTAGATATTTATAATAATGTCTGTTTACTCATTGAGATTGCAAAATCTCACCCACGTCCTTTCCAAATATTTCAAGCCTGTGGTAGTTTGTAGATACCCGATTTTGTCGAGGATTCTAGTTGACCCCTCTATCTCACAGACAGTAAGTTACTATCACCAACACTTGGTGTATTTATGGGCCACTTGTCATTGTAATTATTATTGTACATTATAACTTTGTAAATTATTATATGTATGAATTTATTTTACTTCCACGTTACAAAAAATTACTTACACGTGTTTCTATAAATATTGTTTTATATAAAAATACTATATTTTAATCAATATTTTGAATAGTAATTGTTTAAAACGGGATGTTTAACAACGATTGCTCACAGGAAAGGCAAGAAATTGATACGTAAGCCTTGCGGGGTGCCGATTAGCATTTCGGGTAATGAGTGTCAATCGGGACGTCTCGGCGGTTGTCATGGGCCCGAGGGAGGTTCCGGGTCATGACAGTAAAAGTTTAGGAGCAAATCTCTTTAGGAAACAATACTTGACCTACCTCTATATTACTCGAGCGATACGTATAATTGGATGTACAAAATTGGCAACCCATGTAGTCCATGGAGAGTCCGCTGATGGCCTACAACAACTTAGCATTGCATGAGATCAATAACCTCAAGGGGCGAGTCATGGATGTTGAGATGCAAGTTACTACTTTGTGGCAACAACTTGGTTTTATTATATCTTCTTCACCAACTAAAGCATCCAATTCATCACCAACTCCACTATCTTGAGCTCATGAGAGACATTTCAATCAACATCTTCCATCTTATGTAGCTTCTTGGATTGGATGCTCTTTCACGAATCATTTGGATTACATTTCATCCTATGTCTAATTAATTATGGATACTTTTATTCATAGATTTTGTGTTTATGTTTAAGACTAATGGATATTTTCATGGATCTTTTATGTTGGTTATTTGTTGGATGATTATACATTTTGGGTGGTTGATGTTTGATTAAGTGCTTATGAGTTAATTTTTGGTTAAGTGCTTTAGAGATTAAAGTGTTATTTGCTTCCGCCTAACATTTTTTTTACACTTTACAATTGAACCTTAACTTCCACATTTTTCAACTTAAATCTTTTCTATATAACAAAAAAGAGGAGAAGTAAGAATTGAGCAAACTTTTGAATTATTAACTTTTGAAAACTTGTGAGCTAACCTTAAAATTCTAAATTTTTCTATAAATTCTCAAACCCTAAGTGAGGGGGAGTGTTTCCAAACTTCAAATTTCTTTAAAACCTTTTTCAAATGAGTGCTTAAAATAAAAAATTCAGAGGGAGTTCCTTTTAAATTGCAAATTTGCTCATTATTTTTGTCAAATAAAAAAGAAAAGGAGATTGTTAGCTTTACAATTGATCCTATTTTGAAATGACAAAATCAAATGATCAAAAATGCAAATTGAAATTGATTAAAAACACTTCAAAACCTTTTAAGTATCCATAAAAATTTTGGCTATGTGTTTTATAGTTTGAAAAGCTCAAAAGGACTTTAAAATAGCCTTTCAAGGCATAGGTATTGAGACCTCATACTAAGGTATGAGACTTGGCCAACCCAAGAGAAAATTAAGTAAGGCTCAAAGCATAGGTATCTAGACATCACAATGATGTATCAAGACTTGAGTAACCCGAGAGCAAAATTGAAGAAATAAAAGATCAAAGTATTGAGACATGCTGAAGAAGTATACAGGACTTTAGAAGATAAAAGCATTCTGAGTCAAGAGCTATCAAGACATGAGCGAATAGAAGCATTCTATTTGACAAGGTATTTGTTAGTGTAGAAGTCTCAAAGGGCAATATACCAAAAGGGGGGTGAATTGGCATTTATAAATTCTTTTTAAAAACTAAGTAT
This sequence comes from Theobroma cacao, assembly GCF_053813885.1. NCBI lineage: Eukaryota > Viridiplantae > Streptophyta > Magnoliopsida > Malvales > Malvaceae > Theobroma > Theobroma cacao. Next base: position 14,458,338 of record NC_142645.1, read on the forward strand.
AAAAGTCAAAACTTTTTCACCCAAAAATATTTTCTAGTATCACAAGCAAGTTTTCAAGAATAAATCACTAAGCATAAAAATAATATAGCAAAGTAAAATATTTTCCTAAGTTAAATGCTAGCTATAAAAATAAAGTAAAAATATTTTCCTAAATCTAAAACAATAAGTCAATGTAAAAATATTTTCCTATAGCAAATATAAGTAATGAATAATAATGCAAAAAATTAAAAAAAGACATAAAGATTTTATAGTAGTTCAGCTTCTTTTATGCCTACATCCACTCCCTTGGCAACCAAGGAATTTTCAATCCACTAAAAGGATTCTTGCTTTTTAACGGGATCAAGAGACAACCCTTATGCCAGCTTTTTCATGAGATCAAGCGATAACCTTTACACAATCCACAAAGGGATTCTTACTTTTTAACAGGATCAAGCAATAACCCACCAGTAATGGTTTTTACAGGCTCAACCACAAAAGGTTAAGCTATAACTTTTACAATAAGGTGCAAATTTTAGCAAGAAAATGCCTCTACAAAGATTGAATGCTAAGACTTTAAGCTTGAGTGTTGTGAAAGAAGAAATATCAACTCAAACGAAACAAGTATTCAACTTTTGTCAGCTTGATGGAAAACAAAAATGAAGCTAAAGAGTGAGGATAAGTTTTTGGAGGTCTCTTTAGGATTTGAAGCTTTGTTCAAGTCTTCTCTTGCTTCTAAATGGCGCAAATGCAACTATTTATAGCTGGTGTGATATTTAGAGCCATTAGACACAAGTTTGAACAAAATCTAATCATTGCTAAAGTTTGAAGGTCGACTATCACACTCCTAAGATCGACTATGTTTTTCTAATTTCTCAAATTAGGGCTCCATAGTCGAGTATAACCTTCCTCTATTTGATCCAACTCTTGGAAACATGTTTTTTGCAAGTCTAAGATGCTATAGTTAACTATGCCTTCTCTGTAGTTGACTATGTCTATATAAAGTTTCATGCTTTTGACTTGTTAGGGTCGACTATATTCGAGCTAGGGTCAACTATGTTTGTTCAAATCCTCATTTTCTTAATCTTTCTAGAACAGTGTTGACTACAGACACTCCAAGGTCGCCATGGCTTTATAGTTTTCAAGTTTTGCACTCTTTCTGCATTTAGATCGACTTAAGCTTCTCTAAGAACAACACTTGACTTGTATCTTGAGGTTTCCTTGGCTTTTTTGCTTTTCTCTTTAACTATTTCTTTCTTTCCTTGTTCCTACATTAAAATGACATTTCAAGGCATGTTGTTCTCACTTCCTTTGCTAAATATGCATTGTTTAAAAGCTTTTATGATGTTTTCTAATGATGCATGGCTTTTCTAACAATTATGTAACCTTAGGGAATTAAAAACATATTTGAGACAATTTTAAATGCTTGACATTAAGTTCAAGATAACATGTGATTTTTGTCAAATCAAAACTTGATGTAACTTAAAGCTAACAATCTCCCCTTTTTGATAGAACAAAAACATGAGCATATTGCATTTGAAATTTCTTAAAACCTCCCCCAAACTTAATTAGTCTCTATGCCCTTATTGAAATCATTTAAGTGTAAGTGAGAAAGGTATAAGAAATGAATATGAACTTTGAAAATTCTCACCCTCAATTTATACATGAAGTTCAAAAATGTTTTCTAAGACAAATTAAGCAAATTTGAGAGCATTTCAATTAGCTCATAAACCTTCTCCCTCTTTTTGTTACATCAAAAAGGTTAAGAAGTGTGAGATTTAAACACTTAAACTCTAGAAACAATGGTTAGTGATAATCATCAAATACAAATAAGTGTTAAATTTATAAATGATCTCTAACCATCAAATCAAAACAATGAGATATATTTCAATGCAGAGATATTCAATTAAGAGTTTAAGAAATATATCCATTTATCATAGTATAAAAGCAATAGATCAAGATATATTCCCAATCAATATGTAATCAAGCAAAGCGTAGGGAAACATAATCATTTAGCACATCCAAGAAGTAATATGTATAAGTAAGTCATAATATATTTCTACTCAAAATATTAATTAAAGCATGAAGAAATATATTCAACCAATGCAATCAAAGCACAATATAAGTCATCATCAAGAGTGCCACATATAGTTATGCTTTTATAAGCAAAGTGTGGACATTTTATCTTTTAAGTTCAAGTTGGATATGCATAGTCAAATATAAAGCATTTATAAGTCTAAATATAATGTGAACATGATTTAGTGATATGTGTGCAACTTTATATGCTAGTATGTTCACATATTCTTTCAACCAAATAATCAAGTAATCATACAATTAGCTAAAAACAAACATAATGAATACACAACTAATCATGTAAATATATTCACAAATTTATATGCAATCTAGTATAGTAAGAAATATAGCAATCATCATTCAAGCACAAATGTGAGGCATTATTAATCATAAATTTAATATGGTGTTTAAGAGATATTACCAATAAAGATGAACACCACTTGTTGAGGTTGTACCAAGCTTATTGTGGAAGATTTCTAGTGCTCCATAATCATAGAACAATGTCAATGATCAACTCCCTCCTTAAACATTCATTAAATTGCTTCCAAAAAGAAGAAGGGATTGAATGGTCAATCAAATTAAAACATAAACTTACCTTTCCTTAGATGGATCATGTGACAAATATGGGAGTAAATCAAGAGCATATGATAAATAAGTATTGCAATGGAAATTCAATATATTAATCAAATGCTCAAACACTCATGAAACTAGAAAAATATGAGCATTTGGATAAATATTCAATATATACTTCAAACACTCATAATTTCAATAAGTATATGCACATTAGCTTAAATGCATGTCTAAGATATCATTTTTCATTAAGCATCTTTTTCAATTTTCATCATGCATTGTCCAAGCACTATTAATCAAACATTTTAAAGAAATTCTCTAAATTATATAAGAATAACAATTTAAGAGAGAATTTTCTCACCAATATTAAGTCATTATGAGTGCCACGACCCAAATTTCTGGCCGTGACTGGTGCATGGACCCAATGAACATAGCCACTAAGTCCAAGCAAGCCTATTTATATAACCCGTTCATCAATCTATTAAGTATTCCTAAAGTCACATTTCATGATATTAACTGTAAGTACTTGAATGATATTCTACCATGATCAAATATTCGCATGTATATATATATATATATTACCCCAAAATGGTGTTATTTGGTGAATTGAGTGTTCAAGCCCTATTTGGACAAGTTCTTGGTGGTATTTATTGATGACATCTTGATCTACTCGAAGAGCCGAGAGGAACACGAGCAGCATCTTAGGATAGTGCTCCAAACTTTGAGAGAACATCGATTGTATGCCAAGTTCTCCAAGTGTGAGTTCTGGCTTGAAAGCGTTACATTCTTGGGACATGTGGTATCTTTGTCATGTCCCAAATTTTGGGCCGTGAATGGCGCATGGACCCAATGAGCATAGCCACTAAGTCCAAGCAAGCCTATTTATATAACCTGTTCATCAATCTATTGAGTATTCCTAAAGTCACATTTCATGATCTCAACTGTAAGTACTTGAATGATATTCTACCATGATCAAATATTCGCATATATATATATATATATATATTACCCTAAAATGGTGCTAACCATCGCCAACTCATAATGGTGTTACCATTCAAAGTATATATATACATTTATATTGTCGAAGACAAGTATCTTAAAATTTTACATTTCGTTTATCTATATATATATATATATAGCATAAAGACACTCGACTTCCAGTGGAGCGACCTTAGCGAAGGTACAACTATTGAATGCTGAGATAACTACCAAAGAGACAAGTCCACGTGGACACCTTGAACTAGGTTTCAACTGCCTCTTGATCTGAAAACATGAAGTTGAAAACTGTGAGTATCAACTCAGTGAGTGAACATAGGAAGGGAACAAGCAATTGATAAGGAAAATTTAAAAATCATGATGCACTTGTTTTGAAAACAATGCAGTTTAGTTTAATTTCTTCCCTAAACCCCATGTTTCGAGCATTGGTAAATAAACTCTCTTTGTGTTGGAAAAACCCATGCTCAATCATGAAGATAAAAGAGTGAAGAAAAATTACATCAAAAACCAAGCAAGGTAGCAGCGTGACAACAAGTTTCTCACTGCAGTAAAAGGCATTCTTGGTTTGCATATGTTTCAGTTTGTCAAGTATATCTCCCACTACAGAAGTCTGATTGACATGCTTGTTAGGTCATTAGAAAGCTAAGAAGCAAGGCAACGACTTCAATGTTTAACACTTTGCCTAGTTCTGACTGAAAGGTGGTCAAAATTGCTATCAAATTGACAGCACTACACCACCACCTGAGAGTTTCTAGCTACAGCGAGAATCCATTTTCACTATAGCCAAATTCCTTGCTGTAATAAACATCAATTTGAAAATACTTAACAACTTTCCCTGTTCAGCATGCAAAGACTCCACATACATTACAATCACGTACTATATTCATAAACTTTCTGCTACACATGTATATATATATATATATATAAACACGAATACCACCACCTCCCTTAGCCAACATGCACTCCCCACACGCATATCATTATCGGCATGTGCACTGCCCACTCCGCACATGCACAGTTGCAAGTGTCACAACATTGTCATTCGACCGGCATATGCACTGCCCATTCCGCATATGCACGGTTGTAGTTGTCACAACATCGTCATTCAATCAGCATATGCATTGCCCACTCCGCACATGCACAATTACATCAATTACACAAAATTACTTAGCAATACATATCATATATTTTTATATACACATCAACATCATATAAAGGTACAGAGATTCATCACAATCATGTTCCACATCACCAAAAACATTTCACTAAAGGCTTGTTCCCATGCATTTTATAGAAAAATAATTAAAATGTCTCAATCAACCACATGTGCCTTAATCCCAAAACATTTTGAACAAGTTTACTCACCAGTATTTGTTGAATCTTTACTCGACTCCAACCTCCACTAATGGTCCAAATGGAACTGTGGCACCTTGTTGGGACTTATCATCACAACAACATCACAACCAACCCGATTTGCATAATTATATTTCTAAAAGCTATCCACTAAATCATGTTCTGTTAGTTGTTTTTAACTAGCTTCCATCTACCATCAAGTGACTATATATTTTCACTATTCTAGTCACACTACAATGAATAACCCACCTCAACTACAAAACACTCACCTATCTAGCCACTAGCCATTCTCAACAACTTAAAAAAAATCAACTCAATTTCACTACTCACCTTGGTAGCTTTGTAATTGAATTTATTTTCCCAAAAGCTTTCAAACTATCATGAAAATCTCACTTTCTCACTCTAGAACGTCCAATTAGTGAGAGAGTGTAATAAGGAAAGGTTTTTTAGGGTTTTTATGGTGAGAAAGTAGAAGAGCACAAAGAACTTTGGGAAAGGGTACACAAAAACATGAAAAATCGGGGTTAACTTAAGGAAATATATGGAAATTAAAGGCAAGCTTCCATGGGGCAGGTGAGAGAACGTGGGAAAGGAAGGCGAAGAAGAAGAAGTGCTGGAAATTTGAAGAACATCTTAGAAACTTAGATTTTTATGGCTTAAGTTTATCTATTTCTAGCAAAATTACCAAAATACCCCTAACTATGTCATTTTGTTTTTTTCCATTGCTTTTATGCAATCTTTTTACTTCTTTAACACTTCGACAAGGTCCATAAGGGTTTAGAAATACTCGAGTTCATGAAAACTTAAAAATTTCAACTCGCGATATACAATGATTGTTTTACCCCTATCGTGAAAATTATCAAAATTTCTATGTTCTTCATTATCTTGTCCTCATCCATTCATTCCTTAGGCCTACTTGGACCTTAATAACATTAGAAAATAAATTTCAGGGGCTGACCAGGAGAAATGACAAAATTACCCCTAGTTCGTGTTATCGCGTCTATTTCTAGTTACGGGTCAATAGTCTCACAATGAGAATATCATCATTTAGCCCATTTTGATAATCACTTTTCCACAATATTTTCAAGCAAGCATTTCAAAAAGTGTTCTCCTAATTATGCATAAAACTATGAATTCAATTAGAGGTTTTCTCATCAAAACAATATCATTATCAATGAAGCGTTGCCAAGGCTTTTACACTTGTTACAATCATGTAAAGGAATGTTATGATCAATCAAGCACAAGCATGATTACAAAAGAAATTTGGCTATTTTCACTAAGCATGATTATATTTTAATTCACGAAATGGAAGCATGAATTCATTCTTCCAAGAATGTATAGTCATATAACAATTTTTTAAAAAGCAAGTAATTGAAATTCAAGGTATATGCTATTTCTCAATAACCTTCATCATTCATGAGTAATACCAAATGTTATGGAATGATGAAAATCAAGCATTCAACTCATGAATATATTTAAAGTAAGTATCCAACCATCAATAAATACCAATTGTCAAGATTCGAGAAATGAGCATTCAATCGATAACTTATAAGCTCAAGTTGGATGCACACAAATTCTTTAGATCATGCAATCAATTAGGCTCATAGAAAATATAGTTAACATTCAAAAGTACATTCAAGAGATTCTTCAACTATGTCAACACAAAATATCATGATCTAACTTGACAGTTTAAATTTCTCATTCAAGAGCATAATCCAAGTCAAGTTATAGACTTCAAATCTTAAGATCAAGCAAGATGAGTTATCATATAAACATGTGACCTGACCACAATGATAGATGAACTAAAAATATTTTTTATAAAGTTTAATGTGTTCATCATAACCAATTCCATATGCATAATCAAGAAACCAATTTTGAAACAATCAATTAAGCTTGACTATAAAGTATATTTCAAGAATTGATTCTAGACCAAGCATTTTGATATTTCAATTCCTCAAGAAATGATTTAGTCAAAATGACCATATAAGCTTTTCATTTTTTAAGAAATAATGTCATCTATGCAAGCACATAAGATTAACAAATTCAAGTATTTATTCATGCATTCATTTTTATCAAGAACAAGTCATAATAGCACTTTCAATGTGTGATGAACTTGTTCAAGCTATATATCAACATAAGCTCAAGCATGACAAATAATTTTCTCCTATAGGCTCACATTGATGAAATCCATTCAAGTAGTCAAGTATTGTTATGCTCAAGTTTAACCATTTTGAACTTATAATTTAATTCTAAAATTTCAAAGCCAGGTTGTTCAGAAGGTTAACATATCCTAGACACAAGGAAATTAAAAAGATTAACTTTCAGGCTCAAATTTCCTTGTTTAGACTAATAGAATGAATGTGAAAGCAAGTTATCAAATATGCTTATGTTACTATCATGCCATCCTCATCAAATCATTTATGTTCAAGTGTAAATGCATCTCATGCTCACATTCCTTGCAATCAACAATTTTGCACAATCAACACTCAATCATATATTTTCAAGTAAATGTAACATGAACAACTCTCAATGCTCAAACAAATAGTTCACAATCAATCAAATATCCATTAATCAAGATTCTTCAAAATTAAAAGTGTAAGGAAATAGATATCACCCATTTTTTTATTTTGTGTTCAACCTTGAGTTTGTTCTTCCTAGGGTTTTACACTTACGAAACTTACTTTCACTGAACATTTGGTATCCAAATTACTTTGGATCCTTGAGGTTTAGTCTCAACAAATGTGTGCATTTAATGAGAATGATTTGAATAATGAATGCACAAAAAAGAAATTGACAAATTTATGAGACTTCATACTCATAGTTTCTTATTTTTCCTTTCTTTTAATAATATTTTTCAATTTACTATCTTCTTCTTCTAATTTATCATAATTTCTTTAAAGTATTTCAACATCAATTCTTAATTGATTGTTTTCTTCCAACAATGATTCATTTTCAATTCTAAGATTTGAAATTTTCTCTTTTTGTGTTAGACTTAAATCTTGAAACTCAAGAGCTAAATTTTCAAAGCTACTTTCTAATCCACTATTTGCAAGAACAAATGGTTCATGAGATGAAGATCCTAACTCCTTTTGAGAGTCATCACTATCACTCCAAGTTGCTATCATACTTTTCTTCTAGAATCTTCTTGAAGTGTTCCTCATGTTGTTATTGTTGGGACATTCATATTTGGTGTGACGAAGCTTTTGCAATCAAAACATATCAAGCGATCTCTTGTATGTTCTTCCTTAGGCACATCTTTCTTTGTAGATTTCTTATTTTTAAGGTTTTTCTTCATGAATTTATTAAATTTCCTAGCTCGCACAACTATATCCTCCTTATTTTCACTCTCACTCTTAATGTTTCTCTCTTTTTCCTTAACTATAGATTTAAGAGCTATTCCCTTTTGTTTGACCTCTTTTTTCTTAAGTTCTTCTCTCTCATTCTCATATCTAAGTGTCATTTCATAAGTGAGAAGGTGTCACAGCCTAAATTTCGGGCCATGACTTGCGCATGGGCTCAGTGGGCATAGCCCACTAGGCCCAAGCAAGCCTCTTTATGAGATCCTGTTCCTCATTCCATCCATCATCTTTAAAACCATGTGTTGTAATTCTGAACAATGAATGTTTCAATAATATTTTATAGCAACCGAATATTCATATTTGTATTATCTCAAAGTACTATCATTCATTGTCGTCTCATAAGGGAATCATCATAAATCCAACATATACATACTTCATTTATAACATGACTCTTAGTAGTTTACATTACATATACGTGTACACAGACAAAAGACTCTCAATTGTCAGCGGAGTGACTTAAAGTAAAGGTATCACTATTGAGATGCTACAGTACCTACCAATAAGATGAGTATACGTGGACACTCAATCTAGGTCCCAACTGACTCCGATTTTGAAAACATGAAGTTTAAAAATGTGAGTATAAAACTAAGTGAGTGAACATAAGAAGGGAACAAGCAATCAATAAGGAGAACTTGGAAATCACAATGCACTTGTTTCAAAAACAATGTAATTGATTTAATTTCTTACTAAAAACCCCTCATTTCAAACTTTGATTAATAACCTCATAGTGTTGCAAAAACCCATGATCAATCCATGAAGTTAAATGGGTGAAAAATATGTCAAAATCAATCAAGGTAGCAAGCATGATAGCAAGTTTCTCGCTGTAGTGAGAAACAGTCTTAGTTTGCATATGTTTTGGTTTTTCAAGAATATCTCCCACTAAAGAAGTTCAATTGACATAATTTTTGGACCATTAGAAAGATAAGAGGCTGGGCTACAACTTTAATGTTTACTACTTTACCCATTTCTGATCATAAGGTGGTCAAAATCATTGTCAAATTGGAAGTACTACACTAGAATTTTGGGACCACTCTAGAGTTTTCGCTGCAACAAGAATTCTTTTTCGTTGCAGCGAGAAACAGGGCTGGTTTGTACCCCCACCACCCGTGAGTTTCTTGCTGCAGCAAGATTTAGGGTAGATGACAATTAAGGGATTTTCACATGCCACAAAATCCATTCCTACCATATTACACATCAAAGTGAACACATTGACAATAATCAAGTTTCTCATTATTCATTTCAATCACATATTATAATCATAAACTTTCTATCACATATACATATATAAACATATATGAACACATACAGCACCCCACTTCATTCATCGTTATGTGCACTCCCTACTCGCACATTTGAACATCATCATGTTTGTGTGCTTCCCCACATCGCGCACAACTAATCCATCATGTGCTCCCCCACATTGCGCACATAGGCAATATCATCATCATTGTGCGCTCCCCCACATCGGGCACATAGGCAATATCATCATCCACACTCCGCACCCCGTCATCACCTACATGTGCACCCCCACATCGAGCAAATGCACGGTTATAATTATCACAAAATATCAACTATCAATGCACAACATATATATATATATACCAACATAATGTAGTAGTACATGAATCCATAACAGGCACATGTCACAACATAGAGACAATTTATCAAGGGCTTGTTCTCATGTATAATTTAATGAAAAACAAAGTAAAATCATTTAAATGCTTCATCCCAACACATATGTATTTCCCAAAAACACTTTGATGCAAGTTCGTCACCGATATTTGTTGAATCTTTAATTGACTCTAACTTTGATTATTGCTTCAAACGGACATGTAAGGCCTCGTTGGAACCTTGGTGGACTTATAGTTGAACTCTTTTTCAAGAGTTTTCAAGCTACTATGGCAAGTCTCTCTTTCTCTCTCTAAAACTTCCAACTAGTTAGAGAAAGTGCTGAACAAAGACTTTTTAAGGGTTTTAAGGTGAGACAGTGAAAGAGCACAAAAGGTTCTATGAAAAAGTGCTCAAAAGCATGAAAATTGAAGCTAGAGAGAAAGAGTTATGGAAGCTTTAAGAGAAGCTTCCATGGAAGATGAAGAAACGTGAGATGGGAGAAAGAAAAATAAGAAGCTGCTGGAAAAATAAGGAAGCTGTTGGAGAAATGAGAAATTTATAGCCTAAGCTTATCCAAACTTCACTTAAATTATGAAAATACCCTTAACAAGTTGGCTTTCTCTTCCTCTAATCCTTTATGCAATCTTTTTACTCTTTTAACACTGAGATAAAGTCCATAATAGTCTAGAAATACTCGAGTTCACAAAAACTTAAAAATTCTGATCTGAGATGAAAAAATGACCATTTTGCCCTTACCTTGGAAATCATCATTATTTCTATTTCCTTCATCATTTTATCCTCATTTTCATTATTCATTTATGCCTTCGGCCTACTTAGGCCTTAATAATATTAGAAAACCCACTTCTAGGAGCTCGCTAAGAAAATGACCAAACTACCCCTACTCCACACCATAAGGTCTACCTCCGCTACATGTTTGTGAAGGTCGAGGTCTTATAGAAGGGAACCTGTGAGCTCCTCTAACTTAAAATCATTTAGGTTTCTAACCTCTTTTATAACCGTGACTTTAGGTCTACAAGATTTTGATAGCCTATAAAGGATTTTCTTTACAAGTTGTGTATTTGGGAAATCCTTTCGTAAGGCTTTTAAACCTCATGCAATATTTGTGAATCTTTCAAACATATCATTAATTGACTCATGCTCTTTCATCCTAAAAAGCTCATAGTCATGTATAAACAATCCAATCTTAGATTCCTTGACTTGGTTCGAGCCCTCATAGGTGGTCTCTAGAGTGTGCCAAATTTGTTATGCATTTTCACACATGGACACTTTATTAAACTTACTAGCTCCCAAGGCACAAAGAAAAGTGTTATAAGCCTTATAATTTATTTGAATTAATTTCTTATCTTTATCATACTATTCTTTCCTAGTCTTAATAACTATTTTGCCATCTACCTCCTTACTTGGAATATGTGGACCATATAAAATGACATTCCAAACATCTAAGTCCATTGTTTGAATTGTCACAACCCAATTTTTGGGCCATGACCGGCGCAAAGGCCCAATGGCTCAGCCCACTAAGCCCAAGCAAGCCTATTTATATAATCTGATACATTAATCCATGTTTTTTTTTTATGCTAGAAAATTCTCGCAGGGCCCAGCTACCCTGTAGTTATTTTATTAATAATAGAAAAAATTAAATACAATGGGGAGGGGGACATAAACCGAACCTCCAGAATTACATGAGTGTGGGAAGAACTTAAAGAAATATCTGAAAAGAAATTTCCCATTTTACATGCATATTTATGAATGCAATCATAAAATTGAGACACCTCCATGTTACAAGATTCTAAATAAAATGAATTAAGCAAGAATAAATTAGGAGTACTACTCCTTTACATTTATTTAAAACAAACATACCGTAAATTATTTTTATCTAATCCGAGAATACCTTTAAGCTGACCTTTAACTTGAGAAAAGACATGCAGGTTTTGATGCATGTATCCCTGATTGGAGAGCAAATCTGCAGCTTGGTTACCTTCTCTATGAATGTGCGATATCCGAAAAGATATGACACTCAAGCATTTACGAATAGGAGCTAATAAGTATCTAATCTGTGTAGAACCTTTATGTCCTCTATGTATCATTTGTATCACTACTTTCGCATCCATCTCTATCCATAGTCTACGAACATTGTGCTCAATACATAACAACAAACCTCTATATAATGCCATTAACTCTGCTTGTAAAGAATTATAAGGCCCAAAGTTTTCAACAAAACTAAAAATCAGAGTACCTGTATGATCCCGAAGAAGTCTACCACCAGCAGCACTTTGACAATCATACTTAGAACCACCATCAACATTTAACTTAAACTCACCTGTTAATGGTTTCTGCCAAGAGAATACTTTTGGTTTAGGCAGGGATGGTTTCTGGAATAAAAGGCCCCATGCTTTAGCAAACTGTATATCTCCCCTCCATTACCATTGTTGGAATTGCCCCCCATCGAAAAATTGATGAATAAGCTTTAGCACTTTCCATATTACTCTGTTGGGATACATGCCTAGGTTCCTATGCTTTGCATCATTACGTTCAACCCATAGAAACCAAAAAATAAACAGAGGTATTAAAATGTGGATGTGTCCTTTTTTAGTGTAGTCACTAGAGAACAGCCATGCCCAAATAATTTGATAAATACTTTTTGGATGAATAATATAGATTTGGAAGAATTTTGCAAAATAGTTCCAAACCTGTGAAGCTAAAGGACATTCCCACATGACATGAAAAAGTGACTCCTTTGAGTTGCAGTGTTGGCATTTAAAAACAAGTTGGAAGCCTTTGGATTTCAACCTCAAATCAACTGGAATCTAATCCTGAAATAACCTCCATAGAAAAAAAGAAATAAAAAGTGGGATACTTCGGTGCCAAATTGAATAAAACACAAAGTTAATCGAATGGCGTTGTCAAACTATTTCCCAAGCTGACTTAGTAGTGAACTTACCATCCGAAGTGGGAGCCCAATATGCCTCATAAATCCGAGATTCATTGATTGGAATTTTCATGATTTTCGCAACAACATCCTCAAGCAATGCATCATTTAACTTACCTATATCCCATGAACCATTTTGATAGAAATTTGACACTAGAATCATGGAAGATGCAAAGGATGGAAAACGATTAACCAAAGGTTCGTCACCCATCCAATAGTCATGCCAAAAGAATAACTCACCCCTCTCAATCCGCCATCTGATATGTTGTTCAGTTACCGGACAACTAGCTAACATCCATTTCCAAGTTTGGAAGTCATGGAGTTTAGGCCAAATTTGTCTCAGAATCCTACCTGTGCAGTATTTGGCTCTCATAAACCGTGTCCATAGGCTGGTACAAGTTTGGAATCTCCACAACTTCATACTAAATGCCTCAAAAACATCGCTTGGGCTCCTTATATCCAAGCCACCTTCAAAGGATGGGAATGTGTTGTGCTGCCATGAAGCCCAATGAATTTTCCTTGTATCTGCAGAATCTCCCCATAAAAAACTATTAAAATTTTTTTTAATTTTCTCAATGACACATAATGGAGGTTTGAGAACCTGAAGTAAATAAATAGGTAGAGAAAAAAGCACACTCCTTAATAAAGTTATCCGTCCCCCAGAGGAAAGAATCTTATTTTCCCATCTTGAGATTTTCCCCTTAATTTCGTAATCAAATCATCAAACAAAATCACCTTTTTAGGGCCTTTGTAAAGAGGGGCTCCCAAATATGTAATAGGCAAACATTTATGAATGAAGCCTGTAGCCTGTGCTATTATCTGTCTTCTCGTGGATGCAATGTTTCTGTGGGTAATGAAGCAACTCTTTTAAGTATTAATCCTCTATCCAGAAACTGTCTCATATTCCTCCAGAAACATTAATCCATGTTTCTTTAAAATCCAAAATTCGTAGTGTTCAAGTATAGTTCCTTTGAAAACAATTCATAAAACCCAACCATGCATTCATAATGGCATCATCAACTATTATATACATATATGGATTAATAAATGAATCTTAATATTTCACATCAAGTATTCATATACACATAATTAGACCTTGACCGTCAGTGGAGTGACTTTAGGCACGATTGCTAACATCTAATGTCATGGTAAACCTACCGAGCAATAGATAGAGAGGAGCACCTAGTCATAGGACCCAGTCACCTTTAACTCAAATAACCTAAAACATGAAGTTTGAAAACGTGAGTATAAACCTAGTGAGTGAACATAGGAAGGGAACAAGCAACGTTAAGAAAAGTTTAGAAATCATGATGCACTTAAGTTCAAAAACAATGCAATTTAGTTTAACTCTTATTAAAACCCCTCATTTCAAACCCTTGGTTGTTTAATCACTCGATAATGAAGGATCCATGAACCATAAAAAATTAAAGAGTGAAAACTTTAGTAGAATTCAAACAAGTCAAGCATAATGGATTGATTCTCGCTACAACGAAAAGGCATTCTCACTGCAGCAAAATTCTGGCCAGATAAAATCTAAGGGGTTTTCACTGCCACAAGGAAGATCCACTCATGCCACATTATACATTAAATTGAACACATTGACAATAATCAAGTTTTCTCAATATGCAATGCAATCACATATTATTTTCATACCCCTTTCTATAGCATATAAAAACATATCTATAGCATATATATATACAAGTATGTATACAACCACCACCTCACCCAGCTCATGTGTACTCCACCCGCACATAGCCGAAGTCATTGTGTGCACTCCCTACTCGCACACTTCAACATCATCTTGTGCACTCTCTACTCGCACACCTCAACATCATCGTGTACACTCCCTACTCGCACACATCAACATCATCGTGTGAACTCCCTATTCTCACACCTCAACATCATCGTGTGCACTCCCTACTCACACATATCAACATCATCGTGTGCACTCCCTACTCGCACACATCAATATCACTATCCACACTTCCGTACCTCGTCATCACCAGCATGTGCATCCCCCACATCGCGCACACGCACGGTTATATTTATTACACAATATTAACTATCAATACGTAACATATAATTTATATCAACATCATATAAGGCACAAGGATTCATCATATTGCACACTCACAACATAAAACGTTTTAATAAAGGCATGTTCCCATGCATAATCTTTAAGGAAAAATCAAATAAAAATCGTTCACATGCTTCGTCCAAATACCAATACATTTTTCAAAATATTTTCAATGCAAATTCACTCACCTTATGATAGTGAAATATTACATCGCTATTTGTTCGGAGGTGTATCTAGCTATTTCTACTTGTCGGTCACTTGTTATTTCCTTCGGCACACCACCATAGTACTCTAACTTTACCTTTGTATTTCCTAGCAACAATTCAAATGCAATAGCTTTAGTGTACATCATTCCTACTTCTCTTTTTCCTTCAATCACAAATCCTCATTCAACTAACTTATATCTTGACACATTTTTACCAAAGTTGCCTTTATTCTTTACTTGCGTAATTCTTTAGATTATAGATACTGGCAACTTATTTATAACTCTAACACATATATTAATCTTGTCTAAGGATATTTATCAAGTTTAACCATCATTTCCACAACAATTACCTAACATATAGCAGCAACTACAAATTTACTTCCATCAAACACTTTCTAAGTTTACATGTAACACTATTCTCATTTACATGTTGCCACCAAGCATAACATCAATATCCATTCCTACGCACCAACATCCATAACCTTTTAAGCTTTTGCTAACAACACATATATGCACACAATTCATTTCTTTTCTAAACTTCCAATTAATATAATTGCCTTCCAACCATACCCATGACACCATAATAATACAACATATTGCACACAATCATTCTCACCATAGTAAACCAATCGTAGGCTTCAAATTATAGCATGAAGCTTACCACTTGGTTTTAGCTTGGATTTCACCCAACAAAATTCATAATTCCCTCACACCCATGGCCACCATAGCTGCCACAAAATGATTCACTCATTATTTTTCCAAGGATTTAACCAACCATGAGCTTAAAAACACAAAATCCTTACCTTATGTTTCTTGAATTACAAAACTAAGATTTTTCTTCCTTCCTCTCTTTTTCTTTCTTCTTCTCCTAGGGTTTAGATGTGCTAGAAATTGGGGTTAGAAGCTGTAGGTTTAGTGCCCAAGAAGTTTGGAGAAGCAAAAAGTAAGAAAAGAAAGGAAATGAAAAGAAAACAAGGAAAAGAAATTGAAAAACTCCATTTTCATGGTGATGAATGAGAAGATGGCGTTGGAAGCTTTAAGAATGAAGAAGAAAATATCTTGTTGGGAGGATAAGGACGGTTATGGCTGATAAAAATGAGAGTCAAAGCTTCCTTTGGAAGCTTTGACCAAACTTTATGCAAAATTATCGTTTTGCCCTCCAAGTTTCTTCCCTTTTTAATATAGTCCTCCCAACACTCATTTAACTCCAATTTCCTTCTATTATCTTCTTCTACACATGTAAAAACAAGTTATAAAGTTTGTACTCCAACGCGGTGTCTCCATAATATTTAAAATATTTATTTACCCGCTCTATCTTTATTTAATAAAGACACTTGGGCCCCATTAATGCTATTTTTCTCTGAAGTTTTCTAGTTCTTCCTCTCCCCCACTTAGATTCACCATATAATCCTCCTTCATGGAAAATTTCAACACTGAATAAAATATTAATATTTTAATATTATTTTATTAATAAAATATTATTTTATTTGAAAAATTTCCTCTTGTCTCCTCTTGCCTCCTTGGTACCCAAAATACCTTATTATGCCTGACTTCACTTCTGAATCACTTTTTATCTTGCAAATTCTTCCTCGATAAAAATATTATTATTATTTTATTTTTATTTCCTTACGTGCAGAATATTTTATCCCAAACTATTCCTTTCATCTTTCATCACTTTTAAATATTATAATTAACCTTAATTGGCATCCAATAAGCTTTATTAGTCACCACATCAAAGTACGGGGTATTAAATGAATAAACATTTTCATACATTTTTTCCAATAAAGTTAGTTATTATCCACAAAAAGAAGTGGCCTTTAGATCGATTGCCCTTCACCAAGTACGATTGTCATCACCTCCATTTCTACTGATTTGATCTTCTATAATGGATCTCTCAAAGGTAGTTAGACCTATAAATTTAAGACCAAGTTCTGATACCAATTATCAATGTAGAAGTCTCAAAAGGCAATATACCAAGATAGGGTAAATTGGTGTTTATAAATTCTTTTTAAAAACTAAGTATGAAAATAAAAACTTTTTCACCCAAAGATATTTTATAGTATCAAAAGCAAGTTTTCAACAATAAATCACTAAGCATAAAAATAATATACCAAAGTAAAATATTTCCCTAAATTAAATGTTGGCTATGAATAATAAAGCGAAAATATTTTCCTAAGTGTAAAACAATAAATCAATGTAAAACTATTTTCCTAAAGCAAATATAAGCAATGAATAATACTACGGAGAATGAAAAAGAGACACAAAGATTTTATAGTGGTTTGGCTTTTTCGATGCCTACATCTACTCCCTTGGCAACCAAGAAATTTTCAATCCACTAAAAAGATTCTTGTTTTTTAACAAGATGAAGCAATAACCCTTACAGCGGCTTTTTCACAGGATCAAATGATAACCCTTACACAATCCACAAAAAGATTCTTGCTTTTTAATGGGATCAAGCGATAACTTACCTATGATGGTTTTTACGGGTTTAACCAAAAGCCCTCACAAATATCTTTTCAAGGTTAAGCTAGAACCTTTACAATGGGATAAAAATTTCATTATGAAATTGCCTCTACAAAGGCTAGATGCTAGGATTTTAAGCTTGAGTGTAGTTAAAGAAGAAATTTTAGCTCAAATGAATTAAGTATTCAAATTTTGTAAGCTTATTGGAAGACTAAAATGAAACTAGAGAGTGAAGATAAGCTTTTGGAGGCATCTCTAGGGTTTGAAGTTTTGGTTTATGTCTTCTCTTGCTTCCAAATATCTTAAATGTGGCTATTTGTAGCTGATGTGAAGTTTGGAGTCGTTACACACAAGTTTGAATCAAATCTAACCATTGCTAAAGCTTAAGAGTCGACTACAATGCTCCCAGGGTCAACTATGTTGTTCAAATTTCTCAAAGTAGGGCTCCATAGTCAAGTATAACCTTACTCTATTTGATCCAACTCCCAAAAGCTTGTTTTTTGCCAATCTGAGCTGCTATCGTCAACTATGCCTTCTCTATAGGCGACTATGTCTGTGTAAAGTCAACTTTTTTCATGCTTTTGACTTGTCAGGGTCAACTATACTCTAGTCAAGGTTGACTATGTCTGTTGAAATCTTCATTTTTTTGAGCTTTCTAGAATAGGGTTGACTATAAACACTCCAAGGTCGACTATGGCTTTATATTCTTCAAGTTTTTCACTCTTTTTTCCTTTAAATCAACTTGAGTTTCTCTAAGATCGACTATTGACTTGTGTCTTGAGGTTTCCTTAGCTTTTTCGCACTTCTCTTTAGCTATTTCTTCCTTGCCTTGTTCTTACATTCAAATGACATTTCAAGGCATGTTTACTCTTACTTTCTTAGCTGAATATGCATTATTTGAAAGCTTTTATGATGTTTTCTAATGATGGATGGCTTTTCAAACAATTATGTAACCTTATGGGATTAAAAACGTATTTAAGATAATTTCAAATGCTTAACATTAAATTCAAGATAACATGTGATTTTTGTCAAATCAAAACATGATGTAACTCAATGCTAACAGTATTGAGACCTCAATTTTAAGTATCGAGACATAAGGAAACAAAAGCATTTTATGGGTTGAAGTATCAAGACCTCACTTATAAGTATCAAGACCAAGCCAAAGTATCAAGAACCTATGTGGGTGTATCCAAACATCATTCAAAGGAAAAAGGGCAATATGAAGCAAGTATCGAGACTTTCATCGAAGGTATCAAGACTTGGCCATTCCAAGGCAAAAAGTATCGAGACTTATCACTTAACAGGTGGTTGTAACGGCTAATTTTGCATTTAATGAAGATTCAATGACTCTTACGCATTAAAAAGCTATAAATTGAAGTCTCTAACACATTTATGACTAAAAGAAAGAGAATCATTTCAACAACTGAAAATCTTTATTCTTACTTTCACAAGTTTTAAATTCTTTCTCTCTCATATCTATTATAGCCTTAAATTTTACTGTTTTTATTCATTTTAAAAAGCCTTGTACCCATTTAGCTAATCAGCCTTTTAGAAGTATTTCAACTCTTTATATCTTATCCATTGTAATCATTTCAAGCTTATACCTTAACCATTAAAAGGTAGTGTTGTGTGGTTATACCTTAACCATGTGAAAAGGTAGAGAGGTTCAGTTTATTCTTAAAAAGATTATTATGAAGGTTGTGCTTGAACCTTAAAAAAGCATTGTCATATTGGATATAAAACTCTTTAGTGAAGCTAAGGGAGAAGACGTAGGCAAAGAGGGTAAACCTTTATAAAAATATTTGTTTTCTTGTTTCTTACCTTCTTCTTAATGTCCTTAGCATTTTAAACTTAATTCAAACATAAGTTTTCATTGCTTAAATTGTTTTTCAAGCAGAAACATTTTTACAAGAAACATTTACTTTTATCAAAGTAACAAAGAATTTGTAAAAGAAGTTAATTCACCCTCATCTTGAACTTTCACACTTTTAGCTTATTGCACTAACAAAAGGCATTACTTTTTCATGCACTTCATGTGAGACCTTGACCTTTATAGACTTGTAAAGGGAAGTATACGCAATATCCCTAATCAGGGGTAATTTCGTCATTTCCTTAGTAAACCCATAAAAGTAAGATTTTTAACAATATTATAGCCTAAGTAGGCCTAAGGCATAAATGGATGGTGAAATTATGGGTAAAATGGAAAGAAAACCAAAATTTTGATGATTTTCACGGTAGGGGCAAAATGTTCATTTTTCACCTCGGGTTAAAATTTTAAGTTTTCATGAACCTGAGCATGTCTAGACCATTATGAACCTTGTCCCAGTCTCAAAAGAGCAAAACGATTTCATAAAGGGTTGGAGGAGAGTAAGTTAATTGGTGGAGGGGCATTTTGCTAATTTAAGTGGACTGGATAAGATTGGCTATAAATACTTTCTTCTAGCAGCTTTTTCTCCCATTTTCTAGCAACTTCTTCTTCTTCCTCCTTCTTCTCTTTCACATTGCTTCCAACCTCCATGGAAGCTTGATATGGAGCTTGCATGATTTTCTCTTTTTAGCTCTAGTTTTCATACCTTTGAGCCCTTTTGACTAGAACCCTTGTATTCTTCCACTCTCTCTCCTTAAAACCCTTGAAAAATCTTATTTCCATACTTTCTCTCACTAGTTGGGCATTTTAGACAGAGAAAAAGAGAATTACCCCATTTTTGTGGAAGCTATTGGAAGAGAATTCAACTACAAAGGAACCCTAGGGTGAGTAATGAACCAAGCTTGATTTTTAGCTGTGAATAATGGCTAGTAATTTAGATTAAGAGTTGTTTTATTGTTGAGTATGTTCATTACTTTTTAGTGATTAAGATAGTGAACATAGATAGCCATTTAATATGGCAATTGAAAGCTAGCTAAGAGATAGCTTTTAGGGTTCATAGTGTGTGAATTGACCTATTGCTTATGCTAATGTGATCCTAGGTTTCAATGAAGTCCCATCCTTCCAATTGGATCATTAGGGGAATTAGAGTCAGCTAAAGGCTCAACAATAAATCGATGAGTGGACTGCCTATCAAAACTATTTTGGGAATGTGACTGTCTTGTACAAAGTGTTTGAATGATTTTATACAACTTTTCTTAAAAATGAGTGCCTTGGGAACAAGCTCTTGAGAAATGGTTTATGTTGTGACATGTGACTATTATTGATACATGCACTACCATATTGTGTTGATATATATATATGAATATATTGTTGTGTAATGACATTAACTCAACTATGTGCGAGTAAGGAGTGTGCATAAGCTGAGGATGACCCGGTTATGTGCGAGTAGGGAGTGCACATAACCCGGTGATGACCCAGCCATGTGCGAGTAGGGAGTGCGCATGAGCTGGTGATGATGATGATGGGATGGTGTGCATGATGATGATGGGTATACTTATACATATGTACATATGTAAATATGTGTGATATAGGAAATTAATGAGTAATGGTATATGGTTGTAATGCATGTGAAACTTGACATGTTAAACTGTGGAAAATTGTTATGCGTTTCATGTTGGTTTGGACATTTCAGCAGGGTGGTATTTCTTTGGGAAGAAGGGCAAAATTTTCGTTGGTGCCTTGTTTCTCGCTGCAGCGAGAATCATTTTCACTGCAGTGAGAAACTCTCGAGTTTGAAGGGGTAGACTGGTCGAAAACTCACTACAGCGAGAATGACACTGTACCTTCTCGCTGCAGCAAAATTCATTCTCGTTGCAGCGAGAAACTTTCTGTTTTTGGGTTGCAATTTCACTATAGCGAGATTCAATCTCGCTGTAGCAAGAAACTTTCTATTTCTAAGTTATAATTTCGCTGCAAGGAGATTCAATCTCGCTGCAGCGAAAAACTTTCTTTTCTCCTATCTTGTCCAATTGCTGCCTTATTTTTCACTTCTTTGCTACCATATCTGAGCATGGACTTTCAACATTAAGGATTTAATGAGTTAAGTTTAAAATGAGGAGGTTTAGTGAGAAACCCTCAGCCAGTTGAGAAACCCTTGTTCGGCTAATAACTAAATCCCAACGTCGCTGCAACGAAAGTTCATTCTCACTGTAACGTAGCTGCAGCGAGAATGCCTTTCCACTTTAGCGAAGATTCGTTGTCGTATTTGACTTGCTTGCATATCATTGAAGCTTTCATTCTTCAAATGGTTCGTTATGTATGGGTTTATGATTTTCAAATGATTAATCATTTAAGGGCTTGATGAGGAGTTTTTAATATGAATGGAACTAAATTGCATTATTTTGAAACAAGTGCATCATGATTTTAAATTCTCCCTTATTGTTGCTTGTTCCCTTCCTTGTTCACTCACTAGGTTTATATTCACCGTTTTCAACTTCATGTTTTTAGATCACAAGGCAGGCGGTAACTAGGACGAGGTGTTCTTGTAGACTTGTATCCATCTTTTGGTAAGTGTCTCGGCATTCAGTAGTTGTACATTCGTTCGAGTCCCTCCGCTGGAAGTCGAGTATTCTTTTGTTGTGTATAGACAAGCCTAATGCAAATTATTAAGATACATGTTGTAGATAATGTATATACACTTGTTCAGTATGCTAGTATGAGGTGGCAATGTTTAACATTATTTTGATTCTAAGTTATGAAATATGACTTAGCAGTTTATGATGGAATAATGAACATGTCAGATTAATAGGCTTCCTTGGGCTTAATGGACTATGTCTATTGGGCCCTTACACCGGTCTTGGCCCGAAATTTGGGTCGTGACACTTCACTTCTTTACACATTCTTCTTTGATTTTATTTGGACATTTTGATGCTGACTGGGAAAGTTATCCTACAAATCATTTCTCAACCACTAGTTATTGTTTCTTTTTGAGTAATTCTCTCACTTCTTGGTGAAGCAAGAAACAAGCTATAACTACCCGTTTTAGCACGAGTCTAAACATCATGCTCTACAGATGCTGTTTCAAAGTTACTTTGGCTTCGTCGATTATTGGAGGATAGGGGTATTGTCCAATCTTCTACCAATATCCTTCCCTACGATAACCACAATGCTATCCATATTGCTCACAACAATTTGTTTCATGAATGCACCATGCATATTGAGATTAATTATCATTTTGTGCATCATCAGATGACTTAGGGGACTTTTCATAAGACTTATTTAAATCAAATTGTTTATTGATATCTTTACCAAGACTCATCTTTCTAGTCGATTCCAAGAGTTAGTTTTCAAATTCAAGTTGGCATTTCCTGAAACCACCTTGAGTTTGAAGAAGATGTTACGATACTTATACAAATTATCTAGTTATATTTAAGATAATTATACAAATTAATTCTACCGAGTCGAATTCATGTCAATTGTTATAGTTAAATTAAAATTTAAAATAAACATAATGTATTATATTTAATTAATAATTTTATATCATTTTGAGTTTTGATCAATTTAAAATTGGTTTGTGTTCGGTTAATTCACATTGATTTGCATAATGGTCTTTTTAATTTATGAGTTGGTTAATCGGTTTTAAATTGCTGACTTTTACAGTCAAATTGGATTAAGTTGGATTTAGATTCAAATGAGTTGGATGTAGTTTTTTAAGTCAAGTTAGTCTTGTCAACTATACACTCTGACAAGATAGATTGTTTTTATACTAATCCAATTATATAAGATCTTTAATAAAGAACAAAGGACAAATCATGTTTAGAAAAAAAAAAAAAAAGAGACAATCGAAAGCATGTTAAGCTTAAGTATTCCTAAGGGTTTTTTTTTTGTATTTTTTCATTCAAAATAATTGAAAAAATTCTATGAAATATTACAACTAGAGGTGTTAATTAGTTGAGCTACCTACCCATGCCTATAGGCTAGTTGATCATATTATTTTATATTTTAGATATTTTTATGGGATTTAAAAAGGTGAATGGAGGCAATGGACCCCTTTTATTTAATTTTTTTGAAATTTAGAGATTCATTGAAATTTAGAGATTCATTGTTAAAATATGTTTTAAATTAATATTTTGTGATATTTATTTAATTTTAAATATCACTATACAAAATATTATGTACTATATAAGCCAAACTCTGGGCCGAAAACACTTTTATGTCTCAGCCCAAGTTTAAATATCACTATGCAAAATATTACGTACAATAAAAAATATTAAACTTTCTGTTAATGCCTCACTTCTTCTCTTTCCTTTAAGGCCTTAACACCTCACTTCCTTTTTTTCCTTTAATGCTGGTTTCTCAATCCTCAAGAAAGCACAGATATTTAGTAAGCATTTATTTATTTTAGTTAATTTGTTCGTATTATTTCTTTGCGTCATTTTATTTTAGGGTATTTAACAATCTACTATATCATTTTCTATATTTTTACTTTTCTTTTTCTCTTCTTGAGAGTTTTGCTTCCATATTCTATCTAGGTTTTTTTCTTTTGCTTTAATAAGAAATGTTAGATTTAAGACTTAAATTTCCATGATTGTTTCATATTTTTAGTTCTAATCTATGCTATGGTAATCTTTGTTTAATTGTTTATAATTATTTTCATTTTTATAATACATTAGGCATGGATAAGTATTTTACAAGAACTAAACATGCTCGAACCGAATCTCAAAATAATCAAAACCAAGGGTCTAGTTGTGTTTCTATAGAAGAAGCCAACCAAAGTGCCCCTATCCAAGAAAAGCCTAATCAAAGTGTCCCAGAACAAGTTATGGCTGATCCTGGTCTAATACCTTATATTTTTAGTATTGCTCATAATGCTAATGAGAGAGAACATCCGAAAAGCATATTTGATCAAGGGCTGAACTCAACCAACGCCAAGGAACGGCTGTATCTAAAGGCTGCAACAAAATTATAACCTAGAAATAGAAATAATGCGAACTGCATTATCATACTCCCGAGGTACACCTTTAGAGTTCAGTTCACGCCAAAACACCACGTGAGGGTGAACTCAGCCAACGCCAAGGAACGACTATGTTTTCAAAATAAAAACATGATTTATGCATACATGACTTTTTAACAGCCTTGGCGGACTCGGTTGGGATAGCCCCAGACCAAGGTTTCCCTGATAACTGAGTATGATAATGATTTTTGGCATGAGCCAAGCTTTTCAGGAAATCATAAGCCTCGTTGTTTATTTGGGTGAAATGAATCTATTTTATCTTATTAAAATGAGTTCAAAATGCTGTGAATCATTTTTATGCTAATCTATTTTATCTGTCTTCATTTACTCAGTTTTAGATATTTTAGATGATATTTGTTTACTCACTGGGATTATATAATCTCACCACCCTCCTTTTCACCCCTTTCAGGCTCAGGATAGTCGGTAGATAACTCATTTCGTTGAGGGCTACAGTTGGACTTGCATCCTAAAAAACTGTAAGTTTACCGTTTTTTATACTTTTGGTCGTTCGTGGGCCCTCGTGTCATTGTAAATTAAATCTTATGCTTTGGTTATTTGTATTACAGTATGTATGAATTTATTTAGCTTTTACGCTACAAAAATTATTTACCGGTGACTCTATACATATTGTTTTATAAAAAAATAGAATATTTTATTGAATATTTTTATTACATTCAAATAGGTATAGTTTCACTTTAAATGAATGTTTTAGACATATAAACTTATTTTTGATTATGAAATATGTGTTTTCCACTTGCATACTACATTTTTAGCTGGTTTCGAGATTTTTGAGGAAAAATGATCAAAATGCCCCTATGAGAAAAAAATTATTTTTCTATTGTTGATTTGGAAATAGTTTATAATCTCTCAAAACATGATACTTAACAACTGTTGCTCACATGGGAGCTGCAAAAAATGATATTAAAGCCTTGCGAGGTTCCGGTTGGCATTTTGGGCAATGAATGTTTATCGGGACGTCGCGACAGTTGTCACGGGCTCGAGGGGAGTACCTGGTTGTGACAATTATAGTGGTATCAGAGCCTTTGGTTTTAAAGAACAGAGCTTTTAGTTTTAAAGATCAGAGCACAGAGTTTTGGTTTTAAAGTTATTTTAAAAATTTACAGTGTCAGTGTGGCCCCGAGTTAAGTTAGGTTAAACTGAATAGAATGCATGTATTTGCATGT
Source organism: Theobroma cacao (assembly GCF_053813885.1). Lineage (NCBI taxonomy): Eukaryota > Viridiplantae > Streptophyta > Magnoliopsida > Malvales > Malvaceae > Theobroma > Theobroma cacao. Next base: position 14,484,033 of record NC_142645.1, read on the forward strand.
AGAGCCTGAGTTTGTTTAGACTTACCTTATTCCTTCTTATAGATTATCATGCCTCCTCGACGTGAACACCCACCTCTCACTAGATCGGTTGGGAGGGGAAGAGGTCGTTCTCAACATCGTTAACTAGATCCTATAGAGGGGGAATCGACTGCCTCTACTATTCAGGCAGCACCTGCTGTTGAGCAGACCGAGACTCTTCCACATCCTCCACCTCCTCCGCCACCTACTAGTATTCTTGCCATGCCTCCTGAGGCAGTTCAGGCATTGGCAGCCTTCTTTATTGCTATTGTTGGCCAGGCTCAGGCTGGTCAAGCTCTTCCTACAGTTCCTCTAGCTGCTCCTTCAGTACCACCACCCCCACCTCCTATCCCACCACCAATGTTGGATGTTTCTATTTTTAAGAAGCTTAAAGAGGCTAGGCAACATGGTTGCATTTCTTTTATGGGTGAGTCGGACGCAACTGTAGCTAAAGAGGTGGTGCAAATGGCTTTAAGAGCTGAGAAACTAGCGAATGAAAATAGGAGAATGCGAGCTGAGTTAGCAAAAAGGAGAAATTTGAGTGTATCTTCTAGTCAGCCACCAAAAAGGGGCAAAGACTCATCTGTTTTAGGAAGTACTACTACTGTTTCAATAACATCTTCCCGACCTCCATTTTCATAGACATAGTAAAGGCCTCTAAGATTTAACAAATCTACGATGACTATTTCTAGGAAGAGTTCCGAAGGTTTTGACTTGTGAAGTCCCTTCATGAATAATCTTAAGTTTGTCCCACACTTGTTTAGTTGTGGTACAACTTGACACATTGTTTAATTCAGTGGGAGTTAAAGCACAATGCAGTGTATTGATTGCCTTAAAATTTGTTTGGACTCTTTTGGACTCAACTTCGATCCATTCAGACCTTAGCTTAGGAATCATCTCGTTGGTCACTACGTTTAAGGTTAAGGGAATGAAGGGTCCATCAATAATAACATCCCACATCTCATAGTCTATTGCCCTTATATATATTGACATCCTAGTACTTTAATAGGGGTAATTTGAGCCATCAAACAGAGGTGGTTTGTTTGTTGATTGTCCCTTAGCAATTACTGATTTTTGGAGAACCATTAGGATCTCCCTTAGGATGTTAAGCCTTGGGAAAGAGGGATAGGCTCTGATCCCATTTGTTGGTCTCAAGTAAATATGCTGAAGGGGGGGTGAATAGCACTTTTTGGCTCTTACTAAAATTGACTTCTAATTGGGGACAAATGCAAGATAAAGGAAAGATTTAAAGATGAATGAAAAACTAAAAACAGATAAGACAATCATACCAGAATTTAGAGTGGTTCAGTCAATGACCTACATCCACTACCTTAATTGTTCAACCAAGGATTTTCCAAATGAACTCACTAAAAACCGTGGAAATCTCAAGCTCCCACCAAGCTTTATAATGGCTTTTAGTAGGCTTAGCCACAACCTTTTACAATGGTTTTTCCCAAGATCAACCAAAACCCAAACTAACTTTTCTAGACTAAGTTAGAACTTATACACTCAATTAAACAATCCAAGCTTGAATAAAATCCCTTAGAGTGTCTCGCACACTTTAAGTATACAAGGAAAAGAGAAATAAAGATGTACCTATGATCATTGACTTGATCTAAGTGGTACAAAGTGAAGTGCTTGAATCTTTTACAAGAATAGGATTGAAGTGCAGAAAGTATGTTGGAGGTTTTTACAATTTTTGAGCTCTTTTTGGACTTGGAAGCGTTGGATTTATTTTCTAACCGTTAGGAGCCTCTTAAATACTTGAGAAATCAGCTCTAATAGGTGTTAGGCAGTTTTTGATCGTTGGAAATAGTTTGGTGGCTATTCTGACCATAAATCTATCTCATAGTGCTTAATTCAAATTTTTTAACAAAATGATCTTTGTTGACTAATTGCGCTCTTAGTCGACTAAGTTGTCTCTGTCTTCTGATCCCAGTTTCTGGCAGTGAGCACTTAGTCGACTAACTTATTTCTTAGTCAATTAAGTTGTTTCTGTCTTAAAGTTCATATATCTAGCAGTAGGCTTTTAGTCGACTAACTTACTTATTGGTCGACTAAGTCTTCTTTGTCTCTCAATCCTCTTGAGCCCGCCAACTTCTTATATGAATTTTAGCTGATTGATACCCTTCATTATCCAACTAAGAGGCTTGTATTTTGTTGATCAATTGTGGCTCCTTATTCATATGATTTTTGATATGTGCCTTTGAAAGATTGATTTATTCTTGGCATACAATTTTTGTCCTACACACTCAAGTAGAGATATTTGACACAAATGAGTGGTAATGTTTTATTATCATTAAAAACTAATGGAGCAACAATAATAACTTTTAAATTTCAGCTAAATCTATTTGATAAATTTATTTTTATAAGCTCTTTTTTTTAGATAAGTTGTTTGGCAAAACAGTTTATATAAGTTCTAATTTTGGTTAAAATTACCATAAAGGGTATTTAATAAATAACTTTCTATAAATCACAAATTCCTTTGTTCACAATGGAAAAAAGGTAATTTTATTTTTTATCTATTTACAACAAGTTTTTAGAAATATAAAAAATATTTTATATACCATAAAATTTATAATTAATCATATAAAAATGAAAATGGATAATGTTGGAATTATTTTTAACAGATGAGGACATTTTTGAAACAAAAAGAAAAATTCTAGTAAAAATGAGGGGTGTTTAAAAAAAATAAAAGAGAAAGCTCCTCTCTGGAGCTTTTCGTGAAGCACTTTTTTTTTTATATTTTGTTCTTTAAAAAAAAGTTACTTTTTTTAAGAACTTTTCAAAATCCCTGTTTAATCTGATTTTTACTTTTAGAAGATAGCTAAGGTCAAAAAAAGCTAGGCGCACTAATTGTCATCAATCAAGACACTAGTTATCATTTTTTTATATCACATGCATTGACATGGAATATGAAAAATGTCACATGATCATATCATCATGTTACATCAACATACAATATCATCTCCGACTATAACATGTCATCATAGTACGTTAGTATTACGTGACATAACATAACAAGTAAAGTTTTGATTAACAATAGTTAATGAACTATTAATAATAAAGGTTTATTTGATCTAAAATAAAAGTATAAAAATTTAATTAAATGTAATAAAAGAATAAAAATTAATTTAAAATTTTTAAAATAATTTAATAACGTTTTTAGATATAATGTCATAAATTTCTAAACCAATCTAGTGACTGAAATATCTGGACTTGTCTAATAGTGTATAAATGAAACGATTATCTTTTTGTAAGAATAAGTCTGCTAATTCCTTTGACCAGCCCGGAATTGATTACATGGTTTATAAGGACTGGCAGACTGTTTTGGTTCCGTCCTTTACGCCTTTGATTATAGCTCACCTACCTATTGAAAAATACGGAGACATTTAATTAAAATTGGACTCTTCTATTGCTAACGGATCATTCATATTCTTTTAATCTTGATTATAATTTCCATTGTTTTTTAATTTTCTGTTATAGAAAAATTATTGTATTAAATTTTCTTATCATATCAATTATAAGCACATCACATCGAGATATGACACATAATTTAGCAAAGAGAAAAGATATGGCACATAATTAAAAATTAACCTGCGAATATATATATATATATATATATATATATATATATATATATATATATATGAATTCACAATTTGATAACAATTTATGGTGTCAGACAAATAAAACAGTAAGACAATCGATTTCATTCAATAAAGTAATTCACAAAACTCTTATATTATCTCATTTCTTGAGAAAACTTGAGATTTTATTTTTGAATCTTAACTTGCAACAGGTAAAGAGATGCAAGGATAGTACTTAAGGGCTGATTATTGTGTAACCTATATAGTAAATTAAAATTGTAAATTGAAATGATATTAAAGATTCATAAATATAGAATTAATATTATCCAAAAACAAATAAATGTAGAGTTGATTAATTGATAGGCCAACTAGAGGTGGTTTATTGAAAGAAAATATAGGCGTTGGTATGGAAACTAAACATTAAAAACTCAAATGAGAAGGTAGGTAGAAAACTTTAAAGGCCATGATAAAATTAAATTCTCATTTATTATGTGTTAGGTATATTAATGAATTGCTCTAGTAAATGGCTTTTAATTAGGTTCATGCAGCAACCATAAAGCTCATCATTTGACAAAGTGTAGGTGAATGCAGTTTTCAAACATTTATAGGACACAACCATATTTTTGTACATCACTATCCCTTTTATGATCTGCCAAGAGTAAGTTGAGTTGAGATGGACATAAATCAAAAATGAAAAAAAAATAAAACAGAGAGAGAGAGAGAGAGAGAGAGAGAGAGAGTACTACTACATGCCTTAAAAACCATAGGAAGAAAGCTAAATTGTTGAGCACTCAAAGTCAGGATCTAAGATCAATGGGTTTTCCCCATTAATAGTCTCAGACTTTACAGCATTTCTGTTGAGTTTCTTTCCCTTTCAGTTGTATCAGAACCCTTAAAGGCAATTTATGTAGAACAAACTTGTCAGTGATACAACATATATACGCAAGAGTCATGTTAATTATGTTATAAATTAATTAGGATTTGTTAAAATAAACTCATATTGAGATTGGGTTATAGAATTAACCAGTTAGTTTATTACAATGCTATTGAAAAAGAGAATTTGGCATGAAGAGTATAGTAGTGCTGCAGCTTCCTTGAAGTCTAAGGTTCATGAAGTTCAATTAGGCTTTCCTTAATTTTGAAACTTACAATTATACTAGGAAATTGATTAATAATGGTGAGGTACAAGTACACCTAACTTGGGGCATTACTACAAGTTTATTCCTTACCAATTAATTTTTTGAATTTGAAGAAGCCTAAAACCTGTAAACCTTAAGCTTTAAACAAGGCCTTGCATTCAACAATTGAGTGGGTGAATAAAAAAAATAAAGAATGAAAACATAGAATTTATATGGAATCAGAAAAAAGGGAGAAAAATTTTGTATCTGCTTTGCCAATAAAAACAACCAACCCCAAATGTTTTCCTCTTTCCTTTTCCAAATATACATATTGCTCAATTTATCCTAACATTTCTATCTTTAAACCCCACCCCCCCTAATTGATCATCTATCATTTACAAAAATTATAAGCATCTCGATAATAAAACAAAAAAAAGAAATCTTCCCCTGCCCATCCGGTCTCTCAGATTGATATGTTGAGATCAATGCGAAGCTTCTTAGCAGCTGGCATGGGCACAAGGGTGTTGCACCTTGGGCATTTAGGGCTGTTTTTCATTATCAACACATAGGATAAGCATCCGGGGCAGCCTGCTGCGACCGGCGATGCGAGTAACTTGTCTTCGCCTTCACCCTCTTGCGAGTCTCTGAGCGACGACGATGACGATGAATACGAAGGCGATGAGGATGATTTCCACAGCGATGATGAGCGCTTCTTGACCACCGGCGGCTCTTTCTCAGCCCTTTCCAGCGCAAATTTTACTTTGTCGAGGGTGCACACGCTCTGGTAATTGCTAGGGGATGATGATGACGGCGACGATGAGACTAACTTCAATTCCAAGCTGCTCTCGTCGAAAAGGTTTAGCAATGATTTAGAGGGCGATGGCGGGAAATTCAAATCTTGAAGCTTGGGTACTGTTTGATTAATTTGGTGCTTTGTTCCATCGGATGATGATGATGAATTTGATGAATTGCATCTTTGCAAGTAGACCTTGCCAGACTGCAACCATTAACACAATCAGCAGCAAATATATATTAAAGAAAATTGTAATATACATATATATATAATGTAATCAATGCTTTAAAATTAAGAGAAATTAACAATTGGTTAGATTCTTGAAGAGAAAATCAGAATAATCGAGAGTAGTAATAATAATTAATGAAAGTAAACATAACAGGTGGCCATTAGAAGTTGCAGAGCATTGAAGAAGATAATAAATTTTGAGGTAAATAAATGCATATTGGCATTTCATTAATGGCTCATGAAAACCCATTTCTACAAGGGAAAAAACTATTAAACAGAATGAGCTATGTTAGGATCTGATATTAGAATCTCATTACAAATTCATTTGCAGAAACTAATGAAACAATCGAATTTGTATTGATTTCTTTAAAAGACTAAAAGCTGGCTTTTGTGTTATGCAAATTTGGAGAAATAAAGGCTGATTTAGCTCTCCCAATTCCTTCTGCATTTTCTCAGAATCCAAACAGAGGAATATAGAACGAACAGAGAAGGACAAGACAATAATTGGGACTCGAGAAAGACAAACAACTAAAAACATCATACGATGAGCAAACGTGAAACGAAAGTTCTCTTTCCATTGAGATGAGAAAATCAACATACCTTCAAGTCTAGGCGCTTTTCCCATCCACTAGGGACTTGGAGGTCAAGGTCAAGTTCTTGGGATTGATCGTTATTCTTCATATTCAAGGCGGAGCCACCTCCACCACCAACTCCAAGCAAGTCCTTGGTGATCAAAGCCGTTGATTTTGCTCCACTGGATTCATTCCCCACCGTCAGATCATCCTTATACCCGCTCAAAACTCTATGTAGGGAGCTAACATCGGCAGCCATAGCCAAAGAGCTTCTTCTTCTTCTTCTTCTTGAGAAACAGAGACAAAGAGAGAGAGAGTCTACAGGTTTTTCTTTTTGTTATAATGTTACAATAAATATAGGGATATATATGAGCCATATATAAGTGTTGGAGCAAATATTACACCTCCTTTATCAAATAAAAAATTAAAATGAAGGGTCATAATTGGTGTTATTATTATTAAATTAAATTAAATACCAATTTAATAAAATAAACCCACTGATTAAATTTCCTCTAATTAATTATTTCATTTATTGTTTTGCTTATTTATTTATGGTAAGAGGAAGAGTGAGAAAGGAAGAGGAACGCAAGGAAAGCGGAGGAAGGCATGCAAATAAATAGCCACATTAATTGCTCGGAAATACAAGTAGACACTATTTTAGAAAACTCTTTTGTGTTGAATTTGACAAATTTATAATTTTACCTCTCAATTTTTTTATTATTTCTCTTTGACCCAGACCAGTTATTACTATCTCCTTATTATTATTGAATTAAATATTGAACAACGTATAACATTATTTGTTGTTTACTCCAATATTAAATGGTGTGTGTCATCAAGGTCTTAAATGAAGTAGGTTTTGGTAGAAGGCATGGGGTTCTTAAGAAGGCATTTTGACTTTATTAAATATTTTTAGGCACACGCGCTTGAGCCAATGCGAGCGGGGCCGTGATGGCGTTTCGTGCGTGGCGGATCAACGACCAACAATTTGTCAATTAAAATTTCCTAGTTTAATGTTTGGCTTCCGTATTCTACTGAAAGAACCATTATTATCAAAGTAGTTATACGCACCCCTCCATCTTCTTTACTCTGTTTTGGGTTATTGTCAACACATCCCCCTCTCTTAAACTTTACTCTATGAATAACTTATTAGGTGTATTTTAAGGGGTAAAATTCGATTATTTTAACCGTATTCAATATAATGGTAATTAATGCGCATGTATTCTTATTCAAAGAGTCAAAAGTTTGAATTTTACTTTTTCCAAAATCATATCTTATAAAACAAAAGTGAAATGATATATACTTAGTTAATGTACCAATAATACTATAATTTAACAAATTTACAAGTGGGTTTTGCATTGTTTATGTATTGGTTTAGTTTTAAATAAAAAGAGTCAACACTAAATTAATTAGTTAGTTTGTACTTAGTTGAATCGATATGTGGGAAATATATAAATTTGTTTATGAAGCTTTCAATCTCACAGTGATGTAATAGGATATATAATCATTCATAACTTTGAGATAATTTTTTTAAATGATTTTATTAGATTACCTTTTTGTGAATTCTTATCTTTAATATAATAATAATAATGCATAAAAGCATTGGTACCGTTGGTAAAATATTTTTTGGGTTTTTGGACTTCAAAGAATATCAAGTTTTGTTGTACTACTAGATTTATCATTTTTCATACATTTCAATTTTTATTATATTAAACATAAACGTTATCAAAATTAAATTTTAATTAGTTATGGACTCTTAATTTCGTTTTACTTCTTACTTTAGTTTGAATATCATTAACATAGTATTAATTTATATTGGTTTATTATTAGTTCATTTGGAGCATTCTATATTGTAGAATCTTAGACGATTAACTTACTTTAAAACTAAAAATGAAATATTCAATTTTTTATACTTCAAGCATCATATCTTTAAGGCTTTTGCATTTTAAAGGTTATCACTCGACTGTTATGTATACTTCAAGCATTATTACAGCATAATTAATTAACTCTATATCTATACCCAAAATATTCAAAAGCATGACTGACTAATATAATAGTAAGGTTTTTGTTAAAGTAGCAAAAAAAAAAATATAACATATCAGTTAAAATCGAAATAATATCTTAAGCACATAAATATAACAATGGGACCAATCTACTTAATATTAATTGCTTTTAGGTTGGATGCTTACCTAAAAATTTAACATAGTATCAAAATAGACGTTGTGCTCATTCATTAGCCCTTTCGCGATAGGTTTGTTATGTCTCTGCGATATGCATGTTGCGTTTTAGATTCATCATCTCTACACATGAAATTTATGTCACATAAGAGGTTTATTATCTCTATATGTGAGAAAAGTATCAACTTGGTGATAAAAGTAAATCTTGTATTAGTTAAAATTGAAATATCTTAAGTATATAAATATAAATAAATTATTAATTGATTTTAAATTCAATATCCATATAAAATTTACTGTTATTAAAGCAGGCGTTGCCTCGTTTATTAGTCCCACATGAAATTCATGTGTCACCTGATATGCCCATTATATATGCTTAGATGTGAGGGAGTATTAAAGTAGTGATAAATATCTCAGCACTCAAATTTGAGATCCTCTAATTATATAAATATAAAAACATCGCTCCATTTATTACCAATTAATTTTAAAGTAAATATTTAATACTAAAATTTAACAATTATAAATATTGAATCCACAAACATATCATCGTTTCCAATGGATACATACAAAAAATTACATTGAACATAAATTAAATGCCTTTGGCACAAACTGAGCCAAGCATATGTCAGCACTCTATAAATCAATCTTTTTCATTGCTTTTAATATTCTAACTTTAAGGAAATTTACCTGTAGATGATTATTGGTGCTTTTGCCACCCATATTAAAGATTGTGAATATATATATATATATATATATATATATATATATATATATATATATATATATATATGTATGTATTAATTTTGGAAGATATAAGGTTTATATATTATTTCAAGTCAACTTCAATTTTCATTACAAAAATTAAACTGGCATCGAGTTATACATCAATGATTTAATGTTAAGCGTTGACTTAATCAAGGTTGTGAATAAATACTATTTTTCTTTTCATGCATAGAAAGGCTTATTAAATTTTGGACTATTAGATAAGCATATAAAATTCCTTCATAACCTTCACATTGTTAAATTATTAGTTTTCTTTTGTAGTATTGACTTTACAATGACAAATTTGAGCATGAAACTTTTAAAATTGAAAGATTTATTTACTTTTTTAAGAAACCCTTATGCATGATTTCCCTTGTTCAAATTAAACAATTGGAATGGAAAAGAAAATTGAAGATGGTGGGGCATTAAAAATAGCGAAGAGTAGCTTGTGTAATCCAATCTCAATATATATTCTACATGATCAGTGGCGGATCAGAAGGGTTTATTATTATTCCAGAATAAACTGTTTTATTTTATTAGAAGTGATAAAATTATGTATTTCAAATTTTATACATATAATAATAAAAAAATTAAAAATAAAGAAGTGACGGCCTTTATCAAACTATATATTTCAAGTTTTGTGGTTGACTACCATGAGCCAGCGAATTAAAAGTCCTTCAGCAAAGCTCGACGCTGTCACTCCAAGAGAAATGAAGAGAGTTTTTAATTCATAGCAGCATTCCAACAGTTCAACATGCATATATATATATATATATATGACAAAATTCATTAAATAAAAGGGTACATAATAAAAAAGTATAATTCTATTTGAGACGGCATAAATTTATCTATTAAAATTTAAATTCTGACACAATTATTCTTGTTTTTTATCATTAGAATTTTCTTAATACCATTTAAAATAGAAAATTAGAATATCCCATATTTCATTAAATTAGTATAAATAATAAAATAAAAAACCAAAAAAATATTGAAAATTCTTAAAAATAAAATTAAGAATATTTATTAGGAAAGTGATGAAAATAAACATATGGTAGTTAAGTATCAAATTTTAAATTTCAAGAGATAAAACCAAAATGTACTTTTCTATAATTTATCCTAAAAAAAATGAATAACAGCAAATTAAGCTAAAGCATTCAAATGCAATTCACCACTAAGTCCGCTTGGGAGATAATTCGACAGCGACAGTCGGTAAATCCTGTTTTCAATTTAATTTGGCATAAATGCATTTCTCTTACCACTTCTTTCTTTCTATGGAGGTTATTACAGGATTGGATCCTAGTTGATTTGCGATTGAAAACCAAGGGATTCCAGTTAGCTTCTAAATGCCAACACTGTAACTCTGAGTAGTCTCTCTTGCATGTCATGTGGGAATGCCCAATAGCTACACAGGTTTGAAATTATTTTGCGAAATTTTTCCAAATCAACATTGCTCATCCCTAGACTGTTTATCAGATTATATAGGTATGGTTATACTTTGGTGATTACACAAAAAAAGGACACATAAGCACGTTAATGCCTTTATTCATTTTTTGGTTCTTATAGGTTGAAAGGAATGATGTGAAGCATAGGGACCTTGGTATGTAACCTAACAGAGTAGTGTGGAGAGTACTCAAACTCATCCACCAATTATTTCATGGAAGGCAATTCCACCGGTGGCAATGGAGGGGAGACCTACAGATTGCTCATGTCAAACCCTGCTTTGTAAACTAATTATAATGTCATTCACATGCTCGATAAAATGTTTGTATATTTAGGAAGTTCGAGAAATCGTTAAAAGATGATATTGCCCCTAATGGTACAAATGAGTCAATTAAGCCTCGAACTAGTTTAAATAGGAATTTTAAGGTGAAATTAAGAGTTTCACAGTTCAGGGATGACTCAAAATAGTAATTCGGAGTTCGAGGATCAATTCAGAGTCAAATCAGAATTTTCACTATCTAGGGGCAAAATCGTAATTTTTCCACCCGCAGATAAAATTTGAGATTTTGAGAGAATTTAGATCACATTTGACAAATTGAAGAATTGTATGAGTATAAGGGATGAAAAATATGTCTATGGGCAATTTTTCAGTTTTTGGGGTAAAAACGTAATTTTCCACTTTACGGGGGCAAAAGTGTAATTTTTAAAAATTTGCTCCACCAAAACTTTGGAAAAGTCTAGAAATTTCATGGAAGACATGGATAAGTGAAGAGGATTGAGTGGTAGAAAAAGAAAGTAAAAAAGATGGCTAGAAAAAAAATAAAATAATAAAATATTCAAAAGGTAAATAAAATAATAATATTTTATTAAGCCTATTAAAAGGCTTGAAAATTCCAGAATTCTTCATTTGGAGGGTCAGCCAAAACTAGCAGGAGAGAGAGAAAAATAAGAACAAACCCTAGAGTGAGAAAATTCAAAGAAAAAGTGTGATTTTTTAAGGAATCAAGTGTTTAAAAGTATGATTTTTCAAGCTTAACTTAAGATTTATCATTTCCATGCATTTCTCCTTATTTTTCATGGTTAAATTATGTGTTTTGATGATGGATTCAAATCTGATCATATGGGTTTAGAGAGAGAAAGTTGTTAGATTAATTTGATTTTGAACTATGTTAGTGTTTAGTATTAGTTTAGCATGTTTATAAGTAAAACAACAAGAAAAATATTCATTTTCTCCATGAATTTCTCTAGGCCGAATCTAGCCAATGGTGTGTGAGGATGAGGTTGACTTTATTTTAAGAGAATTAGATGGAAAAATGATGAATTATGAGGTTGGAAATTAAATGGAAATTTTTGGTGCAAAAAAATTGAAATTTTTACCCACTAGGGGTAAAAGCATAATTTATGGTCCGAACTGATAAATTGGACCACATTCACAATCATTGAGGTATTGTGGATATAATTGGATAATTGAATATGAAATGGATGGAATTGGAGTTGAATTGGAGATTTTAGAAAATTTACACCGTGTATAGGCGAGTTAGGTCGGACACTGTGATTAAGCGATTGTCTAAACATTTCACACTCTATCTAGTGCATACGCATGGATAAAAGCCTGAAATAATATATATTGATTTGACATAAAATATTGAATTTTTTGTGTCATGTATTGTGGATAGGTGATGAGCTATCTGATACGGGTAAAAAATTATACCCGAGGATCGAAAATAGGAGTATATCTACTCCTAGTACAGTGAGTAAACTTACTATCGTCTTAATTATCTAGAGTAGATTTATTTAATTGTGTGATTTTATGAAAAAATTGGTTTAATTGGAAAATTATTGTGTTTTATGAGAAAATGAGATTTTCTAAAATAATTTTATAAAATTTTTGAAAATTTAATAATGATTTCAAAAATAGAGTAATTGGAGACCTATACTATGATTGTGTTGTTTATCCATGATTTTACATTAAATGGCTTATGATAAATGTGGGTATGATTGGTTATTTTTATGATTTAAAGAATATGTGAACTGCTTTGATTTGCCTTGAATGTGTTAAGTGAGTCATGTCATACTATTGTGATTTTATTGGTTGGTGGATTATAAAGTGGGCACTGCAGTGACGGGGGTTCCGTGGGCCAGCCTAATTAGAGGGGCACGGTTCCCAATTATTGAGCTTACCTCGATTGGAGAGGCGCGTAGGATAACTCCCGAGGTAGGATTTGAGTACACTTCACGCTGGCCACCACGTGAAATTGGGACTCAGCCAACGCCAAGGAACGGCTGTGTTGTCAGAGGTGAAATGTGTTTGTGTGTGTGACAATAAACAGCCTTGGCGGTCTCGGTAAGATGCCTTCGCGGGGTATCCCCGAGAATGGATTTTTGGCAAGGGCCAAGTTTTTGAAATATGCATAAGCCATGTTGAGTAATTGGATGAAATCCAATTATTTATATGGGTTGGGATGAATTATTTTAATTGTCTCCTATTACTCGGCTTTAGATTATTTTGATGATATTTGTCTACTCACTGGGATTATGTAATCATAATCTCACCCTCTTCCTATCCATTTTTCAAGCTCAGGACAATTTGTTGATAGTTGATTAAGACAAAAATTAATCTCGAGTTGCATCTTAGAAAGTAAGGGTTCGTAGCCCTACATCTTCTTAGTCAGTTGGGGGCCCACGTGTCACTGTAAAAGTAATTTTATTCTTCAGTTATTTGATTTAAAGTATGTATGAATATATTTAGCTTTTACACCATGTTTTTGGCGAGTTTCGATATTTTCGATGAAAAATGATGAAAATGCCCCTGTGAGCCAGAAAGTAATATTTTATTTTTTTTTATTTGAAAATGACTTATAATTATTTTTTGAAATGTGAGATTTAATAACTGTCGCTCACTAGGGAGATGCAGAAGCTGATGCTAAGCCTTGCAGGGTTTCGATCGGCATTCGGGGTAATGAGTGCCTATCGGGACGTCGCGGGGGTTGTCACGGGCTTGATGGGAGTTCCGGGTCGTGACAGCTCAAGCATGGGGTCTAACATTTCAGTAGGCAGTCCCACATCCTCCAAAAATATTCTCTTGGCATAAACCATCAGCAGGTGAGTTTAAGTTGAATGTTGATGGCAGTTCCAAGCACAATTTTCAGAATGCTGTTGGGGGAGGACTCCTTCGAGACCATACAAGTACTATGATTTTTGGATTTTTTGAAAATTTCGGACCGTGTGATTCATTACAAGCAGAGTTAATAACACTACACAAGGGTTTACTTTCGTGTATTGAGTACAATGTTACTAGACTCTGGATAGAAATGGATGCAAAAGTAGTGGTTCACATGATAAATGAGGTTCATCAGGGATCCTCTAGGACTCGATATTTGCTTGCTTCCATTCGCAAATCCTTGAGTGGTATTTCTTTTTGGATTTTGCACATCCATCGAGAGGGAAACCAGGCAGCAGATTATCTTTCAAATCAAGGGCATACGCACTAGAACCTACAAGTATTTTCACAAGCAGAAGGTCAGCTTAGAGGTATTCTTAGATTAGATAAAGTTAGTTTACCTTATGTTCGCTTTAAATGAATATAAAGGAGTAGTACTCTTAGTTTACTTTTCTTATTGTGCTAGTCACATAGAATTTTGTAATATGGATGTGTTTCAATTTTATGACGATAGTAAAAATTATGGTCATAAAATGAAACACTCCATTCTAGGTGCTTTTCTTATTTACATTTTCTGTTTTAAATTTTATTTTAGTTTATTGACTCAATGTAATAGTAAGAAATATCTATTTTACCATAGCATCAAAAGTTATGCATGTAAAATGGTTCTCCTTACTCTAGGTGCTTATCTGAAACTTTCTCATGATCATGTAACTTGGAGGTACGGTTTAGGTCCCCCTCCTTTATACTTTTTATTTCGTAATTAATAAAATTTAACAGGGTAGCTGGGCCCTGCGTGAATTTCCAGCATAAAAATAAAAAAAGCTAGAGCATTCAAATCAACTGCTTTGAATTTGGTTGATATTAGAACAAAATTTAAAGTAATTACAGGCATTGCCATTATGTTTAGTGGTTCCTCTTTTGAATTAAAACCTGAGATGGTTAAATGCTCATTTTAGGATTTAATCTTTTCCAAAATTTTCATTTCAGGATTCAACTTATTATTTAGTTCAAATAGGAAAGTTATTAAATTAATATTAATAGAATTAACGAATTTAAATCTATATTTGTTTTGGATTACCTTCACGTTGTAACTGTTAGTTTTATTAATAGTATTTTCTAACTTTTATCATTGATTTTTCTTTAATAGATAAAACCAAAAGGTTATATTCTAATTTGAATAAAATAATAGTTGGAATTTTGAAATGAAAAATTTAACAACCTTTAGATTCTGAAATGAGATTTTACCCAAATTGAGATTGCATAGAATAAGTATATAACCCCAATACATAACATATAGAGTAGATTTAAATCAAAATTTCAAGAAATTAAAAATACATTTTAAAACAATAAGCTTAACGAGTTTCACTTGTCTGTTGCGGGGCTTTTAAAAATATTGTATAAAATTATTGTTGTTTAAATATTTAATTTAATGATAAGTATATTATATTATTAATTTTTTATTTAAATATTTGATTTAATTCCATAAAGGCATAAAATAAAAGCTGAAGAATTTCTTTTTCCTACTCATTATATGCCACAAATGAAATATGGGATCATTACTTGGACTCTCAAACTTTAATTTATGAAATATATATATATATATATATATATATATATATATATATATATATCTGTGTTAAAGTTATGAAATTAAAGGTCCAATAGCAATAAATCTTTGTGTACTTTTCTTTGATCCTCTTCTATTTTTTTTTTTACCCCTCTTTTTCCTTAAATTATATTTTTTATGGAGCATATGGGAAAACGCTTGACTTAGGTTTATACGTATTGATGACATGAGCATGACCTGTAGAGTAATACCGGAAACAATAAATTGTCTGACGAACCAAATTTTTATTTTCTCTTTTCTATTTCTTAAATTACTTCATTTGTTTCTAATGACAACATTAAATGAAATAATTGCCCTCATATATTCTCTTTATACCATTTCAAAAATTTCGCTAACTAATACTATTTTTATGGTACAAAATTTAAATTTTTATATTCTAAGTGTATAATCTATTTGATGTTGGAGTGGGAAAATTCTTTGGAACATATTTGAATCAAATCTTGCCTCTCCATAATAAAATTTAGTGAAAGCATAATTTTTGAAAAAGTCTTTGAACTATTTAAAAAAATTTAAATAATTTTTATTATTCTATCTATTCAATCAAGTCTTTGAACCTTTTTTTTGAACCAAATAGACCTTTATGACTAACGAGAGATTAGTTGTCACTAATCAAAATATCACTTATCATTAATTTTATATCCACATGGCATTAATATTGTGTTGACGTGGGAAGTGAAAAATGTCACATGACCATGTCATCGTATCACAACAACATACCACGTTAAACGTCTTGTGATATAAAATGACAAGGGATGATTTGACTAATAATGATAATTTAATTATTAGTTATAAGAACTTCTTTGACTTAAAATAAAATTATAAAGTTTACTTGAACGTAATAAAAAAAGTAAGAACTAATTTGAAGTTTTCTGAGTAGTTCAGAAAATTTTTTTAGGTATTATGTCTTTATTAAAATATTTTGTTGTGAAGAGATAGTAAATTAATTGTTATTTGCAAATTAATAGTATGCATAAAATTATAAATTGATAGTGAATCAAATGTTGAATTTTTTTAGGTCAAAAATGAAAATTAATTAGGTGGTTTTTTGGTTTTGATAGAAGAAATCATGCGGTTAAGATGACTATATGTGTAAAGGTGTAATGGGTAGTGAGAGTGGTGTACAAAGAAAGTTTAATATTGGCATCCTTGCTTTATCTGGTATTAAGGGCTGATGGATTATTGATTACTTTGAATGGATATAGTTATTCTAAGAAAACATTTATATTTGTCTTTATATCATTATACTTTTAGGCAAAGGAAGGTGTAGACATTAAAGATCCACCATAAAGTTTTTGAATACTTGCATACATACATTTAATACGAGTGAACCATTTTAAGATGACGAAATCCTACCCCAAAAATTTTTCAAAAATCAATAATAAAATTGTGATGCTTATTTACAACTAACATAAAAGTAGCTTCCATCCGAATCTTTTTCTTCTTCAACTTCTTTTTCAGTTTTTAATTTTTCGGTGAGTTAATACGAAATTTAATGCCAGTGTAATTGCCTTTGGTAGGGCATTAAATGTTGAAATTCAATGCCTTCTCTTTTTTCTTTCTTTGTGTATAAGAAGCAAGTTTATGAAAAGTTTCTATACTTGCATGTGTGTATTGAGTTGGAATACAATGCCCAAGGGGTGTTGGGTATTAAATCACAAGGGATAAAATTTACACACCATGAAGTCAATTGGTTTACATCTCTCTCTCTCTGCTTTTTTATATAACAACAACCCTTCTTTTCCATCCTGAAAACACTCCATCTGTTGGAACTTGTGCGTTTCCAATTCAGAACTTGTGAAAGAAATGTTGGATTCTGCAATATTGGGAGAGAGTTATCTCTTGTTATGTAACTCAAGCTTCATATGTAACTCCAAACCATGTTGGCACAGTAAATTTGAAAGCAAGTCATAGTACAATAATTGGCAAGTGAAGTTAGTAGTTGCCCCTTAAGATCAAAAAATGTAGAGAATTTTCAAATTTGGAGAAGATCAGGTTGAACTGTTTCCCCCTATATATCTTGCCTGGGGTAATTAGGAGCTAGAAATTCAATATAAAGAAGATTTGTAGTCATCAAAATCCAAAGACAAACAAAGATTGGTAGCCTTTAGCATTCCAAAGGTTGATTAAGGTATTCTCAGTAACAATCAAGATTTGGCTTAACAATAGTTATTCCTCTATGATACGATAAATTCCAAGTTCGAATTCTTGCACATATGAGTCAAAAGAAAAAAAGAAGTTGCTTGATCAGCTCAGTTGTAGATTTTACTATGATATCATCTCTTTTACATAGAATCCTATCCTTTTCCTACAATTTCACTCACAATAGAACAAAATTTAAATAACTTTTTTTTATATAAAAAAATGGTCCATGCCTTAAAGAAAAAGGACATAACGTCTCCTAATGGATTTTCAAATTCTGGGGTATTCTTCAATATGTTTGCAGAGGAAACTTGTGAGTGTTGCAATCCAATTTGGATTTCAACACTTTTTCCCATACACTCTCAATTTGATTCATCAGCTGTCACATTCTCAAGCCTTTCTTAAGCAGACCAAAAATTGACAGTGAAGATGACTTTTGCAAATGCCCTGAAAACAATGTTCCTAATTGGCAGCTGCTTCCCTGTCAAACTTGAAAATATACTCATCAAATGTTTAACCAAAATTCTGAGTCTGATTCAATGACGACTTTAATACAAAAATGAAATCGACAAGTAAGCTCCAATGCTGAAATACATAATGGAAATCCATAGAATATTTAGTGCTATCACTGAACTTTATTAATTAAGTTGCCAATATGAAGTTTAATGTTTTTTTTTTTTTAAATTGGAAGAAAAGGGATTCGAACTCTACTTTTTAAGTAAAGGGATTATGTATCAACCATTAAGGCAAATGCTCAGTTGCAATCTGAAGTTCAATATTCCCCTTTGGTTTCTTCACTTTCTTAGTAATCTGTGTGTCTATATATATATATATATATAAGTATTTAGGGTTGTGTTAAAAATGGTCCAAAACCCGAAGAGGAAAGGAGACAAATAATAATGGGTTGTGCAAATAATGCAAAATTTAAAGGTCAAGATTTTATGTACTTTATTTGAACTATTTAAGCCACTACAATTTTTTTAAAAACTTTTTATCATTTCTAATTGAATTATATACTAGTTCTACAAAGTAATTAATTACCTTAAATCCTTTGCCCCACCTGCTTAAGAATTTCAACTTTTTATTGGACATTGACAAGTTAAGATGATAATTACCATAATTGTATAAGGGTTTACTTCAACCCTTAGGACATTATTTAATTTTTGTGGCTGGTAGGTAATTGGTCAAGTAATTAATACTTGTTAATGAGAATTGAATCGCTGATATATACATTGATATTTTCGAATTGTTCAAATCTCTAGTCAAGTAACTCCCTTAATAAAGGAGGGTTAAATTTATTTCATGTCAAGGTGGACAGACGAAAAGAGTTGTTAACTGAAATCTTTAATATAGCATTGTCACTAGGCTCCAAGGAAAGGAATATAGAACCTAACATCATCTAAGAAAGTTTTATGGATAAGATACAAAATATAAAAAAGTTATATATCATACGTACATACAAACAAATATATATTTTTATATATGTATATAAATATATATACATACATGTATATATATATTTATATTTATATACATGTATTACTATATATACATACATATATATATATTTATCATATCCTGATTTGTCAATGATTTATCTCCAAAGGAAATTTGATATCCCCTTTAGTGAATTTTGATCTTTGATAAATTAGTGAGTGAACAGATTGCTCAAGCAGTCGGGCTCTATTTAGTTCGAAAAAGTAAAGAGAAAAATGAAATCTTGAAAAACACCAAAAGTTAGAGTAGTTTGTTTGTTTTCTTCAATTTCATTTCTAAAATAAAAAACCAGAAAATGAAATTTCAAATTCCCTCAAAGATATAGTTGGGCTTTTTGACCCATTTTTTTATCAGCTTATACTTTTAATATGAGAGCATAGACATATCTCAGTTTTGAATTTTAAAAGCCTCATCCCATTTTCATTAATTTCTTCAATACTTGTTTCCTGTTCATTGAGCCTAATGTGCTATGTTTGTTTAATCATTCTCCAGCGTGTCCCCTCATTTTACATTTAGATTTACATGCAGGTGTCATGACTCGTGGTTTGGGACGTCAAAGGAGTATCAATGTCCATGGAGTGCATGTTGAGGAGGTAGGCATTTGGATAACCCTTATTACATGAGGCTCATGAGATAAGGAAATAACCCTTTTAGTGTCGAGGCACACAAACAACTTTCTTGGGGCGCGCGACAACCCGTAGCACGCAACAAGGTAGATTGTGCACAGCAACGAGCTAGCTTGTAGCCCTGCACATAGCATCAGCAAGCAGGTTGGGCAGCACTGTAGCTAACGGTCCACTAGAGGGGCAAAACCACCAAACAATGTGTGGAAGGGGTAGCTACTTGCAAGGACCAAGGGAGCCTAAGGGTGGCTTCAAAATAACTTGTAAATATAGAGGTAGCAACTTGTGGGGACTTTGTGTATAAAAACCCCATTGAACTCATTGTATAGATGATTCAATGATACTTAAAGCTTTACTCTTTCAACTTTCTTCTTACATACTTTTATTTGCTTTTGCATGCTTTGCTTGCTTGTGTGCTTGAAGACTTATTACATTATAGTTTTGCATTCATCTTGAACTGTGGTGTTGCTTGTAAAGTTTGCCAATTTTACATGATTATGGTAGTTTCAGGCTATCTTAGGCTTAGAATCAGTTAGAAAGGGAGTTTAAGGTTGCACGTCGGGGGTTTGAAGAACCACGATGTGACAGTTGGTATCAAAGAAGTTTGTGATCCAAAAAGCAAGTCAATTTGCAAGCTATGTGTCATGACCCAAAACTCTCATCGGGCCCATGACAACCGCCGCGATGTCCCGATAGGCACTCATTACCCCGAATGCCGATCGGAACCCCGCAAGGCTTAGCATCAGCTTTCGCATCTCCCCAGTGAGCGACAGTTATTAAATCTCGTATTTCAAGAAATCATAAGTCGTTTCCAAATCAAAACAATAAAATATTATTTTCTGGCTCACAGGGGCATTTTCGTCATTTTTTTTTCAAAAATACCAAAACTCGCCAAAAATGGTGTAAAAGCTAAATATGTTCATACATACTTTAAATTAGATAACTGAAGTATAAAATTACTTTTACAGTGACACGTGGGCCCCCAACTGACCAAAATGCATCGAAAGTTGAAAACCTACAACTTTTGCCGATTCAAGTCCAAATGAAGGTCCTTGTCAAAATTAGCTAACTATGGAATTTCCTAAGCCTGAAATGTGAGGAAAGGAGGGTGGTGAGATTATAAAATCCCAGTGAGTAAGCAGACACCATCTAAACTATCTAAAGGCGAGTAAATGGAGACGAATTAAAATATCATTTTCCAATATATGTTTCATAACATGAATATTCAGTTTACTCAATTAATCAACATGGCTTATGTATCTCACAAAACTTGGCTCCTGCCAAAATCATTCTCGTGGGTACCTTCGTCAAGGTATCCCACTGAGACCGCCAAGGCTGTTAAATGTCCCATACCCATAAACATGTTTTCGCATCTGACACACAGTCGTTCCTTGGCATTGGTTGAGTCTCACTCTCATGCGGTGGTCCATATGAAGTGCACTCAAATCTTTACCTCAAAAGATACTTCATCCAACATCTCCCCCTGGAGATAAATATATAACTGAGTTACCGTGCCCTTCTCATAGGCAGTCCACGAAAACCCCCACCACTGCAGTGACTATGGATTATTTTATCTACCACCTGATTTATAAAATCTTTTTCTGCATAACATGGCATTTTATTGCAACCTAGCCTCTCAAGGATGAATACACATGTGAGACCCCAACCTCTATAAGCTTGTAACTAAGCATAGATGTAATAATACGAGCCAAGGGTAATTTTGTCATTTTCTCTAATAAGCTTTCAGAAGAAAGTTTTATGATATTTTAAGGTCAAAATGGGTATAAGACTGCATAAATGATGTGTGCTGGTGAAAATACGAAGAAAACTAGAAGTTTCAACAATTTTCATAATAGGGGCAAAATGGTCATTTTTCACCTCGGGTTAAAGTTTTAAGTTTTTATGAACTCGAACATGTCTAGACCATTATGGACCTTGTCCTAGTATTAAAAGAGCAAAAAGATTCCATAAAAGATTGGAGAAGAATAAGTAAATTTGTGGAGGGGCATTTTCGTAATTTTAAGGGAAAGGATAAGATTGGCTATAAATATCTTGAAATTTCTAGCACCTTCTTGAATTTCCAGCAGCTGGTCTTCTTCTTCCCTTCTCCTCTCTCACGTTTCTTCAATTTATCCATGGGAGTTTTCTTCAAGCTTCCATAACTTTCTCTCTCTAGCTCCAATTTTCATGTTTTTGGTGTACTCTTCGATAAACCCTTATGCTATTTCATCCTCTCACTTTAAAACCCTTCAAAAATCTGGTTTTCATACTTTCTCTCACTAGTTGGACGTTTTAGAGAGAGAAAGAGAGAATTACACCATTTATTTGGAAGCTATTGGGAGAGAATTTGACTATAAAGGAGCCTTAAGGTAAGTGATGAATTAAGCTTGGTTTTTTAGCTGTAGAAAATAGCTAGTAATTAGGATTTATGAGCTGTTTATTGTTGAGTATGTTCATTACTTTTAGTGATTAAGATAGTGAACATAGATGGCCATTTAATGTGGCAATTGAAAACTAGCTAAGAGATAGATTTTTGGGTTCATAGTGTGTAAAATTGACCTATTACTTATGCTAATGTGATCCTAGGTTCTAAGGAAGCCCCATCATCTCATTTGGACAATTAGAGGAATTGGAGTCATCTAAAGGCTCTACAATCAATTGATGAGTGGACTGTTTATCAAAATTGTTTTGGGAACATGACGGTTTTGAACAAAGTGTTTGAATGATTTTATACAACTTTTCTCAAAAATGAATGCCTTGGGAACAGGCTCTTGTGAAATGGTTTATGTTATGATATGTGGTTATTATGGATTTCTATGCAGCTGCATTATGTTGATATACATATATGCTTGAATATAATGTTGTGTAATTATATTAACTCGGCTATGTGCAAGTAGGGAGTGCGCATAAGCCGAGGATGACCTGGTTATGTGCGAGTAGGGAGTACGCATAACCCAGTGATGACCTAGCCATGTGCGAGTAGGGAGTGCCATGAGCTGGTGATGATGATGATGGGATGGTGTGCATGATGATGATGGGATTGTGTGCATAATGGTGATGGGTATATGTATATGTATACATACGTAAACATGTGTGTTATAAGAAATTTATGAGTTATGTATATGGATGTAATGTATGTGAAATTTAGTATGTTACACCTTGGGAAGTTGTTATGTATTTCTTATTGGTTTTGAACATTTCAAGCAGGGTGGTTTTCTTTGGAAGAAAGGGAAATTTTTGTTTGGTGCCCTGTATTTCGTTGCAGCGAGAATGTCTCGGGTTTGAGAACCTTCACCAGAACTGGTTCTCGCTGCAGCAAGAATGTATTTCGCTACAGCGAGATAGTCATTGTAGCTTCTTGTTGCAGCAAAAAGGAATCTCGCTCTAGCGAAAAACTCTCTGTTTCACCAGCTGAATTTCGTTGCAGCGAGAAACCTTCTGTTTTTGGGTTACAATTTCTCTGCAGCGAGATTGAATCTCGCTGCAGCGAAAAACCTTTTGTTTTGGTCTCCTATCTTGTCCAATTGCTGCCCTATCTTTCACTACTTTGCTACTATATCGGAGCATGGACTTCCAACATTAAGGATTAGATGAGTTAAGTTTAAAATGGGGAGGTTTAGTGAAAAACCTTCGGCCAATTGAGAAAGCCTCGTTCGGCTAATAACTAAATCCCAACGTCTTTACAACGAAAATTCATTCTCGCTGCAACTACTCTACAACGAGAATGCCTTTTCGCTGCAGCAAAGATTCGTTGTAGTATTTGACTTGCTTGTGTAATATTGAAGCTTTCATTCTTCAAATGGTTCGTTATGTATGGGTTCATGATTTTCAAAGGATTAATCATTTAAGGGCTTGATAAGGGGTTTTTAATAAGAATAGAAACAAATTGCATTGTTTTGAAAATAAATGCATCATGATTTCATTAAAGATTCCTTATGGTATGCTTGTTCCCTTTCTTGTTCACTCACTGGGTTTATACTCACCATTTTCAACTTCATGTTTTCAGATCACGAGGCAGCAGGTAACTAGGACGAGGTGTCCTTGTAAACTTATATCCATCTTTTGGTAGGTGTCTCGGCGTTTAGTAGCTGTACATTCGTCTGAGTCCCTCCGCTGGAAGTCAAGTCTTCTTTTTTTTGAGATGTATAGACAAACTTGATGTAAATTATTAAGATACATGTTGTGGGCAATGTACACTTAATTGATATGCCAGTATGAGTTGGCGAATGTTTAATTTTATTATGATTCTAAGTTATGAAATAGGACTTAGTAGTTATGATGGAATAATAAACATGTTAGATTAATAGGCTTGCTTGGGCTTAATGGACTATGTCTATTGGGCCCTTACGTCGGTCATGGTCTGGAATTTGGGTCGTGACCACACAGTACAAATAATTCTAACACCAAAAATCAGTTTAGCCATTCATGCTCATATATTGTCATAAGCCATTCAATTTAAAGCCATAAATTTACAACACAAGCAGGCAGTCTCCAATTACTCTATTTTCAAAACCAATATTCAATTTTTCAGAAAATTTATAAAATCATTTTATAAAATCACAATTTCTCCTCAAACATAGCAATTTACCATTTAAACCCATTTTCCATAAAATCACACAATTGTATAAAACTACTCTAAATAATTAAGACGATAATAAGTTTACTCACAGTTCTAGGAGTCGATGTACTCTTAATCCTAGTCTTCAAGCACAATCTCTATACTTTTACCAGTGTAATTTACTCACCACCTATCCACAATGTACAATTCATAATTCACCACATTAATGCTTGACCATTATAAAATCAATTCAGGCTCGGTGTATATGCATGATATGATATGCAACTTATCCGACTACCGGCTTAAATGCGTTGTTGACCTAATTCGGCCTATTACCCGATTAAATGACAATTGTGTCCGATTTGGCTCTAAATTGCTCCATTTCATTTCTAATACCTCAATTCACCAAACATTATTCAAATAACACCAATTTCAGAATCAAAACCTTCCCATTTCTTCATGGAAAAATTCGGCCATTTTAGTGCACTAACACTGTGATTTTTCCTACTTAATTTTCTCACCATTATTCATCATTTTCTAAGCCATTTCTCTTGAAATAATAACAATCCATCACCCACACACATCAAGGAAGATTCAGCCAATGAAAATTCATGGGGAAATGGATTCTTTTCTTGTTGTTTTGCTTCTAAGTATGCTAAACTAACTAAAAACACTAACATATCTTAAAATCAATTCAATCCAACATCTTTCTCTCTCCTTACCCATTTTGACCAGTCATGAATTCATCATGAAAACATGTAATTTAACCATAGAAATTAAGGGAAAATGCATGGGTAAGGTAAATCACTAGCAAAATCAAAGAAATTTTACCTTGATCAAATCCTTGAATTCCAACACTTTCTCTTTGATTTTTCCCACTTAGGGTTTCTTCTTCCTTGGTTTCTCTTCTCTTCTGATTTGGCTGATCACTATGGGAGAAATGGGCTGATTTTTTACCTTTTTATAAAGAAACAATAAAATAATAAAAGC
This sequence comes from Theobroma cacao, assembly GCF_053813885.1. Lineage (NCBI taxonomy): Eukaryota > Viridiplantae > Streptophyta > Magnoliopsida > Malvales > Malvaceae > Theobroma > Theobroma cacao. The sequence continues at coordinate 14,509,322 of NC_142645.1, forward strand.
ATGACACATGGTATTTCTTTATTGGTTCAAATTTTAAATATTTGACTTTTAATTCTTTAATTCTCCACCACACATTTCTCATGTTTATCCGTTTCCATGATGAATAAAATCCCTTGGTCTTGACAAGTGTCAAGGGTGAAAATTTACCGATTTGCCCCTGAAGTGGCAAAATTACCATTTTGCCCTTATACTCCAAACTATATCGAAATTTAAAAATTTTCACTTCTAAACCTCAAATCATACTCCAATAAGTCAAATGGGGCCAAAAAAATCTTTTCTAAAATTTTCATTTTGTACCCAAGTGGCAAATACCATTTTACCCATAGATAGTGAAAATTTCGGTTTGACCCCAAATTGATCTTCGAACTTCGGATTACCATTTTGAGTCATCCCTAGATCATGAAACTCTTAATTTCACCTCAAAATTCCTATTTGAACTAGTTCGAGGCTTAATCGACTTAATGGTACCATTAGGGGCAATATCATCTTTTAACGATTTCTTGAACTTTCTAAATATGCAAACATTCTATTGAGCATGTAAATGACGTCATAATTATTTTATAGAACAGGGTTTGACACTATGATAATGTGCAAACAAAGTAAAGCTATGGCTAGAGGGCTTGATGTCACGACCCAAACCTGAGAGTCCATGATTGACACACGAGCCTGGCAAGCGAAACCCATGAGACCTAAGCAAGCCTCAAAGTCTCTCCAAATCATACACATATAGTAAAAGGTTTCTTAACACAAATATTCATTTAATATTCAAATTCAAATACATAAGTGTTACCCTTGACACATAATTTGTATACAATATTTAATACATTTCTCACAAGGCCATACATTGACTGTCATAGTGGGTTCATATCATACACCCTTATACAATAATAAATGGCCCCTCATTCCTGACATACTTTACAAGCTAAACCCAAATCCAAAGGTGGAAGGCCCTCATAAACTCAGCGAAGTGACACATCGGAAAGGAGACCTATCAGATGCCAAATATCGGTCCATCCAAGCAATGACACTAGCCATGCAATCCCATAGCTTCATTTATCTGTGCATTGTACAACAAAGAGGTGAGTCATCTAATACTTAATGAGGGGGAAGCTAACATAGCATAATAATTCGCGTATGTATGTATGTGTGTGTGTGTGTATGTCTATATATATATATATATATATATATATATATATATATATATATATATATAGTTAGGCTTATCTAGCCATCAATCAAGCATAATCAAATATCTCTAAAGATGAAAGTGTGAGAATCATCTTAACATCCCATGTGCACATATAACATCCTTGATTTTTTTGACATAGCCTATATGTGATAGGGGCCAAGGGCTAAGTTATTAAAGAGTAAAATTTAGACCTTGATGTGTATGCTTGTGGAGCATGTGTATGAACTATATTGTAGAGAAAATGATCTTGAAATTGTTGTATATTTGGAGACTTCTTTAATGATATGTGGATGTGTTAAGTATAGGAAGCATGCCTTATGATACTTAAGCAACAATGTTACGAACATATTCGAGGAATCCAAAGGAGTGGTGCTTAGATTGAAGCCTTGATCTTATGTTTGAGTATTTAACTAAGGATTTGAATCATATATCAATTGTTTTAGGTTGTGGAGGAGATTTAGAATGGGTTTAGGCTTTAAAAGAAATAATTTTTATGAATTTGGACCAAAGAAGTTGATTCTAGTGCATAGAGGGTTGATCTTAGTGCATAGAGGGTCAATCCTATGAAGTAAAAAGTAAGGAAAACCAAGCATTCTGGTCCAGAATCAACTATAGTCTTTTATAGTCTATCCTAGGAAGGAAAAATGGAAGAAATACGAACATTCTGATCCAAGATCGACTATAGACCCTTCATAGTCGATCTTGTGAAGCAAAATCAACTAAAAATAGACATTATGGTCCAAGATCGACTATAGACTCTCTATAGTCAATCTAATGGAAGGGAGAAAAGGTGAACACAAACTTTCTGATCCAAGATCGACTACAGACCCTTTATAGTCAATCCTAGGATGCCCAATCAGCTTAAAACAAGCTTAAAAGCCTTAAAACCAAAAATTTCTTCATTTTCTCTTAACTCCACATTTTTCCACCCATTTTCTCTCAACTCTCACACCTTCAAACCCATTAAACTCCAACCATAAATCAAGGATTTTGAGTGTTGACAGTAGGAGTTTTACTCTCGAAAAGCTTAGTTTGATTTTTATTTTCTCTCCACCCATTTGAAACCATAAGCCACAAATGCATTCTTGGAGTTATTTGAAGTGATTTGGAGCTAACCCGAGCTTAGGGAAACGTTATTGAGGTAAGATTAAATGTTTTTACCGATTATTTTCAACTTAATAAGTTAATAACTTATATTTGATTTGGTTTAGCTTTGAAGAAATTGGCCCTCTTGACTTGATTGGGGATTTTGGGTAAACAATTGTACAATCCAACTTCTAAGGTATGGGTTTAGCTCATTATTGAAGGATTTGAGCTTATATGTTGGATTGCTAAAGATTTGATTATTTTTAGAAAAGCTGGCTGTCAAGCCCAGCCCTAAATTATCTACCATGTTACACATGAGACTGATAAAGTGATTGTATATTTGAACAGCCCCAGAAGAATATTTAAAAGTCGGTATTGTGCTTAGAAGTACAAGTAAGTCAATTTATACCTCGAACTAATTAAAATAGGGATTTTAAGGTGAAATTAAGAGTTTCACAGTCCAGGGATGACTCAAAATTGTAATTCAAAGTTTGAGGATCAATTTGGAGTCAAACCTGAATTTTCACTATCTAGGGGCAAAATGGTCATTTGCCACTTGAGGACAAAATGGGAATGTTAGAAAAGATTTTTGGCCCCATTTGACTTATTGGAGTATGATTTGAGTATTGGAGTATGATTTGAGGTTTAGAAGTGAAAAATTTTAATTTTTGGTATAATTTGGAGTATAGGGGCGAAATGGTAATTTTGCCACCTCAGGGGCAAATCAGTAAATTTTCACCCCTAACACTTGTCAAGACCAAGGGATTTTATTCATCATGGAAATGGATAAACATAAGAAATGTGTGATGGAGAATTAAAGAATTAAAAGTCAAATATTTAAATTTGAATCAATAAGGAAATGCCATGTGTCATGCTTTTATTATTTTATTGTTTCTTTATAAAAAGGCATAAAAATCAGCCCATTTCTCCCATAGTGGTCAGCCAAACCAGAAGAGAAGAGAAACCAAGGAAGAACAAACCCTAGGTGGAGAAATTCAAGGAAAAATTGGTGAAAATTCAAGGAAACAAGTGACAAAAGGTAAATTTTCTTGATTTTGACTTGTGATCTACCTTTCCCATGCATTTCTCCTCATTTTTCATGGTTAAATTACATGTTTTCATGATGAATTTATGGCTGGTTGGAATGGGTATGGAGAGAGAATGATGTTAGATTGATTTGATTCTAAGTTATGTTAGTGTTTTTAGTTAGTTAAGCATGTTTAGAAACAAAACAACAAGAAAAGAATCCATTTTCCCCATGAATCTTCAATGGCCAAACCCTAAGTGAAGTGTAGAAGTAATGAATTGATTTTGTGATCAAGTGAATTGGTTGAAAAATTGATGAAATGATGATTTATGGTGAGAAAATGGAATGGGAAAATTTTTAGTGATAGTGCACCACAATGACCGAAATTTTCAAGAAGAATTGTGAGGGTTGTTAGGCTGAATTTTAGATTATTGGAATTGTATTTAGTGAATTGAAATATTAGAAATGAAATGGAGCAATTTGGAGCCAAATCGGACACAATTGTCATTTAATCGGGTAATAGGCCGAATTAGGTCAGCATCGCATTTAAGCGGTAGTCGGATAAGTTACATATCATATCATGCATATACACCGAGCCTGAATTGATTTTATAATAGTCAAGCATTAATGTGGTGAATTATGTATTGTATATTATGGATAGGTGGTGAGTAAATTACACAAGTAAAAGTATAGATATTGTGCTTGGAGACTAGGATTAGGAGTACATCGACTCCTAGAATTGTGAGTGAACTTATTATCGTCTTAATTATCTAGAGCAGTTTTATACAATTGTGTGATTTTATAGAAAATGGGTTTAAATGGTAAATTGCTATATTTTAGGAGAAATTGTGATTTTATAAAATGATTTTATAATTTTTTTGGAAAATTGAATACTGGTTTTGAAAATAGAGTAATTGAAGACTGCCTGCTTATGTTGTAAATTTATGGTTTTAAATTGAATGGCTTATGACAATAAATGAGCATGAATGGCGAAACTAATTTTGGTATTAGAATTATTTGTACTGTGAATTCAGCCTTGAGAGGCTAGGTTGTGATAAATTGCCGTGTCATGTAGAAAAAGATTTTATAAATCAGGTGGTAGATAAAATAATCCATAGTCACTGCAGTGGTGGGGGTTTCCGTGGACTGCCTATGAGAGGGGCACGGTAATCCAATTATATATTTACCTCCGGGGGGGAGATGTTAGATGAAGTATCTCCTGAGGTAAAGATTTGAGCGCACTTCACATGGACCAACGTGTGAGAGTGAGACTCAACCAACGCCAAGGTATGGCTAAAATTTCGGATGTAAAGACATTTAATAGCCTTGGCGGACTCGGTTGGGATAACCCTCAATCAAGGTATCCTTGATAACTGAGTATGAGAATGATTTTTGGCAGGGGCCAAGCTTTTTAGGAATCATAAGCCTATTTGTTTATTTGGTTGAAATGAGTTGAAAGGTAATGAAATTACAGTATGATGACTTATTTTAATTCGTCTCCATTTACTCGCCTTCAGATAGTTTAGATGGTGTCTATTTACTCACTGAGATTTTATAATCTCACCACCCTCCTTTCCTCACATTTCAGGCTTGGGGAATTCCATAGTTAGTTGACTTTGACAAGGATCTTCATTTGGATTTGAATCGGCAAAAGCTGTAGGTTTTCAGCTTTCGATGCATTTTGGTTAGATGTGGGCCCACGTGTCACTGTAAAAGTAATTTTATGCTTTGGTTATTTGTTTTATAGTATATATGAATATAATTAACTTTTATGCTATAAGAATTATTTACCGATAGCTTGATAAAAATTATTTTATAAGAAAATAGTTTATTTTATTAAATATTTTTATTATATTCAAATAGTCAAATTTTCACTTCAAATGAACGTTTTAGATACTTAATTTGTTTTTAAATCACTAAATATATATTTTCTGCTTACCTACTACATTTTTAGCAAGTTTTGAGATTTTTGATGAAAAATGACGAAAATACCCATGTGAGCTAGAAAACAATATGTCATGTTCTGATTTGGAAATGACTCGTAATCTTTCGAATTACGATATTTGATAACTATTGCTCATTAAGGAAGTGCGAAAGCTGATACGAGAGCCTTGTGAGGTTTCGATCGGCATTCGGGGTGAAGAATGTCTGTCGAGGCTTCGCGACAGTTGTCACGGGCTCGATGAGAGTTTCGGGTCGTGACATTGGCATTTTTCAAAAGCCAGGATTTAACTATTTTTGTGATGTTTTGATGTGCTTAAGGGGAGATTGAGAAATTGGGGCACATGTGTGAGCTGAAATACGATTGGAGGTGAAGAATCAACGTTTGGTTGTGGAGTACCTCCAATTTGTCACTGTGAGTGGGTTAATCAAATGCATGTGGTGAATAGCACATGAAAAATGCACTGCATTGGTACTATATTATGAATGTAGGCCTAGTTGAATATGCCTAGGCTAGAGGACTATGTGTGTATATATGTGTATGTGATTGCCTAGATAGGTGTGCCTAGGCTATTATATTGTTAATGTACATGTTAGCATATGTGTTCACTTGTGAAGGCCATTGGGAAGCATGAGTTGTTAGAGATCTAGGTGATGTATGATTTTAATGGCTACTGGATATGTTGTGACTAAATTAGTCTAATGGTGATACTATTATTGGGATAAGCCCTGCAGCCAATTGGGATTGGTTAAGACTTGATTCCAATCATGCAACAGTATCATTTATGTTGAATGATTAAAGGTAATCCTTCATCAATAAGACATCACTTATAGTGAGTTATAAGTCTAATTGGATGAAGTCCATGAGATTATTATGCCTTGCAAGGAACTGTAATAGGTTACAGTTATGAGATCCTTATGCATTAAAGCATAATCTCAAAATGTTCCTGGTCAATGTATCATTGAGATTGGACATCAGTGATGTTTAGAAACTGGTATATTCTATGTTCCTTACTTTAGAAGTAAGTAATCGATCTCATAGATTGAAGTATAGAGATACTTGGAATTAGAATATAGGTGCTTGCCTAGGAGAGCAAGTTCACTAAACATGACCCGCCATGAGAAATGCATTTGGTAATACACTCAAGTGTCTACGCAACACTTCTCATGTGTCAGTCATGTGAATACTCCATAGACTTAAGACACCAGGTTGTCTTATATGTGGAGTGCTATGCTTTGATTTCATCCCTACGGGTGCCTAACCAAGGATGCCAAAACAAGATGCTTTTGGGTATAGTATAAAGTATGTGAAGGCAAATGAGTGGTCAAGATAGGAATCATCACCCCAAGTGTTTTAGAAGACATATCCTATCGGTACTTGGTTAACATTAGCTTATTGAAGTCCTTGGCCAAGGTGACATGGAGATTATGAAAAAGGTTTCATAACTCTATATAAAGCTAATAATATAACTGCAAGAACAAATATGGAGGTAAATAAGAGTAGACACTATTCTAAGTTCTTATCATCTCTGGGATATATGATGAGAAAGTGAATTACACTGATAGACTGTACATTGAAAGGTTGTCAAAGAACCTTTTGACTTTCATAACAATTGGGTGGCCATGATGCATTGCTAGATGCCAATCTTGGTCTATGGAATTGATTATAAATTAATTGATTGAAATTTATATTAATCAATTAAGTCAATAATCAATTCCATTGCCAACATGTTGGGAACCTAATGGGTTACACACAATGATTGCATTTGAATTAAATTGAGAAAGTGATGATTTAAGTTAAACTTAAATCACATGCTAGCTAATTAACTTCTATAAACTTAATTAAAAGAGTTTAATTAAGTTTTAGACATAATTATAAGGCCTTGATTGCAAAATATATAAGAAATTAATTTTGATTTTAATTTTCAAGGACTTAATTAAAAGAGTTTAATTAAGTAATGGGCCCAACATTTTAATGTGTTATAATATTGAGTGCTTAATTGCAAAATTGAAGTTATTTTAACTTAACTATATAAGTCACCTTTTAACTATTTTCCATATGAGAGTTTTTCATAATTGAAGAAAACTTAGTTTTTGTCAGAAAAAGAAAAATGTTTTCTTTCTTTACCATCACTCCCTTTATGTGAAATCGAAAATTGCTTTTGAAGCAATTTTCGATAGAGGTTCGGCTAAGATTGTGAAAAAGAAGAAAAAGACAATTGTTGTCTTTTTTGCTAGTACAAACTATAGTTAAAAACTCCCTTCTTTATTGAAGGTTCAAGTGCAATCGTGTGTACTACTGTTAGAAGCCAAGCACTTGATTGGCTAGGGTTTTTGCTTCTTGTGGTGTTCGTAAGATTGCTTCAAGAAGCGTCATTGTGATTACAAAATTACTTGGCAAGGTAACTTTCTGAATAATAATTTATTTTGTGCTTTTATGTGTTAAATATCACCAAGGTGATCAATTGGTGGAGGCATGTTTTGGTTGTTTAGTTATAAAGTTTTAATTTTCTTTCCGCTACGTATTTTGTGCATGCTGTCTATAGCCAAACCCATCAACTATGATGTGGGATTACATTGCCCATTTGTTGACGGGATATTGATGCATGATCTGATGTGATATTATTCATGTATATACGGCTATTAGGCCATGATTAAATTAAAGTGAGATTGTTGATGTATATGTAGCAAGTGAGCCATTATTATTGAGGCACTTAGAATTTTAACGAGCTTATTGACAAATGAAGCTCAATAAATGCGATTGTTACTATGATGTAGACATATGGATGAGATAAAGGCATGATGGCCTACATTGTGAAATTTTGTTTTGTTCGAGGAATAAATTCAAGACGTTGATTTGACTTGAAGTTGAATGGGTCTCGTTACCTTGTGACTGTATGTGTGCAGATGTAGAGATGGTGGTCAACAAGGGTTATGGCTTAATCTTGCTTGTGATTCCCACCTATAATGTTGTGATTTTGCCTATCAGGAGATTACTTCAGGTGATGTCACCAACGGAAGATTACTCCGTGTGATGCCGATTGTCGGGAGATTACTCCAGTTGATGATATGATTTTTTGCTAGCTGCTTCGATGCTAGGCATGATTTGATTCTCTGCCCATTGCCTCAACATGCGCATGGATTGCATTTTGTCAGCGGCTTTACCCTATGTGTGATTTGTTTCTCCATCGGCTAGCCATAGTGCATGATTTGACTTTGTCCAATGGAGAACCACTCGTTGATCTGACGTGATATGAATTGATTTGTATACGACGTGTGATAGCCTTGGAGAGGCCTAGATAATTATGATATGAATTGATACGATACTCCAGTAACTGAAGTGTGCCATGAAGAATGATATGATTAACTTTGAATTGGCTTCGAGAGTAAGCCTAATGATATGTGCGATGATTTTTGAGGATGTTGGGGATGATGATATACTCTCATAATGGAGACTTAGGGATAATGTATGCCCTCTATTTGTAGATGCTTGCTAGATTTTGTCAATGCAGTAGGAGTACAATATTTATTATGTGTCCAATGTATGTATATGATTATGATTATGTGCACCATTCACTAAGTATTATAGTACTCACCCATTTTGTACCATGTGTAGATAAATAGGCCACTGGACAGAGTGTGGCAAGGGTCGTCCATTGATAGACCAATTTTGGCATCCGGTAGGTCTCTTATTTTGGTCACTCTATCGGGTCAAGTCCACATTAGCCTCTGCACTCTAAATTTTAAGCTTAGAGAAAAATGTGTTTTGGATATTGTAGGCACTGAGTGCCATGTAATATTGTGTTGTTATGTATGAACCTGCCTTGAATGGTTAATGTGTGACCTTATGATACTTGCATGAATTATATGCTAAGGATGATGTACTATGTTGAACTTGAATTTTATTTATGAATATGACATATGGAATCCCTTGGCTATGTGTTATTTGATTTTGAACCCTAAAGCTTGCTCGGGTTTCGTGGGCTTGGCCTACCAAGCTTATGTGTCGGTCACGGACCCTAGGGTTTAGGTTGTGACAACACATCTCATCATATTATGCCTTGTCGGATCATAACTCAAAAATGTATCACATTCATAATTTTCAAAACTCTATGTTACCATACCAGAGCATATCAAATTAAGGCTTAACCGAAAAACTGTCATCAAATTAGACTCCATAGCTCATCCTAGTAGCTGAGCATAATCACAATAATCGATATCCATAATTTGCTTACCTCGAAGCGTTTCATCAAATATCAATCATATTTTCATCTTACATCTCCTATTTTATGGGCACATCCATCATCCCTAGGGAGTCTCCATTTCCATACATATATTATTAGGCTCATCCTCAAAGTCATATCAACATAAACATACATAGGCACAAGCTAGTTGTTAAGATATCATAACAGTTTCAAATCATTTTCATCTGAGCCTATCCAAGGCTATGTCATATCATACACCAATCATATCATAATCTTTGAGTGGTCCACCCTGGACATAGTCAAATCACGCACGGTGGCAAGTTGGCGGAGTCAAATCATGCTCAGGGCAAAGCCGTTGGCAGAGAAATAAATCATGTGCGTGCTCAAGCAATAGGCAGAGAATCAAATTATCATTCGAGTAGTCTCCCAAACGGATAACATTATTTGAAGTACTGTCAGATGAGTGGCATCATATACATAATCATCATCCAGAGTAATCTCCAAACGGATGACATCACCTGAATTAATCTCAATGGGTGGTATCAAAGCACTGTAAACGAGAATCATAGGCGGGATTAACACCACTAGCCCTACATGCATATACATAGTCACAAGGGTTGGACTCCACCCAGCCTCAAATTAGATCAACGTTCGACATTCACCCATTGGACAGAACAATATCATACTCATGGGCCATCATTACCCCTGTAGTTCATAACTCATAATTCACATCATCAATCGAGCTCCCTAGCCTCATGTATGTAAACAACTTACCTTAAAGATCATGGCTCAATAGCCTTACATATTGACACAGTTCACCTCATAGTTCACAAACAAGACCATCATGCCTTCAATGATTCCATATGTCCATACAAAACCACAAATCATAATGGACGAACTTCAATCACTTATAAGCTTAATACAGTTCTAAGTGCCCTTAGTCTATAAGGCCTCAAATGATCATACTCCTCCACGAGATTTAGTGTCTAGAGTATACTATTCCTAGATGTACACCATAGTTACTAGACTTCCTAGTCTAGGTTTACACAACATAGGCCACCATGTGGCTTGCACTAAGGCACATAGCGCAACACATACATATCTCTAGCCTAGGCATACTCATCTAGGCAATCATATATCAAACAAATACACAAAGCTCGTTACTCATTGGACATTCGACAAAGGGCAACAAAGTTATGTAATAACCAAGGGATCTAGCAACTCATGCTTCCCAATAACATTCAAAGGGTTCTCTAGCCTAGGCGTGCTCATCTAGGCATAAACATAACAATTAAGTACCATGGCAACACATATTATTATGCGTTATGCATTACAATCATTTTCAAACATAAAAGCTCCACTCACAATGACAATTGGAACCGTCTTATAGCTCACCAACGCGTTAGGTAGCTTCAACTTTCCTTTAATCACATCAAAGCATCACAAAAATATTTAGCTTTGAAAATATCTAGCTTTTACAAAACAACCAAATTCCATAAATAAACTAAAAATCTTCTATGATGAGCTAAATCCTTACCTTAGTGGCTGGGTTACCCAATTTTTAACTTGAAATACCTAGCAAACTCAAGGGAGAAAAATCTCACCAAAGCTAGACCAAATCGAATCTAAGTTATTTATTGATTAAATTGAAAATCAATTAGTAAAAATGCTTAATCTTACCTTCAGAAGAGTTTCCTGAGCATAGATTTAGCTCAAACAAGCTCCAAATAGCATTTGGTAACTTAGAGTTTTAAATGAGGTAGAGAGATAAAGAAAAAGAAAAAAGGTTTTCTCTTCAAATGGGTGGAATGCTTGAAACCCTGTTTTTATTTTTGTAATCATACAAGGATGTATCAATACATTCTTAATGAATTCCCATTAAATGTAATGGTGCATGAGACCATGTATTGATACATGTTATTTAGATTGCAATCAACTTCAAATCTATCGATACATTCTTGAATGTATCGATAGAAAATCCTCAGAACACCTCATATTGTTCTTATTGCCAAGAATGTATCAATATATTAAGGAATGTATCGATACATTTTCCTCTGTAGGCACTTTTCAGCCTTCCAAACTTTTAAAAATCTGATTCTTAACACCTCAAATCATTATCCTGTTTAAATCACACCTCAAGTCATTCATATAATTCAAATCCATATATATATATATCTCCAAATATCATGTCAAATTCAAATCAAAACCTCTAGTTATAGGATTTATCACATATTTCCATAAATATTTGCCTAAGTGTCAATATACATATTTTCATACACTTGGTATACATAACATGTCATCAAGACTTAATATATTTCATCAATCATCCTTAGTTAACTTAGTTTACATAGAAAATTGGGGGTGTTACACTCATTACACTCTATGTCACATAGTGTACAAATCAAAACTTAGCATAATTTTGTTTAAGCATATTCTCCTAAATGCTAAACAATGCACTTTATTGGTTTGATTCTCATATCCTCATATTTCATATTCATTGCTTTATGGACATAGGCATACCCTTAAGCTCATAAACACGCACATCACAATTTAATTAATCTCGTTCATTAGCTTAGCCATTTTAACTTATCATCGTATGTTCTCACACACCTACACCAAAAGTAAGGGAAACCATGCATGCCTATAAAAAGGCTAAGTCTAGCTCATGGGATCTCATAACTGCCCTGGATGGTAGGCTGTCTAGAATAGAGTTGGCAGTTAGTGAAATGAGGGACAAGTTAGATGAGTATGAAGAGCATATGGAAGAGCTCAACTTGAAGGATGAGGTTTAAGAGACGATACAGGAGGCCCTTGTAATGGTGACAGAGAAAAACTCTAAACTAGAAAGTTTTATGGAGTCCTTGAGGCACCAATTGAAGGATTTGAAGGCGAAGGTCAGTTCCTCGAGGGTTGAAGGCAATTATGGAGTTGTTGTGTAACTAGAGGTAACAAAGTTGAGGGAGTTTAAAGGTAGGCATGTTGCTAAGGAAATTGACAAGTTCCTTTGGGGGCTAAAGCATTTCTTCAAGGCTATGGGTATAGTGATGGATGACCAGCATGTTATCACCGCATACATGTATCTTGGCAATACAACACTATTTTGGTGGAGAAAACGATGTAATTAGAGCTCGAAGGAGCCCTAGGATGCATATGTTGATTTTCAATGAGAGTTACACTAGAAGTTTTACAAAAAATGCGAAAGATGAGGCTTGAGGTAAATTGCATAGGCTGGTCCAATGGGGAAAGATGAACTAGTATGTTAGGGAGTTTAATGAATTAGCATTGCAAGTGAGTAACCTCAGTTTAAAAAAAAAAGAATTCTTTACCTTCACAAATGGCCTACGACCTTGGGCAAAACAATAGCTACAGAAGAGAAGAGTCCAAGACTTGTCTTGTGCTTTGTTGGTGAAGGAAAGCCTAATCGAGTACCCTAAGTTACATAATAAACCTGCACCCCCTTAAACCAAGGGAAAGGGAAGAATTGAGGGGTTGGGTGGGGGAGATAAAGGCAAGCATTCGAAAGAGAAAGGTGGTGGCAAGGGCATAACACAAACCAAAGGGAAATGGAAATTGACTTGGAATAGAGAAAGGAAGCCCTACAATTATTTCTTTGTGTGATAGCCCATATTAGGTTAAGGACTGCCCAAGAAAACTAAGCTAGTGGCAATTGCCTTAAAGGAATAGTTGCAATAGAGTGAGATTCCAAAATTGGAATCAATGTTGTAAGGAGTAGTCAAAAAGGTTGGGAGCTAAGCCAAGAGGCTCATTATACACAGACCTAATGGTAACAAGTCAATGTGTTGAGGCATTAGTAGGCATTGGTACATCGAACTTGTTTGTGTCTAAGTAGGCTACCAAGAGGCTAGGACTTAAGGTCGAGTCTAATGGGGGTTGGACCAAGATGGTTAACTCTCATCGAGTGCATATTAAAAGCATTACAAAGGGTGTCGAGGTACAATTGCGTGAGTGGCACAAGAAAAAGTTTATCGAGGTGATTTCAATGGATGACTACGATTTGGTCATGTAACTTATGTTCATGGAAAAGATTTAGGCTTTGTTGATTCTGCATGCCGACTGTATCTATGTATTGGATACTTGGAAGTAGTGTGTGATATTAGTCACGTGTGAAACCCTAATTTTTTGTATTATGGAAATTTAGTGGAAATATGAAGTCTTATGAGTTATGCATTGGTGATGATTATCTATGAGAATTCCTAGTCGTTTGATGTAAATCTCTTTAAATTATTTTGTTATATTCATGGATGAATGATGGTTGAAGGAATGGTCAAATAAGGAAACAAAATGGATGAATTTTTGCAAGAGTGAGCTTGAAGGGTCGACCTTCCATGGTTAAAACTCGACCTTAATAACATGGGGTTTAAAAAACATCAACATTCTGGTTTAGGGTTGACTATACAAGGCCAAAACTCGACCCTAGGTAGAAATATTAAGCCATAGTCAACTATGGAGTTTAAAGAGTTGACCCTTGGATAGCTTGACATAAAAATAAAAGCTCAACTCGAACCCTAGCCTACATTTTTCATTTTCTCAACCTTCAACTTGTCCCCAATAACCACCAAACCCTCTCCCAACCTCTTAAAACCTCTTTGGATTACAATTCAACCTCCCAAACTTGAATGTAAGGTAAGATTTATCATTTTTTGATTTTAATCATAAGATTCTGCTCGAACTCTAGAATTTACTATTTTCAGCTCATTTAGCTCATTTTTTAGGAAGGGATTTTGGGGGATTTGCTCTTTAAGTTATTGAAAGATATTCCATTACCATTTTTTAGGGAGAGTAAGTGTGATCCAGTGATTCCATTCCCCCATATGCATGCACTCATGTTGATTGAGAGTTATACCATAGAGCCCATGGTTGACGGTAGTTATTATGTCATAAATTTTAAATGATGAATGTTAATTGATGAATGTTACTTGATGTATGTTAATGATGTAGTTGATTTTATTTAATGGTTATGATGTGTAATGTTCACATTGGTATGATTCATGGAATGTTGGAATGAGGTTCCTTAGTTTGTTATGAAGGTAAAAGGTAAAGTTGATATGAGATTCAATGACAGTTAGTTCAAATTTTCTTGTGTTCTATGTGCATGGTTGATGAGCCCTTGAAGGTAAGCCTTTCTCCCATGGCATAATTTAGCCCTTTTTGGATGTGATTCAAAAAAAATTACATTCAAATTGGTTTCTAAAGGATTAAATGATTTGTTCATGCATAAAAAGTGTTTCCATAGTTTATTTGGATTATTTGCTTAATGATTTAAAGGAATAGTATTTATTTCTAATGAATTTATGAAACTTGTTTGAAAGCATGGTTATTCTCTTACAAGTTCCTTATACGTATTTGAAAGATTATACATGCAAGTTTATATAAATGTTTATTTGCGCAAAAGCTCTAATCCCTTGACTTGTCCCCTTCCTGTATCCACTCATGGAGTCTTTGTGACTCACGTTAGTTTTCCTTATTTTTGTTGCAAATCAATGATAGCTGTTGAGCACTCGTGTCATGGAAACGTGGTCCGTTCTTCTTTTGGGTAAGTGACATAGCAACCTTCTTGAAGCCTAAGGAGTCGATGTTAGAAATTTGAGAATATGATGCCTTTGAAAGCAAGTATATTCTTATGTTTAATTCATTTAATTTATTTAATTTATTTGTAATGAAAGTACATTTTGATAATAAGATGAAGAGTTTGTTTTAAGTAAGCATTCATTATCTAGTTATTAAGGTACCATGATTCTATTGAGATATTAAAATACATTTGTATGAGGAGTCATACATAGGAGACATGTATTTTAATTGAATATAAATATTGTTCACAACCGCATAATAAAGCTGGTCACTTTATTGTGTTAAGGCTATAGTGTCCAGATTACTTCCAACGAAATGAATGTGATTGACTTTAAGGGAATGATGAGCCTTAAATCATCAAAATGGTTGACTTTGAGTAATGACACTATAGCATGAACTGGAATCATGTGAGAATCAAGTTTTAGTTTAACCGTTACTTAAATCTTGATCTCACACTTATGCATTTACTTATAGTAGAGTCGAAATCCTAATGGATAGTGGACTTGTATTTAATCTTCTTATAATCTTTGATATACCACGTGCATAAAGCGTTGATATGGACTCCTTATGTTGGGATTATAATCAAGATGAACATTTGGGAACATATATCTAAATAGTAGATTTCATAGCATAAACATCACTTTTAGTGATTTCAAAAAGATTGGTGATTAATCTAGGCCAAATGGATTGATGAATTAGCTACTCATCACATATGGATACTCAAAAGATTATATATAGAGTATTGAACAACTAATTGGATGAAATTCAAGACTAGAGAACAAAGCTAACATCAAGGGTAAAACGGTAATTTCACTTTTTGTTATTAGATGATTATGAGGGTTCACAATATAAAGTTTGCAATTGGACAACCAATAATTAATATCAAGTATTGAATCATTTCTTGTAATTATAGTTAATCCAAGAGTGCAACCATGAATCGACAGTGGAGTGATTTCATGATTAATAAGCTTGAATGATCTTAATGAGATTAAGAATAATTCTAAGTTTGTTGGAGCTTGGAATATCTATGCCCAAATAGATTCCCACTTAGCTTCATATAATTCAACTTGTTTAAATTAGAATGTGTTGTCAATTTTGCACAAGCAAGTATATGTATCGAACAAGTAATATAGTAATGAAGTAGAGTATCATTCTCATGGAGATTTGTTCCTAAAGTTTCACTAATTACTAAAATTATAAAACAAATTAATCTTATTCAAGTAATCCAAAAATTGAAGAGAAACTAATTAAAAACAATTAAAAATCAACATTAAATGAACTAACGAACTAAATAAGTTGAGAAAAGTAGTACATTAAAGACCAATGATTATGGGTTTATTCAACATTCCACCTAATACTAGCTTTTCTTGTTATTTATCTTTCCTTGGTGGTTTTACTAACCTAGAATCAAAAGCTATGGACAAGTCTTCGTCGAGTTGCTTCTACAAATACCTAACTTAATTAGTTCACTATATGTCTTCAAGAATCAATTAAATTAAGTTCATTAAGCAAGTGTCCTTGTGAGACCCTGTCAAGCTCGATTAAAGACGATATTGTACCGAGTGGTACAACTAAGTTAAATCGAGCCTTGAACTAGTTCAAATAGAAATTCTAAGAGGAATTTGAAAATTTTAAAATCAACAGAATGGCTTAGAATAGTGATTTGGAGTTCAAGGTCCAGTTTGGAGTCCATCAGAAAATTGACCAATTAGGGACAAAACGGTCATTTTATCATTTGATGATAAAATTGAGATTTTTAGCCAAGATTTGATCACATTTGACCAAGAATAATTATATGGAATATAATTATAATTATTGGAGTATAAAATGATGTTTAGCAATGAAAAATTGTGATTCTCGGTATTTATGGAGCACAAGGGCAAAATGGTAATTTTGTCACTAAAGGACTAAACGAAAATTTTTTTAAACAATTTTTGCCCCTTTTGGTTAATATTGATCAATATTAGTGTTATTTTAGGTTGAAAAGTAGAAATAATGAGATTCCGGTACATTTCGGAGTAAAAGGGCAAAATAGTAATTTTTTCATCCCAGGGGCAAATCGGTAAATTTTTCACCCCAGCACTTGTCAAGACCAAGGGATTTTAATTGTGGTAGGATTGGATAAATACCAGAATATTTGTGGTGGAAAATTAAGAAGAAAAAGTCAAAAAGTTAAAAATTGGGCCAATAAGCATGTGACACATGGCATGCTTGATTATTTTATTATTTTCTATAGAAATCAGCCCATTAAATCCCCAATTCCCTCACCATATTCGGCCTAGGCATCCAGCAACAAGAAAAAAGGAAGAACAAAAGGAAAAACAAGAAAACCTAGGTGGAAATCAAAGAAAAAGTGAAGAAATCAAGGAAACAAGCTAGGTAAGTTAAAATTTCTTTAATTCTCCTTGATACCTAGCTTACCCATGCTTTTGTTCTTGTTTTCCATGGTTGAATATTGAGTTATCATGATGAATTCAATTCTGAAAAATGGGTATGGAAGAGGAATTGTTGTTGGAATAATTTGATTTTAGACTATGTTAGTGTTTAGGGATAGTTAAGCATGGTTATGAACAAAAGCACAAAAGAAATATTCAATTTCTCTAGGGTTCCTTGTTGGCCGAACCATGAGGGCTGAATATCAATGGGGGATTGTTTTTATTTTAAGGAAAATGGCATGGAAAATGATGAAGTAAGGTGAAACGGTTATGTAGAAAAAAATTCGATGCTAGTACACCAAATGACCAAATTTTTTCTATAAGGAATTGTGAGGGTTCTAATGCTGAATTTGGCTTTATTTAAATGTATGTGGTAAATTAAGGTAGTAGAGGAGAAATGAATTAATTTGGAGGTGATTTGGACACAATCGCCGATTAATCGGGTAATCGGTCGAATTTAATCGATACCGTGATTAAGCGGTAATCGGACATATTTTTGCATTTACATATCAAGCATTAGTAGTTTAAATTAATTTATATCAATTTAGGGACAATATAGTAAATTCCTCGACTTTGTTATTTGTCAAGGTGGTGAGACGTCCGGAAAAGGCAAAGGAATTACGCTTGAGGATTATTAGTCAGAGTTCACCCGAAATCCGGATTTTCGACACCTGTGAGTGGACTGCCTATCAAAATTGTTTTGGGAATATGACTGTTTTGAACAAAGTGTTTGAATGATTTTATGCAATGTTTCATGAAAATGAATGCCTTGGGAACAAGCTTTTGAAAAAAAGTTTATGTTATGAAATGTGGTTATTATGGATTTTTATGTGGCTGCATTATGTTGATATACAGATATGCTTGAATATAATGTTGTGTAATTATGTTGAATCGACTATGTGCGAGTAGGGAGTGCGCATAAGCCGAGGATTACCCGGTTATGTGCGAGTAGGGAGTGCGCATAACCCGGTGATGACCCAGCCATGTGCGAGTAGGGAGTGCGCATGAGCTGGTGATGATGATGATGAGCTGGTGACGATGATGATGGGTTGGTGAGATGATGATGATGGGTATATATATATATACATATGTAAATGTGTGTGTTATAGCAAATTGATGGACAATGATTTATGGTTGTAATGTACGTGAAATTTGACACATTATACTTTGAGAATTTTCATGAATTTTATGTTGATTTTATTAGTTTAGCAGGATGGCTTTTTGTTGAGTGAGAAAAAATGTTTCTCTTGTTGCTCTGTTTTCATTGCAGCAAAATTCATGCTCGCTGTAGTGAGAAACTCTCGGGTTTGGAGGGGTTTTAAATAGGAATGAACTAAATTGTATTGTTTTGAAACAAGTGCATCATGATTTCAATAAACATTCTTTATGGTATGCTTGTTCCCTTCCTTGTTCACTCACTGAGTATTGTACTCATGTTTTATAAAAATTCATGTTTTCAGATCAGGTGACTGATAGACCCTAGATCGAGGAGTCCCCGTAGTGCATATCCTGGGTATGTGTCTGGCATTCGATAGTAATCCCTTTTATTGTAAATGTCTCCGCTGGAAGTCATGGGTCCTTTTGTATTGTGAAAACAATCTAACAATATGAATATGTGTATGCAATGTAAATTGCTAAATACATGACTGGTATAGTGCATGTATATTATTATCGATAATGCCATTGTGTTTTGGCTATGTTCACACCCGAGAAAAGGTGTGTGTGTATGCATGATATGATAAATTTGTTAAGCAAAGGTAAATGGATAGGCTTGCTTGGGCTTAGTGAGCTATGCTCATTGAGCTCATGCGCCGGTCATTGCCCGGGAAATTGGGTCGTGACAATGTTGGTATCAGAGCTCTAGGTTTGTCAAGGTCCTAGGGCTTTCACTTGTTGGTCCAGCGGAGTGTCGGGTTTTTATGTGGGAAGTTTGGTTGTGAAGTGTGAACCGCGGCACATTTTACGACCAAGGGACCGCATAGATTCCCAATCTTAGAAACCACCTTATCTCTTTAACTATGGTTAATGACAGGTGTTTGCTCTTGTCTAGGTAAGAATGCCACCTAAGACACGGGCCACCTTAAGACAATTTGGGGAGCAAGATGCCCCTACTGAGATGACTAATAGGCCACGTACACCCACCCGTAGGGGGCGAGGTAGACGTGGTAGGGTCGCTAGGCCGGTGAGAGCGAGTACGCCTGTGAATAGGAGAGATGAGGGACAGCCCTTAGGTGATACTGTTAGGCCACCGGCAAGAGGCATTACTGTTGAGGACTTGGCGACGGGTCTGCAGGGAGTCAATTGGGTTGTAAAAATGATGGCAACCCGTATGGAGGATATTTAGGAGATAGTAAAGGGGAGACATGTGGAGCAAGAGTCCCCTAGTTCCCAAGGCCAGACAGATCGCCAACCTCTCGAGGGTGACAGAGGTCAGATGGAGGTTCCACTCACTGACTTTCTGAAGCTTAAGCCTCCCTCATTTACGGGGTTAGATGTATCAGCGAAGATTTGTAATGCTATGGGGTGTTCTAGCGTTAGGTCAGTGGAGTTAGTAGCTTTTCAATTGAAGGATGTAGCACAGGAATGGTATGACTCCTTGCGAAGGGGTAGGTCGACAGATGCTACACCACTAACTTGGAGTGAATTTAGTACAGCCTTCCTAAATCAAATTTTATCGCACAGTGTGTGAAATGCCCGAGCCAGAGAGTTTGAGGCATTGGTGCAGACTCAGGGCATGACGGTGTCAGAGTATGATATAAAATTTACGCAGCTGTCTCGGTATGCACCTTACTTGGTTTCCACAAAGGAGATGAAAATCCAAAGGTTTGTTGATGGATTAGTGGAGCCATTATTTAGGGCTGTGGCATCCCGAGATTTCACTACCTATTCTGCAGCAGTGGATCGTGCTCAACGCATCAAGATGAGGACCAGTGAGAGTAGGGCTGCGAGGGATAGAGCAAAAAGGGGCAAGACAGAGGGTTATCAGGGCCGTAGAGATTTCAGCAGTGGTGGTTCATCTTCTAGCCGTCAGGGTCCACAGAGGGACTCACGGTTACCTCAGCAGGGGAGTGACGCACCTGGTGCTAATATTAGGGTGGGACAGAGAACCTTCAGTTCTAGGAGGCAGCAAGATTCTAGACAGAGTAGTCAAGTCATTCGCTTTTGTGATACTTGTGGGAGACGACATAGTGGACGGTGCTTCCTTACTACAAAAACTTGTTACGGGTGTAGTCAACCTGGGCATATTAGGAGGGATTGTCCGATGGCACATCAATCACCAGATTCTGCTCGTGGTTCCACCCAGCCAGCTTCGTTTGCTCCTTCAATCGACGCCTCGTCTGATAGGAAAGCTAGTGGATCCAAAGGTCGAGGTGCTGGTACTTCCTCTCAAGGCAGGTCATCTGGATCTGGACATCAGAGTTCTGTTGGTAGAGGCTAGGCAAGGGTGTTTGCTTTAACACAGTAGGAAGCCCAGACATCCAATGCCGTGGTCTCAAGTATTCTTTCAAGTTGTGATATGAATGCTCGGGTACTATTTGATCCTGGTGCTACTCATTCTTTTATCTCTCCATGTTTTGCATCTCGGTTGGGTAAAGATCATGTTAGGAGAGAGGAACAATTAGTAGTGTTTACTCCTTTAAAGGAAATATTTGTGGCTGAATGGGAATATGAGTCCTGTGTAGTACGAGTCAAAGACAAGGACACTTTGATGAATTTGGTGGTGTTAGACACCTTAGACTTTGATGTGATCTTGGGAATGGATTGGTTATCACCCCGTCATGCTAGTGTGGACTGTTATCATAAATTGGTTAGATTTGATTTCCCCGGTGAATCATCATTTAGTATTCAGAGGGATAGGAGTAATGCTCCAACCAATTTGATATCGGTCATTTTTGCCAGAAGGTTAATACGACAGGGTTGTATAGGTTACTTGGCTGTTGTAAGGGATACTCAGGTGAAGGTTGGAAATGTAAGTCAAGTGTCGGTGGTGAAGGAGTTCGTGGATGTATTTCCTGAGGAGCTACCAGGTTTACCTCCCGAGTGGGAGATTGAATTTTGCATAGATTTAATTCCCGACACTAGACCTATATCCATACCCCCATATAGAATGGCACCGGCAGAGCTCAAAGAGCTTAAGGATCAATTAGAGGATTTGTTGGATAAAGGCTTCATCCATCCTAGTGTATCCCCATGGGGAGCATCGGTGTTATTTGTGAAAAAGAAAGATGGGTCACTTAGGTTGTGCATTGATTATCGACAGCTTAATAAAGTAACGATGAAGAATAAATATCCTTTCCCAAGGATAGATGATTTATTTGATCAACTACAAGGAGCACAATGTTTTTCTAAGATAGATCTGCGATCTGGGTACCATCAGTTGAGAATCCGGAACGAAGATATACCCAAGACCGCATTTCGAACAAGATATGGGCACTATGAGTTCTTAGTGATGTCATTTAGGCTCACGAATGCTCCTGTAGCCTTTATGGATTTGATGAACCGAGTGTTCAAACCTTATTTGGATAAGTTTGTAGTGGTGTTTATTGATGATATTTTGATATTTTCAAAGAGTCGAGAGGAGCATGAGCAGCATCTTAAGATAGTGCTCCAAATTTTGAGAGAACATCGATTGTATGCTAAGTTCTCCAAGTGTGAGTTTTGGCTCGAAAGTGTTGCATTCTTGGGGCATGTGGTATCTAAGGAGGGGATACGAGTTGATACAAAGAAAATTGAAGCAGTGGAAAAATGGCCAAGGCTAATATCAGTTACGGAGATTAGAAGCTTTGTGGGTTTAGCTGGCTATTATCGTCGCTTTGTGAAAGACTTCTCCAAAATAGTTGCCCCTTTGACTAAGCTGACACGTAAAGATACAAAATTTGAGTGGTCTGATGCTTGTGAGAATAGTTTTGAGAAGCTTAAGGCATGTCTCACCACAGCTCCAGTGTTAAGCCTGCCGCAAGGCACAAGGGGTTACACGGTGTTTTGTGATGCATCGGGGGTTGGTTTAGGATGTGTATTGATGCAACATGGGAAGGTGATTGCGTATGCATCTAGGAAACTTAAAAGGCATGAGCAGAATTACCCCATACACGATTTGGAAATGGCAGCAATCGTGTTTGCCTTAAAGATTTGGAGACATTACTTGTATGGTGAGACTTGCGAGATATACACGGACCACAAAAGTCTGAAGTATATATTTCAGCAGAGGGATCTTAACTTATGGCAACGTAGATGGATGGAGTTGCTAAAGGATTATGATTGTACTATTCTTTATCATCCCGGTAAGGCCAATGTAGTGGCAGATGCCTTGAGTCGAAAATCGATGGGAAGCTTGGCACATATTTCCATTGGTAGGAGATCTTTGGTTAGAGAGATCCATAGCTTGGGAGACATAGGTGTGCGTTTGGAAGTTGCGGAGACAAATGCTTTGCTAGCACACTTTAGAGTGAGGCCTATTTTAATGGACAAGATTAAAGAAGCACAAAGTAAAGATGAGTTTGTGATTAAGGCCTTAGAGGATCCTCAGGGTAGGAAAGGAAAAATATTTACTAAAGGCACAGATGGAGTGTTGAGGTATGGAACCAGACTTTATGTGCCTGATGGTGATGGGTTGAGGAGAGAAATGTTGGAGAAAGCTCACATGGCAGCTTATGTGGTACATCCAGGGGCTACAAAGATGTATCAAGATTTGAAAGAGGTGTATTGGTGGGAAGGACTTAAGAGAAATGTAGCTGAGTTTGTCTCCAAGTGCCTGGTTTGTCAGCAGGTTAAGGTCGAGCATCAAAAGCCTGCAGGGCTACTACAACCATTACCAGTACCCGAGTGGAAGTGGGAACATATTGCTATGGACTTTGTAACGGGTTTGCCTCGAACCAGTGGGGGATATGATTCAATTTGGATAGTAGTGGACCGGTTAACAAAGTCAGCTCATTTTCTTCTGGTTAAGACTACTTATGGGGCTGCCCAATACGCTCGAGTTTATGTGGATGAGATAGTGCGACTACATGGTATTCTCATTTCTATAGTATTTGACAGAGGAGCTCAGTTTACTAGTAGGTTTTGGGGAAAGTTGCAAAAAGCATTGGGCACTAAGTTGGATTTCAGCACAACTTTCCACCCTCAGACTGATGGACAGTCTGAACGGACCATACAGACATTGGAGGATATGTTGAAGGCTTGTGTGATAGACCTTGGTGTCAGGAGGGAACAATACCTACCTTTAGTGGAATTTGCCTACAACAACAGTTTCCAAACTAGCATCCAAATGGCACCATTTGAGGCCTTATATGGACGAAGATGTAGGTCACCCATTGGATGGCTAGAGGTGGGAGAAAGGAAACTTTTGGGGCCTGAATTGGTGCAGGATGCAACCGAGAAAATACACATGATCCGTCAGAGGATGTTAACAGCACAAAGTAGACAGAAATCATATGCTGATAACCGACGGAGAGACTTGGAGTTCCAAGTAGGAGATCATGTATTTTTGAAAGTTTCGCCAACTAAAGGGGTAATGAGGTTTGGCAAGAAAGGAAAGTTAAGTCCTCGATATATAGGGCCATTCGAGATCTTAGAAAAGGTTGGAGCGGTGGCTTATCGTTTGGCATTACCGCCAGACCTTTCTAATATTCATCCCGTGTTTCATGTGTCCATGCTTAGGAAGTACAACTCAGATCCATCACATGTAATACGGTATGCAACTATGCAGTTGCAAAATGATCTAACCTATGAGGAACAACCGGTAGCTATCCTTGATAGGCAAGTTAAAAAGCTCCGTTCAAAGGATGTAGCCTCAGTGAAAGTGTTGTGGCGGAATCACACTAGCGAGGAGGTAACGTGGGAAACTGAGGATGAGATTTAGATAAAGCATCCACACCTATTCGATATGTAAAGGTAAGCCACTCTACATTGAATTTAAATTCGGGGACCGAATTTTTATTAGTGGGGGAGAATGTGACACCCCGTCAAGCTCGATTAAAGACGGTATTGTACCGAGTGGTACAACTAAGTTAAATCGAGCCTTGAACTAGTTCAAATAGAAATTCTAAGAGGAATTTGAAAATTTTAAAACCAATAGAATGACTTAGAATAGTGATTTGGAGTTCAAGGTCCAGTTTGGAGTCAATCAGAAAATTGACCAATTAGGGACAAAACGGTCATTTTTCCATTTGATGATAAAATTGAGATTTTTAGCCAAGATTTGATCACATTTGACCAAGAATAATTATATGGAATATAATTATGATTATTGGAGTATAAAATGATGTTTAGCAGTGAAAAATTGTGATTCTCGGTATTTATGGAGCACAAGGGCAAAATGGTAATTTTGTCACTAAAGGACTAAACGAAAATTTTTTTAAACAATTTTTGCCCCATTTGGTTAATATTGATCAATATTAGTGTTATTTTAGGTTGAAAAGTAGAAATAATGAGATTCTGGTACATTTCGGAGTAAAAGGGCAAAATAGTAATTTTTTCACCCCAGGGGCAAATCGGTAAATTTTTCACCCCAGCACTTGTCAAGACCAAGGGATTTTAATTGTGGTAGGATTGGATAAATACCAGAATATTTGTGGTGGAAAATTAAGAAGAAAAAGTCAAAAAGTTAAAAATTGGGCCAATAAGCATGTGACACATGGCATGCTTGATTATTTTATTATTTTCTATAGAAATCAGCCCATTAAATCCCCAATTCCCTCACCATATTTGGCCTAGGCATCCAGCAACAAGAAAAAAGGAAGAACAAAAGGAAAAACAAGAAAACCTAGGTGGAAATTCAAAGAAAAAGTGAAGAAATCAAGGAAACAAGCTAGGTAAGTTAAAATTTCTTTAATTCTCCTTGATACCTCGCTTACCCATGCTTTTGTTCTTGTTTTCCATGGTTGAATATTGAGTTATCATGATGAATTCAATTCTGAAAAATGGGTATGGAAGAGGAATTGTTGTTGGAATAATTTGATTTTAGACTATGTTAGTGTTTAGGGATAGTTAAGCATGGTTATGAACAAAAACACAAAAGAAATATTCAATTTCTCTAGGGTTCCTTGTTGGCCGAACCATGAGGGCTGAATATCAATGGGGGATTGTTTTTATTTCAAGGAAAATGGCATGGAAAATGATGAAGTAAGGTGAAACGGTTATGTAGAAAAAAATTCGATGCTAGTACACCAAATGACCAAATTTTTTCTATAAGGAATTGTGAGGGTTCTAATGCTGAATTTGGCTTTATTTAAATGTATGTGGTAAATTAAGGTATTAGAGGAGAAATGAATTAATTTGGAGGTGATTTGGACACAATCGTCGATTAATCGGGTGATCGATCGAATTTAATCGATACCGTGATTAAGCGGTAATCGGACATATTTTTGCATTTACATATCAAGCATTAGTAGTTTAAATTAATTTATATCAATTTAGGGACAATATAGTAAATTCCTCGACTTTGTTATTTGTCAAGGTGGTGAGACGTCCGGAAAAGGCAAAGGAATTACGCTTGAGGATTATTAGTCAGAGTTCACCCGGAATTCGGATTTTCGACACCTGTGAGTGGACTGCCTATCAAAATTGTTTTGGGAATATGACTGTTTTGAACAAAGTGTTTGAATGATTTTATGCAATTTTTCATGAAAATGAATGCCTTGGGAACAAGCTTTTGAAAAAAGGTTTATGTTATGAAATGTGGTTATTATGGATTTCTATGTGGCTGCATTATGTTGATATACATATTGCTTGAATATAATGTTGTGTAATTATGTTGACTCGACTATGTGCGAGTAGGGAGTGCGCATAAGCCAAGGATTACCCGGTTATGTGCGAGTAGGGAGTGCGCATAACCCGGTGATGACCCAGCCATGTGCGAGTAGGGAGTGCGCATGAGCTGGTGATGATGATGATGAGCTGGTGACGATGATGATGGGTTGGTGAGATGATGATGATGGGTATATATATATATATATATATATATACATATGTAAATGTGTGTGTTATAGCAAATTGATGGACAATGATTTATGGTTGTAATGTACGTGAAATTTGACACATTATACTTTGAGAATTTTCATGAATTTTATGTTGATTTTATTAGTTTAGCAGGATGGCTTTTTGTTGAGTGAGAAAAAATGTTTCTCTTGTTGCTCTGTTTTCATTGCAGCGAAATTCATGCTCGCTGTAGCGAGAAACTCTCGGGTTTGGAGGGGTTTTAAATAGGAATGAACTAAATTGTATTGTTTTGAAACAAGTGCATCATGATTTCAATAAACATTCCTTATGGTATGCTTGTTCCCTTCCTTGTTCACTCACTGAGTATTGTACTCATGTTTTATAAAAATTCATGTTTTCAGATCAGGTGACTGTTAGACCCTAGATCGAGGAGTCCCCGTAGTGCATATCTTGGGTATGTGTCTGGCATTCGATAGTAATCCCTTTTATTGTAAATGTCTCCGCCGGAAGTCATGGGTCCTTTGTATTGTGAAAACAATCTAACAATATGAATATGTGTATGCAATGTAAATTGCTAAATACATGACTGGTATAGTGCATGTATATTATTATCGATAATGCCATTGTGTTTTGGCTATGTTCACACCCGAGAAAAAGGTGTGTG
This sequence comes from Theobroma cacao, assembly GCF_053813885.1. Classification (NCBI taxonomy): domain Eukaryota; kingdom Viridiplantae; phylum Streptophyta; class Magnoliopsida; order Malvales; family Malvaceae; genus Theobroma; species Theobroma cacao. The sequence continues at coordinate 14,536,395 of NC_142645.1, forward strand.
TGTATGCATGATATGATAAATTTGTTAAGCAAAGGTAAATGGATAGGCTTGCTTGGGCTTAGTGAGCTATGCTCATTGAGCTCATGCGCCAGTCATTGCCCGAGAAATTGGGTCGTGACAGTCCTAATGTGGCTATGTATGTCAATTGGCGTATGTCGACTCGAATGGCAAATTAGATCACCTAACTGATGTGAACATACACCATTCAAACCTTAGTCCAATCTAAATTCTCTCTGTTGAGTCTCAATTAGATTCACAAATCAGTTAATTGTTAGCCAGACAATCAAAAGCATTAAGAACATATTTGAATAGGCAAAACTACACCCATTCATGATAAATACAAGAGAAACTAATATTCAAACTACATGTTGAAATACATCACAATTCTAAAAAGATAATTTAGCTCATCATATGTAATAGAAACAATATACAACGAAATTTAGCCATGAATCCAAGTCAAAGAAAATAAAAGAAACACAAAAGTAGAGAAAGAAACTAAGTGTTAAAGATTTACAATCTCAATTCTCTCTCAAATTCTCTTGTTTTCTTACTTTGTTCTTAGCTTAAAATCTCCAGAATAGTTGCTTGCTGCCTCCCCTTTAAAACCTTTGAAAAAGGTCCCTTAAATAGTCTCCAAGTGACCTAATTTCCAAAGTCCCGTCAAACTTTTATTTTTGGAAAATCTTCCAGTGCCGCGGCCTTGATTTCTTGATGCTGCAACGCTGGATTTTCATCATTGGATAGGTAAATTAAATGAAACTGGTACAATTAAATCTAGTTCAAAGGCAAATAACATGCATAAAAAAATTTAACGAAAACAAACTAACCTAAACTATCACAAAAACAAATAACAATAAAACCCTCCCTCAAACTTAAATTGCACATTGTCCTTAATGTGAAAAGCTAAAAAGAATAAGGAAAAAAAACTCCCTTTTAATGGTGACAGTGCATTGAAAGCTCTAATGTTCATCCTCCTTATCTTTGTACTTTCTAAACCTGCAAACTCAACAAACAAGCTAGAGAGAGGTTATAACTATTTATTTAAATAGAAAAGCAAAACTAACAAAATAACTACTAAACATAAAAGGATATAGCTTTGGTTGCCTCTCAAGAAGCGCTTTTTTATAGTCACTAGTTTGACTATGATACCCTTTTTGTTGCTTCTTCATCTTCGCAAAAATGCTTCAGGCTTTCTTTAATTACCTTGAATGCTCCAGTAAGTGTACTAAAAATTTAAACATAGCCATATGACAAAAGTTTTACCACCTTAAAGGTTTTCCACCAATGTGGTTAAAGTTGCCATGGTAAGAGGTGGAGGCATGCACTAGAGAGTGTTGCATGTTATCCAACCTCAAAATCTATATCACTAGAAGGTGGTAGATTATGCACATCATAACATTGCTTCATGTTCAGATGTAGTGGGGGTGGCTCTAACTCATGAGTTGGTACTTGCTTACTTGTAGGTGGTGGACTAGGATTACTTTTACCTTCATTGGTTAAGTCCACTCTATAACATTGAGCTATAAAGGAAGGGTTTTTAGGAGCATTGAAAATAATAAATTCAACTACCTCCTCTCCAACTCTAAGAGTTATTCTGCCTTCCCTTACATCGATTAATGCGCCTGCAGTGGCCAAGAAAAGACATCTCAATATGATTGCAATCTCTTGATCTTCCTCTATCTCAAGTACAACGAAATCCACTAGAATGTACAATTTCCCAACTTTAAGCAAGACATCCCTTATAACCACACAAGGGTGCCTTATTGTTCTGTTAGCTAGTTGCAAAGTGATTGTAGTAGGTTGAATCTCTTGCAGTCAAATTCTCCTAGCAACAAACAAAGGAATAATTGTGACACGAGCACCCAAGTTACACAAAGCTTTTGAAAAACTAAAATTGCCAATTGAGCAAGGGATAGAAAAACTTTTTGTGTCCTTAACTTTGGTGGAAACTTGTTCTGAATTATTGCACTACACTCCTCAATAAGTGCAATTGTCTCAAAATCCTCTATTATTCTTTGTTGATATGTTTTTCAGGAACTTCACATATGATGACATTTGCTCTAAAGCTTCTGTAAAAGAAATGTTGATGTGAAGCTTTTTGAATACCTCAAGAAATTTTTGGAAGTGCTTATCAAGCTTTTGTTTCTGAAGGCGCTAAGGAAAGGGTGGTGGTGGTAAAGTTGTCTTAGCTTCCTTCTCTTGACTTTGCTTGTCAACTGTCTCAATCATTGTTTTATTCTCAATAGGCTCATCTTGAAAATTAGCTTGCCTAACACTATGTTCAACCTTTTTTTTGCTCTTTGAAGTGATTACCATAACTTATTCCTTACCTTCTCTCCTTGGATTCACCTCTGTATCACTAGGCAATGTTCCTTGAGGTTAATTGTTTAATAAATTGGCAAGTTGACCAACCTGAGTCTCAAGGTTTCGAATTGACGTTGCTTGACTCTGAATGAGAGCTGTTTGACTTTCTATAATGCTATCATTATGTGTCATATACTGCCTTAGTAGATCTTTCGTAACTGACTTTTTTTTGAAATAGGTGCGTCGGCTTGCTGGTGAAATCCTAGAGGTGCATTTGGCCTTAGAGGTGAGGACGAACCTTGATTATTAGCCTAAAAGAAATTGGGATGATTCCTCCACCCTAGGTTGTAAGTGTTGGAGTAGGGGTTATTTTGCTATTTATTACCCACAAATTGCACTACCTCTATTGAGATTGGACATTGATAACTTGCAAGATTATCTCCGTATAACTCATAAGCTATAAAAAGACTTTGCAAACTATTAGTACCAAAAGATTCAAGAGTTTTAGTTAAAGTTGCTACCTAAGCAGATAACGCTGAAAAAACATCTCAATCATGAATTCTAGCTACTCTCCTATGCATTGATCACTCCACTAACCACTAGTAGTTGTTTCCAACCATCTTTTCCAACAAATTGTATGCTTTATCAATCAATTTAGCCATCAAAGTCTATCCTGTCGTAGCATCAATGGTGGTTCAAACATGCCCACTCAAACCATTGTAGAAAGTTTGCACCTGAAGCCACTTTGGAAGCCCATGATGAAGACACCGCCGAAGTAATTCTTTGTATCTTTCCCAAGCCTCGTACAATGATTCAGAATCTTACTGCATGAATAATGTGATATCATTCCTCATTTTTGTTGTCTTAGCCAGAGGGAAGAATTTGGCAAGAAATTTTTGAGCAAGATAATCCCATGTTGTTATAGAGCAAGTAGAGAGTGCATTTAGCCACGCTTTAGCTTTATCCCTTAAGGAGAAGGGAAAATGCATTAACCGAATTGTATTATTTGTGACACCATTGTGCTTGAACATGTCACAAATCTCCAACAAGTTTGATATATGGCCATTTAGATAATCACTTGCAAGACCCTAAACTGAACCAAAGTTTGAATCATGGTGATGATAGTTGGCTTGATTTCAAAACTGTTTGCTTGAATAGCTAGCCTTCGAATGCTTGATGGAATTCCTTATACCAAAGGAACAACATAGTCCCTTAAGTAACGATTGTTAGCTATTACACACTCTTGGACTTGCTATTCACTCTAATGATCATCCATTGTATTTATTGGAGTAACACCTTGTTGATTCTCTCTTTGAAGTCTGCAAAATGTTTGCTCAATTTCCAGATCATGCAAGATAGTTTCTAAGTTGTTTGTTCTGCTCATACAACAGTTGTACACAAATGCAAAACAACGAAATAAAACTTAAATTAAGACTAATCTATAAAATTTTAGTATTAGCAAATAACAAAGAAAACAAAATCCCTAGCAACAGCGCCAAAAATTTCTTTTTAATTTTGCACATGCAAGTATACGTATCAAACAAGTAATATAGTGATGAAGTAGAGTATCGTTCCCACGAAAATTTATTCCTAAAGTTTCACTAATTACTAAAATTTTAAAACAAACTAATCTTATTTAAGCAATCCAAAAATTAAAGAAAAACTAATTAAAAATAATTAAAAATCAATACTAAATAAACTAACAAACTAAATAACTTGAGAAAAGTAGTATATTAAAGACCTAGGATTATGAGTTCATTTAATATTCTATTTGGTACTAGCTCTTCTTGTTATTTATCTTTCCTAGGTGGTTTAAGTAACCTAGAATCCAAAGCTATGGACAAGTCTCCATCAAGTTGCTTATACAAATACATAACTTAATTAGTTCACTATATGTCTATAGGAATCAATTAAATTAAGTTCATTAAGCAAGTGTCCTAATGTGGCTATGTATGGCAATTGGCCCATGTCTACCTGAATCGCGAATCAAATCACTTGAGTGACATGAACATGCATTATTCAAACCTTAGTCCAATCTAAAATCTCTTTGTCGAGTCTCAATTAGATTAACAAATTAGTTAATTGTTGGCTAGACAATCAAAAGCATTAATAACAGATTTGAATAAGCAAACTGCACCCATTCATGATAAATACAAGAAAAACTAATATTCAAACTACATGTAAAGTCCACCACAATCCTAAAAAGATAATTTAGCTCATAATATGTAATAAAAACAATATCCAAAGAAATTTCACCATCAATCCAAGTCAAAGAAAATAAAAGAAACACAAAAGTAGAGAAAGCAACTAAGTGTTAAAGCTTTGTAATCTAAATTCTCTCTCAAATTCTTCTATTTCTTGCTTTGTTCTTGGCTTCAAATCTCCAGAATAGTTGCTTGCTGCCTCCCCTTTAAAACCTTTGAAAAAGGTTCCTTAAATTGCCTCCAAGTAACCGAATTTCCAAAATCCCGTCAAAGTTTTATTTTTGGAAAATCTCCCAGAGCTGTGGTAGTGGATTTTTGCTACAGTAGCATTGCGGTGCTGAGCTCTTGGGAAAATGTATGGTGCACTATGGTGGTCTATCAAATTTGAATGTAATTTTTACCCTGATTTGTTCCGAACTAGGTAAAGTGGTAAATATGAATGTTTTAGCCTTATCTCTTAACTTTCCAATGAATCATGAATCAGGTCGATTGGACTTCTAGATTGCATGATATGCTCCAAATACCATATCATATTCAGTCTATGCATACTGTTGCAGTGCTTTGACTTAGACAAATATTTTGACCATGATAAGATCAGAGATGGGCAAAATGGCAAATAAAAATTTTTTTAGCTCTTATGCTTAGCATTATAATGGTCTATGAATCAATTCATTTGGAGTTCTGTAAGGAGAGATATGGTCAAAATACCGTAACATATACGAATGAAGCCATCACCATACTTGCACGTATTTTCATCAAATGAGTCTTTTTCATCAAATTTCCTACAAAAGCAATAAAAAAACAAACAATAACTACTCTTAAAGCAATTTAAAACAAAATAACGTAAAATTTAACTAAAATACCTTAAATTAACTACTCAACATGTAATCAAATTTAAACTAGAAAAATAGGTAAAATAATAAAATCCAAAACTAAAATCTCAAAGATCTAGCAACATAAACCCCCAAAATGTGTCAAAATAACTCTATCTAATAAAGTTATCACACCCTCAAACTTATGATTTTGCTAGTCCTTTAGCAAAACATTACGTTCAGGCTCTAATCTTGGCTACATATAGCTTATAAGTGTATGTTTACCCTATATGCAAATCAAACCACCTAATCAACCAAATGTATTTGATCATACGCTATTCTATTCAAGATCTACTTAAATCCCCTTCGTCAAGGTTTAACTTAGGTTTCCAATTCAATCTAATTAATGGCTAATCAATTAGAAGCATTAAGAACAAAATATAATAAACAACTTAAATCCATTAAACAAAAGCAAAAGAGAGAAAAATAAATTAGACTACATATTGAGTTCAATCATAATCTTAGATAAATAATTTAGTTCCCCATGAACTCACACATTATCACCAAATAAAGTTTATCATCAAAACCAAAATCAAGAAAATAAAAGAACAACAAAAGGATAAAAGAACCCAAGGGTTGAAATTTTGATCTCCCAATCTTCTTGAATCCTTCAAATTCTTGTTAGCTTCAATGAGACTTTTCTTTAATAACTTTGTGGCTTGATTTTCAGCTCTGTTTGGTGTTTCATTCTTCTTTAAAAGTCCTCAAAAAAATTATTTTTTTTAGGGCTTTGAAGTTAGGCCAAGTTTGGTGAAGAAAGGAGCCAATTACAATAAGGATTTCCTTATCAGACTACATGAGCCGTGGCTTACCTCTATCAAGGCAACGACCTCAACCAATTAATTAGCAGAAATCATAATTTCTCTAAAACTACTACAGTGCTTCAAATTCAACAATATTTTTGACTAATTTCTAGGACAAAATGGGCAAAGTGATAAACATTAAATTTTAGCTTTTTATCTTAACTTTCTAATGGTCTAAGAATCATCTCATTTAGAGCTCTGTAGAGAGAGTTATGGTCAAAATACTAAAACATATACAGTGGAAGTTTGCACCTCAAAATTGCTTTCCTTCTTCCATTAAAATTCTTCCTTCATTAAACACTTACAAAAGCACAAAGAAATTAATAACAACCTATCTTAATCACATTAACACCAAATTAAGCATAAAATTAACTAAATTTAGATGGACTCAAATAAATTAATTGACTTAAAATAACTTTAAAAACATCTATTAATTTCTGTACATTACTACAAGAACTAAGCTAAATTACTAGCAAAATCAAGCCCAAATAACTCTATATAATAGAGTTATCAAATTGACTTCGCTAGCTGGCTATTGTGCATGATTTGACTATGTATAAGGAGGACCACTCAAAGATTATGATTTGATTTGTAAATGATGTGGCATAGCCTTGGTTAGGCTCAGATGAAAATGATTTGAAATTGTTATGGTACCTTGGCAACTAATGTGTGCCTTTGGATCTTTACTTTGATACGGCTTTATGGATAAGGCTAATAAAATGTATACCAATGTGGAGACTCCTTAGGGATGACTGTTATGCCCTTAACATTAGAGAGATATGATTGAAATATGACTAATGTTTAGTGAAAAGCTTTTAGGTAAGCAAATTATATGTATATGGGTTCTAAGGATGTGCTCGGCAACTAAGGTGTGCCTATAGAGCCTAGTTTGATGGTGGCTTTAAGGTTAAGCCTTAACTTGATATGATGTGATATGGTGACATAGAGTTCAAAAAATTATGAATGTGATACACTGTTAAATTGTTATCGGACAAGGCATAATATGATGAGATGTACACGTCGGATGCAAGGATGATCCTTGCACCTTTATCTTTGAAGATGTTTGATAAGTAGGCATGGTTGCCTCTTAACTAGATATGCCTTATATGTATGCGTATATGTTATATTATGTTATGTTAACATCTCCTCACTGAGTATTAGATGACTCACCCCTCTATTGTACCATATGCAAATAAGTAAGGCTACGAGATTGCATGTTTAGTGTTGTCATTTGGACATACACATATTTGGCATCCAGTAGGTTCCCCATACCATGTGGTCACTTTGTTCAGTTCAAACTATGTTATCTTCCGTTGGTGGTACTAGTTTCCCAACCATGTGTATTTGGGATCTATGTAGGCACAATGTTGCCGTTTATATTTGTATAAAGGCTATATGATACGAACCCGCTATGATGGCCAATGTATGGCCTTATGGATATTGTGTATGAATTATATGCCAAGGGGCCATGTTTATGTAACTGAATCTAATTATATATAAAAATATGAGTTTGGAAATCCTTGGCAATGTGTGAATGGTTTGAAATTCTAAGGTTTACTCGGGTCTCGTGGGCTTCACTTGCCAAGGTTGTGCATTGATCACGGACCAATGGGTTTGGGTCTTGATAATAGATGACTACATGAGACTAAGGGGAGGCAACTACGGAACAATCTATCGATAGATACACGAAAACTATAGATAGATAGCCACTTGAGAAAGACTTAAAAGCAACCATGACACGATTTATCGATAGATCCACGAGAACTATCGATACATGACCATTCTTGAAGTGAATGGGGTATAATCTATGGATAGTTACGCAGTAACTATCGATAGATTACACCGCAAGAATAATTGGAAAGTGCCTCGAACACCATCTATCGATAACCTTGAAAAATCTATTGATAGATGAGGAATGAAACTTGAGAGATTGTAAAGTACCTATCGATAAATGCATGCCATCTATCAATAGATGCATGTGAATTTGTAAAAATAAAAAGGGCACTAGTCTTCCACCCATTTCAAAATAAAAGAGAAACACCCCCATGCTCTACCCCATTAAAGGCCCAAGTTTTTCATTGGATTTTTTACTTTCTTGGAAGTGATTTAGATCTTGGAAAATCAATTTGGAGGTAAGAATGCACCTTTTCATCGATTGATTTCATTTTTAATTGGTTGTAATGTGGGATTTGTGTTACTTTAGCCTTGGTGAGAATTCTCCCTTCAAGTTGCTGGAAACTTAGGAGCTTAAGTTGAATTAACGCAGCACTCAAGGTGAGGGTTTAAGCTCATTGAACCTAGTATTGGAAACCTAGGTTTGTAGTTGTGATTATCTTAAAGTTGAGCTAGTTTGAATGTTGGAAATTTGGTTGAAAGTTGAGCAATGATTAATTATATACTATGTGTATGTGTAAAAAGGGGAAAAATTAAATTATAGGCTCTCCTTGAATTGGAAAGCCATTGGAAGCAGAGAAAACTATGTTTGATTGTTGCGAGATTGCCCAAATTGTCAATATGAATGGGATTTATATGTTTAAATAATGCATGGAAGCATAACACATGATAAATGCATTGTCATTGTACTTGATTGACGTGTATGCGTTGAGATGGTTATGCTTAGGGTAGTAACTATTAATATACATTAGTATGTACATGTGTGCTATGTTATGAGCCATATGGTGGCATAATATCATGGGTTGGGCTATGGACAGTATGCTCAAAAATATGCAACGAAAAGAAAATTAAAACTTTATAACTAAACAACTGAAACATGCCTCCACCCATAGATCACTTTAGTGATATTTAACACATAAAAGCACAAAATTAATTATTATTCAAAAAGTTACCTAGCCAAGTAATTTCGTAATCACAATAGCACTTCCTGAAGCAATCCTGCAAACATCAGAAGGAGTAAAAACCTTAGCCATTAAGTGCTTGGCCTCTAATGGTAGTACACACGATTGCGCACAAACCTTTAACAAAGGAGGGAGTTTTTAACTATACTTTGTTCTAGCAATGAGGATAACAATTGTCTTTTTTCTCCTTTTCACAAGCTTAGCTAAACCTTTCTAGAAAATTACTTCATAGGCAATTTCCTCTTTTACACAAAGGAAGTGGCAGTAAAGAGAGAAAACACTTTTTCTTTTTCTAACAAAAATTATGTTTTCCTCAATCGTGAAAATCTGCCATATGGAAAATAGTTAAAAGGTGACTTACATAGTTAGGTTAAAATAACTTTAATTTTGTAATTAAGCCCTTAATATTATAACACATTATAATATTAGACCTATTACTTAATTAAACTCTTTTAATTAAATCATTGAAAATTAAAATCAAAATTAATTTCCTTTATATTTGCAATCAAGGCCTTTTAATTATAACTATTTATAATTATACCTAAAACTTAATTAAACTTTTTAATTAAGTTTATAGAAGTTAATTAGCTAGCATGTGATTTAAGTCTAACTTAAATCATCACTCTCCTAATTTAATTCAAATGCAATCATCGTGTGTGATCCATTATATTACTAACATGTTGGCGATGGAATTAATTAATGACTTAATTGATTAATATAAATTTCAATGAATTAATTTATAATCAATTTCATAAACCAAGATTGGCATCTAGTAATGCATCATGGCTACTTAATTATTAAGAGAGTCAAAGGGTTTTTTGATAACCTGTCAATGTGCAATTTATCAATGAAATTCATTCCTTCATCATATATCTCGAAGATGATAAGAGCTTGGTACAATGTCTATTCTTATTAACCTCCATATTTGTTCCTGTAGTTATAGCATTAGCTTTATAGAAACTTATGTAACCTTTTCATAATCTCCATGTCACCTTGGCCAAAGACTTCAATAAGCTGATGTTAACTAAGAATTGATAGGATATGTCCTCTAAAACACTTAAAGTGATGATTCCTATCTTGACCACTCATTTAGCTTCACATGCTTTATGCTATACCCAAAAGCATCCTGTTTAGGTATTCTTGGTTAGGCACATGTAGGGATGAAATTAAAGCATAGCACCACATATAAAAGACAACCTAGTGTCTCAAGTTTAAGGAGTATTTAAATGACTGACACATAAGAAGTATTGCATAGACACTAGAGTGTATTACCGAATGCACTTCTCATGGCGGGTCATGTTCAGTGAACTTGTTCTCCTAAGCCAGTACTTATATGCTTATTTCAAGTATCTCTATTCTTCAATCTATGAGATCGATTGCTTACTTTCAAAGTAAGGAATATAGAATATACCAGTCTTTAAGCATCATTAATGTCCAATCTCAATGATACATGGTGTAGGTACATTTTTGAGATTTATACTTTGATGCATAGGGATCTCATAACTACAAGCCATTACAATTCCCTTACAAGGCATATTAATCTCATGGACTTCATCCAATTAGACTTACAACTCATTATAATTGATGTCTTATTGATGAAGGAAAACATCTAATCATTCAACATGAATAATATTGTTGCATAATTGGAATCAAGCCATAACCAATCCCAATTGGCTACAAGGCTCATCCCAACACATCCCACGAGCACAAAGCTAATTACTACCTCATGGTATGTGGATTCAATCCATCTAGCAATTGTGTCTCCATGTAGACTCGCTTATGCCCTTCAATGTGTTTAATTGCCTTATCTATCTTCATAATGTCCATGCATCACATCATGTCATATTACTATATCTAGATCCAATGAGACCCAAGTTATACTAGTATGGCTCCATTGTTACATTGTCAATGCTTAGAACACTTTATTAGTTCCATGGACTAGCGATCTAAATATCTTCCTATTAGAGCCCTTTTTAATAGGATGTATAGGACTTTATTTATATACACGTATAGTCCCTTTTGCTCTTTGGAACCATTCCAACTAGACTATGCTATATGCATCATATGCATATGTCACTCTGTGTTATGTCATTTAACCCCTTTTAATTTTTTTTATACTATCATTGTGCTCCCACTATACCCAAGATCCTTTGTGAGAGTAATATTCAAACTCTTTTGAATATTCCATGATGTTACGCATATATATATACATCTCAATGTATGCTTGGAATCATATTGGTTTGGAATATCATAATGGGTTTTATATGTTGGAGAGATATGGAGCAAATCATATCACAATACGTAATTGCTTTCTTTCTTAAACATTTATCTCTATGTTTTGTTCTTAAGAAAGTTCCATTTTATATGAATCAATATTCAACCTTTTGATTAATTAAAGATAATTCATAATTGATCAAATATCATTGCTAGGATAAACATGAAGTATGGATAATTAAATATGAAATAATTATTCCAAATAATTATTCAAACTTGAAACATATAAGTTTCCACATCCAAATGCTAAAGACAAATGTTTCACTAGCCATTCCCATGGCAATAACATAATTAATGTTTTGAAAACATCCCAATAAATTATCCAAAATGTCGAGCAATCCAATGTAGCATTTAATGCTTTAAGTAGTCCATCCATGTGGTCACCTCCTTAGCCAAGATCCTACTCATCTTGATCTTTGGTCCCTGCAATATGCCAAACATATGAGAACAAACTTTCAAGTATCATATACCTTTAATATATAAAGTAGAATTATTTAACAAATGGTATTTGAATTAGAAACTTCAATAAGCCTCTTTTCCTTGCTCATAGTAGCTAGGTACTCCTTATAATTCCTCCTTTGATGCCCAAGTTTGCCATAATGATGGCAAATATCCTTCTCTTTTTCTTTTTTGACACCTCCTTTAGACTTTAGTGCCTTCTCATTTTTGGATTTTACCTTCTTCCTTTTTTGGGCTTACTTCTTCTGTTGTTTCATATGAGCCTTTGAAGAAGAAATAAGAAGCAATGATCCCTTATCTTTCTTGATAGTCCTCTTTGTCTTGTCCAACATATTTAGAAGTTTCGAAAGAATGACTTCCAATTGATTCATATGGAAGTTAAACACAAACTGATTGAAGCTGTTAGGAAAAGATTGTAGAACTAAGTCTATACTTAGCTTATGATCCATTGATAATCCTAATTGTCGAAGTTTCTCAATGAGTTCAATCATCTTCAACACATGGGGTCTAACAGAAATGCCTTCTACCATCTTGCATCGAAATAGTTCCTTAGAGATCTCACATCTTTCAGTGCACCCCTCTTTATTGAATAATTCTACAAGGTGAAGAATCACGAATTTGACATCCATGTGCTCATGCTACTTTTGGAGGTCAAGGATCATGCTGGTTAGCATCATGCATGCTGCCTATTCATCGTCATCCTTATGACACTGATATGCTTCCAACTCCTCAACACTAGCATCATTAGTAAGGACAGGTGGAATAAGAGTGTCAAGGACATAGGATTTCTTCTTTTATTTGAAGACAATCTTGAGGTTCCAAAACTAATTGAGGAAGTTTGGGCCATTAACTTTATTTACATCTAAGATGCTTCGCAATGACAGATTATTAGCCACGTATATAAATTATGCCTAAATAGATAAAATAAAGCAATAAGAAAATATCATGCATAAATTATTTAAAAAAAGGTTTTAAAATTTTTCACAAGATGATAACCCTCAAGGTCATTCCAAAAACTCTCTTCCAACATCTTGTTAATGGGCTAGGACTGGTTCAACATATCATAACCTTGAGTGTGCTCAACAAGCCATGATATGTCTAATTGGGTAGATAACTTAATTTTTCGATCACATCTTTTATGTGACTCGTAGATTCAATTAGGTGACAACTCATTATCTAAGTATATGATATATACTTCGCCTAACTATTGCCTCTAGTTTCCATAATAATCAAGTTTCCAAGTATCTAGATTTTATGAAACTAGTTGAGTAAGACCCACTAATAGCTCAAACATACTCGTGTGACTCAATATGGTGGAAACTAGTTGGACAACACATATGTTCTAGTTTAGTGAACTTGCTCTCCTAGGCAAGCACCTATATTTTAGTTCCAAGTATCTCTATACTTCAACCTATGAGATCGATCGTTTACTTCTAAGTAAGGAACATAGAATATACTAGTCTCTAAGCATCATTAATGTCCAGTCTCAATGATACATTGACCAAGAATATTTTGAGATTAGGCTTTGATGCGTAGAGATCACATAACTATAACCCATTACAATTTCCTTACAAGGCATATTAATCTCATAGATTTCATCCAATTAAACTTATAACTTATTATAATTGATGTCTTATTGACAAAGCAAAACCTCTAATCATTCAACATGAATGATATTGTTTCATGATTGGAATCAAGCCTTAATCAATCCTAATTGTCTGCAAGGCTCATCCTAACACAATATTGGAATGATTGCATATGAAGTTGAGACTTTAATGTCTAGTTAAGCTATGATATGAACATCGAATTTGTGAAACCTCAACCTTCATAGATGCATAATTAGAGGTTTATGTTTAAAGGTTTAATTTGAGCTAATGATGCTAGTTTTATATTACTTATAATTATTTTATGTCGTTATAAGAGTAGGATAAAAAAATGATTTGAATCGGTGAAGAAAGGTGCATAATGGGCTATTGCTTTATTTACATATGTTTTGGTTTTTAAAGCATATCTCCCATTACGAAAATCAAAATAACATGATTTTTAAACCATTAGAAAGCTAAGAGGTAAGGCTACAACTTTGATGTTTACCATTTTGCCCAGTTCTGATGGGAAGGTGGTCAAAATCTTTGTCAAAGTGAAAGTACTATGCCATAAGAACAAATTTGGATAGAACATTTGAGCGCAACGACGCTGGAAATTAAGAGCTGCGGCCCTCATCTTAATTTCCAAAATATAACAAGCTTATGGGATTTTTGGAGCTAGGGCTGTTGGGGGCTACTTAAGAGACCTTTTCAGGGGATTTTGGACCCTTTCTTAGTGTCAAAAGAGTAAAAAGATTGCATAAGAAAAGGAGGAAGACAAGTGGCCTTGTTAAGGGCATTATTGCAATTGCATGAAAAATTAGATAAGCTTTAACTATAAATATCTACTCTCCAGCAGCCTTCTTCATTTTTTTTTCCAGCAGCTTCTTCTTCCCATCTTTCCCTTCATCTCATGTTTCTTCATCCTCTATGGGGGTTCTCTTCAAGCTTTCATAACTCTCTCAAGTTAGTCTTAAATTTCATGCTTTTGTGCACCTTTTCACAAGCCCTTTGTGCTCTTTTACTCTTCACCTTAAAAAAAACCTCCAAAGTCTTAAGCTGATACTTTCTCTCACTAGCTAGGTATTTTTAAGAGAGAAAGAAAGACTCTCTATGATAGTTTGGGAACTCTTGAGGAGGAATCCAATTACAAATCTAGCAAGGTGAGTATTGAAATTGAGTTGATATTTTTAGTTGTTGAGAATGGCTGGTGGTTAGATCTATGAATGTTTTGTAGTTAAGATGATTTATTCATTTTAGTGTGATTAGAATAGTGAAATAGATAGCCACTTAATGGTAGTTGGGAACTAGTTAAGAATAACTAGTAGAACATGATTTAGGAGATAGCTTTTAGAACTATATTTATGTGAATTGAGTTAATTGTGATGATTCCAACGAAGCTCCGCCGCCCCATTTGGACCATTAGAGGAAGTTGGAATTGAGTAAAAATTTAACAAATACCGGTGAGTGAACTTGCATTAAAATGTTTTGGAATTAGGGTATATGTGTTTGATTAAATCCATCAAAATATTTCATCTGTTTTCTCTAAAATATGCATGGGAACAAGCTTTTGAATGAAACGTTTTGCGTTGTGGAATGCGACTGTGATGAATCCATGTGCCCTGTATTATGTTGATATATATATCTAAATATATATCATATGTATTGATAGTAATATTATTGTAATTATAACCGAGCATGTGCGCGATGTGGGGGAGCACATGCTGGTGATGATGGTTGCGAAATGTGAATGATGATATTGCCTGTGCGCGATGTGGAGGATGGACATGGTGATATTAGTTGTGCACGATGTGGAGGATGCACATGGTGATATTAGTTGTGCACGATGTGGGGGATGCACATGATGACTCCAGCTATGTGCGCAATATGAGGGTTGCACATGAATTGGGTGAGGTGGTGGTGGTATTGGTGGCTATGTATCTATATATATATATATATATATATTTACGTAATAGGAAGTTCATGAATATGGTAGATGGTTGTAATGTATGTGAAATCTTGCATGTTGAACCTAGGAAATTGTTAAGTATTTTCAAGTTGATTTTTTCATTACAGCGAGAAACATTATGTTTTGCTTGCTACCTTGTTTGGTTGCTGCCCCATTTTCCATTTCTTTAGCACGATAATTGATCATGGACTCTCAACATTAAGGAATTTATTTAATCAAGTTTGAAATGAGGGGTTTTATTAAGAACTAAACTAAATTGCATTGTTTTGAAAATAAGTGCATCATGATTTCTTTAAACTTTCCTTATCGTTTGCTTATTCCCTTCCTTTGTTCACTCACTGGGTTTATACTCACCGTTTTCAACTTCATGATTTCAGATCAGGAGGCAGCCGGTAACTAGGTTAAGGTGTTCTCGTAGATTTGTTTCCTTTGTAGGTATCTCGGTATTCAATAGCTGAACTTAAGCCCCAGTCTCTCTTTTGGAAGTCAAGTATCCCTTTTGTTGTGTATAGACAAACCTGATGTAAATTATTAAGATATATGTTTTATATAATATATGTATATTTTGATTGGTAATGCCACTATGAGATGGTAATGGTTAGCATTATTTTGAATTGGAATTATGAAATATAACTTAAGCAACTTTTGATGGAATGTTGAACAAGTCATATAGATAGGCTTGCTTGGGCTTAGTGGGCTATGTCCATTAGGTCCATGCCTCGGTCGTGACAGAATTACATAGTGGCACTACATTTCGAGAACTAGGTTGCCCAATTGTATATGAGACTATGATACATGTTTGGAGGTGATAGTATGAGATGCTTAGATGAATGAAGAACTATCACAATTATGCTCGATTGATGTGTATGAACTTGTGATTATCTAATGTGAAATTGTTTATGTATGTGAGGCTATTGAGATATGTTTAGTTGATATAAATAAGATATGAAATTGTATGGCATTATTGCCTATGCATATGATTATGTTCCATTCAATAGGTGAATTCTAGACATTGATTTGACTTGAGGTTAAGTGGTGTCCTACCCCTATGATAGCTATGTGATTTTCCACCAATAGCTTTGTCTCTGATTGTGATTCGAACTCTTCGCCAGTTGCTTTAGCATTGAATGTGATTTGAACTCTTTGTCTGTCACTTCAGTGCCATGCATGATTTGACTCTTCGCTGGTTGCTTTGGTACTAAACATGATTTAAACCCTCCGTCTGCCACTTTGATGCTATGCATGATTTGAATCTCTATTGGTGGCTTCGGCACCATGCTTGATTTAACTCCGTCTGTTGGCCACCATACGTGATTTAACTATGTCCAAGGAGGACCAATCATTGATTATGTTTGATTATTGATGATATGCATTGTGAATGGCATGATATAATATATGAACATGTGATTATCGATGTGTAATTGAAATGTGGATAATATCTGATGAAAAGCTTCAAGATAAGCCAATATGATCATTGAGTTGCAATGTGAATATTTGGCAACTAAAGTGTGCCTATGGAACCTGGTTTGGTGATGACTTAAGGTAAGTCTTAACTTGATATGTAACATTTATGGAGAGATGAATTTGGTGAGTCATGATTGTGGTTATGCTATTCAAAATGTGATCACGACAAGACACAATATGATAGGATGTATGTGTATGGATGATAGGATGATCCTCATACCCTTTTCTATTGGAAACGTTTGTCAATGGATATACTTGCCTTATGCTTGGCTTATGTCTCCATATGTGTATGTGTATATTTGATTTATTATGCTTATGATAGCATCACTCACTGAGTAGTAAATGACTCACCCCTTTATTTATACCATGTACAGTTAAGTGAGGCTGTAGGATAGGCTGCAAGAATGCGTGGCTGACATTGTCTTTTTATAAACAAATTTTGGCATCTAGTAGGTTTCCTATCGAAAGGTCCACTCCATGAGTCCAAGTTGTACTAGCTTTCGTTTTTGGCTTGAAATTTAGAACAATGTTGTATTTCGAATATTGTAGGCATCATGTCACCATTATTGTGTTAAGGGTTGTACGTTACAAACTAATTTGGTAGCCAATGTATGACTTTTAAATTGTAAGTTTAAGCAATTATTTGAATTGTGTGCTAAGGGCCAATCTCTATGTTAGAATTTGACATATACATATGGAGATTGTTATTATGGAAAACCATTGAATGTTTGATAAAAATGTGATTTTAAGATTTATTAGGCTTGCTCGGGTCTCGTGGGCTTCACCAACCAGACTTGTGCGTCAATCATGACTCCTTGGTTTGAGTCATGACAAAAGGGGAGTGCAAGAGGGAAGAACCTTTGCTGCAATGTTAAGTCAGGAAAAGACTCAAAGGGCTATGGTTGAGGCTTTGATTGAGGTACTTGAGGTGCTAAATGAGTACTAAGATGTGATGCCCATAAAGTTTCTTAACCGATTGCTGCCTGTACACAAGGCAAATGTGAGACCTTGACCTTTATAGACTCGTAGATAGAAGTACACGCGATATCCTTGATTAGGGGTAATTTCGTCATTTCCGTAGTAAGCCCATAAAAGTAAGTTTTAAACAATATTATGGCATAAGTAGGCCTAAGATATAAATGAATGATGAAAATATAGGTAAAATGACAAGGAAATAAAAATTTTGATGATTTCCACGGTAGGGGCAAAATGGTCATTTTTCACCTCAGGTTAGAATTTTTAAGTTTTCATGAACCCGAGCATTTCTAGACCATTATGGACTTTGTCCTAGTGTCAAAGGAGTAAAAAGATTGCATAAAAGATTGAAGGAGAATAAGCTAATTTGTGGAGGGGCATTTTGGTAATTTAAATGGAGTGGATAAGCATGGGCTATAAATATCTTTTCCTTCTAGCAGCTTCTTCATTCTCTAGCAGTTTTTCTTCTTCTTCTTCTTCCATCTCACGTTGCTTCCATCCTCCATGGAAGCTAGATATATAAAACTTTCATAACTTTCTCTCTCTAGCTCTATATTTCATGCTTTTGGTGCACCCTTTCCATAAACCCTTGTGCTTTTCCATTCTCTCACTTTAAAACCTTTGAAAAAAATCTTGTTTCCATACTCTCTCTCACTAGTTAGGTGTTTTAGAGAGAGAAAGATAAAGCTTTATAATAGTTTGGAGAATTATTGGAAAAGAATTTCAAAGTTTCAAAGCTACTAAGGTGAGTAGTAAATTTGAGTTGAAATTTTAGTGTTAAGAATGACTAGAGATTTGATTTCTGAATATTTTGTAGTTGAGATTGTTAATTCACTTTGGAATGATAGGATAGTGAAAATGCATAGCCATTTAATGGCCATTTGAAGTAAGCTAAGAGAAAGCTTTTGGACTTTATAATTATGTGAATTAACATAATTGTGATGTTAATGTGATGATAGGTTCCAACGAAGCCACACCGTCCCAATTGGACCATTAGGGAAGTTAGAGTCGCTTAAAGGCTCAATAAACACCGGTGAGTGGACTTGCATTTCAAACTTGTTTTAGGGAATGTGAATGATTTTATGCAACTTGTCTTTGAAAATGTGTGTTAGGGAACAAGCCTTGATTAAATGTTTTTGATATTGTGAAATGGAAAGCGTGTATAAGGATGAATCCTTGTGTTTATTATTATATTGGTATGTATGTATATACCTTTTGAATATGTGCTGTGTATTGATGAATGATGATAGGTGATGATGTTGAGGTGTGCGAGTAGGGAGTGCACACATGATGATGATAGAGTGTGCGAGTAGGGAGTGCACACATGACGAGGATGAAGTGTGCGAGTAGGGAGTGCACACATGATGATGATGTATGTATATGAAAATGAGTGTGTGATATAAAGTTCATAATATGGTATATGGATGAAATGCTTGTGAAATTGACATGTTAAACTTTGGGAATTTATATGAGATTCATGTTGTGTTGGTCATGTGAGCAGGGTGGCCTTTGCTTGAGGAAAAAGAGAGATTTTTGCTAGTGCCCTATTTCTCGCTGCAGCGAGATTGAATCTCCCTACAGCGAGAAACTCTTGGGTTTGATGGCCTTCACCAGAATTGGTTCTTGCTACAGCGAGGAAGTTATTGTAGCTTCTCGCTGCAGCGAGAAACTTTTTGTTTTGACAAGTAAAGCTCGCTGCAACGAGAAACCTTCTGTCCATTTTGGTATCTTGTGAGTTTTTGTCATATTTTTCCATTTCATTTATACCCTAGTGGAGCATGGACTTCCAACATGTTTGGGGATTATCTAACTAAGTTTGGAATGAGGAAATTTTGAGAGAAACCCTCGGTCGGTTGAAAAACCCTCGTTCGGCTAATAACTTGAATTTTTAACTTTGCTGCAGTGAAAATTCATTCTCACTGTAGCTACGCCTTCCCGCTGCAGCGAGGACCTGTCGTTTACTTGACTTGATTTGCATGAATGCTATTAAAGTTTTCACTTTCCAAATCCTTTGTTAAACATGGACTCTTTTCAATAAGTGATTTTTCTCATGTGGGGTTTACATGAGGGGTTTAATAAGAACTCAAATAAATTGCATTGTTTTGAAAAATGGATGCATTATGATTTCGTTAAACATTCCTTATGGTATGCTTGTTCCCTTTTTGTTCACTCACTAGGTTTTTACTCACCATTTTCAACTTCATGTTTTCAGATCAAGAGGCAGTTGGTAACTAGGTCGAAGTGTCTTCGTATATTCGACCCTTGGTAGGTGTCTCGACATTTAGTAGTTGTACATTCGTTCGAGTCTCTCCACTGAAAGTTGAGTATTCTTTTGTTGTGTATAGACAAACCTAATATAAATTATTAAGATACATGCTGTAGACAATGTATATACACTTTTTTGGTATGCCAGTGTGAGATGGCAATGTTTAATATTATTATGATTCTAATTTATGAAATGTGACTTAGCAATTTATGATGGAATGGTGAAAAGGTTATATTGATAAGCTTGCTTGGGCTTAGTGGACTACGTCCATTGGGTTCATGCACCGGTCATGGCTCAAAATTTGGGTCGTGACAGCAAACCACCACATTGAGTTAGTGCAAGAAGCCTAATCGCTCATAAAAGCACCATAACGGATGCTTCCCCTAAGCTAGTAGTGTTGAGAAATTAGCTTGGAGAGCTGAAAGAAGATGGGTTCATCACTTTAGTGCCTCAATTCTATTTCAAAAGAAACATGATGGGTAACTAAGATTGTATAATAATTATCAAGCTCTAATCAAGTTAATGGTCAAGAAAAAGTAACCCACTTCACTCATAGCCGACTTGTTTGATTAGTTAGGGGATGGCAAATGGTTCTCCAAACTAGACTTGCATTTTGGGTACTATCAGGTCCATCTCGTAGAGGAGGATGTTGCTAAGACAGCTTATGTAACAAGGTATGGGTCCGATGGGTCCAATGAGTTTTTGATTCTACCTTTCAGAATTACCAAAGCCTCGAAAACCTTTGATACATTCATGAACAAGGTACTATAACCCTTCCTTAATAAGTTTGTAGTAGTATACTTGGATGGCATTGTTGTTTACAGTCACACCTTGGATGAACACATAAAGACCTTAGACTTGTATGCGATGCACTTAGACAACATTAGCTCTATGTTAATAGGGAAAATTTTTGCTTTGGGTTGCATGAGTTGCCATTCATTTGTCACATTATTGGTTTACGAAGATGAGGATGGACCTAAGCAAAATGAGTGTTATTGAAAAAGAAGGGCCCCTTACCAAGGTAAAAGAATTGAGGTTTTTCTTATGGTAGCTGATAACTCTATTATATAGAGTTATTTTGCCACATTTTGGTTACTAAATTAAGTAAATTTTTTAGATTTAGGTTTGAAATTAGGAGTTTTTAATTGTTTTTCTTTGTTTAGTTTAAATCTTGTTAAGTTATTTTAATTTAAGTCATTTTAGTTTGAATTTTATGTTAAATTGCTTTTAGCTTAGTTTTTACTTATTTAGTTTGTTACTTTTGAAGATTCTCAAATGGAAAGACCTTAATTAGTGATAAAGAGTGCAAGTATGGTTAATGTTTCTTTCATACAAGCTGCAGTATTTCAAGCATAACTCTTATTCCAAAAATTCAATTGATGTGATTCTTGAGTGATTTGAGAGGTAAGAGATAGGGCTACAACTTTTATTTTTTCCACTTTGCCTAGTTTAGATCATATCAAGGAGAAAACAGCTTTGCAAGAAGATGGACTGTAGCTAAATTTGCACAAGGCAACATAAGAGAGCCAAGGCCATGACTGTACGGAAGTTAGGGTCGTGCTGCTCTGATGCAACAGGGCATCATAGTGTGACCAGTGAAACTAGTGTTGCAGCCATGAAGACATAGGCTCTGCGATGCCGTGTTGAAAAAGAGCACCATGTGCTACCCTAGAGTTGAAGGTTGTGAGGCCAGGAAGCCAGCGTCATGACACCATGTGATGACAAGATGCCATACATCCAACCAAGGCCAGGGCGTCACGATGCTAGAAAGCCAGGTCTGTGGTGCCACATCGATATTCTGGCTTTCCATTTTCCACCTTAAGTTAAAATGAGGTTTTTTTGGAGGTTATAAAAAAGGACTTTCATAGCAATTAAAAGAAAGGCTTTAACTAGGTTTTCTATGAAGAAAAGTGGCCACAAAACAACCAAGAAAGCCAAAATGATTGTGCAAGATTGAAGATTGAATATCTGATAAATCTTCAATTTATTGTTCTTCTCTTTTTATTCTTAGTTGTTCTTGAATCGTTAAATAGTTTAATTTCTTTGGATTTTGTTTTTATTTTTTAGTATGAACTAATTTACTTTATGTAGGATTTCAATTGAACTCAACATGTAGTTTGAATTCTTTATCTCTCTTTTGCTTATGAACAATGGAATATGAGTTGTTTATTCCAATTCTGTGTTTAATGCTTCAAATTGCTTAATCACCAATTAGTAGATCTAGAAACCTAAAAACAACTTGACAAAGGGAGTTTAAAGTAATCCATGAATGGAATAACATATGTTCAAATTCACTTAGTTGATTAGGTGATTTGATTTGCATATAGGATAGACATATATACCTATATGTCATATGTAGCCAAGATTAGAGTATGAACTTAATGAGTCTTTCTTCAATTTAATTTACATAGATAAATAGTAAATTAATTGGGAAAAATATTTTTATAAAAGCTTCAATAGTGACTTATAAATAAATTAAGACTCTAGGTTAGCAATTCAATCAATTAAAGCAAGTTTAGAGAGAGAAGTAAGATTCAAATGAAGTGATGAGGAATTTTGTAATCCTATGCTTTTTATTAATTGAGTTTTTTTAGTAAAGTTTTGCCCAACAGCTTTTAGATTTAACTTAGTTATATTTAGTTTTAGTTATTCTTTTAATTAATCACTTTAATTTAGTTGTTTGAATAAGATTATGTTGTGTTAATTTTAGTATCTAGTAAAAATTGGTACAATTCTCTATGAGATTCGACATTCTACTTACTTTTATATTACTTGTTACAATATGTACACTTGTGTGATAAAATCGACAAAAAGTTTTTGATTCTATAGCAGGAGAACCGTTTTCCTACTTTTTGCTAATATTATTATTAAGCAATCCTAGTCTTAATTCAAATTTTGCTTTTTCTTATTTTCAAGTATTTTTGGTCATTGTATGCGAAAAGTGAGAAGTTTAGAGATTGTTCTTTTTGATCCAAAAATTGAGAAGACTTTTTGAAGACTTCGGAGAGAAAATTCACAAGCTTCAACTCACATCAAAACAATGACTGAACAACAAGGGGAAGAGAACAAGTTTTCGAGGGAATGTGCTATTCCTCTTGTGTAAGGTCTTCGCTCTAGCATCCAAAGACCTACAATACAAGCTAATAACTTTAGAACCAAGCCAACAATAATTTAGATGATCCAAACTTCAGTGCAATTTAAAGGACTACCTAATGATGATTCGAATGCCATATTGTGAATTTTTTAGAGATCTAGGATACATTGAAACACAATGGAGTCACTGATGACGCAATAAGATTTAGAACTTTTCCTTTTTCATTGCAAGACAAGGTAAAGAATTGGTTGAACTCACTTCTTACTAGCTCTATTACTACTTAGGATGATCTGGCTCAAAAGTTTTTAGCTAAGTTCTTTCCTCCGGCTAAGACAATGAAAATGAGGAATGACATCACATCATTCATGTAACTAGATTCAGAGCCATTGTATGAGGCTCGAGAAAGATAGAAGGATTTACGCAGATGATGTCCCCATCATAGGTTACCTAAGTGGCTGCAGGTACAGACATTTTGTAATGGATTGATGATTTCGATTAGAACTACCCTTGATGCTGTAGCTAAAAGAGCACTCATGGAAAAATCTATTAATGAGGCATATGACTTGTTGGAGGAAATGCCATCTAATGACTTTCAATGGGCATCTAAAAGATAGGTGCCTAGGAGTGTAACTAGCATTCATGAGATGGATGCTATCAATGCCTTGACTGCATAGGTAGCTACATTAACTAAGAAATTTGATACTTTGGGGCTTCATTTTGTTCAAAGCCTATTTGCTAATTGTGATCTAAGTGTAAAAGGGCATTCTAACAATCATTGCCCAATTAATTATAAATTAGTATAGTTTGTTGGAAACCCCAATAGGCAACAAAACAATCCGTATTCCAACACTTATAATCCTAATTGGAGAAATCATCCTAACTTTTCTTTGAACAATAATTAGGTATCTTCATCAGCATTAAAACCAAAATTTTCTCCCGAATTTCCACTCAAGCTAGAGCTTCTATGCCTAAGAAAAAGCTATCTATAAAAGAGTTACTTATGCAGTACATGGCAAAGACCAATTCTTTCAATCATAGTCAGGTAGTATCATTGAGGAACTATGAGACACAAATAGGTCAACTTGCGAAAACCATTAATAATAGGCCTTAAAGGACTTTACCTAGTGTCATCGAAGCCAATTATAGGAAAAAAGGTAAGGAGCATTATAAGGCAATCATTCTTAGGAGTGTAAAGAGGTAGAAGGTCATACCAAGCAAGCTGAAATTCAAGGTAAGCTTATTAAGAAAAAGATAGAGGTTAAGAATGCTAATGTACAAACTCAAGAGAAAGAGGCTAAGTCCATTCCACCACCACCACCCTTTCCTCAATGTTTTCAAAAACAAAATCTTGACAAATAGTTCTAAGAGTTTTTAGAGGTATTTAAAAAGCTTCACATTAATACTCCCTTTACTAAAGCTTTGGAACAAATACCCATTTATGTTAAGTTTCTAAAAGATATTTTGACCAAGAAAAGAAGATTGGGTGACTTTGAGACTATTATACTTATTAATGAGTGCAATGCTATCATTCGGAACAAGCATCCACCAAAGCTCAAGGATCCTGGTAGTTTCACTATTCCTTTCACTATTGATGCATTTTTCTTTGCAAAAACGTTGAGTGATTTTGGAGCTAGTATCAAGTAGATGCCTTTGTCGATTTATCAAAAACTTGGTTTGGGGGAAATTAAGCCAATTAATGTGACACTACAACTTGGTAATTAATCTTTTACAAATCCAAAAGGTATTGTTGAAGATGTTCTTGTCAAAGTTAATAAACTTATCTTTCTGATAGACTTTATTGTACTTGATATGGAAGAAGATCGAGATGTTCCAATTACACTTGGGAAACCATTCTTATGCACTGCTAGAGCTCTCATTGATGTTGAGAAAAGAGAGCTTACCTTAAGGGTTCAAGACCAAAAGGTAACTTTCAATATTTTTGTAGCTTTAAAATTTCTGAAAATTCTGATGGATGTTTTGCAGTGAGTATGGTAAATAGTTGTGAGACCCTGTCAATCTCGATTAAAAGACGGTATTGTACCGAGTGGTACAACTAAGTTAAATCGAGCCTTCAACTAGTTCAAATAGAAATTCTAAGAGAAATTTGATAATTTTAAAACACACAGAATGACTTAGAATAGTGATTCGGAGTTTAAGGTCTAGTTTGGACTCCATCAAAAAAATTAACCGATTAAGGATAAAACGGTCATTTTACCATTTGATGATAAAATGGAGATTTTTAGCCAAGATTTGATCACATTTGACCAAGAATAATTATATGAGATATAATTATGATTATTGGAGTATAAAATGATGTTTAGCAGTGAAAAATTATGATTCTTGGTATTTTTGGAGCACAATGACAAAATGGTAATTTTGTCACTAGAGGACTAAACGAAAATTTTTATAAAACGATTTTTGCCCCATTTGGTTAATATTGATCAATGTTAGTGTTATTTGAGGTTGAAAAGTAGAAATAATGTGATTCCGGTATATTTCAGAGTATAGGGGCAAAATCATAATTTTTTCGCCTCGAGGTAAATCGGTAAATTTTTCGCCCCAGCACTTGTCAAGACCAAGGGATTTTAATTGTGGTAGGATTGGATAAGTACCGGAATATTTGTGGTGGAAAATTAAGAAGAAAAAGTCAAAAAGTTAAAAAATTGGGCCAATAAGCATGTGACACGTGGCATGCTTGATTATTTTATTATTTTCTATAGAAATCAGCCCATTAAATCCCCAATTCTCTCACCATATTCTGCCTAGGCAACCAGCAACAAGAACAAAGGAAGAAAAAAGGGAAAAACAAGAAAACCTAGGTGGAAATTCAAAGAAAAAGTGAAGAAATCAAGGAAACAAGCTAGGTAAGTTAGAATTTCTTTAATTCTTCTTGATACCTAGCTTACCCATGATTTTGCTCTTGATTTCATGGTTGAATATTGAGTTATCATGATGAATTCAATTCTAAAAAGTGGGTATGGAAGAGGAATTATTGTTGGAATAATTTGATTTTAGACTATGTTAGTGTTTAGGGATAGTTAAGCATGGTTATGAACAAAAACACAAAAGAAATATTCAATTTCTCTAGGGTTCCTTGTTGGTCGAACCATGAGGGCTGAATATCAATGGGGGATTGTTTTTATTTCAAGGAAAATGGCTTGGAAAAGGATGAATTAAGGTGAAACAGTTATGTAGAAAAAATTTTGGTGCTAGTGTACCAAATGACCGAATTTTTCTATAAGGAACTGTGAGGGTTCTAATGCTGAATTTGGCTTTATTTAAATGGTATGTGGTAAATTAAGGTATTATAGGAGAAATGGATTAATTTGGAGGTGATTTGGACACAATCGTTAATTAATCGGGTGATTAGTCGAATTTAATCAATACCGCGATTAAGTGATAATCGGACGTTTTTTTGCATTTACATATCAAGCATTAGTAATTTAAATTAGTTTATATCAATTTAGGGACAATATAGTAAATTCTTCAACTTTGTTATTTGACAAGGTAGTGAGACGTCCAGAAAAGGCAAAGGAATTATGCTTGCGGACTATTAGTCTGAGTGCACCCGAAATCCGGATTTTCGACACCTGTGAGTGAATTTGCATTTCAAAATTTATTTGGGAATTCTAATTAAGTTGAAATGAAATGCGTGAATGATTATATCTAATTCCCATTGAAAAATGAATCTCGGGAACAAGCCTTTAGTGAAAATATTTCTGTGATGTTAAATATGATTGCGATGCATCTGTGTATATCTGTATGATGCCTATATGTATTATTGAGAAATTGTGTGAAATTAAGTGTACTAAATCTGTGTACCCTTGTATTATGCTGATATGCATTATTAATAAGTTATGGTGAAATTGATGCAACCGTGCATGTACAGAGTGGGAAGTGCAATGTCAGTTGAATGACAAAGGATGTGATAATTACGACCGTGCATGTGCGGAGTGGGAAGTGCAATGCCAGTTGAATGACAAAGGATGTGATAATTACGACCGTGCATGTGCGGAGTGAGAAGTGCAATGCCGGTTTAATGATAAAGGTTGTGGGGATGGCGATACGTAACGCCCACAATTTCCTAAAAATTCAGAGGTGTGCAAAGAGGGATACTGAGTGATACCCCTTATCGAGTATTCCGATAATTATTTCTTTGTACCACCAAGAATAGTGAAGACTTGGTGGTGTATATAATTGTTCATATCTTTGTGTATATATGTTTGATTGTGTGGTATGTGAAACCCTTGTTTGTGACGGTTTGTGATAAACCGTTAATTTTGCTATCTTGCTTGATAGAACAATTGGTGAATGAAATTGTACGTGATACATATGCATATATGAATCGTACGAGTTGTGAAACCCTTATTGTGTGACGATTTGTAAATAACCGTCAGTTTTACTACTTTGCTAGAAGGATTGGTGTAAATTCAAGGATGTTTAATCCTTGAATGCGTAATAAATTTCTAGGTAAGGGAAAAAGGGTTTGGAATATTAGTTAGATGAAAATGGCTTTATTTTCAACCGGTGCATCATGATTGTCAAATTTCCTGGTTGAGATTGCTTGTTCCCTTCTAATATTCACTCACTGAGTATTGTACTCACGTTTTATAAAAATTCATGTTTTTAGATCAGGTGACTATTGGACCCTAGATCGAGGAGTCCCCGTAGTGCATCTCCTGGGTATGTGTCTGGCATTCGATAGTATTCCCTTTTATTGTAAACGTCTCCGCTGGAAGTCATGGGTCCTTTTGTATTGTGAATACAATCTAACAATGTGAATATGTGTATGCAATGTAAATTGCTAAATACATGACTGGTATAGTGCATGTATATTATTATCGATAATGCCATTGTGTTTTGGGTATGTTCACACCCGGAAAAAGGTGTGTGTGTATGCATGATATGATAAATTTATTAAGCAAAGGTAAATGGATAGGCTTGCTTGGGCTTAGTGAGCTATGCTTATTGAGCTCATGCGCCGGTCATGGCCCGAAAAATTGGGTCGTGACAATAGTGTCACCACTGAAGTATTTATTGAAAACTATCCCAATAATCCACTTGAGCCTTCTTTAGTTGTTAATTCTAAAAGGGATGATGATGAATTTCTTTATTGTCTAAATTTGTTGGATGCCATCACGTGTCATGAGAACGCAATTTGAGTCTTTGGACATTCCTCCTACTTTATCTTCACTAGCCAAGCCATCTATTGAAAACCTCCTACCTTAAAACTTAAACCTTTTCTAACACATTTGAGGTATGCTTTTCTTGGTGACTCATCTATTCTCCCTGTTATTATCTCTGCTACGCTTACTAATGCGACAGAAGATAAGCTTTTACGAGTGCTAAGGGAGAATAAGAAAGCATTGGGGTGGACTATTACCGACATCAAGGGAATTAATCCTTCTATATGCATGCACAGGATCCTTTTAGAAGACAACCATAAAGCCACCATTGAGAATCAAAGGAGACTTAATCCTATCGTGAAAAATGTGGTAAAAAAGGAGATCATTAAGTGGTTAGATGCTGGTATTATCTATCCAATTTCATATAGTTTGTGTGTAAGTCTAGTCCAATGTGTGCCAAAGAAAGGAAGGATGACTGTAGTTGTTAATTCAAACAATAATCTCATTTTTACTAGAACAATCATTGATTTGAAGGTATGCATGGATTATCAAAAGCTCAACACAACCATAAGGAAAGATCACTTTCTTTTACCATTCATTGACCAGATGCTTGGTAAACTAGCTAGTAAGGAGTTTTAGTGTTTCTTGGATGGATGTTCTGGATATAATCAAATTGCCATAGCTCTTGGAGATCAAGAGAAAATCACCTTCGCATGCCCATATGGCACTTTCATCTTTCGGAGGATGCCATTCGAACTTAGTAATGCCTTTGTTACTTTTTGAAACTGCATGATGGTAATCTTTTTTTATATGATGGAACAATGTCTAGAGATATTTATGGATGATTTTTCTATGTTTGGTGATAATTTTGACAATTGTCTTTTTAATTTTGGTAGGGTCCTCAAAGATGTGAAGAAACAAACTTAGTGCTAAATTGGGATAAATGCCATTTCATGGTGCAAAAAGGCAGTGTTCTTAGACATAAAGTTTCCAATAGAGGTTTAGAAGTGGACAAAGCTAATATTAAGATAATTGAGAAGCTTCCACTGCTAACATTAGTGAAAGGCATTAGAAGTTTTCTTAGACATGTTGGGTTCTAAAAGCAATTCATCAAGGATTTCTCCAAAATTTCTAAACTACTCTACAATCTTTTAGAGAAAAATGCTTTTTTCAAATTTGATGATGTTTGCCTTGTTGCATTTTTAGAATTGAAGAAAAAGTTGGTTTCTTCAACTATCATCATAGTTCCAAATTGGAATCTTCCATTTGAGCTCATGTGCTATGCAAGTGACTTTGTGGTGGATGCAGATTAAGCCAAAGGAAAGAAAAGATCTTTCATTCTATTTGCTATGCTAGCAAAACATTGATAGAGACCTAGATGAATTACACTACCATTGAGAAGGAATTACTTGTTGTTGTGTTCGCATTTGATAAGTTTCATTCTTATCTTGTTGGCACTAAGGTAATTATGTACACTGATCACTCAACAATTAAGTATTTGGTTGCCAAGAAAGATGCCAAACCACATTTGATAAGATGGATACACTTGCTATAAGAATTAGATTTAGAGATTAGAGATAGAAAAGGCACAGAAAATGAAGTGGCAGACCATCTATCAAGGTTAGAGAATGGAACACAAGGTAGTGATTCAACTTTGATCAATGAAACTGTCCCAGATGAACAATCGTTGCATGTTGATCAATAGAGATTACCATGGTATGTTGATTATGTGAATTATATTGTATGTAATCTTCTACCTCCTAATTTAAATTTCCATCTATCACGACCCGGAACCTCCCTCGGGCCCATAACAATAGCTGCGACATCTCGATTGACACTCATTTCTCGAAATGCTAATCGGAACCCTGCAAGGCTTACGTATAAGTTTATTGCCTTTCTTGTGAGCAATCGTTGTTAAACATTCCGTCTTAAACAATTACCAGTCGTTTCCAGCTCAAGTAAATCAAAAAACAAAATTTTTTTTTAA
Source organism: Theobroma cacao (assembly GCF_053813885.1). NCBI lineage: Eukaryota > Viridiplantae > Streptophyta > Magnoliopsida > Malvales > Malvaceae > Theobroma > Theobroma cacao. The sequence goes on from NC_142645.1 coordinate 14,566,630, forward strand.
AAGGATTTATAGACAAATATTACTATTCAAAATATTGATTAAAATATAGTATTTTTATATAAAATAATATTTATAGAAACACGTGTAAGTAATCTTCTGTAATGTGGAAGTAAAATAAATTCATACATACAATAATTTACAAAGTTATAATGTACAATAATAATTACAATGACAAGTGGCCCATAAATACACTAAGTGCTGGTGATGGTAACCTATTGTCTGTGAGATAGAGGGGTCAATTGGAATCCTCGACAAAATCGGGTATCTACAAGCTACCACAGGCTTGAAATATTTGAAAAGGAGGTGGGTGAGATTTTGCAATCCCAATGAGTAAATAGACATTATTATAAATATCTAAAGGCGAGAAAAATGGAGGCAAGTTTAAACAACAAATCACAAACCATTTCATAAGGTTTTCAATTTATTTTTTAAACCATAAAATATTTGTAATTTACCAAAATAGTTGTTAAGGCTTATGACTTTTATTAGAAACAGGGCTTAAGCCAAAAACTAGTCCTCGGGATACCTTTGCCGAGGCATCTAACCGAGTTCGTCAAGGTTGTTAAGATATTAACATGTTAAACACATGTTAGTTTTTAAAACAAGCCGTTCCTTGGCGTTGGTCGAGTTACACATTCACGTGGGGGTTCGACGTGAAGTGAGCTCTAACACTACCCCGAGAGTTACCCTCCTCGCCTCTACAACCAAAGTAACTATACAACCGGGTTTACCGTATCCCTCTAATAGGTAGTCCACAGAAACCCGTCACTGCAGTGACTAAACCCACCAATTTTAATAAAATTTCGACAGTATAACGTGACTTTTATTTATTTATCTAGCCTGCATGGTAAAAGACAGCTTACATAAATTCCCAATGCAATTAGAAAATATAGCCACTTATACTCATACATCATAAGCCATTCATAGGAAAATATATTTTTCAAGACAATTGACAGGCTCTAATTACTCAATTTCATGATCAAAAGTTTCTTATTTCATATAATCAACACAATATTTATTTGTCACATTTATTTCTAAAACATCAAAAGTCTCATTTTAATCTCATTTTCATTTCATAAAATACATAAAGAGCATTTAAAAATAAACTCTAGATAATTTACAATAATAATAGGTTTACTCACAGTTTGTACAAATTAAATGCTTTCTAGGTGCCCCGATCACTGTTCGTCGAGTATGTCTTCCTTGCCTTTACCGGAAGGCTCTCCTCCTAGACACATTGTAAAAATTACACAATTCACCACATTGATGCCAAATCACTATATAATTGACTTAAATCCTATACTAATGCATGGTATGAAATGCAATAGCCTAAAACGGCTTAAACGCGGTATTAACCTATTTTTGGTACTTTACCCGATAAATTGCTAACGTGCTCCATTTTAGCTCTAAATTGTCCCATTTTCTCTCCAACATTTCTAACCATTAAATATCAGCCAATAACCCTCTAAAATCACCAAAATCAGCTCACTTTCCTCCTTGAAAAATTCGGTCAAAAATGGGACATTAACTCGGTTAATTTTCCACTTTGTTTTTCTATCACATTTAACCATTTTTCATCATTTTCTCTTCATTTCTCTTAGAATAAAAATCAGTTCATCATCATTGTACATCACTAAATATTCGGCCAAGGGTGGGTATTGTGAGAATTTCATGCTTTCTTGCCCTATTTGATTTCTATACACATTTAACTAACTAAAACTACCAATTTAACTAAGAATCAAAACATAAAAATTTCAAAATCCTTCCCCTTGAAATTCGGACAGCCCTTGGTATCACTTTTTGATCTCTCTCCTCAAGCATGCTAAATGGAAACAAAGGCATAGGAAAGGTAGAAATCAAGCTTAAGTCGAAAAATCTTACCGTTAGACGTGTAAACGGACGAAAAACATGAATTCCCCTTTGAAGTCTCTAGTTTTCCTTTGCTTTTTCTCTTTTCTTCCTTTCCTCTCCATTTTCTCTCTTATTTTCTCCTTATGGCCGACCATCACCTGATGTGGGGTTTAAATGGGCTGATTTTCCTTTAAAATAATATTAAATCATTAAAAAGTGCCATGTGTCACTTTTCCATTGGCTCGTTTTTAAAATTTCGCCCTTTAAACTTCAATTGTTTCACCACTTAAAATACCATAGTTATTCATACCAAAAATAAATAAATCCTATGATTTTGACAAGTTTTGGGTGGTGAAAATTATGGTTTTACCCCGATGCGACAAAATTACCGTTTTATCCTTATGTTCCGAAAATTACCGAAATTGAAATTTTTCAGTTCCTATCATTAAATTATACACCAAATAGTAAATGTTGGTCAAAAGTTTCACTCCATGATCAAATTATTATCTTGGTGGCAAAATGACGATTTTACCCCTGAACATCAAAATTTTCAAATTTTCCCCAAATGAACCCTCGAACTCCGAACAATCATTTTTAGTCATTCCTGGACTGTAAAACATTAAATTTCATCCTACGATTCCTATTTGAACTAGTTCGAGGTTAAATCAACTCAAGTGTACCGTTAGGTACAATACCGAGTTTCGTCTATTCTTAAGAGCTTTCCTAGCGTAATAACATGCTACTCAGTGCATGTATGTCATGACATTTGTTTATAGGGTCGAGTTTTACACCATCAAAGAAAGAAATTTCTTAATGATGTCAAATATTATGTTTGGGATAAGCCTTTCTTGTTTAAGCAATGTGCGAATAGAATTCTTAAAAGGTGCATTCTAGAGGAAGAAGTTAAAAACATATTTAAGCATTACCATTCTTCACTATGGTGGGCACTTTGGAAGAGACATAACTATAGCAAAATTGTTACAATTAGGGTTGTATTGGCTAACTTTATTTAAGGATGCTCATTATTTTATTTTAAATTATGATATATGCTAATGAATGGGCAGCATATCAAGAAGATATGAGATGCCTCTTAACAACATCCTTGAAATGGAGATCTTTGATGTGTGGGGTATAAACTTTTTGGGTCATTTTTTTCCTCATTCAACAATAAGTTCATTTTGGTAGTTATGGATTATGTCTTGAAGTGGGTTGAAGCCGCAACATTCCCAACTAATGACTCCAGAGTGGTGATGAACTTCTTGGAAAAGAATATGTTCACTCATTTTGGCACCCCAAGAACGATACTCAGTGATGAAGGCTCTCACTTTTGCAACTAGTACTTTGAGGCCCTCTTAGCCAAGTATGGAGTCAAACACAAGATTGCAACTACCTATCATCCACAAATAAAGCGGCCAATTAGAAATGTCCAACAGGGAGATAAAAAGAATTTTGGAAAAAACTATGTGTCCATCCAAAAAAGATTGGTCCAAGAGATTAGATGCTGCACTGTGGGCATATAGAACTACTTATAAACCTCTAATAGGTATGTCTCCATATAGATTGGTGTCTAGAAAAGCATGTCATCTTCTAGTGTAATTGGAACAGAATGCTTATGGGGACATCAAGAAGTTAAATTTTGATCTCCAAGTTGCTGGTGAGAAATGTCTCCTACAATTGAATGAGATGAATCGTTTCGACTTGCCTATGAGAATGCCAAAATCCACAAAGAAAAGACTAAGAGATGGCATGACAAGAAGATTATCGAGTGTCACTTTGAGCCAGGCCAACATGTGCTATTTTATAACTCTTGTTTGAAATTATTCCCAAGGAAGCTTAAATCGAGATAGTTGGGACCTCTCATTGTAACAAAAACATTCCCTCACAGAGCAGTAGAAACAGTTGATGAGAATTCGAATGAGAAATTCAAGGTGAATGGGTAACATCTCAAGCGCTATTAGAGAGGCAACATTGATCATCAAAGATCCTCAATCTCTTTACGCAATGCTAATTGAACCTGGAAGAGTCTAGCCGATGACTATAAATCAAGTGCTTCCTGGGAGGCAACCCAAGTTTCTTCACTTGTGCTCTTTTGTTTTTACTTAAAGTTAATCTTTATTGTAATCAATTTCGTTATTTTTTTCAAATATATTCAAAAAAAGAAAAAAAACAACATTGCAACCCTAGGAAACCTAATGTCACGATGCCTAAGTGATGCCCCACAGTCATATAAATCTCAAGAAGAGGATGTTGCTGCTCTAGAAGGCCAGCGTTACGGCATTATGTTACACCCCCCATATATAAGCCTCATCTTTTCTTTATAGCCTTTAAAACTCCAAATTTTAGGTTTTCTTTTCTCTTTCTTCAGCAAATCCTCTTTCTTTAAAACTCTTCAATTTACCCACTCAAAAAAAATTTTCAGCTTTGTGCCATAAATCTCACCTAAAGAAGGTTCCATCCTCAACAAATCTGTGAGACCTTGTCAAGCTCGATTAAAAGACAGTATTGTACCGAGTGGTACAACTAAGTTAAATCGAGCCTTGAACTAGTTCAGATAGAAATTCTAAGAGGAATTTGAAAATTTTGAAACCCATAAAATGGCTTAGAATAGTGATTCGGAGTTCAAGGTCCAGTTTGGAATCCATCAAGAAAATTGACCAATTAGGGACAAAACGGTCATTTTACCATTTGATGATAAAATGGAGATTTTTAGCCAAGATTTGATCACATTTGACCAAGAATAATTATATGAAATATAATTATGATTATTGGAGTATAAAATGATGTTTTGCAGTGAAAAATTATGATTCACGGTATTTTTGGAGCACAAGGGCAAAATGGTAATTTTGCCACTAGAGGACTAAACGGGAATTTTTATAAAATGATTTTTTCCCCATTTGGTTAATATTGATCAATATTAGTGTTATTTGAGGTGAAAAGTATAAATAATGCGATTCCGGTACATTTCGGAGTATAGGGGTAAAATCATAATTTTTTCACTCGAGGGCAAATCGGTAAATTTTTCACTCCAACACTTGTCAAGACCAAGGGATTTTAATTGTGGTAGGATTGGATAAGTAGCAGAATATTTGTGGTGGAAAATTAAGAAGAAAAAGTCAAAAAGTTAAAAAAATGGGCCAATAAGCATGTGACACATGGCATGCTTGATTATTTTATTATTTTCTATAGAAATCAGCCCATTAAATCCCCAATTCTCTCACCATATTCAGCCTAGGCAACCAGCAACAAGAACAAAGGAAGAACAAAGGGAAAAACAAGAAAACCTAGGTGAAAATTCAAAGAAAAAGTGAAGAAATCAAGGAAACAAGTTACGTAAGTTAGAATTTCTTTAATTCTCCTTAATACTGAGCTTACCAATGCTTTTGTTCTTGATTTTCATGGTTGAATATTGAGTTATCATGATGAATTCAATTCTGAAAAATGGGTATGGAAGAGGAATTGTTGTTGGAATAATTTGATTTTAGACTATGTTAGTGTTTAGGGATAGTTAAGCATGGTTATGAACAAAAACACAAAAGAAATATTCAATTTCTCTAGGGTTCCTTGTTGGTCGAACCATGAGGGCTGAATATCAATGGGGGATTGTTTCTATTTCAAGGAAAATGGCTTGGAAAATGATGAATTAAGGTGAAACGGTTATGTAGAAAAAATTTCAGTGCTAGTGCACCAAATGACCGAATTTTTCTATAAGGAACTGTGAGGGTTCTAATGTTGAATTTGGCTTTATTTAAATGGTATGTGGTAAATTAAGGTATTAGAGGACAAACGGATTAATTTGGAGTGAAATTGGACGCATTGGCCAATTTATCGGATGAAAAATCGATTTAGGCCAATACCGGGACTAGATGACTACCCGTGCATTTTTCATTTCATATCATATATATATCGAGCCTGAAATAGCTTATGACTGTTAGACACAATTTAAATGGAATATGTGTCATGGATTATGGCTAGGTGGTGAGCCACTGGATACGGGTAAAGGACTGTACCCGCAAACTGAAAATAGGAGTATTTCTACTCCTAATACTGGTGAGTGGACTTACATTTCAAACTTGTTTTGGGAATATGAGAGATTCTATCCAACTTGTCTTAGAAAATGTACCTTGGGAACAAGTTTTTAGTAAAATGATTTTATATTGTGAAAATGTGTTATACAATGGTTTATGTGTTATCACAATATGATAAAATGCATGATATGCATTGGATGCTTCTTTGCATGTTGATTTGGACCCGGCTATGTGCGAGTAGAAGTGCACATAAGTCGTTGCTGACCTGACTATGTGCGAGTAGGAGTGCACATAAGCCGTTGCTGACCCGGCTATGCGTGAGTGGGAGTTCACATAAGCCGTTGCTGACCCGGCTATACGCGCATAAGCCGTTGCATATGAGATGATGATGATGGGATGGTGTGCATGATGATGATGATGTGCATGTTAATGATGGGTATATGGTTGTAAATGCAAATATGTAAGCATTTGTTTTGTTGAAATTTGGAAGTTTACATGTGTTACATGTTGCTATTGTTATTTTAGCAGGATGACTTGTTTTAAAGGAAAAAGGAGACTTTTTCCTTGATGTTCTGGTTCTCGCTGCAGCGAGAATGAAGTTCGCTACAGCAAGAAACTTTCTGTCCATTTTGCTAACTTGTGGGTTTTTGCCATATTTCCCATTTCTTTGGTACCATAGTTGAGCATTGATTTTTGTAAAGTGATTTACTCATGTGGGGTTTACATGAGGGGTTTAAAGGAGCTAAAACAATTGCATGGTTTTGAGAAAATGAATGCATCATGATTTCGATAAACATTCCTTATGGTATGCTTGTTCCCTTCTTGTTCACTCACTGAGTGTTGTACTCACGTTTTATAAAAAAATTCATGTTTTCAGATCAGGTGACTGTTGGACCCTAGATCGAGGAGTCTGCGTAGTGCATCTTCTGAGTATGTGTCTGGCATTCGATAGTAATCCCTCTTATTGTAAATGTCTCCGCTGGAAGTCATGGGTCCTTTTGTATTGTGAATACAATCTAACAATGTGAATATGTGTATGCAATGTAAATTGCTAAATACATGGCTGGTATAGTGCATGTATATTATTATCGATAATGCCATTGTGTTTTGGCTATGTTCACACCTGGGAAAAGGTGTGTGTGTGTATGCATGATATGATAAATTTGTTAAGCAAAGGTAAATGGATAGGCTTGTTTGGGCTTAGTGAGCTATGCTCATTGAGCTCATGCGCCGATCATGGCCCGGGAAATTGGGTCGTGACAAAATCTTCCAACAAGCATCAAGCGCTAGATTTTTCAAGTTCATAATTTCTTTGAAATATTATCCACCATTATGGGAATTGTTCTTGAGAAATAAGATTTTGGTTGAAATTCTTGAATTTTTGAAGAAATTGTGAGTTGGGTATTTGTGATTGAGATTTTGTCTGACTGCTTTCATAATCTTGGAAATTTGAACTAAAAGTTTTTACGAATTTGGAAATTTGATTTTTAATTTGTTGCACTTAATTGATAATTTAGAGTTATGAATTCTATCATTGTGGAGATTGCCTTATGAGCCTATTGTGGATTGTGGGTAGTTTTGAATTTTTGTGCTTTGTTAAGATTTATTGCAAGAATTTTGAGATGGCCCCTAAAAGAGCAAGAGGGAGTAGTAGTGGTACCTTTGATAGCAGCAAATTTGTGTTGGCTAATGTTGCTTTACAACACACTTAATCTCTATTACAAAAATTTTCGATACTAGAAAGGGTTATTGACATTTGCCTTGTGCATTATAGTGATATTCGCAATATTATTGCTGAAAGGCAATGGGACAAATTTTTGTGCATAACCAAAGGCTATAGTAGTTCCAGTAGTGTGGGAGTTTTATGCCAATGCCTACGAGCATGTTAATGGAAGAGCTTTTGTTAAAGGTCATCAGGTAGCATTTGACAGCCAAGTAATTAATCAATTCTACAACACACTAGACATTGAGAATGGTGAATATGGGCAATATGTAAATGGCCAAGTTGATTTGGATGAAGTGATTTCTCTATTATGTAATCTTGGTATAGAATGGAAAATGTCAAAAAGAGAGCCCCTCTCTTTTAAACAAGTGCTTTGGACAACGATTATAAGGTATGGCTCCACTTTTTGGCGATCAAGATGCACCCAATCAAGCATATCAATAATGTCACAAAAGATAAAGCAATTTTGCTTTATGCCATTGTATTTGGGAAATCCATCAACATTGGCTAACTGATTTTTAATAGTATCCTTTACATTGCCCATTCTTCTTGAGATGGCCTTTGCTTTCCCTCTCTAATAATTATGTTATGTCGATGAGCCGGAGTTTAATGGGAAAGTAGTGAGCAGCTATTGCACCCAAAAGTTTCTCTCGATGCAAGAATTATTAATTGCTTTTATGCTCATGAACGCTCTACTTCCAATGGTAGTTCTTCATTTGCACCACCATAACCTCGACCTACCCAACCTCGAAATCTGACTCTACCTCAAAGGATGGAACACTTAGAGCTACAAAGCACTCAACAATATTCTCATCAGTTAGAGTGTAACCATGCATTAGAGCAAATGTTCCACACTTGTGCACTCCATATAAGGATGGACATGGAAAACTTTCCTACCTTACCGGCTGATCCTTCAATTGGTGACAATGATGATGGTAAAGAGGAAGAGTAGAGTCTCTCCATTCTCAGGGGAGTATTCTTGCTCCTTTCATTTTCTATTTTTCTAACATTGAGGACAATGTTAACTTTATGTTTGGAGGGGACATGGGAATTTTGAGAAATTTTAAGTTATGATTTTATTTATTTTTGTATTCATGTTTTTCAGGTTTTAAGTTCATTTAGTTTGTTTGCCATTTACTTTTCTTTATGCTTTGAGAAATTAAGCTAGAGTTGGTTCTGTCAAATTTCTAATGTTTTACTTATCCAATGATGAGAATTTAGTTATCTTGTTATCTTTAGCTTTTGGTAAATACGGATATTGTTTGGTTTGTGCTAAATTCTTATGTTTAGTATCATTGTTAGGATGTGATTTCCATTTATTGAGCACATTGTCTTTTGCTTAGAATTGTTGTGCATATCTAGAAAAGGCTTATGTTAATGTGAATTTTTGGATTATGCCATGAATTCTAGAATTTGCTTGATTCTCTCTCGAGTCGAAATCTTAGGTAATACTTAGTTAAGGAAATGATTTAGGCCATATTTGAACCGTTTGAGCCTTTCGAGCCTACCTTTATATATGTTATCCTTATTATACCTCCTTAGAGCCTAATTTTACCTTTTCTTTGCTAAACACATATTTTGTATGGCCTAGCCTATAATAAATTTCCAATTTCACATTCCTTACTCCTAAGTATGTTAATCATTTTAGGATGTGTATTAAGCTAAATGTTGGTAGAAGGTAGTTGATGAAAAAGTTCAAAAAAATGCTTAATATTCACCCCACTATCCATCATAGAAAGAAATAAGTTTGGGGCTGTAAAATTGTGATAAAAGAAAAAGAAAAAGAATGAAGTGTCTGATAAAAGAAAAGTTTAAAGGTGAAAAAAAAAGGTATTATTCGGAGTATGACTAGAGCTTTATATAGGTCCTAGAATAATTATGTGCTTAAGGTAATTTGAGCCTTATAAATATCGTTTATCCTACCTTGACCTTAGCTTTACATTACAACTTTGATAAAGTCCTATGGATCCTTGATTAAGTATTAGTCTACATTAGTGGAGAGAGAGATGAAAAGCAAACCTATGGGATTCTTATACTAGTTCAAATTTTACGTGAGCATAAACTTATTCGGATTGCATGATATTCTTTGTAAAAGATTGCACAAACTCGAGAATGAACTTGCATTTGAATTGAATCATGGACTTGAATGATATCCATGTTTTACCTTGAGTCTAGGTTTTACAATAACATTTGAGGAGATTATGGGAGATCATTTATTATTCAACATTTAAGTATTTTCATCATTTACATGTTTTTTTTTGTTTAAAGTTTCTTTTACGTTTTGCTCGAGGACTAGCAAAATCTTAAGTTTGGGGGTGAGATAACTCCATTACATAAAGTTATTTTGCCACATTTTGGGCACTAAATTAATTAAGATCTTGAGATTTAGGTTTGAAATTAGGAGTTTTTAGTTGTTTTTCTTAGTTTAATTTAAATCTTGCTGAGTTATTTTAATTTTAATTTTATGTGCAATTGCTTTTAGTTTAGTTATTACTTATTTAGTTTATTGCTTTTAACGGTTCTCAAATGAAAAAACCTCAATCAGTGATGAAGAGCGCAAGTATGGCTAGTGCTTCTTTTGTACATGTTGCAATAATTCAAGCATAACACTCATTACAGAAGTCCAATTGATTTGATTCTTGCGTCATTGGAAAGTTAAGAGATAAAGGTACAACTTTTATGTTTACTACATCACCTAGTTCAGATCAGATCAAGGAGAAAATGACATCTTGAGAGGATGGACTGTAGCAAAATCTGCATAAGGCAGCATAAAGGAAGCAAGGCCATAGCCGTGAGGAAGTTAGGGCCGGGACGTCATGATGCAACAAGGCATCATAGTGTGACCAGTGATGCCAGCACCATGGCCATGAAGACATAGGCAGCACGATGCCATGTTGAGTAGGAGTCCCATAGTGCCACTCGAGAGCTAAAGGCCACGGTGCTAGGAAGTTAGCCCCGTGGCGCCATATGATGACAAGTTGCCATACATCCACCTGAGGCTGGGGTGCCGCGGCACCAGAAAGCCAGCGTCACAGTGCCACTTTGATATTTTGGCTTTCCTTTTTCCGCATTAAGTCAAAATTAGGTTTTTTGGAGGTTATAAAAAAGGTCTTTTAGAGTAATTAAAAGAGAAGTTTTAACTAGGTTTTTAACTAGGTTTTCTTTGAAGAAAAGTGGCCACAAAACAACCAAGAAAACAAGAAAGATTGTGAAAGATTGAAGATTGAAGATTTGAGAAATCTTCAATTTAATGTTTTTCTCTGTTTATTCTTAGTTTTTCTTGAATTGTTACAATGGTTCAATTTCTTTGGATTATGACTATTTTCAACATGAACTAATTTACTTTATCTATGATTTCAATTGAGCTCAACATGTAGTTTGAATTCTTTATCTCTTTTTGGCTTATGAACAATATAATATTAATTGTTTATTCCAATTCTGTGTTTAATGCTTCTAATTGCTTGATCACCAATTAGTAGATCCGAAAACCTAAATACAACTTGACAAAGGGAGTTTAGAGTGGGCCATGAATGGAATAGCATAAGTTTAAATTCACTTAGTTGATTAGGTAATTTGATTTGCATATAAGATAGACATATACCCATATGTCATATGTAGCGAAGATTAAAGCACGAACTTATTGAGTCTTCAATTGAATTTACATAGACATATAGTAAATTAATAGGGAAAGATAGTTTTATAAAAACCTCAACAGAGACTTATTAAGAAATTGGGACTTTAGGTTAGCAACGTAATCCATTGTAGTAAGTTTAGAGAGAGAGAAACAAGATTTAGATGAAGTGTTGAGGGATATTGTAATCCTAAACTTTTTATTATTTGAGTTTTTCCAATAAAGTTTTTCCCATCAGCTTTTAGATTTCATTTAGTTATTATTTAGTTTTATTTTTGCTTTTAATTAATCATTTTAATTCGGTTGTTTGAATAGGATTATGTTATGTTACTTTTAGTATTTAATAAAAGTTGGTACAATTTTCTATGGGATTCAACACTCTGATTACTGTTATATTGCTTGTTACGATATGTACACTTGCGTGATAAAATCGACAACACTAGCAAATTACTATAGGCCATTTATCTAAGGATATTCATCTATTGCCACCCCTCCCACAAATATGTTGAAGAAAGGCTGAGAATGGCCATGGGACTCAATGTGCCAGTAGGCCATCGATTAGCTGAAAAAAGTCATGTGCTAGCAATCAATACTAGGACTACTTGACCATACGTGCTATATAAGGTACACACAGATATAATTGACTTTATAATTGGCCGGGTATTGATGCATGGGGGATACCCCATTACTTACAAGAGCAAGAATATCAATGATATCGAGAGGACGTACATCGTATAAGAGAAAAAAGATATTGTCATAGTCCATTGTGTCACAACCCAAACTCGGGGTCCGTGTCCAGTGCACAAGTCCTGAAAGTAAAGCTCGAGAGACCCGAGCAAGCTTTTGAATTTCAAATCATACACACATGGCCAAGGGATTCCAAGTCCACCCTTTTGTATAATATGTAAATTCAATACGCAAATGTTGCCCTTGGCACATAGTTCCCCTAGACTCTAAGTCCACCCTTTTGTATAATATGTAAATTCAATATGCAAATGTTGCCCTGGGCACATAGTTCATACACAATATTTAATACAATATTCATAAGGCCATTCATCGGCTAAAAAAGGGATCATACTTTACAACCCTCAAACAAATTTAAATGGCGCATCGTGCCTACATTCTCGACTAAACCAAATATGGAGTGAAAGCTCATGATAGACTCTGTAGAGTGGATCTATCGTATGGGAACCTATTGGATGTCAAAATTGATCTGTCAATGGATGACCCTTGCCACACAATCCTGTGGCCTATTTATCTACACATGGTACAATAAAACGGGTGAGTCATCAAATAGTCAATGAGGGGTGCAGATAAATTAAGAGCATATATATAGATAAGTACAAATCCAATGCACTATCATTGTAACCAAATATTTCAAGAACTATCTCCAAGGTTAAGGGTATATTGATCATCCTTAAGTTGTCTCCATAAGTGGTGTATATCACTAGGCTTATCTTTCAACCATTTCAAATCATTCTCCGGAGGCACACTCTAACTACCAAAGCATTAAATGAATTCAAGTTAAAGTTATCTAAGCCCATCTGAGGCTATGTCATATCACTCACAAACCAAATCACAATCACAGAGTGGTCTTCCCCTAAACATCGTCAAATCACGCACAATGGCCAATAATGGAGTTAAATCACACTCAGGGTAAAGTCGTTGGTGGAGAAATAAATCACGTGTGTGCTAAGGCAATGTGTGGAAAATCAAAGTCATCATCCTAAGTAATCTCCCAATGAATGGAATCACCTAGAGTATTCTCAAATGGGTGGCATCAAAACATTGTAGGTGCGAATCACAAGTGAGACTAAACCATGACCCCTGCTTACCATCACCCATATAAGCATGCACATAGTCGTAAGGTGTAAGACTCCACTCAATCCTCAAATCAAATCCACATCTGGAATTATCATGTCAAGCCCATCTCTATAATATACTTGTCATGTCATTCATGTACTTGATAGCATATATACATATTGGGATGCCTCCGAGAATCGTTAAAAGTCGGTATTGTACCTAGTGGTACAATTAAGTCAATTAAAATCTCGAACTAGTTTGAATAGAGATTTTGGGATGTATTTAAGAGTTATTGAACCTTAGAATGTCTTAATATGGTGATTCGGAGTTCGAGGATTAATTTGGAGTAAAATTAAGAATTTTCATAACGTAGGGGCAAAATGGTCATTTTGCCACTCGATGGCAAAATTGGAATGTTGGACGAAATTTTTGACCAAGTTTGACTAGTTGGAACATAATTTAAATTTGAGAAGTGAAAAATTTTAATTCTGACATTTTTCTGAACATAAAGGCAAAACAGTTATTTTACGTGTCCACGAGGACGTAATTAGAATTTTTAAAATTTTACACCACCATAACACTTGTCAAGCCCATGAATTTCACCTCTTATTATTTTATACTTTGGATAATTAAGATATTTCATGTGGTGGTGAGAAAATGTTTCATTGTTAAGTTTTAACCATGGACCAATCACATGGTGACACATGTCAAGTTTTAATATTTTTATAATTTCCTTTATAAACTCAACATAAACTCTCCCATTTCACTCTTCATGGCCGGCCAAAGCAAAGAACAAAGAGAAAAGAATAGGAACAAACCTTAGAAAGGAAAATTCAAGAGAAATTTGTTGAATTTCAAAGAACAAAACTATCAAAGGTAAGATTTTTCAATTTTAGCTTAAGATCTACCTTTCCCATGCTTTCTTTTTCATTTTCTATGGATGAAACACAAGTTTCCATGAGAGAATACTTGCTGGCCAAACATAGGAAAAGAGGTTTTGATGATGGATTTTGCTAGATTTCATGATATCTTAGTGTTTTTAGTTGTTTGATGATGTTTGGCATGAAAAATAAGCAAGAAAATCACATGCCCTTCAACAACCCTCTTTGGCTGAATTTTATAAATGACATATTGATGATGGATTTTGTTGTATTTCCTGTTATTTAGCTCGTAATTAATGATTTATGGTATCATATATTAAAAACGGCTATTGAAAAGAATAGTTCTTTTAGTAAACGACTTGAACAATAATGAGAAAATCATAGTAAATGGACTTGGATTTGATTCCTAATGATGTAGATGGATTTATTGGACTGTGTTAACACTGATTAGCATGTTAGTTCAGAATCAAAATGAATTTCGGTTATGATGAATTAAGTCACAATCAGGCTCATTGAGGTACTTTGGTGTATTTAAAATATTGGAAGTGTAATGAATATATTTGAAGTTGAATCGGATGTTTTGGTTAATTCAACAATGTATAGTTTGAGTTAGGTCGAATACAAATTCAGTCCGATCATAATTGAACCCACGTAGAACACCGTCTTTAAGTGATTATTCGAACAATTCTCATTCAATTTCATGCATTCATATAGAGCCTGAAATAGTTTTATAACAGTTTGGCACAAATATATTGAATTACGTATTGTGTATTATGTATAGGTGGTGAGCCCTCTGATAAGGGTAAAGATATCGTACCCGAGGACCAAGAATAGGAGTACTCCAAACTCTCGTTATTGTGAGTACACATACGATCATCTTAACTATCTAAAGTTGTTTCTATTCGTTTTTATGTTTTAAAGAATAATGAGTTTAAATGGTAAATTATCATGTTTTAAAAATTGAAGTGTTGATTAAACAAAATGAGATTTATAACTTGTTTTGAAATTGAATATTGGTTTCAAAAATTGAGTAAGTGGAGACTATATACTCATGTTTGATATATGGTTTGAATTGATGGCTTATGACAATGTGATGGCATGAATGGTTGGATTTGTGTTGTGTGGAATATATGAACTGTTTTGTTTTACCTTGACAGGTTGGGTAATATCATATTAGCCATGTCATGCTGCCGAAATTTTTATTGATTTGGTGGGATAATTGATTAGCTTATTGCAGTGAACAGGTTTCCATGGACCTACCTATTAGAGGGGCACGGTAAACCCCGTTATATTTTACCTTAGTATGAGAGGCGCGGAAGGTATCTCCTAAGGTAAGTTTAGAGTTCACTTCACGTCGAACCACCACGTGAGGATGAAACTCAGCCAATTCTAAGCAATGGCTATATTTTAAAAGTAAAAATATGTTTTATGGGTATATGTCATTTTAACATCCTTGGCAAACTCGGTTGGATGCCCGGGCCAAGGTGTCACCGAGTATGAGTTTTGGCACAAGCTAAGTTTTTAAGAGAATCATAAGCCTTGTTGATTATTTCAATGAAATGTAATTGTTTTATATGAATTGAAATGAGTTTTAAATGTTATGAATCATATTATGATGGGATGCTTTAACTGTCTCCATTTACTCGGCTTTAGATGTTGTAGATGAACTTTGCTTACTCACTGGGTTTATAAAAACTCATCCCTTTTTTTTTACCCATTTCAGGCTCAGGACAGTCTGTAGACAGTTGATTTTGTCGATGGTTGCTTTTGGATTTACATCCTTAGAAATCGAAGGTCTACAATCTTATATATTTTTGGTTATTTTGTGGCCCACATGTCATTGTAGAATATTTTTATATACCTGGTTTAGTGTGCTATTATATATATGAATTTATTTTGCTCTTACGTTACAAAAATTGTTTATGCAGGATCCTATAAATATTGTTTTATAAGAAAATGGAATATTTATCCAATATTTTTATTTAGTTCTATTAATTATAAATCCATTTTAAATGGATGATCTAGATTACTAAAATTATATTTAGATAAGAAATATATATTTTTCGATTGTATATTGTATTTTCACCAGGTTTCAAAATTTTTAGGTAAAAAGGACAAAAATACCCTTGTGTAGCAGAAATTACTTTTTGTTTGTTTTTTATTTAAAAATAGTTTATACTCCTTTAAACATGATATTTAGTAACTATTGCTCACAGGGGAGACTTAAAATTGATGCAAGAGCCTTGCGAGGTTTCGGTTGACATTTCGGGTAATGAATGTCTATCGAGACATCGCTACAGTTGTCATGGGCTCGAAGAGAGTACCGGGTCATGACATATCATCATCGAACAGATCATAGGTCTACAATAGGGCCATCATGCCTTAGGTATCATCAATACCACATTTCACACCTGAGATCTCTCTTTTGAGTTCTAAACATCTCTAACTTAATCTCATCTAGATGCCCTTAAATCTCTAAGGCATTATCTACTCACTGTCCTCTAAGGGGTTATTTGTCTAGAGTAATCTACTCCTAGACATCCATAATATTCACTAGACTTCCTAGTCTAGGCACAATCAAACATGGGCCACTAAATGGCTTACTCCAAGACACACACACACCACAGCACGTATAATCACACACACATATCTATAATTTGTTCTCTAGCCTAGGCAAGTTCATTTAGGCCTACATATATATTCTAGTATCATGGTAGCGCATTTATCATGCATCACATGCATTTTAATTAAACTCACTTACAGTGACAGTCGAAGGCACACCCAAAGCCAAGCTTCAATTTTTAGCCTCCAACTATCTTTCAACTCACCCACAAATTAATTACTCCAACTTCCCTTTAAACACATCAAAACATCACAAAATTATTTATTTACTAGCTTTAGAAAATATCCAACTTTTCAAAAATACCTAAATTCATAGAAAATGCATTATACAAGCTCAAATCCTTCAACAATGAGCTCAACCCATATCTTAAAAGCTAGATTGCACAAATCTAAGCTCCAAATTCCAACAAATCAGAAGGAAATTTACCAAAGCTGAAAAAATCAGATTTTGAAATTGTTAACTGATTAAATTGAAAATCAATAAGTAAAAAGGAATAATCTTAACTCTAGAGGCATTTCCCAAGATCAAATCCACTCCAAATGGCTCTAAAAATCAGCTTGGGAGGTTAAGGTTTCAAAGTGGTATAGAGAGAAAGGTGTTTGGGTTTTTGTTTTCTCACAGGTGGACAACCCGAAACCCTTTTTATTTTTGCAAATACCAAGGGATGTATTGATACATTGGGCAATGTATCAATAAAAATCAAGCAGAATGCTTACTTGTCAGAACCTAATTTTCGGGCCATGACCGGAGCAAGGGCCCAATGGGCACAACCCACCAAACCCAAGCAAGCCTCTTATGCAACCTGTTCATTATTCCATCAGATATTTCTAAAGTTACATTTCTTAATTCTCAACTATAAGTACTTTAGTAATGTGCTATGACAACCAAATACTTGCATTTATATTGACCTAAAATGATGTCAACCATTTGCCAACTCATAGTGGCAACATTAATCAAAATGAACACATACTGTTTGTGACATGTATCTCAGTGATTTACATCACGTATACATATACACAGGCAAAAGACTCTCAACTTCCAATGGAGTGACCTTAGGTGAAGGTGCAGCTACTGAATGCCGTGGTATCTACCAAAAGGGCGAATATACGTGCACCCCGCACTCTAGGTTCAAACTATCTCTGGATCTGAAAACATGAAGGTAAAAAGGGTGAGTATAAACTCAATGAGTAAACATAAGAGGGGAACAAGCAAATGATAAGGAAAATTTTAGAAAACATGATGCACTTATAGTAAAAACAATGCAATTTAGTTTAAATTCTTGTTAAAACCCCTCATTTCAAACTTTGAGCATTTAATCCTTTAGTGTTGAAGGATCCATGATCAACCATGAAGTTAGAAAGGGTGAGAACTACAGCAAAATCCAAGCAAAACGAGAATGCATTCTCGTTGTAACGAAATTCAAAGCACAGATTTAGTGAACCACCCGAGAGTTTCTCGCTGTAGCAAGAATGCATTTTCGCTACAGCGAAAACTTGAGCGAAGAAATTCCCTAGAACCCAAGAGTTTCTCACTGTAGTGAGAATGAATTTCGCTGCAGCGAGAAATAGGGCAATTAAGTTAGAAGAATTTTTGTCACAATAAAAATCCAGTTTGCTACAATGCAATTTAATTTGGAAGCATTTAACAATTTCAACATTCAATATTCAATGCAAATACATATTAATTCCAAACCTCTCTATATAGCAAATATATATATACATATATAAACACATATACCACCATCGCCTCACCCAACTCATGTGCACTCCCACACCGCACATAGCTAGAGTCATCATGTGCAGCCCCACATTGCGCACAGCTAATGCCATCATGTGCTCCCCCACATCGCGCACAGGCAATATCATCATTCACACTCCCGTACCCCGTCATCACTAGCATGTGCACTCCTACACCGCACATGCACGGTTATAATTATCACACAATATTATCTACCCATACACAACATATATATATCCACATAATATAGGAGCACAAGGATTCATCGTATTACACATTCACAACATACAGCGCTTCATCAAGGACTTGTTCCCATGCAGTTTTAAAGAAAAACAATAAAATATTTTAAGTGGTTCAATCAAGCACATAATCATTTATTCCAAAACATTTTTAATGCAAGTTCACTCACATGTCTTTGTTAATGCTTGTGGATCGACTCTAACTTTGACTAATGCTCCGAGTGGAGGTGTAAGACCTCGTTAGAACCTATCACACACAATAGCATCACAATCAACTCAATTCACATAACTATAAATTCTAAAGGCTATCTCCTCAATCATGTTCTACTAGTTTTTCCTAACTAGCTTCCAATTACCACTAAGTAGCTATTTATTTTCACTATTCTAGTCACACTAAAGATGAATAAATAACTTCAACTACAAAACACTCACAAATCTAGCCACTAGCCATTCTCAACAACTCAAAAATCAACTCAATTTCATTACTCACCTTGGTAGATTTGTAATTGAATTCCTTTTCAAAATTTCTCAAGCTATTATAGAAAGTCTCTCCTTCTCTCTCTAAAACACCTAGCTAGTGAGAGAAAGTGTTAAGGTAAGACTTTTGAGGGTTTTAAGGTGGAAGACTAAAGGAGCACGAAGGACTTTGTGAAAAGGTGCACAAAAGCATGAAAATTAGGGTTTAACTTGATAAAGTCATGGAGGTTTTTAAGGAGGCTTCCATGGAAAATAAAGAACATGAAATGGAGATAAGAGATGGGAAGAAGAAGAAGAAGCTGCTGGAAATTTTTTATATTTATCCTATAGTTGACTAAAGTTCCTTTTATTTACAAAAATGCCATTCAATGGTTGACTTTGCTTTCTTCTTCCACTTGGTTCAAACTTTTTACTCTTTTGACACTAACAAATGGTCCATAATAGATTAGAGGTACTCGAGTTCATGAAAACTTAAATTTTAAACCCGAGACTTAAAATGACCATTTTGCCCCTACCGTGGAAATTATCGTTATTTCTATTTTCTTCACTTATTTCATTATTGTATGCATTACTCATTTATTTCTTAGGCCTACTTAGGTCTTAATAATATCAAAAAACCCACTTCTAGGAGCTCACCAAGAAAAATGGCAAAATTACCCCTAATCCGTGTTATCGCATCTACTTCTCGTTACGTATCTATGGAGGTCAAGGTTTCACATTACTGCCTTAAATGTATCAATACATGGGGGAAATCTATCGATACTTTTTCCCCTTAGTGCTTTCTGTTTCAAATCTATCAACACATTTGGGCATTGTATCTATAAATGTTGATCATTATTCTAATCTATAGATACATTCTTGAATGCATTGGTAGAAAATCCCCTGTACGCCTTATATTGTTCATCCTGCCAAGAATGTATTAATACATTCTCTCATGTATTAATACATTTACCCCTGTAGGCAGATTTTCAACTTTCTAAACTTCCAAAAATCTAAATTTAACATCCCAAAATTGTTCTTGCTTAAATCACAATTCTAATAACCATCATAACTCATATTTCTTGCACATATATTCTCAAATATAACATCTATCATAGATCAAAACCTCAAACTTTAGGATTTATTCATCATTTCTCATAAAATAGCCTGAGTGTCATAATATAGGCTATATGCACTTAGCTTATTTAACATACCATAAATTTCAAAATAGTTCTCCATACACATAGGCATGCTTTCAAGTAACTTAGTTCACATCAAAATCGAGGGTGTTACACACTGCCTGCACACATGGAGACATTAGCTACTGGGTGATTTGTTTTCGATAACATGGCCACCTTTTACTTCCAAACTTAGAAAAAGCTTACTCTCAAGCACGCTAGATGGAAAGACTTCTTAGTCAAGTTCGATTATGAGTTGGAATATAAGCTAGTTAGGCCTAAATCAGTAACGGATGCCTTAAGCCGCAATGACACATTGGTAGGGTTCAACAAAGCATAAGAAGTGCTAGTACCACGTATTTGATAAGGTCTGGTGCACAATCCCATGGCCCAATCGATACTTGAGAATGATAAGAAAGGCAAGATTAAAAGGTTTTGGGAATATTAAGGTTTGTTGTATGCTAAGGGTAGTAGGCTATATGTGTCACAGCATGGGTGCCTATGTAGGCAAGTTCTGAAAAAGTGCCATAATAGTTACTAAGTAGGGCACCCTTGTTTAAATTGAATATTGATACTTATCAACACAAAATTTTATTGACCCAATTTGAAAAAATATGTAAAGGTGTATGTGAGGACCTATTTGGTGTGCAAACAGGACAAGGTTAAGCAAAAAATGCCGAGAGGATTGCTTGACCCTTTATTAGTGCTCGACAAGCCATAGGATAATGTTAGCAAGTGTTTCATCATGGGGTTGACTCAGGTTTATGGGTTCGGAAGCATTATAGTCATAGTAGACAAATTATCATAACCTAATTTTAAGCCATGACCGACACAAAGATCAAGCAAGAAAGCCCACCAAGCCAAAGTAAGCCTCAAATTCTAATGAACAGTTTAATAGATACATGACATATATTAATAAAAGAGAACTTTTCTCCATTAACATTCATAAACTGTGTATTTATATTATGAAAATTCACTTCGTATGTACCATGCCTTAGCATGAAACTTGGATTCACTACGTGTGCTCAAAACATTTGAACAAAAAAATCCCTATACATTTGTCACATCCCATTTTCTAAAGGGATTGTGATTGGCATTTCGACTCGGATGGGCATAACTCGCTAGGCCCAAGCAGGCCTCTTACCATAACCTCATTAAACATCCATCATTACATATGGAAGCATCTTATAACATCTATTTATATACAAAATCATCATTTGTGCATTGATAACACTCATTATAAAATTAAGGAACTTCTCAACTTAATTATATATGCTCAAGCGTTTGGTATACATATATATATGAAAAAGTGTCATTATCATAGCGCACATTAAAATTTGCTGTCAGCAACACCCTCGAGTGTCCATGTAGGCTCTTGAAACATCATCATATTCTCATACATAACATTATCAATGTAAAATGCCTAACATTGGCAACATTAACATAACATGTTCATAGTCTACAAACATAAACTTAGAGTAAAGATCGACTCGTCAGCGAAACATGACCCAACTCGTTAGGCATCAAGAGGCTTCTAGGCACCTACCAAGGAGGAATGAACTGATCATGTCTCCGTGACACTAGCTGTTAGCAAAAGAGCTATAACTGATCTGCAACAAAAATAATGAAGGAAAATAACGTGAGTAACAAAGACTCCGTGAATGGATATGGGGAAAGGGACAAGCCAAAGGGGAAGAGTTTTGCAATAAACCGTAATTTGCAAAACAACATGATAAACTTAGAAATCCTTTCAACGGTCATGAATGCATTTGATAACGTTAAATGCATAAAAATAATGTCCATATACAAAGTCAACTTACAAACATTTGCAAGGAGATAACTAAAGGTAAACCTCGACCCTTCAAGCTCAACAACAAACTTTCAAATCAAAATGTGTAATTCATTTAATAACTCATCTCATTATTTCCATATAAACATAATAATTATCAATCAACAAACACAAGCATCACAATACCCAATATACAAATAACACATAAATACATGCCACAGTAAATTATGGGGAAAATGGGAACTTCGCCCAACTCATCCCTGTGGTATTTTCACCCTCACACCGGGATTCATAAAGAGGGGAAAAGTGGTACGGTGGCTAACTTAACCCTATGGTATTCTTACCCCCACACCGAGACAAAAGCCAATATACAAAATCATGGGAAATTGAGGCCTATTCAATCCACTTTATAACAAAATCATGGGAAGTGGAGACCTACTTAACACTCAATCCACTTTACCACAAAATCATGGGAAGTTGAGACCTACTTAATCCACTTTACCCTAAAATCATTGGAAGTAGAGACATACTCAATCCACTTTACCACAAAATCATGGGAAGTTGAGACCTACTTAATCCACTTTACCCTAAAATCATTGGAAGTAGAGACATACTCAATCTACTTTACAACAAAATCATGGGAATGTGGAGACCTTCTCAATCCACATCACAACACCCATCACGAGAATGTAGAGACCTTTTCAATCCACATTCACAATATTCATATGCAAGAGCAATTTAATCAACCATAATTATTATCTCAACTAATATCTCATACCCACATTAGCCCAAAGGTCAGAGTAATCGAGGGAATTGTTCAAAACATTGACAAGGCTTGTCCCTCCTTGTTGAAAACTACTACATAGTAGGGTATTTAATTATACATAATAGTTTTGAAAACAATTTCAAAACGTTTTCTCATCCATAAACATATTTTTCCTTAGTCAAATATTTATGGCAACAATGCTTATAGTAGATCCATTAAATCAAGCAATCATGCTTTCAACTTTATATATTCAAATCGTTTTGAAAGTGGTGTACCCACTCACCTTGAAAGTTGAATTCTATCAAGTACACGAAAGTCTACGCCAACAAAATTTTCGAAGTTTCAATGGTTCCAAAATACTCAAATAAATATTTTTCATTAATACTTAGTCTAGGAAAAGCGTAATAATCGTTCTATGCTACTTCGAACTATGTGGGTTTGTCTAAACTAATTCTCTAGACTAAAATTTCTATTCATCAGAATACCCATTTGTACAAACCCATAAAATCAATATTCTTACCTTAAGTGAGCTATAGCAAGTGAGAAAATCCACCAAATCCTCTAGTTCGCAGACATCAATAATTCTGGAACAATAAACCATATTTTCAAAATAAAAATCCAAGGTTTAAAGATTCAAAGAGTGGGAAAAATCTGATTTTTCATTTAAAACCCAAAACCTAATTCAAATCTTTCAAATATGGGGATTTTCAGCAAAAATGGGCTGAAAAAGCTTAAGAATTAGGGTTTTACCTTCAAAATGTGGTTGAAGGTTGCCAGCCTTTAAAAAATGTGCTATATATATAAGTTAAGGTGTGAAAATAGATTTTTACCCTTTTTATTTTTCTGAAATCGATCAAATGTATCGATACATTGGCTCATGTATCGATACATTTGAGACAGAATGCAGTTTTTGAGATAGATTGCCTATACAACCTACACAGCTTATTTAAATTAAATACTATTTAAGTAAATGTCCTCTTTACTTTTTACTCTCCATTTACTTAAGATATTGAATGTAAATAAGCAAACAACCCCCTATTTGGATTCAATAAAAATATAAAAAAATAAAAATCTAAAATAATCATAATCTAAATTTTGGTTTCAAGAACAAAATTGAAAAAGTTCGATTGAAATTAAATTTGCAACTCACATTTGCCATTGCAAATGTACTCCAAAAACTATATAAAAAACCTTTTTTGGCCATCTAAAAATCAAGGGAATCATTATCCCCATTTTTTTATTTTTAAAAGATTGTTGTATGAAAATCACATGTTTTGACCCTTTCCAGACATAGAAAAATTTTCCGCTTTGAAGTGACAAACAACCTAAAGTGTCGATGAATTCTTTTGAATGTTAACCTAAGCTTGATATTTTAAAACATGAAATCTATATGCTCACCTAAGGATTTCCTAACTTATCCTCTTGCTCAAGGTGGGATTTCACATTCTTCCCTTTTAAGGAAAATTCATCCTTGAATTTAATTAATGCACTAACCTTCATGAAACAAGTAAGGGTACTTTGCTTGCATGTCACTCTCGGTTTCCCAAGTCACCTCTTCGCTCTAGTGATTACACCATTGTGCCTTAACTGAGGCTATCTCTTTAAATTGTAACTTCTTCACTTGCTTATCTGGTATGGCTGTCGGTAGCTCTTCGTAACTCAAATCGTCTCCCAATTGTAGGAACTCATGTTGTATCATGTGCGATGGATCTAGTTGGTACTTTCATAGTACTGAGACATGAAATACGGAATGAACACTAGCGAGATCTAGTGAAAGTGCTAATTGATATGCTACCATGTCAACCTTTTCAAAAATCTCAAATGGTCCAATATACCTTTGGACTCAATTTGCCCTTCTTGCCAAACCTTATAATGCCTTTGGTTGGCAAAACCTTCAAGAACACATGGTCACCAACCTGAAACTCCAACTGTCAAAATCTATGGTCGACATATGACTTTTGACAACTTTGTGACATCAACATCCTCTCTCTAATCAAATGAATATTGTCAGTGGTTTCTCAAACTAATCCTAATCCAACTAACTTTTGTTTATTGACCTCAAACCAACATATGGGCGACCTACATGTCCGTCCATATAAAGCCTCATAAGGCACCATCTGAATGCTGGCCTGAAAATTGTTATTATAGGTAAACTTGATCAATGGCAAGTGTTAGTCCCAAGTGACTCCAAAATCCACGACACATGCCCTTAACATATCCTTTAATGTCTAAATGGTCTTCTTAGATTGTCCATTATTTATGGGTGGAAAGTAGTACTAAAATTCAACTTAGTTCCCAAAGCCTCCTATACTTTCCCCCAAAATCGACTAATAAATTATGTGCCTCTGTTTATATGGCTAGAACTCCATGGAATCGCATTATCTCATCAATGTACAACCTGGTGTACTATGCTACTCCATAGATGGTCTTCAACAGTAAGCAATGAGTGGACTTAGTCATTCTATCCACAATCACCCATATAGTATCATGCCTCCTACTCGTGCGAGAAAATGTAATCACAAAATCCATAGAGATATGCTCCCACTTCCATTCAAAGATCGGTAATGGTTGTAGTAATCTAGCAAGCCTCTAATGATCAGTTGTAACTTGTTGGCACATTAGACATTTAGCCACAAACTCAGCTACATCCCACTTAAGGCTTTTCTAGTAGTACATTTCCCTTAAATCATGATACATCTTGGTGCTGCCTAAGTAGACAATATATGCTACCTTATGGGCCTCCTTTAAGATCTCTCATATCAAATCATCAATATCTAGCACATACACTCTATATCCATAGCGAAGTAATCCATCAGTGCCTTTAGTAAACATTTACCCTTTCACCCCTTGAGAATGCTCTAAAGCTTTGGCCACAAAACAATCCTTGCCTTGGGCTTCCTTGATATGATCCATCAACATCAATCTCACTCTAAAATGGGTTAATAAGGCATATGTTTCATCAACCTCAAATTGAATGCCCATATCACCCAACTTGTGCATACATTGCACTATGAATCTCCTCTTAATTGTGAGGTGGGCTAAACTCCTCATAGAATTTCAAATCAAAGCATCCTTCACCATGTTGGCTTTACCGAGATGATACAATATGGTGTAGTCATAATCCTTAAGCAACTCCATCCATCGACATTGCCTAAGGTTGAGATCTCTTTGCTAAAAGATATACTTAAAACTCTTATGATCCATATAAATCTCACAAGTCTCACCATACAAGTAGTGCCTCTATATCTTCAAGGCAAATACTAAGGCAGCCATCTCTAAATCATGTGTGGGGTAATTTTGCTCATTCTTCTGGAGCTCTTTAATGCATACGTTATCACTTTTTCATGTTGCAATAGCACACATTCTATTCCTAATTGTGATGCGTCGCAATAAACCGTATAACCCCTGAATCACATGGCAAACTCAACGCTGAAGTTGTGGTAAGTAAAGTCTTAAGATTCCCAAAATTTCCTCACATGCATCTGTCCTTGTAAACTTAACACCCATTTGTGTCAACTTAGTCATAGAAGTAGGAATCTTGGAGAAATCCTTAACAAATCTCTTATAATATCATATCAGCCTTAGAAAACTCCGTATCTCAGTCATTAAAGTAGGCCTTGGCCATTTCTCTACTACCTTAACCTTCTTTGGGTCCACCATCACCCCATCTTTAGATACTATGTGGCTTGAGAAGCTAACATTATCAAGCCAAAACTCACACTTGGAGAACTTCACATATAACTCGTGCTTTCTCAAAGTTTAGAGCATTATCCTCTATTATTGCTCATGCTCCTTTTTACTCCTCTAGTATATCAATATATCATCAATAAAGATGTCACATTCCATTTTATGGTGGAACATGATCGACGTATGAACCTATACAAATGTAGCCTGCTAGGCCCAAGCAAGCCTTTTTATCATTCATCATTAAACATTCATCAATGCAAAAGCATACATAAACATCCATAGGCATACAATATCAACTCATGCATACCATCATACACAACATTACACATATATGGAACTTCTCAACATATTAGTGTAAGTGCAACATTCCATTTATCATCAAAGTGCCACATTTTCAATGCATCATAACATTTACATGTCTCAACACCCTTGGGGTATCCATATGGCTATTGAGCCACTTTTCATATTTAACATAACATTTGTAATGGAATATGCCTAAACATTTGGCTACATTATTGTAACATACTCATAATCTATAAAACATGTCCATAGTTTGAAAACATAAACATAATGTAAACTAGCTTATCAGCGAAACATGACCCGACTTGCTAGGTATCGAGAGACTGCTAGACGCCTACCAAATGAGAAATGAATCACGTTTGCATGACACTAGCTGCTAGCAAAAAAGCTATCACTGATCTGTAACAAAAACAGCAAGGGAAAATAAAGTATTAGTCATAAAGACTCCGTGAATGGATACGAGAAAGGGGACAAGTCGGGGGATAAGAATTTTTCATAACCATGCAATTATAAATACATATGATTTATAAATCATTTTATTTTACCATGTTGTTCATAGCATTTAATCATCTTTTGAATAACATTGCTTGGAAACCATCTTGCATAGTTCATTACAAACCCTCAAATCTTGAAAACCTCTTTAAAAAAATCACTTTAAAAATCAATTCTTCAACCATTCTATCGATACATTCTGGAATGTATCGATAAATGCAAGAAATCTATCAATACCCTTGGTAATGTATCGATACATTTCACACAGTATGCTTATTGTAGCATTCTGTTGAAAATGTATCGATACATACTTCCTATGTATTGATACTTTTTCCACATAATCTAACTTTCTAGGCATTTTCTTGAATCTAACTCATTCATAAGTCTTTCTAACATTGAGGGATCATTCCTTAGGCTAAGGTTCTATCTAACCAAGCCCACATCACCACATTACAGTGTGAATAACATCATCAACACTCATATAATCATAAACTAGGCATTTAAGTGTATATCATAAGGCAATACTCATTCAATCATTTCTCTAACTCGTTAATCTCATTTGTCATAAAATTCTAACTATGAGTGGGTCTGCCCCTTTCTAGGGAATAGTGGTTTAACCACCACTATTTGGGGTTCTTAGCGTGCTTCGTGAATGGCACTTCAGCCTCAGGCAAGTAGTGGATAGAGTTTTGACTACCGTCTAGTTCACCTCGCATGAACAATCATCAAAGCTACCTGAATGGCACTTCGACCTCACCCGCTATCATCACAAGATCTCTTGAGCTTAAGATCATTCTCATCCTTAGGTTGCATCATGAACATATAGCATCTCGCTAAATCATCATCATAGTTAGCCCATAGTGTATATGACTATCTCAACACATAAATCTCATGGCATACATTTCATAATCTTATAAATCACTTACATGCTTAGCCCATAATGTATATGACTATCTCAACACATACATCTCATGGCGTACATTTCACAGTCTTATGAATCACTTACATGCTTAACGTATAGTTTATATGACTATATCAACATATACATCTCATGACATACATTTCATAGCCTCATAAATCACATGTTTATCCCATAGTGCATATGACTATCTCAACATATACATTTCATAAATGGAACTCATGCACCAACATTCTTATGATGCTATATCGTAGTTAACATGTACATAATAACATTTATACATTAACCATAGAAATATCTCATACCCACATTAGCCCAAAGGCCGAAGCAATCGAGTGGACTACAAACACAAAAAGGCTTGTCCCCCCTTATTGAAAACTAATACATAGTAGTTTATTTACCTATATAGTAGATTTACAAATAATTTGAAAATCATTGTGTCACACATATCACAATCATTATTAAGTCAAGTCATGTGAACATTTCCTTGAAAACTTCATAAAACCTTGTAGTTCAAATTCTTGATAAACCATTTATGGAAATAAGTTTTCAACATGCTTACACAACCATTTCCATCAAAATCATGCTAATTTTATGTATTAAAATACTTAAAAAGGTGTATCCACTTACATAATAAGAGAGTCAATTCCTATCTCCAACCACAACTCCATTTCGGTGTTATCCATGGAGTTTTCAAGTGTTCCTATCATACAACAATCATCACAATCATTTCGTAAAATAAAGATTTTGTAGTAATCATTCTAGGTACTTTTGAAAATACTCGATTTTAGCTAAACTAATAATTTAGCCAAAACCAATGCTTAGAAACCCATAAATCTTCCATCCTTACCTTAGGTGAGCTTAAATGCTTAAGGAAATCACAAAGCCTTTAAGATTTAATCACCAACAAAAAATTCGGGCGACAAAATCATATTTTCAAAAGCTAGAAATCAAGATTTAAAGTTTGCAAAGCTTAAAAATATCATTTTTTTCATAACAACTCGAAATCACATCATTTAATCATCAAAAATGAAGATTTGAGTTAAAAATGAATTGGAAGAGCTTAAGAATAGTTGTTTTACTTTGCAAATGTGGTTGAGGGTTGCCAACCCTCAAAAAATATGATATATTTATACGTTAGGGTGTGAAAATACGTTTTTACCCCTTTTATTTTTTTGAAATCGATGAAATGCATCGATACATTGGCCTATGTATCAATACATTTGGTTTTAGGAAAATGGTATCTATATATTATGAATATGTATCAATACATGTTCATCAGAAACCCTTAATGAGCTAAATGTATCAATACATCATGAACATGTATCAATACATTTGAGACAAAATGTTGTTTTTGAGGTAGTTACCTATAAAAACCTGCCCAACTTATTTACATTAAATAACATTGAAGTAAATATCCTCTTTACTTTTTACTTTCCATTTACTTAAAATATTTAATGTAAATAAGCAAACAGCACCCTTATTTGGATTCAATAAAAATATCAAAAAAATCAAAATCCAAAAGAATCAAAATCTAAATTTGGGTTTCAAGAACAAAATTGAAAAGTTTGACTGAATTTAAATTTATGGCTCCCATATACCATAGCGAATGTATTCCAAAAATTATGAAAAAAAATCATTTTTGATCATTTAAAATTCAAGGGAATTATTACCTTCATTTTTTATTTCCAAAAGACTATTTTATAAAAATCACATATTTTGACCCCTTCTAGACTTAAAAAATTTTTTGCTTCAAAAGTGATAGAAAACTAAAAGTGTTAATGTATTCTTTTGAAGGTTTAAACTAAGTTTGATGTTCAAAATATGTAATCTATATGCTCACCTAAGGATTTTCTAACTTATCCTCTTACTCAAGGTGAGATTTCATAAAAGACTACCACAATCTTATCCAAGTATGGCTCGAACACTTGGTTCATCATGTCCACAAAAGTAGCTTGGGCATTTGTAGGCCCGAATGACATCACCAAGAACTTGTAATGCCCACATCTAGTACAAAAAGCAATCTCAGGCACATCCTCTTACCTAATCCTCAACTGATTGTTGCATGACCTCAAGTCCATCTTAGAAAAAAACTAGGCTCCTTGGAGCTAATCAAACAAGTCATCAATGCATGGTGAAGGATACTTATTATTCACGATCGCCTTGTTCAACTACTAATAATCTATACGCAGTTTCATTATTCCATCCTTCTTCTTTATGAATAGTAATAATACACCCCATTATGACACACTAGGATGAATGAACCCCTTATCCAACAAGTCCTCTAGTTGATCCTTGAGCTCTCTAAGCTCTGTTGGTGCCATCTAGCACGGTGTTATAGTAATCAGACTCGTACCCTGTGCCAAGTCAATGCAAAACTATATATCTCTATTTGGGTGTAATCTTAGCAACTCCTTAGGAAATACATTAGTGAACTCCTTCAGAATTGGCACGTCAGCCACCTTACCCACCACCATTTAGGTGTCCTTAACTAATGCCAGGCATTCTTGACGTCCATGACCAATCAATCATTTAGCCTCCAAGGTTGAAATCACACTACCCATCACCATACTACAATCCCTGTTGAAACTAAATGGTTTCTCTCCCAGATAGTTAAAGTGTACCATTTTGTAGCAAAAAATCAACACTAACATAATTCGGTGACAACCAATCCATACCCAATATCACATCAAACTCAACATGTCCAATAAAACTAAATTTGCCATGGTGTCTTTACTACCAATCCAGACCACACAAGCTTTAAACTCATAGCACTCTATAATCATTTCTTTTAAGGGTGTGGTCACTACCAATTCCTTTTCATAGTCAAGATTAGTCTTTAGCCACAACATCATGACAATACTTTACGCCATGATGAATAGAAGTTGTGGAGACTTACATAATGTCCTCAAATAAATGGCTATGATCCACGTCACATCACAAATCATGATCCTCGTGATCTAACTTGGGTAGTACTGTCCCATATAATTAACGTTACCATAGAGCAATTTCATCGTTTAATCACCATAAGGCTAACCCATTACTTGTATATGGTTGGAAAAGAAGCTCTATTATGGCACTATGCCATTAATTCCATTTAGTAATCAGGATTGATAATATCCTCAATTGTTAACCTTGACATTTCACACTTAGACTCTCATGAGTCATCAATTTATCTATAGTGATGTCTGTTGAAATCTTATCAACAATGTTTGGTTCTGTAGCCATAAGACCTTTGGATTCAAAAACCTTTCTACCATGTCTTGAACACAAGGAATCTATCTCAACATGAATCAAGTAGGCACATCTTAGTCCTTTATTGATCAATCAAGCCTTTCAAATTCCCTTAGTTTTTTATTAACATTTTCTCTCAAAGGAGTGTGTACTCCAATCCTTGAAATCATTAACAAAATTTTCATTACACTTTAAATCTAGGTTAACATGAAGGGGTTGTGTATCTCTCATACACCAAAATCATTTACTAGTTCACGTTAAAGTATGTTTTAACACTATGATCAATTATCCATAATCCTTCATTTAATCATCTAGGGTTGTACTCAACCTAAGGTCATCATCAACACCTCTTGACCAAAATATATACCTTTACCTCTTTTTGTCTATGCTCAAGCATTTCTAGTAGTTCTACCCCTTTATTGGGTCACTAGAATTCAAACATAGGACCTTGTCGTTGTATCATTAAAAGTCTCTTGCTCTAAAAATTTCCTCTAATCATGGCTCAATTTCTAAGCTATATTATCGTCTAAGCTATCACACATAAATCATGAGTTCTAACTATAAAGAACATAAACTCATCATAATCTCAACTACTACCTTAGGACACTATCCCTCTATCTGTGCACTTATGGGGTTATTAGTCCTCACCGAGCTGGTGACCCTACCGCATCTACCAC
This sequence comes from Theobroma cacao, assembly GCF_053813885.1. NCBI lineage: Eukaryota > Viridiplantae > Streptophyta > Magnoliopsida > Malvales > Malvaceae > Theobroma > Theobroma cacao. Next base: position 14,598,641 of record NC_142645.1, read on the forward strand.
AGCTTCAAGTAGTAGGTGTATGTGGTCTATTCGTAACCTCTACGAGAGCCTCACGCTATACCGCATCTGCCATGTCCTTTCTCTATAGGCGTACATGGTCTTACCACAGTCTTGAAGGGAGCATTTAACTCTACCGCATCCTCCACGACCCTTAGCAATGGGTGTATGTGGTTTATTTGTAGCATTTACAAGAGTCTCAATCACTAGCTCGTGTCCTAAATGGCATATGTCACCTAGACAAGAGCAATCATATACTATAAGACTCAACACTAAAAACTCACAGTAAATAAATCCCACCTTGAGTAAGAGGATAAGTTATGAAATCCTTAGGTGAGCATATAGATTTCATGTTTTGAATATCAAATTTAGCTTTAATCATCAAAAGAATTCATTGATTGTCAAGCCCGACCTTATAAAGTACTTGCCATGTCCTTCATGTGATTGACAATATGCTTGCATACTTGGAAAGCCTCGAAAAATCGTCAAAAGTCGATATTGTACCAAATGGTACTATTAAGTTGAATTAAGCCTCGAACTAGTCTAAATAAAGATCTTAAGATGAAATTGAGAATTTTAAAACCTTAAAATGACTTAAAATGATGATTTGGAGTTCAAGGGCTGAATTGGAGTCAATTTGGAATTTTCATGTTCTAGGGGTAAAATGGTAATTTTGTCACCTGAGGATAAAATGGAAATTTTTAGAAAAGATTTTGATCACATTTGACTCATTGGAGTATGATTTGAGTTTGAAAGGTGAAAATTTTAAATTCTGACATTTTTGGAGTCCTAGGGGCAAAACGGTAATTTTACTAGTTTACGGGGCAAAGTTGGAATTTTAGAATTTTACACCACCTAACACTTGTCATGCCCATGGATTTCATCCATTAACATTTTACATTGTGGATAATTAAAACATTTTATGTGGTGGAGAGAGATTGCTTAATGGATAAGTATTACACATGGACCAATGGAAACATGCCATGTGTCAAGCTTGGATTATTCTAGAATTTCCTTGTAAAATCTATTTAAAACTCTCTTAGTCTCACCCATATGGCCGGCCAAAGCATGAAGTGAAGAGGAAAGGAAAGAACACAAACCCTAGGTGGGAAAATTGAAGAAAAAGTGTGGGATTTCAAGGGATTAAGCTAATAAAGGTAAAATTTTATGATTTTATCTTGTGATTTACTCTACCCATGCTTTCTTTTTCATTTTCCATGCTTAGAACTCAAGTTTTCATGATGAACCCATGTTGGCTGAATTTGAGAGGAGAGGTTTTGAACATTGATTTTGCTAGATTTCAAGCTAATTAAGTGTTTTTTGTTGTTTGGTAATGGAAAGTATGAAAATCTAGCAAGGAATCACTTTGTTCTTCACAAACCCACAAGAGGCCGAATTTTCTAGGGAGGATATTGAGGCTGAAATTAATGATATTTCATGACATTTTGGTGGTATTTAATGATTGGTGAGGCTAGAAATTTAATGGGAAATTTTGGCATGAAAATCTGAATTTTTACCTAATGTATAGACATGTGCGATTTATGGTTCGGACTGATAAATTGAATCATATTCACAGTCATTGAGGTATTTTAAGTATAATTGGAGTGTAGAATGTGAAAGAAATCGATTTGGAGTTAAATTGGAGGTTTTAGCCAATTACAACGAGAATAGTGCGAATTAGGTCGAATACCATATTTAAATAGCTATTCGGACATTTTGCATCACATTTCGTGCATTCATATAGATTTATAGAGCCTGAAATAGTTTATGATAAATTGACACAATTTATTGAAATTCGTGTCACGTATGATGTATAGGTAGTGAGCCCTCTAACAAGAGTAAAGAGATTGTGCCCGAAGATCGGGAATAGAAGTATATCGAACTCCTAGTACAGTGAGTAACCTTACTATCGTCTTAATTATCTAAAGTGGTTTTATCTGATTTTGCGATTTTATGGAATATGAGTTTAAATGGTAAATCTTTATGTTTCACAAGCAAAATGAGATTAAATGGAAATGATTTTATAAATTGTCTTGAAATTGAATGATGGCTTTGAAAATAGAGTAATTGGAGACCATTTGATGTATTGCGAATTTATGTTTCTAATTGATTGGCTTATGGCAATATTGGCATGAATGCTTGAATTGGTAAATGTGCTGAAAATGTATGAACTGATAATTTCCCTTGAGAGGCTGTAAAATAAAATCATTACCATGTCATGCTATTGCAAATTTTATTGAATTGGTGGGTTATAAATTAGTCACTGCAGTAGGGGGTTTCTGTGGACCAGCCTTTTAGAAGGGCACGGTAAATCCAATTATATTCTTACCTCGATCGGAGAGGCGTGTAGGGTATCTCATGGGGTAAAGTTTAGGGTTCACTTCACGCTAAACCACCACATGAGGGAGAACTCAACCAACGCCAAGGACGGCTATGTTTTCAAAATAAAAACATGATTTATGCGTACATAACTTTTTAATAGCCTTGGCGGACTCAGTTGGGATAGCCCTCGATCAAGGCATCCTTAATAACTAGGTATGAGAATGATTTTTGGCATGAGCCAAGCTTTTCAGGAAATCATAAGCCTAGTTGTTTATTTGGTTGAAACGAGTTGAAAGGTAATGAAATTACAGTATGATGACTTATTTTAATTGTCTCCATTTACTCGACTTTAGATGGTTTAGATGGTATCTATTTCCTCACTGGAATTTTATAATCTCACCACCCTCCTTTTCAACCATTTCAGGTCCGAGGTAGCCTGTGGATAGCAGATATCGTCAAGGATTATAGTCGACTTTACTACTCCAAAAACTGTAGGTTTACTACCTTTGTGCACTTTTGTTCCTTGTGGGCCCACGAGTCACTATAAAGTAAATTTCATATCCCGATTATCTGTATTATAGTACTTATGAATTTATTTAGCTTTTACATTACAAAAATTATTTACCGATGACTCTATAAATATTGTTTTACAAGAAATTAGAATATTTTATTGAATATTTTTATTTTATTCAAATAGTTGTAATATCATTTTTAATAAATGTTTTAGACACCCAAATTTATTTTAAATCATGAAATATGTGTTTTTCACTCATCTACTACATTTTTAGTCGGGTTTGAAAAATTTCGAGAAAAAATGACGAAAATGCCCTTGTAAGGTGAAAATTATTTTTTCACGGTTTTGAAGGGGAAAAAGCTTAAAATTCTTTAAAAACGAGGTTTGGCGATGATTACTCACAGGGGAGATGAGAAAAATGGTACTAAAGCCTTGCGGGGTTCCGGTTGGCACTCCGGGTAACGAATGTCTACCGGGACGTCGCGGCGATTGTCACAGGCTCGAAGAGAGTACCGGGTCATGACATTGACACTTTAGGTTGTTCGTCACCTTGAAGTAGACAAATTTTCTAAGTTTGAAAGAAGTCAAAATATGTGATTTTTATAGAACAATCTTTTGGAAATAAAAAAATGGTGATAATGATTCCTTCGATTTTCAGATGACCAAAAATGATTTTTCATAATTTTTAGAGTACGTTTGTAATGGCAAATGTGAGCACAAATTTAATTTCAGTCGAACCTTTTTTATTTTGTTTTTGAATCTAAAATTTAGATTTTGAATCTTTTGGATTTTGATTTTTTTTATATTTTTATTGTATCCAAATGGAGGGTTATTGGCTTATTTACATTAAATATCCTAACTAAATGGGGAGGAACAAGTAAAGAGGACATTTACTTCAATGGTATTTAATTTAAATAAGTTGGGGAGGTATTATAGGCAATTTGTCTCAAAAATTGCATTCTATCTCAAATGTATCCATACATGTTCATGATGTATTGATACATTTAGCCCAAAAAGGGTTTTTGATGAACAAGTATCAATACATGTTCATAATGTATCGATACATTTTTTCTAGAACCAAATGTATCGATACATGGGCTAATGTATCAATACATTTCATCGATTTAGAAAAATAAATGGGGTAAAAACGTATTTTCACACCCTAGCTTATAAATATACCACATTTTCTGAGGGTTGGCCACCCTTAGCCACTTAGTGTTGATGCACAAAGGGTTGCACACAAGCTTGGTTTGTATGTATGAAGGGCCATACAAGGTGGTAGTTACAAGGATAAGACATGTGGCCTACAAGGTTGACATGACCCTCAAACCCAATGTATACCTAATTTACCATGTGAGTATGCTTAAGCACTACCATGGTGACAAGGAAGACTCAAATCACGCAATGAGCTATAGGGCACCAATGAAGGTTTGAGTTGTATACGAGAGGGAAATAGAGGAGAAGGAGGTGCTAGTTGATAGGGTAATCAAATAGAAGTATCACATGCAACAACACCAATACCTTGTGAAGTGGAAGGGACTTCTTGAGAGTCAAGCAAGTTGGGAGTTTGTTAAGGACTTGTGACAATTCCAAGATAAAGTAGACACCTTCCATGGGACAGTGAGAATGCTATCAGCTTAGGTAGGGGAAATTGTCACAACTTGTGGTTTAGGAAGCCAAAAGAGGATAGGTGTGCTTATTGGATGTGTGGAAAAGGAGGTAGGTCTTTAGGTAACCTTAATTCCATAAGGCCCATGGGATGGCGAGATAACCTTTTTTATGGGTAGATACTTATGGGGATTTTGTGTATTAAAACCCCCTGAAACTCATTGTACATTTGATGATTCAATGATACTTAAAGCTTGACTTTTTCAAAGCTCTTCTTACACACTTTTAATTGCTTTTGTATACCTTATTGCTTATGTGCTTAGAGGCTTGCTGCTTTATGTGTTTGTGTTCTTTCATTCATCTTGCATTATTCAGTTGCCTTCAAAGGTTGTCACCCTTACATGGTTTTGGCAATTCTAAGCTAACTTAGACTTACAATTGGTTACAATAGAAGTTTAAGGTAGCACGTCTAAGGCTTGAAAAACCACCACGCGACCCAAGAACATTTATTATTCATTTATTTGCATGTGAAATGGCATATTGAAGCTAAAAATAGTGGTTAGACTCTTTCTTATTGGCTTAATCTTAATCAAGGCACCCAATTTAACATTAGAAAGTAGATATTATATTAACTTTTTCAAATTAAATATTTCTATTATTTTTTTCCTTAGCATATTTTTTAGGTTAAAATACATAAGAAGTCTCTTTACCCGCGTATTTTGTTCAATTTAATCCCTATACCCAAAATCATAACATTTTAGTCCTTAATTTTAAGAATGGCTTCAATTTAGTCCATCTCTCTAACAGCATCCAATTTTGTCGTTAAAAGGATGACATTAGCACTGACATCAGTGCTAATGTGACACATTTTGATGACATGGCACCTACATGATGACATGTCATGCCACATGGCATCGACGTGATTATGTGGCAGTGCCACATGGCACTACTATGATGACATGGCACTAACATATTGACATGTCAATGCCACGTGACAAATCAAAATTTTCCAAAAGAATTTTTTTATGCCACATCATAAGGACTAAATTAAACAAAAATATATAGTACAAGAACTAAATTGAACAAAATTGAGATGTTGAGGGACTAAATTGAAAAAAAATTTGAAAAATGCAAATCTTTAAGATGATTAATAAGCCAAATATTTAAGTGTAAAAAATTTATGGTGTGAAAATATATATATATATAAATATTTGATTATTTGATTATTTGATTCTAGAATATATACATCAATTTTTATTTTTTTTTTACAAAAATTAAGTTTGAATTCTCCTTTTATAAAAAAAATTCAAAAAACATTTCATACCTAAAGTCAAATTTAGATGAATAACTTACATTGTGTTGGAATAAAATAATATAAAAAGACTCAATAATTTTTTTCCTTTTATTTATAATAGTACAAAACTTTATAATTTATTTGACTTGGTTTTAACTTGAGCTGAACTTAAATTAGCAAAATAAATTGATTTAGTTTTTCTTTTAAAATAATGAAGAAAGGAGATATGGAGTTAGTGATGATTATAAAAATAATTCTTCATACTGATTTGCTTAAATTGGGCATTACAAACCTCTTATTACAATATAAAATCTGAGTTACTCCACCCCTTCAATTATTTATTTATTTTTTATGTTTTTATTTTGTTTAATATTTCAAGTTATATTTTTTAGGTTGAAATTTCTTGGATTAAAAACTGTATTTATGGTTGATAGAGTTAAATATAATTGTAAATATTTGTATAATTTTATTTTGTATTTACAAATTTTTTATAGATCCAAATTAATAATTTAAATTTAAATTTAGCATAATTTGATTGTGGTATTTGAAGTTAAATAAAATCATTTTATAAGAATTTTGAGTAAATTTAAATAAAAGATAAAATGGGTAAGTGTTGTATAATTCCAAAGAATAGTTGTTTGTAAATTGTAAAAATTGGAACTAAATCAACTTATTTTGTTAATTTGAATTCAGCTAAAGTTAAATATTAAGTCAAATAAATTTCAAACTTTTATACTAGTATAAATAGAAGAAAAAAGAATTTATTTATTTTTTTATATTATTTTTTTCTAACATAATGTAAGTTATTTATCTAAATTTGACTTTAAGTATGAACTTTTTTTTGAAATTTTTTAATAAAAGAAGAATTTAAACTTAATTTTTGCAAAAAAGATAAATTAATGTACATATTTTATAATCAAATAATCAAATAAGAAATATTTATATATATTTTTTAACACTATAAATTTTTTACACTTAAATATTTGACTTATTAATAAGTATATCATCATCTATTTAAAGATTTGCATTTTTCAATTTTCTTTTCAATTTAATCCCTCAACATCTCAATTTTGTTTAATTTAGTCCCTATACTACATATTTTTATTCAATTAGTCCCTATGACGTGGCAAAAAAAATTTTTTGAAAAATTTTTTATCTATCATGTGACATGTTAGTGCCACATCAACATTATCACGTCATCATAGTAGTTCTACGTGGCATACCACGTCATCATGTAGGTGTCATGTCATCAAAATGTGCCACATCATCACTAATGTCACCGCTGATGTCATCTTTTTAACGGTAAAATTGGATGCCGTTAGAGAGAAAGACTAAATTAAAGCAATTCTCAAAATTAAGGAATAAAAATGTTACAATTTTAAATGTAGGAATTAAATTGAACAAAATGCATGAGTATAGGAACTTTCCAAATATTTTGACCTATTTTTTACAAACCATAAGTCTTCCTGTATCTAACTTTTGGTTCAAAATGTTTGTCATTCATATCTTGTTGATATCATGTAGTCATCTATTAATGTAATGGGTCAAGAGAATAGTCTATCATCATAAGAAATTAGAGCAACTCAAATCAATCACATTCAATTAAATATAATAATAAATTACAATTTAAAAAGTTCCAAAAAATCGTATTGACTAGTAGAAGTGTTCAAGTAGACAAGTGGATATTAAATTCAAAAATCCAAAATATTTAATTTGCTTATTCCAAATACTAAATCAATTTGATTTTTTTACTGAAGATTTAATCTATTCAAAACCAAACTACATTGAACTGTTCAGTTGGTTTTTAAAATCAAAATTGAATTCACATTAATTAAAAATAACATATATAAATAACATCTGAAAATTTTAATTATATAAATAATATATATAGTAATTTTAAAATATTTTATTTTATATTCGGTTTTTTTTACCATTTCAATAAAAAATTTAACCACCAAAAATAAAATTGAATAGACAAAAAAAACCAAATTTTAAAAATTTAAATAATCGTTGACTACTGTAATCAAATCGAATCAAATCAATTCGTTTCGCTTGATTTTTTGGATTTGGAATTTTTTACTCACCCATATTGGTTTGCCATTAATTAAAAATCTGATTGGGTCAGATTAGACCTTGTCGACAACTTGAAAACTCAAGCTCAAATTTGTACATGGTCCAACCCGATCCTCTTGTTTAAGTTAGTTTTATTATTAAAATAATAAAAAAACTTGTTATATTAATATTTTAAATACATTTAGACTTAAATTTTAAGTAAGACATATAGTAAAATCTCTAGAAATTAATTCTTTTGGGATCATGAAAATTTATTAATTAATCAAGATATTATTTAATCGATAAATTAATAACTTATTAATTTATACATTAATTAATAAAAAATTAATTTATCAAGATATTCCTTTCTTTTTGTTCAAAATATTGAACTTAATACATATATTGTGTATTGTGATTACACAAATATTACCTAATTATCAAATTACGAATTAACATTTGTTTAACCAAAACAAGTTTATGAATGCAATTAGTCTTTTAAATAGATTCGATGTATACCTAATTAATATACTTCATGAACTAAACATCTATAAAAACAATATTAATATCACAAACGGTAAAACTAAACACAATGACTTCTCATCTCAAAGGTGTAAAAAAAATCAATAATGACGGATGAAATGTTTAAAGTATTATGTGAATACAATATAGAAAATCCAAATTGTATCCAAAAGCAATTGCAACAATGGTGTTAGAAAAGTTTAACTTACAAGTGAGCCATGCAACAATATCAAATACGATCAGGAGGTCAAGTATTTATCAACCAATATTAATTTTCTCTTGTAATACAAGAACATTATACCAAAACTTCTTAATGCATTAAGAAAAGTTAGAGATGAGGTCCAAAGAGACATCAATTTCAAGAAAAAACAAGTAACATTAGAGTCATATTTTACAAAGTGCTCCTAATTAAGTCATGTATATATATAATTTTAAAATATAAGGAGATTATTAATTTATATGTGAAGTGAGACCTATATGTATTTTTTAAAATGTATTATCTTATAAATTTAGTGAATTATTATTACCACGTTGGTCCCAAGTTGAGACCAACTAAAAATATTATTTAATCAAAATTATTAATTTATCGAGATTTTACTGTATTATTGATTAATATAATCATTGCAACGTGTAATTCTGAGAAATTTTATAAGAAAATTAAGGTTTCAAGGTTGAGTGCCTGCCTGGCATATCCGCACGGGAAAATATCCTTTCTTGACAATTTTGAAAAATCTTCACCCATCTATGTTGAATAAGTGTGATTGCTTGCCTAAGTAATTCTACACATTGTAATAAAAAAACTATGCTTGACTTAAATTTATTACAAAAGATAAGTTTTGATCTACAAAATAAAAGTTGAATTCAAAAATACAGTTATGCAGGGGAAAAAAATTAACACTCCATATCGATCTGTTCAAAAAATGATACCAAGTAATTGTATGCTATCATGTTTTGGACTTGATCTAATGGATCTAAGGAAAACTCCCGTCACCTCAAGAGTATCCACGAAAGTCATCACCCTTTTGAAGTTGATTTCATAATCATTTATTTATTCAATATTTTTATTCTTTTTTTTTCTTTAATTTTCTTTTTATTTCTTTTTAGATTTTCTTATATTAATATTAGTAATTTTTCCATAGATTTTTCGACACTTTTAGTGAGATCTAAGAAAATTTGTCTCGCTTCGAAAGTAGTATTCAAAGAAGTCGCTACTTCCTTCAAGGCTGTGTCGGTGGATTAATTTGATGTTTTATGAAGAAATTCTGATTTTTTTTTAATTTTATTTTTTATATTATATATAATATATTTATTTTATAATTTTGTTTTTTTGTTGTTGCAATGCAAACCTCTATTTTGAAACTTTTCCTAAATTCTCCCAACAATTTTGTAAAATTTTAGAAATATTTCCTTATCTTCAAAACCTCTCAAGAAATTTTTCACTTACAAATTTCTTAAAATTTCATAGTTGCTTGGATTTATATTTAATTGCACAATCAAAATTAAAATGCATTTGTTGCAAACAATTATATAATGATACAATTTTTCAATTTATTCAAAATTTCATTTACATTTTAATATTATTTAAAATTAATCCATAATTTGGAGTATTTTCTAGGACAACTTCCAACACTTTGATGAAACCCACTGATTATTTCTCATGTTAGGAAATTTGTAGTAACATTAACAAATTTCCTAACGCCCTGTCTGATACTAGGAAGAATAATAAGGAAAGTAAAACAAAATCCTGGATTCCATTTTCCTGTGTTTAGTTAAAAAAGAGAAAACGTGGGAGGAAATCACTATAAGGAAAATAAAAAGTAAAATGTAGAATAAACAATGGTTTAGTAGGTTCCTCTGCAACCTGAACTGTCCATTAACACATTGGAACATGCTTGTCTTCCAGAAATCTGCCCATGCCATATCAACTTAAGTCTCCAACAGTGACACTGTTATATTCCTTCACTATGATCAGAGGCTACTTGCCAAAAGGCGAACACTGGTCACTGTTGAGACTCGAGACTCAAGATGTAGGAGGTAGAGGAGCTTCGAGAACTGTTGGTAATTTTTAGTGATCAAAGAATGAGTGCTGTGACCTACTACAATGGCATTGAGGCCCTGTTATAGAGAAAAATTGCTACATCTATATGGAGAGATTATAATTTAGATAGCTTGTAGTGTTAGGAGTAAAACCTCTCTAGTATATTTGTTTGTAGAGAATCCTTTGGCACTAGTATTTGATCTTTTTTTTAATTCAAGCCTAAGTCCAATTCCATCATCAGTTTATATAAGCTATTATCTGTTTTTGGTTTGACATTTATATTTGAATATGTATTTATTTGGTTACTTTTATATATTTGATTTTGTACACGTATGGTGCTGCTGCTGTATTCCATTGTATCAGTAAAGCCAAGTTAAGTTTGGTTGATTTTTTCACTTCTTTACAGGATGTTTGGTTACAGGTAGAGGAGGAGATTGTAAGGATGACCATGAGAATGATTATATTGATACAAGTGTGGATAAAAATGGAAACAAGAACTTGACTTGGACAAATGACATGTCTGATCAAATGCACAAAGGATAAAAAATAGGCTCCTCTTTTATGCTACTGTGGTTGATGAAATTTGTAAGCAATTTGGCATAGCTCGGTCGCCTAATCATGTGAGGAATTGGCTGAGGACCTAGAAGAAAACTTATACCACAGCATGTGAAATCCTAAAGAAGTCTGGATTTGGTTTTAATGCATCAATGCAAATGATTGAAGCTGAAACTGCTGTGTGGTGGACTTATATCAAGGTGAGATAATGCATATTTGCCATTATATAGGGGTTCTGTTCCAAGTAGTGCTTAGTTGAATAAAGTCCAGCCATTGGTAGTTAAAATTCCTTTAAAGTTTCAACTATCTGCAAGATGTAGATGATGTTCTGTATACGTCTTAAATCTTGATAAGTAACATCGCAAATATCTACTTTTCGACGCTTTAGTAGTTAACTCTTATCTAAATCTGTAATTATCGCCATTATTGGCAGTGGCATATATGCGCTAGCCCCAAGCCCAACTAGCGCTAATCAGCAGGCTGAAATTGAACGAACTATGTGCGCTGTCATCTGATATCAGGTTGCTAAACTAGACTCTATGATATCCGGCCTTTGTCAGGAATTACGGAGTAGACTAAGATTGAAAAACTGTGAAACCTGAGGCCTTTGTTTGAACATATCAGTAACAATTTTGCTTTAAAATTTTGTTCTTGCACTTCAAGTTTTAAAATTTCTTTAATATAGCTGACAATCACTCATTCATCCTTGCATTCATTGTTAGAGGTGGACCTAAAAATTTTTCTGAGTGGTGTCGTAACTAAATCTAATTTAATTTGTAGTCTTTGACCACATTCCTCAAAAAATTACAAAAAAAAGTAATGGATTCATTAGCATAATTAGTTACATAAAACTCTAGTATAATTAATATAATTAGTAGGTATTTTTGACACTTCAGTAGTGTCATCTAACACCACTCCACTCTATGTCGGTCTGCCCTTATTCATTGTCAAGAAACTTCATTCAAATTCAAGTTGTCACAACCCACTTCATAGATGACAAAGGCAAATTAAAGGTGCAGCTTTCGTTACAACAAAATTGAGTTTTAACCACATTTCTTTACGACATATTTTTTTTATCGTAAAATCTTAAAAAGTGCACCTATTTAAACTTTTAGCTTCCCTTTTTTTACATTTAGTAGCAATATACAAAAGTGCAACCTTTGCTAGTTGACGCCGGGGCATTGTGAAGACATTTGGGCATTGTGAAAGACACCAATTGTGGCGAGGTTAGAAACCCCACTAAGGTCAATCACCTATCTTGACAAGGTTGAAGACCCCACTAAGGTGACAAAAAGCCAAAATCCCACTCAAGTTAACCAAGTCAAAGATACTAGAACCTATTGATCTTCTGAAAAGAATTTAGAGAAATAAGCACTTTTGTTTAAGAGAATATTATTTATTTATATTTAACTTAAATGTCTTATAACTAAGCCTAAGGGTCTTATTTATAGTATTATAAGCCCACGTCCTAATAAAATTCTACTTCTAATTGTCTAATACAATTAGGGTAATTAAAGTAAATTTAAATAAAATAAGTATTTCATTCCTAAATAGATAATGACTAGCCTAATAAATAATAATTCATAAAATACTAAAAATCCTAATAAAAATAAGAAAAGAATCTCAATCTAAACATAATAAAGAAAATAAAATCCTAAACCAACTAAAATTAGAAAATCTAAATGAATTAAAATAGAATTCTTGATGCTCCTGCATCATTCTCCTCGAGTCAGAAAAAGACTCAACTTCGACAAGTAGGCCTTGACATACTTCTTGTAGATGTCTGGATCTAAATACTATCATGCTTCACACCAACTATTTGAATAATTCATTTGGTGTTTTGAAGGTTGTTTTCCATTCATCTCTAAGTCATATTCGAATTTGGTGATATCCACTCTTTAAATAGATCTTTAAAAACACCTTGGAACCAACTAGTTGATCAAGCATCTCATCCAATCGAGGAATAGGAAAACGATACTTGACTATAATCAGGCTTTTCTCCAAAAGTTGTTTGACTTAATGTTGTAACTCCTTATGCTCTTGCGGACTCATGCAATAAGTAGGCTTGTTTGGGATTATAGAGCCATGGATACAATCGACCACATGCTGAATATCTCGCATTGATGGCAGTCCATGGGGTATCTCATCAATTACAACATCACAGAACTCCTCAATTATGGGTTTGACATCTTTAGATAAAGGTGAAGATACTTCATTTTCTTCACAAACTAATAAGAGGTATATGAATTGACTCACAATAAGCTTTGTTTAAGCTAGACACAGTGATGAATGCTTTATCTTCCTCTTGTCTTTTTGGGCAGTTATTTGGCTTTAATGGAGTCAACATAATTTTTACTCCATTCTTGAAGAAATAATAAGTATTCTTGCATCTATCATGATGAGCTTGACGATCATTTTGCCATAGGCATCCCAACAACAAGTGGCATGTGTCTATTGGGATAACATCACACCAGATTTCATCTTGATACTTATTTCCAATAGAGAATTGAACACAACAATGCTTCGTTACCTTAACTTCATTTTCTTTTCTCTGCCATTGTAGCATATAAGGATAACAATGTACTTAAGTTAGAAGTTTCAACTTTTCCACTAAGTAGTTGCCAACAACATTCTCACAGCTTCCAATATCAATAATGACATTACAAACATTCCCTTGAGATGTGCACCTTGAATAAAATATGTTGTGACGAAACCAACTTTCATCTTCAATCATCATAGTAATGTTGAGGTTACAGTGAACAACAAAAGCTTCTCCATGGTTGGCAGAAACTTTTTCTATCTCATCGTTATTGAATATTTCTCGCTCATCCTCTACTTCTTCCATGCTAGGTTCTTTCATAACTTATTCTACTACTAGAGAGATAATTTTTCAATTTGGACAATCAGAAGCAATATGCCCAAATCCTTAGCATTTGAAGCACTTTTTGTTGACATTAGAAATACGAATAGAAGTGGTTTTTTTATTGTTATTGTTTGAAGTTCTAGAAAAGTTTACCTTTGGAAGTGGACTGGTTGTTGAACTTTGTCTCCCACGATTTGAGGTGGAATATTTTTGTCTATATGAATGCACTAAGGTCTTCCATGATCGTTGTTTCTCAACCTTTAATGCTAATCCGATGACATCAATTAAGTTTTAGTATGATTGTAGTTGAACAACATCTGCAATTTCAAAATTAAGACCTCTAAGATAACAAGTTTTAGTTTGCTCTTCAAGTTCATGGACATCGCACTTCATATGAAATTGTTTAAACTCCATTATATATTCTTCCATCGACATTGTTTCCTATCGATAATGCTCAAAAAGGAACTTACATTTGAGTTTTCGACTCATGTTATCCCATGTTTTGATTTTATTGCAACCTTCTTTTTCTCGTTGTCATTTAAGATTTTCCCACCAAATAAAGGCGTGCCTCTATAATTTAATTGCAACAAGTTTCACACGTTTTTCATCAAGAATATCTTTGAGCTCAAAAACTCTTTCCACTATGCAAAGCCCGTCAAGGAAGTCATTAGGGTGAAGTTTTCCTTCAAACTCAAGAATATTGACTTTGATTCCCAAATCTCTAGTAACAGTAGTTCTCAGGTGACAAATAGGTATTTCTTCATCAAAAAATAAATTTTGATGGAAAGGGTTGGTATCATCCTCTTCATCACTAGAGCTTCTGTTATTGATTTTAGCAACATCATGACTTGTGAGTTTCTCTTGTAATTCTTGAATTTGGCAACGTAGTTCTTGAATCTCGATCTCATGATCATTTATTTGATGATTTAGACGTCTTGGCAGCATTTTGTTGACTCAACAAGAAGAGTCGAAGCTAACAATGACAAAAACCTAAACTACGTAGTGAGTAATGATCTTCCCGCTTTGATACTAAACTAATGTCGAGGTATTGTGAAGACACTTAGGTTTTGTGAAAGACACCAATTATGGTGAGGTTAGAAACCTCACTAAAGTGAATCACCAATCTTGACAAGGTTGAGAATTCCACTAAGGTGAAAAAATAGCCAAAATCCCACTTTAGTTAGCCAAGCTAAAGATATTAGAATCTCTTGCTCTTCTGAAAAGAGTCTAAAGAAATAAACACTCTTACTTAAGAAAATATTATTTATTTATTCTCAACTTGAATGTCTTATAACTAAGCCTAAGAGTCCTATTTATAATATTATAGGTGCACGTCACTAATAAAACTCTATTTCTAGTTGTCTAATATAATTAGAGTAGTTAAAAAGAAATTTAAATAAAATAAGTATTCTATTCCTAAATAGATCATGACTAGCCTAATAACATGATAATTCTTAGAGTATTAAAAATCCTAATAAAATTAAGAAAAAAATCTCAATCTAAAAATAATAAAGAAAATAAAATCCTAAACCAGTTAAAATTAGAAAATCTAAATCAATTATAATAGAATTCTAAATGCTCCTGTATCACTAGTGTACGTAATTTT
Organism: Theobroma cacao; assembly: GCF_053813885.1. Classification (NCBI taxonomy): domain Eukaryota; kingdom Viridiplantae; phylum Streptophyta; class Magnoliopsida; order Malvales; family Malvaceae; genus Theobroma; species Theobroma cacao. The sequence goes on from NC_142645.1 coordinate 14,614,009, forward strand.
TATAGTTATATTTTATTTATAATGCATCTAAAAATTTATATAGTGAAGTCAAATCTACAAAAATGTTCTAAAAACCATAAAAAATGTTATTAAAAATATTTTTAGCAGCACATTTTAAAAATGTGTTATCTTAAATCAATATTGTTGTAATGTTTTACTAATTAGCAAAGTTAAAATTGCATTAGCTTGGAAATTTTAATTTGCTGCTTATGTTTTTCTTTAAAGTTAAAGCAATACTTGATTTGTAGGCCCGTCCTAAAGTTGCTTCATCTCGATATAAGATGATTCACAATTATCATAAGTTAGACTTTCTTTTTGGAAAGGGTTGAACTAGTGGAAGTCTTGCAGCAGGTCCAAGAGAAATGCAACTTTGTTGGAAAATGGAGAAAGGTTTTATAAATGCTACTATCCTTGAGTTATTTGAGGATGAGATGAATCACTTGGATGATCATGTCGGTTCTGAAACTCATCAACATGATCAAACTTATGAAAAGGCCTCACCATGTCCTAAGCCATCATCTTTATGCAAGCCAAAAAGGAAGAAAAGCACTTGACTTTGTGAGCAATGAATTGAAGTCTATTAAAACTAGCATAGAAGCAATTGCAGTAGCTCGAGTGAGGTAATCCTAGACATTATACAAAAGAACATTTTGTATGAAGAGATAATGAAAATTGGTGGCATCAGTGATGAATGTGTGATAAAGATCTGTCAAGGTCTTTCTCAAGATATGAATTCAGCTTGCACATACCTTGCTTGCCAAAAGAAAAAAGTTAACTTTGGAGCTATCCTTTTTGCTAGTTAATTGACTTTTAGTTAGCTTATCCACGACAATAAGTTGTACATAGTGAAGCATTAGTGCGCAGATAGAATAAGGTTTTGGCAAATGGTCTAAACAAGCTGAAACTATCCTCACAGAAATCAAGTTTTATATTTTGGTGTTCGATAACAAAAAATTGATGAAAGTGTGGTTAAAGTGTTGTCAAGCTTCACCATCAATAGGGTGTCTAAGCACTTCATCCTTATTTTGATTATGGGTGTGCCATATTGTCAAGCCCAGCTCTATTATATACTTGCCATGTCATTCATGTACTTGATAGCATGTCTGCATACTAGGATGCCTCGAAAAATCGTTAAAAATCGATATCGTACTTAGTGGTACAATTAAGTCGATTAAAGCCTCGAACTAGTCCAAATAGAGATTTTAGAATGTATTTGAGAGTTATTGAACCTTAGAATGTCTTAAAATGGTGATTTGGAGTTCAAGGATTAATTTGGAATCTAATCGAGAATTTTTATAACGTAAGGGAAAAATGGTCATTTTGCCACCCGAGAGAAAAATTGGAATGTTGGACAAGATTTTTGACCAAGTTTGACTAATTGGAGCATAATTTGAATTTAAGAAGTGAAAATTTTCAATTTCGACATTTTTTCGAGCATAAAGGCAAACCGGCCATTCTATGTGTCATGAGGACGTAATTAGAATTTTTAAAATTTTACACCACCGTGACACTTGTCAAGCCCATGAATTTCACCTATTATCATTTTTATACTTTGGATAATTAAGGTATTAAATGTGGTGGTAAGAAAATGCTTAATAGTTAAGTTTTAACCATGAACCATTTACACGTCGACACGTGTCAAGCTTTAATTCTTTTATAATTTTCCTTATAAACCAACATAAACCTCTCCCAATTCTTCTTTCATTGCCGTGCAAGCCAAAGAAAAGGGGGGAAAGAATAGAAACAACCCTTGAGGAAGAAAATTCAAGAGAAATTCATCGGTTACCGAAAAACGAAGCGATCTAAGGTAAGATTTCATGATTTTAGCTTAAGATTCACCTCTCCCATGCTTTCCTTTTCATTTTCTGTGGTTGAAACCCAAACTTTCATGAAGGAAGTCATGTTGGCCGAATCAAGGGGGGAAGTTTTGATGATGGTTTTTGTTAGATTTCATAATATCTAGGTGTATTTAGTGGTTTTGTGATATTTGGTATGAAAAACAAGCAAGAAAACCATATGTCCTTCACTAAACCCTCCTTGGCCGAATTTAATAGGGGAAATATTGATGATGAATTTTGTTATATTTCATATTATTTAGCTCATATTTGATGATTTATGGTGTCAGATATCGACAATTGTTATCGAAAAGTATAGTGCCTTTAGTAAACAACTTGAACGACACCGAGAAAATCATGGTAAATGGACTTGAATTTGATTTCTAATGATATATATAGACTTATTGGACTGTATTGACACTGATTAGCACGTTAGTTCGGAATCGGAATGAGTTTCGGATGTGATCATTTAAGTCACAATCAAGTTTATTGAGGTACTTTGGGTGTATTTGGAGTACCGAAAGTGCAATGAATCTATTTGGAGTTGAATCAGATGTTTTGGCTAATTAAACAGTGTAGAGTGCGAGTTAGGTCGAATACCATTTCAGTCCAATAACAATTGAACCTACGTAGAACACCATCTTTAAGTGATTATTCGAACATTCCTTATCCAATTTCATGCATTCATATAGAGCTTGGAATAGTTTTATAACAGTTTGGCACAAATGTATTGAATTACTTGTTGTGTATTAGGTATAGGTGGTGAGCCCTTTGGTAAGGGCAAAGATATCGTATTCGAGGACCAAGAGTAGGAGTACTCCCGTTGTTGTGAGTAAACAGACGATCATCTTAACTATCTAAAGTAGTTTATACTCGTTTTTATGATTTTAAAGAATAATGAACTTAAATTGTAAACTATTATGTTTTATAACTGAAGTGTTGGTTAAATGAAATGAGATTCATAATTCGGTTTGAAATTGAATCCTGGTTTTGGAAATTGAGTAAGTAGAGACTATATACTTGTGTTATATATATATATATATGTTTTGACTATTGGTAGTTATGCCGACCTCACTTTGTAATAAATGTATCGGCATAACGGGATTTGTAATTGACATATGGTTTGAATTGATGGCTTATGACAATGTGACGGCATGAATGGCTAGATTTGTGTTTGTGTGGAATATACGAACTATTTTGTTTACCTTGACAGGTTGGGTAATATTATATTAGCCATGTCATATTGCCAGAATTTTATTGATTTGGTGGGGTAATTGATTAGCTTACTGCATTTGGTGAGTTTCCGTGGACCTGCCTATTAGAGGGTCATGGTAAACCCCATCATATTTTACCTTAGTATGACAGGCATGGAGGGTATCTCTTAAGGTAGTTTAGAGTTCACTTCATGCTGAACCACCACGTGAGCGTGAAACTCAGCTAACGCCAATGAACGGTTGTGTTTTTAAACGTAAAAACATGTTTTATGTGTATATGTTATTTTAACAGACTTGGCGGACTCGGTTGGATGTCAGCGCAAGGTGTCACCGAGTATAAGTTTTGGCACAAGCCAAGTTTTTAAGAGAGTCATAAGCCTTGTTGATCTTTTTTATGAAATGTAAGTATTTTATATGGGTTGAAATGAGTTTTAATGTTATGAATCATATTATGATGAGATGTTTTAAATTGTCTCCATTTACTCGGCTTTAGATGTTATAGATGATCTTTGCTTACTCACTGGGTTTATAAAAACTCACCACCCTTCTTTCACCCATTTTAAGCTTACGGCAGTCTGTAGACCATCGATTTTGTCGAGGGTTTGCTTTTGGATTAGCACCCTTAGAAATCGTAGGTTTACAATCGTGTTTATTTTTGTTATTTTGGGGCTCACATGTCATTGTAGAATACTTTTGTATACCTTGGCACAGTGTGCTATTATATATACAAATTTATTTTGTTATTACTTTTCATTAACTGTTTACATAGAATTTTATAAATATTGTTTTATATAAAAATGGAATATTTTATTCAATATTTTTATTTAGTTTGATTAGCTATAATTTCACTTTAAATGGATTATTTATATACCTAAGTTTGTTTTTAGATATGAAATGTATATTTTATATATATATATATATATATATATATATATTATACTTTTAGCAGGTTTCGAAATTTTTGAGTAAAATAACCAAAATACCCCTATTCGGTAGAAATTACTTTTTGATTGTCTTTGATTTGAAAATAGTCTATATTCCTTTAAAACATGATATTTAGTAACTGTTGCTCACAGGGGAGGCGAAGAATTGATGCTAGAGCCTTATGAGGTTTAGGTTGACATTCCGGGTAAGATATGTCTATCAAGACATCGCAGCGGTTGTCACAAGCTCAAAAAAAGTATCGGGTCATGACACATATCATGTGCTCTGTGATTTTTGCTAACATATAAAACTTTTATAATCTCTGTATAAGTGGTAAGTAGTGCAAAATCTTGTAAGAATTGTTTTTTTGTCTTGTCTCACTTGATTTAGTCAATTTATACTGAAGATGACAACATACCAAACAATATGTCAACTTAGCAATTTCTTTATAAATTTACATGCAATTGTTTTTATATGCATGCATTTGAACATAATCAAGTCCAAGTTTCATCGTCATTTATTCATTTTATAAGATTTCAAGGTAAAGGTTTGTTTAATGGCAACATATTTTTTAATATCCTCATGAGACGATCAAAACATGACTTGCTCGTGTTAAACTTTGACTTACAATTTAAAAGTTGCAACACGTTGATAACCTTGTGTGTTTTGTGAAACTTGACCACAATGGTTCATCCACGCCATTCAACAGGGTCTAGAAGCTAGTTGCATTTTGATTAGGATCTTTCTCCTCAAACCTTAACTCATTATTTTTTTTTTTTTGAAAAGCCTTAACTTATTACCACGACTAGCATTGAAATCAAAATTCAAACATACAACATCGTTAACCGTTTTAGCTTATAGATTTTGTCTTCCTTTTTACACATCGGTTCAATCTTATCTCTACTTCTTAATGATTGCCCAACTTCACATTTTCCATATGCATCCCATATCTGGTGTAAGCACTAGTGAAATCCTTATAATAAACTTGCTAACACATCTCATCATCACTTAGAAACTTATTTTATACACTAACAGCAAAGAAATTTATCTTATTCCCATTACGTGCAACAATTAATGCCTTTAATTTATATTTTAATGAGGAAAGTGTAATTTCCACTTGTTTTTTAAAAGAGAAGTGTATTTTATTATCATGGAAACCATCCTTACAATGATTTATCTAAAAAAAAAACTATCCTTACAATGTTCGATCTTCTATCAAACTAAAACTGGCATCTAACCTAGTTAACCACTATCAGACACCTTGTCTCATAAAATTTGAGCCAACTTAAAAGAGGGGCAAGCTTGTAAGGAAGCGCACATGCATCCATTGTCTTTCATATGTTGACGAATGGCTCCATCCAATATCATCAAGAAAAGTGAGCTTCAATTCATAGAGTTTCTTCTTTTGAGGCTCTCCATCATCCTGAATCATGTCATTTAACACCTAGCACGAGTGCACGACTTCTTTTGCATAACTAAATTGGCATAATTTTGATTCACTGCTGCAATTAGTGATTCCAAAGATGTAGTTAAAGAACATTGATCATCACTCATATGTATCTTTCTATCCTTTTAACAACGCTTGTCTTATTAGAAATAGTGACTAAGATTTCTTAGACAAGTGGCTAAAGAAAACCTCATCAAAGAAATATGGATGTAACAAGGAGAATTTACAATTCATTTAAACAAAAAGATATTTCATACTAGCATGGGAAGCCAAGCCAAATAACTATTTGAGAGAGTTCTTGTTGTGTAATATGAAATTTTAGTGATCTGTTATACTATAATGAATGAATGTTGGTATTGTATTTATAGTTTAAAAAGTGGTAAACTTACTAGAAAAACAATGAGAAACGAGTTGAGAAAAACGAAACTAACACATTGATTTTTCATTAATTAAAAATGTATGTACATCACTACATAAGTAGCATACAACATAATTCAAACAAAGCATCATTAGTTCTTTGGCTATACTGCAACACAATGTAGAAGGTAAACATCCTGCCTGTGCATTCATAACCTGCATGTCACTATCATAAAACAAAATAACAAGTAAACCAAAAAAATGACAGACACAAGCATGTACAGGTGTCAAGTGGTGGTTTTTTAGACCCTTTACTTGCATCCTCAGACTCCCTTTCAACAAGTTTTAAGCTTAAGTCAACCTAAGTCTTCCAAAACCATGTGTGAGTGGCAACCCTTACAAGCAACACAATTATGCAAGATGAATGCAAGCACATAAGTAAAAAAGGCAAAAAGGCTTCAGGCACACAAGCACATAAGGCACAAAGCCTTCAAGCACACAAGCAAGCAAGATATGCTAAACAAGTAAATGTGTGTAAAACAAGATTGAACAAGAGGGTTTATATAAACAAGTAAAGATAGCAAAGCTTCTTTAACTAACGAATCATCAATTGCACACATGTCTCAAGAGGGTTTATATAGACAAAGTACCCCCAAGTAGCTACCCTATATATACAAGCCATTTAAGAGCCTAAAGGTTGCTCATTCTCTCTAATAGCCAAAATATGGGTCTGAAGGCTAGTTAGGTTCAAATTGAACAAGAGGCTCCCCCATATTGTTTTGGACATTTTACCCATCTAGTGGATCATTGGTTATAGTGTTGCCTTATCTACCTATTAGTGCTACGTGTAGGACTGCAAGCTAGCTTAATGGTACGTGTAGTCTGCCTTGCTAAGTGCAGCCTAGCTTGTCTACATGATGTAGGTTGCTGCGCACCCCAAGTAAGCTGTTAGCATGCCTCAACACCAAAGGGGGTTATTTCCCCATTTTATGGGTACGATGAAATAGGGGTTACTAAAAAACCTTTCTCCTCACCTACAGACTTGATAGGCACACTCAGCCTTCTTCGACATCTTAAACTGGGAGCCATGACACCATCCCCCACCTAAGCTAGCAATGTACTAGTTGCCTCATGGAAGGAATCAACCTTATTCTAAAACTACCACAAGTCTTTCAAATACTCTCAACTAGCTTTGATCTCGAGTAGTCCCTCTCACTTCACAAGGCACTGATGCCTTTGTGTATGATACTTCTACCTTAACACCCTGCCAACCAGCACCTCCTTTACTTCTCCCTCATATATAGCTCGAACCCCCATTCGTGCTCTATGGATCACAATTGGGATCCTCCTTGATCCCATGTTAAAGCTTAACTATACTCACATGGAAAACTAGATGCATCTTGGGTTTGGGAGGCATGTTCAGCTTGTAAGCCACCCAACCTATCTTTTTAACCACCTTGTAGGGCCTATTGTATCTTTGCACTGGGCCTTTGTCGATCCCCTTATGCCTCTACACCAAGTGGAACTTTATCATCACCATGTGACCTATATTAAAATGAGCCTATTTTTGTGACTTTTTTGCCATTTCTTAGCCCTTTTAATGGCCTTGTGGAGTCACACTCAAGCCATTTCTCATTGTTTTTCCCATGCTTGAGCATGCTTATAAACAGCAAGGGTTGAACTAGGCTATCCCATTGCTATCATGCTAGGCATATGTGATTATTGTCCAAACACTATCTCAAAGGGTTTCTGACCCATGGACTAACTACGTTGCAGGTTGTGAGAACACTAAGCCACATCAAGCCATCAAGGCTAGTTTATCTAATTGCTGCGCGTAAAGTATAGCAGAAAGAGCTTCAACATCGCATTCACCTTCCTAGTCTGCCTATTGGACTATGGGTGGAAACTACTGGAAAAGTATAGCTCAGACCCTAACAACTTGAACAATTCAATCCATTACCTACCTATGAACAAACCATCCCTCTCATTGATGATGGTTTTGGGGACCCTTCAATATTTCATCACATGCATCATAAACAGCCGAGCTACCTCCTCCATTGGAGACTTTCGAGTGGTATCTATGAATGTGGCACATTCAGAGAATATGTCCACAACTACCATAATGCTTCCAAACCCGTCAACTTAAAGCAATCCAATGATAAAATCCATGTTAACATTGTCCCACGGCTTGTTCAGCACTAGTAAAGGATCAAGCTATCCTCCCAACCTTTTTTGCTCAACCTTGTCCTATTAGCACACCAAAAAAGTCTTCGCATACCCCTCCACATCTTCCTTTAAATGGGGTTAATAAAATTTTGCATTGATCAATGCGAATGTCTGATTTACAACAAGGTGCCCTACTCAACAACTATCATGGCACTCTTTCAGAATCTGCTTATGTAGGCCCCCATGTTATGGCATATACAACATATTGCCCTTGGTGTACAACAAGCCCTTATGCTCCCAAAACCTTTTAGTCTTGCTTTCCTTAGCATGCTCAAGTATCAACTGAGTTATAAGATCATGCACCAAACCCTATCTAATGCGTGACAACAACTCTCTACTTGCCTTTGTAATCCCTACTAGTGTGGCCTTATGACTCAAAACATCCACCACTAAATTAGCCATGCACAGCTTATATTCTAGCTCAAAATCGATCTTAGCCAAAAAGTTTTTCCATCTGACTTGCTTGGTGTGAGCTTTTTTAGACTTTGGAAGTATATGGTGGCCCACTATTAGTCTTGACCACAAATTGAGCACCTAGTAGGTAATGTCTCCACATGCATAAGCAATGGACTACCGCCAACATCTCCTTCTCTTAAACGATGTACTTTTTTTCAATCCATTAAGCTTTCGACTCTTATACATGATGAAGTGTCCCCCTTGCATTAATACTACACCAATGTCATAGTCGTTCGCATTTACGACTGCTTGTGGTCAGCTAGCCCCAACATTGGTTGCTCACACAATGCTTTCTTTTCCCCATCGAAAACTTGTTGGCACACTAAGTCACATGTTTAAACTTTGCCCTTCTTCTACGTGTCTATGAGAAAAGTGACAATGGCTAAGTAGTTCTAAACTAACCATTTGTAAAAATTGGCCAGGCCCAACAAGGATGTCAACTTCCTTACCTTGGTAGGAGGCTCCTTGTCACAGCCCAATTTCTGGGCCATGACCGGCGTAAGGGCCCAATGGGCTCAGCCCACCAAGCCCAAGCAAGCCTACTTACATGATCTTAACATTAATCCATATTCTTTTAGAATTCGAAATTCATAACACTAAATTACAATTCCTTTGAAAACAATTCATAAAGCCCAGTCATGCATTCATAATGGTATCATCAACCATTATATACATATATAGAATAACAAATGAACCTTAATGTTTCACATCAAATATCCATATACACATAATTAGACCTCGACCGTCAGCGGAGTGACTCTGGGCACGATTGATAGCACTTAGTGGCACGTTAAACCTACCGAGCAATGTATAGGGAGGAGCTCCTCATCCTAGGATCTAATCACCTTTAACTCAGAAAACCTAAAACATGAATTTTAAAAAAAAATGTGAGTACAAACTCAATGAGTGAACATAGGAGGGGAACAAGCAACGTTAAGGAAGGTTTAGAAATCATGATACACATATTTGAAAATAATGCAATTTAGTTTAGCTCTTATCAAAACCCCTCATGTAAACCCTAAATGAGTAAATGACTTGATAAAAAGGGTCCATGCTCAACAAAGGATTTGAAGAGTGAAAACTTTAATAGCATTCATGCAATTCAAGTCAAGTAAACAACGGGTCCTCGCTGCAGCGAAAAGGCATTCTAGCTGCAGCGAGATTCCGACCAGCATTACCCCTCCAAATCCAAGAATTTATCACTGTAGCGAGAATGAATCTCGCTGCAGCAACAGAGCACCATGAAAAAGTTTCCTTTCTTTCAAGAAAAAGCCATCCTGCTAAAATGACAAAAAAATCAACATGAAACGCATAATAATTCCCAAAGTTCAACATGCAAGATTCACATGTGCAATACCATATACCATACTCATGAACTTTCTATAACACACATATCTATATATGTATATATATATATATATATATATATTTATATATATATATATATATATATATATATCCATCACCATACACACCCTCCCATCATCATCTGCTCATATGCACTCTCACTAGCACATGGCTAGGTCAGCATCGGCTTATGCGCACTCCTACTCGCACATAGTCTGGTCAGCATCGGCTTATACGCACTCCCCCTCGCACATAGTCGGGTTAGCATTAGTTTATGCGCACTCCCCCTCGCACATAGCCGAGTCAGCATCGGCTTATGCACACTCCTACTCACACATAGCTGGGTCAATATCATTACACAACATTATTTGTATACACACACACACACACACACACACACACATATATATATATATATATATCAACATAGTATATGAGCACATAAGTCCGTCCTATTACACATTTCACATTTTCATAACATCAAAATATTTTATCAAAGGCTTGTTCCCAAGGCACACGTTTTTAAAGACAAGTTGGAATAAATCATTCAATGTTTCATACCAATACAATTATGTCTCCTAAAACAATTTTGAAATGCAAGTTCACTCACCTTACGATAGCGGGATTTTACATCGCTATTTGATCGAAGGTGTCTTTGATTATTTTCACTGGCCGATCGCTCGATGTTTACTCCGGCACGCCACCACAATACTCTAACGTTATCTTCGCACTTCTTAACAATAATACGAACTCAATATATTTAATTATATACGTATACGGGCAGCACTTTGATCAATTAATCCTTACTCAAATTTATATTTTTCATCCTATCATGAAACTATCTTCAATTAACTCACATCTTAATACACTTTTTACTAACATTACTTATATCCATTGCTTACGTAATTCCTTAAATTATATCACCGGCAACTTAATTATGATGTCACTTGCCTACTTCAACCTTTCTAAATAATTTTCACCCAAATCCATCTTATATTTCTACACATAATCCACATTTATGGCAGCAACAATTATTCCCACTTTCACTCGATTATTTCCTAGTTTACACGCATCGTTATCTATCTAACTTTCAATACTTTGTTTCTCAATCTTCCATCCACAATATTTCTTTTTTATTTCTTTCAAACAACATGCCATACAATCTTAACAATTTTCAACTAGCTTAGGCAAATAAATCTTTTCAACAACCATAATTCCTCACAATATTCAACTAACCGTAAGCTTTAAAATATAGTGTTAAGCTTACCGTTTTCCTTTTCCACTTTGAGTCCTTCATGTACCCATGGGTTTATTGGCTTACATGTTACCAATTTTTCTCCAATCAAGCCAATCTTTGCTGCCACAAGACATTTCTCTAAGTCACTAACTCATTTTCAAAGACTACTCAAGCAAAAAACAAGAATCCTTACCATTCCTTGCTTGAATCACCAAAACCAAGCTTTTTCTTCCTTTCTCTCTTTTTCTTTCTTCTCCTCCTAGGGTTTTGGTGTACTGGAAATTAGGGTTAAAGGCTGTAAATTAATGCTTAAGAAGTTTAGAGAAGAAAGGAAAAGAAAACATGGAAAGGAAAGTGAAGAAAACTTGATTTCATGGTGGATAAAGAGAAAATGGCATGGAAGCTTCAAGAATGGCGTGGAGCATGGATGAAGAAGAAGAAAAATCGGCTGGGGGAAAGGATAAGGTCGGTCTTGGCCTAAAAAAATAGAGTCAAATATTCCTTTGGAAGCTTTGACCAAACTTCACATAAAATTATCGTTTTGCCCTTTTTTGTTTCCTTCCATTTTAATTTAGTCCTCCCAACACTCATTTAACTCCAATTTCCTTCTATTACCTTCTCCTACACATGCACAAACAAAGTATGAAGTTTGTACTCCAACGCAATGTCCCCATAATATTTAAAATATTTATTTCCCCGCGCTATCTTTACTTAATAAAGACATGCGGCCCCATTAACATCATTTTTCTCCAAAAATCCTCTCATTCTTCTTCTCCCCCACTTAGATTGACCATATACTCCTTCTTCACGAAAAATTTTGACACTGAATAAAATATTAATATTTTAATATTATTTTATTAATAAAATACCTTATTATGCCTCAATTGACTTCCGAATCACTTTTTTGTATCTTGCAAATTCTTCTTCGATAAAAATATCATTATTCTATTATTATTTTCTCGTGTGCGAAATATTTTATCTCAACTGTTCTCTTCATCTTTCATCACTTTTAAACATTATAATTAACCTCAATTAGTATCTAATAAGCTTTATTAGTCACCACATCAAGTACAGGGTATTACACTTCCATTCTAGGATGACACTCACCTTGGTTAGGTCCATCCATATCTTCCTCTCACCAATAATATGCCCAAGGAGTAGTAGCTCATGAAATCCAAAACAACATTTTTTGTTTCTTAGCATAGACCTAATGCTATCTAAAGGCATCAAACAAAAGTCTCAAGTGCTGTATGTACTCATGTAAAGTGCGATTATAAACAACATTATCATCGAAGTCCACTATTGAAATTGATCAAGGAAAGGCTTGAAGTACCTTGTTCATGAGTGTATAGTAGGTTGTTGGGGTATTGGTGAGTTTGAAAGACATAACTAGAAACTCATAGGACCTATACCTCGTCTCACAAGCTGTCTTAGAAATGTCCCCACAACTATTTGCACTTAATAATAGACAAATCATAGGTCTAATTTCCAGAACCACTTAGCACCCCCAATTGATCAAACAAGTTAAGCAAAATGAGGTACTTAGTTATCAACTTGTTTAAACCCCGATAATCAATACCTAGCCTTAAAGAGCCATTATGTTTATTCTGAAACAACACCAAAGCATTGAAAAGAGACTTATGACCAATCTCATGTTGGGATCTTGTGGAACGGTGCATACAAGTGTCACGACCCAAATTTCGAGCCATGACCGGCGCATGGGCCCAATGGACGTAGTCTACTAAGCCCAAGCAAGCCTACGTATATTACTTTTTTATCATTCCATCCCACGAGTTACTAAAGTCATAATTCAAAATCTCAATTCGAAATGATGAAAACCATTGCCAACTCGTACTGGCATTACTCATTAAAATATACACATATTGTCTACAATATGTATTCTAATAATTAACATCAGATTTGTCTATACATGTCAAAAAAAGACTCGATGTCTAGCGGAGAAACTCGATGAATGTACAGCTACTGAATATCGAGACACCTACCAATAGTCGAGTCTACAAAGGCACCTCGACCTAGTTACCAACTGCCTCATGATCTGAAAACATGAAGTTGAAAACGGTGAGTATAAACCCAGTGAGTGAACAAGGAAGGGAACAAGCAACAGTAAAAAAAGATTTAAAAATCATGATGCACTTATTTGAAAACAATGCAATTTAATTTAGTGCTTATCAAAACCCCTCAAGAAAATCCCTACCATTAAATCAGTTAATGTAAAGGGTCCATGCTCAACTATGGTACTAAAAAAGTGGAAAATAGCGCAGCAATCGATCAAGATACTAAGCGAAACAGAAAGTTTTTCGCTGGAGCAAGATTCAAGCCATAAAACACAAACTTTCTCGCTGCAGCGAAAACCATGTCTGGTGAAACCCTCGAAACCCGAGAGTTTCTCGCTACAGTGAGAATGAATCTCGCTGCAGCGAGAAATAGGCACCAGGAAAAATTCCCCATTCCCTCAAGAAAAGGCCACCCTGTTCACATGACAAATGCAACATGAAACACATATAAATTCCCAAAGTTTAACATATCAAATTTCACATGCATTTCAATCATATATCATATTCATGAGCTTTCATTTCATAAACATAGATATGCATAAATACATAGATAAACACCAATATCACCATCATCACACCCAGTTCATATGCATCCCCCCACATCGTGCACATAGCCGGAGTCATCGTGTGCATCCCCCCACATCGTGCACAGTCAATGTCATCATGTACATCCCCCCACATCATGAACACGGGCACTATCATCATCCACCTCCCTCACCACACCATCACTGGCATGTGCATCCCCCCACATCATGCACACAAGCACTATCATCATCCACCTCCCTCACCACGCCATCACTGGCATGTGCATCCCCCCACATCGTGCACACACACGGTTATAATCATCATACACAATATCAATCATCATGCACACCACATATATATATATATATATATATATACACCACCAAAATGTAATAGTGCATAAATCCATAACCAACCACATGTCACAACATAAAGGCAATTTCTAAAGGCTTATTCCCAAGGCACTTGTTTTTAAGAAAAGCTGGATAAATCATTCAAATGTTTGTGCAATTTCATTCACATTCCCAAAATAAGTTTTGAAATGCAGTTCACTCACCGGTATTATTTGAGCCTTTAGCCAATCCTAACTTCCTTTATTGTCCAAATGGGATGATTGGGCTTCGTTGGAACCTATCATCACATTAGCATCACCAATTTGTCAATTCACATACTTATAAAGTCTAAAGCTTTCTCTTAGCTAGCTTCCAATTGCCATTTAAATGGCTATCTATTTTCACTACCCTAATCACTCTGAAATGAGTGGATAACCTTAACTACAATATTCACAAGTCTACTTACTAATCATTCCCAACACAAAAATAAAAAAATAAATTCTAATTCACTACTCACCTTGGTAGCTTGTAACTTTGAAATTCTTTCCAATGAATTTTCCAAGCTATTATGGGAGTTTTCTCTCTCTTTCTCTCTCTAAACACCTAGCTAGTGAGAGAAAGTATGAAAGTGGAAATTTTCAAGGGTTTTGAAGTAAAAGAGTGAAAGGGCACAAGGGTTCCATGAAAAGGTGCACAAAGACATGAAAATTGGAACTAGAGAGAGAAAGTTATGAAGTTTTCATACCATGCTTCCATGGAAAGGGAAACAAACGTGAGATGGAAGGAGGAAGAAGAAGAAACTGCTAAAAATTGAAGAAACTGCTAAAAATTGAAGAAGATATTTATAGCTCAAACTTATCCAATTCCCTTAAAAATTACGAAAATGCCCTTTAGCAAGTTAACTTGTTCTTCTCCAATCCTTTGTGCAATCTTTTTATTCTTTTGACACTAGGACAAGGTCCACAATGATCTAAACTACTCGGGTTTACGAAAACTTAAAATTTTGACTCGGGGTGCAAAATGACCATTTTACCCCTTTTGATTCCTTCCATTTTAATTTAATCCTCCTATCACTCATTTAACTTCAATTTCCTTCTATTACCTTCTTATACACATGTACAAACAAAGTATGAAGTTTGTACTCCAATGAGGTGTCCCCATAATATTTAAAATATTTATTTGTCTGTGCTATCTTTACTTAATAAAGACACGCGGCCCCATTAACGTCATTTTTTCTCCAAAATTTTCTCATTCTTCTTCTCCCCCACTTAGATTGACCATATACTCATTCTTCATTACACTGATTAAAATATTAATATTTTAATATTATTTTATTAATAAAATATTATTTTATTCCAAAAATTTTCTCTTGTCTCCTCTAGTCTCCTTGGCACCCAAAATACCTTATTATGCCTCAATTGACTTCCGAATCACTTTTTATCCCGCAAATTCTTTTTCGATAAAAATATTATTATTTTATTATTATTTTCTCGCATGCGGAATATTTTATCCCAAACTATTCCTTAGGCCTACTTGGACCTTAATAACATTAGAAAACTACTTTTAGGGGCTCACCAAGAGAAATGATGAAATTACCCCTGATCTGTGTTATTGCATCTATTTCTAGTTACGGGTCTCTACAGGTCGAGGTCTCATAGCAAGATAACTTGTATTTTTTTCTCCTTATGGAATAAGACAAAAGAATCAATCTTTAAGTTTATAAAAACGTAGACATGGTTTAAACACTACCAAGCAGCCAATTTAATAAAAAAAATTACAAAATGAGAGCATATAAATGTTTTAACAGATAGAGTTAAATATAATTTTGCAATAAAGTAAAGCATAAAATGACAAATTGAATATACAAACTGTTGGAGCAAAAGGAGTTTAGATGAAATTTAAGGAACTAACAAAATTTACTTGAAGACGAGCTTTTTAATAAATGCTATCTTTAATACTTATTTCGCCCCCACCACTCGAAATGCAAAAGAAAAATTATGCGAATAGCCATAGGGATACAATGAAGCCAACGTCTAATTTTATCTTTGCACTTTATGAGAGTAAATTGCTTGATACACCTAAGGGTTTGCAAAGTTGTTCGACCTTAAAGCCTACTTTCTGCAGCAAGTAGATTATAAGGAATATGGATTTCTATGATAGATGATTGGAACTCAAGTGTTTATGTTTATTTTTTGAACATAATACTTCTGTTGTTCTTGATTTTTTTACTTTTGTCTTATTTGTTTTTGGTGTATCAAAATGGTTGGTAGCAAATCCTTTATATAGGCTTGCAAGTGTCTCTTCTCAATGACACAACCCTTTCATCAAGGCATCTTTTTGTCTTAAAGATATCTTTCTATTTTATAAGATATAATCTTTAGAAAAATGCATTGTTTCAATAATCATCTTCTGAAAAAATAACCATTCATTCCATAAGACATAATCTTTGAGCTACAATATAAAAAGATAACTTTTTACATTCAAACTTTTGAGCTGTACTGTTTTTTCAATTGTTTCATAACTTTTGGATTTATAAGTGTTTTTCAATATGTCATTTTACCAAGAGAAAACTATTTACATAAAAAACTCACGTACAATCTTATAGTCACACTATATAACATAACTTCTTATTTTGAAAATACACCAATACAAATAAAAAATATAAAAAAAAGACAAGTAAACACACATTATTGAGGAAAAGGGGCAAATTAATGTCACCTACTTAATTACTTTATTAATTGAAATTCCTTGCAAAAGAAAAGGGGCAAAGAAATCAACAAGAAAACACTTCAAATGTCACAACCCGGAACTCCCCATCGAGCCCATGACAACCGTCGCGAAGCCTCGACAAACATTCTTCACCCCGAATGTCGATCGAAACCTCGCAAGGCTCTCGTATCAGATTTCACACTTCCCCGGTGAGCAATAGTTATCAAATGTTAAAATTCGAAAGATTACAAATCATTTCCAAATCAAAGCATAACATATTGTTTTCTAGCTCACAGGGGCATTTTCATCATTTTTGTCGAAAATCTCGAAACTTGCTAAAAATATAGTAGGTAAGCAGAAAATATATATATTTAATGATTTAAAAACAAATTAAGTATCTAAAACGTTCATTTGAAGTGAAAATTTGACCATTTGAATATAATAAAAATATTCAATAAAACAAACTAATTTCTTGTAAAATAATTTTCATAAAACTATCGGTACATAATTCTTATAGCGTAAAAAGTTAATTATATTCATATATACTATAAAGCAAATAGCCAAAGCATAACATTTCTTTTACAGTGACACGTGGACCCACATCTAACCAAAATGCATCGAAAGCTGGAAACCTATAGCTTTTACTTATTCGAGTCCAAATGAAGGTCCTTGTCAAATCAGCTAACTATGGAATTCCCCGAGCTTGAAATGTGAGGAAATGAGGGTGGTGAGATTATAAAATCTCAGTGAGTAAACAGATACCATCTAAACTATCTAAAGTCGAGTAAATGGAGACAATTGAAATAAGTCATCATATTGTAATTTCATTACCTTTCAACTCATTTCAACCAAATAAAATCAATCCATATAAATCGAGTAATCAACTTGGCTTATGAATTTCTTAAAACTTTGGCTCGTGCTAAAACTCATACTCAGTGATACCTTGCGCAGGGCATCCAACCGAGTCCGCCAAGGCTGTTAAAATTTTTGTATACACTTAAAATATATTTTTAGTTTGAGAAAAATACAGTCGTCCCTTGGTGTTGGCTGAGTTCCCCTTCACGTGGTGGTTTGGCGTGAAGTGAACCCTAAGCTTTACCTCAGGAGATACCCTATGCGCCTCTCCGTTCGAGGTAAGAATATAATGGAGTTTACCGTGCCCCTCTAATAGGTTGGTCCACAGAACCCCCTCTGCAGTGAATAATTAATATATACTCCACCAATCAATAAAATTCATTCTAGCATGACATGGCAATTTATCGCAACCTAGCCTCTCAAGGCTGAATACTCAGTACAAATAATTCTAACACCAAAATCAGTTTAGCCATTCATGCTCATATATTGTCATCAGCCATTCAATTTAAAACCATAAATTTACAACATAAACAGGCAGTCTCCAATTACTCTATTTTCAAAACCAGTATTTGATTTTTCTAGAAAATTTATAAAATCATTTTATAAAATCGCAATATCTCCTAAAACATAGTAATTTACCATTTAAACCCATTTTCCATAAAATCACACAATTGTATAAAACTACTCTAGATAATTAAGACGATAATAAGTTCACTCATAGTTCTAGGAGTCGATGTACTCCTAATCCCAATCTTCAAGCACAATCTCTGTACTTTTACCAGTGTACTTTGCTCACCACCTATCCACAATGTACAATACATAATTCATGAAATACCCCATACTTTGATATGGTGATAAATAAAATTGATCGAATGCATATTGAGGTCAATTAAAATGTTTAGAAGTGATAAAAGACGAAAGGAGTAGTTTAGGATAAAATGTTTCGCAAGTGAGAAAATAATAATAAAATAATAATAATTTTATCAAAGGAGAATTTGTGAGATAAAAGGCAATTTGGAAGTCAAGTGAGGCATAATAAGGTATTTTGGGTACCAAGGAGACAAGATAAAATTTTTAGAATAAAATAATATTTTATTAATAAAATATTATTAAAATATTAATATTTAGCCGGATGTCGAAGTCAATCAAGAAGAAAGATCATATGGTTGATCCAAGTGGGGGAGAAGATGACAAGCTCGACTCTATAAAAAATATTTATCATGACATACATGTGATGGATAGCATGTTTGCATGCTAGGAGAGTTCCGAAAAATTTACAAAAGTCGGTATTGTACCTAAAGGTACAATAAAGTTGATTTAAGCCTCGAACTAGATAAAATAGAGAATTTATGATGAAATTAAGAAATTTAAAGTCCCAGAATGGTTTAATATGGTGATTCGGAGTTCGAGGATCAATTTGGAGTCAAATTGGAATTTTCGCTATCTACGGGCAAAATGGTCATTTGCCACCTGGGGACAAAATGGGAATTTTAGAAAAGAATTTTTTGACCCCATTTGACTTATTGGAGTAAGATTTGAGGCTTAGAAGTGAAAAATTTTAATTTCGGTATAATTTGGAGTAAAAGGGTAAAATGGTAATTTTGCCACCCCAGGGGCAAAATTGTAATTTTCCAGCACATGGTCTTCCTTTATCCTCATTTTGACCATTGACTAATTGTGTGGTGGAGATAAAAAGGATTAAAATTTTAAAATTTTAAAAACGGGCCAATGACATGATGCCATGTGTCATACCTTTATTATTTTATTATTTCTTTATAAAAAGGCATAAAATCAGCCCATCTTCCACCCCATGGCCGGCCAAACCAGCAAGAAGAGAGAGAAAACAAAAACAAAACCCTAGAGAGAGAAAATCAAAGAAAAAGTGTGAATTTTCAAGGAAATTAAGTGAAAAATGTGAGATTTTTCTATTAAGCTTGAGTTTTCTTATTCCCAAGCATTTCTCTTAATTTTCCATGATTAAATTACATGTTTTCATGATGAATTCAATTCTGAAAAAATGGGTTAGGAGAGAGAAACTTGTTAGATTAATTTGATTTTGAGCTATGTTAGTGTTTAGTGTTAGTTTAGCATGTTTATGAGCAAAACAACAAGAAAAATATTTATCTTCTCCATGAATTTCTCTAGGCCGAATCTAGCCAATGGTATGTGAGGATGAGGTTGACTTTATTTTAAGAGAATTGGGTGGAAAAATGATGAATTATGAGGTTGGAAATTAAATGAGAATTTTCGGTGTAATAAATTGAAATTTTTACCCACTAGGGGTAAAAGCATAATTTATAGTTCGGACTGATAAATTGGACCAAATTTACAGTCATTAAGGTATTGTGGATATAATTGGATAATTGAAACTGAAATGGATGGAATTGGAGTCGAATTGGGGATTTTAGGAATTTACACCGTGTATAGGCGAGTTAGGTCGGACACCGCAATTAAGTGATTGTCTAGACATTTCAAATCCTATCTAGTGCATACGTATGGATAAGAGCCTGAAATAATTTATGATAAATTGACACAATTTATTGAATTTTGTATCATGGATTATGGATAGGTGGTGAGTCAATTGTTTCGGGTAAGAGACTGCACCCGAGGGCGGAAGATAGGAGTATTTCTACTCCTAATACTGTGAGTAAACTTATTATCGTCTTAATTAGCTATAGTAGTTTTATACAATTGTGTGATTTTATAGAAAATGGGTTTAAATGGTAAATTGCTATGTTTTAAAAGAAATTGTGATTTTATAAATTTTCTGGAAATCCGAATATTGGTTTTGGAAATAGAGTAATTGGAGACTGCCTGCTTGTGTTGTAAATTTATGGTTTTAAATTGAATGGCTTATGACAATATATGAGCATGAATGGCTAAACTTATTTTGGTGTCAAAATTATTTATATTGTGTATTTAGCCTTGAGAGGCTAGATTGCGATAAATTGTCATGCCATGCTAGAATGAATTTTATGGAATTGGTGGAGTATATATTAATTATTTACTGCAGAGGGGGTTTCGTGGACCAGCCTATTAGAGGGGCACGGTAAACTCCATTATATTATTACCTCGAACGGAGAGGCGCGTAGGGTATCTCCTGGGGTAAAGCTTAGGGTTCACTTCACGCCAAACCACCACGTAAAGGGGAACTCAGCCAACGCCAAGGAACGACTATATTTTTCTCAAACTAAAATATATTTTAACTGTATACAAAATTTTAACAGCCTTGGCGGACTCGGTTAGATACCCTGCGCAAGGTATCACCGAGTATAAGTTTTGGCACGAGCCAAAGTTTTAAGAAATTCATAAGCCAAGTTGATTACTCGATTTATATGGATTGATTTTATTTGGTTGAAATGAACTGAAAGGTAATGAAATTACAGTATGATGACTTATTTTAATTGTCTCCATTTACTCGGCTTTAGATACTTTAGATGGTATCTGTTTACTCACTGGGATTATAAAATCTCACCCCTTCTTCCTATACATTTTTCAGGCTCAAGACAGTTTGTAGATAGTCGAGTAGGACGAGAACTAAGCTCGGAACTGCATTATAGAAAGTAAGAGTTCACAATCTTACATCCTCTTGGTCAATTAGAGCCCACGTGTCACTGCAGATCAAAACTTATATTTTGGTTATCTGTATTTCTATTCATACAATTTTTACTTTACTTTCATGTGCGAAAAATTATTTACGAATATTTCTATAAAAATTTATTTTATGAGAAAATAGAATATTTTATTTATTATTTTTGAATAGTACTAGTTGTCAACAATTTGCTTTCAAATGAACGTTTTAGATACTTAATTATTTTTAAATCATTAAATATATATTTTCTGCTTACCTACTACATTTTTAGCAAGTTTTGAGATTTTTGACGAAAAATTACGAAAATACCCCTGTGAGCCAGAAAATAATATTTTATTGTTCTTATTTCAAAATGACTTATGATTTTTTTGAAATGCGAGATTTAATAACTGTTGCTCACCGGGGAGATGCGGAAGTTGATGCTAAGCCTTGCGAGGTTTCAATCGACATTCGGGGTGAAAAATGTCTGTCGAGGCCTCGCGGCGGTTGTCACAGGCCCGATGGGGAGTTCCTGGCCGTGACAATTCACCACATCAATGCTTGACCATTATAAAATCAATTCAGGCTCGGTATATATGCATGATATGATATACAACTTATCCGACTACCGCTTAAATGTGGTGCTGACCTAATTCGGCCTATTATCTCCAATTTAACTCCAAATCAATTCTTCTCACTCTCTACACTCCAATTATAGTTAAATTACCTTAGTGACTGTGAATGAGATTCAATTTATCAGTCTCGATAGCAAATTACGAAAATACCCCTAGTGGGTAAAAATTCATATTTTTGCTCCGAAAATTCCCATTATTTTTGTAGGCTCATAATTCATCATTATTCATCATAATTCCTCAAATAAACAACAAGATCTGTAGCCAATATTCCCCTAGAAAATTCGGCCAATAATGATAATGGAGGAAAATAAATTCTTTTCTTGTTGTTTTGTTCCTAAATATGCTAAACTAACTAAAAACACTAACATAACTTAAAATCAAATTAATCTAACAACTTTCTCTCTCCTAACCCATTTTGATCAACCATCAATTCATCATGAAAACATGTAATTTAAGCATGAAAAATAAGGAGAAATGCTTAAGGAAAATAGATTTCAAGCTTAAGTTGAAAAATCCTACCTTTTTCACTTGTTTTCCTTGATTTTCCACACTTTTTCTCTTGAAATTCCTCACCTAGGGTTTGTTCTTCCTCTCTTTCTCTCTCTTCCTTGCTTGGCCGAATATTTGGAGAGTAATGGGCTGATTTATGCTATTTTTTTAGTTAAATAATAAAATATCCTAAGCTTGACACATGGCATTTTCTTATTGGTCCATTTTAAAACTTTTAAAATTTTAATCCTTTTTATCTCCACCACACCATTAGTCAATGGTCAAAATGAGGATAAGAGATGACCATGTGCTGAAAAAATGTCTTGGTGATGAAAAATTACTGTTTTGTCCCTAGGGTGGTAAAATTATCATTTTATCCTTATACTCCAAATTATATCGGAATGAAAATTTTTTTTCACTTATAAACCTCAAATCATACTCCAATAAGTCAAATGGGGCCAAAAAATCTTTTCTAAAAATTTTCATTTTGTCCCCAGGTGATAAATGACCATTTTGCCCCTAGATAGCGAAAATTTCGGTTTGACTCCAAATTGATCCTCGAACTCCGAATCACCATAGTAAACTATTCTAGGACTTTCAAATTCTTAATTTCATCATAAATTCTCTATTTGATCTAGTTCGATGCTTAAATCAACTTTATTGTACCTCTAGGTACAATACCGACTTTTGTAAATTTTTCAATACTCTCTTAGCAAACAAACATGCTATTCATCATATGTATGTCATGACAAATATTTTTATAGAGTCGGGCTTGTCATTTTCTCCCCCACTTGGATCAACCATATGATCCTTCTTCATAATTGATTTCGACATCCGGCTAAATATTAATATTTTAATATTATTTCATTAATAAAATATTATTTTATTCTAAAAATTTTATCTTGTCTCCTTGGTACCCAAAATACCTTATTATGCCTCACTTGACTTCCGAATCGCTTTTTATCTCACAAATTCTCTTCCGATAAAATTATTATTATTTTCTCACTTGCGAAATATTTTATCCTAAACTACTATTTTTATCTTTTATCACTTTTAAACATTTTAATTGACCTCAATTTGTATTCGATCAACTTTATTTATCACCATATCAAAGTATGGAGTATTTCATCAAGAATAGGAAGAAAAAAAATGAAAATCATATCAAAAACATAATAAATACACAAAATTCGTACTAAAGACCAAAATACAAATAACGTAGGTGTGAAAGAACACTATCTATATTGTTATTCAATATTGTAATATTGTCTTTAACCAACCATTCCTACTACTCTCTTAAAAAAAATGACAATAAATGACTGCACAATTGATTAATGATTTTGTTTAAATTAAGTGAAGAAAAAATTTAATTAACATTTGCTTATGCATTAAGAAACTAGAATAAAAAACTTCTCTTTCTTAACCCAAAACATGAAAAGCTAAATACAATGAAATAATTAACTAACATGCCAAAACCAATCTAGTATATTTTAATTTCTTTCTTAACCCAATACATGACAAGCTAAACATAATCAAAATAACTAACTTATAGCCAACCTAAACCTGATCTAATACATTATAATTTGACCTTTTTAATCCCTTCTTTGATTGAAATTCTCCACAAATAAAAAGGATAAAAACAAAACCCATAAAGAATCAGGAGGAAAATAATGAAAATAATAATGCGAGAATTATAACAAATAAAGAAAATGCATAATTAAAACCAACATTTGAAGAGCAAGACTACCAAAAAGCATAACGTCTCCACCAAAAGACAACGCATTTAAATATGACGACGTGGACAAAAACCATTGGACACGGGCGGGACTAAATGCATAATAGTCCATCCGAGTCAAACAGAACCCCCCCGGGTCCCTTTTTAAGAGCGCCACGTTGCAAAGAATCAAGCAGCCCATGTGTCAAAACTATGGAGAAATGCCGGGGCCACACCTTTTTAAGATCGCCACGTGGCAAAGCACAAACAGCCCAGGTGCCAGAAATTTTGGCGCCCTCATGTGGCTTCTTTTGATATGTAAGAAAAAATATGAGGGCCCCCCACTAAAGTATTCCGTTCTCTAATCGAACACTGATTTAGAGATTCTCACAAAAATTAACAATAAATACTCCCCAGTCCCCAGTATTCTTCTCTGCAAGTAGCCAAGCCAGCCCCAGAATTGCATTGCAGCATCAAATTCCTTCTTTGCCAAAACCCAATAAGAAAGAGATGCAGATCTTTGTTAAGACGCTTACAGGGAAGACTATCACCCTCGAGGTTGAGAGCTCTGATACTATCGATAATGTCAAGGCTAAGATTCAGGTTCTTTTTCTTTACTATTTTCGTTTTGTTTTTCTAAAGAATTAGTCTTATTATTCTGGAGTTCGTGGTTGACTTCGTGTTCTGGTTGATGTGAAACTGAAGTAAACGATTAGGAAAAACTTTTATAGATACGTGTGAGGGGTAACTCTTCCTATGCTTTAAGAATTTCTTTTCTGGGTTTTTTTTTTTTCAATGAATTTGTATTTGGAAATTGTAGTTGACTTTCTGTTTGGTTGACGAGAAAGGCAAAGAAAACGAAAAGGAAAGTTAGAAGAAAGAATTCGAACTTAAAGTACTGATGGGTATATGAAAATATGATTTTATAAATTTTTTGGTTCCTTTTGTAGGATAAAAATTTGTACACTTTGACAGTGCTTCAGTTTTGCTGCTTCCGTTCCTAGTTTGGACTGATCGATTAGATGCTGTATTGTCTGGATTGAAATTGTCTAGGAAGGGAAATACTTGATAGTAAAAAATTTTACTTAGATTTTTTCTAGGATGAGATACTTTGATATTCAATGGTCGAAAAATTGTAATGATCACCTAACATCAAAATAAGATACAATGTTTGTGTCTTCTTGATTTGTTTTTACTTTCATGCTATTTAACATTGGGTGAATTATCTCAGATTTTTTTACCGGTGATATATTTCGATTTGACTTCTTTAGAATTGTGGATTATCTTTATATTAAGTGGTCGTAACAACGGTGATAGTCACCCAAGATTAATAGGATACAATCTAATGACAAAAAATTCTCTACTTTGTGCTTAATTTATTTCTTTTTATTTGAACTGCTTGACAGAGCTCGGGGTGGTGTCGATATTGGACTGTTGTTTTTATTACTCTTCTGTAATAAATTGTTTGCTGATTACTGATGGTGGACTCAACTTTTATAGGACAAGGAAGGAATCCCTCCTGATCAGCAGAGATTGATTTTTGCTGGCAAACAGCTTGAAGATGGTCGAACTCTTGCAGATTATAACATCCAAAAGGAGTCGACTCTTCACTTGGTTTTGAGGCTTAGGGGAGGAACTATGATCAAGGTCAAGACTCTGACTGGGAAAGAAATTGAGATTGATATTGAGCCAACTGATACCATTGACCGGATTAAGGAGCGTGTTGAAGAGAAAGAAGGAATTCCACCTGTGCAGCAAAGGTAGTCATCCAGTTCTGTGGGTTTTTCATTTGAAACAGACTTGTATAGTTGCATCATTATTTTGTTTTGAATTCTGTACAGCATTCACCTGAAAGATGCATTTTGAGTATAATACCTTGATCTAGTGCTTCACTTTTGTTATTGTTGACAGATCTGGTTTATGATTTCTTAGTTGCCTTGATGTTGTAATTCACTCATGTGTTTCATGTTTGCAGGCTCATCTATGCTGGAAAGCAGCTTGGAGATGATAAGACGGCGCGTGAGTACAATATTGAGGGTGGCTCTGTACTTCATCTTGTGCTTGCTTTGAGAGGGGGAAGTCTTTAGATGGTGCTCCTTATATCATAAACATCAAATGGCTTAAATTTTATAATTTTTATATTTTACACAATATGGATGACTCTGTATGTGATATGTATGTGATTGAAAAACATTTTCCAATAATTTGTTTGACATGTTATAGACATGTTCTGTTTTGTTAGTAATTTATATGAATAATCTAATCTTTTTTCTTTAATATAAACCATGCTTCTACTTTGAAACTGGAAATGGTTGAGACAACCAAAAAAATAATTTCCTTGTGTTTGTTTAACATCTTCTTGTGTGCTATGTTTGGTTTGAATTTTTAACTTGAGAATTACTAATGATAATCATACAAATAATTAAAATAATAAAACAGATACCTATTTAGGCTACTTTTGTTTACTAGTTTTGCTACTTATTCCAAAATGTTGTTTGGATAACGACATCTACTTTAACAAATAAAGTATTAATTTGGTTTTTATAGGTAGTAAAGTGATGAGTAACTCAAACATTATCTGGTTTAAGGCTTTGAAGGTTGTAAATCTTATGATGCTCGAAAACATGTTGTTTCTATTGATATTTACGGATGCAATAACTAGGAATATGAGAGTTGTACTAACTACCATTACATGCATTTCAAATATGATCTTTGATTCAAGTGTGATTGTTAATCAAAAAGGTTTAAGCTTGCTCAAACTATTATTTCAAACTTTTTGATGGTCACTTGTTTCAATACTTGAAAGAATGTCAGGTTAGTGATAGTTATATGTATGGTGTTATATTGGCCAAGCTTCTTATCTTAACTTGTTCATTGATATAGTGATATAGAGGCATATGGGGATTCAAATCTAGTTTCCTGACTAGAAAAACATATATCAACCATTGACAAGAAGTATGCATCAATCATAGAGTCAATGATCAAGTGTATTAATTTCATTAGAACAGTTCTGTTTTATTTTGTACATTTTGAAGGAGATAAGTCCAATGTATACATCAATCAATATACTACAACATTTTTGACTTTTTACTACTGCAATTATTTTAATGTAGCTAAATTCTTTATATAACATATAATACATTTTTATTTAGCTGCACTATTTAAAATGTAATCATTTAAAAGTAAGTTAAAATAGATTTGTCTTAAAATAAATTAAAACAGACTTGTGAGTAAGAGAAAGAGAAGCCCACAAAATAAAAAAGGCTATGGCCCATATAATTATATTATCAAGCAGTCTAAGTACCTTTTGTGAGTCTAACAACTCTTTTTACTTACCATTTAGGTCTTCCTCCCTCTCTCATCAGCTATCTTCTCTTACTTAATTTCTCGCCGAATTTATATGTTGAATAGAGTTTTTATTATGTAAGTTTCAACTTATTGGTACATGTTCGTGTAATCCTTGATTTAGGTACTTTTTTTTTTCCTCTCATTTCTTTTTATTTTGATCATGATTTATGTATAAATTCAAGTTTAGATTAGGTTTCTTATAATACTAATTAGGGATTTTGAGCATGATTTATTGATTTAAGCACCAGTTGTGAATAGAGGCTGAGAACCTGAGTCTTATGGCCAATTTTTTGATGTAGGAGTTCTCTATAAACATCTAGTTAGGGCAACTTATGTGTATGAACTTTGAATCACATCTTGTTTAGTACTTCTACCAATCAAGTTTTTTTTTTTTTTTTCTGTAATGCTGCCTAAACTTAAAGGCTTATTTCTTTGATTAATAGCTAATTTAAACAACCAAGAGAGGAGAATGCAGACATAGTTTCTATAAATTAATCATTTAGGTCTTCCTCCCTCTCTCATCAGCTATCTTCTCTTCATTTCTCGCCGAATTTATATGTTGAATAGAGTTTTTATTATGTAAGTTTCAACTTATTGGTACATGTTCGTGTAATCCTTGATTTAGGTACTTTCTTTTTGTCCTCTCATTTTCTTTTTATTTTGATCATGATTTATGTATAAATTCAAGTTTAGATTAGGTTTCTTATAATACTAATTAGGGATTTTGAGCATGATTTATTGATTTAAGCACCAGTTGTGAATAGAGGCTGAGAACCTGAGTCTTATGGCCAATTTTTTGATGTAGTAGTTCTCTGTAAACATCTAGTTAGGGCAACTTACATGTATGAATTTTGAATCACTTCTTGTTTAGTACTTCTACCAATCAAGTTTTTTTTTTTTTTTTGTAATGCTGCCTAAACTTAAAGGCTTATTTCTTTGATTAATAGCTAATTAAAACAACCAAGAGAGGAGAATGCAGACATAGTTTCTACAAAAATCCAGGAAAATTAATCGATTACAAGAAACTAGAACCAATTGTGTTTATTTATTTCCTTTAGCTTGATAAAGAAACTTTAATTACTATATATTTTATTATCTTATTTATTACCTTTGACGTGAGGATTAGCTTTTTTCATTGTTCAGGACTTGTTTTGATAATTTTGGGCTATTGCTTTTATTGATTGGGTCCTAATAGGATTTTGCTAACATATGATCTTTCAGTTTTTGATTGAGTTTGTGGCCATGCAAAATAAAAATAATCTCTCTGGTTGTATGGTGCTACTTGGTTTTACATTAGATGTTGTCTTTTAACATTGTCAATTTTGTAATTGACTTTTGACAAAGAATAATTAACTAGTATATGTTGTTGTTTTTGGTACATTTAGTTAACTTCTTTGCATTTATGCTACATGCCAAAATTAAAACATTCTTGATTACCAAATGTCTTAATAGTAGTTCACGACTATTTTTGAAAATATTATCATTCTATTTACATTGAAAACATCATATAGGTTATTATTATTTATGTTGTGAAGATACTTTTAAAAATAACACATTCCAAGCTATTCATTATTAGTATAATAGTATTAGTATTTTTTTTAGCTATAATACTTTTCATAGCTAGTAATAGTACTCATGCCTCCCACTTTGAATCTAGTGAGAGGTCTCTTGTTTCCCCTTTGAATAATTTAAATTGTAGACATGCATACAAATATTTTATTTGTCTTTATTAAGATAAATATATAACTTATATGTCTTTATTAAGATAACTAGATGATTCGTACAATTGTCATAAGTACACTTACTTTTCAAAAAGTTTTTTTTCAGTGAATTTGAGTAGTTCTATAAAGATGATGGATAAGATTTGGATGTGTTGCTCTAGATTGAGTAAAGCATTGGAGTTGGGTGATTTCTTGGTTTTGCATTTGCAAATGGGTTGAAGGGAGAATTGATTTTGTGCCCTTGTAAGACTTGTAACAGTTGAGAAGGATTGAATAGTCAGAATGATCCTTTTGTATTGGCATCTCAAGTGCAGCAAAATTTTTACATCCAAGATCCAATTGAGAAGAATTGGCATGCTGTTATCAAGCCTAGTGGTCCAAGAGACTTATATGATATGTCTGGATCAAATGAAGAACGTGCATGGCAAATTGATAATGAGCCAAATGTTTCCTCTTTGGTTCCTATTATCAATGTTAGTGATGATAGTGTTCATTATTTAAGGGGTGATATGGTTAACAATCAATAATCACTGGATACTGCTCAAAGAGATAAATAATGACACATCTTTGGATGTTACTCAAGGTTGTATTCTTAATTTGGACTCTCTTTATTTAATTTAAATATTTATAAATGTTGCTTTTAATACTTATTTTCTTGTTCTTCGTAAACCTACGGCTATATCTTTTATTTCAGCATAACTTTTTCTTTGTGCTAACTTTTAATTGTGGTATTTTTCCAGCAGAGAACTTTTACTATGATGGCAAAGACTAAGCATTAAAAGTCAAGCACTATGTTAAATTTTCTTACAAGAGAGACTAGTTCATGTTCTTACCCACAATAACCACAACTCCACCCACAGTCACATGTTCCTCACTCTCAAGAAGTTTATTCTCATTCCAAACAAGGACAGCAATTTCCCTCTTGGACGAAACAGCCTTTAAAGGTGTGAAAAAAAAAAGTAGTAATTATCCTTTTCATGTCTTTCTTAGGTAAAGTAGTTATAAGCAATTTTTTTTTTAATTTAAAGATATCTATCTGTCTCTTTCTCTGTCTCTCATTCTTCGTCACCGCTTTGGATCTCATCGAAACTTGATCAGGTCAGTTCAATGTCTTTTCCTTTCTAAAAAAAAAAAATTATAGTTTATGTTATGTAATGTTGTTGTCAAATTTTATTGAGCTTCTTATTGGATTGATTCAGCTGCTATATATATATATTTTCTTATTCAAATTGCTAGTTTGTTTCTTTGAGCCTTTTTTCCTTCAATTCTAATGCTATTATACTGGGTAATCTTATGAGATGGGGGAGGCTTTAATTTTTTTTGGGTGGGGGGTGGGGATTGATTTGTTCTAATGAGTTGATTTAATGCTTTGTCTTATAACTGGGAAAACTGAATAAAATATCAATTTGTGTTTTTGAAAGATAATGCCTGGCTGTTGGCAATGGTAATGAATAGGTTTTGATTTTTTCACATTTTCCAACCTTTTGCTTTTAAATGAAGTTGTATTATACTCAATTTTGACCACCTTTGCTGCCATCTGGGTTCTTTTGAAGGATCTAAATTAAGTAGAGTGGCAAAAGCCTTTTAATGTCCTTAGTCGATTCTTACTTCATATGATGCCCAAAATATTGTTCACATAATAGTTTCACGTGGTAAACCTTGAGCAAATTAATATAATAGTTGCATAAATTGATGGGAAAAAAGGTGCTAGGTGGCCATTGGCAAATTGTTTTCCAATCCAGTGCGTAGATGGCTCTAACTAAAAATAATAGAGATAGTAGAGAGAAATTTGAATAACTGATACTCAGAGTGGAAATCAAGCTTCAGGTCTTCACACAGAGCCATCCTTCTCTTGCTGGGTTGATGAAGATGGGACAATCCATTTGGAACACCACTGAGAATATTGATGCAAGTCTAGAAGACTCTGAATTTGAGTTGCCTATGCTTAATCAGAGTGAATTAGAAAACAGGTTTGTAAAAGGGGTCAGATGCAGTAAATTTTCAGAGCAAAGTATGCACTTGAATGGTGGTAGTACCATGGAAGATATGCATTGGGGAGATAGAAATGGGAAATATGCACCTTTTGATATTGAAAATGAGTCTTCTGGGGATATAAGATAATCAAGTAATGCTGTTGATGGAGCCAATTCTACTGGTAATTGGAAAGCACTGACACCAAATTCTAAGAGCTCTGTTTCTGCTGCGGATGTGTTGAAGACATTGTTCTTTATACTTGTACGGTATACTTTCAGCACATTTTTGACCTTGTAAGTCCATCTTGAATTAATCACAGCAGCATGGTAGCTAAGTTTAAGACCTTTTTTGAAGCTTTTACATTTTTCCTCTTATTGTATTTTGCTTTGAGTAGGTATAACAGAACCTTGTTAGGAGATGACTTGGGGAAGTTTCCAGCTGCCTTGTTGATGAATACTGTCCACTTCAGAATGCAAGCTGTTTTATCGAAGGCGATCACATGGTATTGGTCTCATAGATATCAGCCTACTGTTGCAATGTCATGGAGGGATTGCCTCTATTGAGGTAAATTCATCAAATATATGTCACTTTTTACTTCTTTATCACGTGAATTTGGTACTTGCATTTTGTCCATGGAAATAACTTGTAAATTATATGTTTGATATTACATCATTAGCTCAAACCTAAATGCATGTTTGCACTTAGATTTAGAGTTTTAAAATACTAGTCTTTTGTCATTCTATGCCTTTTCCACCTCTGTGCATTTCTTTGTAACTTATTTTATTAACTTTTCTATCCACTAATGTACAGATGGACTTTGCCTTTCATAGTTGTACCAACAGCTCTTTCAATGGCATTGTGTCACAGACAGCGGTTCAGAGCATTAGAGGAGGCTCGGGGGTGTTGCGGAGTGTTGGCATATGGGGGAGCATTGCTGGGAGAGAACCCCCCACTTGGGTGCAGGAGATAGTTGCAAGCTGCCAGCAGGGGCGCACAACACTGGCCCCTCGGCTAGCCAGCCCTCACAGCACCCAGACAGGCAGCCTGCGTGAGGCCCAGACTAGCCCGCGCGCTTAGCACCCAGACAGCCTACCTGTGCGCAGCCCAGACAGTTCAGCCCACGACTGTAGTGTCTGTAATGGCCTGAACCTCCCAAATTTGTGTTCTCCCGCCCAAAACTGTCTTGTCAAGCTAATTTGACTTTTGGGGGGAATTTGCACTATAAATAGCACTTGTAATTATTTGTACAGTAGATAATGAATAGAATAGACACTTTTCACTCTCAAATTCTCTCTAGTTCTCTCTTCTCCTGTCTTCATTTCAATCTTTTCCTGCTTGTGTATCTGCTAGCCTAAGGCCTATTGCTGCGTGTGTGTGTGTGTGTGCTTGCGTATTGACCGGCAAACTTGTGCTGTGTGTGTGTGTACTTACGTACCGACCGGAAGCCTTGCGTGTGCGTGTATGCTGAGTGCGTGTGCGGAGTGTACACTAGGGCTGGGCTTTGCATATTGGTGAGTAAGCTTGCATTGCATCTTGCATAATTATGTGTTTCTTGGTCCTAGTGGCCTTGAAAATCAGCTGTTAGGCATTCTTAGGTTGACTTGGATTCCGAGGCCAAGTTAAGGATGAGCCCAAGGCCACACAGTTGGGGTGGTCTGAAGAATCCCCGCGTGATATTGGACGTTAACTTGCAACACATCCCTAGTTTTCATATCTGTTACTTTTGCCACAATGGTTTGTTAATTTTTCTGTACTCTTATGTTATGATGAATGTTTAGTCTTATTCAGATGAAATTTTCCCCTCCTACTCTTGTGAATATGTCTTTTGATTTTTCCTTTTTGTGTTGTGTAGTTGACTAAACTATATTTCCTATGTACCTTGCAGTGTAAGTCTGCAGCTCCTATATATCTTCTCCTATTCGGTTTTTGCATTAAGGTGAATTTTCTGTCAATTGATTTTCAAGTCTGCTCTCAATGTTTGGATAGTGCTGAACTGTTTAGACTTTAGATGGTCTTCAAATGTTGGGATGAAGCTCTCTTTATAGATGTAGGGGCTAAGTAATTTGGTAGTTTATGCTTATTACAAGCTTGAAAACATGCATTTTTAGAGTATCTTTTAGATGATAGCTACCTAGTTACTTTATTTGTTTTCCTTAAATGCTTTTTCTTTTTCTCATGGCAATAGCAATATTGCAAAAACAATGAGGGTTGGATGAAGCACTCTACAGGGTTGTGTGATTGAAGAATAACCTTAAATTAATTGTTGATGATCTAATGTCAATGGCAATGTTCTTAAAACAAACCTGGGTTTTGAATTGCCAAAAGCAAGTTTCAAGGGGGGAGCTTTTAAGGTCAAGCCTCCTCATACATATACCTACATATCAGAAAATTTTTATCATAAAACTAGACTTAACAATTTTGAATACGATACAAGAAGATACGGAGTTAAACAGGTTTGGGTTTAGTTTTATCGTATTTCGTGTCTTAATCGTATTGACATGGTTTTCGTAACGTGTGGATCTCGAAACCCGACCGCTAGACGTAAAAATAGACACCACCAATCTTTTCGTGTCTTAATCGTATTGACATGGTTGTCGTAACGTACAAATCTGGAAACCCGACCGCTAGACATAAAAACAAAGAGTCGCCACCAATATTTTTCATCTCAATGCAATTGGTCACTTATTAAATTTGTTCTATCCAACGGAGTTTTAAATTGATTTTAGATCTATCTAATAAACAATGAAATGGTTTATGAATTTTAAAAATTGGATCTGGAAGTACGGTTACGCACAGGAAAGGATTAGCACTCTTGTAATGCCATTTCACGAGTGGTACCATTTAATCATATGTTATCATATTATAACATAAACTATTGACTTTATTCTTATGTTTATCTAATTATTGTTTATTTTTTTTAATTTATTAGAAAATTAAAACATCTTATTTGGTTTTACGGGTGTGACATGTATATGATGCAATTATGAAATGCATGGTATAAAATCTGGATAATGCCAAATGACAACCTTTTACTGAAAGTACCTCTTGAACTTGCCCATCATATTGGTGGAATTTGGGAATACTCTCTCACTTAGGAAAATACTTGAAAAACTCGTCTTCGCAAGTTAAACGAGAAAATCTCATTATCAAGGTAGTTATTAGTAAGTAAAAATAATATTTTCATGAATGCAAATCCTAATACGATAAAACCTTTTTATGAAGGATACTCTTCGAGTCCTCTCATCGTATTGGTGAGATTCTAAGGTATCTTTTCACCTAAGGAATTTTTTGAAGGAACTCACCTCCGTAAGCTTCCTCGAAAAGTCCCATCAGTAGGGTCTTGACTCGTGCACAGGATACATCTACATGTCATGACATTTAACGATGTAGTGATGATGTGTAATGTGCTTATGAATTTCAATAATTCATTTTTTAACTTTCTCACGACTCTTTTGTTATTTCTTGAAAAATTATTTATTTTTGTATATATATATCATGAAATAATATTTTACATTTATTATTATATTTAAGTATTTATTTATTTTACGATATATATTTTCCTTTCACCTAGATGCTATTTTTTTAATCAAATATTTTATTCAAGAATTATTATTATTTATATATATTTTTTATAACTCAACTTTTTTTCTAAACTTTTATTAATCTATCCTATTTTCTTTTTGACTAACTAAATTTTTTTTTATCTTCTCTTAAATCTATTATATATATATATATATATTTGCCTTTTATATTTTAGTTATGTTCATTATTATTATGAATTTACTATCTTTGAAAATTTTAATTTTACTATTTGTTCATCATCATGAATATCATCATTTTTTATAATCCTATATATTTTTGAAACTATGTATATTTCATCAATTCCCTCTTGTATTTATTATTATTCAATTTTATTATTATTATTATTATTATTATTATATTTCTTATTATTACTATTATTTTTTTTTGTTTCTATGTTTTGTTGTTTTTTTGATTGATTAGTAATTACATTAATATGCTTTTCATTTACTTAGAATTGTAAGTATTGGGACTCAAAATTAATACCATCTCATCATATTGGTGGGATTATAATCAAAATCTCTTATTTAGAAAAATTCATTCGAGATTACGACTTCTCACACTCCGAATGAATATTTTATGATAGGTACTAAGTAGAGTAGTCACTTATTTTATATCAACAAAACTTTTTATCCTATCGTATTTCCATTCTCCCTCCTTATGTATGTTCATCATTATTTTACAAAAAAAAATCTATTCCACGTAACTTGGTACTATCACATTTTATTACATTTAGAGTTTAATTTTTCATGTACTTCTTCATTTCCACTTTATATTTATACAAATTTACATAATTAAATATTTTAGAATTATGTCTAACATTTCACCCTTTCCCACATTTTACATTTCTTTCTTTTGACATATTCTATATCCAAATAGATATTCTTTTTATATATATTTTCAATCTAAATAATTCTATTTCTACTGTTAAATATTTATTTTTCCCATATTTAATGTCTATGTAAATCTATTTTTGTAATTAACATTTATTTATTTATTTGTACATATATTTTTATGTACATATATTTATTCTTTTTATAACTAAATACTTTGACTTACTTGATTCTTTTTTTTTACTATTAAACATTTATTTGTCTTATTCATCTTGCCTATCTAAATCCATTATTTTTGCTTTTATGTGTATTTAGATATTTATTAATAATATATTTTTGTGTATTTATTTTATATACCTAAAGCTATTTTTTATAACAAATTATTTATTTCTTTTCTATGTATGGTTCTTTTCTTTTTCTTATATTTGATCTACCTAAAACATTATAATTTTTTTGTAGCATATTTCTTGCATCATCATACATTAATTAATCACATATTTTATTTAGAGCATGTTTGACTTGTTTTTTTTTTTAACTTAAAAACTATTATAAAGCTCTTATTAAAAAAAATAGTTTTTAAAATTAAACTAAAGTTATTTGGTAAATTTACTTTTATAAGTTCCTTTTTGTAAGTTCTAATTTTGGTTAAATTACCATAAAAGATATTTCTTTTTTTTGAAAAGGTAATATTGTGATTATTTTTAACAGATGAGGATATTTTTGAAACAAAAATAATTTTTTTTTGTGTTTTTAAAAGAAGAGAAGAAAAAGCTCATCTCCAAAGCTTTTCTTGAATTTTTTTTTTAATTTTGTTCTTTAAAAAAAGTTTTTTTTAAAAAATTTTTTTTTCCAAATTTTTATTTGACTTGACTTTTGTTTTTAGAAAATAAATAAACTGAAGAAAAGTTAGATCAAACAATTAAGAAACTCTCCAATAAACTAAACTGGGCCAGCTAGCACATTCATACAGCAACAAAGGAAAAGAATATCATATTGCTTGGGCTAGAGTAATGGCCCAAGATGACAGGTCCACTTAGGAACACCCTAAGCCTGTATCCTTAGCTCACTATTCCTCCCCAAAACGCACAGTTTTAGTGCTTGTGCAGCAGATCCCTTACCTCTCCAAAATGCACCATTTGATTGGTAACCCTCTCGCCTCACTCCCCAAAACGACACCGTTTAGTAACCGACAACCTAGGTGTAAAACCTCCTTTTTATATCTCCTCTCATCATTTTCCCTTTTACTCTCTCTCTAGCCGTCGGAGCTCTCCCTTCTCTCTACCCAAGGCCTCCTCTTTCACTCCCTCGTTGGAACCTTAACCGTCGCCTTCCATCTCTCTTATCTCTCCCTCTCAACGTCGATCTAGCCTCAAAGCCACTCCTCTCCTGACATTCTGTAAACCCCTCTTTCCATTGCCTTACTTCCCCCTTTCTTTTCCATTGTTTCTTTGTTGCTTTCCATTGGCTATGGTTTTTGGTTTTTGTGATTTCTGATTTGATTATCTGGCTATGGTTTTTCTTTTTTTTGATTGTTGTATTTGTATTCGGCTGATAGACTAAGAAGGTAGGGTTTTTTGGTTCTTAGGATTTTTTAGCCAAGGAATTTCTAAAGTTTTCTAGGTTTTTTTTTTTTTTGAAAAGAACGGTTGCCAGGGTTTTCTTGAAATGGGATTTTTGGGGTTTTGTGAGATTCTACCTAGGGTTTTTTTGGATTTGGGAAGTTGCCCGTAGATGTGGGGATGCAGTCACCTGTGTCATCCCTAGCATCGTGAGGCCATTACCAGACGCCAAAAAAGGCCATCAGGTTGCAAATGCACGAGCTGTTTTTTTTTTGTCTGTTTTATTTTTTTTTTTTGCGTTTTCTTGTCTAAAATGTCTTGAGTTTAATTACCTTAAATTTACTTTATTAGTTTTAATATTGTTTATGTGGTTTGATCTTTTTTTGTCAAGTTATCCCCACCGGGCTTGTTTGTCATTAACAAGTTCAATGGTT
The DNA here is from genome assembly GCF_053813885.1 of Theobroma cacao. Taxonomy (NCBI): domain Eukaryota; kingdom Viridiplantae; phylum Streptophyta; class Magnoliopsida; order Malvales; family Malvaceae; genus Theobroma; species Theobroma cacao. The sequence goes on from NC_142645.1 coordinate 14,651,402, forward strand.
GTTTACATACCCTTAATCCACTGGATTTTGGATTTGATTTAAATGATTACTAAAATAAGCGGTGTAAAAATATAAAATAGGATAAATAAAATATAAAATAAAAAAATAATTTAATTAATTGTGTTAATCATATTATTGTGTTTAAATGTGTATAAATAATACGTTTAATGTTAATGATGAAATAACCTCCATTAACTATGAGTAGCAAACACTTATCATATCTCATCAACAAATACTCATTCCTAACTCACCATTCATCCACTAATCATATAGTACAAATTTAGAATCACCTCCTGCCCTCGTTCTTTTTAACATGTGACATGTGGAACTACCTTGCATACTTATCATGGCATTTAACATATGCTCATTCTCATATCATGGGTTATGTGAAAACTACCTCACATAGCTTAACATGTTTCACACTTCGTGTCTATTCGCATTCATGTGCTGTGTGGTAATGTCATCATATACAAATAATCATACATATATCATGTAGTCGTTCATACTTATCTAATGTGTGGAATTCATCATCACATAATTATAGCAATTTAGCATGCTCCAAGCATTTCATACAGATTTCATGGAAGTGGTGGTTTTGGTGTAAAACACTTAAAAGAACTTATCCCTCATGATTGAAAACTAATATATAATAGAATATTTACATATACATAGTAGATTCGAAAATTATTTTCAAATAATTAATTATCCACAAACACATTTTCACTTAGCAAAACATTTATAAGAAACCAAACTCATTAAATCATGCTTCAATTTTATATACTAAAATAGTTTGAAAATAGTGTATTCATTCACTTTGACAAAAAACATTGCTTCTAAGCATTGCTTTTAAGCTTTGTTTCATCAAACTTAGCTTGTTCTACGATTCATGATCTCAATGTAACCTAATTAACATAACGATTTCTAATATAAATTTCTTATTTTTCTAGTAAAGCCATTTATTCAAAACTAATCGATAAAACCAATACTTTTCGTTCCAAGCCAATACTTCACAAGACTTCAACCTAAATCAAATAATGAAACCTTAATCATTCTTACCTCCACAAGCTCATTAAAAAACAAAAACTTTCAAAATCTCAGCCCAAATTTAGATTAAATGAGTTGAAATTTACAAAACCCTTGACTTAGGTTGAAACATTGTGATTAAAATCCAAAAATGTCAAATCTTATTTTAGATTTGAGTTTGGAAGGTTGAATCTTTGTCGAATGGGCTTTTGAAGGGTTTAAAGGAGGGTTTGGTGGTTGTTGGGGACAAGTTGGAGGTTGAGAAAATGTAAAATGTAAAATGTAAAATGTCAAAAAGGCACTATAGTTGACTACTCAAATTTTGTAGTCAACTATGGCTATGTTTTCTTCAAGAATCTCATACTTTTTATTATAGGGTGGACTAAGGAAGTTATAGGGTAGACTATGGTTGTGAATTCTTCAAGATTTTCATACTTCCTACCATAGGATCGACTTGTAACCATTGGGGGTCGATCCTCCAAGTTCAACTTACTAAAATACATTCTTTTGACTTCTTTTTTTAACCATTCTTGCAACCATCATTCATTCATGAACATAACATAATAATATGGAAGGATTTACATCAAATAATAAGGAATTCTCAGCTATTATCGTCACTAACACATAATTCATCAAAGCTCAAGTTTTCACCAAATTTTCACAATATGAAAAATTAGGGTTTCACGTATAAGGAATTGTAATTTTTCTTAATAATTTCTTAAATGATTAATATTTGCTTGAATTCAGGTACCAAGCTAAACTTTTTCATACATTGATAAAGGTTGCACTTTTTCTAAGTACAACCTTAACCTAAGGAAACATATTTTTCACTTATGGCTGTAATTTTTTTTTAATGTTAGTTTTCATAAAAAAACCTCCATTTAAAGTATGGGTTTGAGATATGCTTTTATTTATTTAGTTTTTCATATTTTCTTTGTAAGTCAACTTTTTTTAATCAAAATAACATCATAACTTGGTTTGTAAAATGATTATGTTTATTTTATTTAAAGTCGGTGAAAATCCCTTAATCGATAGGTTCGGTTAATGTTTTGAAAAAGATTGGTTAAGCCAATTAATGGTATTTTTTGACTGAATTAACCATTTTAACCAAATACTCACCCTTAGCTCCATCTCCAATAAGCCTACTTGCAAAAACACTCACTTTCTCTCTCTTACCTCCTCTCTCTAGAATCATTTTTTGTCACGACCCAAATTTTCGGGTCATGAACCGGCGCATGGGCCCAATGGACGTAGTCCACTAAGCCCAAGTAAGCCTATTAATCTGAAATGTTCATCATTCCATCATAAACTACTAAGTCATATTTCATAACTTAGAATCAAAATAATGTTAAACATTGCCACTTCATACTAGCATACTGAACAAGTGTATATATATTATTTATAACATGTATCTTAATAATTTACATTAAGTTTGTCTATACACAACAAAAGAATACTCAACTTCCAGCGGAGGGATTCAGACGAATGTACAGCTACTGAATGTCGAGACACCTACCAAAAGATTGATACAAGTCTACAAGGACACCTCGTCCTAGTTACCGGCTGTCTCGTGATCTGAAAACATGAAGTTGAAAACGGTGAGTATAAACCCAGTGAGTGAACAAGGAAGGGAACAAGCATACCATAAGGAATGTTTAACGAAATCATGATGCATTCTTTTTCAAAAGAATGCAATTTAGTTCTATTCATACTAAAACCCCTCATCAAGCCCTTAAATGATTAATCATTTGAAAATCATGAACCCATACATAACGAACTATTTGAAGAATGAAAGCTTCAATGATATGAAAGCAAGTCAAATACGACAACGAATCTTTGCTACAGCGGAAAGGCATTCTCGTTACAGCTACGTTGGGATTAAGTTATTAGCCGAACGAGGGTTTCTCAACTGGCTGAGAGTTTCTCACTAAACCTCTTCATTTTAAACTTAACTCATTTAGTCCTTAATATTGGAAATCCATGCTCAGATATGGTAGCAAAGAAGTGAAAAATAGGGCAGCAATTGGACAAGATAAGAGACAAAACAGAAAGTTTTTCGCTACAGCGAGATTCAGCGAAATTGTAACCAAGAAACAGAAAGTTTCTCGCTATAGCGAAATTGTAACCTAGAAACAGAAAGTTTCTTGCTGCAGCGAGAATGAATTTCGCTACAACGAGAAGCTACAGTGTCATTCTCGCTGCAGCGAAAATGCATTCTCGCTGCAACAAGTTTCTGGCCAGTCTACCCTTCAAAACCCGAGAGTTTCTTGCTACAGCAAAATTGATTCTTGCTGCAGCGAGAAACAGGGCACCAATGAAAAATTTGCCCTTCTTCCCAAAGAAAACCACCTTGTTGAAATGTCCAAACCAACATGAAATGCATAACAATTTTCCAAAGTTTAACATGTCAAGTTTCACATGCATTACAATCATTTACCATTACTTATTAATTTCCTATAACACACATATTTACATATGTATATATGTATGCGTATACCCATCATCATCATGCACACCATCCCATCATCATCATACACACCATCATATCATCATCATCACCAGCTCATGCGCACTCCCTACTCGCACATGGTTGGGTCATCACCGGGTTATGCGCACTCCTTACTCGCACATAATCGGGTCATCTTTGCTTATGCGTACTCTCTACTCACACATAGCCGAGTCAATATAATTACACAACAAAATATTCAAACATATGTGAATATCAACATAATGCAGTAGCATAAAGATCCATGATAATCACATGTCATAACATAAAATTGATTTATCAAAGGCTTGTTCCCAAGACACTTGTTTTAACAAAAGTTGTATAGAATCATTCAAATATTTTGTACAAAATGGTCATATTCCCAAAACGATTTTGATAGGTAGTCCACTCATCGGTATATTGTTGAGCCTTTAGCTGACTTTAAATCCCTTAATAATCCACTTGGGGTGATGGGGCTTCTTTAGAACCTAGAATCACATTAGCATAAGCAATAGGTCAATTCACACACTATAAACCCTAAAAGCTATCTCTTAGCTAGCTTTCAATTGTCACTTTAAATGGCTATCTATGTTCACTATCTTAATCACTATAAAATGAATGAACATACTCAACAATAAAACAGCTCATAATCCCAATTACTAGCCATTATTCATAGCTAAAAATCAAGCTTAGTTCATCACTTACCCTAGGGCTCTTTTGTAGTTGAATTCTCTTCCAATAGCTTCCACACAAATGGGATAATTCTCTCTTTCTCTCTCTAGAACGCCCAACTAGTGAGAGAAAGTATGGAAATAAGATTTTTCAAGGGTTTTAAGGAGAAAGAGTGGAAGAATACAAGGGTTTTAGTCATAAAGGCACAAAGGTATGAAAACTAGATCTAGAGAGAGAAAATCATGCAAGCTCCATATCAAGCTTCCATGGAGGTTGGAAGCAACGTGAAAGAGAAGAAGAAGAAGAAGACAAGCTACTGGAAAATGGGAGAAGAAGCTGCTAGAAGAAAGATATTTATAGCCAATCTTATCCACTCCCTTGAAATGACCAAATTGCCCCTCCACAAATTAGCTTATTCTCTTCCAATCTTTTATGCAATCTTTTTGCTCTTTTGACATTGGGACAAGGTCCATAATGGTCTAGACATGCTTGGGTTCATAAAAACTTAAAATTTTAACCTGAGGTGAAAAATGACCATTTTACCCATATCGTGAAAATCATCAAAATTTGGGTTTCCTTTCCATTTTACCCCTAAACTCACCATCCATTTATGCCTTAGGCCTACTTAGGCCATAATATTGTTTAAAAATCTTACTTTTATGAGCTTACTAAGAAAATGACGAAATTACCCCTAATTAGGGATATCGCTTATACTTCCATTTATGAGTCCATAAAGGTCAAGGTCTCACATTTTTTTCCCCAAATCAATCCATATAGAATTAACTCTAATAACATGACATGTTAACTAGACATGATATGTTAATATCTCATTTTGGATGATGATGTGGCATGATAAGGTGGCCACATGATATTTTCACTCGTTAGCGCCACGTCAACCCTATATCACAAAAAAAATGATAAATAGTGATTTAATTAATGATAATTAATCAACCATCAATGATCAAGATTTATTTAACAAAAATAAAAAAATATAAACTTGATTAAATGTAATAAAAAATTAAAATTTATTTAAATTTTTTCAATAATTTTAAAATTTTTTAAAACACGAAAAAATATAAAGTGCATCATTCATAAAAACATAAAAGTAAAGAAAAAAAAAGTTAGGACTGAGTAACCATAAAGAAAAACAAAACTCATATTGCCCAATTCCCCATAGAATCAAACTTTGAATTGCACCAAAGAGTTTTGGTTTTAAAGTTTTTTAATTAAATTATATTCTAATATTTATATTTAATATTTAATAGTTTTAATGTCAAAATAAAAAAAATATTATAAAATTAGAAAATAATTAATTTGTTTATTCAGTATGATATCTAGTCAATAGATATTATATATATATATATATGAGGTCCCACTACTAAAGTATTCCAACCTCTAATCTAACCGAACACAGATTTAAATACTCCCCACTAAAGTATTCCACTAACGTATTCTCTAATTCCGCGGCACAAAAAATAACTATAAATACTTCCCAGCCCCCAGTATTCTTCTCTTCAAGTAGCCAAGCCAGCCCCATAATTGCATTGCAGCACAAATTCGATCTCTGCCAAAACCCAACAAGAAAGAGATGCAGATCTTTGTTAAGACGCTTACAGGGAAGACCATCACCCTAGAGGTTGAGAGCTCTGATACTATTGATAATGTCAAGGCTAAAATTCAAGTTCTTTTTCTTCACTATTTTCGTTTTGTTTTTCTAAAGAATTTGTCTTATTATTCTAGAGTTCGTAGTTGACTTCATATTTTGGTTGATGAGAAAACTGAAGTAAACAATCAGGGAAAACATCTATAGATGCGTGTGAGGGGTAACTCCTCTTATGTTTTAAGAATTTCTTTTCCGGGTTTTTGTTTTTTCCAATGAATTTGTATTTTGGAATTCGTAGTTGACTTTCTGTTTGGTCGGCGAGAAAGGTAAAGAAAACGAAAATGAAAGTTAAAAGAAAGAATTCGAACTGAAACTATTGGATGAGTATATGAAAATATGATTTTATTAATATTTTGGTTCCTTTTGCAGGGTAAATTTGTACTCTTGTGCTTTCAGTTTTGCTACTTCCGTTCTAGTTGGACTAATTGATTAGATGCTGTAACGTCCAGATTGAAATTGTCTAGGTCGAATATGATACAATATTTGTGTCTTCTTGAATTGTTTTTACTTTCATGCTATTTATCATTGTGTAAGTTATCTCTGGTTTTTTCACCGATGAGATACTTCGATTTGACTTCTTTAGAATTGCGGATTATCTTTATATTAAGTGGTTGTAACAATGGTGATAGTATACAATCTAATGACAAAAAATTCTCTACTTTCGTTTTATTTGAACTGCTTGACAGAGCTTGGGGTGGTGTCTATGTTAGACCTTTTGTTTTACTCTTCTGCAATAAATTGTTTGCTGATTGCTGATGATGGACTCGACTTTTATAGGACAAGGAAGGAATCCCTCCTGATCAGCAGAGATTGATTTTTGCTGGCAAACAGCTTGAAGATGGTTGAACTCTTGCAGAATGTAACATCCAAAAGGAGTCGACTCTTCACTTGGTTTTGAGGCTTAGGGGAGGAATTATGATCAAGGTCAGGACTCTCACTGGGAAAGAAACTGAGATTGATATTGAGCCAACTGATACCTGTTGAAAAGAAAGAAGGAATTCCACGTGTGCAACAAAGGTAGTCATCCAGTTCTGTGGGCTTTCCTTTTTGAAATAGACTTGTATAGTTGCATCATTATTTTGGTTTAAATTCTGTACAACATTCACTCGAAAGATGCATTTTGGTTATAATACTTTGATCTGGTGCTTCACTTTTGTTATTGTAGACAAATCTGGATTATGATTTCTTAGTTGCCTTAATGTTGTAATTCACTCATGTGTTCCATGTTTGCAGGCTCATCTATTCTGGCAAGCAGCTTGGAGATAATGGGACAGCTCGTGAGTACAATATTAAGGGTGGTTCTCTACTTCATCTCGTGCTTGCTCTGAGAGGCAGAAGTCTTTAGATGGTGCTACTTATATCATAAACATCAAATGACAGCATTTTTTCTCACCTACGGCTGCAATTGCAATTTTTTCTGACGACGTAGATCTGCAAACCCTTCATTTAAAATATGGGTTTGAGATATGGTTTTATTTATTTAGTTTTTTGTATATTCTTCGTAAGTCAACTTTCTTTTTTATCAAAATAACACCGTAATTTAGTTTGTAAAATGATTATGTTTATTTTATTTCCTTTGCACTTGCATGCGGCTTAAATTGATTTTAAAGTAAAATATTCTGACTTTTATAAATTTTGATCGAAATTACACAAAATTCAATTAGTTTTTGAAATGGACAATCTATTCTAAAATTACAAACATCTTTAACAGAATTAATGAAAAAATTAAAATATTTTTTTATTAATTTAAAAAATTATTATTATATTTTTAAAAATTAAAAAAATAGAGAGTATGATCGGTGCTTTCCAGCGCTCCTGGAAAGGAGAGCATCAACCGGTGCTCCTCAAAGGAGGGGCGGGGAGCACTAGTGCTTGCTCAGGCTCCCCCAATGCTCCCTTTGGGAGCCCCAAATTGGGCTCTCAAGTGCTACTCAATGGGGAGCTTTATTTTTTTTTAATTAATAAAAAAAATAAAATTATATAATTGTAATTATAAAAATTAATCAAAAGTAAAATTATTTTTTTACTTTTGCCACATCAGCAAGTTGACGGAAATACTAATAGTTGACTAATAGCTAGACCTACGTGTCTAGTAAAATATTTTAGGTGTGGAGTGTCCATTTTAAAAAACAATAGATCTTTGTGTAATTTCGATTAAAATTTAGAAGAGTTAGGATATTTTACCTTTAATTTTATGATATGTAACTTGAATAGATATTGGAATATAAGGTCAAATTGATATATCCAATGGGTTAATCTTTCTTTTTGCTATATTTCCTTCACAATTCAAATTTTATAGGAATAATAATAGCATATAATTTTTTTTATTTCTTTTCTGTTGCACCAATTATTTAAAAAATGAGGTTTAAGTTATAATTCATAATAATGAAACTTTTATATAAATTAATACCCTTTTTTAATGAGATTTTCATACTTCCAAACAATGATTAACTATTAGCTAAACAACACTTTAACTTGGTTAAGGAAAGTTCTTTTATTATGATATTTAAACTTAAACCATGCGGTGCATGAGTCAAAAACTTAGTTAAAAAAAATTTAGAAATAAAATCGAATAGATTAATTTTTAGAGAACTCTCTCACTTAATACTATAAATAGAGTGCTTCTAAAACTATTTGGTACACAATTTTGGGAAACAGGAAGATTTGAAAAATCAAAATCTCTACAGAGTTTTATTGCATCACAAGTCCAAGGTGGAAGATAAAAAATGTTCTCCAAATTTTCCACATCAAATTTAACAAAATTGGGAAAGAAAAAGATTTTGAAGAACAACGGCTCCTTCCAACAAGAAGTTCCAACAAATTGAAGATAAAAAAGTTTCTAAAGAATCAAAGTCCCTCGAGAGTTCAAAGAAATCAAGATATGAAGATAAAAATAAAAATTAAAGTCTCAAGAGTCCCAAAGAATTGATCCAAAAAAATTGAGGTTTCAAGACTTCAAGACTTTCAAGAAATCAAGCTCAAAAATTTGGAAAAAATCAAATTTACTCAATTCCAGACTAAGTTATTAAGAAGCTTGAAGCAAATTATTGCAGAAAAAATATTCAGAAGATTTTTTTATTTGAGTATTTTAAAAAATTTTGTTTTATGTTCTCGATAAATCAAAACTAATTAGTGATTTGATTCAAAATTTTTCAATTTTATTTTTCGACTCAAAATGGGTGTATATCTTTCTCTTCTATGGTTCACATTTTGCACAGGAATAGTCTATCGATCTGCATTTATTTTCTTTATATCTTCAATAAAAAGGTATACTTGATTCTCCTTAGCTTAAGGATTGGATCCACGTCTAAACAGCCTGAATGCCATGATGGAGTGATTTAAAAATCAGACACATGAGTAACTATGTTCGTTACATACGTGAATCATTGAAAATTTTAGCTTTCAATTCAAAGTATTAGAAATTTTCAATAGTTTGCAGATAATATCTCAATTCAAAATAAATTGCACTTAAAAGGCACTATACTTAAAAAAGCTCTTGAGCTATTCAAGAAAATTCAAATAATCCTTATTCTTTTATTATGTTTTATTAAGCTCATGTACTTTATTTTTGATCAAATTAAGCTTTTGTAACTAACGATTAATTAGTTATTAATTACAACGTCATTTGTTATTTCTTGTCATGCGATGTTAGACATGATATGTTAACATGCCTTTGTGGATAATGATGTGACATGATATAATCACATGACATTTTCACTCTCTATGCTAGCGTTAGGTCAACACCATATCGAATAAAAAATAACAAGTGATGTTTTAATTAAGGGTAAAATAGACTAACACCCTCAATTGTTAACCATAATTATAAGCAAGGGCTACTAATTTTCAAAGTGAACATTCTACCCTCAAAAAATATTTACGCTGGATACATAAGTCCTATCGTTAGTCAATCGTCAATATTTTTATTAGTTTGATGACGTAACAATATTTTTAGGACAATTTTACTTTTTATTAATTTTAAAAATTACTATTAAATAAATTATAAATTTTTGGGGTCCTCAAGGGAGCACTAGATCCGATGCTCCCTTAGCCCCCCTTGAGAGCCCTGGTGCTCCTAGGGAGCATCGATTTGGTGCTCTCCAGTGGAGTGTAGGGTGGAGATTGGTGGTCGGTTGGTGTAAGGGATGCCACTAACCAACCTGAGAGAAAGAAAACAAAGGAAAAAAGAAAAAAACATTTTAGATATTGCATATTTAATATTAATGCCGTTTAAATATTTGGGGCAGAGTATCTACTTTAAAAACTAATGGACCTGCGTATAATTATGATTAAAAGTTGAGAGTGTTAGTGTATTTTACCTTTTAATTAATGATAATTAGTCAATCGTTAGTCATAAGAGTTTCTTTGACCTAAAAAATAAAAATATATGAACTTAATTAAATGTAATAAAAAAATAAAAAATTATTAAATTTTTTTTAAAATATTATTCCTACTTAAAAATATGTTTAAGATCTTAGGAGGTTCAATCTTACTGTCATTGATATTGTATATAAAGTGCATCATTCATAAAAACAAAAAAATAAAGAAAAAAAATTAGGATTGATGTAACCATAAAGAAAAACAAAACAAAAAATAAAGAACAAAGTTTAAGACTAATGTAACCATAAAGAAAAGCAAAAGGTCATATTGCCCTGTTCCACGTAAAATCAAAATTTGAATTGCACAAAAAAAGTTTTAGATTTAAAGTTTCTTTTATTAAATTATATTGTAATATTTATATTTAGTATTTAATAGTTTTAATGTCAAAATTTTTAAAACATAAAATTATTATAGAACATAAGTTAGAGATATGGTGTCGATTCTAGTGGTAGTGGATTGTTTTTCGAAGTACACTACTTTCATCCCGATCCAGAAGTTTGGCATTGTTGAGGACGTTGCTTGCATGGTTTTCAAACATGTGGTGAAATATTAGGGGCATACCTCAAAGCATCATAAGTGATCATTCTGGAAAGAACTCTTTAATCTGTTGGGATCAAAACTTAGTATCTCCTCCGGTTGTCATCCCTAGACTGATGGCCAAATGGAGTGCTTCAATAGATTGTTGGAGAAATATTTGTGAGATTTCGTACAAGCTAACTAGAAAAATTGTCTTACATTGACAGATGTAGCTCAACTATGTTTCAATTTGCAGAAAAGATCCTCTACCAACAAGATCCCTTTTGAAGTCGTCACTTGGCAACAACCCAGGCTTCCCCACACCTTAGTGGAGTCATATCAAGGGAAGAGCTCTTGAGCCTTTAACTTTGCCTAAGAATGGAGACAAAACATAGAGATCACTCAGGTGTACTTAAAGAAAGCCTCTAGTCGCATGAAGAAATGGGCACACCAAGGTCGAAAAGCTCAACACTTTTAACGCGAGTGACCTTGTGCTTGTGAGACTAGTACTTGAATAGCTTAAGCTCCTAAGAAAGAAAGATGGATGGCTAGTGCAGAAGTATGAAGGCCCAATAACAATCACTACTAAGGTGGGGAAACCTCTTACAAGATTGATCCACCAAAATGGGTGAAGGTACATCTAGTATTCCATGTCAACAACTTGAAACTGTTCCATTTAGATCCAGCAGATGCAAGTTAAAGTCAAGCCATGAGAGCCACCATCAGTACCACTCTACCATCACAGCATCGAGTAGAAAAAATTCTTACAAAGAGGACAACGCTAGTTTCTCGATGACCAACATAAAAGTATTTGGTTAAATAGGAGGGTCTTGGAGTAGATGAAATCACCTATGAAAGAGAAGATGACCTTTGTGTCTTCAAATAGAAAATTGAAGAATTCCAAGCCATCAAGTTAACAAGGACATTGACAGATTGAGTGGGGGAGGATGTCATGAGACAACCTTTATAGAAGGCCTTAACGGGGTAGAGTTGCCTAGCAGACTAAGTCATTTTGTGCTTTGGGGGAAAAGTGCCATCATTTTAGATAATGTAATGGTCCTTGACAATATACTTGTAAAGGCTTCTTAACTCTTTAGGGGAGGACACTTAGGGGAAGGTGTGTTCTAATCTTAAGCATATAATGGGTCTTAGAGCCATACACAAAGGTGAAGGCCAAACCCCCCCGCCCCTTTTAAATTTTTAATTTTGTTTTATATCATATAAAATTTTTAATATATTCATTTAATGACCCTTTTCAAAATAATTATTTATTTAATAATTAATATAAATAAAGAATAACAAAAAATAATCCCACATGCCTCACTCAATTTTAATTTTTTTATTTTATATTTCAATTTATATTTATATTTATATTTATTTTTTTCATTTCTATTTTATTTGCTTATATCTTCTAAGTTTTTATAGATTTTCTTTTCTAAATTTCTATAAATCATCAATCATATTCTTCTTCACTCTTTTTTGTTATGTTATATGTGGGTTTTATCTTCTACTTTCCATATTCTTCATTTTTCTATATATGAATTTTATTTTCTATGATTTTAATCTTAAAAAGTTAATAAATTATTATGTAGTTCTCAAATATTTGTAGTGTTGCACTGCTATTTAAAATTTCATCAATGTATCATTTTTTTGTTAATCTTGATTATGTAAGAGGAAATTTTCTTGAGTATATCTTTTTTATGTGCTTTACATTTTATATTTAATTGAAAGGAAATTATCTTGAATATATAGTCTTTAAACAATCCTGATTATATAAGAGGAAATTATTAATCTTGTATATCGTATTTAACTATTTATATTTTAGGCATGATAGTTTTATATTTAGTATTATAAGTTTAAATAAAAATAAAATAAGAATATTGGATATTGACTGCATTAATTTTTTTCTCAAGTTTGATTAAAGTATGAGTAAATTGAAAACAATAGATAAATTCTTTATAAAAAAAGATACAAATAGTCCAAATGATTCTCTTACACTTAAGCCACTAACCCTCAATGGTTCAACTCATAAACAAGAGTAATGTGAATTAAAACGTCCAAGACTCAATCTTAAAGAAATGAATGTTTTTCAATGCATAATTAATAATTGATGAATTTGAATTTAAGAAATATGGTCGAGTACAACTTTCCTAAAAGACTATTGTAAGTCTTTCTTTCTTGATTTACATGTTATACACAATTATTTTCTATTATCAATCTTTTGATCATTAGTTAAATTCAACATATTAGTTTTTAAAATTTTTAATCCTTATTCCTTTATCTTTTGCCTCTCAACAAAAGTTGACTAGCTCCGCCCTTGGCCATACTTGTAAAAGTATGTTTGGTATTTATAGGGGTGAGTAGTAGATGGATTGTTGGGTGTCTCACTAGTTAAGGTATGTTTGTGGCTACCAATCTAAGACTACCCCTATGACCCAATGATGATGCATTTCTATTCATGGTCCTTTTGTACTCTTTTCATTATTAATAAAACATTTTTCCCTTTTATGAGATTAGTGATTGCGTACATGACCTTCGTTATGTCTATGATTTTGCTATTGAATTTCATAAACTAACTCGTGGCTATAATGTGTGCTTCTTTAGATATAATTGATTTTTTGGCTAGATTGTGTCGAAGGTACTTGAGATAAAAGGTTGTCCCTAACCAAAAAGAAAAACAAAATGTCACATTCCACATAGAATCAAACTTTGAATTGCAAAAAATAAAGGCCCAATGCTCAAATTAAGGCTAAACGTTTGGGCACTTTTTCAATTAAGGGCAAAATGTTTCAATTGTAACAATAAAGGGCTAAACATTTTTAATTCCTTACAATTAAGGGCTAAGTTGATAAGTGGATGGAGCGCGTATCACATGCGATAGGAAATCATGTGAGCTAATGACATGGCAGCTGACTTGGCATGTTATCCAAACGACGTTGTTTTGATATAAATCTTACACCTAATTTTCCCTCAATTTCACCCGTTTTGCGTCATCTCCTCTCTGATCCATCTCTCTTCTCCTCAGAGATAAACACGTGCACGATCACCGGTAAGGCAATACCAACTTAAGATTCGAGCATTGTGGAATGTGTTAACTCGTGTGTGAAGCATGCAAGACAAATGCCAATCACCGTTCAGATTGAATCCATTATAGACATGTTCCAGCATTGTTTCCATGAGTGACAAGAGCAAGGTGTCAAAGTTTCCATGCCCCACAAGCCTTGGGCTACCTCTCGGTTGAGCCAAAAATTCAATGAAGCACATCACTTTACAGTTAAACCTATCAATCGAGTGGATGATTTGTATATGAAGTGTTAGCCATTTTCATTAGATGTTAACTTTTAATGATTTGTATGATGTGTTGCTAATGATTTGTACGAAGTGTTGATATACCAAGATTTGTATGATTTTTAGGTGTCTGTGAACTTTTTCTCAAAATATGCAAATATGTGGGTGATCAGGCCTGTATAATGTGTTGTCAAATGCCATGGTCGGAAAAGTTGTTCCACGACACATCAAAAAAATGGCGTTACACGCCATTTTCTAAATATTTATTACATAGCATGTTGGGAAATATTATCGTTATACATCATGTTGGGAATTTTGATTTAGGGTTTTTGAGGAAAAAATGTTGTTAACGCCATGTTGAAAAATGTAGTTTTACATGCCATGTTCAAAAATTTAATTGTTACATGTCATGTTGAAAATTTAGTTGTTACACGCCATGTTGAAGATTTAGTTATTACAAGCCATGTTGAAAATTTAGTTGTTACACGTCATATTGAAAAATTTATTTGTTACACGCCATGTTGAAAATTTAGTTGTTACACATTATGTTGAAAAATTTAGTTGTTACACGTTATGTTGAAGATTTTGTCGTTATACGTCATGTTGAAAATTTAGTTGTTATATGCCATGATGAAAAAGTTGTTACACGCCACGTCATAATTTGAACTGTTTTAACTTAATAGAAAAGATTTTCTAACAAAACTACCTTTTCGTATTTTATACGACAAGATGTTTCATCTCCCTTTAATTTTCGAATTGCTCAAACGATGGAGAGGGAAAATGATTGAAGAGGAGAGGTGGATTGGAGAGGAAATGAGGCAGTGTGTGGGTAATTTAGGTTAATGGTGGGAAAACTAAATGGTACGAAATTTTAATTGATGAGAATAGTCAAATAGGGGAAAACAAAGTTGTTTTTGCCTAGACAAAATGGCATCGTTTGCCAAAAATCCAATTCACCTATCACATCAATGGTAAAAATCCAAGTCAATGTCCTTTTTGCGCTAGACACCTCTCACCTTAGCCTTTAATTGTAAGGAATGGAAAACATTTTGGCCTTTGATTGTTAAAATTGAAACATTTGGCCCTAAATTGAGCATTTAGTCAAAAACAGAGTTTTAGTTTCAAAGTTTCTTTTATTAAATTATATTGTAATATTACATTTAATAGTTTTAATGTAAAAAAATAAAAAAATTAAATAATTTATTTGTTCAAAATAATATCTATTTTGTTATGAAATAAAGCTTTGAAAAAGAATATTTAGAGAGAAGTAGTAGGAATGTAAGAAAATCTTCTATTTCATTTCTTGTTTTAGTATACTTACCATCAACTACAATGCCTTTATTTACAAGCACGCATAGATGGAGGGGAAATGAATTTACATAAATTAAAGGGAAGAACTTAGTAGATAGAAATGTGCATACACTAAATAAAACCAAGAGATAGGGATGTACTAACATAAATATGTACATTGGATATGGGGAGATACATTGGATGTTATGAAATAAAATGTATATTCTCATATATTCATAACACCCCCCCTTGAATGTCCATTGTACTGTCTTATTAAAAAACTTAAGTAAAAAAAACCCAGTGGGACAAAAACTGATCAAAAGGAAAAAAAAATACAGTGCGTAGTCCATAATTGCTCCCCCTCAATTGAGCCATAATGCTACTTATGGACTGCCTCATTGAAAAGCTGAAGCCAAAAAAACTCAATGGGACAAAACTAGTTTGACAAAAAAAAGGAGTACAGTGCATAGTCCATAATTTCTTTCCCTCAATTGAGCCATATTGCCACTTTTAGGGTCTACCATTTCCGAAGCATTTGATACTTTGCCACTCCAAAGGCTAAACAATCTTGCATCTTGTTAACTTGCAGCATGCCTATGTCGTATACTAATTTCTCAAATGTTGACGTTGGCAATGATTTGGTAAAAAGATCTGCAAGATTATTGGTGGAACGAATCTGTTTAACATCAACTTGTCGGCTTTCCTAGAGTTCGTGGGTGTAGAAAAATTTTGACGAGATATGCTTGGTTTTGTCACCTTGAATATATCTTCCCCTGACTTGTGCAACACAAGCATCATTATCTTCATAATTTATAGTGGGAGAATTTGTAACTTGTGTTAAATAACAAGAATTATGAATATGCATTATAACAGATCTCAACCAAACACACTTTCTTCCAGCTTTATGTAGGGTGATAATCTCGGAATGGTTGGAGGATGTAGCTACTAGCGTTTGTTTAGTAGAGCATCAAGAAATGACAATGTTGTTATAGCAAAATAAATAATCAGTTCGAGAGCGAGCCTTGTACAAATCAGATTTATATCCTGCATCAGCATATCTAACTAAACTAGAGTTAGTGGAATCCTTGGAATAATATAATCCTAAATCTATGGTTCCTTGGAGATTACGGAAGATATGTTTTATTCTATTCTAGTGTCTCCAAGTTGCTCAAAACTAAAGCGTGCCAATAAATTTGCAAAAGTAATATCCGATCTCGTATATTATGCCTAGTACATCTGTTAGACCTTGACCTTTATAGACTCGTAAATAGAAGTAGACGCAATATCCCTAATCAGGGGTAATTTCGTCATTTCCTTAGTGAGCCCCTCAGAGTAAGTTTTAAATAATGTTAAAGCCTAAGTAGGCCTAAGGCATAAATGAATGATGAAAATATGGGTAAAATGACGAAAGAAATAAAAATGATGATGATTTTCATGGTAGGGGCAAAATGGTCATTTTTCATCTCGAGTCAAAATTTTTAAGTTTTTGAGAACCCGAGCATTTCTAGATCATTATGGACCTTGTCTCAGTGTCAAAAGAGTAAAAAGATTGCATAAAGGATTAGAGGAGAACAAGCAAACTTGTTGAGGGCATTTTGGTAATTTAAGTGGAATGGATAAGCTTGAGCTATAAATATCTCTTTCTTCCAGTAGCTTATTCTCCCATTTTTCAGCAGCTTCTTCTTCTTCTTCCTTCTTCTCTTTCACGTTGCTTCCAACCTCCATGGAAGCTTGATATGAACCTCCATAACCTCCCTCAAAATAGCTCCACTTTTCATGCTTTTGGTGCACCCTTTCATAAACCCTTGTGCTCTTCCATTCTCTCTCTTTAAAACCATTGAAAAATCTTATTTTCATACTCTCTCTATTAGTTAGGTGTTTTAGAGAGAGAAAGAGGAAGTTTCAATAATAGCTTGAAAGGTTTTGGAAAGAATTTCAAATACAAAGCTACCAAGGTGAGTAATGAACTAGAATTGATTTTTAGTGTTGGAGATGATTAGTGTCTAGACTTGTGGGTGTTTTGGTAGTTGAGATTGTTAATTCACTTTGGAGTGATTAGGATAGTGAAAATGGATAGCCATTTAATGGCACTTGGAAACTAGTAGGTTATAGCTTGTAGAACTTGTAATTATGAGAATTTAGTTAATTGTGATGTTAATGTGATTGTAAGTTCCAACGAAGCCCCACCGTCCCATTTGAACCATTAAGGAAGTTAGAGTCGACTAAAGGTTCAATAGAATATCGGTGAGTGAACTTGCATTTCAAAATAGTTTTGGGAATGTGAATGATTTATTCAATCTTTCTTAAAAACGGGTGCCTTGGGAACAAGCCTTTGATGAATTGTCTCTATATGTGACATGTGGCTGTTATGGATTGTTGTATTATTACATTATGTTGATATATATTTATATACGAATAATGTTGTGTAATGATATTGACCCAGCTATGTGCGAGTAAGAGTGTGCATAAGCCGATGCTGACCCTACTATGTGCGAGTGGGAGTGCACATAAGCCGATGCTGACCCAACTATGTGTGAGTAGGAGTGTGCATAAGCTGATGCTAATCTAGCCATGTGCTAGGGGGAGTGCATATGAGCTGATGATGATGGGAGGGTGCGCATGATGATTGATATATATATACATATATGGTATATGGTTGTAATGAAATGTGAGAATTTGATATGTTGAATTTTAGGAATTTATATGTGTTTCATGTTGCTTTTGTTATTTTAGCAGGATGGCTGTTTCTTGAGGGGATTGGAAACTTTTTCTTGGTGCTCTGATTCTCACTCCAGTGAGAAACTCTGGGGTTGTGAAGGCTTTCACCGGACCTGGTTCTTGCTGTAGCGAGAATGCATTTCGTTGCAGCGAGAAAGTTACTATAGCATTTTGCTGCAGCGAGAATCATTCTCGCTGTAGCGAGAAACTCTTTGTTTGGCCAGCCGAATTTCGCTGCAGTGAGAAAGGATCTCGCTGCAGCGAGACACTTTCTGTCCCACTTGGTTACCTTGTTGATTTTGGCCACATTTTTCACCCTTTTAACACTATAGTGAATAATTGACTTCCAATATTAAGGAATTAATTAACTAGGTCAGAAATGAGGGTTTAGAGAGAAATCCTCGGCCAGTTGAGAAACCCTTGGCCAGTTGATAATTGGATACCAATATCGCTGCAGTGAAAATTCATTCTTGCTGCAACGAGAATGCCTTTCTGTTGCAGCGAAGACCCGCTGTTTACTTGACTTGATTTGCATGAATGCTATTAAAGTTTTCCCTCTCCAAATCCTTTGTTGAGCATGGACCCTTTTCATCAAGTGATTTACTCATGTGGGGTTTACATGAGGGGTTTTAATAAGAATGAAATTAAATAGCATTGTTTTGAAAGTAAATGCATCATGATTTCTTTAAGTCTTCCCTATTGTTTTCTTGTTCTTTTCCTTGTTCACTCACTGAGTTTATACTCACCGTTTTCAACTTCATGTTTTCAGATCAAGAGGCAGCTGGTAACTAGGTCAAGGTGCCCTTGTAGATTCGTTTCCTTGGTAGGTATCTCGGCATTCAGTAGCCGTATGTCACTCGGGTCTCTCCGCTGGAAATCGAGTCTCCTTTTTGATATGTATAGATAAACCTGATGTAAATTATTAAGACATATGTTTTAGACAATACATATATACTCGATTGGTAATGCCACTACAAGTTGGCAATGCTTAGTATTAATTTGATTTGAAGTTATGAAATGTGACTTAGCAACTTTTGATGGAATGATGAACAGGTCATATTAATAGGCTTGCTTGGGCTTAGTGGACTACGTCCATTGGGCCCATGTGTCGGTCATGGCCCGAAATTTGGGTCGTGACAACATCAAAGCCCTAATTGTATTGAGATATGGTACTTTAGGACCAAGTATCCTCTCATCAAGTTCTCTAGGATGAAACAGGTCCTTTTAGGGATCAAGAGACCTTACAACCATAGAGGTGCTTAATGGTTGAGCCTTGTTCATGTCAAAACGTCTAAGCAATCTCTTAATGTATGCTTACTATTGGACAAGTATTCCATTTGCTTTGTGTTCAAGCTCTAGACCAAGGCAAAGTTTGGTTTTACCCAAATCTTTAACTTCAAACTTCTTTTTCAAATATTCAGCAGTTTTAGATAACTTTTTTAGAATTCTAATAAAATTCATATCGTCGACATAAACTACTATCATAGCAAATCCAGTTTTTGATTTCTTAATCAACACTCATGGGCAGATAGGATCATTTTTGTACCCTTCTTTAATTAGGTATTCGCTTAAGATTTGATAACACATGCGATCAGATTGGTTTAACCCGTACAAAGATCCTTGCTATTTTATTGAGAATAAGTTGCAGAGAGTATATGCTTCAAGCTTTTTGAATCTCTTAAGAATTTTCATATAAGTATCGGAGTATAATAAACCATACAGATATACTGTCACAACATCCATAAGATGTATTTCTAATTTTTCAAAAACTGCTAAGTCATAACTTTATTATATAGAGTTATTTTGACACATTTTGGAGGCTTAAGTAGTTAGATCTTTGAGATTTTAAGTTTGAATTGTAACATTTTAGGCGTCTTTCTAGTTTAAGTTTAATTACATGTTAAGTAGTTAATTTAAATTATTTTAGTTAAATTTATGTTATTTTGTTTTAAATTACTTTAAGAGTAGTATTGGTAATTTCTCTTATTGCTTTTGTAGGAAATTTGATGAAAAAGGCTCATTTGATGAAAATCCGTGCAAGTATGGTGATAGCTTCATTCATATATATAGCGGTATTTTGATCATATCTCTCTCTATAGAACTTCAAATGAGGTGATTCTTAAACCAATAGAATTCTAAGACGAAGGGCTACAAGTTTGTATTTAATACTTTCCTAGTTCTAACTGGATCGTGGTCAAAATATTTGTCTAATTCGAAGCACTGCAGCAGTATGCATGGACTAAACATGATGCGGTATTTGGAGAATATCTTTCAATCTAGGAGTCCAATTGATAGGATTTTTATTCCATTAGAATGTTTAGAGATAGAGATACAACTTTTATGTTTTCCATTTTTCCTAGTTTGGACCAGATCAGGGTGAAAATCACTTTGGAATTTGATAGATTGTCACGACACTAGGAGAACAAGGCTGCAACGCTGGTGAAAAAAAGCTCACCATATAATTTTCCTAAGAGCTCAACACCACAGCACTGCAGAAGTACCTTTGTAGTGCTACTGTAAAAAAAACTAGTGCCACGGTGCCAAGAAATCAAGGACGTGGCCTTGGGCAATTTTCCAAAAATAAAAATTTGATAAGATTTTAAAAATTAGATTACTTGGAGCCTATTTAAAGGACCTTTTTCAAAGGTTTTAAGAAGGAGGCAGCAACCAACTATTCTGGAGATTTGAAGCCAAGAACAAAGCAAGAAAACAAGAGAATTTGAGAAAGAATTGAGATTGCAAAGCTTCAACACTTAGTTTTTTTCTCTACTTTTGTGTTTCTTTTATTTTATTTGACTTCGATTCATGGCTAAATTTCTTTGGATATTGTTTTTATTACATATTATGAGCTAAATTATCTTTCTAGGATTGTGGTGGATTTCAACATGTAGTTTGAATATTAGTTTCTCTTTTATTTATCATGAATGAGTGTAGTTTTGCTTATTCAAATCTGTTCTTAATGCTTTTGATTGCTTGGCCAATAATTAACTGATTTGTGAATCTAATTGAGACTCCACAGAGAGAGATTTTAGATTGAAATAAGGTTTGAATAGTGTATGTTCAAGTTACTTAGGTGATATAATTCGCGATTCGGGTAGACATACACCAATAGCCATACATAGCCACATTAGGACACTTGCTTAATGAACTTAATTTAATTGATTCCTATAGATATATAGTGAACTAATTAAGTTAGGTATTTGTACAAGCAACTTGACGGAGACTTATCCATGGCTTTAGATTCTAGGTTAGTAAAACCCATCAGGAAAGATAAATAACAAGAAAAGTTGGTATCAGATGAAATGTTGAATGAACCCATCATCCTAGTGTCGTAACGTGCGGGTCCGGGAACCCGACCGCTAGACGTGGACGAAAATTAAATATCTCAGAGTCGCCACCAATCTCTTTTTTTACCTAGGCGTGATTGGCCACCTAATAAGTTTGTTTTATTCGACGAAATCCTAAATTAATTTTAGGTTATCGAAAGAACGATAAATCGGCCTGCGTATTTTTTAGAGTTGGGGTCGAAAGTACGGTTACGCACAGGGAAGGGTTAGCACCCCCGTGATGCCCGTTCCACGAACGGTACCATTTAATCATATATTATCCTAGCCCATTAATTTTATTCTTATATTTCCTTAATTGTTATTTATTTAATTTGTCTTTTATTCCATTAATCAAGTCAAAATGTTTTACGGGTTTGGCGCACATATGATGCAATCGTGAAATGTATGGCACAAAATCAAGATAATGCCAAACGAAAACATTTTCTTGAGCGTAGTTTCCAAATCTGCCCATCATACTGGTGGGATCCGGGAGTATTCTCTCACCTAGAGAAATATCTTAGAAACTCACCTTCGCAAGCTTACAAGGTAAATCCCATCATCGGGATAGTCGTTTGTGAGTAAAAAACAGTGCTTTCATGAATGCAAATCCTAATACGAGTAAAAACCTTTTATTAAAGATATTTCTCCGGACCCTCCCATCATACTGGTGGAGTTCGGAAGTATCTTTTCACCTAGGGAGTTTACCGATAGAGCTCGCCTTCGCAAGTTTTCTCGGAAAGTCCCATCATCGGGATTATGCCCGTATACAGAATATATCTATATGCCATGACATTTAACAATGCAATAATAATACGCGACGTACTCGTAAATTCAATATTCGTTTCTTATTTAATATTTTCCTTTGATATTATTTATCATGACCAAATATTTTACATTTGTTTATTATTTTTATAACCATTTCTATTTCGTCATATATTTTACCATGTTTGTATTTATTCATTTTACTATATAAAACTCTCTTAAAATCATATTCTTAAACCACATATATTTTTTATTATCCGTAATCATTGTTATTTATGCATGTGTATTCTATCCATTTTGTATTATTATGATTAACAAATTTATTAATTTCTCATTTCTTTTACTTGTAGACTTTGATTAATTGGTAATTTAATATATTCAAGGTTTTTCTTATTATTTGCTTAAAATTAGAAATATCGAAATTCTGAATTAGGACCCTCCCATCATACTGGTGGGGTCCTAATCGAAATTCCAAACCTAGGGAAATTTACTCGAAATTGCAACTTCTCGCGTTCCGAATGGACATCCCATCATCGGTCTTGATTCTAAAGTGGATGCTATATATATATATTTTATCATTTTTTATTGTTATTGTTGTTTATTATTATATTCTTAATTATTGTTATTATTATTTCTGTTCATTACTTTATTATTATTATTATTATTATTATTTATTTTAAAACATTCTATAGTTTTTTTGTTATTTCTATCTAAACTACGCAAATTTTTAATTAAATAAACTGGATAAGCCCTAAATAACAAGTCCAAATCCACAATAAATGGGAAAGGCCTCACCTTGCTTGGGCTAGAATGATGGCCCAAGTTATCTGGGCTGCATGGAGGGGCCCCAAGCCTGCTTCGTTGGTCTGTCAAGCTTTCCCCAGAATGCACCTTTTGGGGCTCCGGAGACTCCCTCAAACAACGCCGTTTAGGCGTGGATCCCTTTTAATTTCTTACTCTGCTGAAATGGCGTCGTTTAGACTCTAAACCTAGGTATATAAGCCCCTTTTTTTTTGCCTTTTCCTTATTTTCACCTTTCATTTTCTCTCTCTAACCGGCCACCCTCTCTGCTTTTTCTCTAGCCTCAATCGCACCCCTCTTTTCCCTTTCTCACCGTTGCCGTCACTTCCACCATTTTCCTCGCCGTCAACTGGTGAAACTTCAACCCACACTCTCCCTCGAAGCCTTCTCTCCTTCCGATCGACGGATCTAGCCTAGATCTTCCCCTTTTTGTGCCTCTAGTCACCCAAAATCGGGCCTCCTCTCTCTCCTTTTCAAGCTTCAACCGATAAACCTAAACAATCAAGATTTAATCCTAGAAACCCAGACCCAAAAAAGTCCCCCAAGACTCACTCATTTCTTTCATTTTCGTTTCATTTTTTTGCATTTTTTTATTCTAGATTGTGGATTGTGGATTTAGATCTTTTGTTATTATGGCTAGGGTAGTCTGCTGGTAGAAGATTAGGGTATTTCAGATTTGATTTGGGGTTTTTTTTTTGTTGTTGCTGTTTTAAAAATAAAAAATTTCTGGTTGGATCTAGACCCTTTTTTTTTAAACGTTTTCTCTCCTCCGCTTGATAATCTGCCCCCCTCCCCCTTTTAAAAAAAATTTGGATTGTCCAAAAATTTGGACAATCCAGAGGTGAAATCATACTCTTCTGAGCATGATTTCACAATGCTCTGGCAAACAGGAAGGGTTGGTAGCCGGAGGTGACCACTTTTCCCCAAATTCGGCTACCTTTCAGGGTATTAATGCCCTGTAATAATGGACTAGGGAAGGGGTTGAGCACACGCTTAGTCCCTTCCTGTTCATCCATTTTTATTATTTTTTTATATTTATTTCATACTTTTATTTTTTGTTTTTTTTTATTATATTTTATTTTTTTTGAAATAGGTGTCTACACCTAGGTCTTTAATATATTGCTTCTCTTAACTTATTTAGTTTGTTAGTTTATTTAGTGTTGATTTTTAACTGTTTGTAATTAGTTTTTCTTAAATTTTCAGATACTTAAATAAGAGTAATTCGTTTTATAATTTTAGTACTTAGTGAAACTTTAGAAACAAATCTCGTTGGAACGATACTCTACTTCATCACTATATTACTTGTTCGATACAAATACTTGCGTGTGCAAAATCGACAACAAGTTTTTGGCGCCATTGCTAGGGATTTTGTTTTCTTTGTTATTTGCTAATATTAAAATTTTACATATTAGTCTTAATTTAAGTTTTATTTTTGTTTTGTAGTTAAGTTCAGTCATTGTATGAGAAGAGCAAATATCTTGGAGACTATCCCGTGTGATCCAAAAATTAAGAGAACATTTTGCAGACTTCGATGAGAAAATCAACAAGGTTTTGCTCCAATAAATACAATGGCTGATCAACAAGGTGGACAGCAAATCCAAGAGTGCGTAGTAGCTGACAATCGTTACTTAAGGGATTATGTTGTTCCTTTGGTACAAGGAATTCCATTGAGCATTTAAAGGCCAGCTATTCAAGCAAACAATTTTGAAATCAAGCTAGCTATCATCACCATGATTCAAACATTGGTACAATTTGAGGGTCTTCCAATTGATGATCCCAATGGCTATATAGCAAACTTCTTGGAGATTTGTGACATGTTTAAGCACAATGGTGCCACAGATTGTAAAACCCGACCCTATAAATACATGTCATGACATACTTGCACTGAGTAGCATGTTATTATGCTAGGAAAGCACCTAAGAAAAGACGAAACCCGGTATCGTACCTAACAGTACACTTGAGTTGATTTAACCTCGAACTAGTTCAAATAGAAATTGTAGGATGAAATTTAATATTTAATAGTCCAGGAATGACTAAAAAATGATTGTTCGGAGTTCGAGGGTTCATTTGGGGTAAAATTGGAAATTTGGATGTTTAGAGGCAAAATCGTCATTTTGCCACCTAAGATAATAATTTGATCATGGAGTGAAATTTTTGACCAAGATTAACTATTTGGAGTATAATTTAATGATAGGAAGTGAAAAAGTTTAATTCTGATGATTTTTGGAGTGTAGGGGCAAAATCGTAATTTTACCACCTACGGACAAAATTTGAGATTTTGAGAGAATTTAGATCAAATTTGACAAATTGGAAAATGGTATGAGTATAAGGGATGAAAAATATGTCTATGGGCAATTTTTCAGTTTTTTGGGCAAAAATATAATTTTTCACTTTTACGGGGGTAAAAGTGTAAATTTCAAAAATTACTCCACCGAGACTTTGGATAAGTCTGAGAATTTTATCTAAGCTATGGATATGTGGGACAAGTGTATGGTGAAAATTTGGAAACAAATGGATGAAATTTTAAAAATGGGCCAATGGGAAAGTGACACGTGGTATTTTTTTTAATGAAATAATATTATTTTAATGAAAAGTCAGCCCATTTAAACCCCATTTTAAGTGCTGGCTGGCCATAAGGGAGAACAAGAGAGAAAATAGAGAGGTAAGGAAGAAAAAAAGAAAAACCAAAGAGAAACAAGAAAATTCAAAAGGGGAATTCACGTTTTTCGCCCGTTTACGCGTCTAACAATAAGATTTTTCGACTTTAGCTTGATTTCTACCTTTCTTATGCCTTTGTTTCTATTTAGCATGCTTGAGGAGAGAGATCAAAAAGTGATATCAAGGGCTGGATGAAATTCTAGGGGAGAGAAATTGAAATTTTTAGGTTTTGATTTTTAGTTAAATTGATAGTTTTAGTTAGTTAAATGTGTTTAGAAATTAAATTGGGCAAGAAAGCATTAAATTTTCACAATACCCACCCTTGGCTGAATCTGCAATGAGGTACAATGATGATGATCTGATTTTTATTCTAAGAGAAATGAAGAGAAAATGATGAAAAATGGTTAAATGTGATAGAAAAACAAAGTAGAAAATTAACCGAGTTAATGTCCCATTTTTGGCCGAATTTTCCAAGGAAGAGAGTGAGCTGATTTTGGTGATTTTAGAGGAATATTGGCTGATAATTAATGGTTAGAAATGTTGGAGAGAGAATGGGACAATTTAGAGCTACAATGGAGCACGTTACCAATTTATCGGGTAAAGTGCCAAAAATAGGTTAATACCGCGTTTAAGCCATTTTTGGCTATTGCATTTCATACCATGCATTAGTATAGGATTTAAGTCAAATATATAGTGATTTAGCATTAATGTGATGAATTGAGTAAATTTTTGCAATGTGTCAAGGAGGAGAGCCTTTCGGTAAAGGCAAGGAAATTATACCCGACGAGTAGTTATCGGGGCACCTAGAAAGCTTTTAGTTTGTACAAACGGTGAGTAAACTTATTATTATTGTAAATTATCTAGAGTTTATTTTTAAATGCTCTTTATGTATTTTATGAAATGAAAACGAGATTAAAACGGGATTTTTGATGTTTTATAAATAAATGTGACAAATAAAGATATATTGGGTTGATTATGAAATTCAGTAATTGGAGGCTGTTAACTGTCTTGAAAATTATATATTTTCCTATGAATGGCTTATGAGATAAGTATATGTGGCTATGTTTTGTAAGTGCATTGGGAAATTTATGTAAGCTGTTTTGACTATGCAAGCTGGATAAATAAATAAAAGCCACGTTATACTGTCGAAATTTTATTAAAATTGGTGGGTTAGTCACTGCAGTGACGGGTTTCCATGGACTGCCTATTAGAGGGGCACGATAAACTCGGTTATATAGTTACTCCAGTTGTAGAGGCGAGGAGGGTAACTCCCGGGGTAGTATTAGAGCTCACTTCACTTCGAACCCCCACGTGAATGTGTAACTCGATCAACGCCAAGGAACGACTTGTTTTAAAAATAAAAATGTGTTTCACATGTAAATGTTATAACAACCTTGGTGGACTCGGTTAGATGCATCGGCCAAGGTATCCCTGAGGATTAGTTTTGGCTTGAGCCTTGTTTTTAATAAAAGACATAAGCCTTAACAACTGTTTTGGTAAATTACAAATATTTTATGGTTTAAGAAATAAATTGAAAACATTATGAAATGATTCGTAATTTGTTGTTTAAACTTGCCTCCATTTTACTCGCCTTTAGATATTTATGATAATGTCTGTTTACTCATTGGGATTGCAAAATCTCACCCACTTCTTTTTCAAACATTTCAGGGCTGTGGTAGCTTATAGATACCCTATTTTGTCGAGGATTCCAGTTGACATCTCTACCACACAAACAGTAGATTTCTAGCACTAACACTGGGTGTATTTTGGGCCACTTGTCATTGTAACCATTATTGTACATTATAACTTTGTAAATTTTTGTATGTGTGAATTTATTTTACTTACACGTTACAAAAGATTTCTTACACGTGTTTCTATAAATATTGTTTTATATAAAAAAATGCTATATTTTAATCAATATTTTGAATAGTGATATTTATCTATAAATCCTTTTAAAATATTTTTGTCTTTTGATTTACTTGAGCAGGAAACTACTGAAAATTGTTTAAAATGGAATGTTTAAAAACGATTGCTCACAGAAAAGGCAAGAAGTTGATATGTAAGTCTTGCGGGGTTCTGATTGGCATTTCGGGTAATGAGTGTCAATTGGGGCGTCGCGGCGGTTGTCATGGGCTCGAGGGAGGTTCCAAGTCGTGACACAGATGATGCAATTCAATTGAGACTTTTTCCCTTCTCCTTAAGGGATAAAGTTAAGGCATGGCTAAATGCACTCCCTACTGGCTCCATAACAACATGGGATGATCTTACTCAGAAATTTCTTGCCAAATTCTTTCCTCATGCTAAGACAGCAAAAATGAGAAATGACATCACATCATTTCTGCAGCAAGATTCGAAATCATTATACGAAGCTTGGGAAAGCTATAAAGAATTGCTTAGGCATTGTCCCCATTATGGGCTCTCAAAGTGGCTTTAAGTTCAAACTTTTTAAAAGGGTTTGAGTGGGCATGTTCAAACTACCATTGAAGCTGCTGCAGGAGGAGCTTTAATGGCTAAATCGATCGATGAGGCATATGATTTGTTAAAGGAGATGGCTGCAAACAACTACCAGTGACCAACAGAGCGAGCAATGCATAGGAGAGTAGCTGGAATTTATGATGTTGATGTTATGACAACATTGTTAGCTCAAGTAGCAGCCTTAACTAAAACTCTTAAATCTTTTAGTACTAATAGTTTGCAAAGTCTTTTTGTAGCATGTGAGTTTTGTGGAGATAATCATGCTAGTCATCAATGTCCAAGTTCAGTAGAGACAGTACAATTTGTGAGCAATAGACAACAAAATAACCCCTACTCCAACACGTACAACCTAAGGTGGAGGAGTCATTCGAATTTTTCTTGGGCTAATAGTCAAGGGGCATCATCCATTTCAAGGCCAAATGCACCTCCAGGATTCCAACAGCAAAATCGAGCACCTCTTTTTGAGAAAAAGCTAGCTGTTGAAGACTTACTAAGGCAATATATGACCCAGAATGACAGCTTTATACAAAGCCAAACAGCTCTTATTCAGAGTCAAGCAGCTTCATTTCAAAACCTTGAGAATCGGGTTAGGTAACTTGTAAATTTGTTAAACAACCGAACTCAAGGAACATTACTTAGTGATACAGAGGTGAATTCAAGGAGAAAAGGTAAGGAACAAGTTATAGTAATCACCCTAAGGAGTAGAAAAGAGGTTAAACATAGTATTAGGCAAGTTAATTTTCAAGATGAGCCTATTGAGAATAAAATGGTGACTAAGATAGTTGACAAGCAAAGTTAAGAGAAAGAAGCAAAGGCAACTTTACCACCACCACCTTTTCCTCAAAGCCTTCAGAAACAAAAGCTTGATAACTACTTCCAAAAATTTCTTGAGGTATTCAAAAAGCTTCATATCAAGATTCTTTTTGCAGAAGCTTTAGAGCAAATGCCATCATATGTGAAGTTTTTTAAGGACATATTGACAAAAAAGAGAAAACTAGAGGACTTTGAGACAATTATACTCATTGAGGAGTGTAGTGCAATAATCCAGAACAATCTTCCACTAAAGCTTAAGGACCCAGGGAGTTTTTCTATCCCTTGCTTAATTGGTAATTTTAATTTTTCAAAAGTTTTGTGTGATTTAAGTGCTGATGTCTCGATTATGCCTTTGTTTGTTACTAGGAGAATTGGACTGAACAAGATTGAACCCACTATAGTCTTGTTGCAACTAGCTGACAGAACGATAAGGCACCGTTATGGGGTGATAAAGGATTTCTTGCTTAAAATTGGGAAACTGTTAATTCCAATAGACTTCATAGTACTTGAGATGGAAAATGATCAAAAGGTTCTGATCATACGAGGACGTCCATTCTTAACCACTACAGGTGCACTAATAGATGTAATGAAAGGTCGAATAACTTTCAAAGTTGGAGAGGAGGTAGTTGAATTTACTATTTTTAATGCAACTAAGAGTCCTTCAACCACAGCTCATTGCTATAGAGTGGATTTAGCTTATAAAGATCAAGGTAATCCTACTCCACCACCTACAAGTAAGCAAGCATCAATTCTTGAATCAGAGCCACCGCCACCACAGCTCAAAATTAAACAGTGTTATGATGAGCATGATCCACTACCTTCAGTTAATATTGATTTTAAGGTGGGACAACAAGTGTTACTAACCAAATCAAAGTAGTCAAGTCCTTACAAGGTGGTTAAGGTCTATTTGTATGGTGCAATAGATATTTGTAGTGAAGCTACTGAAACATTCGGAGTGAATGGACAACGTCTCCAACATTACTTGCGAAGTGAATGGATTGCCAAGTATCCTCAAGTACTTTCGTAGACAACAAAAAAGAAGTATCATAGTCAAGCTAGTGGCTATAAAGAAGTGCTTCTTGAGAGGCAACCTAAGCAATATTTTTTTTAAGTTTAGTTGTTATTTTAGTTAGTAATTGTTTTTCTATTTAAATAAGTAGTTCTAACCTTTCCCTAGCTTGTTTGTTGACTCTACAAGTTTGAAAAGCATGGAGATAAGGAGGATGAAAATTAGAGCTTTCAATGCATTGTCAGCATTGATAGGGGAGTGCCTTTTTCTTATTCTTTTTAGCTTTTCACATTGAGGACGATGTGCAATTTAAGTTTGAGGTAGGGTTTTTTTTTTTATTAGCTTTCATGATATTTTACGTTAATTATTGTCGTTTATTTTTTTTAATTTTATGCATGTGCATTTGCATTTAAGCTAGAGTTAATTGTGTTAATTTTGTTTAATTTACCTATCCAATGATTAGAACTTAGTTCATTCATATTTTGATTCTTTGAAACATGTTAATTCTTATGTAAATTTGTGATATGTATTTAAACAATGTTTGAGTGATATGTAAATTCTTATGCTAAGCTTCATTGTTAGGATGAGATTTCTACATTTTGAGCACTATGTCTTTTACTTAGATTTATTGTATTTATTTAGAAAAGGATTTTGTGAATGCAAATTTTTTAATTGTGTATTTGGTTCTAGAATTTGTTTGATTCTCTCTCAAGGCGAAATCCTAGGCTATACTTAGTTAAGGAGATGATTTAGGCCATTTTTGGACCGATTGAGCCTTTTGTAGCTTTCCTTTACATAAATTATCTTTAATTTCCCCCTTTGAGCCTAATGACATCTTTTCTTTGTTTGAACACTTAATTTTTGGCCTAACCCTTATATTAATATTTTCAACTATTCTTGCATCCCTCATTCCTAAGTGCATACGTCAACTTAGAATGTGTTATGAGCCACATAGTTAAAGAGGTAGTCAAGATGACAAAAAAAATGATAAAAAGTTCAAAAATATGATTGTATTCATCTCGCTACCCAATAAAAGAAATAAGTTTGGGGGTGTGAAATTGAGAAAAAGAAAAAAAGAAAGAAAGAATGAAGTGTTGAACAAAAGAAAAAGGTTGATGGAAAAAGGGTATACTAGATGAAGGAAAATAAAGCTATGAATGGGTTCTAGATTAACTATATGCTTAGGGTGATTTGAGCTATACATTATCTCATATTCAACCTTAACCCTAGCTATACATTGCAAGCTAATTAAAGTCTTATTGATCTTTAACATAGTGTTAGCCTACATTGGTGGAGAGAGAGATGAAAAGCAAACTTATGGAGTTAATTACTAGTTTGAATTTTGCATGAATGTCAACTTATCCTGATTGTACAATATTCTAAGTGAAAAGATTGCACACACACACACACACACACACACACGAAATTGCACTTAATGATGAGTTTGCATTTGGATTGAAACATGAACTCGAATAATATTTGTGTGTTGCCAAGAATTATGATATGGATTGACTTTTAAGGATATTAAAGGTGATTAATGAAATGGTGCAATTGAATTTTAGTTAAATGTTTTCATGTTTAAGTTATTGCATGTTGTTTTATGTTTTGCTCGAGGACTAGAAAAATCTTAAGTTTAGGGGTGTGATAACTCTATTATGTAGAGTTATTTTGATACATTTTGGGGGCTTAAGTAGTTAGATCTTTGAGATTTTAGGTTTGAATTGTAGCATTTTTGTTGTTTTTCTAGTTTAAGTTTGATTACATGTTGAGTAGTTAATTTAAGTTATTTTAGTTAAATTTTATGTTATTTTGTTTTAAATTACTTTAAGAGTAGTATTGGTAATTTCTCTTTTTGCCTTTGTAGGAAATTTGATAAAAAAGGCTCATTTGATGAAAATCCATTCAAGTACGGTGATGGCTTCATTCCTATATATTGGGGTATTTTGATCATAACTCTCTCTACAAAACTCCAAATGAGATGATTATTAAACAAATAGAATTTTAAGAGGAAGGACTACAACTTTTATGTTTATCATTTCACCCAATTCTGACTGGATTATGGTCAAAATATTTGTCTAAGTCAAAGCACTGCAGCAGTATGCATGGACTGAACATGATGTGATATTTGGAGAATATCTTTCAATATAGAAGTCCAATTGATAGGAATCATAAGCCATTGGAAATTTAAGAGATAAGGCTACAACTTTTCTGTTTTCCACTTTTCCCAGTTTGGATCAGATCAGGGTGAAAATGATGTTCGAAATTGATAGACTACAGCAGCATTGGGAGAACAAGGCTACTGGATTGGTGAAATGAAGCTCACCATACAATTTTCCTGAGAACTCAGTGCCGCAGCGCTGGATAAAGAGCGCTGTGGCACAAATGTAAAAAAAACCCAGTATCGAGATCCAAGAAATCAAGGCTGCGATGCTGAGCGATTTTCCAAAAATAAAAATTTGACGAGATTTTAGAAATTAGCGTACTTGAAGCCTATTTAAAGGACCTTTTTCAAAGGTTTTAAGGAGGAGGCAACAACCAACTATTCTGAAGATTTGGAGCTAAGAACAAAGCAAGAAAACAAGAGAATCTGAGAGAGAATTCAGATTGCAAAGCTTCAACACTTAGCTTCTTTCTCTATTTTTGTGTTTCTTTTATTTGCTCTGACTTGGATTCATGGAGAATTTCTTTGGATATTGTTTTCATTGCATATTATGAGCTAAATTATCTTTCTAGGATTGTGGTGGATTTCAACATGTAGTTTGAATATTAGTTTCTCTTTTATTTACCATGAATTGGTGTAGTTTTGCTTATTTAAATTTGTTCTTAATGCTTTTGATTGCTTGACCGACAATTAACTGATTTGTGAATCTAATTGAGACTCAATAAAGAGATTTTAGATTGGTCTAAGGTTTGAATAGTGTATGTTCACGTCACTTAGGTGATCTGATTCGTGATTCGGGTATGCATAAACTAATTGCCATACATAACCACATTAAGACACTTGCTTAACGAACTTAATTTAATTTATTCCTATAGACATATAGTGAACTAATTAAGTTAGGTATTTGTACAAGCAATTCGATGGAGACTTGTCCATAGATTTAGATTCTAGGTTAGTAAAATCACCCAAGAAAGATAAATAACAAGAAAAGCTGGCATCAAATGAAATGTTGAATGAACCCATAATCCTAGGTCTTTAATATATTGTTTTTCTTAACTTATTTAGTTTGTTAGTTTATTTAGTGCTGATTTTTAATCATTTTTAATTAGTTTTTCTTCAATTTTTGGATTACTTAAATAAGATTAATTCGTTTTATAATTTTAGTACTTAGTGAAACCTTATAAACAAATCTCCGTGAGAACTATACTCTATTTTATCACTATATTACTTGTTCGATACGTATACTTACGTGTGCAAAATCGATAACACTAAGCTAATAAGGAAACCAAAGGCAATCATATCCATCACAAGTGATTGCGTCTCATCATAATCAATCCCAAGTCTTTGAGAGAAGCCTTGGGAAACGAGTCAGGCTTTATACCTTCTGCCTCATTTTTTTCATTTTGTTTTTTAACAAAGACCCACTTGTATCCAACGAGCTTTACATTGTCAGGAATTTGAGCTACAAGTTCGAAAGCCTCTCGTTTAGCTAGGGAAGCTAATTCAGCTTAGATTGCTTCCTCCCACTTAAGCCAATCTTGCGTTTGATGACATTCAATAATAGATTACAATTCATAATCATCATTTGTAAGCACATGAGCAATTGAGAGTGCAAAAGCATCATCGATGATTATTTCATTTCGATGCCAAATCACATTACAATATGTAATGGAAATCTCAATAT
This sequence comes from Theobroma cacao, assembly GCF_053813885.1. Classification (NCBI taxonomy): domain Eukaryota; kingdom Viridiplantae; phylum Streptophyta; class Magnoliopsida; order Malvales; family Malvaceae; genus Theobroma; species Theobroma cacao. The sequence goes on from NC_142645.1 coordinate 14,685,123, forward strand.
TCCTAAAGTTAGTTGTCTTTTCATGGGTTCATGCCTCTTCAGGGGCAATAGGCTTTTCTGTAGCAAGCTCAACACCAGGCTTTTCTGGAGTGGAATCTTGATTCCTCTCCCTTAGTTCTCAAGGGACAGTGTCTTTTCACCTTATCAGTTTTCCATGCTTTAGGCATGAGCCATTTTGATCCATTTCAGCCTTTCTTCAGGAACATCAATCGTAACTGGAACATTCACAACTAGAATGTGAGACATTGTAACCTTGGCAACATCATTAAATGTGTCAAGAAATCTATTGGCAATGACAACTAAATAGATTATACGTTGCACCTCATTTTCACATTCAGGAATTCTTGAGTCTAAATTTGATATATTTTTCTCATTCCAAGAGAAAATCTCAACTGGTTTCTGTTTCTCCACCATGGAAGCCTTAGGTATCCCAATCGGTGGAAACATTGTTTCATCGAAATGATAATCTACGAATCTAGTAATAAAAAGATCACCCATCATTGGTTATAAAAACCTATAATGGATGGTGAATTAAACCCAACGTAAATGCCCAAACTGCCTTAGGGATCCATTTTAGTCTTTTTGGTGGTGCTACAAGCACCTACACAGCATAACCAAAGGTGTGTACATGTGAAAGGTTTGGTTTATAACCTAGAATCAACTGAATGGGAGACTGTAGGAGACTAGTAGTAGGGCATAATCTAATTAGTGTCATTGCATGCAAAACAACGTAACCCCAACGCTTAATGGTTGAGCTTTGTCTTCAATAAAAAAGTATAAGCAATGATTTGGATGTGTTTAATTAGGCATTCTTCCAATCCATTCTGAGTATGAACATGTAGAACCAAGTGCTCAACCTCGATTCCTAGTGAAGCATAATACGCATCAAAGCTCTTTAATGTAAATTCACCAACATTATCCATCCTTATGCTCTTGATTGGATAATTAGGGAAATGTGCCTAAAGCTTTATAATCTGTGCAAGTAAACATGCAAAGGCGACGTTGCATGTAGATAACAGGCAAATAAGGGACCATATGTAGGATGTGTCTACTAATACCATGAAATATTAGAACGGTCCACTTGTCGGTTGTATTGCTCCACAAATATCACCCTGGATTCTTTGCAAGAATGAAGGGGATTCAAGATTCACCTTTGTCATAGATGGTTTAGTAATGAGCTTTCTTTGTGAACAAGTTTAGCAGGTACAATCTTTCAGCAACAAAACCTTTTTATCCTTTAAAAGGGGTCCCTAGTATTTTAGATTATTCTACACATCATCGTAGTTCTCAAGTGACTTAGGCGATCATGCCAAAAGTCCAAACTCATCAGGATTTACCAGTTTCCAAGACATTGTAATGTATGATTTAATAGCTAAAGTTTCCAACTTCTCATGGATGGTCTTTTGGCTTATCTTATAAGAAGTGATGCAGAGACATTCCTTATTTTGCTCATAAATTGTCTCAATATGGTATTCATTACAATGTACATCTTTAAAGCTAAGTAGATTCATTTTTGATCTATCGCTTAGCAACGCGTCCTCGATATGCAAGGTGGTGCCATTTGACAAAACAATTGTGGCATTTCCAAAGCTATCAATAATCTTAATGGGGATTTGATATTGTATGGACATTTGCCTTACGCAATATCGTGCTTGAGAAAAGGTGCTTGCCACAAAGTATGATATGTGTCATTGCATTATCAAGCAAATAGACATCTTCTTTTTTCTCGATGATTCGCATTTGCACTTGTATTGACAACTTCAGGTGTCAAATATCATGAAAATATGCAAATTATGTTGGGATGAGGCTTGTAGCCAATTGGATTGGTTAAGGCTTGATTCCAATCATGCAACAGTATCATTCATGTTGAATGACTAGAGGTTTTCCTTCATCAATAAGACATCAATTATAATGAGTTATAAGCTTAATTGGATGAAGTCCATGAGATTAATACGCCTTGCAAAGGAACTGTAACGGGTTACAGTTATGAGATCTTTATGCATCAAAGCATAATCTCAAAATGTTCCTGGTCAATGTATCATTGAGACTGGACATCAATGATTCTTAGAGATTGGTATATTCTATGTTCCTTACTTTGGAAGCAAGCAATCAATCTCATAGATTGAAGTATAGAGATACTTGGAACTAGAATATAGGTGTTTACCTTGGAGAGCAAGTTCATTGAATATGACCCGCCATGATAAGTGCATTTGCTAATACACTCTAGTGTCTATGCAACACTTTTCATGTGTTAGTCGTGTAAATACTCCCTAGACTTGAGACACCAGGTTGTCTTATATGTGGAGTGCTATGCTTTGATTTCATCCCTATGGATGCCTAACCAACGATGCCAAAACAGGATGCTTTTAGGTATAGTATGAAACATGTGAAGGCAAATGGGTGGTCAAGATAGGAATCATCACCTCAAGTGTTTTAGAGGACATATTCTATTAGTTCTTGATTAACATTAGCTTATTGAAGTCCTTGGCCAAGGCAACATGGAGATTATGAAAAAAAAGGATTCATAACTATTTATAAAGCTAATGCTATAACTGTAAGAACAAATATGGAACTCAATAAGAGTAGACATTGTACCAAGCTCTTATTGTCAAGCCCAACCTTATAAAGTACTTGCCATATCCTTCATGTGATTGACAATATGCTTGCATACTTGGAAAGCCCCGAAAAGTCGTCAAAAGTCGATATTGTACCAAACAGTACTATTAAGTTGAATTAAGCCTCGAACTAGTCTAAATAGAGATCTTAAGATGAAATTGAGAATTTTAAAACCCTAGAATGACCTAAATGATGATTTGGAGTTCGAGAGCTAAATTGGAGTCAATTTGGAATTTTCATGTTTTAGGGGTAAAATGGTAATTTTGTCACTCGAGGACAAAATGAGAATTTTTAGAAAAGATTTTGATCACATTTGACTTATTGGAGTATGATTTGAGTATTGGAGTATGATTTAAGGTTTAGAAGTAAAAAATTTTAATTTCGGTATAATTTGGAGTACAAAGGCAAAATGATAATTTTGTCATCCCGAGGGCAAAACGGTAATTTTGCACCCCCAGAGCATTTTTCTAGCACCAGGTCTTCACCCATCATCATTTTTGACCCTTGAATAATGTGTGGTGGAGATTTAAAGCTTAAAAGATAAGAATTTAAAGAAATGGACCAATCATGGAATGCCATGTGGCAAGTTTAAATTATTATATTATTTAACTATAAAAATCAGCCCACACCACCATTTCTCTCTCATAAGGGTCGGCTTTGGCAAGAAAACAAAGGGGAAAAGAAGAACAAACCCTAGGTGGAAAGATATTCAAGAGAAAAGTGTGGATTTTCAAGGAAATCGAGTGAAAAAAAGGTAAAATTTCTTGATTTTAGTTTATGAACTATTTTTCCTATGCATTTTCCCTTAATTTCCATAGTTGAAAAGCATGCTTTTATGGTGAAGTCATGGCTGGTCAAAATGGGTATGGAGAGAGAATGATCTTGGATTGATTTGATTTTTAGGTATGTTAGTGGTTTTAGGTGATTAATGATGTGTAGCATGAAAACAAGTGAAGAAAACCACCAAAGGTTTGGTGCCCATCAATAGCCGAATTCTCTAAGTGAATAATGAGGAAGAATGGTATGTTATTCTAGGTGATTTGATTAAGAAATAATAGTTTTTGGTGTAGGAATTAATGAATTATGGAGAGAAAATTAAGTAGGAAAAATCACGGAGTTAGTGTACCATTCTTGGCCGAAAGTTCCAAGAAGAAAAGTGAAGATAAATTTGGCCTAATTGTGTGTTAATTAGTTTGTGTTTGGTGAATTGAGGGATTGGGAAAAGAAATGGAGCAAGTTGGAGTGAAATTGGATGCATTGGCCAATTTATTGGATGAAAAATTGACTTAGGCCACTACCGGGTCTAGATGGCTACCTGTGCATTTTTCATTTCATATCATGCATATATATCGAGCTTGAAATAGCTGATGACTGTTAGACACAATTTAATTGGAATATGTGTCATGGATTATGGCTAGGTGTGAGCCATTGGATACGGGTAAAGGACTGTACCCGCGGACTGAAAATAGGAGTATTTCTACTCCTAATACTGTGAGTGGACAATTTATCGTCTTAAATATCTGGAGTAATTATACTTATTTGATGCTTTTATTGAATGGTGCGTTTCAATTATAAAATATTATGTTTTCCAATTAAAATGTTTTTTTAATAAAAATGAGATTTATACTGGTTTTGAAATCAAATATTGTTTTGGAAAAATTGAGTATATGGAGACTGTGTTGAATTTATGATTTTATATGTTATTGAAATTGTGGCTTATGACACTATGGTAGCATGATGGCTAAATTTTTGGGGTTGACATCAAATATATGAACAGTTTTGGATTGGTCTCGGTAGACTGGATTAAATTTTATTCATCATATTATGCTACTAAAAATTTTATGGGTCTGATGGTATATTAAACGGTCACCGCAGTGGTGGGGGTTTTCGTGGACTGCCTATGAGAAGGGCACGGTAACCTAATTATATACTTACCTCCTAGGGGAGATGTTGGATAAAGTATCTCCTAAGGTAAGATTTGAGTGCACCTCACGTTCGGACCACCACGTGTGTAAAGCTCGACCTTATAAAATACTTGTCATGACATACATGTGATGGATAGCATGTTTGCATGCTAGGAGAGTCTCGAAAAATTTACAAAAGTAGGTATTGTACCTAGAGGTACAACAAAGTTGATTTAAGCCTCGAACTAAATCAAATAGGAATTTTAAGGTGAAATTAAGAGCTTCATAGTCCAAGGATGACTCAAAATGGTAATTTGGAGTTTGAGGATCAATTTGGAGTTAAACCAAAATTTTCGCTATTTAGGGGTAAAATGGTCATTTGTCACCTAGGGATAAAATGGGAATTTTTAGAAAAGATTTTTTGACCCCATTTGACTTATTGGAGTATGATTTGAGTATTGGAGTATGATTTGAGGTTGAGAAGTGAAAAAAAATTGTAATCCCAGTATTTTTCGGAGCATAGGGGTAAAATGGTAATTTTGCCACCCTATGGGCAAAATTGTAATTTTACACAACCGACACTTGTCCAGCACATGGATTTTATCCAATACTATCATGGATAATTGAAGGAATTTAAGTGGTGAAGAGAGAAAGCTTAATAGTTAAGAAATTAAAAATGGACCAATGGGATGGTGACATCTGTCAAGTTAATATCCATTTATTTTTTTAGCTTTAAAATCAGCAAAAATTCAGTTTATTTTCTTCATTATGGCCGGCCAAAGCATGAAGTGAAGAAAAACAAAGAAAGAACAAAACCTAGGTGGGAAAATTGAAGAAAAAGTGTGAGATTTCAAGGAATTAAGCTAATAAAGGTAAACTTTTGTGATTTTATCTTGTGATTTACACTACCCATGCTTTCTTTTTCATTTTCCATGATTAGAACTCAAGCTTTCATGATGAACCCATGCTGGCCAAATTTGAGAGGAGAGGTTTTGAGCATTGATTTTGCTAGATTTTAAGTTAATTAAGTGTTTTTGGTTGTTAGTAATGGAAAGTATGAAAATCTAGCAAGAAATCACTTTGTTCTTCACAAACCCATTAATGGCCGAATTTTCTAGGGAGAATATTGAGGCTGAAATTGATGATATTTCATGATATTTTGGTGGTATTTAATGATTGGTGAGGCTAGAAATTTAATGGGAAATTTTGTCATGAAAATATGAATTTTTACCTAATGTATAGACATGTGTGAATTATGGTTCGGACTAATAAATTGAATTATATTCATAGTCATTGAGGTATTTTAAGTATAATTGGAGTGTAGAAAGTGAAAGAAATCGATTTAGAGTTAAATTGGAGGTTTTAGCCAATTACACCGAGAATAGTGCGAATTAGGTCGAATACCGTATTTAAACGGCTATTCGGACATTTTTTCATTCTATATCATGCATTAGTAGTCTAAATTAGTTTAATTTTGATTTAGTACCAATGTAGTAAGTTTCTCAATTTTATACTATGTCTAGGTGGTGAATCCTCCGATAAAGGTAAGGGAATTGCACCCGAGGACCAGTAATCTGAGTACTTCAAAAATCCCCATTCTAGACATTGTGAGTAACTTTATCATCATTTTAATTATCTAAGTATGTTTTAACTCGATTTTGGTGAAATTTTATGAAAATGAGTTAAATGGCTAATTTTAGGTTTTGCAAACGAAAGTGTTTAAATGAAAATATTTTATAAATTATCTTGAAACGAAATAACGATTTTGAAAATAGAGTAATTGGAGACCACCGGTATGTTGTAAATTTATGATTAGAAATTGATGGCTTATGTTATATTGTTATTGTGTTGGCATGACTGGCTGGGCTGTGTTTTATGAATTGTATGAATTGTTTTATTTTACCTTTGCAGGCTGGGTAGTAAAATATTAGCCCTATCATGCTGTCAAAATTTTATTGTATGGTGGGTTTAGCTTGCTGCAATAGGCGGATTCTGTGGACCAGCCTATTAGAGGGGCACGAAATTCGGATATATATATATATATATGTACCTCGGTTAGAGAGGCGCTTAGGGTATCTCATGAGGTACGGACATAATTCACGTCACGCCGAACCACCTCTTGATGATGAACTCCACTAACGCCAAGGAACGGCTGTGTTTTTCAAACTAAAAATATGTTTACGTGTATACAAACTTTTTAACAGCCTTGGTGGACTCGGTTAGATGCCTCGGCCAAGGTATCCCCAAAAATGATTTTGGCAGGAGCCAAGCTTTTAAAATACTCATAAGCCATGTTGAGTATTTAAATGAAATACATATTGAGATGAAATATTTTAATTATCTCCTTTTACTCAGACTTTAGATCTTTTGAATGATGTTTGTTTACTAATTGGGATTTTATAATCTCACCACCCTCCTTTCACTCCATTTCAGGTTCAGATTAAACTGTAGATAGTTGATCTCATCGAGGACTACAGTTGGGTTTGCATTCTTCAAACTGTAGGTTTATAATCCTCTTTACTTTTGTTTATTCGGGGGCCTACTTATTATTGTAAATTAAATTAAATACTTTGGCTTACTGTATTACAGTATGTATGAATTTATTTAACTTTTACGCTACAAAAATTATTTACGTATAACTCTAAAAATATTGTTTTATAAGAAAATAGAATATTTTACTTAACATTTCTTTTATTTTCTTATTATATCCAAATAATCGAAATTTCATTTTAAATGAAGATTTTAGACTTTAAAACTCACTTTTGATTATGAATTATATGTTTTGTACTCGTATATTACATTTTAGCCGATTTTGAAATTTTTGAGGGAAAATGACTAAAATACCTCTGTGAGACGGAAATGAGATACTGATATTAAGCCTTACGGGGTCCCGGTTGGCATTTCGAGAAATGAGTGTTTATCGGGGTACCGCGACGGTTGTCACGAGCTCGAGGGGAGTATCGGGTCTTGACAACGTGAGAGTGAGACTCAACTAACGCCTAGGAACGGCTGTGTGTCAGATGCGAAAACATGTTTATGGGTATGGAACATTTAACAGCCTTAGTGGTCTCAGTGGGATACCTTGACGAAGGTACCCGTGAAAATGATTCTGGTAGGGGCCAAGTTTAAGAAATTCATAAGCCGGGAAATTTTGATGAAAAGAAATTGTTTGGTATAGATTGAAACGAATTTTGCGTTATGAACATTATTGAGATATAACATTTTTATATTGTCTCGTCTACTCGGCTTTAGATTCTTTTGATGGTAATTGTTTACTCACTGGGATTATGTAATCTCACCCTTCTTCCTATCCATTTTTCAGGCTTAGGATAATTTGTTGATATTTGATTAAGACGAGAATTAATCTCGGAGTTGCATCCTAGAAAGTAAAGGTTCGTAGCCCTACACCTTCTTGGTTAGTTGGGGGCCCACATGTCACTGTAAAAGTAATTTTATACTTCAGTTATCTGCTTTAAAGTACATATGAATATATTTAGCTTTTACACCACAGAAATTATTTACGGATTTCTCTATAAATATTATTTTTTTAAGAAAATAGAATATTTTATTTAATGTTTTTATTATATTCAAATAGCTATAATTTTACTTTAAATGAATGTCTTAGACTTCAAAATTTAATTTAAATAATGAAATATGTGTTTCCACTTACATATTACATTTTTTACGAATTTCAAATTTTTTGAAAAAAAAGATTAAAATACCCCTGTGAGGCAGAAATAAATTTTCATTATTTTTGGATGGGAAAATGGTCCATATCATTTCAAAACATGATTTTAGTTACTGTCGATCACAAGGGAGGTAAGAAAATTGATCCAAAAGCCTTGCGAGGTTTCGGTCAACATTCGGGGTAAAGAATGTCTGACGAGACTTCGTGACGGTTGTCACGAGCTCGATAGGAGTTCCGGGTCGTGACACTTATCATCTCCAAGATATATGATGAGGGAATGAATTACATTGATAGACTGTACGCTAAAAGGTTGTCAAAAACCCTTTGACTTTCCTAACAATTGGGTGGCCATGATGTATTGCTAGATGCCAATCTTGATCTATGGAATTGATTATAAATTAATTGATTGAAATTTATATTAATCAATTAAGTCATTAATCAATTCCATTGCCAACATGTTGGGAACCTAATGGGTCACACACATTGATTGCATTTGAATTAAATTGGGAGAGTGTTGATTTAAGTTAGACTTGAATCACATGCTAGGTAATTAACTTCTATTGATTTAATTAAAAGAGTTTAATTAAGTTTTAAACATACTTATAAATAGTTATAATTATAAGGCCTTGATTGCAAAATATAAAGGAAATTAATTTTAATTTTAATTTTAATTTTCAAGGACTTAATTAAAAGAGTTTAATTCAGAAATGGGCCCAATATTATAATGTATTATAATATTGAGGGATTAATTGCAAAATTGAAGTTATTTTAACCTAACTATATAAGTCACATTTTAACTATTTTCCATATGAGAGTTTTTCACAATTGAAGAAAACCTAGTTTTTGTCAGAAAAAGAAAAACGTTTTCTTTCTTTGCCACCACTCCCTTTGTGTGAAAGAGAAAATTGCTTATGAAGCAATTTTTGAGAGAGGCTCGGCTAAGATTGTGAAAAAGAAGAAAAGAACAATTGTTGTCCTTTTTGTTAGTACAAAGTATAGTTAAAAACTCCCTCATTTGTTGAAGGTTCAAGTGCAATCGTGTGTACTATCGTTGGAAGCTAAGCACTTGATTGGCTAGGGTTTTTGCTCCTTGTGGTGTTCGCGGGATTGCTTCGGGAAGTGCCATTGTGATTACGAAATTACTTGGCAAGGTAACTTTCTGAATAATAATTTATTTTGTGCTTTTATGTATTAAATATCACTAAGGTGATCCATGGGTGGAGGCATGTTTTGGTTGTTTAGTTATAGGTTTTAATTTTTTTTCCGTTGCGTATTTTGAGCATGTCGTCCATAGCCAAACCCATAAGTGGTATCCAAGCCTTCCTTAGTTCGATTTTAACATATTTTTATGTCTATTGTTGTTAATGCCTTGTTGAAAAGGAATATAAGATGTTCGGGTTTTGTTCTACACAAATTAGTAAGTTTAAAATTTTACAATTTGTTCTAGTTATTTTGATTTCTAGGTAGATTTTAATTGTAAATTTTAAAATTTATTTGTCATAATATTAATCTCATTTTAATGTCAAAATATTGCAGATTAACAAGTGCATGAGATGCACAAATTAATTTAGCAAATAAAGATTCGATCTCATGACATTATGGTGTGATTTAAATGGTAGAATTCGATTCTGTCCAGCCATGGTGTTGGTCCATTTTCAGCTATAAAAGTGAGACTTAAGTGCTGCATAAAATGTGGGAAAATTAAGGGATCAATACACATTGGAAATGTTCCAAGTTGGGTGATTATGTGTGGCAAATGGTGGAGGTAAAGCTACCAAAATATGGCTGAAACAGCTGCTGTTTGCAGCAGTGACAGTCACGGTTTTGTTTGGCTTGGCAACCAAGAAAAGCCTAAATTTGTGCAATTAGTTACACCAATTGGCTAAGGATTTTTTCATGGAAAGCTTCCATAAATTATTCCAAATTGTTAAGAATTTTAAGGATTTAAATCCCTAGAATTAAGCCTTCATAAAACTGAGTAGGTGGAGTCAAAACTGTTGCTGCCTCTGCAGCAGCAAGCCACTGTTTTGAATTTTTTTGACAGCCAAAAACATTTTCTAAAATCATGGAAAATTACTATGGAATTTTTCCATAAGTTATCTATCAAGGAAAATTTAATTGGAAATTAAATTCCTCATTTTATGCTGCCAAATAATTTCAAAAGGAAGACAAAACCGAAACTGCCTCTGTAGATAAAGGTCATGGTTTTGAATATTTTTGACAGCCAAAAAGGTCTCCTAAAATCCTGAAAAAATATTATGGATTAGATCCATAAGTTATCTATCAGGATAAATTTTATTAGGAATTAAATTCCTAATTTTTGGTCACAAAGAATTTCAAAAGTGCTCAAAAACTGTTTCTGCCACCTACAGAGAAAGGTCACGGTTTTTGAAGTTTTTGAATGCCCAAATCACCTCCTAAAATCCAGAAAAATTATTCTGGAATATTTCCATGAGTTATCTATCAGGATAAATTTTATTGGAATTAAATTCCTAAAGATACACTACCATAATGCCACATAATTAGGACATGTCTACTGCTGTCTGCAGCAGGACACTGCCTTGGTTAAGACATAGAATTTGTCAAAATTTTACACCAATAAATGATCAATTAAATTAGTTAATTGGCTGAGGATAAGTTATGGAATTAGTTCCATAATTATACTGATTTTTTTTAATGTTTAATTTAAGGAATATGATTCCTAAAATTAAGGATGTCAAAGATGATGCATTAACATCCACAAATAAAGAAATGTGATTTCTAAAATTATGGAAGTTAAAATATCTTTATTAGCCAATTATATATTTATGGAATATGTTCCATAAAGATTGATAATTTATTTAATAAATTATGGAATGTGATTCCTTAATTTAAGGGTGTCAAAATTTAAATAATTTAAGACTACTTTAATTTAGGAATTATATTCCTAGTAGTAGTGGAAGTCTAAATATTTATGGACAAATTTTTTTTTGAATTGACTTCTTATAAGATGATAATTCTAATTTGACATTAAATTTAAAGATTACATTGTATAAGATATTTCCTAATAAGATTAGGTAATAATAGACATTCAATCTTTAATTAAATGAGATTAATAATAGATTGTGTAAAATATTTCAGAGCACAAATTAAAATTGTTTTAATTTGTAAGAAAAAAATTTAATTCTAATCCTAAGAAGATTAGGAATGGATAAATTACTAATTTTGATAAGTAATACTTACCATATATGAAAGAAGTTTTCATATATATAGAATTAAATGGTTACCCAAAAATTTGAAATTGACAAAATTCAAATGTTGAAAATTGCTAATCTCAAATACCTCATATGATTAATAATTTGAATGAGACATGTCTTTAAATTTTATTCATATTGATGAATATATGTAGATGATTATGGACTTAGGCCTAATATGATTATGCTATGGTTGAATGTATATTCTTGGTAATTTTGAAATAGGGCCTGCGTGTCCTACCTTATCTCTTTATCCCAGTTTGTAAAATTCTTTCCTTATCTTGCTCCCTTCAAAATTAACTCCAGGCTTCTACATTCAAATGTGATTAGAATTAAGATAGATTAGGAATTGAATTTTGGAAAAATTGACGATAGAGATCCAAGGCGACAAGGAGGACAAGGAGATTATAAGCAAATTTTGAACATTCTTATATGTAATCCCTAGGTTTGACCAAGCTAGTTTCCTTTGATGGCTCAAGGAAATTAGTATAGTTAAAGTCCATAATCATCCAAATTAGTTTGCATGTGATAGATTTATTTTATGCAATTTAATAAATGTTATGCAATGCAAAGTAATATGCATGTGATAGATTTTATTTTATGTGATTTAATAAATGCTATGCATGCAAAGATGAGACCCTAATAAAGGCGAAAACAAAGTCCTTCATTATATATTGAGTCACATGCCACGCATGAGCAAGTTGCCTTCCACCATATAGCAAGATAACTTGGCTGCTCTTTTAATCGGAGACTTGTTAAGCACACTCAAGGTCACACTTTTACACGAGTATGTTTAAGCTATTGGTGGGTCTTACTCAACTAGTTTCATAAAATTCGGATGCTTGGAAACCTGATTATTATGAAACTAGAGGCAAAGGGTAGGCGAAACATATATGATATGTTTAGGCAATGTGTTGTCACCTAGCTGATCTAGGAGTCGTATAGAGATACAATTGGTAAACTCAATTACCTACCTAATCCACCTATCATGGTTTGTTGAGCACACTCAAGGCCATGACTTGATGGATGGGATCCTAACCCACTAAGAGAATCCTAGTAGAGATCTCTCGAGGTGATTTGGAGGGTTATCATCTTGTAGAAAATAGTGGGAGAACTATTTAAAATTTTAAAACCTTGTTTTAAATAGTTTATGCATGATATTTACTTATTGCTTTATTTTATCTATTTAGACACAATTTGTATATATTGTTAATAATCTATCACTATTGTGCATCTTGGATGCAAATCAAACTCACTAGACCAAACCCTTTTAAAAGGTACTACGACTTGAGAAATGTTCTCAAGCAAAAGGTTGTTCGTTCCACAATCTCTACCAAATACAATTCATAATTAAGAGTGAGCTTCCATGAGATGGAATTTATATTGCCTTAATTATGAATTGGGAAGACAACAACGATAATGGCACTAATTGGGAAATATTCTCAAACATCTTTATGGTAAAGATGGACAAAGGATGGACTGAAAAAAAAATGTTTCCTTGACAGAGCTAAAGAAGAAGAAGCTTATAAAAGCTTATACTTTGCCAAAGTTTATGATTGAGGTAGAAGTTGCTACTATTGTATTAACATCATAAGTATTCAATGCTAGATGTTGAATGCATTTAAGTAATGACATAAAGCATAAAACAATAGTAGTAAGTCATGTTGGCTCCATTAGTTTTTGATGATAATAAAACATTCCCATTAATTTGTGTCTAATACGTTTATTTGAGTGTGCAGGAAACTAATATATGAAATTAATTTCTTAACTCTTCAAAGAGTATTTTTGAAAGAAAAAGAGGGATAAAATCAACAAGATGTAACTGAATAATAAGGAGGAAGCTTATTGGTGAAATAAGGAAGAACATTGGTTGACCAAATTTCAAATTAGAGAAATGGCGGGCTAAAGAGTTTGAGAAACAAAACCAACTTAGTCAACCAAGTCAGTCGACTAAGTGCCCTATGCCAGAATCTGCAAACCAGAAACAGAATCAACTTAGTCAACCAAGTTAGTCGACTAAGAGCTCTTTGTCTGCAATTTGAACCAAAGCACTACAAGATAGATTAACGGCTAGAACTCATCCTCAATTGTTTCCAATGGCCACAAACTGTCAAACTGCCATTAGAGTTGCATCTCCTAGTATAAAAGGGTCTTCCAACAATGAGAAACAAGTTTTTAGAAGCCTTGAATGAGATTTGAGCTGTAGAAAGTTGAAAAACCAGAAAAGCTTCACTACACTTGTCTACACTTAAACGCCTACTCTTTGCCATTGTATTTAGCACTCAATCTTATACCATTCAGATCAACTTGTGATCATAGGTACTTTCTTTAACCTCTCTTCTTATATACTTAGAGTGAGGGAGTCACTCTAAGGGGTTGTTCAAGCTTGGGAAAGCTTGAATGTTATAGGTTGTGGTTGAGCCTTGGAAAACCACTTTGGGTTTTAGTTGAGCCCGTGAAAAACTAGTGTAAAGGTTTTGGTTGAGCCTGTGAAAAGCCATTGTAAAAGCTTGGTGAAAGCTTTTGAATTTCACCGGATTTTTAGTGAATTGTTGGGAAAATCCTTGGTTGGATAATCAAGGTAGTGAATGTAGGTCTTGGAACAAACCACTCTAAATTGTTGTTCATCTTATACTTTGTTTTTAATTTCTTGAGTTCTAGAAATTAGTTCCACACCCTGTCAAGAGCCAAATTGTGCTATTTTCCCCATCTAGCACATATTAATGGGACCAACAATTGGTATCAAAGCTAGTTCCTTGTTTTTAAGGCTTAATATCCTTTGGAAATATCCAAATGGCTCAACAAAAAACCATAGTTGCTGAGGAACAATCAACAAACAGAACACCTCTGTTTGATGGCTCAATTACCCTTATTGGAGCACTAGAATGTCAATCTATATTAGGGCTATAGATTATGAAATGTGGGATGTCATAACTGATGGACCCTTTATACCCTCAACCGTGAATGTAGTGACAAATGAGTTGATGCCCAAGCCAAGGTCTGAATGGACTAAGGCTGAAACTAAGAAAGTATAAATAAACTTTAAGGCCATCAACACATTACATTGTGCTTTGACCTTCGTTGAATTTAACAAAGTCTCAAGCTGTACAATAGCTAAACAAGTGTGGGAAAAACTTAAAGTAATCCATGAAGGGACTTCTCAAGTAAAGAAGTCCAAAATTGCTCTCTTAACACATAGTTATGAAGTGTTCAAAATGGAGCCTGGTGAAGACATCACCAGCATGTTTGATAGGTTTACAAATATTACAAATAAATTAAGTTAGCTAGGCAAGCCTATCCCTAAACATGAATTAGTTAAAAGACTGCTTAGATGCCTACCAAAATCTTGGAAACCAAAAGTGACTGCCATTAGAGAAACTAAAGATCTGAACATCATCACTCTCGATGAGATTTATGGTTTTCTTCTCACTCATGAGTTGGAGCTTAAGGAAGAAGAAGAAGAATACCGAAGGGAAGCAAAGGAAAAGAAAAAAAGCATTGCACTTAAAGCCAGCATTCTTGAAGAAGAGCTGGAAGAGCTTTCCTGTGATGATGATGAAGAATTAGCTCTAGTCGCAAGAAAATTTAGAAAACTAATGAATAGAAGAAATCGAAGGCTAACTAGAAGAGGTTTAAAGAAAGACCAAGATGCTTCATGGAAAATAAGGAACAAAAATGACTCCAACAAAAAAGAGGATATGATCTGCTATGAATGCAAGAAACTTGGTCACTTCAAGTCCGAGTGTCCATTGCTGAAAGATGAAACCCCTAAGAAAAATAAGAGATCCAAGAAAGTAATGGTGGCTGCTGCATGGTCGAACAATGACACATCAAGCTTTGAAACTAATAATGAAAAATTTGAGGAAAGAGCAAGCATCTGTTTAATGGCACAAGAGGATGAAATAGAGGTACCCTCATCCCCCTGCATTAATTCTTATGATGATTTACAGGATGAATATGAATGCCTTTATGATGAATTTGAAAAACTTTTTTCAAAATGCAAATAATTAAAGAAAAAGGCTGCATCACTTGAAAATGATTTGGAACAAATCAAACAATAATTCACTTCTGTTTTTTAGCAAAGAAATATTTTACAAGTTGAGTTAGAACACTCGAAAACAGACTTTGAGTTTTTAAAACAAGAGCTAGAAAACAAGTCTGAAGCCTTGCAAATAACTCTTGATGAAAACACAGCTCTTAAATGTTTGAAAAATGAATCTTCAAAAAGAGATGCATACCATAATAAATATTCAGCTAAAGCATTACCTAGATGTTATAGTTGTGGTCAACATGGTCATTTGTCATATGACTGTTTTAAGAAAAGAAAAGTGCAGAAAGTTAAGAAAATTTGGGTTCCTAAAGGATCCTTTACTGCAACAAACACTCAAGGACCCATCAAAGTATGGGTACCTATAAAGAAAAACTGAAATTCTGTTTTGTAGGTTGAGCTGGACTTAAAAGAGACATGTTCAAGAGCTCAACTTAAGAAGAAACAGCCTTGGTACTTGGATAGTGGCTGTTCACGGCACATGATAGGACATGAAATGCTGTTTGCTCAGTTGGATAAGAGAAAGGGAGGAACCGTATCCTTTGGAGATCATTCAAAAGGCAAAATCCATGATATAGGTATGGTTGGTAAGAGTTCCCAAACTCAAATTAGGCATGTGTTGCTAGTTAAAGGCTTAAAGCATAATCTACTAAGTATTAGTCAATTATGTGATAAAGGATTTAAAGTATGTTTTGATTCAACTAAGTGTGAAATGATTGATATGAGTACAAATAAAATCTCATTTATAGGAAAAATGTTGAAGAACATGTATGTAATTTTTCTTGAAGACCTTGATGTGAATAGTGAAGTATGTCTTATTGCAAATGCTGAGAATGATAGCTGGTTATGGCATAGGAGATTAAGACATGTGAGCATGCATACTATGTCTAAATTAATAAAGAAAAATCTTGTTGCTAGACTGTCGAAATTGAAATTTGAAAATGATAGGATATGTGATGCTTGCCAACTAGGAAAACAAGTTAGAACATCCTTTAAGACTAAGAAAATAGTGTCAACATCTAGACCTCTTGAATTGTTGCACATCGATCTATTTGGTCCAATAAGCACAACTAGCTTAGAAGGTAAATCTTATGGCTTTGTAATAGTTGATGACTATTCTAGATATACTTGGGTATACCTTTTTGCTCATAAGAATGATGCTCTACAAGCATTCTTAAGTTATTGTAAGAAAGTAGAAAATGAAAAAGGACTAGCCATAGTTAGCATAAGGAGTGATCATAGAAGAGAATTTGAGAATGATAAGTTTGAAAAATTTTGCAATGAAAAGGGGTTGGATCACAATTTTTCTGCACCTAAAACACCTCAGCAAAATTGAGTTGTAGGGAGGAAAAACAAAACATTAAAAGAAATGGCTAGGACCATGTTACGTGAGAACAACCTACCTAAATATCTTTGGGTTGAGGCAGTAAATACAGTAGCTTATATTCTTAATAGAGTCTCAATAAGACCCTTGATTTCAAAGACTTCATATGAACTTTACGAAGGTAGGAAACCAAATATTTCTCATCTTAGGAGTTTTGGCTGTAAATGCTTTGTGTTGAATAATGAAAAATAGCCCCTAGGGAAGTTTGATGCAAAGAGTGATGAAGCAATATTTTTAGGATATGCTTTAAACTCAAAGGCCTATAGAGTTTTTAACAAAAGGACCTTGACCGTTTAAGAATCAATTCATGTAGTTTTTGATGAGTCAAATGCATTGCCAAAAGAAGTTCATGATGATGATGATGATGTAGAAGTCCTAGAAAAACAAATGGAGGAAATGAGCTTAAAAAACAATAAACATAATGAAGAAAGCCCACCTAGAAAAGAAAATGAAACTCCACCTCTAGAAAATCTGCAAATAGCAGAAAATCACATGATGATCTACCAAGGAGTTAGAGATTTGTGAGAGATCACCCACAAGACCAAATAATTGGTGAGATTTCACAAGGAGTTCAAACTAGGAAAGCAACTAGAGAAACATGTGAATTTTCAGCTTTTATATCTCAAATTGAACCTAAAAACTTTGAAGAAACTGAAAAAGAGGAAAGTTGGATAATGGCCATGCAATAAGAACTTGACCAAGTCACAAGGAGTCATGTATGGTCATTGGCACCTACACCTTCAAATCATCCTATTGTTGGTACAAAATGGGTATTTAGAAATAAGGTAGATGAGCAAGGAAATGTAGTTAGAAATAAAGCTAGGTTGGTAGTAAAAGGATACAACCAAGAATAAGGAATAGATTATGATGAAACTTTTGCTCTAGTTGGTAGGATTGAAGCTATAAGGTTATTGCTAGCGTTTGCATGTTTCATGGATTTTAAATTGTTCCAAATGGATGTCAAAAGTGCATTCTTAAATAGATTAATTCAAGAGGAAGTATATGTAGAACAACCACCTGGTTTTGAAGACTTTGAAAAATCTGAACATGTTTTCAAACTTCATAAAGCCTTATATGGATTGAAATAAGCTCTTAGAGCTTGGTATGAAAGGCTTTCAAAATTTTTAGTTGAGAAAGGGTATGATAGAGGCAGCATCGATACTACATTGTTCATTAAGAGATATCTAAATGATTTAATTGTTGTGCAAATATATGTTGATGATATTATATTTGGTGCAACTAATGAAGCTTTATGCAAGAACTTTGCAAAGGAAATGTTGGGTGAATTTGATATGAGCATGATGGGAGAGTTGAAGTACTTCCTTGGTCTTCAAATCAAACAAAGTGAGGAAAGAATCTTCATCAACCAAGAAATATATACTTATGATATGCTCAAGAAATTCGATATGCTAAAGCTCAAATCAACTTCCACACCAATGAGTCCATCCACCAAGCTCGACTTAGATGAAAAAGGTAAGGATGTAAATGAAAAGCTCTATAAAGGTATGATCGACTTTCTTCTCTACTTAACAGCAAGTAGACCAGATATTTAGTTTAGTGTGTGCTTGTGTGCTAGATTTCAATTACAACCTAAAGAATCACACCTAACAGCTGTTAAGAGAATTTTTAGATACCTCTTAGACACTCAAAAACTAGGAATATGGGACTCTAGAAACTCAACTCTTAGCTTAGTTGGATATTCAGATGCTGACTTTGCTGGTAGCAGAACTGATAGGAAAAGCATTAGTGGAACATAACAATTTTTAGGAAGGATGCTTGTGTCTTGGTCCAGTAAGAAACAAAACTCAGTAGCATTATCTACAGCAGAGGTTGAATATGTTTCATTAGGTAGTTGCTGTGCACAAATCCTTTGGATCAAGCAACAATTAAAAGACTATGGAATAATTATGCATAATGTACTGATATACTGTGATAACACAAGTGTAATCAATATATCAAAAAATCCTGTGCAACATTCTAGGACAAAGCACATTGAAATTAGACACCATTTTATTAGAGACCATGTAGTGAAAAATGACATTAAAATAGATTTTGTGAATACTCTACATCAATTAGCAAACATTTTTACCAAACCACTGAGTGAAGATAGATTTTGTGAGATTAGAAGAAATTTGGGGATGGTTAATGTGAAGGAATTATAAGAAAATCTTTGGCTCTCACATTGAAAACAGAATACACCCAGTCGATTAAGGAATTCTTAGTCAACTAAGAGTGGCCTGACATCCTTAAATAATAAGACTCAGTGAGTTTAAACAAATAGGAGTAAATTGTGGTAAAAATTTGATTTACCGGGTGTAAAGAGGAATAGAGCAGAGCTGCCAAAGGTAAATAATCAAAATTTTAAAAGGAGAATTGAAAATATGAAGAAATAAAAGTAGGGTAGTTCTTAAAGGAAGATGAGAAGTTTTTTGAGCAATAACTGCTGCCAACCTTTTCTTCCCTCTCCTCTGCAACCCGTTGCTCTAAAAACAAAAACCTAAATCTTCTTAGTTGCCTCTAAAACTGACTCAGACCTTTAGAAATTTCTAGAACCAAAAATGGCTAGAACATCTTAGAGTAAAGAAGTATTAGAGAAAAAGAAAGGAAAAAGGCCAATGGAGGAAGAAACTGGAATAGAAAGTAAGAAGAAGAAACAAAAAATCGTGCCTGCTTCAGTGAAGGAAATAGTCGAGAAACTAAGAGAAAAGAAGCAGCACACAAACAAGAAGAAAGATACAGAACCCTCACTCCAAAAAGGTATTAGTTCCTCTTCTTCTTCGAAATTTAGAAATAAGCTGCATGAGTATAGATTCAAGAATATAGAAAATGCACCAATCTCCTGCAAAAAGTTTATTGTTTGGAAGAGTTTTAAGGAAAATGTAGAAATCCATACCAGTCTATCTAAGTACTTGGATGAGCTGAAACTTAAAGGTTACAGCACCTTTAAGAATAGGTCATATAGTCCAAGTCTGATTAAAGAATTTTACTCTGGCATTGCTCTGAAAGAAAAAGAATTAATAGATTTTGATGACTATGTAGAAGATGGCTTAAATGTCTATTTGAATGGAAAAGAGTTTGTTGTGATTGCTGGAGATTTAGGGAACTTGCTGAAAATAAAGGGTGCAATATGTGAATTTGAACTTCCAGAAAAATATGATCCCTTCTCACTGTGAAAGATCATCACTGGAAGGAAAGAAAAATACTCCTCTAAAAGTAATTTAGGTTTAATAATCAATCCACAGATTAGGATACTGCATTACTTTATAGCAGCAAATATTCAAGGGAGGAGTGGAAGTCTTAGCTACATCAGCCTTCAGGATCTTTGGCTGATAAAGCATGCTTTTAACGGAGTGTCTCTAAATCTGGGGAGATTTATGATTGAGAAAATGAGAAGTGCCTGCAGACTTGATAAGGTCAATCTGCCATACGGGAATGTGATTACATCCCTTGTGCAGAAAAAAGGAATATGGGCCAAAAGGTATGATATGGACCTGGTGAAAGCTAGAGACCAAGCCATTTATTATGGCAACTTAGTTAAGATGAGGTATGTGCTCGATGGAGAGAAGTTTATTAAAACCTCCAAAGCTGGCCCAAGAAAAGATCACAATTTGCCTGCTCAACCTGAAAAAGTTCCTTCCAGATTTTCAAATGAGATGATTTTTAATTTGCTTATGAAGATTAACGGTAAGCTGACTGACCAAGGATTGAAGCTACAAAAAATGGAAGATAAAATCACTGAGTTGGAAAACAAGCAGAGGAGAAGGAAAACAAGGCATCTGAACTTGTGGCTACAGACAATTCTGCCACATTCAGCACTGCACCTGCACAGTAAGGTGCTGAAGGTTCAGTTAGCTAGTAGATAAGTCTGCCCCTCATATTGGAAGTTCTGGCACTCAAACTAAAGGCTCTACCTACAAGTCTGCCAGCCTTGTTCTACAAACCGAGGACTCCTGTCACTACCCGAAACTCCCCTCGAGCCCATGACAACCGCCGCAATGTTTCGATCGACACTCCTTACCCGGAATGTCAATCAGAACCCCGCAAGGCTTTAATATCAGCTTCTCATTTCAAACTTAAAACAATATTTTTAGAACATTGCGTAATAAATTTTTTTTATCAGAGTAAAAACAAAATAAATTCTTACATACAATAGTACAGATAACTAAAGTATGAAATTTAATTTACAATGACACGTGGGCCCTCAAATAACAAAAGTGAAAGAAGGCTATGAACCTACGATTTTTGAAGTAGTCGAGTCAACTGTAGCCTTCGACGCTATCAGCTATCTACAGCCTATACTGAGCTTGAAATGGGTGGAAAAGAGGGTGGTGAGATTATAAAATCCCAATGAGTAAACAGACATCATCATAAACATCTAGAGTTGAGTACATGGAGACAATAAAGTAAATTATCATAAACTGGATCACATCATTAGAACACATTTCATTCAAAATACGTAAAGAGGCTTATGAATCTCATAAAAACTAGGCTTGTGCCATAAATCCATTCTCAGGGACACCTTGGCCAAGGCATCCTGCCGAGACTTCCAAGGCTGTTAAAAATTTCGTATACACGAAAACGTATTTTTAGTTTGAAAAGCACAGTCGTTCTTTGGCGTTGGCTAAGTTCACCATCACGTGGTGGTTCGGCCTGAAGTGAACTCAAATATCACCTCAGGAGCTACCCTACACGCCTCTACAACCGAGGTGAGCACATATAAATGGGGTTACCATGCCCCTCTCATAGGCTGGTCCACGGAACCCGCCTACTGTAGTAAGCTAATAATTATCCCACCAATCAATAAAATTCAATAACATGATATGACAATTATTGTAATTCATAGCCTTTCAAGACAACCAAACAATCCGTATTTCAATACAATTGCCAACCAGCCAATCATGCTCAATTTATCATAAGCCAATCAATGTAAACAATCACATTACAACAAATAACAGTCTCCGTGTACTCTATTTTTCAAAATCATAATTAATTTCAAAACAATTTATAAATTAATTTCATTGAAACACATTTATTCATAAAACATGAAAATTTACCTTTTAAAATCCATTTTTCCATAGAATTCATGAAATCATCTAAAAATCACCCTAGATATTAAAATGACAGTAAGTTTACTCACTATGTCTAGAGTTCAGATTCTCGAAATACTCAGACTACTGGTCCTTGGGTGTAATTTCTTTGCCTTTATCGGAGGACTCACCACCTTGACATAATACAAAATCGAGAAATTCACCACATTGGTGCTAAATTGAAATTAAACTAATTTAGACTACTAATGCATGATATGGAATGCAAAAATGCACTGGTAACTATCTAAACTCGGTATTGGTCAAATTCGTCTTATAACCCGATTAAATTGCTAACACGTCCAATTTAATCCCAAATTACTCCATTTCTTTTCTAATACCTCAATTCACCAAACATCATTCAAATAACATCAATTTCAGCATCAAAACCCTCCCATTTCTTCCAAGAAAAATTCGGCCATTACAGTGCACTAACACCGTGATTTTTCCTACTTAATTTTTCTCACCATTATTCATCATTTTCTAAGCCATTTCTCTTGAAATAATAACAATCCATCACCCACACACATCAAGGAAGATTCGGCCAATGAAGATTCATGGGAAAAATGGATTCTTTTCTTGTTATTTTGCTTCTAAATATGCTAAACTAACTAAAAACACTAACATAACTTAAAATCAAATCATTCCAACATCTTTCTCTCTCCATACCCATTTTGACCAGCCATGAATTCATCATGAAAACATGTAATTTAAGCATGGAAAATAAGGAGAAATGCTTAAGGAAAATACATTTCAAGCTTAAGTTGAAAAATCCTACCTTTTTCACTTGTTTTCCTTGATTTTCCACACTTTTTCTCTTGAAATTCTTCACCTAGGTTTTGTTCTTCCTTTCTTTCCCTCTCTTCCTTGCTTGGCTGAATATTTGGAGAGATAATGGGCTGATTTATGCTGATTTTTAAGTTAAATAATAAAATATCCTAAGCTTGACACTTGTCATTTTCTTATTGGTCCATTTTTAAAATTTTAAACCTTTTATCTCCACCACATGATTAGTCAAAGGTCAAAATGAAGATAAGGGAAGACCATGTGATGGACAAATGTCCTGGTGGTGGAAAATTACTGTTTTGCCCCTAGGGTGGCAAAATTACCATTTTACCCCTATGCTACGAAAAATACCAAGATTATAATTTTTTTTTTATTTTTCAACCTCAAATCATACTCTAATACTCAAATCATACTCCAATAAGTCAAATGGTGCCAAAAACTCTTTTCTAAAAATTCTCATTTTGTCCCCAAGTGGCAAATGACCATTTTACCCCTAGATAGTGAAAATTCTGGTTTGACTCCAAATTGATCCTCAAACTCCGAATTACCTTTTTGAGTCATCCTTGGACTGTGAAGCTCTTAATTTCACCTTAAAATTCCTATTTGATCTAGTTCGATGCTTAAATCAACTTTCTTATACCTCTAGGTACAATACCTACTTTTGTAAATTTTTTTGGGACTCTCCTAGTATGCAATCATGCTATCATCACATGTATGTCATGACAAGTATTTTATAAGGTCAGGCTTTACAACTCTCCACAAGGAGTTGATTAGCCAACCAAAACACCCTCCCTTGAGCCTTAAAGCAAAAATGAATCAGAACAAGGGACTAAAGTAGTTGGTATAGAAACTGAGAAACATCAGGCCTCTTCTCCAAATTCAGAAGAAGTTTTCATTATGGATATTTTTCACCAAATGGTCAGAGGGGAACAAGCTGAAAAAGACACTGTCAAGACAGCAACTCGGAAGGATGGTGCAAATGTAAGGAAAGGAAAAAAACCTGTTTCAACTCCCAAACTAAGGCAAAAACAGGGAAACCAAAAGCCACCACAACACCACCAGCTGAGGCAAAACAACCAACCAAAGGAAGGAAGACTATGGCAACCAAGACAGCTTTTCTCCAACGAAGAAAGTCTTCCAGATTGGCAGAGAAGTCTAAACCAGTTTCAACCTCTTCTCCTCACAGTCCAGTTCATGTTCAAGACAAATCTTCTCCAGAATCCTCTCCTAGAAAGTCATCTCTTTTCGAAAAACCCTCTCCTTTTCCTCTCAACCCTTTCTATGACACTGAATCCTCACTCTTTGACACATCAAATGAATAGAAGCCCCTCCCTTTGATGCTGACAAAAAGGGGGAGTAGAATAGAATGGGTGCAGGAACTAGAAACCAGAAAAATAAAATTAAAAAAAAAATTGTTAGGATAGAGGAACCAAGAAGGAACCTAGGAAAGGAAAGAAAATAGAATCAAAGATGAATGAACTTAGAAAAATAGGAGATAAGAAGCAAAAATAGTCTAGGGGCAGTTTTGGAATACTTGTTGGTTAACTGTTATTTGTGCCATGGTGGCACTTGAACACTTGGTTTTAATCTTGTTATCTATATGGTTGTTTAACAAATGGATGTTGATATGATTATGATGTTTGACTGCTGGAAATTGAAATTTGCTAATATTTTGCTATCTTTGGTATTTTTACTGCTGTTGACAAAATCTGCTACTGCATTGATATTGAATTATATGCTGATAATTGATTTTTGTTGTAGCATTGTGAATAATTTTTGTTTGAAAGTAGATGTAGATGGTGAATATAACATATCAATTGAAACAAGGATAATGTAGACTAAATCTGAAATCAATAAACTATTGACAGTTGTTGGAACATTGATAACAATCTGTCAAAACTTGCAACTAAAAATTTCTAGATGCAAATCACTCTATATTGTTGCATATATGTATACTCTAAATGCACAATATCATTTTCTATATGACGAAAATAAAATTTGTCGAAATAAAATAAGCAAAATATGCACACACTAAGGGGAAGCTTAGACTTAGGGGGAGCAATCCTCAATTCTTGTAGAAAACTAAAAAGAATTTAAAATGACACTATGCTGTTAATCAATGAGTGTTTTGTCATCATCAAAAAGGGGGAGATTGTTGGTTCCATTAGTTTTTGATGATAATAAAACATTCCCATTTATTTATGTCTAATACCTTTATTTGAGTGTGCAAGAAATTAATATAAAAAATTAATTTCTTAACTCTTCAAAGAGTATTTTTGAAAGAAAAAGAGGGATAAAATCAACAAGATGTAACTGAATAACAAGGAGGAAGCTTGTTGGTGAAACAAGGAAGAACATTGGTTAACCAAATTTCAAATTGGAGAAATAGCGGGTTGAAGAGTTTGAAAAACAGAACCAACTTAGTCAACCAAGTCAGTCAACTAAGTGCCCTCTGCTAGAATTTGCAAATCAGAAACAGAATCAACTTAGTCAACCAAGTTACTCGACTAATAGCTCTCTGTCTGTAATTTGAACCGGAACACTACAAGACAGATTAACAGCTAGAACTCATCCTCAACTATTTCCAACGGCCATAAACTGTCAAACTACCATCAGAATTGCATCTCCTAGTATAAAAGGGTCTTCCAACAATGAGAAACAAGTTTTTAGAAGCCTTGAAAAAGATTTGAGCTGTAGAAAGTTGAAAAACCAAAAAAGCTTCACTGTACTTGTCTGCATTTAAACGCCTACTCTTTGCCATTGTATTTAGCACTCAATCTTGTACCATTCAAATCAACTTGTTATCATAGGTACTTTCTTTAACCTCTCTTCTTGTATACTTAGAGTGGGGGAGTCACTCTAAGGGGTTGTTCAAGCTTGGGAAAGCTTGAATGTTATAGGTTGTGGTTGAGCCTTGGAAAACCACTTTGGGTTTTAGTTGATCCCGTGAAAAACTAGTGTAAAGGTTTTGGCTGAGCCTGCAAAAAGCCATTGTAAAAGCTTGGTGAAAGCTTGTGAATTTAACAGGATTCTTAGTGAATTGTTGGGAAAATCCTTGGTTGGATAATCAAGGTAGTGGACGTAGGTCTTGGACCGAACCACTTTATTATTCATCTTATACTCTGTTTTTAATTTCTTGAGTTTTGGAAATTAGTTTCACACCCTATCAAGAGCCAAATTATGCTATTCACCCCCCTCTAGCACATATTAACGGGACCAACAAGTCAATGCTCAATATCAATGTCAAGAAAATTGATTGCATATAATCTCAATTATGGCATTTGTGTCTTGGTCATTGAAGTAAGAATTAAAGTATGAAAATGCTTAGATCCTTTTGATTGGAAATCATAAAGGAGCTAGTAATTCTTATATGACCAAATCAATTTTCATGCTAAAGTTAATAACTTGGTATGTTCAAAAGGCCTTATACATATAGATGTATATAAACCATTGGACATAAAATGTTATGGAAAATGTTCCTAATTCATTAAGTTTACACAAGACCAAATTGAGATTTTGTCTTGCATACTTAAAGAAATAAAATTTGAAACATTGAAATGTTCATAGAATTCAAATATAAGATCATACGAGCTATATAGTATGAAGTACTCTTATTAAGATAGATCTTAGTGAAGATTACTCTTATTTATTAATTAATCACTCAAAAGATGAATGTAGATACATGTGAGATGGAACTTTCTTATGAATAGAACATAGAGATGTTTGTTCAAAAAAGAAAGCAAATTCATATAGTGATATGATTTGGTCCATATCTCTCCAAGTTATATATAGCCAATTATATTATTCCAAACCAATATGATTTCAAGCATACATTGAGATGTATGTATGTAACATCACGGAAAATTCAAAAAAGTTTGATTATTACTCTCACGAATGATCTTGGATTTAATGGGAGCGTGATGACACTAAAAAAGGAATTTCTTAATTCTTACATGGTTGCATTGGAATCTAACTCTTAAGATTTTGCATAGAGATGCATAATCATATGTATGAGAACTCCATGGATTTAGTAAGATACATTGAAGATGTATTATTCATATGAGATGGCCTACTAAATATATTTTTCGTTAGAGTTATACACTTTGTTCTATTAAATGGGATCCAAAGGGTTGGATTTAATAAAATGTATAAGTGTACTTATCTCATACACAAAAAGAGGTTAGTAAGAGTGAATGCAATTCTTTGGTGATACAATTACATAGGATGCAATGTGTATACAAAAAAAGTGCCAAAATTTAAAAAATGAGGATAGCACAATGAAAAGTGACAAATGCATATGATGCATACAACATAATTTAGTTGGAATGGTTTCAAAGAAAGAAAGATGACTATGTACATGTATATAATTAAAGTCATATACATCCTATTAAAAGGGCTCTAATAGGAATATACTTAGATCGTTAGTCCATAGAACTAATCAAAGGTTTTGAACATTGTTAATGTAACAATGGAGCCATACTACCAGAACTTGGGTTTTATTGGATCTAGATATAGTTATATGACATGATGTGATGCATGGACATCACAAAGATAGATCAAAGTAATTAACCACATTAAAGGGCAAAAGCGAGTCTACATGCAGACATGATTGCTAGATGGATTGAATCCACATACGATGAGGTAGCAATTGGCTTTGTGCTAGTGGGAGATGTTGGGATGAGCCTTGTAGCTAATTGGGATTGGTTAAGGCTTGATTTCAATCATGCAACAGTGTCATTCATGTTAAATGATTAGAGGTTTTTCTTCATCAATAAGACATCAATTATAATGAGTTATAAGTCTAATTGGATGAAGTCTATGAGATTAATATGCCTTGTAAAGGAACTGTAATGGGTTACAGTTATGAGATTCTTATGCATCAAAGCATAATCTCAAAATGTTCTTGGTTAATGTATCATTAAGATTGGACATCAATGATGCTTAAAGGCTAGTATATTCTATGTTCCTTACTTTGGAAGTAAGCAATCTATCTCATAGATTGAAGTATAAAGATACTTGGAACTAGAATATAAGTGCTTGCCTTGGAAAACAAGTTCACTAAATATGACCCGCCATGAGAAGTGCATTTGGTAATACACTCCAATGTCTATGCAGCACTTCTCATGTGTCAGTTGTGTAAATACTCCCTAGACTTGAGATATCAGGTTGTCTTATATGTGGAGTGCTATGCTTTGATTTCATCCTTACAGATGCATAACCAAGGATGCCAAAACAGGATGCTTTTGGGTATAGTATGAAGCATGTGAAGGCAAATGAGTGGTCAAGATAGGAATCATCACCTCAAGTGTTTTAGAGGAAATATTCTATCTGTTCTTGGTTAACATTAGCTTATTGAAGTCTTTGGCCAAGGTGACATGGAGATTATGAAAAAAAAAAGGTTTCATAACTTTCTATAAAGCTAATGCTATAATTGCAGGAACAAATACAGTGGTCAATAAGAGTAGACACTGTACCAAGCTCTTATTATCTCCGAGATATATGATGAGAGAATGAATTATACTGATAGACTGTACGTTAAAAGGTTGTCAAAGAACCCTTTGACTCTTCTAATAATTGGCTGGCCATGATGCATTGCTAGATGCCAATCTTGGTCTATGGAATTGATTATAAATTAATTAATTGAAATTTATATTAATCGATTAAGTCATTAATCAATTCCATTGCCAACATGTTGGGAACCTAATGGGTCACATACAATGATTGCATTTGAATTAAATTGGGAGAGTGATGGTTTAAGTTAGACTTAAATCACATGCTAGGTAATTAACTTCTATAAACTTAATTAAAAGAGTTTAATTAAGTTTTAGACATAATTATAAATAGTTATAATTATAAGGCCTTGATTGCAAAATATAAAGGAAATTAATTTTGATTTTAATTTTCAAGGACTTAATTAAAAGAGTTTAATTAAGTAATGGGTCCAATATTATAATGTGTTATAATATTGAGGGCTTAATTGCAAAATTGAAGTTATTTTAACCTAACTATATAAGTCACCTTTTAACTATTTTCCATATGACAAGTTTTCACAATTAAAGAAAACCTAGGTTTTGTCAATAAAAGAAAAACGTTTTCTTTCTTTACCACCACTCCCTTTGTGTGAAAGAGAAAATTGCTTATGAAGCAATTTTCGAGAGAGGTTCGGCTAGGATTGTGAAAAAGAAGAAAAATACAATTGTTGTCCTTTTTGCTAGCACAAAGTACAGTTTAAAACTCCCTCCTTTGTTCAAGGTTCAAGTGCAATCATGTCTACTACCATTGGAGGCCAAGCACTTGATTGGCTAGGGTTTTTACTCCTTGTGGTGTTTGCAGGATTGATTCGGGAAGTGCCATTGTGATTACAAAAATACTTGGCAAGGTAACTTTCTGAATAATAATTTATTTTGTGCTTTTATGTGTTAAATATCACCAAGGTGATCCATAGGTGGAGGCATGTTTTGGTTGTTTAGTTATGAGTTTTAATTTTCTTTCTGCTGCGTATTTTAAGCATGTCGTCCATAGCCAAACCCATCAAGTTAGTCATGGGAAAAAATTTTCAAATAACAAATATGGAATCAATATCATTATAATTTTTATTAAATGACCATATTGTTCTTCATTGGGAACAATCAACCAAGGGTAATCCATTTAGAGAAAAAAAATGAGAAAAATAGTAAAATCCTCAAACCCTAAGTCTAGGTTGTCCTCCACCAAGCGGATGCCTTATCTTGGCAATCAAGGTCTTTGAAGAAATCAAAGACTTCCAAAGATGTTTTTTCTTCTACAAGAGCAGGGGCAATCATTTCAATAGAGGCATTGTTGGCCTCAACGTTGGTCATAGCAATAGGATTCTCAATGGCATGAGTTTCAACACTTACCCTTATCCTTTAGGGATGCCTAATATAGATAAGCAAAATGCTTTGGCATACAACAAGTATGTGACCAATGTCTAGCCATGCCATAGCAATGGCAGATACTTTCATCATGCTTTTTCTTAGGTTTCTTGCCCTTGCCATGATTAGGGTTAAGATTAGATTGCCTAGGGCGGTTAAACCTCCCATCACCCCAACGTGGGTTATGCCCTTACTTGTGCTTATGGCCTTTAAACTAGCCTATATTCTTACTAGAGCTAGCATTTGCTTCAGGCAATGCTTTCAAGCCAACAAGTCTAACATCATGGTTCTTGAGCAGCAATTCATTAGTTTATTTGGCTGTCAGGAGGATAGAAATAAACTCCAAGTATGTCTTAAATTGACGTTGCCAATTTACTATTGCAATACAATATTTGAAGTGTGGAAGATGGAGAAAGTTTTCTCTAATAGCTCTAATTCAGTGAGCTTAACACCTCATAACTCTAGCCGAGACATAATATCAAATAAGGCTGAGTTATAGTCAAATACTGATTTGAAATCTTGTAGCTTGAAATGCTATCAATCACACTATGCTTGAGGGAGGATAACAATCTTGGTATGATCATACCTTTTTTTCAACCTCGTTCATAAGATCTCAAGGTCTCGGATAAATAAATATTAAGTCTTCAAGCTCTCATGCAAATGACAATGAAGGAAAATCAATGCATTCGCCTTATTTATCATTTGCGTTCCCGTTTTTAATAATTACAATAATAAGACCTGACCCCTTGGAGATGTATCTCCATATCAAGGCATCAGGACAGATAATTGCTTCCATTCACTTCTTTGATGTGGAACTTAGGCTTTTCAATATTTACCATAATTCTATGTACAGAAATTGGATCTTTAAATTAATTATGACAACTACAAGGATTCTTGGAGACTCACCGCCACTTCAGGGGACATAAAGAGGCTCAAGATTCGTTGTCGACTTCAAGCCGGTTAGATGGTATACAAAATTAAAATCTAATTGGTTGAAGAATTTAAATAAATTATCTTTCTCAGTTGGTTAGAGCCTCATATTGATAACATGTTGTGAAATATAACTTTGAAAGAGAATATTTAGAAAGAAGTAATAGAAATGTAAGGTCTTTTATTCATTTCTTGTTTTAGTATATCTACCATTAACTACAAATTCTTAATTTATAGACACACATAGATGGAGAGAAAATAAATTTACATAAATAGAAACAATGAACATAATAAATAAGAATATATATAAAACAAGAGATAATAATGTATCAATATAAATATATATATTAGTTGCAGAGAGATACATTGAATGTTATGAAATAAAATATATATTCATAATATACTCAATGGATTACATATATATATATATATATGTAAGGTCCCACTAAGGTATTCCATCTTCTAATCGTTAGAACACAGATTTTGAGATTCCCTAATTCCACGGCACAAATACTCCCCAGTCCCCAGTATTCTTCTCTTCAAGTAGCCAAGCCAGCCCCAGAATTGCATTGCTGCATCAAATTCTTTCTTTGCCAAAACCCGATAAGAAGGAGATGCAGATCTTTGTTAAGACGCTTACGGGGAAGACTATCACCCTCGAGGTTGAGAGCTCTGATACTATCGATAATGTCAAGGCTAAGATTCAGGTTCTTCTTCTTTACTATTTTCGTTTTGTTCTTGTAAAGATTTAGTCTTATTATTAGAGTTCGTAGTTGACTTCGTGTTTTGGTTGAAGTAAGCGATTAGGGAAAACATCTATGGACACGTGTGTGGGTAACTCTTCTTATGTTTTAAGAATTTCTTTTCTGGGTTTCTTTTTTCTTTTTTAATGAATTTGTATTTTGGAATTCGTAGTTAAATTTCTGTTTGGTTGACGAGAAAGGCAAAGAAAACGAAAAGGAAAGTTAGAAGAAAGAATACGAACTTAAATTGTTGGATGGGTATATGAAAATATGATTTTATAAATTATTTGGTTCCTTTTGGGTAAATTTGTACGCTTTGACAGTGATTCAGTTTTGCTGCTTCCGTTCCTAGTTTGGACTAATTGATTAGATGCTGTATCGTCTGGATTTGACATTGTCTAGGAAGGGAAATACTTTAAATTCTGATTTTTTCTTGGATGAGATACTTTGATATTCAAAGGTCGAAAATTGTGATGATCTCCTAACATCAAAATATGATACAATATTTGTGTCTTCTTGATTTGTTTTTAGTTTCATGCTGTGTAACTTATCTCGGATTTTTTCACCGATGAGATATTTCGATTTGGCTTCTTTAAAATTGTGGATTATCTTTATATTAAGTGGTTGTAACAACGGTGATAGTCACCGAAGATTAATGGGATACAATCTAATGATAAAATTCTCTATTCGGGCTTAATTTATTTTCTTTTTATTTGACCTGCTTGACTGAGCTTGGGGTGGTGTCTATGTTAGACTGTTTTTTTTAACTCTTCTGTAATAAATTGTTTACCGATTGCTGATGTTGGACTTGACTTTTATAGGATAAGGAAGGAATCCCTCCTGATCAGCAGAGATTGATTTTTGCTGGCAAACAGCTTGAGGATGGTCGAACTCTTGCAGATTATAACATCCAAAAGGAGTCGACTCTTCACTTGGTTTTGAGGCTTAGGGGAGGAACTATGATCAAGGTCAAGACTCTCACTGGGAAAGAAATTGAGATTGATATTGAGCCAACTGATACCATTGACCGGATTAAGGAACGTGTTGAAGAGAAAGAAGGAATTCCACCTGTGCAGCAAAGGTAGTCATCCAGTTCTGTGGGTTTTTCTTTTTTAAATAGACTTGTATAACATTCACCCTGGAAGATGCATTTTGAGTGTAATACTTTGTTCTAATGTTCACTTTTGTTATTGTTGACAGATCTGGTTTATGATTTTTTTAGTTGCCTTGATGTTGTAATTCACTCGTGTCTTCCATGTTTGCAGGCTCATCTATGCTGGCAAGCAGCTTGGAGATGACAAGACAGCTCGCGAGTACAATATTGAGGGTGGTTCTGTGCTTCATCTCGTGCTTGCTCTGAGAGGTGGAAATCTTTAGGTGGTTTTAAATTTTATATTTTACATTATATGGATGACTCTGCATATGATATGCAGAAGACTGAAAAACGTTTTTAGATAACTTCCTTGACATGTTATAGACATGTTCTGTTTTGTTAGTAATTTATGACTCACAAAGGAAATTGAATAGTGTAATCTTTGTTCTGCAATATAAATTGTGCTTCTGTTTTGTTACTGGAAATTATTGAGACAACCAAAAAAATTAACATTTTTATAACTTTCTTGTGTTTGTTTAACAACTTCTTGTATGTTATATTTAGTTTGAATTTTCAACTTGAGAATTACTAATGATAATCACACAAATAAAATAATAAAGCAGATATATACTTAGGATACTTTGACTTACTAGTTTTGCTACTTATTCCAAAAAGTTGTTTGGATAACGATATCATTGCTTCGAAGGTTGTAAAACTTATGACGCTTGAAAGCATGTTATTTTTATTTGATATTTAAGGATGTATTAACTAGGAATATAAAAGTTGTACTAACTTCCATTACATGCATTTCGAATGTGATGTTTGATTCAAGTGTGATTGTTGATCAAAAGTGTTGAACTCTTTGTAGATAAAGGTTCAAGCTTGCTAAAACTTTTTATTTCAAACTTTTTGATGGTCACTTGTTTCAATTCTTGAAAGCATGTGAGGTTAGTGATAGTTATATTGGCCAAGCATCTTATCTTGACTTGTTCATTGATATAGAGGGATAAGGGGATTCAAGTATAGTTTCTTGATTAGAAAAACATGTGCCAACCATTGACGAGAAGTATGCATCAATATCAAGTGTATTAATTTCATTGATATTCTGTTGAGCTCATGCCAAACCTGCCCAGGAACAGTTCTCTTTTAATTTGTACAATTTTGAAGGAGATGAAGTCCAATATATAGATCAATCATTGAGTCAAATGTTTACATATTTTTGTGAATTTAATAGACATAGCTTTATGTGTAATTATTTCCCTCCCAATTTAGCACAACATTTACATGACTCACCTTCATGTATCACAAGAAATATGCGTAAAACCAATATTTCTTTCCAACATTGCTCTAGAAGGAAAAAAGAATTGGAGAGAGTAGCATATAAAATATGCCATCTAGCTTTGGTTCTCTCCACATTTGAGAGAGTTTCTTTCCTCTTCAATTATAAATAATTTTTCTGAATAGCGTTTTCTATTTTATTTTGAAATGAATTTTGAAACAATTCTAAAAGTATTTTTATTTTATAATTGAAATTTTGGAGGAAATTAAAAGTAAAATAACTATGATATTGGCTCCAAAGCTATAGTGCATATGATAATGCGTGAATCTTAAAATTCAACTATTCCACATAAAGGAGTCACTATCAATATTTTTTGTTTAGATGCGATTAATGAGAATCTATTTTTTTCTAATGAAGTATTGGACTTGACTTAAATTCATAAAAAAGAATAGACTTGATTTAAATTCATTAAAAAGGATGAATTCCTATGTTCATTTGAAAGATTGGGTTTTGGTCCACGAAATAGACTAAATTCGAGAGTATAGTTATGCGTGAAGAAAATATTAGTAGCTTCACAATATTCATTAAATTGGTTGCTAATTAATTATATCCATGTTTTGGTATTTTTGATGTAATGTTTAATTTTATTCTTATTTACCTATTTGTCTATTTTTTATTTAATTGTTCTTATTTCTTAGCTTTATTTTACTTTTTGAATAAATAAAAACTCTTTGACATTAAAATATTCATTGAAGACTCCTACACTTATGACAAAATTTGATGAAAATCTCTAATCTAGGAATTTTCAAAAAGTTATCCCTTATAAAAATTTCATCATTGAATAATTTTTATTTGTTTATGTTTCTAAGTTTTATTATTTTTGTTATTTTTATTATTATTATTTATACAAATCCCTCGTATCGAAAATTTGTCCCAAATTCTTTTGATAAGAATTTTGGAAGATTTTCTCACTTAAAAATTCTCTCGAAGTTATCACTTATAACTTTGTTGAGAATAAAGTCGATTTTTCACTTGCTTTTGAGGCTGAGGGACTATAATCAAGGTCAAGACTCTTACTAGGAAAGAAATTGAGATTGATATTGAGTGATACCGTTGAGGGGATTAAGTATCCTAGAAGGAAGCAGGAAAGCTAGTCAATCCAATTCACTGGGTATTTCTTTTGAAATAGACTTGTATGGTTGCATGATTATTTTGGTTTGAATTTTGTACAACATTCACCTGAAAGGATGTCAACTTCACTTTTGTTGTTATTCATAGATCTAGTTTATAATTTCTCAGTTGCCTTGTGATTCACTCATGTGTT
Organism: Theobroma cacao; assembly: GCF_053813885.1. NCBI lineage: Eukaryota > Viridiplantae > Streptophyta > Magnoliopsida > Malvales > Malvaceae > Theobroma > Theobroma cacao. The sequence goes on from NC_142645.1 coordinate 14,720,128, forward strand.
CCATGTTTGCAAGCTGATTTATGTTGGCAAGCAGCTCGGAGATGATAAGACAGCTCGTAACTACAATATTTTGAGGGTGGCTCTGTGCTTCATCATGTCTAGTCTTTAATGCTGCTTTTATTTGTGACATCAAATGGCTTAAAAGTTTATATTTTGCAAAATATGGATGATTCTGCATGTGATATGTGGATGACTGAAAAACATTTTCAGATAATTTCCTTCTTATATGGATGATTCTAATTTTTTCCCTTAAATATAAATCATGCTTCTTCTTTGAAGATGAGAATTTTTTAGACAACAATAACTATTTCCTTGTGCTTGTATTCCCCGCCATAAACTTTCAGTTTTTGAGAATTTGAATTTTCAACTTGAGAATTACTAATGATAATCATACAATTAATTAAGATAGTAAAGCAGGTATTTGTTTAGGTTACTTTTATTTACTAGTTTTGTAACCTATTTCAAAAAATTGTTTGGATAACGACATCATTGTTTTAACCATTAAAGTTTTAATTTGGTTTTATGGGATGTGATATTTGATTCAAGTGTGATTGTGATCAAAAGTCCTTAAATCTCTGTAAATAAAGGTTCAAGCTTGCTAAAACTTTTGTTTCAAACTTTTTGAAGGTCACTTATTTCAATCTTTCATATTTGGAGAAATCCAATCTTTTATATTAAGATAGGTTGTCATTTTATAGGGAAAGGTTAATGGCATAATGCTACACAGTTGCAGGTTGCAGACATGGTTACTAAAGTTAGCAAGATAAGCATTGTAAATATAAACAGGGGCGGAGCCTCATATAGGTTTGGGGGGGGGTGGTTGGGGGGGATGGACCCTTAATTTTATTTAAATTTTTATATAATATAAAATTTTTAAAAATTTTAATATATTCTCTTAATGGCCCATTTAATAATTTTTTATTTAATAATTAATACAAATAAAGAATAACAAAAAATATCCCACATGCCACTACAAAAAAACACAGTATTTTCGACAAAAAAAATTTCGTTAGAAATTTCCAATGAATTTCCAACGAAAGGCAAGGAAAAAATTTTTCTGTTATTTTCGACGGATTTCTAACCGAATTTTTCTGTTGAAAATCCGTTGGAAAAGGCTGATTTTGCCAATAAAAAATTTCCCAGACCAACATTTTCAATGGAATTTCCAACGGAAAATTTTACGTTGGAAATCTGTTGGAAAGTTAAAGAACTAAAAAATTTTGAAACCTTTCCAATGGAATTGCAACGGATTTTCAACGGAATTTGAACAAAAAATAAACTAATTTTTTGACGGATTTTCGACGGATTTGCAACTGAAAATTTCCAACGGAAAATTTCCGTTGGAAATCCATTGGAAAATTTGTTAGCCAGAAAAAACAATTCTCCCACCAAATTTTCCAACGAAATTTCCAACGAAATTTCCAATGGAAAATTTTTCGTTGGAAATTTGAAAGGAAAAAATTTTGAAAGCTTTCTGACAGATTTCTAACGGATTTCCAACGGAATATGAACAAAAACAAAACTAATTTTTCCAATAGATTTCTAACGGAAATTTTCCAACAGAATATTTCCGTTGGAAAATTTGTTCACCCCACAAAGAAATGCTCCCACCAAATTTTCCAAAGAAAAATTTTCCGTTAGAAATCCGTTGGAAATTTGAAAGAAAAAACTTTTGAAAGCTTTTCAACGGATTTCCAACGGAATTTGAATAAAAACAAAACTAATTTTTCCACAGATTTTCAACGAAAAAATTTCCCACCAAATTTTCCAACGAAAAATTTTCCATTGGAAATCTTAAGAACAAAAAAAATTGAAATCTTTCCAACGGATTTCTAGCGGAATTTGAAAAATTAATGGGCTCTCAAGCTTTCCAACGGAATTTCCCGTTGGAAAATTCCGTTGGTAATAGTAAAATTTTAATTTTTTTCCTTAAAATATTTTAGAGTTTTTATAAATTTTCTTAATCTTTTATACAAAATAGATATTAATAAAAGCAAATACATACATATTGGAGGTATAATATTTAAAAGTTTAAGTTTGTTTTCCTTTGAATAATTTTGTATATTTTTTTAAAACTTTATTGAATCATACATTATAAATTAATAGTTCAAAATTCATTGATTTCATAACATTAAAAAATTTATGAAAAAGATAAAATAAATTTGTTAAATTTTATAAAAATACATGATAATATCTAATAATAAATTAAACAAAAAATGTCACGACCCAGAACTCCCATCGAGCCCATGACAACCGTCGCAAGGCTTTAATATCAGCTTCTCATTTCCCCTGTGGGTAACTATTTCCAAATACCACATTCTAAAAGATTTTAAACTGTTTCTAACTTAAACAAATAAAATAATAATTTCTGTCTCACAAGGGTATTTTGGTCATTTATCCCAAAAATCTCAAAATCATCTAAAAGTATAGTATGTAAGTGGAAAACACATATTTCATAATCAAAAATAATTTTCGATGTCTAAAACATTCGTTTAAAATGGAATTATGACTGTTATAATAAAATAAAAATATTAAATAAAATATTCAATTTTCACATAAAACGATATTTTAAGAACACTGCATAAATAATTTTTATAGTGTAAAAGCAAAATAAATTCTTACATACCGTAATACAGATAACCAAAGTATAGAATTTAATTTACAGTGACACGTGGGCCAACGAATGACCAAAAGTATCAAAAGAAATGAACCTATAGTCTTTGGATGTGGCAAGTTCAACTGTAATCCTCGCCGATATCAGTTATCTACAATCTATTCTGAGCCTGAAATGGGTGAAAATGAGGGTGGTGAGATTATAAAATCCCAGTGAGTAAACAAACATCACTCAAAATATCTAAAGTCGAGTAAAAGGAGACTATTAAAACATTTCATCAAATTGTAATTTATCATCTTTCAACTTATTTCAACCAAATGAAATCAATTTATTTAAAACAAGTAATCAGTATGGCTTATGAATTTCTTAAAAAGCTTGGCTCATGCCAAAAATTATTATCATACTCAGTTATCTGGGATACCTTGACCGAGGGCTATCCCGACTGAGTCCGCCAAGGCTATTAGAAAGTTGTGTTTTTATTTTGAAAACATAGCCATTCCTTGGCGTTGGCCGAGTTCCCCTTCACGTGGTGGTTTGGCGTGAAGTGAACTTTAAAGTTATACCTCGGGAGTTACCCTACTCGCCTCTCCAACCGAGGTAAAAATATAACAGGATTCTGTGCCCCTCTAATAGGCTAGTCCACAGAACCCAGCCCACTGCAGCAGGTCAAACCCACCATACAATAAAATTTTGACAGCATGACAAGGCTAATATATTACTACCCAGCTTGCAAGGGTAAAATAAAGTAATTCATACAATTCATAAAAAATACAGCCCAGCCAGTCATGCCAATACAATAACATAAGCCATTAATTCAATTTTAAATTTACAACATATCAGTGGTCTCTAATTACTCTATTTTCAAAATCGTTATTTCGTTTCAAGACAATTTATAAAATATTTTCATTTAAACTCATTTTGTTTACAAAACATAAAAATTTACCATTTGAACTCATTTTCATAAAATTCACCAAAACCGAATAAAAACATACTTTAGATAATTAAAATGATGGTAAGATTACTCACCGTGTCTAGAGTGGGGATTTTCGAAATACTCAGACTACTGATCCTCGGGTGCAATTCCCTTGCCTTTATCGGAGGACTCACCACCTTGACATAGTACAAAATCGAGAAATTCAGCACATTGGTACTAAATTGAAATTAAACTAATTTAGACTACTAATGCTTGATATGGAATGCAAAAATGTCTAAATTTTTGCCTAAATGCGGTGTTATCCTATTTTGGTCTTTTACCCGATAAATCGATATACGCGTCCGTTTAAACTCCAAATTAATTTTTTTTCAGTTTCTATACCTCAATTGCACCCAAATTGACTTAATGTCCCTCAGTGTGGCACAGATAATCAGTCTCGATAGCAAATTACGAAAATACCCCTAGTGGGTAAAAATTTGTATTTTTGCTCCGAAAATTCCCATTAGTTTTCTAGGCTCATAATTCATCATTATTCATCATAATTCCTCAAATAAACATCAAGATCAGCAGCCAATATTCCCCTAGAAAATTCGGCATAATGGGTTTCAATGGGAGAAAATTATATCTCTAGCTTATTTTTGCTATATTTCAATATAACTTAACTAAAATCACTTAATTCAATTAAAATCAACCAGAAATCAAGCTCAAAACTCATCCATGGAGGTTTGGCCAGCATGGGTGTCCATACCCACTTTCTAATTTTGCATGGAAATGAGAAAAAAATGCATGGGTAGTGAAAATCACAAGGAAAATCAATGAAATTTACCTTTTCAATGCTTGATTTCTTGATTTCTCTTGATTTTCTACAAATTTTCAGGTAGGGTTCTTATTTGTTTTTTTCCCCCTTTTCTCCCCTGGTTTGGACGGCTGAAGAAGATGAGAATTCTGGAATTTTTACCTTTTTAAAGGCTAAAATAATATAATATTATTTTATTAATTTTTTTAATGTTTTATTAATTCCTTAAATTCTAGCCATCCATTTGTTTCCAAATTTTCACCATACACTTGTCCCACATATCCATAGCTTAGATAAAATTCTCAGACTTATCCAAAGTCTTGGTGGAGTAATTTTTGAAATTTACACTTTTACCTCCGGAAAAGTCAAAAATTACATTTTTGCCCCAAAAACTGAAAAATTGCCCATAGAAATATTTTTCATCCCTTATACTCATACCATTCTCCAATTTATCAAATTTGATCTAAATTCTCTCAAAATCTCAAATTTTGGTCAGCGGGTGGTAAAATTACGATTTTGCCCATACACTCTAGAAATCACCAGAATTAAACTTTTTCATTGTAAAACACTCAAATTATACTCCAATAAGTCAAATGGGGCCAAAAAAATTCTTTTCTAAAAATTCCCATTATGTCCCTAGGTGGCAAATGACCATTTTGCCTCTGGACAGTAAAAATTTCAGTTTGACTCCAAATTGATCCTCGAACTCCAAATCAATCCTCGAACTCCAAATCACCATATTAAACCATTCTGGGACTTTAATATTCTTAATTTCATTTTAAATTCTCTATTTGATCTAGTTCGAGGCTTAAATTAACTTAATTGTACCATTTGGTACATTGTCGTCTTTTAACGATTTTTCTTTTGGGGCTTTCCAAGTATGCAAGCATATTGTCAATCATATGAATGACATGGAAAGTATTTTATAAGGTCGGGCTTGACAACACTACCCCCCTTAAAATAAAATTTTGACCTCAAAATTTCATATACTGAACTCAAAGAAAATGTGGGGGTATTGTTTTCTCATCTAATGCTCGACTTCTTATGTTTTCCCCTTTATAGGGAATTTCGATTTGTTCACCTCATTTACCTCCAATTCAACTCAAGTACTTCGCTTATGTCTATTATTATCCTTTAAAATCATATCAACAATAACCTTCACAATTATGATCTCTTATATCGAGACACCAAGCATGCTTCTATTACTATCATTAAGCTTGAACTATAACTCCATCTCAATCATACCAATTTCGATCGCATTTTATTCTTATTTAGGTATACCAATCACTATCTTATTACTTCATTCCATATCAAACTTCTCGACTTTCATTCATTCATCCTATCCTCATACACTATTGTGTAGTTTACAATATCATTAACACGCCATACTCATTCCTGTACATATCCTCAGCGTTCGGGAAAAATTAATGGCTTTAATTATTTCTACATATTTCATGTTTACTTTGCATTTAGGAAATTTCAATCTTCTTAATCCTATTAATCCATCTCATATGGCTTAATCGTACTATAGATTATATTCCCTTAACTATTTCTCCAAAATTCCTTAGGTCACCGTAAATCGTCTTCTGATAAGATTCTTAATCGTTACATTATTTATACAACTCATCAAATATATTGAGTTCAAATCTCGAACCACTAAAACCATTATTCATTTTAGTTGGGTACATCACTACTCCACACATACATATACATGTACATTCAAATGTCTATATTCCTCATTATGTATACGAGTCTCTATTTTCAAATGCCTTCAGACTAATTTCTCTTAATTCATTCCCATCCACAATCAAGATTCAATAGAATAATCTTCATAATTCATACAAATTCTCATCATACCTGTGCATAGTTCCTCATCATTTATATACTTATATTCTCTTCTTATCATTTCCAATTATATGCTTAAGTTTCCTTGTACTGTATATCATTGCATCACAATGTCATCTCCATTGAATTATAATCTATTATGCGTGTATGTTTTATAATCCCATTGGTATCTCAAAAATTTATCTTGACTTGATCATTGCATCTTATGCAAAACTACAATTCCTAAAAGTCATCCTTATTCCACTCTTTCATATGAATATAACATCATTCTTCCTTAACTAATTTACAAATTGTACTTGAAATTACAAGACTTGAAACTAAATTCTCCTCAAGTACTTTTTAATGTTAATACTTATACCACTCTCAGCTTATAGCTTCCTTTTTATAACTACATAACTTAGTGCTTGCTTTCACAAGATCCATGACAGAACTTCTCTTGAGTATTTCCTTAGGGATATTTATTTTAAATTTGTGTCTCACAACATATGATCATTTAACCCGTAACTTAGCCATTTGGCTCCTTAGCAAGTTTCAAAGTCACACATCTTATGCTCATCATGTATAACTTATAATTCTTTCTCAAGGGTGTTTAAACATTCTTGAAACACTTAATCACTTATTTACTCTTTTATACACCAAGTATGACATTATTGAAATCTTTATTTACATTTTCCTCACTTGGTATTGACATCTCTTATCAGTATCTCATACATTCATCTAACTTTTTGCTCGCTTCCTTTTTAGTCTTTAACAAGACTTAATCTCTTGTCTTCTTTATTTCTTAAGATTTGACTTCAGTCATCATATTATTCATCTTAACACTCCACATGTTAATTTATTTTTATGTAGCCATCTCAAAAATTCTCTAACTTTTCTTTCTCTTACATGCCAATATATATAAGGCAATAAAAAAAAACTTTGCAATTTCACTCATCATCTTTATCTTAATATCTCCCAATGCACTTAAGACTCCAAACAACAAAGCTTAGCATGAAAACCAATGACCATTCTTCAACTTGTGAGTTTCATCTTCATGCCACTCTCAATTTGCTCTTGCTTTCTAGCCAGTAGGGGTTCTTAACGTGACAGCGTTTAATAGTCAAAACTGTGGCGTTGCAACGGTTTGAATTCACTTTATCTTAGCAACTCTTCCACCTTTAAAGCTACTACCCCAATTATTCACAATCGTGTGGCTTCCCTTCGAGTCTATACCACAATTAGCAAGACTAACTTTCTATCACAAGTGTGCGATCAAAACATTCATTTAACGTATTTATTTTGCCACTAGCATTCATATATCTTTACCATAACATTTAATACAAGTTTGCTTAAGCAAAAATCTCCAAATTTATTCATAGCTACATGTATCTCAAATTGCTCATCACTTATCATCAGTCAATAAATCGCACTCGAAAATGCCCTTTCCATATTGTATAGTGATTTCACCATATAGCATCACTGCACGATGTTCCTCCATTCTACTATCACGCATACTCCATAGAAATTAATTAAAAGATTTACGTACCTTAACTAATGCTAATTCCATTTAATCATATCTTAAATACTTCAAACTTGTAAATTACAACTCCAAATGTATGTCCATATATTGATAATCTTTATATATTTCATGATCATGAAAACTACAACTTACAAACTAGCTTTCTATCATATGTACTTTATTAGAGCACTAATTTCAACATATTTAATCTACCCTTGGTGGTATGTGAAAATCATCCTTGTCTCGGTTGCAATCCAAAGGAATCTCTCCTCTGCATATCCATATGAGCTGGTGGAGATGGAGCAGCTACCGTAGCCCGTTCTAACTGTGGGCAATCTCTCCTAATGTAACGCGGTTGATCACAACGAAAACATTGTGTAGGCCCTTTGCACGACCCAACATGATAATTCCCACAATTTCTGCATCTACGTGAACTTCCTGAAACAGAGGAGTCTTTGCCCCTTTTTGGTGGCTGACTAGAAGATACGCTTAGATTTCTCCTTTTTGCTAACTCAGCTCGCAGGCTCCTATTTTCATTCGCAAGCTTCTCAGCTCTTAAAGCCATTCGCACCACCTCTTTAGCCACGATTGCGTCCGACTCACCCATAAAAGAAACACAACTATGTTGCCTAGCCTCTTTAAGCTTCTTAGAATCAGAAACATCCAGCACTGGTGGTGGGACAGGAGGTGGGGATGATGGTACTGAAGGAACAGCTAGAAGAACTGTAGGAAGAGCTTGACCAGCCTGAGCCTGGCCAGCAATAGCAGTAAAGAAGGCTGCTAATGCCTGAACTACCTCAAGAGGCATAGCAGGAATACTAGTAAGTGGCAGAGGAGGTGGAGGATGTGGAGGAGTCTCGGTCTGTTCAGCAGCAGGTGCTGCCCGAATGGTGGATGCAGTCGATTCCTCCTCTATTGCACCTAACTAACGACGTTGGAAACGACCTCTTCCCTTCCCAGTTGATCTAGTGAAAGGTGGTTGTTTACGTCAAGGAGACATAATAATCTATAAGAGGGAACAAAGTGAGTTTAGGCAACCTCAGGCTCTATATGCTTATGCATGTATTTTATTCAACCTAATCTAACTTAACTCGGGGCCACACTAACACTGTAAATTTTTAAAACAGCTTTAAAATAACTTTAAACCTAAATCTCTAATCTTTAAAACTAACAGCTCTGATACCAACTTAATTGTCACGACCCGGAACTCCCATCGAGCCTGTGACAACCGCCGCGACGTCTTGATCGACATTCATTACCCGGAATGTCAACCGGAACCCCGCAAGGCTTTAATATCAGCTTCTCATTTCCCCTGTGGGTAACTGTTTCCAAATACCACATTCTAAAAGATTTTAAACTGTTTCCAACTTAAACAAATAAAATAATAATTTCTATCTCACAGGGGTATTTTGGTCATTTATCCCAAAAATCTCAAAATCATCTAAAAATATAGTATGTAAGTGGAAAACACATATTTCATAATCAAAAATAATTTTGGATGTCTAAAACATTCCTTTAAAATGGAATTATGACTGTTATAATAAAATAAAAATATTAAATAAAATATTCAATTTTCACATAAAACGATATTTTAAGAACACTGCATAAATAATTTTTATAGCGTAAAAGTAAAATAAATTCTTACATACTGTAATACAGATAACCAAAGTATAGAATTTAATTTACAGTGACATGTGGGCCCACGAATGACCAAAAGTATCAAAAGAAATGAACCTACAGTCTTTGGATGTGGCAAGTTCAACTGTAATCCTCGTCGATATCAGTTATCTACAATCTATTCTGAGCCTGAAATGGGTGGAAATGAGGGTGGTGAGATTATAAAATCTCAGTGAGTAAACAAACATCACTCAAAATATCTAAAGTCGAGTAAAAGGAGACTATTAAAATATTTCATCAAACTGTAATATATCATCTTTCAACTTATTTCAACCAAATGAAATCAATTTATTTACAGCAAGTAATCAGTATGGCTTATGAATTTCTTAAAAAGCTTGGCTCATGCCGAAAATTATTATCATACTCAATTATCTGGGATACCTTGACCGAGGGCTATCCCAACTGAGTCAGCCAAGGCTATTAGAAAGTCATGTTTTATTTTGAAAACATAGCCGTTCCTTGGCGTTGGCCGAGTTCCCCTTCACGTGGTGGTTTGGCGTGAAGTGAACTTTAAAGTTATACCTCGGGAGTTACCCTACTCGCCTCTCCAACCGAGGTAAAAATATAACAGGATTCCGTGCCCCTCTAATAGGCTAGTCCACAGAACCCAGCCCACTGCAGCAGGTTAAACCCACCATACAATAAAATTTTGACAGCATGACAGGGCTAATATATTACTTCCTAGCCTGCAAGGGTAAAATAAAGTAATTCATACAATTCATAAAAAACACAACCCAGCCAGTCATGCCAATACAATAACATAAGCCATTAATTCAATTTTAAATTTACAACATATCAGTGGTTTCTAATTACTCTATTTTCAAAATCGTTATTTCGTTTCAAGACAATTTATAAAATATTTTCATTTAAACTCATTTTGTTTAGAAAACATAAAAAGTTACCATTTGAACTCAATTTCATAAAATTCACCAAAACCGAATAAAAACGTACTTTAGATAATTAAAATGATGGTAAGGTTACTCACCGTGTCTAGAGTGGGGATTTTCGAAATACTCAGACTACTGGTCCTCGGGTGCAATTCCCTTGCCTTTATCGGAGGACTCACCACCTTGACACAGTACAAAATCGAGAAATTCACCACATTGGTACTAAATTGAAATTAAACTAATTTAGACTACTAATGCTTGATATGGAATGTAAAAATGTCTAAATTTTTGCCTAAATGCGGTGTTAGCCTATTTCGATCTTTTACCCGATAAATCGATATACGCGTCCGTTTAAACTCCAAATTAATTTTTTTTTCAGTTTCTATACCTCAATTGCACCCAAATTGACTTAATGTCCCTCAGTGTGGTGCAAATTACCAGTCCCGATAGTAAATTATGAAAATACCCCTAGTGGGTAAAAATTTATATTTTTGCTCTGAAAATTCCCATTATTTTTCTAGGCTCATAATTCATCATTATTCATCATAATTCCTCAAATAAACATCAAGATCAGCAGCCAATATTCCCCTAGAAAATTCGGCATAATGGGTTTCAATGGGAGAAAATTATATCTCTAGCTTATTTTTGCTATATTTCAATATAACTTAACTAAAATCACTTAATTCAATTAAAATCAACCAAAAATCAAGCTCAAAACTCATCCATGGAGGTTTGGCCGGCATGGGTGTCCATACCCACTTTCTAATTTTGCATGGAAGTGAGAAAAAAATGCATGGGTAGTGAAAATCACAAGGAAAATCAATGAAATTTACCTTTTCAATGCTTGATTTCTTGATTTCTCTTGATTTTTCCCAAATTTTCAGGTAGGGTTCTTATTTGTTTTTTTCATCCTTTTCTCCTCTGGTTTGGACGGCTGAAGAAGATGAAAATTCTGAAATTTTTACCTTTTTAAAGGCTAAAATAATATAATATTATTTTATTAATTTTTTTAATGTTTTATTAATTCCTTAAATTCTAGCCATCCATTTGTTTCTAAATTTTCACCATACACTTGTCCCACATATCCATAGCTTAGATAAAATTCTCAGACTTATCCAAAGTCTTGGTGGAGTAATTTTTAAAATTTACACTTTTACCACCGTAAAAGTCAAAAATTACATTTTTGCCTCAAAAACTGAAAAATTGCCCATAGACATATTTTTCATCCCTTATACTCATACCATTCTCCAATTTGTCAAATTTGATCTAAATTCTCTCAAAATCTCAAATTTTGTCCGCGAGTGGTAAAATTACAATTTTGCCCCTACACTCTAGAAATCACCGAAATTAAACTTTTTCACTGACAAACCCTCAAATTATACTCCAATAAGTCAAATGGGGCCCAAAAAAATTCTTTTCTAAAAATTCCCATTGTGTCTCTAGGTGGCAAATGACCATTTTGCCCTTGGATAGTAAAAATTTCGGTTTGACTCCAAATTGATCCTCGAACTCCAAATCACCATATTAAACCATTCTGGGACTTAAATATTCTTAATTTCATTTTAAATTCTCTATTTGATCTAGTTCGAGGCTTAAATTAACTTAATTGTACCATTTGGTACATTGTTGTCTTTTAACGATTTTTCTTTTGGGGCTTTCCAAGTATGCAAGCATATTGTCAATCATATGAATGACATGGAAAGTATTTTATAAGGTCGAGCTTGACAAAAAATATTAATACTTTATGTACGTTTTAATTGTAATTAGTTAATATATATAAATTAATAAGATATATTTATAATAAACGTATTAATATTATGTATTTAAAATATATTAATTCATTATATCTATGTATACAAATTAAAATCATAGCTACAAAATATATATATATATATATATATATATATATATGTATAGCTAAACCTGCAGTATTTACAAAAAAAATCTATATATCTAACCTATTATATTAAAATGAAAGTACAAGTTATATTCTTTAATTGATATAACTTTATAATTAAGTTAATATATATATGTATGTATATGTTTACATACATATATGTATGCATACAACTTTATGTATATGAGTTAATATATATGTTTACATACATGTATATGAGTTAATACATATATGTTTACATGCAACTTTATATAACTTTATAACTAAGTTAATATATATATATATATATATATATATGTATGTATATGTTAAATTCATATATGTATGCATACAACTTTATGTATATGAGTTAATGTGAGACCTTGACCTTTATAGACTCGTAGATAGAAATATACGCAATATCCCTAATCAGGGGTAATATCGTCATTTTCTCAATAAGCCCATAAAAGTAAGTTTTAAACAATATTATGGTTTAAGTAGGCCTAAAGCATAAATGAATGATGAAAATATGGTGAAATGACAAGGAAATAAAAATTTTGATGATTTTCATGTTCTAGGAGTAAAATGATAATTTTATCACCCGAGGACAAAATGGGAATTTTGTGAAAAAGATTTTGATCACATTTGACTCATTGGATTATGATTTGAGTTTGAGAGGTGAAAAATTTAAATTCTGACATTTTTTGGAGTCCTAGGGGCAAAACGGTAATTTTACCAGTTTACGAGGGCAAAGTTAGAAATTTTGGAATTTTACACCACCTAACACTTGTCATGCCCATGGATTTCAGCCATTAACATTTTACATTGTGGATAATTGAAACATTTTATGTGGTGGAGAGAGATTGCTTAATGGATAAGTATTACACATGGACCAATGGAAACATGCCATGTGTCAAGCTTGGATTATTCTAGAATTTCCTTGTAAAATCTATTTAAAATTCTCTTAATCTCATGGATAAGTATTACACATGGACCAATGGAAACATGCCATGTGTCAAGCTTGGATTATTCTAGAATTTTCTTGTAAAATCTATCTAAAACTCTCTTAGTCTCACCCATATGGCCGGCCAAAGCATGAAGTGAAGAGGAAAGAAAAGAACACAAACCCTAGGTGGGAAAATTGAAGAAAAAGTGTGGAATTTCAAGGGATTAAGCTAATTTGTGGAGGGGCATTTTAGTAATTTCTAAGGGAATGGATAAGCTTGGGCCATAAATATCCTCTCTTTCCAGCAGCTTCCTCTTCTTGTTCTCTTCCCTCTCACGTTTCTTCAATTTCTCCATGGAAGCTTGATGTGAAGCTTTCATAACTTTCTTTCTCTAGCTCTAATTTTCATACCCCTGTGCCCTTTTGACTAGAACCCTTGTATTCTTCCACTCTCTCACTTTAAAACCCTTGAAAATGATGAAAATCTTGTTTCCATACTCTCTCACTAGTTAGATGTTTTAGAGAGAGAAAGAGGAAGCTTTATTAATAGCTTGAGACCTTTTGGAAAGAAGTTCAAAGTTACAAAGCTATCAAGGTGAGTAGTAAACTAGTATTGGGTTTTAAGTGTTGAGAATGACTAGAGATTTGATTTGTGAATATTATGTAGTTGAGATTGTTAATTCACTTTGGAGTGATAGGAAAGTGAAAATGGATGGCCATTTAAATGAAAATTGAAAGCTAGCTAAAAGATAGCTTTTAGGGTTTATAGTATGTAAATTGACATTATGGAAATGTTAATTTGATGGTAGGTGCTAACAAAGCCCCATCACCCCAATTGGATCATTATGGGAATTAAGAGTTGGCTAAAGGCTCAACGAATATCGGTGAGTGGACTTGCATTTCAAACTTGTTTTAGGGAATATGAAAGATTCTATCCAACTTGTCTTAGAAAATGTACCTTGGGAACAAGCTTTTAGTAAAATGATTTTATATTGTGAAAATGTGCTATACAATGGTTTATGTGTTATCACAATATGATAAAATGCATGATATGCATTGGATGCTTCTTTGCATGTTGATGTGGACCCGGCTATGTGCGAGTAAGAATGCACATAAGCTGTTGTTGACCCGGTTATGTGGGAGTAAGAGTGCACATAAGCCGTTGCTGACCCGATTATGTGTGAGTGGGAGTGCACATAAGCCGTTGCTGACTCGGCTATATGCGAGTGGGAGTACGCATAAGTTGTTGCATATGAGATGATGATGATGGGAAGGTGTACATGATGATTGATATATATATATATATATACATATATGGTATATGGTTGTAAATGCAAATATGTGAGCATTTGATTTGTTGAAATTTGGGAGTTTACATGTGTTACATGTTGCTATTGTTATTTTAGCAAGATGGCTTGTTTTAAAGGAAAATGAGACTTTTTCCTTGATGTTCTGACTATCGCTGCAGCAAGAAACTCTCGGGTTTGAGGGCCTTCATCAGACTTGGTTCTCGCTGCTATGAGAAACTTTCTGTCCATTTTGGCTAACTTGTGGGTTTTGCTATATTTTTCGATTCTTTGGTACCATAGTTGAGTATGGATCTTTTAAGTGATTTACTCATGAGTGGTTTACATGAGGGGTTCTACTAAGAACTAGAACAAATTGCATTGTTTTGAGAAAATGAGTGCATCATGATTTCGATAAACATTCCTTATGGTATGCTTGTTCCCTTTTTGTTCACTCACTGAGTTTATGCTCACCGCTTTCAACTTCATGTTTTCAGATTAAGAGACAGCTGGTAACTAGGACGAGGTGTCCTCGTGGACTTGTATCCATCTTTTGGTAGGTGTCTCGACATTCAGTAGCTGTACATTCGTCCGAGTCTCTCCGCTGGACATCGAGTCTCCTTTTGTTGTGTATAGACGAACCTAATGTGAATTATTAAGATACATGTGTAGACAGTGTATACACACCTGTTTGGTATGCCAGTATGAAGTGGCAATGCTTAATATTATTTTGATTCTAAGTTATGATATATGACTTAGCAGTTTATGATGGAATAATGAACATGTCAGATTAATAGGCTTGTTTGGGCTTAGTGGACTACGTCCATTGGGCCCATGCGTCGGTCATGGCCCGAAATTTGGGTCGTGACAGTTAATATATATGTTTACATATATATATATATATATATATATATATATATATATATATATATATATGAGTTAATACATATACATTTACATACAACTTTATATAACTTTATAATTAAGTTAATATATATATGTATGTATATGTTTACATACCTTACAGTATGCATACAACTTTATGTATATGAGTTAATATATATGTTTACATACATGTATATGAGTTAATATATATATGTTTACATATAACTTTATATAACTTTATAATTAAGTTAATATATATATGTATGCATTATTCAAAAAAAATCTATATATATATATATATATATATATATATAACCCATTGTATTAATATGTATGTATTTGAGATATTAAAATTAACATATATATATTAATTTATTTTATATGTAATCTTCTAGTAAATTTCATTTTTATGATTATAGTTATTAATTTTATTAGTTATATATTATCATACTTGTTCTAAACTTATATTGATAATTAATTATACAAATATTGTAATATATATCAAAGTATAACATATAATTTGGAAATAAAATATATGTATATAATTAATTTTGTAAGATAACATTAAGTTTTATACTGAGTAATATTAAAAAAATGACTTTATTAATAAAAAATAAAATATTCACATTTGTGCCATTGTGAAGACTTGAACCTCTGACCACATGTTAAATGAAATAGACTTTAACCAATTCTACCACTTGTCTACAGTGTTTTAACTCACAATCAGATCTATCCCATGTCCGCTGCTTAGTTAAGCTTAAAGCCGAAAACGACGCCGTTTCATATGTTGAGAGGGATTTTGGTGAGTAACAAAATGGTGTCATTTTGTAACCTCCAAACCCAAAGTATAAAATGTGTATTTTCTCCTCTTTCCCTCATTTCCCTCTTCCATTTTCTCTCTCTACCGTCCGACTCTCTCACCTCTGTCTAAAAGTCGATTCTTTTCTTGTCGTCTCCCGTGCCTTCGATAGTCCCTGATTTCTTCTTCTTTTTTCTTTTCCTCCCCTCTGTCTTGGTCGACTTTCTCCCTCATCGACGACAGCTCTCTTGTTCGGTGCTCTCACCTCTGTCTAAAAGCTAGTCGATCTTTTTTCGACGCTTTCCCGTGTCTCCAACGTCTTTACCAGCCGGAACAAAACTAGCCACATATGGGGTATGCAGAGAACTAAAGGTGAGTAACTCTTTTGGATACCTTAAAAGATTTTCCTAGTCAACAACCACAATTGACTTTCACTGAAAATTTCATAATCGTAGTATAGGTTGCAAAGGGTGGTTAGCAATTGCCTACCCTTATATGAATATTTAGCAATAATTTTTTAAGTTTAGTTTATGATATAAATAAATGATTTCTAATATTTAGAATTATGGGTAATTTTGGCCAGTAAACACTACAATTACAGTTAAAAACTTAACTAATAATAATAATAATAATAATAATTAATTCAAGAAAGAAATATTCTCAGGCAAATTAATCAAAAAAATTAATATAAAATTATGTTGAATCCGTATAAGATGAAACTTGAACATATTAAGACTATGCCACCATAAGTCTTCTGTTATTTAAGTAAAAGATTTATAATGTCATGCTAGTAAATAGGTATGAATAAATTTCTAATGGCTTTTAAAAAAAGATTAGTGTTTTTCTTATCAATCTGACCAAATTTTATAAATATTAAAATCTTGCCAAATAACCTGGTGACAAGGACAATACCAATGGTTATGGCACAGAGCAACAACTTTAGCCACCATCACTTTCTGTTTTAGAGTTTATCCTCCAGACCTGGTGTGTCTTGCATGCGGGTGTCTATGAAACATCATGGACAAATAGTATGAAAGAATATTTATTTCCTTTGATTTGAAAAATCCCATCGATTCCAAACAACCATTAACAAGAGACAAAACTCTCTTGGCACCACCATCACTCACCTCTCTTTTTAGTCTTCATTTATCCTCCACTAATAATTTTTTAAGTTTAATTTATAATATAAATAAATGTGTATTTTTAATCTTTGTTTCGATGGTTCAGCAAAGATATCGCTGATCCTATTAATGAAAATTAACATGGTTTAATTGATGATTACAACATGGCTGAGGTGAAATGACAAACAAATATTAGGTTGGGACTCTTTGAGGAATCAAGGGGGAAGTAATAGCTTGTGCAATTCAAGTAGGATGTAAAAGCTAGGAGTAATACCGTTAATGAGAAATGCACTTGTCATATATATTTAAATATGTTAGCTTTAAAATTATTATAGTTTTGATTATGACAAAATGATGAAATTTGCTTGAATATTATTTGAGTAATCTTTTTAACAAATTCTTGAAATGATTTAACTCCCATACATTTGTTCTTACATAGACAAAAGCTTGACTCTTGAAGTTATTGAACTATATCTATAAGCTTGTATGACTTAAGTATATGAGTGCTTATGATTCCTATTCATTAAAGTTTGATTTAAAGATTAAAGAAAAATCTAGATGCACTCATTAAGGGGAGTTTTAAATATCTTTTTTAATGATGGCAAAAAAAAAAAAAAAAAAGAGAAGGAAAAGTAAGTTAAATTGAGTGTGATAGGTTTCCATGTTTAATTTATGTGTGTGATGCTTAGTTAGGATTTTATTGAATATTATGTGCTAGTTATTATGGATATTCAATATATCTTGCTTAGCTACTGTGGGCATTGTATATTTTGTTTAGCTGTCATGGATATGATAAATAGTTTATTGCAAATCTTTAAAGAAAACTAGATGCATTAACTAAGGGGGAGCAACTCATTATGCATAAAGATTTGAAGCATTCATATTGAACATAGACATTGCACTTTTAATCTATGAGTGTTTTGTCATCATCAAAAATAAAAGAAAGAGAATGTTGACTCTATATGTTTTTTATTATAACAAAATATTCCCATTTATTTGTGTCTAATGCCTTTACTTGAGTGTGCAAGAAAATTAATGTATGAAATTAATAAATCAATCTTTCAAAGTGTATATCAAAAGAAAAAGGGAGATAAAAATAATATGACATGATTGTTTAACAAGGAGGAAGCTTATTGGTGAAATAAGGAAGAACGTTGGTTGACCAAGTTTCAAATTGGAGAAATGGCGGGTTGAAGAGTTTGAGAAACAGAACCAACTTAGTCGACCAAGTCAGTTGACTAAGTGGTCTCTGCCAAGATCTACATACCAGAAATAGAATCAACTTAGTCGACCAAGTCAGTCGACTAAGAGCTCTCTGTCTGTAATTTGAACCAGAGCACTACAAGACAGATTAACGGCTAGAACTCATCCTCAACTGTTTCCAACAGCCATAAACTGTCAAACTGCCATTAGAGTTGCATCTCCAAGTATAAAAATGTTTTGAAGAGATTTGAGTCATTAAGAGCTGGAAAACCAGAGAATTTTCTCTTCACTTCACGCCACTTAAACGCCCATCCTTTATACTTGTATTCTGCACTCAACCTTGTACCATTTAGATAAACTTGTGATCATAGGTACTTTCTTTTATTTTTTTTCTTGTATTCTTATAGTGAGGGAGTCACTCTAAGTGTTTGTTTCAAGCTAGGATTTCTTGAATGTGTTAAGGTTCTAACTTAGCCTTGAAAAGTGTGTTGTTGGGTTTTGGTTGATCCCGTGAAAAACCATTGTTGTAGATTGTGGTTGAGCCTTTGAAAAACCACTTTGGGTTTTGGTTGAGCCCGTGAAAAACCATTGTTGTAGGTTGTGGTTGAGCTTTTGAAAAACCACTTTGGGTTTTGGTTGAGCCTGTGAAAAACCATTGTTGTAGGTTGTGGTTGAGCCTTTGAAAAACCACTTTAGGTTTTGGTTGATCCCGGTAAAAACCATTGTGAAAGGTTTTGGCTTAGCCTGGTAAAAGCCATTGTAAAGCTTGGTGAAAGCTTGTGAATTTCATCATTCTTAGTGGATTGATTGGAAAATCCTTGGTTGAACAATCAAGGTAGTGGATGTAGGCCTTAGACCGAACCACTTTAAATTCTGTTGTCATCTTTACTCTATTTTTGTTTCATTTTCTTTCCTCTATTTGTCTCACCCTTATCTAGACTTTGAGACAATATTTGAAAGAGCCAAATTGTGCTATTCACCCCCCCTCTAGCACATATTATTGGGATCAACAAGTGGTATCAGAGGTAGTTCCTTATTTTTAAGGTTTAACACCCTTTAGGAGGATCCAAATGGCTCTCCAAAAATTCATAGTTGGTGAGGGACAATCAACAAACAGACCACCTCTGTTTGATTGCTCTAACTATCCTTATTGGAGCACTAGGATGTCAATTTACATTAGAGCTATAGATGATGAGATTTGGGATCTCATAACCGATGGTGCTTTCATTCCTTCAACACTAAATGTTGTAACCAATAAGCTAATTCATAAGCCGAGGTCCAAGTGGATAGAAGCTGAAATAAGGAGAGTACAAACCAACTCTAAAGCATGCATACTCTCATTTGTGCACTTAATTATAGAGAATATGATAAAGTGTTCATGTGTAAAAGTGCTAAGGAAATTTGACAAAAATTAGAAGAGTTATATGGAGAAACGAATATGGAAAAGGAATTGGAAGACAACTCTTGCGAGGATCAATGCTTAACAAGCAACATGGCAAATGGAGACAAGGAGTCAAGTGAAGATGAATCCTCAAATCGAATTGAATTATGCTTCATGGCTCTTGAAGAGTTAAAGGTAACTTCTTCATCATGTGAACTTAATTCATGTGCTTTCAATGAATTACATGATACTTTTGAGGATTTCGCTTTTGAGTTTGAGAAAATGAATATAAAGAACAAGAAAATCATTTTCACACTCGATGTTGAAAATGAATTTTTGATGAAAACAAAAATTGATTTGGAAAAAAAAAATGAAAATTAGAAAAGGATTTTAAAGCTTACCAAGTGCAAATTGATTTTTTGGAAAAAAGAAATTTTGATGTGAAAATAAAATTTGAAGATTTATTAAATGAGAAAGTGGAAGAAAGATCAAACTTATGCTTGATGGCCAAAGATGATGAATCCGAGGTGTTTTCTACTTCTTGTGATATTTCAATTGATGAGCTGCAAGATGAATATGAATGTCTTTATGATGAGTTTGAAAAGCTTGCATCAAAATATAAAACTTCGAAAAGAAAAGCTGCATCTCTTGAAAATGATTTGGAATAGATAAGACATGATTTCAACTCTATTTTTGAGCAAAGAAATTTTCTGTAAATTGAATTAGAACATTCAAAAACAGATTTTGAAAATCTACAATTGGAGTTGAAAAACAGAACAGATGCTTTACAAGCTGCAGTTGCTGAAAATACTGCTCTTAAGAATTTAAGAAAAGAATCATCAAGAAAGAGCACAAATTTCATAAGAAATGCTAATGATTTCTCCCCTAGATGCTTTGTATGTGATAGAACTAGACATTTATCCTATGATTGCTTTAGGAAAAGAAATGTGCAGAAAATTAGAAAAATTTGGGTTCCAAAGGAACTTTATGCAACGAGACTAACTTTCAAGGATCCAAAGCAATTTGGATACCAAATATCAAATGAAAAATGTCTCTTGTAGGTGTGCTAGAGCAAGGAGAAACAATTCTTGAAGAATGGATGCTCTCTAGTCACACATAAAAGAAAATGGGTGATTTTTATGCTAATTTTTTTTAATGAGAATCTTGATTGCTTATTTATTGAATGTTTCATTCATTTGTCTTGGTTTCTAAAATTGTTTTCTTTTCTACATTGAAATTTTGGTTGTCTATTCTTGCTTGAATATTAAGTGCATAATTCTTTGAGCTTTATTGATCAATCTTGGCTATGCAACTTGATTTGATATGATACATGTTATAAGTTGCATGGAAGTATGAATCTAAAAATGGAGTATGTACTTATATTTGATCTTGAATATGTCATCATCCTTATTTTGAGAAAATTGTTTTATTAAGATTGATTGATTATGAAAAATTGTCTCTATAAAATTTCCTCATGATTTATGACATTGTTTCTATACTACTTCTTTGAGGAAAAATGATTTTTGCGCATATTTTTGAAACATAAAAGGTTGGATAATGTGATAGAAATATGAGCATACTTGATGACTTACACTCACATTTATTCAAGTAGCCTAAAACAAGGAAAATTGAGTTAAAAAAAAATTGTCCTTGATTTCCTTGTGCCTAACTTAAGTCGACCATTTGAACAATCTTGATTTACATTCTAGAACTTGTTTGAATAGTTCAAGATGGTTGATAATGAGCTTGAAAGTTTTGACTACTTGAATTGGTACTTTTAAAGCAAAATGAGTTTATATGAGAAAAACGTTGCCATCTTTTAAGTTTAGAATGACATATGAATTGAATAAGTTTGTTTCATAATGAAAAATACTTATGACTTGTTCTTATTGGATGTGCATATTTACTTGTAAGCTTGAATGGTCACAAGGGCATTTTTGGAACATAATTGTGAGATATTTGCAAATGACCCTTGACATGCATATACATGATTCATTATGCCCATTACATATTTCATAAATCATTTAGAGCATAATGAAACAAAATTGAGTGACATTGAGCTCATGATTTTTCACAAAGTAAGTCTAATCTTGAATGTTTCAAGTTAAAAAGTTTGCAAAGAAAGATTAAATCTTTATCAATTAATTTTCTTGCGAAATCTTTTTATTCTCTTTGATTGAAATTAATTCTTTATTTTTAATGCCATAGCATGATTGAGCAAACTTGATTTGATATATTTATATAAATTGCACAAATTCGATGTTGCTTCGTATTTCTCTTATGATTGGTGAAATTGATTGAAAGGGATTTCTTAAGCATGATTTTGAGTGTGATAATTTAACGTTGATGGAATTTTTCAAGCAAAACAACATATCTATTTGCAATGTTTGGCATCCTTGAGATTATAATGATTTCAATGATATAAAACTTGAACAAGCATACCTTGTGTTGAAAATGCCATTATATCTTGTTCTTGTTACAAATGATTGCTTGAATAACCTTGAGGGTATTTTTGTCCATATGCTGGAAAACTATAAAAAATGCTAAATTTGATGCTTATTATGCTTAAACATTGATTAAGTACTTGTTATACATGTTATAATTCATAGTCACGCATCATGATGTAAATTGAATATGTTTGAGCATATTAAAGGCATGATTCTTTAAATGAGCATTTCAACTTTTTAGCATTTGTGAACAATGAGCAATAAAAGCCAAAATTTGAGTTCACATGTTTTCTTGAAAAATCTTTGATCATACATGTCCAAAAAGATGTTCCAAACGTGGTTGAAATGAAATTCTAAATTGTTCTCACACAAATCCATGTTTTGAGATCATTATACCTTGGAACATTGCATGTTTTGCACCTTTTTTTGGCTTTTCAATATGTAGGAATCAAGCATAATTAACTCCTTAGCATAGCTAGTCGACTATTGGAGAACAAAATGCAAACAATGCTGCTGGAATGATAAAAAGTGGACCCCAAGGATATGTAGTCGACTCTTGAATGCTCTAAAGCCAAAATGGACAGGTTTTGAGTTCCAAAATGTCTCCTTACATTACTTCTTGTGCTTGCAATATTTTCTGCCCTGAATTTCCTTGTCAAAGATGATTCTTGACTCTTAAAAACTTGCATTGTGAATACTCTCATGATCATTTGGTGCAAGTACATGTTCTTGAAATTGTAAAACTTGCTAAAAAATGGGAAATCCTTTTTGATGACATAAATCTATCTATTCCCAAGCATGACACTCATATTGATTCCATAAATTCTCATGTATTTACAACAACAAAATAGAAATATGAGAAATTGTTCGTCAATGCTTGAATTTGTTAATCTGATTAGATTTTCATGTGCATATATTGAAAATATCTTCTCATGAAAATTGAAATGTTCAAATGCTAATCTAGGAACAATTCTTGAAATATATTTTACGTTTGTGCTCAAATGATTGTTTCAAAATTGATTGCTTGATTATGCATACTTATTTGATTAGGATGAACTCATTGAACTTAATGAAAATATTCTTGGTTCATCTACTATATTGGTCAAGACACATGCTTACATGATTTTTCATTTTGCTTGACCTTAAGGTTTGAAGTTTAAAACTTGACTTGAGCTATACATTTGAAAATGAATTTAATTGTCAAGTTTGATCATAGCATATATAGTGAGTTGACATAGTTGAAATTTATTTTGAATATGCATTTAAATGTTAACTATGTTTTCATTGAGCCTTAACGTTTACATGATCTAAAGATTTTGTGTGCATCCAACTTTAGCTTATAGGTCACCGTAAACAACTTGACATGTCAAATAAAATATGGCCTATAGCTTTAGTTAGCAATGAATGCCTAATGTGCTTTGATTAAATATATCTTTTTTTTTTCTTGATAATTGATATTCATTGATGATTGAATGTTCACTTTGAATATATTCATGAGTTGAGTGCTTTACTTTCAATATTCTATAACAATTGATTTCACTCATGAATTATGAATAATTGAGAAATTGCATGTACCTTGAACTTTAATGGTTGCATATTTTTTCAATGGGTATATGTCTATATTGAAGTCATGATTGCATTTTGATGAACAAAATTGGAATCATGATTAAGGAAGATAACCATGTTATTTCTTGTAACCATGTTTGTGCTTATTTGATCATAACTCTCATACATGATTGCAATAATGCAAAATGCCTTAGTCATGCTTCGTTAATAATAATATGCCTTCTTTGAAAGTTCTCCTTGAATTGAAAATTTCATATATAATATGGAGAATACATCTTGCAATGGTTGCTTCAAAATGATTTGGATGAATGACCGCTCGAAATTGATTGGGAAGAATACTCACTAAAAATGCTTAATGATGATATTTTTAATTTCTCCTTGAGCTGCTATTTTCATGTATGAATTAGGGAATTTCTTAGAAATGCTTGATTGATATATTGCTTGGCTAATTGATATTGAGACTAAATAATGAATGTTTGATGATGATTGATAATACTTGATGATAATTGAGAATAGTGCTTGAAGACTAATGATACCTTAGACATACCTAGGAACTACTTGGCAAATACTTCTTGAAAATATGAGTATGTGATGAATATGTTGAACATCCATTCAAATGCTCATATTTTTTTTGGTTCCATGAATACTTGAGTATTAGGGAAATAAATTGAATATCCATATGAATGCTCATTTATTCTAGGCTCATGATTTCTCTCCTAATATTTGATCTATTGAGTATCTCTAACATTTTGTGTTGAGCTTATGATTTCTTAAGGGGGAGTCAATCATTGTCATTGATATCATAACGAATTAAGATCTTCAACAACAAGGTTTGGTGAGAATTCAACATTTGGTGTTCTTCGCTACCGGTAACATCTTTCTAAACACCAAAATAGATATTGTGTCTTATATCGCCTCTCACTTAAACTTGAATATTGAAATGCATAATTGGTATCAAGCCTTAAGTTTTCTCAATTAGTGTTTAGCTTTAAAATTAGCATCAAGCTTTATAATTGTCTCTTCTCTCTTGAGCTTTAAAATGATCCTATCTTTGTTAAATGTTTTGAGCCTTGAAGTTGATATGCTTGAAATGCTTAGTGATATGGGAAGTCTTTACTAGTGCTTTACCGATTGATATAATGAGCTCATTTAATCCTTAATGTTGGAAGTCCATGCTCCGATATGGTAGCAAAGGAGTGAAAGATAGGGCAGCAATTGGACAAGATAGGAGACCAAAACAGAAGGTTTTTCGTTGCAGTGAGATTGAATCTCGCTGCAGCGAAATTGTAACCCAGAAACAGAATGTTCTTCGTTGTAGCGAGATTCGGTGAAATTGCAACCCAAAAACAGAAAGTTTCTCGCTGCAACGAGAATGTATTTTGCTGCAGTGAGAAGCTACAATGTCATTCTCGCTGCAGCGAAAATGCATCCTCGCTGCAGTGAGTTTTCGCCCAGCCTACCCTTTCAAAACCTGAGAGTTTCTCGTTGCAGCGAGAATGAATCTCCCTGCATCGAGAATCAGAACATCAAGAAAAAAGTTCCCTTTTCCTTTAAAACAAAGCAATCCTGCTAGATAACAAAAACAACATGTAACACATGCAAACTCCCAAATTTCAACAAATCAAATGCTCACATTTTTGCATTTATAACCATATACCATATATGTATATATATATAGATACCAATCATCATATACACCCTCCCATCATCATCATCATCTCATATGCAACGACTTATGTGCACTCCCACTCGCACATAGCCGGGTCCACATCAACATACAAATAAGCACCCAATGCATATCATGCATATTATCATATTTTGACAACACATAATCCATTGTATAACACATTTTCACAATATAACATTAATTCATCAAAGGCTTGTTCCCAAGGTACATTTTCAAAGACAAGTTGGACAAAATCATTCATTCTCCCCAAAACAAGTTTGAAATGCAAGTCCACTCACCAATTGATTGTAGAGCCTTTAGATGACTCCAATTCCCTTAATTGTCCAAATGAGATGATGGGGCTTCCTTAGAACCTATGATCACATTAGCATAAGCAATAGGTCAATTTACACACTATGAACCCTAAAAGCTATCTCTTAGCTAGTTTTCAATTGCCACATTAAATGGCTATCTATGTTCACTATCTTAATCACTAAAAAGTAATGAACATACTCAACAATAAAATAGCTCATAATCCCAATTACTAGCCATTATTCACAACTAAAAATCAAGCTTAGTTCATCACTTACCCTAGGGCTCCTTTGTAGTCGAATTCTCTTTCAATAGCTTCCAAATCAATGGAGTAATTTTCTCTAGAATGCCCAACTAGTGAGAGAAAATTTGGAAATAAGCTTTATCAAGGGTTTTGAAGTGAGATAGTGAAAGAATTCAAAGGTTCTAGTCAAAAAGGCTCAAAGGTATGAAAACTAGAGCTAGAGAAAGAAAATCATGCAAGCTCCATATCAAGCTTCCATGGAGTTTTGAAGAAACGTGAGAGAGGAGAAGGGAAGAAGAAGACTAGCTGCTGGAAATTCAAGAAGGTGTTGGAAATTTCAAGATATTTATAGGCCAAACTTATCCATTCCCATAAAATTACGAAAATGCCCTTCACCAATTAACTTATTCTCCTCCAATCTTTTATGCAATCTTTTTGCTCTTTTAACACTGGGACAAGATCCATAATGGTCTAGACATGTTTGAGTTCATAAAAACTTAAAATTTTAACCTGAGGTGAAAAATGACCATTTTGCCCCTATTATGAAAATTGTTGAAACTTCTAGTTTTCTTCGTGTTTTCATCAGCACACATCATTTATGCAATCTTATACCCATTTAAACCTTAAAATATCATAAAACTTTCTTTTGAAAGCTTATTAGAGAAAATGACGAAACTACCTCTGGCTCGTATTATTACATCTATACTTAGTTACAAGCCTATAGAGGTTGAGGTCTCACAGCCCACTTGTTACTGTAAATGAAATTAAATACTTTGGCTTATTGAATTACTGTATGTATGAATTTATTTTATTTTTACACTACAAAAATTATCTAAGTATAACACTAAAAATATTGTTTAGTAAGAAAATAGAATATTTTACTTAATAGTTATTTTATTTTCTTATTATATCTAAATAATCATAATTTCGTTTAAAATGAAGGTTTTAGACTTTTAAACTTATTTTTGATTATGAATTATGTGTTTTGTACTCGTATACTATATTTTAGCTGGTTTCAAATTTTTAGAAAAAATGACCAAAATACCCCTATGAGATGAAAATTAATATTTTATTTGTTTTAAGTTGGAAACAGCTTAAAATCTTTTAGAACACGATATTTGGCAACGGTTACTCACATGGGAAACGAGAAACTAATATTAAGCCTTGTGAGGTTTTGGGTTAACATTTCGGGTAATGAGTGTCTACCGGGACACCGCGACGGTTGTCACGGGCTCGAGGGGAGTACCGGGTCATGACAGTAGATCACCCATTGGATGGTTTGAAGTGGGAGAAAGGAAGTTGTTAGGTCTCGATTTGGTACATCAAGCAACTGATGTGGTGAGTTTGGTAAAGGAACGTCTAAGGATAGCCCAGAGTAGACAAAAGTCCTATACAGATAATAGGCGTTGCCCTTTAGAGTTTCAGGTGGGAGATTTTGTATTTCTGAAGGTATCTCCATTAAAACGAAGTACAAGATTTGGGAAAAAAGGGAAGTTAAGCCTAAGATATATTGGACCTTTTGAGATTTTGGAACGAATTGGGTTCATAGCATATTGGCTAGCTTTACCGATAGAACTAGCTCGAGTGAATCCTACATATCAGGTGTCTATGTTAAGGAAGTACATCAAGGACTCGACACATGTCATACGTTATGATTTAGTTCCATTGGATGAAGGATTAACCTTTAAAGAACAGGCAGTGGCAATATTAGACCATCAAGTGAAGCAACTGTGCTCCAAGGAAGTTGCCTCAGTAAAGGTCTTATGGTAAAATCGTTCGGTGGAAGAGGCAACCGGGGAACCTGAAGAGGAATGAAGAAGGAATACCCACACCTCTTTCACGACTAAGGTATGCTTTACCAACCCACTTTATTTAAATTCGAGAACGAATATGTTTTAAGTGGGGGAGATTGTAACACCTCGTACCTTCGTTTAGTGGTCAATAAGACCCTATCGATAAGACGAAGGGTCACTTGATGTAAATTTAAGTGTCGAAGAGTGGTTACGGGTGAAAAGAATATTTTAGAATAAAATATTATTTTATGAATAAAATAATATTAAAATATTAATATTCTATTAATTACGAAAATTAGTCCGGAAGAAGGGTATATGATTAATTTAAGTGGGGGAGAAGAAGTAAGGAAGAATTCTGGAGAAAAACGACGGTAATTGTGCTTGCGTGATTTTATTAAATTGAGCTAGCCCGAGTAAGTAAATATTTAAATATTATGGTGATACCGCGTTAAAATGTAACTTTGATAGTTCGGTTGTATACGTATAAAGGAGGAAAGATAGAAGGCAATTAGAATTTTTAAACATGTCGAAAGGATCAAATTTTAAAATTTGAAAGTTGGATGGTTATGTACTAAATAAAATGAAGTTGAGGATTATGTGCACAATTTGTTAATTAAAGTTAAATAAAATAAATATATAATAATAAAAATAAATAAATAAAATAAGGGAAGAGTGGACAATCGCCCATGTGTGGAATGGGAGTAAAAAAAATAAAATTTAAACTAAGTTTTTACTTTATGAATGGATGGTAAGGGTTGGCCAAATGGAACAATAAAAGAAGAAGAAAAAAGGATGGTAGGGGCCGACCAAATGAAACAATAAGGGAAGAAGAGAAATAAAAAAAAAGGGGGGGGGGGGGGGGGACATGACAAGCAAGCTTATCATGTTGGCTTTCGCCCCAAAACACAGCCACATTATTTATAATTTTATTGTTTTTCATTCCTTACCACCAACTTTTTATAGAGACAAAAAGGGAAAGAGAGCTTGGTTTTTATCTAACAAAGGGATATAGAGAAGGGGCTTTGAGCTGCCGGTTTGGGTGAGAAAAAAAGAATTTCTTGGGTGGTTGCAGCAGGTCTTGAGGGGAGAAATAGAGAAGAGAGGAAGCCATTTACAGAGAGAAGAAGAGTAGGAAAAAGGGGAGGTAGATGCTACCTTTTAGATTGGGTAAAAATGGGGGAAGCTGCTGTCGATCTAGATGAGTAAAAAGGGGGCTGTTGGCTACCGGTTTATGAAGGAGGAAGAAAAGGCTATTGGCTACCGGTTGGTGAAAAAGAGTCTTGGTTTGGGTAGCCCGCATAAGGGGGAAGAAAGGAGAAAGATGGAGATAAAAAATGGCATCTAGAAAGTTAGAAAGCAAGATGTGAGTGGCGGCTGGAGAAAGAAAGAAAGAGAGAAGAATGAAGGAAGGAAAAGAAAGAAAGAAAGGAAGGAAAAAATGGTGAGCTAATACTATATTTTAAGGTTTATGGATAGTTTAATATTGTGAATATTTTGGATGAAAAATATGCAATTTGGTTAAGGAATTTTTAATTAAGCTGCTGCCCATACATGTGTGTGATTAAGTATATTGGGTTTAAATTGTTGCTAGGAAAGTTTGTCGTGGTGGCGTGCCGGACGAAGTAAGATGTGACCGACAAATGGGAATAATTATATACACGTACGAACCAATAGCGACGTAATAATCCAGCTATTGTGAGGTGAGTAGGGGGTGTCCATTTTAAAATTTTCGTAACTATATGTATATACGTATGATTTATTTTAAAAGTAAAAATTGTGGAAAGCATGTGTTGGTAGAATTTTTAGGAATTTTGTGATTGCTATGATGTTTGGACACGTTTTAAATATATATGTATAAAATTATATACGTAATGTGTTTTAGAAACCAGGAAACAAGTCTTTCACACTATTTTGCATCAAAAATCTGTGCCTTGTATTTTTGTGTGATGTGCATAGTTAAATGCATTTGCTAAATGATTTATATGTAAGCTTTCGAGAGCTGGTTTTAGTCCATTTTTATACAAGTAATTACACCATGACAAGTAATGTGAAAAATAATTTTTCGGGTTATCAAACTTTGATTTCAAACAACTTAATGAAAAATTCTCGAGAAACTTGATTTCATTTTGAAAAATGTTTTTGACAAATCGAAAGCATCGAGAGTAGGCCAGATGTCACATCGGTTAAGTGTGACCCTCATGCAAGAGTGAGCTCTAGCTAGAGAACTTTTGGGTTGCTGACAGGTTGTTAGACATGGCTGAGGCCATGGTCTGTGATATACGTGGCAAGGCCATGCGTTGTACATGTGGCTAGGCCACAAGTGATATATGCGGTTTTAATCGCTTGATTCTTCGATTTCAGCCAACATCGTTGAGACTGCCATAGCATGTGGGAATCCGGTGGAAGTGATGCTCCCTAATTGTTAGTATGTGGAAGTGGGTCCACGTGTTGATATTATACTTCCTTCTAGAAAGCCTTGTGCTTTTTTCAACACCACTTGTTTGTCGGTGGAGAGTCAAGATTTCTCTACAACTCCCTTTGTTTTTAACAAAAGCTTTTAAATTCTTACTTTATGATTACGATATGGTTTATGTGGCTGATCACGCTGATTTCATTACATGCCACACATTTTGGGAGCATGCATACCATTATATTATTATTCGTATTTTGACGGTAAGTCATATTTTCAATGATTTAACACTAAGTTGCTACACTTGTTTTCGACATCATTTTCCCAAATTAAATATTGCACTGTGATTTTACAGCATCATTTCTATAAGGCACAAACCTCCATTTCAATTAAATTTATTTTTGATAATCATGCATTTTAATATTCAAAATTACTTGCTGTTTGCTTGTTTCCCATCTACGCCCTACTCACGGAGCCGATGATCATTGAGTCTGTGAGACTCACCCCCTTTTATTTCCCCTTTTGCAGACAAGGATCAACCTAGCGTGTAATCATCAGCGCGCACGGTACACCGTGGATAGGTATATGCATCTCCTAGCATTTTATCCTGAGTTACTCCGCTGTTAGAGGTCGTGTTGTAGCACCATGCTATTTAATGTGTAATAGATATGGGATTTGATATAAATGACAACTTGGAAATTTTAGACTCCATTGTGTGTGTGTATATATATATATATATATATATATTTATGATCACATGATTTAAAAAATTGCATTGTTTCATTATGTCTATGGTTTAATTCATGACACGAGAATATATGTGATTAAGCATTAACATGGATTGGTGGTCATGTATGACGAGTTATTGAGAAATTCCATCAAGGCTTGTTCGAGACTTGGCAGGATCTCTTACAGGTTTCGGACGTCGGTAGCGACCGAGGAAGGGTCGTTACATTGAATGCATTAATTTTTTTGTCAAGTTTGAGTAAAGTATGAGTAGGTTGAAAACAATTAACCAATTCTTTAAAAGAAAATATGTAAATCGTCTAAATGATTTTTCTACACTTGAGCCATTGAGCCTCAATGCTTTAACTCATAAGCAAAAGTAATATGAATCAAAATGTCCAATACTCAATCTTAAACAATACTAAAGAAATGGATTTTTTCAGTACATAATTTTTAATTGATGAATTTAAATTCAAAAAATATAGTCAAAGCACAAATTTCCCAAAAAACTATTGCAAGTCTTTCTTTTCTTGATTTACATGTTATATAAAATTATTTTCTATTAACAATCTTTTGATTATTAATTTAGTTTAATATATTAGTTTGTAAAGATTTTTAACTTTTATTCATCTGCCTCTGGCCCCCCAACAAAAAATTGGCTAGTTCTGCCCTTGAATATAAAGGCTTATCTTGAAAGAGAAGGCTATGAGTATTTAAGATTGGTTGCTTAAGACTGCATAGTGTTGTTGAGTGAGATGAGTAAAAAAATACACGTCACATGAAGACTTTGTAATTATTATTAAGAAATAGGGTTAGTTGAGTAATTCTATTAAAGTAGTTAGTTAGGGAGTAGTGTGGTATTCTTGTAATTAATATTTACTTCATTACTTTTTCTAGAAACTGTATATAAACTCCATTGTAATAAATTTTTTCCTTGATAAAAATTAAAGCAAAAATTTCAAAATTCCTCTTTCTTTCTTCTTGATCAACTGAAACCTATCTCAATTTTGTTATTTCAACAAAATTTAGGTGGTCAAACAAAGAAATTATGAACAAAGATATGAAATTAAAAATGGTCAAACTATTAAAAAGTCTCTGTATTGGTCAATTTAGTTTAGTTCCTCTACTAAAAATTGGTCAATTTAGTTTTTGCACTTTGACATTGTATGCAATTGGGTTCGTTTACCTAATTCTGTTGAAGTTGACTGTTAATGATATCGATGTGACATCGAAATTGACTATTTTTTTTTAAAGCTGGAAAAAGCTCTCAAGGCTAGCTTCCTATTAAGGTTTTATTAAAAAATGGGAATAAAAAGTACACCGGAGAGGGAGACATAAACCTTACCCTTAGAATTACATAAGAAAGATTGAAAAGAAAACCTAATGGAGGCATTACTTTCTTAGCATTTAATTTAAGATTGCTAAGGATAAGTAATACTACTCTTTTACATAGATCTAAAAACAAAAAATAAATATGGAGTACTACTCCTTTACATTTATTTAAATCTAACATAGGGTAGATCAATCCTATCTAATTTTAAGATACCATGCAATTCTCCTGAAACTTAGTGAAATACCTTGAGTCCATGATGAGAATAACCTTGATTTGATTAAAAATCTGTAGCTTGATTACCTTCTCTATGAATATAAGAAATTCTATAGGAAACTTTTTAGAAACATTTCCTTGTAGATACAAGAGTATATCGAATATCATAGGAACCTTGAGTTTCCTAAATCATATGCACCACTACCAAAGCATCCATCTCAATCCACACTTTGGATACATTGTAATCTTAGCATAGGAAAAGGCCTCTTTGTAAAGCAAGTAATTCGGCCTTCAAAGGGGTATTAAGACCAAAATTTTCAGAGAATCAAAAAATGAGCATACTTGTATGGTCACGCAAGACTCCTCATCTTGCAATATTCAAAGATTGATTTTTGAAGCGCCTATCAACATTCAACTTAACCTCATCTATTAATGGTTTAATCCATCTAATTAGTTTAGGCGAATAATGTGATTCCTTTAAATAGCCAAATCTCCATGATTTTGTAATTTACACATCTCCTTTCCATTGCCACTTCTATAAGAGATTACCTTTATATAACTGCCACAATAATTTCATAACTTGCCATATTACTTTATTTGGATTGATTCTAAGGTCCCTATGCTTTGCATCATTATGTTCAACCCACAGAAACTAACAAATAAATATAAGCAATAAAATCCGAATGTGTCCCTTTTTGGTATAATCTCTAGAATAAAACCATGCTCATATTATATGTAAAATATTTTGAGGTTGAACGACACTGATTTGAAAAACCTTAGCAAAATAATTCCAAACCTGTTGTGCCACAGGACTTTGCCAAAGAACATGAATAATTGTTTCCTCTTCGTGACAACATTAACATTTAGAAGATAATTGAATACCTTTGTTTTTAAGCCGAAACTCTACAGGAATATAACCATGCACCACCCTCTAAAAGAAAAATAAAATAGTGAGAGGAATACTTTTATGCCAAATGAGATTGCACATATCATTAGGAGGTGGATGTTGACAAATTAACTCCCATGCACTCTTAGTAGTAAAGTCACCATGAGATGTCGGCACCCAATAAATAACATTATCTCTAAAGTTTTCAATAAGAATCTTCATAACTTCCATAACCAAAGAATTCATAAGCACGACTTTAAGTTTTGCCTCATCCCATTCATCATTGTTATAAAAATAGGGAAAAGGTTTATCAATGATTGCTTTCCCATCCAGCAATCATGCCATAGGAAAAGTTCACCTTTTCTAATCTTCCAACGAATATTTTCTTCAGTAATGTTGTAGCCTTGCTTTAAACATTTCCACGTTTGAGAATCATGAAGTTTAACTTGTACCTACATTGGTATTTGACTCAACCAGTACTTAGCTTTCGTTAATCGTGTCCATAAGCTATTAGAAGTGTGCAAGCCCCACCAAAGCTTAGTAGAGAAAACATCAAGCAAGCTTTTGATATCCAACCTTCCTTCTATGTTAGGAAAACAAATTTTATGTCAAGATGTCCAATCAATATCTTTAGATTCAGTTGAGTCACCCCAAAGAAAACTATTGACTAATCTTTCAATTTTTTCAACCACATAAATCGACAGCTTGAGGACTTGAAGGAGATATGTTAGCATTGAAGAAAGCACACTCTTTAGTAAAATAATGCAACCACCTTGAGATAAAACCTTATTCTTCTAACCTAAGATACAATCACAGATTTTGGTTATGAAAGAATCAAACAAAATTGCCTTTTTCAGGCCTTTATACAGTGGAACTCCCAAGTATGGAATTAGCAACATTTTATGTGAAAAACCCATAACACTTTGGATTATTTGCTTCTTGGAGTTTGCAACTTTATGGCTTGTTATAAAACAACTCCTCTAATGGTTAACTTTCTGCCATAAAATAGTCTCATATTCTTGTAGAGACTTAAGAATTTTCTGCAATGCCAAATGGTTGCCATTAGTAAATATTAGTACATCATCCACAAAGGCTAGGTGACTAATGGACATGGAGTGCCCTGAATGAAATAGAAGGAAGGGTAGTGTTCATAAAGGGCATTTACACTTCTAGATAAATATTTTACTACAAGAATAAACAATAAAGGAGAAATTGAATCCCTCTGTCTCAATCTTTTCTCTGATTTAAAATACTCCACCAAAGTACTGTTTATTAGTAAGAAATGCATCATTGAATCATATTTGTTGGAAAATAAGTGTATTTCATAAGGTTCAAACATCCCACATTGCCAAGATACAAGAGAGGTGAATGCCTTATATATGAAAACCCATTATGAGCTTGTTGCAAGTAAAGAAAAAGGAGTGGGCTTGCACGCACACAAGATTGGGCTAGACCTTGAGAAATTTTATATTTCCCCCCCCTATGCGCGAATATACACATGGGCCATGCCTAAGTGAATTTTTGTACCTTGGATTTAATTTTTTTCTAAGCTTTTTCAACCTTTGATTGAATCAAACTCAAACTTTACCATGCTTACCTAGCTCTCATAGTTTTGCTCTAACGTCTAACTTCTATCTAACTAAGTACTGCTGGTTACAATGTATACTTGACTTAGTATACATTCTAACCAGGTTTTTCTCTAACTCCTTGAGGCTTTTTCTCAACTCCCTGATCTGGTGCAACGCTTACTTCATTCCCTGCCTATAAATACAGCCTCACATCCTCACTCACAACAAACACCAAAGCCTTTCATCTTTTTTTAAGTTTTTTCTGCTTATTTTCTCTACTTTTTTTCTTTCATAACAGGGTTTTTTCTTTTTGCTATTCCTGTCATCGCTTAATAGTTTGTGCAAACTATAAAGAAAGGTCTATTGAATCTTGGAAGATAATCGCTATACAGTCCTTTTGCACTGAATTTTATAGTTTGAAGGGGCAAAAATTATCCTTAAGGATAGTGATACCACGCCTTAGACTTCTCGCTATTTTTACTTGCTTCATTTTATATTCCTTTGTTTCCCATCATTTTTTCTAATAATCTTAAGGATAATGGATTCCCACATTGATAATGCTACTGTCGTTGTTTCCACTGCTGTTTCTGTTTCCACTACTATCTCTGTCCCTATTGCCACTACCACTATTAATGGTTCCACCATGGCTCCCAATTCGTTGATCGTCCCTTCTATGCCTTCGGTTTCATATGCCAAACCATTTCCAAATATTTCCAAAATATAAGTCTTTGATGGCAGAAACTTCAAAAGATGGCAAGAAAGCATATTTTCAATTTTTGATGTTCATAGGGTGGCTTTTGCACTAATTGATTCCAAGACAAATGATGTCAAGATGTTGGAACCATGGATGCATGCAAATAATGTAAAGCTTGACCTTATAAAATACTAGTCATTACATACATGTGATGATAGCATGATTGCATGCCAGGAGAGTCTCGAAAAATTTACAAAAGTAGGTATTGTACCTAGAGGTACAATAAAGTTGATTTAATCCTCGAACTAGATCAAATAGGAATTTTAGGGTGAGATTAAGAGCGTCACAGTCCAAGGATGACTCAAAATAGTAATTCAGAGTTTGAGGATCAATTTGGAGTCAAATCGAAATTTTCACTATCCAGGGGCAAAATGGTCATTTGCCACCTAGGGACAAAATGGAAATTTTTGAAAAGATTTTTTGGCCCCATTTAACTTAATGGAGTATAATTGGACTTACTGGAGTATGATTTGAGGTTTAGAAGTGAAAAATTTTAATTTCAGTATAATTTAGAGTATAGGGGTAAAATGGTAATTTTGCCACCCCAGGGGCAAAATTATAATTTTCCACCACCAGGACATTTTTCCAGCACATGGTCTTCCTTTATCCTCATTTTTGACCTTTGACTAATCATGTGGTGGAGATAAAATGTTTAAATTTTTAAAATTTTAAAAATGGACCAATAAGAAAATGCCATGTGCCAAGCTTAGGATATTTTATTATTTAACTAAAAAATCAGCATAAATCATCCCATTACTCTCCAAATATTCGGCCAAGCAAGGAAGAGAGAGAAAGAGAGGAAGAACAAACCCTAGGTGAGGAATTTCAAGAGAAATAGTGTGGAAAATCAACAAAAACAAGTGAAAAAGGTAAGATTTTTCAACTTAAGCTTGAAATCTATTTTCCTTAAGCATTTCTCCTTATTTTCCATGCTTAAATTACATGTTTTTATGATGAATTGTTGGCTGATCAAAATGGGTTAGGAGAGAGAAAGTTGTTAGAGTAATTTGATTTTAAGTTATGTTAGTGTTTTTAGTTAGTTTAGCATATTTAGAAACAAAACAACAAGAAAAGAATGTGTTTTCTCCCACAACCATTAATGGTCGAATTTACCATGTATGAGTGAGGATGAGTTTGATTTTTTTTCTAGGAGAATTGGTTAAGAAATGATGAATTATAAGCCTAGAAAAATAATGGGAATTTTCGGAGTAAAAATACGAATTTTTACCCATTAAGGGCATTTTCGTAATTTGCTATCGAGACTGATAATTTGCACCACACTGAGGGACATTAAGACAATTTGGGTGCAATTGAGGTATAGAAACTGAAAAAAATTAATTTGGGATTAAATTGGACGCGTTAGTAATTTAATCGGGTGATAAGATGAATTAGGCCAATACCGAGTTTAGATAGTTACCAGTGCATTTTTGCATTCCATATTATGCATTAATAGTCTAAATTAGTTTAATTTCAATTTAGTACCAATGTAGTGAATTTCTCGATTTTGTACTGTGTCAAGGTGGTGAGTCCTCCGATAAAGGCAAGGAAATTGCATCCGAGGACCAGTAGACAGAGTGCGTCGAAAGTCTGCATTCTAGACATTGTGAGTAAACTTACTATCATTTTAATTATCTAGGGTGGTTTTTAGATGATTTCATGAATTCTATGGAAAAAGGAATTTAAAAAGGTAAATTTTCATGTTTTATGAATAAATGTGTTTCAATGAAATTAAATTATAAATTGTTTTGAAATTAATAGTGATTTTGAAAAATAGAGTGCACGGAGACTGTTAATTGTGGCAATTTGATTGTTTAAATTGATTGGCTTATGATAAATCGGGCATGATTGGCTAGTTGGTAATTGTATTGAAATGCGAATTGTTTGATTGCCTTGAAAGACTGTGAATTACAAAATTGCCATATCATGTTATTGAGTTTTATTGTATGGTGGATTATATATATTAATTAATCACTACAGCTGAGGGTTTCTGTGGACCAGCCTTTTAGAAGGGCATGGTAAACCCTATTATATTCTTACCTCGAACGGAGAGGCGTGTAGGGAATCTATTGGGGTAAAGCTTAGGGTTCACTTCACGCCAAACCACCACGTGAGGGGGAACTCAGCCAACGCAAAGGAACGACTATATTTTCAAAACAAAAACATGATTTATGTGAAATGTGAATTTTAATAGCCTTGGAGGTCTCGGTAGGATGCCTAGGCCAAGGTGTCCTTGAGAATGGATTTATGGCACAAGTCTAGTTTTTATGAAATTCATAAGCCTCTTTACATATTTTAAATGAAATGTATTCTTATGTGTGACCCAATTTACGATGATTTATTTAATTGTCTTCATGTACTCAACTCTAGATATTTATGATGATGTCTGTTTACTCATTGGGATTTTATAATCTCACCACCCTCTTTTCCACCCATTTCAGGTTCAGTATAGGCTGTAGATAGTTGATCTCATCGAGGACTACCGTTGGATCTGCATTTTCCAGACCGCAGGTTCACAGTCCTCTTTACTTTTGTTTATTCGGGGGCCCTCTTGTTATTGTAAATTAAATTAAATATTTTGGCTTACTGTATTTCAATATGTATAAATTTATTTAGCTTTTACGCTATAAAAATTATTCACGTATAACTCTATAAATATTGTTTTATAAGAAAATAGAATATTTTACTTAATATTTCTTTTATTTTCTTATTATATTCAAATAACTGTAATTTAGTTTTAAATGAAGATTTTAGACTTTTAAACTCATTTTGAATATGAATTATGTGTTTTGTACTTGTATATTACATTTTAGCCAGTTTCAAAAATTTTGAGAAAAAATGACCAAAATACCCCTGTGAGACAAAAATTAATATTTTATTTATTTTTAGTTGAAAACAATTTAAAATCTTTTAGAACACGATATTTGACAATGGTTGCTCACAAGGGAAATGAGAAACTGATAGTAAAGCCTTGCGGGGTTTCGGGTTAATATTTCGGGCAATGAGTGTCTACCGAGACACCGCGACGGTTGTCACAGGCTCGAGGGGAGTACCGGGTCATGACAAATAAGGTATGCAGGCATACAATCATTAGCAAATTTTCTAATGAGCTGTTTGATGTATATAGTCCCTATAAAGAAACAAAGCAAATATGGGAGTCAATGTTGCCAAATACACTGCTAAAGATGTTGGAAAACAGAAGTTCGTGATTGGCAACTTTAATCGTTGGAAGATGACAGATGACAAAGACATCAAGAGTCAGATCAATGAATACCATAAGCTGGTGGATGACTTGAAGGCTGAAAAAATAAACTTGCAAGAAGAGTTCATTGTTGGGTTGCTAATTAAGAAGCTGCCAAAATCATGGAATGGCTACAAGCAACAACTGAAGCACAAGGAAAAGTAGTTGTCACTTGCAGACTTGATTGTGCACATCATCATTGAAGACACAACTCGAAAGGAGATTAAGGCCTCTAAAGAGAAGGAAGTTACAACT
The DNA here is from genome assembly GCF_053813885.1 of Theobroma cacao. Lineage (NCBI taxonomy): Eukaryota > Viridiplantae > Streptophyta > Magnoliopsida > Malvales > Malvaceae > Theobroma > Theobroma cacao. Next base: position 14,759,287 of record NC_142645.1, read on the forward strand.
AAAGCTAATCTAATTCAAGGTAGAACTCAACGTCAACAAAGGTACCTTTATAAACCTGACAATAAACCTAAAGCTTCTTATCCCACCTTTAAAAAGTATTGTAGTTGTTTTGTTTGTGGTAAGCCAAGGCATCATGCAGCACAATGCAGGAAGATAGCAAAGGGAAATGACAAACGTGCTAATCCAAGAGTCAACTTGGTCAAAGCAGATGAATCCGATGATATAATTACGGCGGTCAATTCATAAGCCAATATGGTGGCTAGTGTGAAGGAATGGGTGGTAGACTTGAGTGCTACCAGGCATATTTGTGAAAATAGAAATGCCTTTACATCTTTTACTCCATTAAGGGAAGGAGAAGAGATAATACACCTTGGTGATTCTAGAACTGCTCAAGTTCTTGGTAAAAGGGAAGTCTTTCTCAAGCTCACATTTGGCAAGACCTTAGCTCTGAATGATGTTCTTCATGTTCCTAATATAAGGGAAAACCTGGTGTCTGTGGCCTTATTGGGTAAGGTTGGGGTGAAAGTGTCATTCGAATTTGACAAGATCGTAATGAAAAAAAATAATGTGTTTGTGGGTAAGGGTTATTGCAATCAGGGACTCTTTGTAGTTAACATTTCCAATGTTCTAAATGAAAATGCTAGTTCTTCCACGTACATGATTGACTCTATTGATTTATGGCACGGTAAACCAAGACATGTTAGCATTCTTTATATTAAGAAAATGTAATCATTAGGTTTAATTTCTAGTTTTAAAAATGGATGCTTTCATAAGTGCGAAATATGTGCTGAAATGAAATCAACTAAGAAAACTTGTATTTCAGTAAATAGAGAATTTAAATTATTAAGCTTAATTTATACAGACCTAGGAGATCTAAAACAAACTATGACTAGAGGTGGTAAGCAATACTATGTTACATTTATTGACGATTATCCTAAATTTACTAAATTTTATTTACTTAGGCATAAAGATGAAGCTTTTGACATGTTTATTAAATACAAAGTTAAGGTAAAAAATCAATTGAATAAAAAGATAAAAAGAGTTAGATCAGATAGAGCGGGTGAATATATACTGATAAATGATATTTGTGAAAAAGAAAGAATAATTCATGAAATTACTCCTCCATATTCTCCTGAATCAAATGGTGTAACTGAAAGGAAAATAGAACATTAAAAGAAATGATGAACTTAATGCTTGTTAGTTCTAATGCACATGAAAATTTGTGGGGTGAAGCTTTATTATCTGCATGTCATATTCAAAATAGAATTCCTTATAAGAAAATTGATAGGACAACTTATGAATTATGAAAAAGCTATTCTCCTAACTTAAAATATTTGAAAGTGTTGGGGTGTCATACTAAAGTAATGCTTCCTAATTTTAAGAAAAGAAAAATTGGTTTTAAAACATCTGATTGCATGTTTATTGGTTATGCTGAACATAGTGCTGCATATAGATTTCTTGTATTAAAAAGTGATGTTCTTGATTATAAAACAATTGTTGAAATAAAGAATGCTGAATTTTTTGAGAGCATATTTTTCCATTGAGAACTAATACAATTTCTCATACACCTTTTAGTAAAAATGATTTTGAAATACAAAATGATGATTTAAGAATGAGTAAAAGACCAAGGACAAAAATTTCTTTTGGTAATGATTTTTATACTTATCTTGTAGATAATTATCCTTTAACTTATGATGATGCAGTTTCTTTTAAAGAAAGTCCATTTTGGAAAAAAGCTATACAAAATGAGATTGATTCGATTTTACAAAAAGAAACTTGGAAATTAGTTAACTTACCAACTAGAGCCAAACCAATTGGTTGCAAATGGATTTTTAAAAGAAAATTTAATCCTGATGGTTCTATTAATAAATACAAAGTTAGATCAGTTGAAAAGGGTTTTACTCAAAAACAAAATATTGACTATTTTGATACTTTTGCTCCAATAACAAGAATTACATCAATTCGTATTTTGTTTGCCTTAGCTTCAATTTACAAACTTCTTGTTCATCAAATGGATGTAAAAACTGTTTTTTTAAATGGTGATTTAGAAGAAGAAATTTATATGGCACAACCTGAGGGATGTGTTCTTCTTGGTCAAGAAAACAAAGTTTGTAAATTGATTAAATCATTATATAGCTTGAAACAAACACCGAAACAATGGCATGAGAAATTTGATCAAGTTCTTGTTAGTAATGGATTTTCAACTGTTGGAGTTGATAATTGTGTGTACACAAAAACTGTTGATAGTGAATGTGTGATTTTTAGCTTATATGTTGATGATATGCTTATTTTTGGTACATGCATTGATGTGGTCAATAAAACTAAATGCTTCTTGGCTTTTAAATTTAATATGAAAGATCTAGGAGAAGCCAATGTTATTTTGGGTATTAAAATCATAAAATGTGATAGTTACTTAAACAGTTTGGATATTTTGATGTCACACCTCTAAGTACTCCTTATGATAGTAATATCCAATTAAAGAAATATAGAGGTGATAGTGTAGCTCAATCTGAGTATGCACAAATTATTAGGAGTCTAATGTATTTGATGAATTATACTTGACCGGATATAGCTTATGTTGAGACAGACTGAGCAGATATACACAAAGTCCCAATCGATATCATCGGATTGCTTTGAGCAGAGTGATTATATATTTGAAAGGTACCATAAACTATGGTATTTTATATAATGGTGAATGGAAATTAATGTTGTGCTTAGTGGCGGCATGTTAAAAGTGAATATGGTTGTTGAAAGAATCTAACATGCATGAGCTAGTTAGGAATATTAAGTTGCTTGGTATGTTATTTGAAAGGATAAGGAGGAATAATATGAATGGTGGATTGAGAAATAAAGCATTGAAAGTTAGATAAATAATGATGCATGTAAACTTGCAAATAATTGAGTAAAATGGGAATGATTGTTGCTGCCATATATATGGTTAAGGTTATGAAAATATAAGATGGATTTGGATGAAAATTGCTTGGAAATGTTGAAATGGGCACTTAATGATATAAATAAGTTGCTGGTACACATGACGTAAAGAATTACGCAAGTAAGAGCTATGAATTCTGTCACGACCCGGAACTCCCATCGAGCCTATGACAACTGTCGCGAAGTCTCGTTAGACATTCTTTACCCCGAATGCTGACCGAAACCTCGCAAGGCTTTCGTATCAGTTTTCTTACTTCCCTTGTGATCGACAGTAACTAAAATCATGTTTTGAAATGATATGGACCATTTTCCCATCGAAAAACAATGAAAATTTATTTCTGCCTCACAGTGGTATTTTAGTCATTTTTTTTTCAAAAATTTCGAAATCCGTAAAAAATGTAATATGTAAGTGGAAACACATATTTCATGATTTAAATTAAATTTTGAAGTCTAAAACATTCGTTTAAAGTAAAATTATAGCTATTTAAATATAATAAAAATATTAAATAAAATATTCTATTTTCTTAAAACACAGTATTTTCAAAGTCTTCCTAAAATAACTTTTGTAGCGTAAGAGTAAAATAAATTTATTTATATAGTAATAAAGATAATTAAAGTATGAAATTTCATTTACAGTGATACGTGAGCCCCCAACTGACCAAAAAAGTGTAGGGCTAGAACCCTTACTTTCTAGGATGCAACTCCGAGATTAATTCTCTTCTTAATAAACTATCAACAAACTGTCCTGAGCTTGAAAAATGGATAGGAAGAAGGGTGAGATTACATAATCCCAGTGAGTAAATATTTACCATCAAAAGCATTTAAAGCCGAGTAGACGGAGACAATATAAAAACATTATATCTCAATAATGTTCATAACACAAAATTCGTTTCAATCTATACTAAACAATTTCTTTTAATCAAAATTTCTCGGCTTATGAATTTCTTAAACTTGGCCCTTGCTAGAATCATTCTCGCGGGTACCTTCGTCAAGGTATCCCACTGAGACCGTCAAGTCTGTTAAATGTCCCATACCCATAAATATGTTTTCGCATCTGACACACAGCCGTTCTTTGGCGTTGGTTGAGTCTCACTCTCACGTGGTGGTCCAAACGTGAGGTGCACTCAAATCTTACTTCAAGAGATACTCTATCCAACATCTCCCCCCAGAGGTAAGTATATAATTGGGTTACTGTAAAGCCCGACATTATAAAATACTATTCATGACATACATGTGATGATAGCATGATTGCATGCTAGGAGAGTCTCGAAAAATTTACAAAAGTCGGTATTGTACCTAAAGGTACAACAAAGTTGATTTAATCCTCAAACTAGATCAAATAGGAATTTTAAGGTGAGATTAAGATCGTCACAGTCCAAGGATGACTCAAAATGGTAATTCGGAGTTTGAGGATCAATTTGGAGTCGAATAAGAATTTTCACTATCTAGGGGTAAAATGGTCATTTGCCACATGGGGACAAAATGGTAATTTTTAGAAAAGATTTATTTGGCCCCATTTGACTTATTGGAGTATGATTTGAGTATTGGAGTATGATTTGAGGTTTAGAAGTGAAAAATTTTAATTTCGGTATAATTTGGAGTATAGGGGTAAAATGGTAATTTTGCCACTTCAGGGGCAAAATTGTAATTTTCCACCACCAGGACAATTTTCCAGCACATGGTCTTCCTTTATCCTCATTTTTTACCTTTGACTAATCATGTGGTGGAGATAAAATGTTTAAATTTTTAAAATTTTAAAAATGGACCAATAAGAAAATGCCATGTGTCAAGCTGAGGATAATTTATTATTTAACTTAAAAATCAGCATAAATCAGCCTATTACTCTTCAAATATTCGGCCAAGCAAGGAAGAGAGGGAAAGAAATGAAGAACAAACCCTAGGTGAGGAATTTCAAGAGAAAAAGTGTGGAAAATCAAGGAAAACAAGTGAAAAAGGTAGGATTTTTCAACTTAAGCTTGAAATCTATTTTCCTTAAGCATTTCTCCTTATTTTTCATGCTTAAATTACATGTTTTTATGATGAATTGTTGGCTGATCAAAATGGGTTAGGAGAGAGAAAGTTGTTAGATTAATTTGATTTTAAATTATGTTAGTGTTTTTAGTTAGTTTAGCATATTTAGAAACAAAACAACAAGAAAAGAATTTATTTTCTCCCACAACCATTAATGGCCGAATTTACCATGTATGAGTGAGGATGAGTTTGATTTTTATTCTAGGAGAATTGGTTAAGAAATGATGAATTATGGTGTGGAAAAGTAGTAGGAAAAATCACGGTGTTAATGCACCATTATTGGCTAAAAATTTAAAGAAGAAAAGTGAAGATAGTTTTGCCAAATTTTAGGTTATTTGATTCGAATTTGGTGAATTAAGATATTGGAAAAGAATTGGAACGATTTGGAGTAATTTGGGATTACATTGCACGCGTTAGTAATTTGATGGGGTGATAAGACGAATTAGCCAATACCGAGTTTAGATAGTTACCAGTGCATTTTTGCATTCCATATTATGCATTAATAGTCTAAATTAGTTTAATTTCAAATTAGTACCAATTTGGTGAATTTCTTGATTTTGTACTATGTCAAGGTGGTGAGTCCTCCGATAAAGGCAAGGAAATTGCATCCGAGGACCAGTAGACAGAGTGCGTCGAAAGTCTGCATTCTAGACATTGTGAGTAAACTTATTGTCATTTTAATTATCTAGGGTGGTTTTTAGATGATTTCATGAATTCCATGGAAAAAGGAATTTAAAAAGGTAAATTTTCATGTTTTATGAATAAATGTGTTTTAATGAAATTAATTTATAAATTGTTTCGAAATTAATAATGAATTTGAAAAATAAAGTACACGGAGACTGTTAATTGTGGCAATTTGATTGTTTAAATTGATTGGTTTATGATAAATCGGGCATGATTGGCTAGTTGGCAATTGTATTGAAATAAAAATTGTTTGGTTGCCTTGAAAGACTGTGAATTACAAAATTGCCACATCATGTTATTGAGTTTTATTGTATGGTGGATTATATATTAATTAATCACTATAGTAAGGGGTTTCTGTGGACCAGCTTTTTAGAGGGGCACGGTAAACCCCATTATATTTTTACCTCGAACGGAGAGGCGAGTAGGGTATCTCCTGGGGTAAAGCTTAGGGTTCACTTCACGCCAAACCACCACATGAGGGGGAACTCAGCCAATGCCAAGAAGCGGCTATGTTTTCAAAACAAAAACATGATTTATGTGAAATGTGAATTTTAATAGCCTTGACGGTCTCGGTAGGATGCCTCGGCCAAGGTGTCCCCGAGAATGGATTTATGGCATAAGCCTAGTTTTTATGAGATTCATAAGCCTCTTTACGTATTTTAAATGAAATGTATTCTAATGCTGTGACCCAGTTTACGATGATTTACTTTATTGTCTCCATGTACTCAACTCTAAATGTTTATGATGATGTCTGTTTACTCATTGAGATTTTATAATCTCACCACCCTCCTTTCCCCCCATTTCAGGTTCAGTATAAACCGTAGATAGCTGATCTCATCGAGGACTACCGTTGGATCTGCATTTTCCAAACCGTAGGTTCACAGTCCTCTTTACTTTTGTTTATTCGGGGGCCCTCTTGTTATTGTAAATTAAATTAAATATTTTGGCTTACTGTATTACAATATGTATAAATTTATTTAACTTTTACGCTATAAAAAAATTATTCACGTATAACTCTATAAATAACGTTTTATAAGAAAATAGAATATTTTACTTAATATTTCTTTTATTTACTTATTATATTCAAATAACCATAATTTCGTTTTAAATGAAGATTTTAGACTTTTAAACTCATTTTGAATATGAATTATGTGTTTTGTACTTGTACATTACATTTTAGCCAATTTCGAAAGTTTTGAGAAAAATGACCAAAATACCCTTGTAGGATGAAAATTAATATTTTATTTGTTTTAAGTTGGAAACAATTTAAAATCTTTTAGAACACGATATTTGACAATGGTTGCTCATAAAGGAAATGAGAAACTGATAGTAAAGCCTTGTGAGGTTTCGGGTTGACATTCTGGACAATGAGTGTCTACCGGGACACCGCGACGGTTGTCACAAGCTCGATGGGAGTATCGGGTCGTGACAGTTACCGTGCCCCTCTCGTAGGCAGTCCACGAAAACCCCCACCACTGCAATGACCGTTTAATATACCACCAGACCCATAAAATTTTCAGTAGTATAATATGGCGAATAAAATTTAATCTAGTCTATCGAGACCAATCTAAAACTGTTCATATATTTCATGCCAACCCCAAAAATTTAGCCATCACGCTACCATAGTGTCATAAGCCACAATTTCAATAACATATAAAATCATAAATTCAACACGGTCTCCATATGCTCAATTTTTCCAAAACAATATTTGATTTCAAAATCAGTATACATCTCATTTTTATTAAAAAAAATATTTTAATTGGAAAACATAATATTTTATAATTTAAACTCACCATTCAATAAAAGCGTCAAACAAGTATAATTACTCTAGATATTTAAGACGATAAATTGTCCACTCATAGTATTAGGAGTGGAAATACTCCTATTGTCAATTCGCGGGTATAGTCCTTTACTCGTATCCAATGGCTCACCACATAGCCATAATCCATGACACATATTCCAATTAAATTGTGTCTAACAGTCATAAGCTATTTCAAGCTCGATATATATGCATGATATGAAATGAAAAATGCACGGGTAGCCATCTAGACCTGGTATTGGCCTAAGTCGATTTTTCATCCGATAAATTGGCCAATGCGTCCAATTTCACTCCAACTTGCTCCATTTCTTTTTCCAATCCCTCAATTCACCAAACACAAACTAATTAACACACAATTAGGCAAAATTTATCTTCACTTTTCTTCTTGGAACTTTCGACCAACAATGGTACACTAACTCCGTGATTTTTTCTACTTAATTTTCTCTCCATAATTCATTAATTCCTACACCAAAAACTATTATTTCTTAATCAAATCACCTAGAGTAACATCCCATTCTTCCTCATTTTTCACTTAGAGAATTCGGCTAAAACCTCCAATTTAACTCCAAATCGATTTCTTTCACTTTCTACACTCCAATTATACTTACAATACCTCAATGACTATGAATATGATTCAATTTATTAGTCCGAATCATAAATCGCACATGTCTATACATTAGGTAAAAATTCAGATTTTCATGCCAAAATTTCTTATTAAATTTCTAGCCTCACCAATCATTAAATACCACTAAAATATCATGAAATATCATCAATTTCAGCCTCAATATCCTCCCTAGAAAATTCGACCTCTTGTGGGTTTGTGAAGAACAAAGTGATTCCTTGCTAGATTTTCATACTTTCCATTACCAAACAACTAAAAATACTTAATTAGCTTGAAATCTAGCAAAATCAATGCTCAAAACCTCTCCTCTCAAATTCGGCCAGCATGGGTTCATCATGCAAACTTGAGTTCTAAGCATGAAAAATGAAAAAGAAAGCATGGGTAGTGTAAATCACAAGATAAAATCACAAAATTTTACCTTTATTAGCTTAATCCCTTGAAATCCCACACTTTTTCTTCAATTTTCCCACCTAGGGTTTGTGTTCTTTCCTTTCCTCTTCACTTCATGCTTTGGCTGGCCATATGGGTGAGACTAAGAGAGTTTTAAATAGATTTTACAAGAAAATTCTAGAATAATCCAAGCTTGACACATGGCATGTTTCCATTGGTCCATGTGTAATACTTATCCATTAAGCAATCTCTCTCCACCACATAAAATAATTCAATTATCCACAATGTAAAATGTTAATGGCTGAAATCCATGGGCATGACAAGTGTTAGGTGGTGTAAAATTCCAAAATTCCAACTTTACCGTCGTAAACTCGTAAAATTACCGTTTTACCCCTAAGACTCCAAAAAATATCAGAATTTAAATTTTTCACCTCTCAAACTCAAATCATACTCCAATGAGTCAAATGTGATCAAAATCTTTTCTAAAAATTCCCATTTTGTCCTTGGGTGACAAAATTACCATTTTACCCCTAGAACATGAAAATTCTAAATTGACTCCAATTCAGCCCTTGAACTCTAAATCATCATTTTAAGTCATTCTGGGGTTTTAAATTCTCAATTTCATCTTAAGATCTCTATTTAGACTAGTTCGAGGCTTAATTCAACTTAATAGTACCATTTGGTATAATATCGACTTTTGACGATTTTTCGAGGCTTTCCAAGTATGCAAGCATATTGTCAATCACATGAAAGACATGGCAAGTACTTTATAAGGTCGGGCTTGACAAATTTCCTCAATAAAAATATGTCAAAATGTACATGAATATGTAAAGATTAAGTGAGAAAGAATGATGATTCTAGCATGATGTAAGTTATTAAAATGATGATTAATGTTTGAATAAGGAAGAAAAATGGGAATGATAAACACTAAGAATATTATGCTTGGTTTATTGCTAGGAAGTGTGCAAGTGGAAAAGGAACACCGTGGTGATTAACTAAAGGAGAAAATGTAATCGAATAAGTGGCGAAGTGATATCTCGCCATCGAAAGGTGAGTAGGGGGTGTCTATTTCAAAATATTCAATATTATACGTAAAGTAATTTGTCGATGATTTATTTAATGCCATTGTGGAAAGCATGTGTTGTTAGAAATCAATAAGTGATTTGTATACTTGGTTTGGAGAGATTTACAAACTATTATTATGGAAAGCATGAGCTGGTAGAAATGCTAGGCGATTATAGATGCAATAATGTTTGAAATTATTTTGGCCATATATATAGTGTTATATATGTAAAAGGATTTGAAAACCAGGAAACAAGCTTTTTACCATGATTTATATCAAAGTGTGCCTTATTGATTTTTGTGATGTGCATTCATGAACAAATTACATATATTCACCATGCTGACTTGATATTTAAAATTCATGCAAAGGTTTTACATTGTAAAGTCTTACGAAAAGAGGTTTTATCATGTTACCATGGTTGGTACTTTTGAAATGGATTTGAAATGAGCTTTTGAGAACCTAATTTACTTTTAAATGGTTTTACCAAATCGGGGAGATTCGAGAGTAGGTCGGATGTCACATCGAAAAAGTGTGACCCTTGTGCACAAGTGAGCTCTAGTTAGAAAGCCTTTGGGTCATCGACGGGCTATTAGACATGGTTGGGGCCACGGTCTGTGATATGTATATGTGGCTAGGCCATAAGTGATATACGCGGTTGCGACCGTTTGATTTCTTCGATATCAGCCAACATTGTTGAGACTGCTATGATTGTGGGAATCCGGTGGAGTGGTGCTCCTGGATTGTTATTACTTGAAAGTGGGTCCATGAGCAATTACTATTACCTACACGAGAGTGATATCTCTTTGGGGTTTTCACATACGTAGTTTTTGCATGGTGAGAAATAACGGTTTTTCCGCAGCTCCCCTACTTATACAATGACATTAGATTTAACTCCTTGCGTACGAGGTGATTTACGTATTTGTATATAAGCTTTGTTAATGTTGGATTTTACGGGAGCATGCCTAACTATACTGATTTGCTTAAGCAATTTAACAGCAGAGATGTTTACATGAATTGGTTTGATACTTGATTTAAACGATTATCTTACATTAAAATTTTTTGTTTTACATGTAAGGCACAAATTACCTTTTTGAACTAATTTGTTTACATATTCTTATACTTTTAATATTCAAATTTCTTGTCCATAGCTTGTTTCCCATCTATGCCCTACTCACGGAGCCGATGATCACTGAGTCTATGAGACTCACCCCCTTATTTCCCTTTTACAGATAGTGATCGGTCTAGCATGCATTCATCGGCAATCATTGTCCACCGCAGATAGGTAAAGGCATCTCATACCCTCTTCTTCCGAGTCGCTCGACTTCTAGAGGTCGAGTCATTGTACCTTATTTTTCTTTTGTAAATGAATATTGGTCTCAATATAAATATTCAATTAGAGATTTTAAACTATAATGTATTGACATATGATCATATGGATTAAAGGTCAAATTGATTTATTATTTCTATTGTTCAAATCATGTCACGAGAGTATATGGTTTAAAGCATTAACATGGATTGGTGAACGAGTATAGTGAATTAACGAGAATTTCTAATAAGGCTTGTGTGGGACTTGGTGGGTTCTCATGAAGGTCTCGGATGCTGGTAGCGATCGAGGAGCAGTCGTTACAGTATTAAAAAAATACAGTGATGCTAACTGGATTGGATCTCAAATTCACATGAGACGAAATCCACAAGTGCTTATGTATTCACCCTTGGTGGGGGTGCTATAACTTGCTAAATCTGCAATGGAGTCAGAATTTGTAGCTTAGAGTTGGCTAGCAATGAGGCTGAGTGGTTGAGAAACCTCTTAACAGATATTCTGTTGGGAATGAAACTAACACCTTCTGTGTCTATGCATTGTGATTGCCAAGCGGTAATAGCCATTGCAAAAAATAAAACTTTCAATGGTAAAAAATAGACATATTCATTTGAGACATGATCTAGTAAAACAACTACTTAAAGATGGAATTATATCCATTAATTATGTGAAGTCAGAGTTGAATTTGGCTGATCCTTTGACTAAACCCTTAGGAAGAAAATTAATTAATGCTACATCGAAGGGAATGAGACTTAAGCCAATGGAGGAAATCAACAAATAATGGTAACCCAACCTATGTGATTAGAGATCCCATGAATTAGGTTCATATGGGTAATAACAAGTTATTGATTGATAAATTGATGCACTATTAAAATTATTGTCCATCCTATGGTGTGTGCATACTGCAAAACTGCAATGGAAAAAAGGTTGAGTTAAACTCTTAATGAATTCCATATCTCTTATGGGTAGTGTATTATACTGCAGTATACACTTGATGGGATCAACCTATATAAGTGTGGAGTAAGGCTGCTTCTATGAGAATTGTGGCAAATTCTCTTGAGTACTTATGAATAACTAGGCACATGCATGGCCTATTCGTACAAAACCATGTTGAACAGCGAAAATTGTGGAGGTGTAATGTGATTGATGAAAACTATATTTCACATAAAGTATTTTGGTTCATATAAGTTACAAACTTCACCAAAATTCTGTGACTTATGTTTCATTATTTTTAGGGATGGTTCATAGCTTAAAAAGCACCAGTCACGATGCATTACACTTAAATAAAATTTAACCCAACAAAACTTCCTATGAAACCTTACGAAATATGTGGGGGATTGTTGGAAAATAGTGTATTTCATAAGGTTCAAACATCCCACATTGCCAAGATACAAGAAAGGTGAATGCCTTATATATGAAAACCCATTATAGACTTGTTGCAAGTAAGGAAAAAGGAATGGGCTTGTGCGTACACAAGATTGGGCCAGACCTTGAGAAATTTTAGATTTCCTACCCCCCTCGCTTGCGAATATACACGTGGGCTATGCCCAAGTGAATTTTTGTACCTTGGCTTTAATTTTTTTAAAGCTTTTTCAACCTTTGATTGAATCAAACTCAAACTCTACCATGCTTACCTAGCTCTCCTAGTTTTGCTCGAACGTTTAACATCTATTTGACTAAGTACTGCTGGCTATAATGTATACTTGACTCAGTAAATACATGCTGACAAGATTTTTCTCTAACTCCTTAAGGTTTTTTCTCAACTCCCTGATCTGGTGCAATGTTCACCTTATTTGGTGCAACATTCACTTCATTCCCTGCCTATAAATACAACTTCACACCCTCACTCACAACAAACACCAAAGCCTTTCATCTTCTCTTAAGTCTGCTTTGCTTCTTTTCTTTCCTAGCTGGGTTCTTTCTTTCTACTGTTTCTGTCATCCCTTAATAGCTTGTGCAAACTATAAGAAAGAGTTTGTTGAATCTTGGAGGATAACCGTTACAGTCCTTTTGCATTGAGTTTTATACTCTGAAGGGGTGAAAATTATCCTTCAGGACAATGATACCACGCCTCAGACTTCTCACTGTTTTTACTTGCTTCATTTTATATTCCTTTGTTTCCCATCAATTTTTCTAACAATATTAACCTACTAATCATTAGAGCCAAAATGTCTCATCATAATATATAAGAAATCCCAATGCAACTGGTCATAAGCTTTCATCATGTCAAGTTTGAGAGCTACATTACCTCTTCGAAATCTATGATCAATTTTGCCAATTAATTCTTGAGTGAGCAAGAAATTATCACTAATGAGCTTGCCATTGATGAACCACTTTGAGTATTCGAAATAATGGAAGCCAGAATTTTAGAGCCAAAAGTTTAGTTACTATCTTATTAAGGACAATACATAAACTAATTGACCTAAAGTCACTCCAATTTAAAGCATTAGATTTCTTAGGTAGAAACTAATGTAGTAGAGGTGACTCCCCTTGTTAATGCCGCCGCTTGTAAAAAATCCATCACTACAACCGGTAGGTCTTTCGATATTATGTACCAGCAGTGTTGATAGAAAAATTGAGGAGAAGCCATCTGAATCTACCACACTGTTTTTATCAAGTCAAACACTGCACCTCTAACTTCTTGCATTGTAAGGATTGCACATAAAGTGGCATTATCAGTATCGGAAATGAGACAATGAATTAATGATGAATTAAAATTTAACAAAACACAATCCTCCGCCTTCATTGGATTAGCAAAAAAATCACTGCGAACGATTGAATTAAGGATGAATCATCTATCAAATTCCCTTCTTCATCTTTGATTTGAAATATATGATTTTTAAGCCTCTTTTTCTGTATTCTCATGTGAAAGAACTTGGTATTTCTTTTGCCTTCAACCAACCATCTAACCCTGGATTTTTGCTGCTAGAAAAGTTCCTCAATACCAAACAAATGATTAAGCTCAGCATAAGAACGATAAATATATTCCTTGCTAGTTGCTGTTTGTTCCTGTTGGTGCAAAATTTCACTATCCGCAGCTTTCTTTTTAGCCAATCGAATGTTGCTGAAAATATCCCCAAATACTGACTTATTCCAACATTTGAGGCCACTTTTTGATGCTGTTATTTATGCCAAAAAGCCATCATACCCGCACCCTGTACAGGAGTCGTCCAGTTCCTCTCAACAAAAGACGGAAAAGCATGATGCTTACCCCAAGCATGTAAAAAACGAAATGATGGACTTTTCTGAGCCAGATTAGAGCAAGAGATAAGTAATGGACAGTAATCCAATCCATCCCTGTTGAGGTGCTGAATTCAAGTAATAGAAAAGGACTCTGCCCACTCATGATTTTAAGCCACCCTATCCGACCTTTGAAACAAAGAAGAATTTTTCCAAGTGAATTGATTACCTTCAAAACCAGCATTAAGGAGTCCACAATCAAGCAGAGTTGTAGCAAAATCCTCCATCGAGCCAATGTGTGGTACGTATAGCCCCAGCTGTTCCTCACTGCTCAAAATAGTATTAAAATCTCTTCCTGCAATCCACGATACTTGCATGTCCATGGATATGTTGCGAAGGCAATCCCAAAGATATCTCTTCTCCATTCTTGTGCATTTTGCATAGACAAAGGAAGCATAAAGATGATTGGATAGCCATGGGAAGGACATATGGACATGGAAGCATTGAACATGATCTAACAAAATATCGCAAGTAGCATCATATGACCAAAAACACCAAATCTTCTTCAATTTTTGATATATCAACCATAAGCTTTAAAATAACTAACACCTTGGGGTTGTGCATCAATTTTAATTTTTTTTAGACACCTTTGGGTGGCTTTACCAGAAATACCTCGCATATTCCAAATTATTGAATTACTCCTGGATAAGAGAGAGTTGGAAATTATGTGGAGATACAACCACGGTCACACGATCTACCTCTTTCCTCAATATCTTCATCAGATTCAGCTGAGCAATTATTTGTTTCTGGAACGTATGAAATATCACTAGTTGATTTCCGACGTCCAGTAGTTGAAGGATGAAATTCAATTTCCTTACTGGATGAACCATTTCCTTCCTTTCCATTCCTGTTATTTTCGCGAGCACCTGCTGAGCCAACCTTTTCTAATATTGAATTTTTTTCTGCTTTTTGAACTGCCTTTGCTGCAGTCTTTTTACTTTTTTTCCTCTTTGTAACATTAAGTGAATTCCCCACAACCCATTGTAATTTGTCTTCCAAAGATATTGAATTTTCTTCTCTCATGTTACAGGGGGATAGATCATCATTCTCAGCAACCAGAAAATTCTGAGCGTTCAGCTTCTTATTTTGCTGTTTTTCTACAGCAACATCACCCAAAAAATTCTGATTTTTTTGCACCTTATTCTGCACTTTTTCAGCCTTCATTCCTTGATGCCCCACCTCTTCCTGTTGCCTGTCATCATCCACAAAAATCTGAACTTTATCTTCTCCTAGTTTTTTATTTTTTCAACGGCAACCTTATCTTGCAAATTTCTCGGCACCACCGCATCATTCTCCATTGCATCGTGTTGTCTGCCTCTTGTTCACTTGATTATTCAGTTTTTTAGCTGCAGCTTCTTTCAGAAAATTCTGAAATTTTTCTGTTCATTATTTTCTAAAGTTTCTACTTTTACAGCAGCAGTCCCTACCTCTTCTTCTTTTTCTTCAGCAATTGCATCAAACTAGTTATAAGTTTCAAGTGATTGTTTTTTCGTAGATTGATCAAGGTTAATCTCTTCACCTTGGAAATTCTTGGCTTCGCTTTTGCTGCCTTTTATTATTTTTCTCCACTGCAGTTTCTGTTTTCCAGCATCTAAAATCGTCGTTTCTTTTCCTTTATATCCAGGATTCTTTGTAGGCTTCTCATGGCTCATTAGGTCAATAATGGGAAATGTTTTGCTAGAGCTTTTGTAGATTCAATCGTCGGTGATACGGACATGACGTTGACGCGTCAAACTATATTGACATGGCTTTCTTTTTTCCTCTCTTTGACTTACTGTTTTTTATTTTTCATGCACGTATAGTTAACAAGTAATATAGAAAAAAGTTGAATTCATTCTCATGGCTAACTATTAAAATTATCACATTCTAATCTTATCCAAATAATTAAAAATTAAACTAAAAAGTAAAATTAAATTTAACAAACTCAAAAATATAAAACTAATCTAAAATCAACCGATAAAATTATTTTATTAAATTTGATTGACTACCAGATCTTAAATAATGATGTCGCTCAATATTTCATTCGAATATTGTCTCTTTCTTTTAATTTATTTTAATGGATTAAGTTGCCAACCTAGAGTATTAAATTATTTACAAGTCTAAGGTTCTCATAAAAATACCTTCTCAATTAATTTATTATATGTCTATACAAATTAAATTGAAAAAAAAATTATTTAGTTTATGCTCTAATTTTGGCTACGTATGGCTTATAGGTGTATGTTCACACTATATACAAATCAAATCACTTAATCAACTAATTGCATTCGATCATACGCTATTTTATTCAAGGTCTACTTAAATCTCCTTCATCAATGCTTAATTTAGTTTCCAATTTAATCTAATTGGTGGCCAATCAACTAGAAGCATTAAGAATATAATAGAATAAACAATTTAAAACCATCAAACATAAGCAAAAGAGAGATAAATAGATCAAATTACATATTGAGTTCAATCATAATTTTAGATAAATAATATAGTTCCTCATCGAGTCACACATTATCATCAAATTAATTTTAATAATCAAAACCAAAACCAAGAATATGAAAGAACAATAAAAGGATAAAAAAAACCCTAAGAATTGCAATCTTGATCTCCAACTCTTCTTGAATCCCTTGATTTCTTCTTGTAGACACTATTTTTGATGTAAATTGATTATCTTGTCTTTCATTTCTATTTTCATTTTAGTTTGGTCTGATTAGATCTTATATACTATTTTATTTCTTATTTCTTATTGTTTGGGATTTTCTAGTCTTCTGGGCTATTGGTAATTTTAAACCCCACCTGGGTGAATATAACATGGCCAGTGGACTTAAGATATAGGCCCGATGCTTGAGCCGATTGATTAAAACAAGCTCATAAAATATTAAACAGGGATAATATAAGGTAAACAACATTAAGGCAAGATCAAACGAAGAACTTTCTAGAAAATACAAATAATAGAATGAAAAAGCCAGCTAGCCAAAAAACAAGGACCCAAGTCGTACAAAGAGAAATGCAAGTTGCCAAGTGCTTAAAATCGTATCCCGTAGATGCAGAAACAATAAGCAATCAACTATTAGCTGAGTGGCTGGGATGGTATTTGTGACTCCTATGTAAAGAAAAATAATTTCTAAAAGTAAGGGGAGTCGATTTTCAAAAAAAAAAACCATAAGAGCCGTATTTCAAAGAAACCTTAAAAGAAAAAGAAAAAAAAACTTAGACATAAAAGTCGTGAGCCACACAAAAAAAGATATAAAAAAAATACCAAAAATAAAAAGAGGGATAGGAGCTTGAAAAGGATGATAAATTGTTTGGTTCTTGGGATTTTGAGGGAGAAGCCTCCGAATCTAGGATAGTTTCGTAAGTCTAGGTGGTTTAGGCTCGTGCTAAGGGTTCATCTTTCGGTTTCTAGCTAAGGTATAATGGAGAAGACATCCAAATCAATTAACAAGGATCTTTGTGATGGTGATGGTTTCATTTGGTTGTAGAGGTTGCGGTTTGTAGAGAAAAAGGGAGGTTGAAAAAAGAGAAAAAGAAGCAAGTACAAGGTCAAACGGGAGTTGAAGAAGAAAAGAGGAAAGGCGACTAGGAGAGTAAAAAATCTAGAAAGAGAATATATGGTTTCAATTGAGGAAGAGATATAAAGAAAGAAACGACGTAATTCCTTGCTCAGGGAAAGCCTTTTTTGTTGCACCAAACGGTGTGCTTTGAAGATGCAAAATAGGTTAAGTCCATCATACTCCTTGTAGCAAGCTTTGGGCTTCAAGTTTTGTTGAAGAGAAAGTGGGTAGATCTATGACCTTGGTAGAGCTGTCAATATGGGTTGGCCCGGCCCAGCCCAGTCCAAGCCCTTGTGGGCTAAGAAAATATGGATCAGGTCGAGCCAGTCCATTTTTTATATGGGCCATCAAAACCTCAACCCAACCCACCTTTTGCTAGCCCATGGGCTGGGTTGGGTCAGCTCATTTTTTATTTTTTTTAAAAAAATTATTTTTATAATTTTATACTAAAATTATTTTATGATTTAATTTATAAATTAAAATTATTCATTTGATAAATAAAGATAAAACATATTAAAATATATAAAATAAACAATATTATTGATAATTAAATTATTAATCTTATATAATTAAATATATAAAATTATTAAATTAATTAAAATTATTTATTTCTTTTGCCCATAGGGTTGGCCCGCCCCAGCCCACCCCAACCCACTAATTTGGTGGGCTGGCCCATTTAGGCCCAATTCAAATATGGGCCTAAAATTTTAAGCCTAGCCCATCTCATATTTGATAAAAAATGGATCGACCCAATGGGCCAGGCCCATTTTGACAGGTATAGACCTTGGTCAAATCCTAGCCCAAGATTTGATATGACCTAGACTCCTTTGATTATTAAGCTTTGTGGTTGATTTGTTTAACTTTTAGTTTACTTTACATGCATTTGCATTGTTTGCTTTGTTTTTAGTTTCAATTAATGCATAGCGTGATTGTATTTTAATATATATATATATCTATATATATATATATATATATATATAAAGCAAGATGAATTATTTAGTTACAAGAGATAGTATATGGGTAAAAACTATGACTACATGAAAAAAAATTAGGTATGTAACTTAATAAAGCAAATGAATAATAAGTTAATGCAAAAAATATATATAAATATATATGATAATATAAAAAATATGTGTTATATGGGTTATACAGATAATAGAATATACGCTCGGGACGCGAGAAGTCACAAACTCGAGTTAATCATCTTAAGCGAGAGATTTAATTAAAACCCCACCGCTATGATGGGAGGGTTTTAGTTTTAAATCTCAATATTCTAATCCTAGTAATACCTTACATTGGTAAAAAGAAGTAAATATATATATAGGAAAACGTTAATTAACAATAGAAACATAGGACATTTTATCTAAAAATAGAATAAAGAAAAAGTGAAATAAAACACAAAATATTTATGTCACGACCTGGAACTCCCATCGAGCCCGTGACAACCGCCACGACGTCCCGATAAGCACTAATTACCCTGAATGCCAATCGAAACCTCGCAAGGCTTAGCATCAACTTCCGCATCGCTCCGGTGAGCGACAGTTATTGAATCTCGTATTTCAAGAAATCATAAGTCGTTTCCAACTCAAAACAATAAAATATTATTTTCTAGCTCACAGGGGCATTTTCGTCATTTTTTTTTGAAATTTTCGAAATCCGTAAAAATGTAATATGTAAGTGGAAACACATATTTCATGATTTAAATTAAATTTTGAAGTCTAAAACATTCGTTTAAAGTAAAATTATAGCTATTTGAATATAATAAAAACATTAAATAAAATATTCTATTTTCTTAAAACACAATATTTTCAAAGTTTTCCTAAAATAACTTTTGCAGCGTAAGAGTAAAATATATTTATTCATATAGTAATAAAGATAATTAAAGTATGAAATTTCGTTTATAGTGACACGTGGGCCCCCAACTGACTAAGAAGATGTAGGGCTACGAACCCTTACTTTCTAGGATGAAACTCTGAGATTAATTCTTGTCTTAATCAACTATCAACAAACTGTCCTGAGCCTGAAAAATGGATAGGAAGAGGGGTGAGATTAAATAATCCCAGTGAGTAAACAATTACCATCAAAAGCATCTAAAGCCGAGTAGATGGAGACAATATAAAAACGTTATATCTAAATAATGTTCATAACACAAAATTCGTTTCAATCTATACCAAATAATTTCTTTTCATCAAAATTTTTCGGCTTATGAATTTCTTAAACTTGGCCCCTGCCAGAATCATTCTCGCGGGTACCTTTGTCAAGGTATCCCACTGAGACCGCCAAGGCTGTTCAATGACCCATACCTATAAACATGTTTTCACATCTAACACACAACTGTTCCTTGGCGTTGGTTGAGTCTCACTCTCACGTGGTGGCCCGAACGTGAGGTGCACTCAAATCATACCTCAGGAGATACTTCACCCAACATCTCCCCCCGGAGGTAAATATATAATTGAGTTACCGTGCCCCTCTCATAGGCAGTCCACGGAAACCCCCACCACTGCAGTGACCGTTTAATATACCACCAGACCCATAAAATTTTCAGTAGCATAATATGGTGAATAAAATCTAATCCAGTCTACCAAGACCAATTCAAAATTGTTCATATATTTCATGCCAACCTCAAAAATTTAGCCATCATGCTACCATAGTGTCATAAGCCACAATTTCAATAACATATAAAATCATAAATTTCAACACAATCTCCATATACTCAATTTTTCTAAAACAATATTTGATTTCAAAACCAGTATAAATCTCATTTTTATTAAAAAACATTTTAATTGAAAAACATAATATTTTATAATTCAAACTCAC
This sequence comes from Theobroma cacao, assembly GCF_053813885.1. Lineage (NCBI taxonomy): Eukaryota > Viridiplantae > Streptophyta > Magnoliopsida > Malvales > Malvaceae > Theobroma > Theobroma cacao. The sequence goes on from NC_142645.1 coordinate 14,779,741, forward strand.
CATTCAATAAAAACATCAAACACGTATAATTACTCTAGATATTTAAGACGATAAATTATCCACTCACAGTTCTAGGAGTCGATGTACTCCTAATCCCCGTCTTCAAGCACAATCTCTGTACTTTTACCAGTGTAATTTACTCACCACCTATCCACAATGTACAATACATAATTCACCACATCAATGTTTGACCATTATAAAATCAATTTAGGCTCGGTATATATGCATGATATGACATGCAACTTATCCGACTACCGCTTAAATGCGGTGCTGACCTAATTCAGCCTATTACCCGATTAAATTACTAATGCGTCCAATTTAATCTCAAATTAATTTTTTTCAGTTTCTATGCCTCAATTGCACCCAAATTGACTTAATGTTCCTCAGTGTGGTGCAAATTATCAGTCTCGATAGCAAATTACAAAAATACCCCTAGTGGGTAAAAATTCATATTTTTGCTTCGAAAATTTCCATTATTTTTCTAGGCTCATAATTTATCATTATTCATCATAATTCCTCAAATAAACATCAAGATCAGCAGCCAATATTCCCCTAGAAAATTCAGCCAATAATGGTAATGGAGGAAAATAAATTCTTTTCTTGTTGTTTTGTTCCTAAATATGCTAAACTAACTTAAAACACTAACATAACTTAGAATAAAATTAATCTAACAAGTTTCTCTCTCCTAACCCATTTTTTTCAGAATTGAATTCATCCTCAAATCACATGATTCAACCATGAAAAATGATGAGAAATGCATGGAAATGATAAATCTTAAGCTAAGCTTGAAAAATCATACCTTTTTCACTTAATTTCCTTGAAAATTCACACTTTTTCTTTGATTTTCTCTCTCTAGGGTTTTGTTTTTGTTTTCTCTCTCTTCATGCTGGTTTGGCTGGCCATGGGGTGGAAGATGAGCTGATTTTTGTGCCTTTTAAAAAGGAAAATGATAAATTAATAAAGGCATGACACGTGGCATCATGTCATTGGCCCGTTTTTAAAACTTTAAAATTTTAATCCTTTTTATCCCCACCACACAATTAGTCAATGGTCAAAATGAGGATAAGAGATGACCATGTGCTGAAAAAATGTCCTGGTGGTGGAAAATTACTGTTTTGTCCCTGGGGTGGTAAAATTACCATTTTACCCCTATACTCTAAATTATACCGAAATTAAAATTTTTCACTTCTAAACCTCAAATCTTACTCCAATAAGTCAAATTATACTCCAATAAGTCAAATGAGGCCAAAAGAATCTTTTCTAAAATTTCCATTTTGTCCCAAGTGGCAAATGACCATTTTGCCCCTAGATAGAGAAAATTCTGGTTTGTCTCCAAATTGATCTTCGAACTCCGAATTACCATATTAAACCATTCTAGGACTTTAAAATTCTTAATTTCATCGTAAATTCTCTATTTGATCTAGTTCGAGGCTTAAATCAACTTTGTTGTACCTCTAGGTACAATACCAACTTTTGTAAATTCTTCAAGACTCTCCTAGCATGCAAACATGCTATCCATCACATGTATGTCATGACAAATATTTTTATAGAGTCGGGCTTGTCATCTTCTCCCCCACTTGGATCAACCATATGATCCTTCTTGATGACTGATTTCGACATCCGGCTAAATATTAATATTTTAATATTATTTCATTAATAAAATATAATTTTATTCTAAAAATTTTATCTTGTCTCCTTGATACCCAAAATACCTTATTATGCCTCACTTGACTTCTGAATTGCCTTTTATCTCGCAAATTCTCCTCCGATAAAATTATTATTATTTTATTGTTATTTTCTCACTTTCGGAATATTTTATCCTAAACTACTCCTTTCATCTTTTATTACTTTTAAACATTTTAATTGACCTCAATTTGCATTCGATCAACTTTATTTATCACCATATCAAAGTATGGGGTATTTCAATTTATTACTTTAAGAAATAATAAAGTATACGATAATATGAAATAAATTATTTAGATTATACCGATGATGGGATGTCCATCCGAAAATTGAGAAGACACCATTTCGAATGAATTTTCTTAGGTTAAGAATTTTGATTAAGACCCCACCAGTACGATAGGAAGGTCTTAATTTTGAATTTTGATGTTTCTAATCTTAAATAAATGAAAATATATATACTTAATTACCAATTAGTGAAAATATAAAAACAAAAGAAATAAGGAAGTAATGATAATAATAATAATAATAATGAATACAAAAAGGAATGGATAAAATATATATGTAAAATTTTAAAAGAATATAGGATTATACAAAATAATGAAATTCATGATGATAAATAGTTCATAAAAATCAAAATCCAGAAACATAGTAAATTCATCATAATAATAAATATGGCTAAAATAGAAAGGCAAATATATATAATCATAAAAAATAATAAATTTATGAGAAGGTAAAAATAATAATAATAGTTAGTTAAAAGGAAAATAGGTTAGGATAATAAAAAATAGGAAAGAAGTTAGGTAAAAAAAATAATAATAATAAAATATATAAATAATAATTATGAAATAAAATATTTGGTTTTAAAAATATGATTTTTAGGGAAGTTTATATGTAGTAAAATAAATAAGTGCTTCTATGGAAAAAATAGATAATAAAATAAAAATGGTTATATAAGAACAATAAGTAAGTATAAAATATTTGTTCATGGTATATATGCATAAAAAGAAAAATAATAAAAATTTTTGAAGGTTAAGAAGCAAATATTAAAATTTATAGGCATTTCACATATCATCACTACATCATTTATTGTCATGGTACATAGATATTTATGTACACGAGTATAAGTCTCGATGATGGTGATGGGTTTGGCTATGGATGGCATGCTCAAAATACGAAGCGGAAAGAAATTAAAAACTTTATAACTAAACAACAAAACATGCCTCCACCCATGGATCACCTTGGTGATATTTAATACATAAAAACAGAAAATAAATTATTGTTTAGAAAGTTACCTTGCCATGTAATTTCGTAATCACAATGGCACTTTCCGAAGCAATCCCGCGAACACCATGAGGAGCAAAAACCCTAGCCAATCAAGTGCTTGGCCTCTAATGGTAGTACACACGATTGCACTTGAACCTTCAACAAAGAAAGGAGTTTTTAACTATACTTTGTGCTAGCAAAAAGGACAACAATTCTCCTTTTATTCTTTTTCACAATCTTAGCTGAACCTTTCTCGAAAATTGCTTCATAAGCAATTTTCTCTTTCACACAAAGGGAGTGGTGACAAAGAAAGAAAACGTTTCTCTTTTTTTGACAAAAACTACGTTTTCTTCAATTGTGAAAAACTCTCATATGGAAAATAGTTAAAAGGTGACTTATATAGTTAAGTTAAAATAACTTCAATTTCACAATTAAGCCCTCAATATTATAACACATTGTAATATTGGGCCCATTACTTAATTAAACTCTTTCAATTAAGTCCTTGGAAATTAAAATCAAAATTAATTTCCTTTGTATTTTGCAATCAAGGCCTTATAATTATAACTATTTATAATTATGCCTAAAACTTAATTAAACTCTTTTAATTAAGTTTATAGAAGTTAATTACGAAGCATGTGATTTAAGTCTAACTTAAATCGTCACTCTCCCAATTTAATTCAAATGCAATCATTGTGTGTGACCCATTAGGTTCTCAACATGTTGGCAATGGAATTGATTAATGACTTAATTGATTAATATAAATTTCAATCAATTACTTTATAATCAATTCCATAGACCAAGATTGGCATCTAGCAATGCATCATGGCCTCCCAATTGTTGGTAGAGTCAAAGGGTTCTTTAACAACCTTTCAGTGTACAGTCTATTAGTGTAATTCATTCCCTCATCAGATATCCCGAAGATGATAAGAGCTTGCTATAGTGTGTACTCTTATTGACCTCCATATTTGTTCCTGCGATTATAGCATTAGATTTATAGAGAGTTATAAAACCTTTTTCATAATCTCTATGTTGCCTTGGCCAAGGACTTCAATAAGCTAATGTTAACCAAGCACTGATAGGATATGTCCTCTAAAACACTTGAGGTGATAATTCCTATCTTGACCATTCATTTGCCTTCACTTGCTTCATACTATACCCAAAAGCTTCCTGTTTTGGCATCCTTGGTTAGGCACCCATAGGGATGAAATCAAAGCATAGCACTCCACACATAAGATAACCTGATGTCTCAAGTCTAGGGAGTATTTACACAACTGACACATGAGAAGTGTTGCATAGGCACTAAAGTGTATTACCAAATACACTTCTCATGACGAGTCATGTTCAGTGAACTTGCTCTCCTAGGCAAGCACTTATATTCTAGTTCTAAGTATCTCTATACTTCAATCTATGAGATCGATTACTTACTTCCAAAGTAAGGAACATAGAATATGCCAGTCTCTAAGCATCATTGATGTCTAGTCTCAATGATACATTGACCAGGAACATTTTGAGATTATGCTTTGATGCATAGGAATCTCATAACTGCAACCCATTACAGTTTCCTTGCAAGGCATATTAATCTCATGGACTTCATCTAATTAGACTTATAACTTATTATAATTAATGTCTTATTGATGAAGGAAAACCTCTAATCATTCAACATGAATGATATTGTTGCATGATTGGAATCAAGCCTTAACCAATCCCAAATGGCTGCAGGGCTCATCCCAACATCTACCACTAGCACAAAGCCAATGCTACCACATCGTATGTGGATTCAATCCATCTAGCAATCGTGTTTGCATGTAGACTTGCTTGTGCACTTCAATGTGGTTAATTATTTTTATCTATCTTCGTGATGTCCATGCATCACATCATGTCATATTACTATATCTAGATCCAAGGAGACCCAGGTTCTGCTTGTATGGCTCCATTGTTACATTAACAATGTTCAAAACCTTTTATTAGTTCCATGGACTAACGATTTAAGTATCTTCCTATTAGAGCCCTTTTAATAGGATGCATATGACTTGAATTTTATACATGTACATAGTCCTCTTTCTTTCTTTGGAACCATTCCAACTAAACTATCTTGTATGCATCATATGCATTTGTCACTTTTCATTGTACCATCCGCCCTTTTTAAATTTTGGCACTTTCTTTTTATACACATTGCATCCCATGTAATTGTATCACCAAAGAATTGTATTCACTCCCACTAACCTCATTTTGTCTATGAGATAAATACACTTGTACATATTATTAAATTTAACCCTTTGGATCCCATATAATATAACAAATTGTATAACTCCAACGAAAAACATATTTAGTAGTTCATCTCATATGAATAATACATCTTCAATGTATCTTACTAAATCCATGGAGTTCTCATACATATGGTTACGCATCTTTATGCAAAATCTTAAGAGTTAGATTCCAATGTAACCATGTAATAACTAAAAAACTCATTTTTTTAGTGTCGTTATACTCCCACTAAATTCAAGATCCTTTGTGAGAGTAATGATCAAACTCTTTTGAATTTTTCATGATGTTAGATACATATATCTCAATGAATGCTTGGAATCATATTGGTTTGGAATAATATAATTGGCTACATATAACTTGGAGAGATATGGACCAAATCATATCACTAGATGAGCTTGCTTTCTTCTTTGAACAAACATCTCTATGTTCTATTCATAAGAAAGTTCCATTTCACTTGTATCTACATTCATCTTTTGAATGATTAATTAATAAGTAAGAGCAATCTTCACTAAGATCATATCTTAATAAGAGTACTTCATACTATATATCTCGTATGATCTTATATTTGAGTTCTCTGAACATTTCAAGGTTTCAAATTTTATTTCGTTAAGTATACAAGACAAAATCTCAATTTGGTCTTGTATAAACTTAATGAATTAGGAACATTTTTCGTAACATTTTATGTTCAGTGGTTCGTATACATCTATATGTAGAAGACTTTTTGAACATACCAAGTCATTTGCTTTTGTATGAAAATTGATTTGGTCATATAAAAATTATTAGCTCCTTTATGATTCCCAACCAAAAGTGTAACGACCCCTTTTCAGTCACTACCGACGTTTGAGACCTCTAAGAGATCTCGTCAAGTCTCGAACAAGCCTTCTGAAATTCTCGAGACATTCATTAAATATGCTCTCATGTACGTATGCGATTAATAATAATAATGATTATACTACTGATATTCCATTTCACATAATAACAATTAAATGTCAACCATAAAGTTTTCAACAATACATATTCGTGAATTAACAATACTTGTAACATTTAAAAATTTTATACAACTCGACCCTAGATAGCGGAGCGACTCGGAGCGAGCTAAGAGATGCCTCTACTTACTCTACGGTGGACCGTATGTACCGATGATTATACATTAGATTGATCCCTATTTGCAAAAAGGGGAAATAAGAGGGGTGTGACTCTCATAGACTCAGTGATCATCATCGACCCCGTGAGCAGGCGAAGAGGGGAAACAAACATAAAGAGGGAATGTTTATAAATCCAAGAGTAAGCGTAGAAAACACACTCCATAAAACTGAGAGATTTGTTTTTATACCTTGCAATTCTTAAAAATAATAATTCATAAGTAAACATATATGAAAACAATTGTATTTAAGGTACTAGAAAATCTTTCAACCCCGACATCTAGTTAACATTAAATTCAATGACAAGTGAAAAATGAAGAGTCTCAAATATAAAAAGGCAAAATAATTGATCACCAGTGATTATGTAAATTTCACTTGCCATTCAAAAATAAATTTCAAGTGTAAATGCCATGCATTGTGTAATAAAAATCCACAAGTGAGCATTATCTTCAGGTAGGTTTAGTATAGCCCTTAGGCTTACTCTCTCAGACATCATCACCTACTCGTGGGAACTGCCCATACCACCATATATAAATCGGGGCTTCAGTTCCCCTTTTACCTACTCGTGGGAATTGCCCACGTCACTATATATAAATTGAGGCTTCAAGTCCCCTTTTACCTACTCGTGGGAACTTCCCACGCCAACCACTATAAATCGGGGCTTCAGGTCCCCCTTTTTAAATCAAATATAAATAATTGACAATTACTACTTTGTGCACAAAGACCACACTTGACCTAGTGTGGTAACAGGTCCTACCCAACATATCTCAATCACGTTCAAATGAAAATCATTGCAATTTAATGCATTTGCAAAACATAATAGTTTGTAAACAATATGATCATAAATCAATGTTGTGCATATTTTATCTCAAAGCATGGTATATTTACCAAATCAGCATGCTAAGTGAAATAAATAATTTATCATCAAATTCTATGAATCAATGCAAAGGCCATTGGCCTAAACATTACACAAGCTTGCAAGGTATGATTTTGAAGCGAAAAGCCAGTCAAAGGTTTGTTTCCCCATAATTAAAACCATGTAGATATATATATTTATATATATTATAAAGAAAAACGGATTTAAAATGCTTGTCACAAACACAACCAACCGAAGGCTTTCTACCAACCCATGCTGTCCACAATTTCGTCAACTATCAAGTGTAAATATAATATGTTATAGGGACATAGTTTTGAAATTTAGCACCCAGTCACCTCATAATAGCGGGACACTACTTCGATATTGGTTTATGCGTATATCTAGCTATTCCTTCTTTGTTTCCCGTTTCTTCCTTTCTCTTTCCTATTTTTTTCTCCTTTCTCCCGTGGCTACCGATCTTTCTTCTAGTCGGTGTTTCTCTTTCTCCTCTTCTTTCTCTTCTTCCTCTTTCTCCTTCGGCACCGTCGCTACTTCCTCTCTCTATTTTCTTCTTTTTTTTTCTTCTTCCTTCACTCCAATTCTTCTCCTCGACGCTATTACTCACTCTCTCTTTCTTCTTCTTTTTCTTTCTTCTTCCTTACCTTTCTTATTCTCCTTAACGCCGCTGCTCCCTCTCTCTTTCTTTTTCTTTTTCTCTTTCTTTTTTCTTTTTCTTTCTTCTTCCTTCCTTTTCTTTCTTCTCCCTGAGCTGCTGCTCTTTCTCTTTTTCTTTCTTCTTTGTTTCCTCTCCTTCTTCTCCTGATGCCGCTGCTCCATCTTTCTTTCTTCTTCTTTTTCTCTTTCTTTTTTCTTTTTCTTTCTTGTCTTTTCTCTCTTTTTCCTTCCCTTTTTGTCAACTTGACTTTTTTTCTTTTTTTTTTCTTCTTCTCTCTCCTTTCTTCCTTGTCCTTTTTTGGCCGGGCCCCCATTTGCTTTTTCTTTTTCTTCTTTCTTTTCTCTTCTTTTTTGTCTTTTTCTTTTTCTTTTTCTCTTCACGTGCCAACCCCTACCTTTTCTTTAAATGAGAGGGGTGTTACAATCTCTCCCATTTAAAAACAAATTCATCCTCGAATTACATCAATATAGAAACACTTAACAGTACATTTAACCTTTAAATAAATATGGATATTCTACTCGTGTTTCCTCTTCTGGTTCCCAAGTCGCCTCCTCTACCTAGTGGTTTTGCCATAATACTTTCACTAAGGCGATATCCTTAGAGCAAAGCCTTTTTACTTGATAGTCCAATATAGCTACAGGCTGCTCTTGGCACTTCAACCCATCTTCCAATAGTACTGTATCATGTTGTATCACATGCGAAGGGTCTTGAACATATTTTCTGAGCATGGATACATGAAGCACTAGATTAATACCTTCAAAATCTAGTGGTAATACCAATTGATAAGCAACAGTTCCTACGCATTCCAGTATTTCAAACGAGCCAATATATCGAGGACTGAGTTTGCCTTTCTTGCCAAGTCGTCATACTCCTTTACATGGTGACACTTTTAGAAACACATGATCACATACTTCAAACTCTAAGGGCCTGCGTCTATTGTCGGCATACGACTTTTATCTACTTTGAGCGGCCAACATTCGTTCTCGATTTATTTGTACTCTTTCTACTGCTGCTTATACCATCTCCATCCCCAACAATTTCCTTTCTCCAACTTCCAACCACCCAATGGGTGACCTACATTTCCGCCCATATAATGCCTCAAACGGCGCCATCCTGATACTCGCCTGGTAACTATTATTGTATGCAAATTCTGTCAAAGGCAAGTATAAGTTCCAAGAAACTCCAAAATCCAACAAGATTGCTCTTAACATATCTTCTAATATTTGGATCATGCGCTCAAACTAACCATCTGTCTGAGGGTGATATGCTATACTAAAGTCCAGTCGAGTCCCTAATTAATCTTGTAACCTCCTCCAAAATTGACTAGTAAATTGTGGTCCCCTGTCGGACACAATGGTCACCGGTATGCCATAGAGTCTAACAATTTCATTAATGTAAATTCGAGCATATTGTGCAGCCCCAAACTTTGTCTTGACCGAGAGAAAATGTGATAACTTAGTCAACCGATCTACAATTACCCATATGGAATTGTATCCTCCTTTAATTTGGGGTAAGCCTGTAATGAAGTTCATGGCTATATGTTCCCATTTCCATTCGGGTACCGGTAATGGTTGTAATAATCCTGAAGGTATTTGATGCTCTACCTTCACTTGTTGGCACACCAAACATCTCGAAACATATTCCCCTACATCTTTCTTCAATCCTTGCCACCAATATATGGATCTTAAATCATGATACATCTTGGTGGCTCCCGGATGTACTGCAAAAGCAGCAACGTGTGCTTCCTCTAGAATTTTTTCCCTTAATCCATCCAAGTTTGGCACATAGATTCGAGATCCATGTCTCAACAATCCATCAGACCCAAAATCAAACTCAGAAACTTGCTCACCCACACTCCCCAAAATCGTCATTACAAATGTATCTCTAGCTTGGGCATCTCGAATTCGATCTATTAGTATTGGTCAGACCCTAAAATGTGCCAATAGTGCATTTGACCCACTAACCTCAAATTTAACTCCCATATTACCCAGATCCTATAATTCTTGCACTATCGATCTTCTCGCCACTGCAATGTGTGCCATATTGCCGATTGACTTTAAACTCAATGCATCAGCTACGACATACGCCTTGCCGAGATGATAGAGTATCATACAATCATAGTCTTTCAACAATTCCATCCATCTGCGTTGCCTTAAATTTAGATCTCGTTATTGAAATATATACTTCAAACTTTTGTGATTCGTATATATTTCACATCCATCTGCGTTGCCTTAAATTTAGATCTCGTTATTGAAATATATACTTCAAACTTTTGTGATTCGTATATATTTCACATGTTTTCCCATGCAAATAATGCCTCCATATTTTTAAGCCAAACACGATCGCTGCCATCTCCAGATAGTGTGTAAGATAATGCTGTTCATGCCTCTTAAGTTGTCTTGAGGCATAAGCGATGACTCTACCATGCTGCATCAATACACATCCTAATCCAACCCTTGAAGCATCACAATAAACAGTGTAGCCCCTAGACGCATATGGCAGACTTAATGCTGGTGTAGAAGTCAAACAAGCTTTTAATGTTTGGAAACTGTGTTCACAAGCCTCTGACCATTCAAATTATACTCCCTTTTGAGTTAACCTCATTAGCGGAGAGGCTATCTTAGAGAAATCTTTCACAAATCATCAATAATACCCAACCAATCCTAGAAAACTCCTAATTTTCGTAACTGTCGTGGGTCTAGCCCAATTCTCAATTGCCTCAACTTTACTGGGATCTACTTGTACTCTATCTTTAGATATAATATGTCTCAGAAAACCAACACTACTCAACCAAAACGAGCACTTAGAAAATTTCGTGTACAATCTATGCTCTCGTAAAGTTTGTAGCACGGTCCTTAAATTTTATGCATGCTCTTCCCAACTTATCGAGTATATTAGAATGTCATCAAAAAAGACGACCACAAATCTTTCCAGGTATGCTCAGAGCACCTTATTCATCAAGTCCATGAAAGCAGCAGGGGCATTCGTCAATCCAAAAGACATCACCAAAAATTCATAATGTGCATACCTCGTACGGAATGCGATTTTGGGTATATCCTCTTCCCTGATCCTTAATTGATGATATCTAGACCTTATATCAATCTTTGAAGAGCATTGAGCCCCTTGCAGCTGATCAAACAAATCATCAATTCTGGGAAGTGGATATTTATTTTTGATTGTAACTTTATTAAGCTGCTGGTAATCTATACATAGCTTGAGACTACCATCTTTCTTCTTTACAAATAGCATTGACACTCCCTAAGGTGACACATTCGAGCAAATAAAGCCCTTGTTAATTAAATCTTGCAGTTGTTCCCTTAACTCTTTTAACTCTGCCGGTGCCATTCGGTACAGAGGCATCGATATTGGTTGCATTTTTAGAATCAAATCAATACGAAATTCAATTTCCCTTTTGGGAGGTAATCCAGGCAATTCTTCTGGAAACACATCTACAAATTCATTTGCTATAAGCGTAGCTTCTAAATTTCCTTCTTCACTCTGTACTTCTCTAGTAATTGTAGCCATCACACTACCAACCAAATGGCTGCTGTGACCATAAATAACAAATGAGGGCTCTCCAGGAAATTTAAACTTCACTAACTTGTGATAACAATCTACATTAGCGTAGCAAGACGCCAGCCAATCCATTCCCAGTATCACGTCAAATCCCAATGTTGTCATTAACACTAAGTCCACCCAAATGTCCCTATCTTTAATCTAGACAACACAAGAACAACACATATACTCTGCAAGATACGATTCTTCCAATGGGGTGGTACTACTAACAGTTCATTTATATATTCATAGTGCTTGCCTAATTTAGGCATGAAATTTGAAGACACAAAAGAATGGGTGGATGCTGGGTTAAATAAAACTGATGCTTCGTAACCACAAATGAAAAGATTACCTGTTACCACTGCATTCGAGACATGACCATCTTGTGGTGTCAGAGTGAACACTCTAGTTTGTCCCCTTCCAGAAGTACCTTGTTGAGTTGACCTTGCCGATCTACCTTGTAACGAAGAAGCTACCCCTTTTCCTTTATCCTTCCTGACATTTCTAGTTGGTGCGGTAGCAAAATCGGGTCGTATTGAGCCACGAGCCATCTCTTGGTTATGTCTATAGGTAGGACAATCCCTCTTCACATGACCAATTCCCCCACACTCATAACAGAACGCCGTTGTCTGGTTACATGGCTTTGTATGAATCTGACCATAAAAAGTGCAGAAAAGACCCCACTGACCACTCTGTCTAGGATTTGAATTAGTCATCCCACTGCTCACAGCCTGTCTATAATTAATCCCACTAAAATCATTGCTACGTAGGGGACTACGAAACTGAAAATTTCTTCTTTGATTCGGTGGACTAGAAAATGCTGACCCTCTGAGTAAGTTACCATCCCTTCGACCTTGTTGGCTAGCTATATTAACATATTTACCCCTACTAGGGTCTCTGTATCTAGAAGATCCTTCACCTCGATTTCTTTTACTCTTCTCTCTTTCCACCCCAACCTTTTTATGTCCCGCCTCAATTTTTCTAGCAACATCAACTACTTCGGGATAAGATGTAAATCTCTGAGAGACTAGAATTCTGTATATTGGCCCATGTAACCTCTTAACGAACCTTTTGATCCTTTCCCTTTCAGTTTGAACCAGATACGGGGCATATCTCGACAACTGAGTAAACTAGATGTCATAATCTGGCACTGTCATCCCAAGCGCTTGCATTAAAGTTTTAAACTCATGTGCCTTAGCGCCTCTCATGCTTTCAGGTAGAAATCTGTCCATGAAAGCTTGTGTGAATTCTTCCCAAGTAAGTGGAGCGGAACCGGGAGGTCTACAACACTTGAGCATAGTGAACCATATCTGCGCTACCTCTGTCAATCTAAAGCCTGTCAACTCAACTACCCGACGACTAGAACAACCCAATGTAGAACAAATTTTATCCATCTCATCTAAAAATACTTGTGGGTCCTCTGTTGATTTAACACCTAAAAACGAAGGGGGTTTCAATTTCATAAAATCACCTATAGTCACCATGACATTTCTCCGATCTATTTCCTTATAAGGTTGATAATCCGAATCTTCAACACTAGAACCCATTGTTTCATTTGGTTGATATACTCCCTGTCTCCTAAACTCTGCAAACTCTTGGGTTAACCCTCGTAATCCAGCCGCTATCTCTTCCAGGGTGGCAGTGGGTACTTCAGGATAATCACCTCTCGTATCCCCATAACTGGTATCGGCTCTCCTCTCATTAGAACTTTGACTCCTTTAAGGCCCAGTGATTCGACCTCTAGGTCCACCTCTTCTACTATTCCTAGAGAAAGATGCACGTGGTCCCTCCATAATGTCATCTGGGGCATTAAACCCTCTAATTCCTCTTGAGGCAGCTCGCGTCCTAAGTGGCATCTCGGTACCTTGACAGCAACAAACACCTTTCAAATAATTATTAAAAATTATTAATAAAGGTGGCTTACTAAGATTAGGGAGTTCGTGTAGCCTCTTATCCATAATCCATGCTGCAGTCATGAACCATGGATAAGACTCTACACTACCCCTGACACTCCGCTGACAACACAAGAAATCTTAGGACTTTTCTAAACCTAGGGCTTTGATACCAATATTGTAACGACCCCTCCTCGGTCGCTACCGACATCCGTGACATAATAAAAATTAAATGTCAACCACAAAGTTTTCAACAATACATATTTGTGAATTAACAATACTTGTAACATTTATAAATTTTATATAACTTGACCCTAGACAGCGGAGGGACTCAGAGAGGGCTAAGAGATGCCTTTTCCTACTCTGCGGTGGACCGTATGTACTAATGATTATACATTGGACTGATCCCTATTTACAAAAAGGGGAAATAAGAGAGGTGTGACTCTTATAGACTTAGTGATCATCATTGACCCCGTGAGCAGGCGAAGAGGGGAAGCAAACATAAAGAGGGAATGTTTATAAATCCAAAAGTAAGCGTAGAAAACACACTTCATAAAACTGAGAGATTTGTTTTTATACCTTGCAATTCTTAAAAATAATAATTCACCAATAAACATATATGAAAACAATTGTATTTAAGGTACTAGAAAATCTTTCAACCCTGACATCCAGTCAACATTAAATTCAATGACAAGTGAAAAATGAAGAGTCTCAAATATAAAAAGGTGAAATAATTGGTCACCAATGATTATGTAAATTTCACTTGCCATTCAAAAATAAATTTCAAGTGTAAATGCCATGTATTGTGTAATAAAAATCCACAAAGAAGCATTATCTTCGGGTAGGTTTAGTAGTATAGCCCTTAGGCTTACCCTCTCAGACATCATCACCTACTCGTGGGAACTGCCCACGCAACCATATATAACTTGGGGCTTCAAGTCCCCCTTTACCTACTCGTGGGAACTACCCACACCAGCCAATATAAATCGAGGCTTCCAGCCCCTCTTTTTAAATCAAATATCAATAATCGATAATTACTACTTTGTGCACAAAGACCACACTTGACCTAGTGTGGTAACAGATCCTACTCAGCGTATCTCAATCACGTTCAAATGAAAATCATTGTAATTTAATGCATTTGCAAAACATAATAGTTTGTAAACAATATAATCACAAATCAGTGTTGTGCATATTTTATCTTAAAGCATGGTATATTTACCAAATCAGCATGCTAAGTGAAATAAATAATTTATCATCAAATTCTATGAATCAATACAAAGGCCATTGGCTTAAACATTACGCAAGCTTGCAAAGTATGATTTTGAAGCGAAAAGCCAGTCAAAGGTTTGTTTCCCCATAATTAAAAGCATGTAAATATATATATATTATAAAGAAAAACGAATTTAAAATCCTTGTCACAAACACAAACAACCTAAGGCTTTCTACCAACTCATGCTGTCCATAATTTCGTCAACTATCAAGTGTAACATATATAATATGTTATAGGGCTATAGTTTTGAAATTTAGCACCTACTCACCTCACAATAGCGAGACGCTACTTCGCTATTGGTTCATGCGTATATCTAGTTATTCCTTCTTTCTTTCCCGTTTCTTCCTTTCTCTTTCCTATTTTTTTCTCTTTTCTCCCTTTGCTACCGATCTTCCTTCCAACCGACGTTTTTCTTTCTCTTCTTCTTTCTCTCCTTCCTCTTTCTCCTCCGGCACCGTCGCTGCTCTCTATCTCTTTCTTATTCTTTTCTTTCTTCTTCCTTCCCTCTCATTCTTCTCCTTGACGTCGCTACTCCTTCTCTCTTTCTTCTTCTTGTTCTTTCTTCTTCTTTCCCTTTCCTTCTTTTCTTCGACACCACTACTCCCTCTCTCTTTCTTCTTATTTTTCTCTTTCTTCTTTCTTTTTCTTTCTTCTTCCTTCCCTCTCCTTATTCTCCTCGACTCCACTGCTCCCTCTCTCTTTCTTCTTCTTTTTCTCTTTCTTCTCTATTTTTCTTTCTTCTTCCTTCCCTCTCCTTCTTCTCCTCAACGTCGCTACTCCCTCTCTCTTTCTTCTTCTTTTTCTTTCTTTTTTCTTTTTCTTTCTTTTCTTTTCTCTCTTTTTCTTTCCCTTTTTGTCAGCTTGACTTTTCTTTTTTTTTTCTTCTTCTCTCTCTTTTCTTCATTGTCCCTTTTTGGCCGGCCCTCCCTTTTCTTCTTCTTTTTCTTCTTTCTTTTCTCTTCTTTTTTGTCTTTTTCCTTCTTTTTTTCTCTTCACATGCTGGCCCCTACCTTTTCTTTGAATGAGAAGGGTGTTACAAAAATGATCTAAGTATCTTCATACTTTAATTCTTACTTCAATGACCAAGACAAAAATGCCATAATTGAGATCATATGCAATTAGTTTTCTTGACATTTATATTGAGCATTGACTTACTACTATTGTTTTGCGCTTTATGTCATTACTTAATGCATTCAACATCTAGTATCAAATACTTATGATGTTAATACAACAGTAGTAACTTCTAACTCAATCATAAATTTTTGCAAAGTAGAGGCTTCTATAAGCTACCTCTTTTTTTAACTCTATCAAGGAAATTTATTTTTTAGTCCCTCATTTGTCCATCTTTACCATAAAGATGTTTGAAAACATTTCCCAATTAGTGCCATTATCATGGTTGTCTTCCTAATTCATAATTAAGGCAATATAAATTCCATCTCATGGAAGCACACTCTTAATTATGAATTGTACTTGGTAGAGATTGTGGAACGAACAACCTTTCGCTTGAGAGCATTTCTCTAGTCCTGGTACCTTTAAAAAGGGTTTGGTCTAATGAATTTGATTTGCATCCAAGATTCACCATAGTGACATATTATTAGCCATGTACATAAATTATGTCTAAATAGATAAAATAAAGCAATACGTAAATATCATGCATAAACTATTTAAAACAAGGTTTTAAAATTTTAAATAGTTCTCCCACTGTTATCTGTAAGATGATAACCTTCCATATCACCTCGAGAGATCTCTACTAGGATTCTCTTAATGGGCTAGGATCCCATCCATCAAGTCATGGCCTTGAGTGTGCTCAACAAACCATGATCGGTGGATTAGGTAGGCAATTGAGCTTACCAATTGTATCTTTATACAACTCCTAGATGAGCTAGGTGACAACACATTGCCTAAACATATCATATATATTTTGCCTAGCCTTTGCCTCTAGTTTCATAATAATCAAGTTTCCAAGCATCCGAATTTTATGAAACTAGTTGAGTAAGACCCACCAATAGCTCAAACATACTCCTGTAAAAGTGTGACCTTGAGTGTGCTCAACAAGTCTCCGATTAAAAGAGTAGCCAAGTTATCTTGCTATATGGTGGAAGGCAACTTGCTCATGCGTGGCTTGTGACTCAATATATAATGAAGGATTTTGTTTTCACCTTTATTAGGGTCTCATCTTTACATGCATAGCATTTATTAAATCGTATAAAATAAATCTATCACATGCATACTACTTTGCATTGCATAGCGTTTATTAAATTGTATAAAATAAATCTATCACATGCAAACTACTTTGGATGATTATGGACTTTAACTATACTAATTTCCTTGAGCCATCAAAGGAAACTAGCTTGGTTAAACCTAGGGAATTACATATAAGAATCTTCAAAATTTGCTTGTAATCTCCTTGTCTTTCTTGGCGCCTTGGATCTCCATTGTCAATTTTTCTAAAATTCAATTCCTAATCTACCCTAACTCTAATTACATTTGAATGTAGAAACCTCGAGTTACATTCAAGGGGAGTAAGATAAGGAAAGAATTTTACAAACTGAGATAAAGAGATAAGGCAGGACATGCAAGCCCTATTTCAAAAATACCAAAAATATACATTCAACCATATCATAATCATATTGGGCCTAAGTCCATAATCATCCACATATATTCATCAATATGAATAAAATTTAAAGACACGTCTCATTCAAATTGTTAATCATATGAGGTATTTGAGATTGGCAATTTTCAACATTTGAATTTTGCCAATTTCAAATTTTCGGGTAACCTTTTAATTCTATATATATGGAAACTTCTTTCAGATATGGTAAGTATTACTAATCAAAATTAGTAATTAATTCATTCCTAATCTTCTTAGGATTATAATTAAATTTTTATTACAAATTAAAACATTTTTAATTTGTGCTCCTAAACATTTTACACAACCTATTATTAATCTCATTTAATTAAAGATTGAATGTCTATTATTACCTAATCTTATTAGGAAATAACTTAGACAATTTAATCTTTAAATTTAATGTCAAATTAGAATTATCTTCTTGTAAGAAGTCAATTCAAAATAAAATTTGTCTATAAATATCAAGACTCCCATTACTCCTAGGAATCTAATTCCTAAATTAATGTAGTCTTAAATTATTTAAATTTTGACACCCTTAAATTAAGGAATCACATTCCATAATTTATGAAATAAATTATCAATCTTTACAGAACATATTCCATAAATATTTAATTGGCTAATGAAGATATTTTAACTTCCATAATTTTAGAAATCACATTTCTTTATTTGTGGATGTTAATGTATCATCTTTGACATGCTTAATTTTAGGAATCATATTCCTTAAATTAAATGTTTAAAAAAATCAGCATAATTATGGAACCAATTCCATAACTTAACCTCAGCCAATTAACTAATTTAATTGATCATTTATTGGTGTAACATTTTGACAAATTCTATGTCTTAACCAGGACAGTGTCCTGCTGCAGACAGCAGCAGACATGTCCTAATTACGTGGCATTATGGTGCTGTATATTTAGGAATTTAATTCCAATAAAATTTACCCTGATAGATAACTCATGGAACTATTCCAGAATAAATTTTCAGGATTTTAGGAGGTGATTTGGCAGTAAAAAAAAATTCAAAACCATGACCTTCATCTGCAGAGGCAGTTTCAGTTTTGTCTTTCTTTTGAAGCTATTTGGTGGCATAAAATCAGGAATTTAATTCCCAATTAAATTTTCATTGATAGAAAACTTATGGAAAAATTCCATAGTAATTTTTCAGGATTTTAGGAAACGTTTTTAGCTGTCAAATAAATTCAAAACCGTGGCTTGCTGCTGCAGAGGCAGCAACAGTTTTGACTCCACCAACTTAGTTTTATGAAGGCTTAATTCTAGGGATTTAAATCCTTAAAATTTTTGGCAATAATTTGGATAATTTATGGAATCTTTTCATAAAAAAAATCCTTAGCCAATTGGTACAACTAATTGCACAAATTTAGGCCTTTATTGGTTGCCAAGCCAAACAAAACTACGACTGTCTCTGTTGCAACCAGCAACTGTTTTAGCCACGTTTTGGTAACTTTACCTCCACCATTAGCCACACATAATCACCCATCTTGGAAAATTTCCAATGTGTATTGATCTCTTAATTTTCCTGCATGTTATGAAGCACTTAAGCCTCACTTTTATGGCTGAAAAAGGACCAATACCATGGTTGGACAGAATCAAATTCTACCATTTAAATCACACCATAATGTCATGAGATCGAATCTTTATTTGTTAAATTAATTTGTGCATCTCATGCACTTGTTAATCTGCAATATGTTGACATTAAAACGAGATTAATATTATGACAAATAAATTTTAAAATTTACAATTAAAATCTATCTAGAAATCAAAATAACTAGAACAAATTGTAAAATTTTAAAACTTACTAACTTGTGTATAACAAAACCCAAACACCTCATATTCCTTTTCAACAACGCATTAACAACAATAGACATAAACATGTGTTAAAATCAAATCAAAGAAAGCCTCTGATACCACTGATGGGTTTGGCTATGGATGGCATGCTCAAAATACGTAGCGGAAAGAAAATTAAAAACTTTATAACTAAACAACAAAACATGCCTCCACCCATGGATCACCTTGGTGATATTTAACACATAAAAGTAAAAAATAAATTGTTGTTTAGAAAGTTACCTTGCCATGTAATTTCGTAATCATGATGGCACTTTCCGAAGCAATCCCGTGAACACTACAAGGAGCAAAAACCCTAGCCAATCAAATGCTTGGCCTCCAATGGTAGTACACACGATTGCACTTAAACCTTCAACAAAGGAAAGAGTTTTTAACTATACTTTATGCTAGCAAAGAGGACAACAATTGTCCTTTTCTTCTTTTTCACAATATTAGCTAAACCTTTCTCGAAAATTGCTTCATAAGCAATTTTCTCTTTCACACAAAGGGAGTGGTGGCAAAGAAAGAAGACGTTTCTCCTTTTTTGACAAAAACTACATTTTCTTCAATTGTGAAAAACTCTCATATGGAAAATAGTTAAAAGGTGACTTATATAGTTAGGTTAAAATAACTTCAATTTCGCAATTAAGCCCTCAATATTATAACACATTATAATATTGGGCCCATTACTTAATTAAGTCCTTGGAAATTAAAATCAAAATTAATTTTCTTTATATTTTGCAATCAAGGCCTTATAATTATAACTATTTATAATTATGCCTAAAACTTAATTAAACTCTTTTAATTAAGTTTATAGAAGTTAATTACCAAGCATGTGATTTAAGTCTAACTTAAATCGTCACTCTCCCAATTTAATTCATATGCAATTATTGTGTGTGACCCATTAGGTTCCCAACATGTTGGCAATGGAATTGATTAATGACTTAATTGATTAATATAAATTTCAATCAATTAGTTTATAATCAATTTCATAGACCACGATTGGCATCTAGCAATACATCATGGCCACCCAATTGTTGGGAGAGTCAAAGGGTTCTTTGACAACCTTTCAGTGTATAGTCTATCAATGTAATTCATTCCTTCATCAGATATCCCAGATATGATAAGAGCTTGGTATAGTGTCTACTCTTATTGAACTTCATATTTGTTCTTGCAATTATAGCATTAGCTTTATAGAGAGTTATGAAACCTTTTTCGTAATCTCCATGTCGCCTTAGCCAAGGACTTCAATAAGCTAATGTTAACCAAGTACTGATAGGATATGTCCTCTAAAACACTTGAGGTGATGATTCCTATCTTGACCACTCATTTACCTTCACATGCTTCATACTATACCCAAAAGCATTCTGTTTTGGCATCCTTGGTTAGGCACCCATAGGGATGAAATCAAAGCATAGCACTCCACACATAAGACAACTTGGTGTCTCAAGTCTAGGGAGTATTTACACAACTGACACATGAGAAGTGTTGCATAGACACTAAAGTGTATTACCAAATGCACTTCTCATGGCGGGTCATGTTCAGCGAACTTGCTCTTCTAGGCAAGCACCTGTATTCTAGTTCCAAGTATCTCTATACTTCAGTCTATGAGATCGATTACTTACTTCCAAAGTAAGGAACATAGAATATACCAATCTCTAAGTATCATTGATGTCCAGTCTCAATGATACATTGACTAGGAACATTTTAAGATTATGCTTTAATGCATAGGAATCTCATAACTATAACCCATTACAGTTTCCTTGCAAGGCATATTACTTTGATGGACTTCATCCAATTAGACTTATAACTCATTATAATTAATTTCTTATTGATGAAGGAAAACCTCTAATCATTCAACATGAATGATACTGTTGCATGATTATAATCAAGCCTTAACCAATCCCAATTGGCTGCAGGGCTCATCCCAATAGATGGGAGTTTCCAAAGAATCTTGCAAAGGCAAGTTTTTTTAAGGAAATTCTCTTGGTGAAAAGACACCTCCAAGTCCCACCAATACGATAAGAGGGCTCGGAGAATATCTTTAATAAAAAGGCTTATGCTCATAATAGGTCTGCATTTACGAAAATATTATTTTTGTTAAAACACAAATGATTACCCCGAGGATGGGATTTATTCGTTAAATTTGCGAAGGCAAGTTTCCTGGATAATTCTTTAAATGAGAGAATATTTTTGGATCCCACCAATATGATGGGCTAATCCGAAAAATATCCCCAATAAAAGGTTTTCGTCTGACATTATTTGTATTTTATACCATGCATTTCACAAATGCATCTTGTACACGTCACACCCGTAAAGTTAAATAAAGTGTTTTAATTTACTAATAAAATAAAGGGTAAAATAAATAAAATGATAACTAAGTAAACATAATAAATTTACGAATTAAAGCTCTAATAGGATATTCTATAATTAAATGGTATCGTTCACGGAACGGGCATCACAGGGGTGCTAATCCTTCCCAGTACGTAATCGTACTCGCGAACCTAACTCTAAAAATCGTAAATTAGTTTAACGTTCTTTCGTCGGACTTAAAATTAATTTAAGATCTCATCGATTAGAATTGAGTCAATAGGTGACCAATCACATCTATATAAAAAGATTGGTGGCGACTCCTAAATTTCTCACGTCTAGTGGTCGGGTTCCCAGACCCGCACATTACGACAGATGACGACTGCACTGGGGACATAGAAAGTCAAGCCATTAATTAATTATATGTTATCCTAAGCCTTGAATGATTTAATGTTCTTTAATTTCTAGCATATATTTTGTACGTTGTTATTGGTGCATTTATTGTTGCATTGCTATTTATTCATCTATTGCTTTTAATAAATGCGGGGATCCAAGGATAGCGGGGCATGAGAAAAGTGGTTAAAAGTCGGTCTGTTCCTTCACATACGACACATTTTTGTATTTATGTATAAGCCTTATACCTAGGCTTTGTCCTTCATTAGGAGGTGTTTTAGTAGCTACACTCTCGTGAGGTGATAACCTCTACATGGGCTAGTGAAACTCCCACTCAGATTGAACCTAATCCGTTTGTAGCCTATACTAGGTGAGGATTAGGGTGCCTTACTAGTCTGAGTGGATGACAGTGAGGAGCAATTTGGGAACCTTTTAGCTCCTTTCAAACCACGAACTCAGCATATAGAATACCATGACTAGCCTCCTCCTAGTTAGAGCCTTACATGTGAGAATATACACCTTTTAATTAGGAACACGTGAAGGAACACTCCCCATTCTCTATATTTTGGTAAACAAATAAAGTTTTTTCTTTTATTTTTTTTTCCTTTGAAAAAATTATGAAAATAAAAAAATTAAATTCTTTCAATTCTTTTTTCTCGTGAATAAGAAAAGAAATAAAAAAGAGAGACGGGTTTTCCATTAAGATATAAATGAAAAGAGAAATAAAAAGGATATTTTGTTCCTTGCATTCCTTTCAAAAAAAAAAAAGAAAATATGTCAAGCCCTACTCTATTATATACTTGTCATGTCATTCATGTACTTGATAGCATATCTACATACTGGGATGCCTCGGAGAATCGTTACAAGTCGGTATCGTACCTAGTGGTACAATTAAGTCGATTAAAACCTCAAACTAGCTTGAATAGAGATTTTAGGATGTATTTGAGAGTTATTGAACCTTAGAATGTTTTAATATGGTGATTCGAAGTTCGAGGATTAATTTGGAGTCAAATTAGGAATTTTTATAATGTAGGGGCAAAATGGTCATTTTGCTACTCGAGGGTAAAATTGGAATGTTGGACGAAATTTTTGACCAAGTTTGACTAATTGGAGGATGATTTGAATTTGAGAAATGAAAAATTTTAATTCCGACATTTTTTCAAACATAAGGGCAAAATAGTCATTTTACGTGTTCACGAGGACGTAATTGGAATTTTTGGAATTTTACACCACCATGACACTTGTCAAGCCCATGAATTTCACTTATTATTATTTTATACTTTGGATAATTAAGAGATTACATGTGGTGGTGAGAAAATGCTTAATTGTTAAGTTTTAACCATGGATTAATCACATGGTGACACATGTCAAGTTTTAATATTTTTATAATTTCTTTTATAAAATCAACATAAACTCTCCCATTTCATTCTTCATGGCCGGCCAAAGCAAAGAACAAAGAGAAAGGAATAGAAACAAACCCTAGAGAGGAAAATTCAAGAGAAATTTGTTGAATTTCAAAGAACAAAACAATCATAGGTAAGATTTTTCAATTTTAGCTTATGATCTACCTTTCCCATGCTTTCTTTTTCACTTTCTATCGATGAAACATAAGTTTTCATGAGGGAATACTTGCTGGCCGAACATAGGGAGAGAGGTTTTGATGATGGATTTGGCTAGATTTCATGATATCTTAGTGTTTTTAGTTGTTTGATGATGTTTGGCATGAAAAACAAGCAAGAAAGTCACATGCCCTTCAACAACCCTCTTTGGCTGAATTTTATAGATGACATGTTGATGATGGATTTTGTTGTATTTCATGTTATTTAGCTCGTAATTGATGATTTATGGTATCAGATATCGAAAACGGCTATCAAAAAGTATAGTTCCTTTAGTAAACGACTTGAACAATAATGAGAAAATCATAGTAAATGGACTTGGATTTGATTCCTAATGATGTAGACGGATTTATTGGACTGTGTTAACACTGATTAGCACGTTAGTTCATAATCGGAATGAATTTTCGATTACGATGAATTAAGTCACAATCAAGCTCATTGAGGTACTTTGGTGTATTTGGAATATTGGAAGTGTAATGAATATATTTGAAGTTGAATAGGATGTTTTGGTTAATCCAACAGTGTATAGTTCGAGTTAGGTCAAATACAAATTCAATCCGATCATAGTTGATGTCACGACCCTATACTCCCCTCGAGCCCGTGACAATCATTACGGTGTCTCGGTAGACACTCATTGCCCGAGATGTCAACCCGAAATCTCGCAAGGCTTTACTATCAGTTTCTCATTTCCCTTGTGAGCAACCATTGTCAAATATCGTGTTCTAAAAGATTTTAAGCTATTTACAACTTAAAATAAATAAAATATTAATTTTTTTGTCTCATAGAGGTATTTTGGTCATTTTTCTCAAAAATTTCGACACTGGCTAAAATGTAATATACAAGTACAAAACACATAATTCATATTCAAAATGAGTTTAAAAGTCTAAAATCTTCATTTAAAATGAAATTATGGTTATTTGAATATAATAAGAACATAAAAGAAATATTAAGTAAACTATTCTATTTTCTTATAAAACAATATTTATAGAGTTATACGTAAATAATTTTTGCAGCGTAAAAGCTAAATAAATTTATACATACTGTAATACAGTAAGCCAAAATATTTAATTTAATTTACAAGAACAAGAGGGCCCCCGAATAAACAAAAGTAAAGAGAACTGTGAACCTACGATTTGGAAAATGCAGATCCAACAGTAGTCCTCGATGAGATCATCTATCTACAGTCTATACTGAACCTGAAATGGGTGGAATGGAGGGTGGTGAGATTATAAAATCCCAATGAGTAAACAGACATCATCATAAACATCTAGAGTTAAGTACATGGAGACAATAAAGTAAATCATCATAAACTGGGTCACCGCATTAGAATACATTTCATTTAAAATACGTGAAGAGGCTTATGAATTTCATAAAAACTAGGCTTGTGCCATAAATCCATTCTCAGGGACACCATGGCCGAGGCATCCTACCGAGACCACCAAGGCTATTCAAATTCACATTTCACATAAATCATGTTTTTGTTTTGAAAACATAGCCGTTCTTTGGCGTTGGTTGAGTTCCCCCTCATGTGGTGGTTTGACGTGAAGTGAGCCCTAAGCTTTACCCCAGGAGATACCCTACGCGCCTCTCCGTTCGAGGTAAGAATATAATGGGGTTTACTGTGCCCCTCTAAAAGGCTGGTCCACAGAAACCCCTACTACAGTGATTAATTAATAGATAATCCACCATACAATAAAACTCAATAACATGATATGACAATTTTGTAATTCGCAGTCTTTCAAGGCAACCAAACAATTCGTATTTCAATACAATTACCAACTAGCCAATCATGCCCGATTTATCAAAAGCTAATCAATTTAAACAATCAAATTGCCACAATTAACAGTCTCCGTGTACTCTATTTTTCAAAATCACTATTAATTTCAAAACAATTTATAAATTAATTTCATCGATCCGGGGTAAAGGGTATTTATTCTTGATGGTCACTCGGTTTAGCTAACGGTAATCGATACACAATCGAGAGTGCCATCCTTCTTCTTTACAAATAGGAATGGTGCTCCCGAAAGAGAAATGCTAGGGCGAATGAAACCTTTATCCACCAAATCTTGCAGCTGGACCTTCAGTTCCTTCAACTCTGCCGGAGCTATTCTATATGGAGGGATAGAAATAGGTGCAGTACCCGAAAGTAAGTCAATAAGGAACTCAAGCTCTCGATCAGGAGGTAGTCCCGGTAAATCATCAGGAAATACATCAAGAAACTCACTTACTATTGGGACATCCTCTAACTTAGGTTCCCCCTTTGAAGTATCAATCATGTGTGTCAAATAAGCCGGATACCCTTTTTGCACTAATTTCGAAGCTTTGATAGCCGAGATTACACAAGACGGTAATACTCAACATTCCCCTACAAACATAATCTCTGCTCCCTCCGAATTTCAAAGAATAACTTCTTTTCGAAAATAATCCACATTCACCCGATGTGCAGTTAACCAGTCCATACCCAATATTAGATCAAAATCCAAGATCTCTAAAGGAATTAAGTCACCCCTAAATTCTTCCTCACCTACCCTTACCCCACAGTCTCTATAGCAAGTATTTCTAATCAACTGTTCTCCTAGAGCGGTATGCACTACAATTTCTCCCTCTAATGGTGACAGGTTTCTATCAGCAATTGATGCAAATGCCGTACTCACATAAGATCTATCTGAGCCAGAATCTATCAAAACATAAGCATCTTTATCAAATAAAGACATAATACCTGTCACTGCTCCAGGTCGGACCCGTGCCTCATCTTCCGTCACAGCGAAAACTCTTGTCAAGGTACGAGTTTGTGGTCTCAAAGGTGGATGTGTCGGGGTATTACTCTCCACACCAGACCGTATGGCTACTCCTTGTCTTGGTGGTAACCCAGAAGAATCTCTCCTCTACATATCAGTGCGAGCTGGTGGAGATAATGCAGCTACATTGGTTCGTCCTAACCGTGGGCAATTACTCTTAATATGACTCGGCTGACCACAATGAAAACATAGTGCAGGCCCCCTACACAGCCCAACATGATAATTCCCATAATTTTTGCATCTGTCAGAACCTCCGAAACTCTTCCCAGAACCAGTCATAGCAGATCTGCTAAACCTCTAAGGTCTCTGCTGTGATAATGGAAATGGAGGTCGAGAAGATGTCACGGAAACAGAAGTAATGCTCCCTGAAGTCGCTAAGTCCTTTCCTCTTTTTACTGGCTAACTAAAAGACATACCAGGATTCTTCCTTTTTGCAAACTCAGTCTGAATCCTCCTATTCTCAATCACGAGCTTCTCAGCCTGTAAAGCCATCTATACCACCTCCTTATGTGGCTCTCTACCAGTCACTGTCATCCACTCTCTAATCTCATTACGGAGCCCTTCCTCAAAATAGCTAGCCTGATCCTGCTCAGATTTCACTAGATCCGGCACATATAACACCAACTCGTTAAAACGAGTCTCGTACTCCTCTACCGTTAGATTGCCTTGTTTCAAGCTCAGAAATTCTCTTTTCTTTTCTTTCTGATCGAAATAAGTGAAATATTAACCATCGAATTCTCTGAGGAAGTTAGACCATGTTTGAGGAGTAGTGGAACAAGACTTCACCAAATTCCACCAGGTACGAGCCCTCTTCTCGAATAATCTTGTAGCCACCATCAGCTTCATGTCGTCATCTAATCCCATATTAGAGAGAGTCTTTAAAACCTGATTAATCCAGTCCTTTGCCACAGTGGCATCCAACTCACACATGAAAGACACACAACCGAGTTGTCTAGCCTCTTTTAGCTTCTTGGAAATGGATACATCCTGTACTAGTGGTGGAACTAAAGGAGTAGCTGAAGGCACTATAGGTGGAACTTGACCAGTTTGAGCTTGACCAACCATTGCGGTAAAAAAAGCTGCCAATGCCTGTGCTACCTCAGTAGGCATGGTGGGAATGCTAGTAGGTGGCGGAGGAGATGGAGGATGTGGAGGAGTCTCGACTTACTCAGCAACAGGTGTTGCCCGAAATAGTAAATGCAGCCGATTCTTCCCTTACTGCATCTAACTGACGACGTTGGGAACGACCTCTTCCCTTCCCAACCGATCTAGCAAGAGGTTGGCGTCCGCGTCGAGGAGGCATTATAATATAAAAAAGAATACGAGCAAGTTTAGGCAACCTTAGGCTCTATATGCAGATGTATGCATTCTATTCAACCTAACCTAACTTAATCTGGGGCTACACTAATACTGTAAATTCTTAAAACCACTTTAAAACTAAAAACTTTGATCTTTAAAACCAAAAGCTCTGATACCAATCAAATTGTCACGACCCAGTACTCCCCTCGAGCCCGTGACAACCACCGCGGTGTCTTGGTAAACACTCATTGCCCGAGATGTCAACCTGAAACCCCGCAAGGCTTTACTATCAGTTTCTCATTTCCCTTGTGAGCAACATTCTCAAATATCGTGTTCTATAAGATTTTAAGCTATTTCCAACTTAAAACAAATAAAATATTACTTTTTTTCTCTCACAGGGGTATTTTGGTCATTCTTCTCAAAAATTTCCAAACTGGCTAAAATGTAATATACAAGTACAAAACACATAATTCATATTCAAAATGAGTTTAAAAGTCTAAAATCTTCATTTAAAATGAAATTATGATTATTTCAATATAATAAGAAAATAAAAGAAATATTAAGTAAAATATTCTATTTTCTTATAAAACAATATTTATAGAGTTATACGTAAATAATTTTTGTAACGTAAAAGATAAATAAATTTATACATACTGTAATACAGTAAGCCAAAATATTTAATTTAATTTACAATGACAAGAGGGCCCCCGAATAAACAAAAGTAAAGAGGACTGTGAACCTACGGTTTGGAAAATACAGATCCAACGGTAGTCCTCGATGAGATCAGCTATCTACAGTCTATACTGAACCTGAAATGGGTGGAAAGAAGGGTGGTGAGATTATAAAATCCCAATGAGTAAATAGACATCATCATAAACATCTAGAGTTGAGTACATGGAGATAATAAAGTAAATCATCGTAAACTGGGTCACAGCATTAGAATACATTTCATTTAAAATACGTGAAGAGGCTTATGAATTTCATAAAAACTAGGCTTGTGCCATAAATCCATTCTCAAGGACACCTTGACCGAGGCATCCTACCGAGACCGCCAAGGCTATTAAAATTCAAATTTCACATAAATCATGTTTTTGTTTTGAAAACATAGCCGTTCCCTGGCGTTAGCTGAGTTCCCCCTCACGTGGTGGTTTGGCGTGAAGTGAACCCTAAGCTTTACCGCATGAGATACCCTACGTGCCTCTCCGTTCAAGGTAAGAATATAATGGGGTTTACTGTGCCCCTCTAAAAGGTTGGTCCACAGAAACCCCCTACTGCAGTGATTAATTAATATATAATCCACCATACAATAAAACTCAATAACATGATATGGTAATTTTGTAATTCGTAGTCTTTCAAGGCAACCAAACAATTCGTATTTCAATACAATTGCCAACTAGCCAATCATGCCCGATTTATCATAAGCCAATCAATTTAAACAATCAAATTGCCACAATTAACAGTCTCCGTGTACTCTATTTTTCAAAATCACTATCAATTTCAAAACAATTTATAAATTAATTTCATTGGAACACCTTTATTCATAAAACATGAAAATTTACCTTTTTAAATTCATTTTTCCATAGAATTAATGAAATCATCTAAAAATCACCCTAGATAATTAAAATGACAGTAAGTTTACTCACAATGTCTAGAGTGTCGATTCTCGAAATACTCAGACTACTGGTCCGCGGATGCAATTCCCTTACCTTTATCGGAGGACTCGCCACCTTGACACAGTACAAAATTGAGAAACTCACTACATTGGTACTAAATTGAAATTAAACTAATTTAGACTACTAATGCATGATATGGAATGCAAAAATGTCTAAATTTTGCCTAAACGCGGTGTTAGCCTATTTTAGTCTTTTACCCGATAAATCGATATACGCGTCCGTTTAAACTCCAAATTAATTTTTTTCAGTTTCTATACCTCAATTGCACCCAAATTGACTTAATGTCCCTCAGTGTGGTGCAAATTATCAGTCCCGACAACAAATTACAAAATACCCTTAGTGGGTAAAAATTCATATTTTTGCTCCAAAAATTCCCATTATTTTTCTAGGCTCCTAATTCATCATTATTCATCATAATTCCTCAAATAAACATCAAGATCAGTAGCCAATATTCCCCCACAAAATTCGACCAATAATGGTAATGGAGGAAAATGAATTCTTTTCTTGTTGTTTTGTTTCTAAATATGCTAAACTAAGTAAAAACACTAACATAACTTAAAATCAAATTAATCTAACTTCATTCTCTCTCCATACCCATTTTGATCAGCTAACAATTCATCATAAAAATATGTAATTTAAGCATGGAAAATAAGGAGAAATGCTTAAGGAAAATAGATTTCAAGCTTGAGTTGAAAAATCCTACCTTTTTCACTTGTTTTCCTTGATTTTCCACACTTTTTCTCTTAAAATTCCTCACCTAGGGTTTGTTCTTCCTTTCTTTCCCTCTCTTCCTTGCTTGGCCAAATATTTGGAGAGTAATGGGCTGATTTATGCTGATTTTTAAGTTAAATAATAAAATATCCTAAGCTTGACACATGGTATTTTCTTATTGGTGCATTTCTAAAACTTTAAAAATTTAAACTTTTTATCTCCACCACATGTTAGTCAAAGGTCAAAAATGAGGATAAAGGAAGACCATGTGCTGGACAAATGTCCTGGTGGTAGAAAATTACAATTTTGCCCTTGGGGTGGCAAAATTACCAGTTTACCACTATACTTCAAATTATACCGAAATTAAAATTTTTCACTTCTAAACCTCAAATCATACTCCAATAAGTCAAATGAAGCCAAAAATATCTTTTCTAAAATTCCCACTTTGTCCCTAAGTGGCAAATGACCATTTTGCCCCTAGATAGTGAAAATTCCGGTTTGACTCCAAATTGATCTTTAAACTCTGAATTACCATTTTGAGTCATCCATCGACTGTGAAGCTCTTAATCTCACCTTAAAATTCCTATTTGATCTAGTTCGAGGATTAAATCAACTTTGTTCTACCTTTAGGTACAATACCGACTTTTGTAAATTTTTCGAAACTCTCCTAGCATGCAATCATGCTATCATCACATGTATGTCATGACAAGATTTTATAAGGTTAGGCTTGACAATTGAACCCATGTAGAACACCGTCTTTAAGTGATTATTAGAACAATTTGCATTCAATTTCATGCATTCATATAAAGCCTGAAATAGTTTTATAACAATTTAGCACAAATATATTGAATTACGTGTCGTGTATTATGTATAGGTGGTGAGCCCTCTGATAAGGGTAAAGATATCGTACCCGAGGATCAAGAATAGGAGTACTCCAAACTCCCGCTATTGTGAGTAATCAAATGTTCACCTTAACTATCTAAAGTAGTTTATATTCGTTTTTATGATTTTAAAAAATAATGAACTTAAACCGTAGATTTTTATGTTTTATAAGTTAAGTGTTGGTTAAATGAATGAGATTTATAAATTGTTTTGCAATTCAATGACGATTTTGGAAACTGATTAAATGGAGACCATATACTTGTGTTATCTATATATATATATGGTTTGAATTGATGGCTTATGAAATGTGATGGCATGAATGGCTCGATTTGTAGTTTGTGGATTATATGAACTGTTTTGTTTTACCTTGACAGGCTGGGTAATATCATATTAGCCATGTCATGTTGTCAAAATTTTTATTGATTTGGTGGGTTATTTGATTAGCTTACTGCAGTGGGCAGGTTTCCGTGGACCAGCCTATTAGAGGGGCACGGTAAGCCCCGTTATATTTTACCTTAGTATGAGAGGCGCGAAGGTATTTCCGAAGGTAAGTTTAGAGTTCACTTCAAGCCGAACCACCACGTGAGGATGAAACTCAGCCAACGCCAAGGAATGGCTATGTTTTAAAAGTAAAAAACATGTTTTATGGGTATATGTCGTTTTAACATCCTTGGCAGACTCGGTTGGATGCTTGGGCCAAGTTGTCACCGAGTACAAGTTTTGGCACAAGCCAAGTTTTTAAGAGAATCATAAGCCTTGTTGATTATTTTGATGAAATGTAATTGTTTTATATGAATTGAAATGAGTTTTTAATGTTATGAATTATATTATGATGGGATGATTTAATTGTCTCCATTTACTCGGCTTTAGATATTATAGATGAACCTTTCTTACTCACTGGGTTTATAAAACTCACCCCTTCTTTTCACCCATTTTAGGCTCAAGACAGTCTGTAGACAGCCGATTTTGTCAAGGATTGCTTTTAGATTTGCATCCTTAGAAATCGAAGGTCTACAGTCTTGTATATTTTCGGTTATGTTGGGGCCCACGTGTCATTGTAGAATATTTCTGTATACCTGGTTTAGTGTGCTATTATATATATGAATTTATTTTACTCTTACGCTACAAAAATTATTTATGCAGGATTCTATAAATATTGTTTTATAAGGAAATAGAATATTTTATTTAATATTATTATTTAGTTTGATTAGCAATAATTTCATTTTAAATGGATGATTTAGATTACTAAAATTATTTTTAGACAAGAAATGTATATTTTTCGATCCTATGCTATATTTTCACCAGGTTTCAAAATTTTTTGAGTAAAAATGACCAAAATACCCCTGTGTGGCAGATATTACTTTTTATTTGTTTTTGATTTTAAAATAGTTTATATTTCCTTAAAACATGATATTTAGTACCTGTTGCTCACAAGGGAGATGTACAATTGATGCAAGAGCCTTGTGAGGTTTTAGTTGACATTCTGGGTAATGAATGTCATCGAGACATCGCGGAGGTTATCACAGGCTAGAAGGGAGTACCGGGTCGTGACAAAATAGATTTTAGTTCTAAATAATTTTTTGCATTTTTCACTTTACATGATTTTTAATAATATGGTTTTATTGTACTCGCATTGCGTGTACAATGTTTAAGTTTTCTCACATTTTAAGGACACTTCATTGTATAGTACCTCATCCATTAATCAAAGCATCATTGCATTTCACGCATTCATGCATGTGACATATTTTCATTCATATGCATATATTCATTTCATGTTTCTTTTTCTCCATATTCCTCCAATAATAAAGAATCATATAATTTTATTAGGTTTGAAGGAAAAAGAATAAATCCATTTTTATGGAATACATATATAAAATTTTTAGTAAAATTTCAAATTTCTTTTCTAATTTATTTTGATATGAGTAAACAGAGTTGAAAGATATGGAACATTAATTGGAAGCAAGGATAAGTGCACCAGAGCACAATCAAGAAGGGTTTGGACATGATCTTCTAGAAATCAAAAGACAGATTGCCAAATTAATGAAAATGGTTGAACATCTCAACGAAGTCCATGGAATTCACACTCAAGAATTCCTATTGCTTCACACTGAACCACACCTGTCAAACCCTATTCTATAAAATAATTATGACGTCATTTACATGTTCAATAGAATGTTTGCATATTTAGAAAGTTCGAGCAATCGTTAAAAGATGATATTGCCCCTATTGGTACCATTAAGTTGATTAAGCCTTGAACTAGTTCAAATAGGAATTTTAAGGTTAAATTAAGAGTTTCACAGTTTAGGGATGACTCAAAATGGTAATTCAGAGTTCGAGGATCAATTTGGAGTCAAATCGAAATTTTCACTATCTAGGGGTAAAATGGTCATTTACCACTTAGGGACAAAATGGGAATTTTTAGAAAAGATTTTTTGGCCCCATTTGACTTATTGGAGTATGATTTGAGGTTTAGAAGTGAAAAATTTTAGTTTCGGTATAATTTGGAGTATAAAGGCGAAATGGTAATTTTGCCACCCCAGGGGCAAATCGGTAAATTTTCACCCCCGACGTTTGTCAAGACCAAGGGATTTTATTCATCATGGAAATGGATAAACATGAGAAATGTGTGGTGGAGAATTAAAGAATTAAAAGTCAAATATTTAAAATTTGAACCAATAAGGAAATGCCATGTGTCATGTTTTTATTATTTTATTATTTCTTTATAAAATGGTAAAAAATCAGCCCATTTCTCCCATAGTGATCAGCCAAACTAGAAGAGAAGAGAAACTAAGGAAGAACAAACCCTAGGTGGGAAAAATCAAAGAGAAAGTGTTGGAATTCAAGGATTTGATCAAGCAAAGGTAAAATTTCTTTGATTTTGCTAGTGATTTACCTTACCCATGCATTTTCCCTTAATTTCCATAGTTAAATTACATGTTTTCATGATGAATTCATGGCTGGTCAAAATGGTTATGGAGAGAGAGTGATCTTGGATTGGTTTGATTTTTAGGTATGTTGGTGTTTTTAAGTGATTAATGATGTGTAGCATGAAAACAAGTGAAGAAAACCACCAAAGGTTTGGTCCCATCAATAGCTGAATTCTCTAAGTGAATAATGAGGAAGAATGGGATGTTATTCTAAGTGATTTGATTAAGAAATAATAGTTTTTGGTGTAGGAATTAATGAATTATAGAGAGAAAATTAAGTAGGAAAAATCACGGAGTTAGTGTACCATTGTTGGCCAAAAGTTCCAAGAAGAAAAGTGAAGATAAATTTTTCCTAATTGTGTGTTAATTAGTTGTGTTTGGTGAGTTGAGGGATTGGAAAAGAAATGGAGCAAGTTGGAGTGAAATTGGACGCATTGGCCAATTTATCGGATGAAAAGTCAACTTAGGCCAATACCGGGTCTAGATGGCTACCCGTGCATTTTTCATTTCATATCATGCATATATATCGAGCCTGAAATAGCTTATGACTGTTAGACACAATTTAATTGGAATATGTATCATGAATTATGGCTAGGTGGTGAGCCATTGGATACGGGTAAAGGACTGTACCCGCGGACTGAAAATAAGAGTATTTCTACTCCTAATATTGTGAGTGAACTTATTATCATCTTAATTATCTAGAGTAGTTTTATACAATTGTGTGATTTTATGAAAAATGGGTTTAAATGGTAAATTGCTATGTTTTAGGAGAAATTATGATTTTATAAAATGATTTTATAAATTTTCTGAAAAATTGAATACTGGTTTTGAAAATAGAGTAATTGGAGACTGCCTGCTTGTGTTGTAAATTTATGGTTTTAAATTAAATGGCTTGTGATAAATTGGCATGATTGGCTGAATTTATACTTGTGTTGAAAAATATGAACTGTCTGTTTTACCTTGATAAATTGGTTAGTAATGTAATTGCCATGCTATGCCATTGAGATTTGATCAATTGGTGGATTAAAGATTAGCTACTGCAGTGGTAGGGGGTTCCGTGGACCAGCCTATTAGAGGGGCACAATAAACTTTTTTATATTCTCACCTCGGTCGTAGAGGCGCGTAAGGTATCTCTTGAGGTGGGCTTTTTTGAGTGCACTTAACGTTAACCACCATGTGAGAGTGAGACTCAGCCAACGCCAAGGAACGGCTGTGATGTTCAATGAAAAATGTGGTTTATGAGAAATATGAATTTTTAACAGCCTTGGCAAACTCGGTTGGATGCCTTGCGCAAGGTATCACCGAGTATGAGTTTTGGCACAAGCCAAAGCTTTAAGAAATTCATAAGCCAAGTTGATTTCTCGATTTATATGGATTGATTTTATTTAGTTGAAATGAGTTGAAAGGTAATGAAATTACAATATGATGACTTATTTTAATTCGTCTCCATTTACGCGCCTTTAGATAGTTTAGATGGTGTCTGTTTACTCACTGGGATTTTATAATCTCACCGCCCTCATTTCCCCACATTTCAAGCTCAAGATAGTCGGTAGATAGCCGATTGCATCAAGGACTTCAGTTAGCCTTGCATCGACAAAATTGTAGGTTCACAAACTTGCACCTTATTGGTTAGTTAGGGGCCTACGTGTCACTGTAAAAGCAATTTTATACTTAAGTTATCTAATTTAAAGTATGTATGAACATATTTAGCTTTTACACTATGTTTTTGGCGGGTTTCGGTATTTTCAAAGAAAAATGACGAAAATGCCCCTGTGAGCTAAAAAATAATATTTTATTATTTTGATTTGGAAATGACTTATGATTTCTTGAAATGCGAGATTTAATAACTGTCGCTCACCGGGGAGATGCAGAAGCTGATGCTAAGCCTTGCAGGGTTTCGATCAGCATTCAGGGTAATAAGTGCTTATCGGGACTTCGCGACGGTTGTCACGGGCTCGATGGGAGTTTCGGGTCTTGACAACACCTCAAGTAAAAATCCGGGTTTTGAAAAAGTTATGAAGGGAATGGATGAGCTGAATATGCAGATGATTGAATTGAAGAACTCAATATCCAAGATGGGATCTTGTGACACCCAGTACCCTCGTATTGTGAAACCTCGACCTCCATAGACCCCGTAACTAGAAGTAGACGAGATATTACGAACCAAGGGTAATTTCATCATTTCTCATGGTGAGCTCCTGGAAGTAGTTTTCTAATGGTATTAAGGTCTAAGTAAGCCTTAGGAATAAATGAATGATGGTAAAATAAATGAAAAAGATAGAAACACTAATAATATCCATTATAGGGGCAAAATGGTCATTTTGCATCTCAAGTCTAAATTTTTACGTTTTCGTGAACCCAAGTATTCTTAGACTATTATGGACTTGTCTTAGTGTCAAAAGAGTAAAAAGGTTGCACAAAGAAAGGGAGGAAGACAAAGCCACCATGTTAAGGGCATTTTGGTAAATTAAGTGAAATTTGGATTAACTTGAAGCATAAATATCTAAGTTCCAGCAACTTCCAGCAGCTCCTTCTTCTTCATCCCATTCCTACTCTCCATTTCACATTTTTCTTCATTTTTCATGGGAGGATACCCTGAATCCACCATAAATCTCTCATAGAAAGTCCAAATTTCATGCTTTTGTCCACTCCTTCAAAGGGTTTTTCGTGCTCTTCCACCTTCACACCTTAAGAACCCTCAAAAACCTTTCCTTAATACTTTCTCTCACT
Source organism: Theobroma cacao (assembly GCF_053813885.1). NCBI lineage: Eukaryota > Viridiplantae > Streptophyta > Magnoliopsida > Malvales > Malvaceae > Theobroma > Theobroma cacao. Next base: position 14,816,152 of record NC_142645.1, read on the forward strand.
AGTTGGACATTCTAGAGAGAGAAAAAGAGATTTTCCACAATAGTTTGAAAACTTTTGAAAAATAATTCAACTACAAAGAAACCCTAAGGTGAGTAATAAGTTAAGATTGATTTTTAAGATGTTGATAATGGCTAACAATGGGATTTGTGAGTGTTTTATTGTTGAGGTTTTTTATTCATTTTTAAGGTGACTAGAGTAATGAAATATATAGCCACCTAATGGTGATTGGAAGCTAGTTAGGAATAACTAGTTGAACTTGAGTTAGGAGATAGCTTTTGGAATTATATTAATGCCAATTTGGGTGATTGAAATGCTATTGGGTGTGATAGGTTCCAACGAGATCCCACACCTCCATTCGAAGCATTGGTCTAAGTTAGAGGCAATCAAAGTATCAACAAAGACCAATGAGTGAACTTGCATTAAAATGTCTTGGAATAAATGATTAAATGCTTGATTGAACCACTTGAAACATTTTATTGGTTTTTCCTAAAACTTGCATGGGAACAAGCCCTTAATGAAATGTTGTATGTTGTGGATGTGTAATACGATGAATCCTTATGCTTCCATATTATGTTGATGTATATGTTGTGAATTGATAGTTAATATGGTGTGATAATTATAACTGTGCATGTGAGTGATGTGGGGGTTGCACATGCCGGTGATGACGAGGTGCGGGAGTGTGGATGATGAGATTGCCTATGTGCGCGATGTGGGGGGAGCACATGATGGCATTAGTTATGCACAATGTGGGGGTGCACACGATGATGATGATATATGCCATGTGCGCAATGTGGGGGGAGCACATGATGGCATTAGTTGTGTGTGAATAGGAAGTGCACACGATGATATTGAAATGTGCGAGTAAGGAGTGCACATGATGATATTGCCTTGTGCGTGTAGGGAGTGCACCTTGGCTGAGTGAGGTGGTGGTATACGTATTTATATATGTTTATGTTTGCATATACGATAGAGAGTTTATGATTATAATATGTGAATGTATTGCATGTTGAATCTTGAAAATTGCTAAATACTTTCAAATTGATTTTTATTGCAGCACAAAATGGATTTTTATTGCAAAAGGATCCTTTTTACTTAAGTGCCTTATTTCTCACTGCGACGAGAAACTCTCGGGTGGTGAGGGCATTGCACTGGCCCTGGTTTCACTGCAACGAGAATGCAAAGAGAATCTTGAGGTGGTTTTTGCTACAGCGAGAAACTCTTGGGTTTGGATCAAAAATCTGTGCTCTGAATTTCGCTACAGTGAAAGTGAATCTCGCTGTAGCGAGAAACCCTCAAGTGGTTTAAAAATTGTGTTCCAAATTTTGCTGCAGCGAGAATACCTTTCCGTTATAGCGAAAAACCCTTTGTCATCTTTGTCATACTTGTCTTGCTTGGATATTTATTGGAATTTTCATTCTTTTCAACTTCATGGATTATCTTGGATTTCCAACATCAAGGGATTAATTAATCAAGTTTGAAATGAAGGGTTTTAGCTAGAAATCAAACTAAATTGCATTGTTTTTAAAACACCTGCATCATGATTTCTACATATTCCTTGTCATTTGCTTGTTCCTTTCTTATGTTCACTCACTGGATTTATACTCACTTTTCTTTTAAACTTCATGTTTTCAGACTTAGAGGTAGTTGGAACCTAAATTGAGGCATTCATGTGCATTCACCCTTTGGTAAGTATCTTGGCTTTTAGTAGCCGTACCCTCGTCCAAGTCACTCCGCTAGTTGTCGAGAGTCTGCTGCATGTGTACATATACACTTGACGTAAATCTTTAAGATTTATGCTATAAAAATATATGTATAGTTTGGATTTGATGATGCCATTATGAGATGGCAAATGTACGACCATACTTTGGATAATTCAAATGTAAATTCTTAGTTGTCATAATATGTTATTACAGTACTTGTCACGACCCAATTCTCCGGGCCATGACCGGTGCATGAGCTCAATGAGCATAGCTCACTAAGCCCAAGCAAGCCTATCCATTTACCTTTTCTTAACAAATTTATCATATCATGCATACACACACACACCTTTTCCCGGGTGTGAACATAGCTAAAATACAATGGCATTATCGATAATAATATACATGCACTAAACCAGTCATGTATTTAGCAATTTACATTGCATACACATATTCACATTGTTAGATTGTATTCACACTACAAAAGGACCCATGACTTCCAGCGGAGACATTTACAATAAAAATGATTACTATCAAATGCTAGACAAATACCTAGGAGATGCACTACGGGGACTCCTCGATCTAGGGTCCAACAGTCACCTGATCTGAAAACATGAAATTTTTTTTATAAAACGTGAGTACAATACTCAGTGAGTGAACAAGATGGGAACAAGCATACCATAAGGAATGTTTATCGAAATCATGATGCATTCATTTTCTCAAAACCATACAATTGTTTTAGCTCCTTTAAACCCTTCATGTAAACCCCACATGAGTAAATCACTTTACAAAAATCCATGCTCAACTATGGTACCAAAGAAATGGGATATATGGCAAAAACCCACAAGTTAGCAAAATGGACAGAAAGTTTCTCTCTGTAGCGAACTTCATTCTCGCTGCAGCGAGAACCAGAACATCAAGGAAAAAGTCTCATTTTTCCCCTTAAACAAGTCATTCTGCTAAAATAACAATAGCAACATGTAACACATGTAAACTTCCAAATTCCAACAAATGCTTACATATTTGCGTTTACAACCATATACCCATCATCAACATGCACACCACCCCATCATCATCATCATGTACACCATCCCATCATCATCATCATCTCATATGCAACGGCATATGCGCATATAGCCTGGTCAGCAACGGCTTATGCGCACATAGCTGGGTTAGCAACGGCTTATGCGCACATAGCCGGGTCAGCAACGGCTTATGTGCACTCCCACTCGCACATAGCTGGGTCAGCAACGGCTTATGTGCACTCCCACTCGCACATAGCCGGGTCAGCAACAGCTTATGTGCACTCCCACTCCCACATAGCCGGGTCAGCAACGGCTTATGTGCACTCCCACTCGCACATAGTCGGGTCAGCAACGGCTTATGTGCACTCCCACTCGCATATAGTCGGGTCAGCAACGGCTTATGTGCACTCCTACTCGCACATAGCCGGGTCAGCAACGGCTTATGTGCACTCCCACTCACACATAGCCGGATCAGCAACGGCTTATGGGCACTCCTACTCGCACATAGCCGGGTCAGTAACGGCTTATGTGCACTCTCACTCACACATAGCCGGGTCAGCAACGGTTTATGTGCACTCCTACTCGCACATAGCCGGGTCCAAATCAACATGCAAAGAAGCATCCAATGCATATCATGCATTTTATCATATTGTGATAACACATAAACTATTGTATAACACATTTTCACAATATAAAATCATTTTACTAAAAGCTTGTTCCCAAGGTACATTTTCTAAGACAAGTTAGATAGAATCTTTCATATTCCCCAAAACAAGTTTGAAATGCAAGTCCACTCATCGGTATTAGGAGTATAAATACTCCTATTTTCAGTCCGCGGGTACAGTCCTTTACCGGTATCCAATGGCTCACCACCTAGCCATAATCCATGACATATATTCCAATTAAATTGTGTCTAACAGTCATAAGCTATTTCAAGCTCGATATATATATGATATGAAATGAAAAATGCACGGGTAGCCATCTAGACCCAGTAGTGGCCTAAGTCAATTTTTCATTCGATAAATTGGCCAATGCATCCAATTTCACTCCAAATTAATCCATTTCTTCTCTAATACCTTAATTTACCACATACCATTTAAATAAAGCCAAATTCAGCATCAGAACCCTCACAGTTCCTAATAGAAAAATTCGGTCATTTGGTGCACTAGCACCGAAAATTTTTCTACATAACCGTTTCACCTTAATTCATCATTTTCCAAGCCATTTTCCTTGAAATAAAAACAATCCCCCATTTATATTCAGCCCTCATGGTTCGACCAACAAGGAACCCTAGAGAAATTGAATATTTCTTTTGTGTTTTTGTTCATAACCATGCTTAACTATCCCTAAACACTAACATAATCTGAAATCAAATTATTCCAACAACAATTCCTCTTCCATACCCATTTTTCAGAATTGAATTCATCATGATAACTCAATATTCAACCATGGAAATCAAGAACAAAAGCATGGGTAAGCTAGGTATCAAGGAGAATTAAAGAAATTTTAACTTACCTAGCTTGTTTCCTTGAATTCCAACACTTTCTCTTTGATTTTTTCCACCTAGGGCTTGTTCTTCCTTGGTTTCTCTTCTCTTCTAGTTTGGCTGATCACTATGGGAGAAATGGGCTGATTTTTATGCCTTTTATAAAGAAAATAATGAATGGATGAGATTTTGACACATGTCACCATTCCATTGGTCCATTGTCATACTTAGCCATTAAGCAATCTCTCTCCACCACACATTTCTCATGTTTATCCATTTACAGGATGAATAAAATCCCTTGGCCTTGACAAGTGCTAGGGTGAAAAATTTATCGATTTGCCCCGGGGGTGAAAAAATTTATGATTTTGCCCCTATACTCCGAAATGTACCGGAATCAAATTATTTCTACTTTTCAACCTCAAATAACACTAACATTGATCAATATTAACCAAATGGGGCAAAAAACTCATTTTATAAAAATTCTCGTTTAGTCCTCTAGTGGCAAAATTACCATTTTACCCTTGTGCTCCAAAAATACCAGGAATCATAACATTTTCACTACTAAACATCATTTTATACTCCAATAATCATAATTATATTTCATATAATTACTCTTGGTCAAATGTGATCAAATCTTGGCTAAAAATCTCCATTTTATCATCAAATGGTAAAGTGACCGTTTTGTCCCTAATCGGTCAATTTTTCGGATGGACTCCAAACTGGACCTTGAACTTCGAATCACTATTCTAAGCCATTCTATGGGTTTCAAAATTTTCAATTTCCTCTTAGAATTTTTATTTGAACTAGTTCAAGGCTCGATTTAACTTAGTTGTACCACTCGGTACAATACTGTCTTTTAATCGAGCTTGACAGGGTCTCACAGTACTTATAGTGGAAAATTACAAAACATGGCTTTAGGAATGATTGAAGAAAGTATGAAATTGATTACATAGAAAGGCTTGCTTGGGCTTAGTGGGCTGTGCCCATTGGGCCCATGTGCTGGTCATAGCCTGAAAATTGGGCTGTGACAAATCTCTAGGCCCTACACAACCTTCAAATAGTGGTTTGCCACAGAGCATATACCTCCAACCTACCACTTTTCAACCAACTTTTCAACTTATGAACAATAGTCTATGTCCAAGTTTGCACCCTTGCCCAAGCACCTTTCGACCACCTTTTCAACAAGCTCCTTGAGCCCAATTGTTCACACCATCATTAACCACCCCTACTCCTAGCCGAGGTGTCATCCAAAAAAAATCCGAAAAGAAAATACACAAACAGTTGGATCCCATTCCCATTACTTATGGAGAACTTTTTTTTCACCAATTGTTTCAGGATCACCTCATTGCTACTATGCCTATGGAACCATTGAAACCTCCATATCCAAAGTGGTACAACCCAAATGCAAGATGCGATTATCATGGTGGAGTCATGGGACATTCCATTGAAGATTGTACTGCTTTCAAGCATAAGGTGCAAATATTGATAGATGTAAAGTGGTTTGATCCAGTGAAGATGGAGGGCATGGTGATAAGATGCCAAATAGGTGTCTAGGTGGCAAAAGAGTGGACTTCATTTGGACTTTTCCCTTTTGAGTAAACTTTTTTAAGACTTTAGAACATTTAATGTTTAAACATGGTTGTTCTTAACTTCTTTTGAAGTTTGTAAAAACGGATTTATGTGTGTGAACAATTATCTAGAAATGAATGTGTTCATCGAATGATGTAAGAAAATTGTCATAAATTGGATCGAATGTACCAATGATTGACTTTTCAGACTTTGTTCAAGCATATTCTGAATTTTGTTTCATAATAACGAGGATTTCTCAAAGAAAAAAAAAAGATGATTGATGGAAAAATAAATGTGTTACACAACTTAGATTTTGTTGTAATCTCATCATGCATAAAAAGTTCCCTAAATCACTCATCATCTATTGACTCATAAATCATCTTGTCATGCATTTAAACATCCATTGATTTTGACACACAGGCATTCATCATTCATCCTCTTTTTTTGTAAATAGCATTATTTGACTCCGCAATATTCAATGAAAGAAGAGACAACAATGTTGTTGATTCCATAAGATAAAAGATCTTTTTTCAAGTTTTCTATGAAGAAAGAATCCATTTAAAAAGATCTTTAGTAAGGTAGAATTTATCACTCAATCTAATTTGTTTCAATCTTGTGAAAAGATAAAATCACAGGGAAGTCCATTTGCTATTTGTGTGATACGTGGACTTAAGTTAGAATCATGGGAGATAAGCAGTCAAAATGGATGGACAAGATTGAGAAACGTCGGGAAGAGATAAGGGAACGGTTAGCAAAGCTAATAAAGGTAATGATTGCCAATAAAAGAGAAAAGTTTTTCGAAAGATCATTAGGTTCACAAGGATAGAGCCAATTGCCAGTGTAAAAACAAACTATGTCGATTTCGAGGGCAAATCTCCCTAACCCAATTCCTATTCTTGACTTAGATGACCTTAGAAAGCAAGGAAAATTGAAAGTAGACTCTTCTTAACCAAGGAAAGAATTGAGAAAACAACAAAAGCATGACCTTTTGGATGAACGCCTTAAAGCCATTGAAGGGATGGACATCTATGGTTCTATTGATGCAATAGACTTATGTTTGGTACCTGATGTGATTATTCCACTTAAGTTCAAAGTACCAGATTTTGAGAAATATGATGAAACCAAAAGCCCAAAAGCCCATATCATTATGTATTGTCAGAAAATGGCTGCACATGCACATGATGATAAACTATTGATTCATTGTTTCCAAAACAGCCTAACCAAGTCTGTAGCCAAGTAGTATATTCAATTGGATAGGAATTATATTAGTTTTTCGAAAGATCTTGTGAGAACATTCCTAGTCCATTACAAATATATCACGGACATGGCTGTGGATAGGTTCTCTTTGCAGAACATGGAAAAGAGAGACACTAAGAGTTTTAAGGAATATGCTCGAAGATAGAGAGATGTTGCTACATAGGTTCAACCACCTCTCATTGAAAAAGAAACAACAATGATGTTTATCAATACTTTACAGCCACTATTCTATGATAGGCTAATCGGCAATGCCACCAAGAACTTTACCAGCATAGTGATTTCAAGAGAGATGATTGAAAATGCAATTAAGAAAGGTAAAATTGGAGGGAACAGTGTCAGTAGCATGGAAAATTGTAATGCCTCAAAGAAAAGGAATAAGGAGGCAAAAGTTATTACATGTGAAGGGCAACCATGGGGCGTCAATCCATACCATCTTTATCCCACATACCAACCTTTTTACCCCACTACAAATCATATTTCTCATAACTTATATCCATATCAACCAATTCCATGACCAACTTTTCATCCAAGGGCACCCACACCTCCACTTATGCCTCGATCATCGCCAAAACCCAAACCTTCGCCAAATGCCCATGCCAATCTTTAAGCTTTTGCCTCTACTAATTAAAAATCAATACCTCAGTCTTGTGCCAATGAAGATAGTTCCAAACCCATCGGCAAGAAATTATAACCCTAATGCTAAATGTGACTATCACATGGGAGTAATTGGACACTAAACAGAGATGTGTAGGCAATTGAAGGAGAAAATTGAAAATCTCATCAAGGATGGCACTTTGACTCTTGAGCTTATGGAGCGTTGGAAATCAGCTTTGCCATAGATTGAGCTCTTGCTAGGAAGTTGAAGAAAAGCCTCAAGTCTCAATCAAATTACTTGCAGGAAAAGTGGATGATTTGGATTTTTTTATTTGTATTCAGGTGCATGGCATGAGTAGGATTTTGTTAAGGAATATAAACTTTAGAAGTTGTAATTGAAGCTTTAATGTTTTTGTTGGATTAAAATTTTTGAAGCTTTATGTTTAATTTGCTAAATTATGTGATACAATTAATTTGATCAAGGTTTCTATAACATGTTTTCAAGATCATAAAAATTGATAAAAACAAGAAAAAGGGTCATGAGGGGAAAAAGGTTTTTGGCAATAAAATGTGCACATGATCTAGAAAGAATTGATGGTTACTGTTTGAAATGAACTTGTCCTTGCTAACATTCTTGAACCATTTCTTCAACACCACTAATACCCAAGACCATTCAAACAAAGACTATTCAAGAACTTGAGTCCAAAAGGAAGCAAAGTTTTGAAAGTTCATTAACCTTGTCATGTGATACCAAAGGACAATGATCTTGTCTAGGTGATGACCAATGTTATAATTGATTGATTTGCAAAATTCTTTCTTTAAAAATCAAGTAAAACAAGCACTCTTATAAAGACTCTGAATGTGGTAGGATAATAAATGTCAAGACTATACTGAAGTCTCAAATATGTCAAAACCTCTCAAATTCCTTCAATTTGGATACCAAATGTGAACCTTGAACCCATTGTCTAAAGCTTTTCTTCACCTATATTCTGGGGGCATATGACTAAAATAACAAGGTTACCTAATACCTCCAAGACACCCTTGCTTAAAAAATCACCATTTTTCCTCTCTCATTTAGCAAAGGTATTTCTTGTTATAAAGAGTTAATCATGATCTCTGAAAACTTCTAAGGAATCTTTATTGTTAAGAGTTGTCCCTTAAGCTTTCATTTGAGTGGCTGATTAAGGAAAAACATTCTCAATGAATCCCTCCATTTTGGAAAGGTTGATTCAATCTTGAGTTATGAAGAAAAGAAGAAACAAAACAAAAAAATAAGAAATAAGAAAAGAAATAAGAAAGTAAGAGAATGGTAAGGAAAGTTGATAGTGACATTATGCACTAAAGATATTCAAATGGCGCCAAAAGTAGAAAAATGTGAAAAAACCAACCTTTGATCTTAAATTTTTCCTTTCTAGGGATTGCTCTTCAATATAAATAACCAAAACTGGGAAGATAAATGACCATGCTTCATGTTCCCTTCACAAATGAGAAATTATCCACTTGCTACCCCTTTGAGCCTATTAAATTTTCTGTAAAATACACCTCAACCAAGGATCACCTCCCACATTAGAGGGGGCAATTATGAAAGAAAATTTTCATCAAAAGCATGGATGATGGAAGATTTATTTCAAGGGAAACATGAAAATATTTTATATTATTGGAGTAGATGCGAATTTGAGTTCTTGAAAATTTCAAACTCAATCCACCAAGATGAAAATTACAAGGAAAAAATACAAAAAAAAAAGGAAGAAACAAAAAGCATAGAAGAGAAATGATGGAAAAAACATGCTTTGAAAAAGGACAAATGTCTTAAAATAGTCCTTTGCACGGTAGTAAATGATCCTTGGTTTGATCACCTTTAAACACATGTTTTGAGCCTTTTATCCATTTGTTTCAAAACCCCTAACTATAGCCTACATTACATGCTTGAATAAGTCCATTTTGATCAAGTGTCGATACTTACATTGAAGAGCTTTCCTATAAAAAGAGGTCATCATATAGAAAATGAGACCTTGACTTCTTTTTTTTTGCCAAAATTTCCCTTTTGAATCCCTCAAGTCATTTTCGACCAAGTTTAAATTTTTTAAGTGCATTATGGAACAATCAATAATAAAAAAAAAAAGGAAAGAGAGCAAATGTTAGTAAAAAAAAATGAAGCTCTAGGGTGAAAACTCGAAAAGGCGAAAATGGGAACTTATTAAGCCACTCATGATTATAACTGAGGTGATAACAAGAAGAACTTGAGAGAGACCATTTCAAGGTAGCTAGAATGCGTTAGACATTTTTTTAAGTGTTTAAGACTCTTAAGCACCATCAAAGATTCAAGATCTATTAGAAAAATCCATACTAAATTTTGAACCTATCTCTTTCAAAATAGCCTTATGCAATATTAAGCCTTTAATAGCTGGTCTTGGCATTTATAATCTTGCCACACATCATGAGACTAAGAAAGTGTCAAATTTGAGTGTGATTTGAAAAGAATCTTTTTGCAAAATTTGATTCTAAATCACTATTCATTTGTGAACTTAGACAAAGAAACTTCAACTTTTCTTCTTTTCTCCATGAAATGGTGAAACCTTTATTGTTGACCAAGACCTTAATGTGTTAAACCACTCAATCTATTTGAAAGACCAAATTGCTATTTGGATCATCCGAAATCATTTCAAACAGTAATCATCAATTTTCAAGAGATTTAAAAATCACGCGTTGGAAAAATGTCAAATTGACTCAGTTTTGTTCCAAACTGTAACTACTTTTAGTCATGAAAAAATGGTTTTCTGGGGTAATTTTGTCAAAATTCAAGATACTTTAAAAGTACTAGAAAGTTCTTCATTTTTGTAAAGTAGCTTCTGTTATCATAATATGAAGATTAAGAGTTTTAAATAATGAGACAAGCATTTTTATGGATCATTTCTCAAGGATTAGAAAGCATGGAACCATTAAAATCAAATTTGAATTGATACATGATTCCTTGGTGATATCTATTTTCAGGAAATGATTTCAAGAATCTGGAATGACATGAAAAGGTTAGCAAGAAAGTCCTTTTGTGACAAAGTGGTTGGTAACTGCACAAAAATCATAGAAGAGTGTACAAAGATAGGAAGAATGGCTTTCAATAGAAGAATACATTGAAATGAAATGATGACATGAGAGTCATTCCCCTTCTAACATGCAACCATGCATACATGTACATGATCATGCAATATTGAGGTTAGAAATTTTCATGCAATAGTCAACAGTCACACATATTTTTATGCATTTGGAAAAGTAAAAGCCCATCCAACACAAGAATTTTGCAAAGACATCAAGCTTTAATTAATTTGAGAACCACTTCGAAAAATTCTAAATAATTACTATTAATGTTTCTTTAAAGTTACGTAGCCTCATTTAGAGATGAGGAGCAACCTTCTCTTATAAAACCTCCAAGCACATCTCCAAAACTTGCAAGAATATTCTCTAAAACCTCCGGGTATATTCTCAAAACCTCCGGGTATATTCTTATAAAGTCTCTGGGAAAATCTTTACAAAACCTTCAGGTATATTCTCAAAACCTTCAGGTAAATTCTTATAAAATCTCTGAGTAACTAGCATCAAGATTTTTTTAAAGTTACGTAGCCTCGTTTAAAGACGAAAAGCAACTTTTCTTATAAAATTGTTAGGTATATTCTCCAAAACCTCCGAGTAATTCTTTTTAAGATTTCTTTAAAGTTATGTAACCTCGTTTAGAGATGAGAAGCAATCTTTCTTATAAAACCTTTGGAAATATTCTCCAAAACCTCCTGGTAATTATTTTCAGGATTTTTTTAAAGTTACGTAGTCTCGTTTAGAGATGAGGAGCAATCTTTTTTATACAACCTCCAAGTATATCGCCAAAACCTCCAGGCAATTACTTTCAAGATTTCTTTAAAGCTACGTAACCTCATTTAGAGATGAGGAGTAACCTCTTCTTATAAAAACTTCGAGTATATTTTCAACACCTCCGGGTACATCTTCAAAACCTCTGAGTACATCTCTAAGACTTCCAAGTAATCATTTATTTTTTTAAAGTTGTGGAGCTTTCATGAGAGGAGTTGTTTATTTTTCAAATTGATTTTTAAGTTGTGGAGCCTTAAATGAGGAGTTGTTTATTTTTCAATTGTTTTAAAAAAGTGGTTTAAGCCTTAAATGAAGAGTTGTTTAACCAAGTTAAGCACAGTGTCTACATCTTTGCACTATCCTTGATTTCAGAAATGCGCAAAGAGGAAAAATTGTAGACACTATTTTTGTAGTAAATTGATTATCTTGTATTCCATTTCTATCATTTTAATTTGGTTTGATTAGATCTTATATATTATTTTATTTCTTATTTCTTATTGTTTGGGCTTTTCCAGTCTTCTGGGCCATTGGTAATCTTAAACCCCACTTGGGTGAATATAACATGGCCAGGGGACTTAATACCCAGGCTTGATGCTTGAGCTGGTTGATTAAAACAAGCTCATAAATTATTAAATAGGGAAAATAACAGGTAAACAGCATTAAGGCAAGATCAAACTAAGAACTTTCTAGAAAATACTAATAATAGAATGAAAAGCCTGCTAGTAAAAAAACAAGGACCCAAGTAGTACAAAAAGAAATGCACACTGCCAGGTGCTTAAAATAGCATCTGGTAGAGGCAGAAACAACAAGCAATCAACGGTTTGCCGGGTACCTAAGATGGTATTTGTGACTCCTATATAAAGAAAAATAATTTCTGAAAGCAAAGGGAGCCAATTTTCAAAGAAAAACCCTAGGAGCTGTATTTCAAATAAACCCTAAAAGAAAAAGAAAAAAAAAACCTAAACATAACAGTCGTGAGCCACACAAAAAAAGATAGCAAAAAAATACCAAAAATAAAAAAAGTGACGGGAGCTTGAAAAAAATAATAAATCGTTTGGTTCTTGGGATTTTGAGGGAGAAGCCTCCAAATCTAGGATAGTTTAGCAAGTCTAGGTGGTTTAGGCTCGTGCTAAGGGTTCATCTTTCGATTTCTAGCTGAGGTATAATGGAGAAGACATCCAAATCAACTGACAAGGATCTTCATGATGGTAATGGTTTCGCTTGGTTGTTGTCACAACCCGGAACTCCCATCGAGCCAGTGACAACCGTCGCGAAGCCTCGGCAGACATTCTTCCCCCAAATGCCTTTCGAGACCTCGCAAGGCTTTTGTACCAATTTTTCTATTCCTCTCTCTTTTCTCTTTTTTTTTTTGAATAATAAAATAAAATTATTAATCAAAATAATCTATTTTAATGTAAAATAATATATATATTTTTGAAACATCAAAAATTAGTTTTCTGCACATAAAAACAAAATAAATTTATACATACTGTAATATAGAAAACTGGAGTATACAATTTAAATTACAATGACACGTAAGCCCCCAAATAACTGAGAAGGCTTAAGTCTATAACCTTGCTTTCTAGGATGCAACTCCGAAATTTACTTCTCGATGCAATTGACAGTCTATTGCCTATTCTGAGCGTTAAAAATGTATAGGAAGAAGGGGTGAGATTATAAAATCCTAGTGAGTAGACAGACATCATCAAAATAATCTAAAGCCGAGTAATATAAGACAATTAAAATAATTCATCCCAACCCATATAAATAATTGGATTTCATTCAATTACTCAACATGGCTTATGCACTTTTCAAAAACTTGGCCCTTGCCAAAAATCCATTCTCGGGGATACCCCGCGGAGGCATCTTACCGAGACCGCCAAGGCTATTTATTGTCACACACACAAACACATTTCACCTCTGACAACACAACCGTTCCTTGGCGTTGGATGAGTCCCAATTTCACGTGGTGGCCAGCGTGAAGTGTACTCAAATCCTACCTCGAGAGTTATCCTACGCGCCTCTCCAATCGAGGTAAGCTCAATAATTGGGAACCGTGCCTCTCTAATTAGGCTGGCCCACCGAACCCCCGTCACTGCAGTGCCCACTTTATAATCCACCAACCAATAAAATCACAATAGTATGACATGGCTCACTTAACACATTCAAGGCAAATCAAAGCAGTTCACATATTCTTTAAATCATAAAAATAACCGGTCATACCCACATTTATCATAAGCCATTTAATGTAAAATCATGAATAAACAACACAATCATAGTACAGGTCTCCAATTACTCTATTTTTGAAATCATTATTAAATTTTCCAAAATATTATAAAATTATTTTATAAAATCCCATTTTCCCATAAAACACAATAATTTTCCAATTAAACCATTTTTCCATAAAATCACACAATTAAATAAATTTACTCTAGATAATTAAGACGATAGTAAGTTCACTCACTGTACTAGGAGTAGATATACTCCTATTCTCGGTCCTCGGGTGTAGTCTCTTACCCGTATCAGATAGCTCACCACCTATCCACAATACATGACACAAAAAATTCAATAATTTATGTCAAATCAATATTTATTATTTCAGGCTCTTATCCATGCGTATGCACTAGATAGGGTGTGAAATGTTTGGACAATCGCTTAATAACAGTGTCCGACCTAACTCGCCTATACACGGTGTAAATTTCTAAAATCTCCAATTCAACTCCAATTCCATCCATTTCAATTTCAATTATCCAATTATATCCACAATACCTCAATGACTATGAATGTGGTCCAATTTATCAGTTCGGACCACAAATTACGCTTTTACCCCTAATGGGTAAAATTTTTAATTTTTTTGCACCAAAAATTCCCATTTAATTTCCAACCTCATAATTCATCATTTTTCCATCTAATTCTCTTAAAATAAAGTCAACCTCATCCTCACACACCATTGGCTAGATTCGGCCTATAGAAATTCATGGAGAAAATGAATATTTTTCTTGTTGTTTTACTCATAAACATGCTAAACTAACATTAAACACTAACATAGTTCAAAATCAAATTAATCTAACAACTTTCTCTCTCTAAACCCATATGATAAGATTTGAATCCATCATCAAAACACATAATTTAACCATGCAAAATAAAGAGAAATGCATGGAAATGATAGATCTTAAGCTAAGCTTGAAAAATCATACCTTTAAACACTTGATTCTTTGAAAAATCACACTTTTTCTTTGAATTTTCTCACTCTAGGGTTTGTTCTTATTTCTCTCTCTCTCCTGCCGGTTTTGGCTGACCCTCCAAATGAAGAATTCTGGAATTTTCAAGCCTTTTAATAGGCTTAATAAAATATTATTATTTTATTTACCTTTTGAATATTTTATTATTTTATTTTTTTGTAGCCATCTTTTTTACTTTCTTTTTCTACCACTCAATCCTCTTCACTTATCCATGTCTTCCATGAAATTTCTAGACTTTTTCAAAGTTTTGGTGGAGCAAATTTTTAAAAATTACACTTTTGCCCCGTAAAAGTGAAAAATTACATTTTTGCCCCAAAAATTGAAAAATTACCAAAATGCACAATTTTCACTCCTTATACTCATATCATGCTCCATTTAATCAAATTTGATCTAAATTCTCTCGAAAAATTCAATTTCGTCCTCGAGTGGCAAAATTACCATTTTGCCCCTATACTCCAAAAATATCAAAAATTCATATATTTTCACTACTAAATCCTCCAATTGTACTTCAATACTCATATCATACTCAAATATGCCAAATGGGTCTAAGAAAATCTTTTTCTAAAAAAAAATTCCCATTTTGTCCTCATATTGCAAAATGACCATTTTGCCCCACAACCGGTCAAATTTCCTGATTGATTCCAAATTGATCATTGAACTCTGAATCACCATTCCAAGTAGATTTTGGGGTTTCAGAACTCTCAAATCCCTTTTAAATTTTTCATTTGAACTAGCTTGAGCTATAAATCAACTTCACAGCACCTCTAGGGGCAATACCGTCTTTTGTCGATTTCTCGAGCTTCCTCAATATACAAACATTCTATCGAGCATGTGAATAACATCATAATTATTTTACAAAGTAGGGTTTGACAACACTACCCCCCTTAAAAAAAATTTTGTCCCCAAAATTTCACTTATCAAACTCCAAGAAAAGATAAGGGTATTAGCTTTTATCCAATGTTCAACATCTCATGTCATCTCCTTCGTTTGAGCATTCTTCCACAATCCTTTAACTATTGAGATGTTCTTTTCGTTGCTCTACCTACATCACTCATCATACATGAAATTTAAATCTTGAACCACTCAGGATCATTCTTCACTTTAGTTACCCATATTACTAATCCCTACACATGTGGGGTTGCACTTTCATTCTCATCAATGCCTCAAAGATTCATCTTTCATGTCTTATGCATTTCTGAACTCCAATTTTCACAATACATTAAGAAAATTCCACAGCGATATTCTACATAAACTCATTTATTATATTATTCTTAAAAGCTTTATTTACACTCTCAGAACTTAGTATTTACATCTCTTATCATTATCTTACATTTCCACCTAACTTTTCATTCATTTTCTCTAGGTTAGACTCGTGCTTCATCTTCCATTACCGCAAAAACTTTTGTTAATGCACGAGTCTGTGGTCTGGAAGGTGGGTATACTGGGGTGCTACTCTCCACATCAGGCCGGATAGCTACTCCCTGCCTCGATTGTGCTCCAAAGAAATCTCTCATCTGCAAGTCCGTACGAGCTTATGAAGATGGAGCAGCTACAGTGTCCTGTCCTAACTGTGGACAATTAGTTCTAAAGTGACCCGTCTGGCCACAATGAAAACATCGCAAAAGCCCCCAACACACCCCGCCATGAAATCTTCCACATTCTCTGCATCTGTCAGAACCTCCGAAACTCTTTTCAGAAGTAGTCACTTCAGATCCGCTGAATCTCGGAGGCCTCTACTGCATTTGTGAAAATGATGGTCGGGAAGATGTTACCGAAACAAAAGGGGCACTCCCTGAAACAAATGAGCCTTTGCTCCTCTTTAATGGCTGACTGAAGGACATATTTGGATTTTTCCTCTTTGCCAACTCAGCTCGCATTCTCCTATTTTCATTTGCGAGCTTCTCAGCCCTTAAGGCCATTTGTACTACCTTTTTATGGGGCTCCCTACCTGTCACAGTCATTCGCTCTCTTATCTCATTGCGGAGCCCTTCCTCGAAATAATCGGCCTGATCCTGTTCAATCCTCACTAAATCAGGCACATAAGACAGCAGCTCGTTAAATTGAGTCTCATACTCCTCTACAGTTAAATTTCCCTGCTTCAGACTCAGAAATTCTCTCTTCTTCTCTTTTTGATGGAAATGGGTATAATATTGACTATCAAATTCCCTTAGAAAGTCTGACCAAGTTAGGAGAATAGTGGAACGGTACTTCACCGAATTCCACCATGTACGGGCTTTCTTCTCCAATAACCTCGTAGCCATTATCAACTTCATCTCATCCTCCAATCTCATATCAGAGAGTGTCTCTGAAACCTGATTAATCCAATCCTTCGCTGCGGTGGCGTCCAACTCACCCACAAAGGACAAGCAACCTAGTTGTCTAGCCTCCTTCAGCTTTTTAGAAATAGAAACATCATGTGCCAATGGAACTGAAGGAGTAATTGGTGGCACTACAGGTGGGACCTGATTAGTCTGAGCTTGACCAGCCATTGCGGTAAAGAAGGCTGCCATTGCCTGAATTACCTCAAGAGAGACGGCAGGAATGCCAGTATGTGGCGGAGGAATCTCGACCGGTTCAGCAGTAAGTGTTGCTCGAAAAGGAGACGCAGTCGATTCCTCTCCTTTAAGGTCAGGTTGACCTTGCCTAAGACGACCTCTGCCCCTCATAGCTGATCTAGTAGGGAGTGGGCGCTCACGTCGAGGAGGCATGGTAATCTAAAAAGGAAACGAGACAAGTTTAAGTAATCTCAAACTCTACATATATGCAACTCTACCTAACCCAACTTAACTTAACCTAGTTTAACTCAACCCGGGGCCACGTAGTGTCAGTGTGAATTCTTAAAATAACTATAAAAATCAAAAACTTTAAAACCATGCTTTGTTAACCAAAAGCTCTGATACCACACAAATTGTCATGACCCGGAACTCCCATCGAGCCCGTGACAACCGCCGTGAAGCCTCGACAGACATTCTTCCCCCGAATGCCTTTCGAGACCTCGCAAGGCTTTTGTACCAATTTTTCTATTCCTCTCCATTTTCTCTTTTTTTTTTTTTGAATAATAAAATAAAATAAAAATATTAATTAAAATAATCTATTTTGATGTAAAACAATATATATATATTTTTGAAACATCAAAAATTAGTTTTCTGCACATAAAAACAAAATAAATTTATACATACTGTAATATAGAAAACTGGAGTATACAATTTACATTACAATGACACGTGGGCCCCCAAATAACTGAGAAGGCTTAAGTCTATAACCTTGCTTTCTAGGATGCAACTCCGAAATTTACTTCTCGATGCAATTGACAGTCTATTATCTATTCTGAGCCTGAAAAACGTATAAGAAGAAGGGGTGAGAATATAAAATCCCAGTGAGTAGACAGACATCATCAAAATAATCTAAAGCCGAGTAATAGGAGACAATTAAAATAATTCATCCCAACCCATATAAATAATTGGATTTCATTCAATTACTCAACATGGCTTATGCACTTTTCAAAAACTTGCCCCTTGCCAAAAATCCATTCTCGGGGATACCCCACGGAGGCAACTTACCGAGACCGCCAAGGCTATTTATTGTCACACACACAAACACATTTCACCTCTGACAACACAGCCGTTCCTTGGCGTTGGCTGAGTCCCAGTTTCACGTGGTGGCCAGCGTGAAGTGTACTCATATCCTACCTCGGGAGTTATCCTACGCGCCTCTCCAATCGAGGTAAGCTCAATAATTGGGAACCGTGCCCCTCTAATTAGGCTGACCCACGGAACCCCCGTCACTGCAGTGCCCACTTTATAATCCACTAACCAATAAAATCACAATAGTATGACATGGCTCACTTAACACATTCAAGGCAAATCAAAGCAGTTCACATATTGTTTAAATCATAAAAATAACCAGTCATACCCAAATTTATCATTAGCCATTTAATGTAAAATCATGAATAAACAACACAATCATAGTACAGGTCTCCAATTACTCTATTTTTGAAATCATTATTAAATTTTCAAAAATATTATAAAATTATTTTATAAAATCCCATTTTCCCATAAAACACAATAATTTTCCAATTAAACCATTTTTCCATAAAATCACACAATTAAATAAATCTACTCTAGATAATTAAGACGATAGTAAGTTTACTCACTGTACTAGGAGTAGATATATTCCTATTCTCGGTCCTCGGGTGTAGTCTCTTACCCATATCAGATAGCTCACCACCTATCCACAATACATGACACAAAAAATTCAATAATTTATGTCAAATCAATATATATTATTTCAGGCTCTTATCCATGCGTATGCACTAGATAGGGTGTGAAATGTTTGGACAACCGCTTAATCACAGTGTCCGACCTAACTCGCCTATACACGGTGTAAATTTCTAAAATCTCCAATTCAACTCCAATTCCATCCATTTCAATTTCAATTATCCAATTATATCCACAATACCTCAATGACTGTGAATGTGGTCCAATTTATCAGTTCGGACCATAAATTACGCTTTTACCCCTAATGGGTAAAAATTTCAATTTTTTTGCACCAAAAATTCCCATTTAATTTCCAACCTCATAATTCATCATTTTTCCATCTAATTCTCTTAAAATAAAGTCAACCTCATCCTCACACACCATTGACTAGATTCGGCCTATAGAAATTCATGGAGAAAATGAATATTTTTCTTGTTGTTTTACTCATAAACATGCTAAACTAACACTAAACACTAACATAGTTCAAAATCAAATTAATCTAACAACTTTCTCTCTCTAAACCCATATGATCAGATTTGAATCCATCATCAAAACACATAATTTAACCATGGAAAATAAAGAAAAATGCATGGAAATGATAGATCTTAAGCTAAGCTTGAAAAATCATACCTTTAAACACTTGATTCTTTGAAAAATCACACTTTTTCTTTGAATTTTCTCACTCTAGGGTTTGTTCTTATTTCTCTCTCTCTCCTGATAGTTTTGGCTGACCCTCCAAATGAAGAATTCTGGAATTTTCAAGCCTATTAATAGGCTTAATAAAATATTATTATTTTATTTACCTTTTAAATATTTTATTATTTTATTTTTTTCTAGCCATCTTTTTGACTTTCTTTTCCTACCACTCAATCCTCTTCACTTATCCATGTCTTCCATGAAATTTCTAGACTTTTTCAAAGTTTTGGTGGAGTAAATTTTTAAAAATTACACTTTTGCCCCAGTAAAAGTGAAAAATTACATTTTTGCCCCAAAAATTGAAAAATTACCAAAATGCATAATTTTTACTCCTTATACTCATATCATACTCCATTTAATCAAATTTGATCTAAATTCTCTTGAAAAATTCAATTTCGTCCTCGGGTGGCAAAATTACCATTTTGCCTCTATACTCCAAAAATATCGAAAATTCATATATTTTCACTGCTAAATCTTCCAATTGTACTTCAATATTCATATCATACTCAAATTTGCCAAATGGGTCTAAGAAAATCATTTTTAAAAAAAAAATTCTCATTTTGTCCTCATATTGCAAAATGACCATTTTGCCCCATAACCGGTCAAATTTCCTGATTGATTCCAAATTGATCCTCGAACTCCGAATCACCATTCCAAGTAGATTTTGGGGTTTCAGAACTCTCAAATCCCTTTTAAATTTTTCATTTGAACTAGCTTGAGGTATAAATCAACTTCACAGCACCTCTAGGGGCAATACCATCTTTTGTCGATTTCTCGGGCTTCCTCAATATACAAACATTCTATCAAGCATGTGAATAACATCAAAATTATTTTACAAAGCAGGGTTTGACAGTTGTAGAGGTTGCAGTTTGGAGAGAAGAAGGGAGGCTAAAAAAAGAGAAAGAGGAGAAAGTAGAAGGTCAAACAGGAGTTGAAGAAGAAATGAGGAAATGTGGCTAGGAGAGTTAAGAATCTTGAAAGAGAATATAGGGTTTCAATTGAGGAAAAGATAAAAAGAAAGTAACGACGTCATTCCTTGCTCAAGGAAAGCCTCTTTTGTTGCACCAAATGGTGTGCTTTGAAGATGCAAAATAGGCTAAGTCCGTCATACTCCTTGCAGCAAGCTTTGGGCTTCAAGCTTGGTTGAAGAGAAAGTAGGTAGATCCGTGACGTTGGGTAAATTCTAGCCTAGGATTTGGTATGACCTGGACTCCTTTGATTATTAAGCTTTGTGGTTGATTTGTTTAACGTTTAGTTTACTATACATGCATTTGCATTGTTTGCTCTGTTTTTAGTTTCAATTAATGCATAACGTGATTGTATTTCAATATATATATATATATAAAGCAAGATGAACTATTTAGTTACAGGCGATAGTATATGGATAAAAACTAGAACTACATGAAAAAAAATTAGGTATGTAACTTAATAAAG
Organism: Theobroma cacao; assembly: GCF_053813885.1. Lineage (NCBI taxonomy): Eukaryota > Viridiplantae > Streptophyta > Magnoliopsida > Malvales > Malvaceae > Theobroma > Theobroma cacao. Next base: position 14,837,263 of record NC_142645.1, read on the forward strand.
CAAATGAATAATAAGTTAATGCAAAATATATATATATATGATGATACAAAAAATATGTGTGTTATATCGGTTATACAGATAATAGAATATATGCTTAAAATGCGAGAAGTCGCAAACTTGAGTTAATCTTTTTAGGCGAGAGATTTAATTAAAACCCCACCAGTATGATGGGAGGGTTTTAGTTTTAAATCTCAATATTCTAATCCGAGTAATACCTTAAATTGGTAAAAAAAATAATATATAGGAAAATGTTAACTAAAACTAGAAACATAGGATATTTTATCTACAAATAGAATAAAGAAAAAGCAAAATAAAACATAAAATATTTATTACTTTAAGAAATAATAAAGTATACAATAATATGAAATAAATTATTTAGATTATACCGATGATGGAATGTCCACTCGAAACACGATAAGACACCATTCCGATTGAATTTTCTTAGGTTAAGAATTTTGATTAAGACCCTACCAGTACAATGGGAGGGTCTTAATTTTGAATCTCTATGTTTCTAATCTTAAGTAAATGAAAATTATATATACTTAATTACCACTTAGTGAAAACATAAAAACAAAAGAAATAAGGAAGTAATGATAATAATAGATATAATAATAATAATATTGAATTCAAAAAGGAATGGATAAAATATATATATGAAATTTTTAAAGAATATAGGATTATATAAAATAATGAAATTCATGATGATAAATAGTTCATAAAAATCAAAATCCAAAACATAGTAAATTCATCATAATAATGAATATGGCTAAAACAGAAAGGCAAATATATATAATCATAAAAAATAATAAATTTATGAGAAGGTAAAAAATAATAATAATAGTTAACTAAAAGGAAAATAGGTTAGGATAATAAAAAATAGGAAAGAAGTTAGGTAAAAAATAATAATAATAATAATAAAATATATAAATAATATTTATGAAATAAAATATTTGGTTTTAAAAATATGATTTTTAGGGAAGTTTATATATAGTAAAATAAATAAGTGCTTACATGGCAAAAATATATAATAAAATAAAAAATGGTTATATAAGAACAATAAGTAAGTATAAAATATTTGTTCATGATATATACGCATAAAAAGAAAAATAATTAAAATTTTTGAAGGTTAAGAAACAAATATTAAAATTTATAGGCATTTCACATATCATCACTACATCATTTATTGTCATGGTACATAGATATTTTATGTACATGAGTACAAGCCCAAATGATGGGAGTTTTCGAACAATCTTGTGAAGGCAAGTTTTCTTTAGAAAATTCCCTGGGTGAAAAGATACCTCTAAGTCCCACCAGTACGATAAAAGGGCTCGAAGAATATCTTTAATAAAAAGGCTTCTGCTCGTAATAGGTCTGCAATCATGAATATATTATTTTTGTTAAAATGCAAATGATTATCCCGAGGATGGGATTTATTCGTTAAATTTGCAAAAGCAAGTTTCTCAGATAATTCTTTAAGTGAGAGAATATCTCCAGATCCCACCAGTATGATGGGCAGATCTAGAAAATATCCTCAATAAAAAATTTTCGTCCGACATTATTTGTATTTTATACCATGCATTTCATGAATGTACCATGTACACGTCACACTTGTAAAGTTAAATAAAGTGTTTTAATTTACTAATAAAATAGAGGATAAAATAAATAAATGATAACTAACGAAACATAATAAATTTAAGAATTAGAGCTCCAATAGGATAACCTATAATTAAATGGTATCGTTCGTAGAATAGGCATCACGGCGGTGCTATTCTTTTCCCATGCCTAACCATACTCTCGAACCCAACTCTAAAAATCGTAGACCAGTTTAACATTATTTCGATAGAGCTAAATTAATTTAGGATCCCGTCAATTAGAATCAAGTCAATAGGTGACCAATCACACCTAGATAAAAAGATTGGTGGCGACTCCTAAATTTCTCACACCTAGCTGTCGGGTTCCCAAAGTCACATGTTATGATAGTTCTCAGGTTCAATGAAACTTTTTTCAATGACTTTGTAACTTGAATCTCACTATAAATCTAGTGTTTTGTACCTCTAAAGGTTCTCCGAAAAGTTATTTTTATAAGGCTTTGAAGTTGGGCCTAGTTGGGTGAAGAAAGAAGTCAATTCTAATCAAGATTTTCTTAGTAGACTATGTGAGCTATGGGCTCGACCATTTAATTAGCAGATATCGTAATTGCTCTAAGACTACTATAGTGTTTCAAATTCGATAAAATTTTTTACCACTTTCCAGGCTGAATGAAGCAATGTGGTAAACATGAAAGTTGTAGATTTTTTCCTTAACTTTTCATTGGTATAAGAATCATTTCATTTGGAGTTCTGTAAAGATATTTATGATCAAAATAAGGAAACATGTGCAGTGGAAGTTTGTACCTCAAAATTGCTCACCTTCTTCCATTAAAAGTCTTCCTTCAATAAACACCTACAAAAGTACAAAAAAATCAATAACAATCTATCTTAAGCACATTAACACCAATTTAAGTATAAAATTAATTAAGATGAAATTGACTCACCTAAATAATTAACTTAAAATCATTAAATAAAACTTATTAATTTCTATGCATTACCATAATAACTAAACTAAATTATTATCAAAATTAAGGCAAAATAACTCTATATCATAGACTATCACCTATTCTTCTCTCCCAAGACCAGCCTCCCTAAATTCAAATTATGGCTACAACGTTCTAGTGGTCAAAAATTCTCAAAAAAACACCATAAACTCATTTTGTTCGTCCTCTTTTCTTTAATCAGGATAGTTTTTTCAAAATCTATCTTAATTTTCCTAGATCTTAAAAAGAAAACCATTGCAAAAAAAAAATTTCTAGAAAAGTTTTAAGATTATGTTAAATGAGGAGTGGTGATGAAATTAAGCGTATGTGGGAGAATCCATGTTAGCAAAGAGTTGATGCTCTAGATTCTCTGCTTGAGCTATGTGCCCGGCTTCTTGAGCAAGACAAACTTGATGAGCTTGCTGCTGTGCTACGACCATTTGGGAAAGAAGTTGTCTCAACTAGAGAAACAACAATTTAGTTAACAAAGAGCCTCATGTTTGCCCAAAAATGCGATTGGCAATAATTTACTCATTATGTGAGAAAATGGGTTTTGTTTTTTTTTTGTGTTGCCATAAGTGTTTCTTTCCAGCGGTTTGCTTGAAGAGAAGAAACTCAAGAAACAAACATATTTTGCAGATTGTTGACTCTCGGGTGGTTTTGAAGGAAATAATGAAGACATTTTTAGTGCTTTCAAGCGATCAACAATGAGGCTGGGAAATAGCAGCGGGAGATCACAATCCATTATTTAGAATATGCAGCAAAATAATTCATTGGTTAAAAACTTTCTGACTATTTATTTTTAGGTATTTTTTAATTAATTAATTAATTGCTACTTTGATTGAGAAATTCAAACTCCTCCAACCAAAGAATGGCATCATTTCCATGGAAAACAGTGCTGGAAGTTGATCATTTTTAATGTTCATGAACAGATTAATTAGGAACAATTGAAATCTAGCATGAGTTTCCAAAAAAGAACAAGCTACCAAGTAAATATAGATACGTTTGAAACAACAAACCCCCTTAATCTTCAAGTATAAGAGGAGTACTTCAGCCTTTCAAAAAAAAAATCAGAGTACTTCAACAAGAGTAGGTTTGCCATAAATTTTGATAGTAAATCATGTCACGACCCGGAACTCCCATCGGGCCCGTGACAACCGTCGCGATGTCCCGATAGGCACTCATTACCCCAACTGCCGATCAGAACCTCGCAAGGCTTAGCATCAGCTTTCGCATATCCCCGGTGAGCGACAGTTATTAAATCTTGCATTTCAAGAAATCATAATTCATTTCCAAATCAAATCAATAAAATATTATTTTTTGGCTCATAGGGGCATTTTCGTCATTTTTCTTTGAAAATACCAAAACCCGCAAAAAACATGGAGTAAAAGCTAAATACGTTCATACATATTTTAAATCAAATAACTAAAGTATAAAATTACTTTTACAATGACACGTGGGCCCCCAACAAACCAATAAGATGCAAGTTTGTGAACCTATAATTTTGTCAATGCAAGGCTAACTGAAATCCTTGATGCAATCGGCTATCTACCGGCTATCTCGAACCTGAAATGTGGGGAATTGAGGGTGGTGAGATTATAAAATCCCAGTGAGTAAACAGACACCATCTAACTATCTAAAGACGAGTAAATGGAGACAATTAAAAAATAATTAACTTCAGCAAATTTTTCACATCACGAATATTCATTTCAACCAAATAATCAATATGGCTCGTGAATTACTCAAAACTTGGCTCATGCCAAATCATGTACTCGGGGACACCTAGACCAGGGGTATCCAACTGAGTCCACCAAGGCTGTTAAAAATTCATATTTCGCATAAATCATATTTTTATTTTGAAACATAGTCGTTCCTTGGCGTTGGCTAAGTCTCACTCTCACGCGGTGGTCAACGTGAAGTGCACTCAAAAAGCCCACCTCAGGAGATACCCTACACGCCTCTACGACCGAGGTGAGAATATAAAGGAGTTTACCGTGCCCCTCTAATAGGTTGGCCCACAGAACCCCCAACCACTACAGTAGCTAATCTTTTATCTACCACCTGATTTATAAAATCTTTTTCTGCATGACATGGCAATTTCTCGCAACCTAGCCTCTCAAGGCTAAATACACAGTACAAATAATTCTAACACCAAAATCAGTTTAGTCATTCATGCTCATTTATTGTCATAAGCCATTCAATTTAAAACCATAAATTTACAATACAAGCAAGCAGTCTCCAATTACTCTATTTTCAAAACCAGTATTCGATTTTTCAAAAAATTTATAAAATCATTTTATAAAATCACAATTTCTCTTAAAACATAGCAATTTACCATTTAAACCCATTTTCCATAAAATCACACAATTGTATAAAACTACTCTAGATAATTAAGACGATAATAAGTTTACTCACAGTTTCTGAAAACTAAATTCGGGTACTCCAACTATTACTCCTCGAGTGTGATTTCTTTGCCCTTCCTAGAGGATTTGCCACCTTGACAAATTGCACAATTAAGAGGTTTACTACTTTGGTACTAAACCAAAATAAACTAATTTATACTACTAATGCCTGATATGAAGTGCAAAATGTCTAAATTTTGCCTAAACAAGATGTTAACCTATTTCAGTCTTTTACCCGATAAATTGATATACGCGTCCGTTTAAACTCTAAATTAATTTTTTTCAATTTTTATACCTCAATTGCACCCAAATTGACTTAATGTCCTCAGTGTGGTGCAAATTATCAGTCTCGATAGCAAATTACGAAAATACCCCTAGTGGGTAAAAATTCATATTTTTGCTCCGAAAATTCCCATTATTTTTCTAGGCCCATAATTCATCATTATTCATCATAATTCCTCAAATAAACATCAAGATCAGCAGCCAATATTCCCCTAGAAAATTCAGCATAATGGGTTTCAATGGGAGAAAATTATTTCTCTAGCTTATTTTTCCTATATTTCAATATAACCTAACTAAAATCACTTAATTCAATTAAAATCAACCAAAACTCAAGCTCAAAACTCATCCATGGAGGTTTGGCCAGCATGGGTGTCCATACCTACTTTCTAATTTTGCATGGAAATGAGAAAAAAATGCATGGGTAGTGAAAATCACAAGAAAAATCAATGAAATTTACCTTTTTAATGCTTGATTTCTTTATTTCTCTTGATTTTCCCCAAATTTTTTCAGCTAGGGTTCTTATTTCTTTTCCCCCTTTTTCTCTCCTGGTTTGGACAGCTGAAGAAGATGAGAATTCTGGAATTTTGACATTTTTAAAGGCTAAAATAATATAATATTATTTTATTCATTTTTTTTGTTTTATTAATTCCTTAAATTCTAGCCATCCATTTATTTTCAAATTTTCACCATACACTTGTCCCACATATCCATAGCTTAGATAAAATTCTCAGACTTATCCAAAGTCTTGGTGGAGTAATTTTTTGAAATTACACTTTTGCCCCTATAAAAGTAAAAAATTACATTTTTACCCGAAAAACTGAAAAATTGCCCATAGACATATTTTTCATCCCTTATACTCATACCATTCTCCAATTTGTCAAATTTGATCTAAATTCTCTCAAAATCTCAAATTTTTTCCCTGGGTGGAAAAATTACGATTTTGCCCCTACACTCCAAAAATAACCGAAATTAAACTTTTTCACTGCCAAACCCTCAGATTATACTCTAATACTCAAATCATACTCCAATAAGTTAAATGGGGCCAAAAAAATCTTTTCTCAAAATTTCCATTTTGTCCCTAGGTGGCAAATGACCATTTTGCCCCTAGATAGTGAAAATTTCGGTTTGATTCCAAATTGATCCTCAAACTCCGAATTACCATTTTGAGTCATCCCTGAACTGTGAAACTCTTAATTTCTCCTCAAAATTCCTATTTGAACTAGTTTGAGGCTTAATCAACTTAATGGTACCATTAGGGGTAATATCGTCTTTTAACAATTCTTCGAACTTCCTAAACATGCAAACATTCTATTGAGCATGTAAATGACGTCGTAATTATTTTATAGAATAGGATTTGACAACACTACCCCCCTTAAAATAATATTTTGTCCTCAAAATTTTACTTATCAAACTCAAAGAAAAGGTCGGGTATTTTCTTCCATTATTTCCACATACTTCCTGTTTATCTCACAAGTATGAAATATCAATCTTCTTAATCATATTAATCCATCTCGTACAGCTTAACCATGCTATAGATCATATTTCCTTGATATTATCTCCTTGACTATTTTTCAGAGTCTTTTATGTTCACATAGTTCAATTTCTGATAAAATTTCTTATCATGGTACTACCTACATCACTCATCATATATTAAGTTTGAATCTAAATTCACTAAAAATCATTCTTCATTTTAGTTGATCACAATATCAACCCCACATATGTGTATATGCCTTATAATCCCATTTATGCTTCCAAGATCTACCTTGATTTGATCATTGAATACGATGCAATATCACAATTTCTCATAGTCATCCTTTTGTCCTTAATCATCTTTCATGCCTCTATATTACCTTGTATCTTTCTTGCATTATGATATTGATTTGTCACTTAAGACTCAAACTCATTTGAATCATGTGTACCTCAAGCATTTTCGAATTCCAATTTCCATAATGTATTAGGAAAATTTCATTATCTAACTTCATTTTCAAGATTAACTTCTATCATCCTTTGTTCTACTCTTTCATATAAATATAGCATCATTCTTCCTTAACCAATTTACAAATTGTACCTGAAATTGTAAAACTTGAAACTAGAGTTTCCTCAAGTATTTTTCAATATTAATATGAATATCACTTTCAGCTTACAATTTCCTTTTTATAATCACATAACTTAGTGTTTGCTTTCACGAGATCCAAAGCAAAACTTCCCTTAAGTATTTCCTTGGAAATATCTATCTTAAACTTATGTCTCACAACAGATGATTACTTAACTCATGACTTAGCCATTTGACTCCTCAGCAAGTTTCAAAATGACACATCTTATACTCATCTCGTATAATGTATAATTCTTCCTCAAAGGTATTTAAATATTCTTGAAACACCTAATCACTTATTTGCTCTTTCATACTCCAAGTATATCATTTCCATAAAGGTATATCCAACTACTCATATTTCAATTTATCTCCAAGAGTTTCTAGCATGTCACCTAGTTTACTTGTGTTGTTACTAATCCTTTCCTTTCAACAAAGTTAAGACAAGATCAGTATATTCTTATAACAATATTCTATATCAACTCATTTGCTATATCATTATTGAAATCTTTATTTACATTTTTCCTCACTTGGTATTGACATCTCTTATCAGTATTTCATACATTCATCTAACCTTTCGCTCGCTTCCTCATTAGTCTTTAACAAGACTTAATCTCTTATCTTCCTTATTTCTTAAGATTTGACTTCAGTCATCATATTATTCATCTTAACACTCCCCATGTTAATTTATTGTTATATAATCATCTCAAAAACTCTCTAACTTTTCTTTCTCTTACATGCCAATATACAAGGCAATAAAGAAACTTTACAATTTCACTCATCATCTTTATCTTAATACCTCCCCAATGCACTGAAGATTCCAAACAATAAAGCTTAGCATGAAAACCAATGACCATTCCTCAACTCGTAAGTTTCATCTTCATGCCACTCTCAATTTGCTCATGCTTGCTAGCCATTAGGGGTTCTTAACGCGACAGCGTTTGATAGTCAGTACTGTGGTGTTGCAACTATTTGAATTTACTTTATCCTAGCAATTCTTCTACCTTTAAAGCTACTACCTCAATTATTCACAATCGTGTGGTTTCCCTCTGAGTCTATACCACAATTAGCAATAATAACTTTCTATCACAAGTACGGGATCAGAACATTGATTTAATGTCTTTATTTTGCCACTAACATTCATATATCTTTACCATAACATTTAGTACAAGTTTGCTTAAGCAAATATCTCCAAATTTATTCATAACTACATGTATCTCAGATTGCACATCACTTATCATCAATCAATAAATCCCACTTTAGAATACTCTTTCCATATTGTATAGTAACTTCACCATATAGTATCACGGCACTCTGTTCCTCTAATCTACTATCATGTATACTCCACAAAATTTAATTAGAAGATTCACGTACCTTAACTAATGCTAATTCCATATAATCATATCTTAAATACTCCAAACTTGTAAATTACAACTCCAAGTGTATGTCCATATATTGATAATCCTTATATATTTCATGAAAACTACAACTTACAAACTAGCTTTCTATCATATGCACACTATTAGAACATTAACTTCAATATGTTTAATTCTCCTTTGGTGATATGTTAAGATCATTCCTGGATACATTTTCATATTAACATTGATATGCCTTTACCATAGCATTTAGTGCAAATTTGATAAAGAAATTGTCTCCAAATAACCCTTAAATACATAATTATCAAATTGTATACCACTAAACGTCAAGATCTTGACTTTATTCATCAATAATCATTCACATTTATTAAGTGAATAATTTACTTAGTTATTACACCTTGCCTTTGCAATCATAAGATCAAAGTTGTCCTAAGCTTAGGATGCAGAAGTTCTCTCTCTTAGAGTATATCCAAACATCAACATTTTCTAAATTCCTTGCTCTGGGGAGATCACCTTTAAGACTGATCATTTGTATCATAGACCACACTTTGAATCGAATAAACTTTTAAATTGATCTTTCAAGTAATTCGAATATCAATATCAATTATAGAACTTCATATGGCACTTAGACTAGATTCGACATTTCAAGTCATTTAACCTCAAGCTGCCAATTCCACATCTAGTCCTTTAATCCCTTAGCTCTTCCTTACTATGCATAACAAAGTTCAAGCTCATCCTTAGAGCAGATTTGTTTACTAACTTCTTACTTCATGACCACACATCAATTGTAGTAATCATTAGTACTCACTCTCGAGTTAGTTCACGTGCTTATATCCATGAATTATAATAGATCCAATCAATTTTTAAAATCTCACAATCGCTTAATTGAAATCAACACCACTTTTATATGGGCATAACATGCTCAATTAACATAGTGTTCTTATCTTCATGCACATATGTATGAATTTACTCTTACCTCAATGCTTAATTTGTACACTCCACCAAATGAATAAATTATCACGGCCTATTTGCCCAATTCCAAATTTCTCCATCCATAATCGAAGGGATATATCATTTCATTAATCTTTCATTAGGAGCATTCATTTTAAGATCTCTCCAACACTGGCTCATGGCACGGGTGGCATCTTAAACTCGAACAACGGCCCTACTTATGACCTTTGCATGACATTAATAAGGAAGTGAATTACTGAGAACAGGAGTTCCTATAGCTCCCATAAGATCTATAAGAAAAACCAAAACAAGTCTAAACAACTCCAAATTCTATATGCAGATGCACGTATTCTATTCTACCTAACTTGAATTAACTTAACTAACTTAACTGAACTTAACTTGGGCCACGCAGTGTCAGTGTGGATTTCTTAAAACAACTTTAAAACCAAAAACTTTAAAATCCAAAGCTTTAAAATCAAAATCTCTGATCTTTAGTAAAACCTGGTATTGTACCTAACAGTATACTTGAATTGATTTAACCTCGAACTAGTTCCAATAGGAATCGTAGGATGAAATTTAACATTTTATAGCCAAGGAATGACTAAAAATGATTGTTCGGAGTTCGAGGGTTCATTTGGGGAAAATTTGAAAATTTTGATGTTTTGGGGTAAAAATCATCATTTTTCCACCTACGATAATAATTTGATAATGGAGTGAAATTTTTGACCAAGATTAACTATTTGGAGTATAATTTAAAGATAGGAAGTGAAAAAGTTTAATTCTGGTGATTTCTGGAGTGTAGGGGTAAAATCGTAATTTTACCACCCGCAGACAAAATTTGAGATTTTGAGAGAATTTAGATCAAATTTGACAAATTGGAGAATGGTATGAGTATAAGGGATGAAAAATATGTCTATGGGCAATTTTTCAGTTTTTTGGGCAAAAATGTAATTTTTCACTTTTACGGGGGCAAAAGTGTAAATTTCAAAAATTACTCCACCGAGACTTTGGATAAGTCTGAGAATTTTAGCTAAGCTATGGATATGTGGGACAAGTGTATGGTGAAAATTTGGAAACAAATGGATGAAATTTTAAAAATGGGCCAATGGGAAAGTGACACGTGGCATTTTTTAATGAAAAGTCAGCCCATTTAAACCCCATTTTAAGTGCTGGCCGGCCATAAGAGAGAACAAGAGAGAAAATAGAGAGGAAAGGATGAAACAAAAAGAAAAACCAAAGAGAAACAAGAAAATTCAAAGGGGAATTCGCGTTTTTCGCTCGTTTACGCGTCTAAGGGTAAGATTTTTCAACTTTAGCTTGATTTCTACCTTTCTTATGCCTTCGTTTCCATTTAGCATGCTTGAGGAGAGAGATCTAAAAGTGACATCAAGGGCTGGATGAAATTCTAGGGGAGAGATTTTGAAATTTTTAGGTTTTGATTTTTAGTTAAAATGGTAGTTTTAGTTAGTTAAATGTGTTTAGAAATTAAATTGGGCAAGAAAGCATAAACTTTTCTCAATACCCACCCTTGGCCGAATCTGCAATGAGGTAAAATGATTATGATCTGATTTTTATTCTAAGAGAAATGAAGAGAAAATGATGAAAAATGGTTAAAAGTGATAGAAAAACAAAGTAGAAAATTTACCGAGTTAATGTCCCATTTTTGGCTGAATTTTCCAAGGAGGAAAGTGAACTGATCTTGGTGATTTTAGAAGGTTATTGGCTGATATTTAATGGTTAGAAATGTTGGAGAGAGAATGGGACGATTTAGAGCTAAAATGGAGCGCGTTAGCAATTTATCGGGTAAAGTGCGAAAAATAAGTTAATACCGCATTTAAGCCATTTTTGGCTATTGCATTTCATACCATGCATTAGTATAGGATTTAAGTCAAATATATAGTGATTTAGCATTAATGTGATGAATTGAGTAAATTTTTGCAATGTGTCTAGGAGGAGAGCCTTCCGGTAAATGCAAGGAAATCGTATCCGACGAGTAGTTATCGGGGCACCTAGAAAGCTTTTAGTTTGTACAAACTGTGAGTAAACTTATTATTATTGTAAATTATCTAGAGTTTATTTTTAAATGCTCTTTATGTATTTTATGAAATGAAAACGAGATTAAAATGGGATTTTTGATGTTTTACAAATAAATGTGACAAATAAAGATATATTGGGTTGATTATGAAATTGAGTAATTGGAGGTTGTTAACTGTCTTGAAAATTATATATTTTCCTATCAATGGCTTATGAGATATGAGTATATGTGGCTATATTTGATAAATTGCATTGAAAATTTATGTAAGCTGTTTTTACTATACAGGCTGGGTAAATAAATAAAAGCCACGTTATACTGTCGAAATTTTATTAAAATTGGTGGGTTTAGTCACTGCAGTGATGAGTTTCCGTGGACTGCCTATTAGAGGGGCACGGTAAACCCGGTTATATAGTTACTCTGGTTGTAGAGGCGAGGAGGGTAACTCTTGGGGTAGTATTAGAGCTCACTTCACGTCGAACCCCCACGTGAATGTGTAACTCGGCCAACGCCAAGGAACGACTTGTTTTAAAAATAAAAATATGTTTCACATGTAAATGTTATAACAACCTTAGCAGACTCGGTTAGATGCCTCGGCCAAGGTATCCCTGAGGATTAGTTTTGGCTTGAGCCTTGTTTTTAATAAAAAGACATAAGCCTTAACAACTATTTTGGTAAATTACAAATATTTTATGGTTTAAGAAATAAATTGAAAATATCATGAAATGGTTTGTAATTTGTTGTTTAAACTTGCCTCCATTTTACTCGCCTTTAGATATTTATGATAATGTCTGTTTACTCATTGGGATTGCAAAATCTCACCCAACTCCTTTCCAAACATTTCAGGTCTGTGGTAGCTTGTAGATAACCTTATTTTATCGAGGATTCCAGTTGACATCTCTACCACACAGACAGTAGGTTTCTAGCACCAACACTAGGTGTATTTTGGGCCACTTGTCATTGTAACGATTATTGTATATTATAACTTTGTAAATTTTTGTATGTGTGAATTTATTTTACTTACACATTACAAAAGATTTGTTACACGTGTTTCTATAAACATTATTTTATATAAAAAATGCTATATTTTAATCAATATTTTGAATAGTGATATTTATCTATAAATCCTTTTAAAATATTTTTGTCTTTTGATTTACTTGAGTAGGAAACTACTGGAAATTGTTTAAAATGGAATGTTTAAAAACGATTGCTCACAGAAAAGGCAAGAAACTGATATGTAAGCCTTGCGGGGTTCTGATTGGCATTTCGGGTAATGAGTGTCAATTGGGACGTCGCAGCGGTTGTCATGGGCCCGATGAAGGTTCTGGATCTTGACAATTCAATTGGTATCAAAGCTTTTGGTTTAAAAGCTTATGGTTTTGAAAGAAGTTTTTGATTTTTAAAGTTCTTGGATTTAAAATTATTTTTAAAAATATTTACAATGTCAGTGTGGCCCAGTTAAGATTAGTTAGTTACATGTAGTTGCATATAGAGCCTTAAGTCATCTAAGCCAATTCTGTTCTTTTTGTAGATCATTATGCCTCCTCGACGTGAGCTACCACCTATTACTAGATCTACCGGTAGGGGAAGAGGTCGCCTTAGACAAAGTTAGCCGGATTTCATAGAAGAGGAGTCGGCTGCATCTTCTTTTAGAGTAGTTCCTACTGCTAAGTCTACGGACATTCCTGTACCTCCTCCACCACCTGTTGCTACTCTTGGCGTACCTGCCATGACACCCGAGGCAGCTCAGGCATTAGCGACTTTTCTCACTGCTCTTGCAGGCCAAGCTCAGGCTGGTCCAGTTCTAACCGCTGATTCCCCTGTAACAGCCCCAGTACCACCACCTCCTATTCCACCCCAAACACCGGATGTCTCCATTTTTAAGAAATTGAAGGAAGCTAGACAGTTAGGTTGTGTCTCGTTTACCGGTGAGTTAGATGCGACCACAGCTAAGGATTGGGTTAATCAAGTTTCGGAGACTCTTTCTGATATGAGATTAGATGACGATATAAAGCTAATGGTGGCTACTAGATTACTAGAGAAGAGGGCTCGTACTTGGTGGAATTCGGTGAAGTCTCGTTCCACTACTCCTCAGACATGGTCTGACTTCCTCAGAGAATTTGATGGTCAGTATTTTACTTACTTTCATCAGAAAGAAAAGAAAAGAGAATTTCTGAGCTTGAAACAAGGAAATCTAACTGTAGAGGAGTACGAAACTCATTTTAATGAGTTGATGTTATATGTGCCGGATCTGGTGAAATCTGAGCAGGATCAGGCAAATTATTTCGAGGAAGGGCTCCGTAATGAGATCAGGGAACGGATGACAGTGACTGGTAAGGAGCCACATAAGGAAGTCGTGTAGATGGCCTTACGGCTAAGAAGCTCACCACTGAGAATAGACGGATCCGAGCTGAGTTCGCAAAGAGAAAAAATTCGCCTACGTTCCCAGGTCAGTCTTCAAAGAGAGGCAGATATTTGACATCTAGTGCAGGAAGTACTATCTCAACGTCTGTGGCATCCATTAGACCTCCATCTCAACAGTCACAGCCGAGATCTTCTAGATTTGATCGGGCAGTGATGAGTAGTCAGGGGAGGACTTCAGGAGGATTGGACAGATGCCGTAATTGCGGAGGATTTCATGTTGGGTCATGTAGACAGCCTATAAAGTGTTTTCAATACGGCCAACAGGGGCATATCAAGAGAGATTGTCCTCAGTTGAGACGGGGTACAGTAGCTACTTCTACTCCTCCAACTTGTCCTAGTATACCGCGGAGAGACACTTTAGGATCACAGTCCAGACAGGGCCTAATGATACGGTCAAGGATGGGGAGTAATACCCTAGAGCAGCCATCTTCCAGATCGCAGCCTCAGATTTCGACTAGGGTCTTTGCAGTGACTGAGGATGAAGCCCGAGTTTGACTTAGCACAGTGACAGGTACTATGAATGTGTTTGATAGAGATGCACATGTTTTGATAGATTCAGGCTCTGATAGATTATACGTGAGCATATCATTTGCATCATTCTCATATAGGAACCTGTCACCATTAGAGGAAGAGATTATAGTGCATACTCCTCTAGGCGAGCGGTTAGTAAGAAATATGTATTATAGAGACTGTGGTATTAAAGTTGGGGAAGAAGAATTTATGGGTGATTTAATCCCTTTGGAGATTCGAGACTTTGATTTGATCTTGGGTATGGTATGGATTGGTTGTCCACTCATCGAGCAAAGGTGGATTGTTTTAAGAAAGAAGTGATTCTCCAGAGTTTAGAGGGAGCAGAAGTTGTATTTATGGAGGAGGGTCGAGTATTACCGTTTTGTGTAATCTCAGCCCTCAAAGCTTTGAAATTGGTGCGAAAGGGATATCCGGCATACTTGGCTCACGTGATTGATATATCGAGGGAGGAACCTAAGTTAGAGAATGTCCCTGTAGTAAGTGAGTTCCTTGATGTATTTCCTGATGAATTATCGAGACTTTCTCCCGATCGTGAGTTCGAATTCACTATTGATTTACTTTCGGGTACCGCACCTATCTTTATTCCTCCATATAGAATGGCTCCGGTAGAGTTGAAGGAGTTGAAAGTATAATTGCAAGAGTTGGTGGACAAGGGTTTTATACGCCCTAGTATATCTCCGTGGGGAGCACTAGTTTTATTTGTGAAAAAGAAAGACAGTACACTTCGATTATGTATCGATTACCGACAGCTTAACAGAATGACCATTAAGAACAAGTATCCGTTACCAAGGATTGATGATCTTTTCGATCAATTACAAGGAGCTACAGTGTTTTCTAAGGTTGATATGAGGTCTGGGTATCATCACTTGAAGATTAAAGAACAGGATGTACCCAAGACAGCGTTCAAGACTCGGTACGGTCATTATGAGTTCTTGGTCATGCCTTTCGGGTTAACTAACCCACCGACAGCTTTTATGGATCTCATGAACAGGGTGTTCCACCCTTACTTGGACAAGTTTGTTATTGTGTTCATTGATGACATACTGGTTTACTCGAGAGATAATGATGAGCACGCTGCCCACTTACGTATAGTATTACAGACTTTGCGGGAAAGACAGTTGTATGTAAAGTTTTTGAAGTGTGAGTTTTGGTTACAGGAAGTGGTATTCTTGGGACACGTAGTATCGAGAGCTGGAATATATGTTGATCCCAAGAAGATAGAGGCAATTTTACGATGGGAGCAACCTAAGACAGTGACGGAGATTCGTAGTTTTCTCGGATTAACCGGTTATTATCGGAGGTTTGTTCAGGGGTTTTCCTTAATAGCAGCTCCTTTGACCCGTCTAACTCGTAAGGGAGTTAAGTTTGAGTGGGATGATGTTTGTGAGAATCGATTTCAGGAGCTAAAAAACCGGTTAACCTCCACTCCCATTTTAACACTTCCTGTGAGTGGTAAGGGATTTGTGGTGTACAATGATGCATCTAAGTTTGGGTTAGGGTGTGTGTTAATGCAGGATGAGAAAGTAATAGCTTATGCTTCCCGGCAGTTGAAGAAGCATGAAGCAAATTACCCTACCCATGATTTAGAGTTAGTAGCAGTGGTGTTTGCTTTAAAAATCTGGAGGCATTACTTGTATGGTGAGCATTGTCGAGTATTTACGGATTACAAAAGTTTAAAATATTTGCTCACTCAGAAGGAGCTTAATTTGAGACAAAGGCGATGGTTGGAGTTGATAAAAGATTATGACTTGGTGATAGACTATCATCCGGGAAAGGCGAACGTTGTAGCTGATGCCTTAAGTCGTAAGTCTTCATCGTCTTTAGCAGCACTTTAGAGTTGTTATTTTTTAGTATTAATAGAGATGAAATCTCTTGGGGTCCAGTTGAGAAATGGTGAGGATGGATCCTTATTGGCAAGCTTCATTGTGCGACCTTCGTTACTTAATCAGATCAAGGACATTCAGAGATCTGATGATGAGTTAAGAAAGAAATTCAAAAACTGACCGATGGGGGAGTTAGTGAGTTCAGATTTGGAGAGGATAACGTCTTGATGTTTAGAGACCGAGTTTGTGTTCCTGAGGAAAACCAATTGAGACAGGCGATCATGGAAGAAGCCCATTCATCTGCCTATGCATTATATCTCGGAAGCACCAAGATGTATAAAACTATCAAGGAGAATTATTGGTGGCCGGGTATGAAGCGAGACGTAGCAGAATTCGTAGCAAAGTGTCTCGTATGTCAGCAAGTTAAGGCGGAGCATCAGAGGCCAGCAGGTACACTTCAGTCTTTACCTGTTCTCGAGTGGAAATGGGAGCATGTAACTATGGATTTTGTTTTGGGATTGTCGCGGACACAGAGGGGAAAGGATGCGATCTGGGTGATCGTAGATCGGTTGACTAAGTCTGCTCACTTTTTAGCTGTCCACAGTACATACTCTATTGAGAAGCTGGCTCAGCTTTATATAGATGAGATTGTGAAGCTACATGGAGTTCCCGTTTCTATAGTGTCAGACCGAGATCCTCAATTCATTTCTCGATTTTGGCCAAAATTCCAAGAAGGTCTCAAAACTAAGTTGAGATTTAGTACTGCTTTTCACCCACAAATGGATGGTCAATCCGAAAGGACTATACAGACTTTGGAGGATATGCTACGGGCTTGTGTCATTGACTTTACTGGGAGTTGGGATAGACACTTGCCGTTAGTGGAGTTTGCTTACAACAACAGCTTCCAATCTAGCATTGGTATGGCACCATACGAAGCTTTATATGGAAGGAAATGTCGTACTCCACTTTGTTGGGATGAAGTGGGTGAAAGAAAGTTAGTTAGTGTGGAATTGATCGATTTAACTAATGACAAAATCAAGGTTATACGAGAGAGGCTAAAGGTAGCCCAGGATAGGCAGAAGAGCTATGCAGATAAACAGAGAAAAGACTTGGAGTTTGAGATCGATGATAAAGTTTTTCTTAAGGTTTCTCCTTGGAAAGGTAATAGTTTGAATACTTTGAAGTATTAAATCTTATTGATTATACTATCATGATAAATTATGGTGTTTTATTGGATAATGAAAAGTGTGATTCGATTTGCAAAGAGGGAAAAGCTCAACCCGAGATATATTGGACCTTTTCATATCATTGAAAGGATTGGGCTAGTGGCTTACCAACTTGAATTACCCCCGGAGTTAGATCGGATCCATAATGTCTTCCACGTCTCGATGTTGAAAAAGTATGTTCCTGATCCTTCCCACATTCTAGAGACACCACCGATTGAACTGCATGAAGATTTAAAGTTCGAGGTGCAGTCGGTACGTATTCTAGATCGAAATGATCGAGTGCTGAGGAACAAGAGTATTTCAATGGTCAAAGTGTTGTGGAAAAGTGCTCGAATGGAGGAAATGACATGGGAAGTAGAGCATTAGATGAGGACCCACTGCCCTCATCTATTTGTCGAATCTGGTAAGTGAAATTTTGAGGTCAAAATTTTATTTTAAGGGGGGTAGAATTGTAAAACCCGGTATTGTACCTAACGGTATACTTGAATTGATTTAACCTCGAACTAGTTCAAATAGGAATCGTAGGATGAACTTTAACATTTTATAGCCAAGGAATGACTAAAAATGATTGTTCGAAGTTTGAGGGTTCATTTGGGGAAAAATTGAAAATTTTGATGTTTAGGGGTAAAAATCGTCATTTTGCCACCTACGATAATAATTTGATAATGGAGTGAAATTTTTGACCAAGATTAACTATTTGGAGTATAATTTAATGATAGGAAGTGAAAAAGTTTAATTCTGGTGATTTTTGGTGTGTAAGGGCAAAATCGTAATTTTACCACCCGTAGACAAAATTTGAGATTTTGAGAGAATTTAGATCAAATTTGACAAATTGGAGAATGGTATGAGTATAAGGGATGAAAAATATGTCTATGGGCAATTTTTCAATTTTTTGGGCAAAAATGTAATTTTTCACTTTTACGGGGGCAAAAGTGTAAATTTCAAAAATTACTCCACCGAGACTTTGGATAAGTCTGAGAATTTTATCTAAGCTATGGATATGTGGGACAAGTGTATGGTGAAAATTTGGAAACAAATGGATGAAATTTTAAAAATGGGCCAATGGGAAAGTGAAACAGGGCATTTTTTTAATGAAATAATATTATTTTAATGAAAAGTCAGCCCATTTAAACCCCATTTTAATGCTGGCCGGCCATAAGGGAGAACAAGAGAGAAAATAGAAAGGAAAGGAAGGAAAAAAAAGAAAAACCAAAGAGAAACAAGAAAATTCAAAGGGGAATTCGCGTTTTTTGCCCGTTTCCGCGTCTAACGGTAAGATTTTTCGACTTTAGCTTGATTTCTACCTTTCTTATGCCTTTGTTTCCATTTAGCATGCTTGAGGAGAGAGATCTAAAAGTGACGTCAAGGGCTGGACGAAATTCTAGGGGAGAGATTTTGAAATTTTTAGGTTTTGATTTTTAGTTAAATTGGTAGTTTTAGTTAGTTAAATGTGTTTAGAAATTAAATTGGGCAAGAAAGCATTAAATTTTCACAATTACCACCCTTGGCCGAATTTGCAATGAGGTACAATGATGATGATCTGATTTTTATTCTAAGAGAAATGAAGAGAAAATGATGAAAAATGGTTAAATGTGATAGAAAAACAAAGTAGAAAATTTACCGAGTTAATGTCTCATTT
The DNA here is from genome assembly GCF_053813885.1 of Theobroma cacao. Lineage (NCBI taxonomy): Eukaryota > Viridiplantae > Streptophyta > Magnoliopsida > Malvales > Malvaceae > Theobroma > Theobroma cacao. The sequence goes on from NC_142645.1 coordinate 14,856,610, forward strand.
TTGGCTGAATTTTCCAAGGAGGAAAGTGAACTGATTTTGGTGATTTTAGAAGGTTATTGGCTGATATTTAATGGTTAGAAATGTTGGAGAGAGAATGGGACGATTTAGAGCTAAAATGGAGAGCGTTAGCAATTTATCGGGTAAAGTGCGAAAAATAGGTTAATACCGCATTTAAGCCATTTTTGGCTATTGCATTTCATACCATGCATTAGTATAGGATTTAAGTCAAATATATAGTGATTTAGCATTAATGTGATGAATTGAGTAAATTTTTGCAATGTGTCTATGAGGAGAGCCTTCCGGTAAATGCAAGGAAATCGTATCCGACGAGTAGTTATCGGGGCACCTAGAAAGCTTTTAGTTTGTACAAACTGTGAGTAAACTTATTATTATTGTAAATTATCTAGAGTTTATTTTTAAATACTCTTTATGTATTTTATGAAATGAAAACGAGATTAAAACGAGATTTTTGATGTTTTACAAATAAATGTGACAAATAAAGATATGTTGGGTTGATTATGAAATTGAGTAATTGGAGGCTGTTAACTGTCTTGAAAATTATATATTTTCCTATGAATGGCTTATGAGATATGAGTATATGTGGCTATATTTGATAAATTGCATTGAAAATTTATGTAAGCTGTTTTTACTATGCAGGCTGGGTAAATAAATAAAAGCCACGTTATACTGTCGAAATTTTATTAAAATTGGTGGGTTTGGTCACTGCAGTGACGGGTTTTCATGGACTGCCTATTAGAGGGGCACGGTAAACCCAGTTATATAGTTACTTCGGTTGTAGAGGCGAGGAGGGTAACTCCTGGGGTAGTATTAGAGCTCACTTCACGTCGAACCCCCACGTGAATGTGTAACTCGGCCAACGCCAAGGAATGACTTGTTTTAAAAATAAATATATGTTTCACATGTAAATGTTATAACAACCTTGGCGGAATCGGTTAGATGCCTCGGCCAAGGTATCCCTGAGGATTAGTTTTGGCTTGAGCCTTGTTTTTAATAAAAAGACATAACCCTTAACAACTATTTTGGTAAATTACAAATATTTTATGGTTTAAGAAATAAATTGAAAACATTATGAAATGGTTTGTAATTTGTTGTTTAAACTTGCCTCCATTTTACTCGCCTTTAGATATTTATGATAATGTCTGTTTACTCATTGGGATTGCAAAATCTCACCCACCTCCTTTCCAAACATTTCAAGTCTATGGTAGCTTGTAGATAACCTTATTTTGTCGAGGATTCCAATTGACATCTCTACCACACAAACAGTAGGTTTCTAGCACCAACTCTGGGTGTATTTTGGGCCACTTGTCATTGTAACCATTATTGTACATTATAACTTTGTAAATTTTTGTATGTGTGAATTTATTTTACTTACACATTTCAAAAGATTTCTTACACGTGTTTCTATAAACATTGTTTTATATAAAAAAAAATGCTATATTTTAATCAATATTTTGAATAGTGATATTTATCTATAAATCCTTTTAAAATATTTTTGTCTTTTGATTTACTTGGGCAGGAAACTATTGAAAATTGTTTAAAATGGAATGTTTAAAAACGATTGCTCACAGAAAAGGCAAGAAACTGATATGTAAGCCTTGCGGGGTTCTGATTAGCATTTCGGGTAATGAGTGTCAATTGGGACGTCGTGGCGGTTGTCATGGGCCCGAGGAAGGTTCCGGGTCGTGACATCTTTAAGCCATGCTCTGATACCACTTTAATTGTCACGACCCGGAACTCCCATCAAGCCCGTGACAATCGCCGCGACGTCCCGATAGGTACTCATTACCCCAAATGCCGATCAAAATCCCGCAAGGCTTAGCATCAGCTTTCGCATATCCCCGGTGAGCGACAGTTATTAAATCTTGCATTTCAAGAAATCATAATTCTTTTCCAAATCAAATCAATAAAATATTATTTTTTGGCTCACAGGGGCATTTTCGTCATTTTCTTTTGAAAATACCAAAACCCGCCAAAAACATAGTGTAAAAGCTAAATATGTTCATACATATTTTAACTCAAATAACTAAAGTATAAAACTACTTTTACAATGACACGTGGGCCCCCAACTAACCAATAAGATGCGAGTCTGTGAACCTATAATTTTGTCAATGCGAGGCTAACTGAAGTCCTTGATGCAATCGGCTATCTACCGGCTATCCCGAACCTGAAATGTGGGGAATTGAGGGTGGTGAGATTATAAAATCCCAGTGAGTAAACAGACACCATCTAAACTATATAAAGGCGAGTAAATGGAGACAATTAAAAAATAATTAACTTCAGCAAATTTTTCACATCATGAATATTCATTTCAACCAAATAATCAATATGGCTCGTGAATTACTCAAAACTTGGCTTATGCCAAATCCTGTACTCGGGGACACTTGGACCAGAGGTATCCAACTGAGTCTGCCAAGGCTGTTAAAAATTCATATTTCGCATAAATCATATTTTTATTTTGAAACATAGCCGTTCCTTGGCGTTGGCTGAGTCTCACTCTCAAGCGATGGTCCACGTGAAATGCACTCATAAAGCCCACCTCAGGAGATACCCTACGCCCCTCTACGACCGAGTTAAGAATATAAAGGAGTTTACCGTGCCCTTCTAATAGGCTGGCCCACGGAACCCCTCACTACTACAATAGCTAATCTTTTATCTACCACCTGATTTATAAAATCTTTTTCTGCATGACATGGCAATTTATCACAACTTAGCCTCTCAAGGCTAAATACACAGTACAAATAATTCTAACACCAAAATCAGTTTAGCCATTCATGCTCATTTATTGTCATAAGCCATTCAATTTAAAACCATAAATTTACAATACAAGCAGACAGTCTCCAATTACTCTATTTTCAAAACCAGTATTCGATTTTTCAGAAAATTTATAAAATCATTTTATAAAATCACAATTTCTCTTAAAACATAGCAATTTACCATTTAAACCCATTTTCCATAAAATCACACAATTGTATAAAACTACTCTAGATAATTAAGACGATAATAAGTTTACTCACAGTTTCTGAAAACTAAATTCGGGTACTCCAAATATTACTCCTCGAGTGCGATTTCTTTGCCCTTGCTAGAGGATTCGCCACCTTGACAAATTGCACAATTAAGAGGTTTACTACTTTGGTACTAAACCAAAATAAACTAATTTATACTACTAATGCATGATATGAAGTGCAAAATGTCTAAATTTTGCCTAAACGAGATGCTAGCCTATTTCGGTCTTTTACCTGATAAATCGATATACGCGTCCGTTTAAACTCCAAATTAATTTTTTTCAATTTCTATACCTCAATTGCACCCAAATTGACTTAATGTTCCTCAGTGTGGTGCAAATTATCAGTCCCGATAGCAAATTACGAAAATACCCCTAGTGGGTAAAAATTCATATTTTTGCTCTGAAAATTTCTCATTATTTTTCTAGGCCCATAATTCATCATTATTCATCATAATCCCTCAAATAAACATCAAGATCAGCAGCCAATATTCCCCTAGAAAATTCAGCATAATGGGTTTCAATGGGAGAAAATTATTTATCTAGCTTATTTTTGCTATATTTCAATATAACCTAACTAAAATCACTTAATTCAATTAAAATCAACCAAAACTCAAGCTCAAAACTCATCCATGGAGGTTTGGCCAGCATGGGTGTCCATACCCACTTTCTAATTTTGCATGGAAATGATAAAAAAATGCATGGGTAGTGAAAATCACAAGGAAAATCAATGAAATTTACCTTTTTAATACTTGATTTCTTGATTTCTCTTGATTTTTTCCAAATTTTTTCAGCTAGGGTTCTTATTTCTTTTCCCCCTTTTTCTCTCCTGGTTTGGACAGCTGAAGAAGATGAGAATTCTGGAATTTTGACATTTTTAAAGGCTAAAATAATATAATATTATTTTATTCATTTTTTTTGTTTTATTAATTCCTTAAATTCTAGCCATCCATTTATTTTCAAATTTTCACCATACACTTGTCCCACATATCCATAGCTTAGATAAAATTCTCAGACTTATCCAAAGTCTTGGTGGAGTAATTTTTTGAAATTAGACTTTTACCCCTGTAAAAGTCAAAAATTACATTTTTGCCCCAAAAACTGAAAAATTGCCCATAGACATATTTTTCATCCCTTATACTCATACCATTCTCCAATTTGTCAAATTTGATCTAAATTCTCTCAAAATCTCAAATTTTGTTCGTGGTTGGAAAAATTACGATTTTGCCCATACACTCAAGAAATAACCGAAATTAAACTCTTTCACTGCCAAACCCTTAGATTATACTCCAATACTCAAATCATACTCCAATAAGTTAAATGAGGCCAAAAAAATCTTTTCTCAAAATTTTCATTTTGTCCCCAGGTGACAAATGACCATTTTGCCCCTAGATAGTGAAAATTTCGGTTTGACTCCAAATTGATCCTTGAACTCCGAATTACCATTTTGAGTCATCCCTGAACTGTGAAACTCTTAATTTCACCTCAAAATTCCTATTTGAACTAGTTTGAGGCTTAATCAACTTAATGGTACCATTAGGGGCAATATCGTCTTTTAACGATTCTTCGAACTTCCTAAACATGCAAACATTCTATTGAGCATGTAAATGACGTCGTAATTATTTTATAGAATAGGATTTGACAAATCAAGTAGGCCTTTTTCCTTTCATCGGTGGGTTCAAACATAATGAGAGTAAACTTTTTTGACCAAATTTACCTTCTGCCATGTAAATGCATTTGCTACTGCTTCACCCTGGCTTGATGATATAGGGTTTTTTTTTTTTGGAATTTTCGACCACTGAAAGCCATGATTGGTGTCAATGGCAGCCGAAATTTGGGCTTGGGAAGGTTAGTCTTAGGGAGAGAAGGGTAGGAGAGAGAGAGAGAGAGAGAGAGAGAAAGGAGAGCAAGAGAGGAGGTGAAATGAGAAAAAAAATACAAATTAAATAGTCTCACAAAAACTATGTAGTTGTGAACAAAGGGAGAAGAAAAAGAAAAGCCATATCAGTGCCACGTCAACATCATTTGACACTCAAAGCCGTTAACTGTCAATTTGATTGGTTAGACAAAAGGACTAATTGCACGCAATGTTAGATTACATGGACTAAATTGACTAATCTTTTAATAAAGAGATTAAATTGACGAAAATACTACAGGAACTTTTTGAGTAATCTAAGTAGTTCAAGCTATGTTGATGTGTAAAAGATGCAGAAAATGAAATGTCTCCAACGCTGCAATGATAAATAAACAAATAAAAAACAATGAGGACATGGAAAGACAAAAAATCCATAAACATACCATAGAGGAAGAAAATGATTGGTTGATGTGTAAAAGTAAGAATGTCTGCATAAAACATGCCATAAGTGAGAAAAATAGAAAGCTTTGACACAATAATCTAAATGTTGACCTTTTTCACTATAAAAAAATTTGTCATTAGTTTAAAAATAATCAAACTGCTATAAATATTTTTGTGAATATCCATTTATATTATGTATATTTAGATTTGGATGTAGATTAGACTAGATTAAGATTAGAATTTAATCCATCCATCTAATCCCTTAATATCATTTTCATCTTATAAATTCTATCTATATATAGGTTACTAGCTTATAAATAGACTTCTCACTTTATTTGTAAATACACACTTGAATAAGATCTTCTTACTCCCTTTAAATGCTTTCTCTCCCTCTAAATACTTTCTCTTATATTTCTTTTATAGTTTTCTTTTAAGTTATATTTCATAACACTTAAATGGATATATGAATTTTGTACGTTTCTTTTTTGCTAATTATATAGAAAAACATCTTCAAGTATTTGAATATAAGATATATGCATTTACCATTGGAACTAAATATGAGATACATGTTTTTCTTGTTACCGTAGATCTAAATACTATTGCAACCATTTTTTGTTCAAAGCTCTGTAAACTATGTTTTATTTTAAAAAATATTTTAAACACTTAAATACACTAATTAAAATTAATTTTTCATTTTTAAAAAATTTAGCATGAGACAAAAGAGTAATATTTTTATGTCTAGATAAAATGTTTCTCAATTTGTTTTAATTATTTATTTATTGGTTGAGAGAATTACATTAACAATTAGATAATTACATTCAAATTGTGTTCGAATTGTGTAAATCCCAAATCAATTGTATCAAAAAGAAATAAAAGATGCAAAGCCAAAGCCGATGTCTTCTCAAGAATTGGCTGCAAACCAACTACACTCTGTGATCTCCACTTGGTGGGTAGGATGTGCTGTGTTGGTATGAAAGAAATTGGTTTGAAATTGTTTCTTGGTTGGATTTTAAGTTGGAATATATTTTATTTTTTAATTTTCTTATGTTCCAAACTATTATAAATAAAAAAATTTATTAAAAAATTAATAAAAGTACATATATATATATGTATATATTATATTATATGAGATTTCACATTTTAAAATTAGTATCCATTTTGACAAGTACAAATATTTAGGATTATTCAATTATCCTAAGTTGGAAGATATTTGTTCCTATTACAAATTCAGTTCATGAATATGTAGCAACGCATTGAAGGACGTACCAATAGCCTGTTGATATGATACTCAGATAACAAAATGTCATTTCATTGCCTATAATATAAATGGCACGTTTGGTATGGGAAAATAGCTAAGCCATTCCCTCTTTACTCCTTTCTCATTTTTATTCTCTTGTTTGGTTGGTTTTTGAGGTGGAGAATAGCCATTTCAAGTAATGGCTATTCTCCAAAATCTTGGTTTAGTCATTCTCCACCTCCCCCATGTTAATGGCATTCCATGACCATGGAATCAAGTCAAAAATTTATTGGACAAAAAAGTCCTTATTTATTGAAAATAATTACAACCTACAAAAAGAAAGTGAAAATAAAGAAAAAGTAAAAAGAAATTAAAATAAAAATATATATATTAATAATTTAATAATAAATTATTGATGTTTAAATTTTTAATGATTAAAAAATGAAAATACAAATAGAGAAAAAAAAAGAAATTGAAATAAAAAATCATATTAATAATTTAATAATAAATTATTAATATTTTAAAATTTTAATGAAAATAAAATTAAAAGATTAAAAAACGAAAAAGATTATTAAATTATAATGATGAATAATTTTGTCTAGTTTACTAAATTATAATAAAAGGTAATTTTGTCATTTTATCATTTGTTCCTTAACTATTTCAAAACTATTCCTACCAACTAACATTAGAATGAGTTGTATTTTATTCATGAACCAAACAACATAATAACTATTTTATTTTATTTCCAATTATTTTATTCTATTCCATTCCATGAACCAAATGAATTAAAAGGAAAACCTAATCTTACTAATTAGTTATCATAGATAGATTATCCTCACCAATTTCTAAGCAGTTAATAGGTATTGATTAATGATTTGGTGGATGATGCTGATTTAAGTCTTTGGCCTTTGTGGCAGAAGACTTATCTCAACCTTAATGACTTATAGGCCTCCGAAATGGCTATTCTGCATATTTAAAGCATCGGCCCCCATTAGACATTGACGTGTTCATTTCTTGAATCAAATTTTGAAATGATCATTTCACCCAAATAAACTCGAAATAGAATGATCATTTCCGTCAACCAAACATGATGTTAGAAGTCAATCTCTTGCGACTTCTTGGACGAAGAACCATTTTCTTAAAGTGGTCTCATGATTTGATGAGTGATTTTATGTTTTAAATTTTTAAGATCGACACGTTTTAAAGTGTTTTATAATCTTAAATATCTACCCACCCATCCTAAATTATAAGATTGAGTTTCTGAACCTATAACAAAGTACTTTTTTAAAGATCTTGATCATTGAATCGAAAAGTTATTTAAAAGGTTTATTTCCAACACAAATAATAAATAAATAAAACTATTAAAAATACTAAATAAAATGTTCTGACTTGAAGAAGTTAAACTTAAAATAAATGAATTATAATGTGAACTATAATGTAAATGTATGAAGTTTATTGTAGCATCGTGAATTTGGTAATCATTTTTTTTATAATTTACATTTATAATAATGAAATATTATTCATTTTAAGTGTTTTTTTTTTAAATTATAAAATTTACCATCAACCTTGGATAGTTGCATATCATATACAGGGTTGGTCCTAAAAGTGGTCCTACGACGATATGGATTAATCCATAATTTAAACGTTGTTAAAAACGACTTCAAATCAGTGGTCTGTAATCTCAATTTTAAGACGGCCAACCACCCAAGCCCCTTGGAAAATTGAAATTGAAATTGCTTTTGTAATATTCATTTTCATCTTTTGTGAAATCATGAAACTTTTTATTCCATTTTGTTTTGCATGTGTTTGTTTTCTTTTCAAGAATTGAGGACTTTTCATATTGATGGGAAAAGATTCGAAAGAGTATTGGATCAAATGGGTAAATGAGCAAGGAAAAGTCATGGGAAGAATAAATACCCTTCTCCCCCTTAAAAGAAATAGAGCTTGAGAACAAAGCTATCATCCGATTCTACACAATGACAACGTTTGTTGTGGTCCAATTGACCCAACTTGATTGACGATCTAATTTTACCTACGAATTTGATCCAATAAAGGAACATTATGTGGTTCAAGGCTTCGAAGTTTGTAAAGCTTATGATGCTTGTAAGCATGTCGTTTCTATTGATATTTAAGGATGCATTAACTAGGAACATAAGAGTTGTACTAACTCCCATTACATGCACTTCGGATGTGGTCTTTTGTTCAAATGTGAATGATCACTTAGGATGTTAGGTTAGTGATAGTTACATGTACGGTATTATATTGGCCAAGCTTCTTAAGCTGTTCATATATATATATATGTATAGTTTTTTGAGTAGAGAAACATGTATCATCAACCATTGACTAGAAGTATGCATCAATCATTAAGTCAATGATCGAGTGTATTAATTTCATTGATATTGTGTTGAGCTCATTCCAAATCTGCCCAAAACAGTCCTATTTTATTATATACAATTTTGAAGTTTAAATACATGCATCAATCATTTAGTCATATATTCACATACTTTTATAAATCTAATAGGCATGATTTTGTATGTAATTATTGAATGTAAATACAACTTCCCTCCCAATTTAGCACAACATTTACATGACTCACCTTTCATGTGTCATAAGAAATAGGTGTGAAAACAACATTTCTTTTCAATATTGCTCTAGAAGAAAACAAAAAAATTGGGAGAGTTACATATAAAAAACTAGACTTGTATAATCGCATGTATTTATCCAATTATAATCGCATGTATGAAAGAGCTAGATTTGTTTGATGTAAATAATAGAACACTACATCGAGTTAAAGAACTTCCGAGTTCTATTATTCTATAATGCTGTACAACATATCAATATACAACACATTTTACAACAGCACAAGACAGTGTAGAAAGTAAAATCAAAGAAATCTGACCTTGAAGTAACCATGGTTGCCATTGATCTATGGACGTGCAGAAAAACCACTCCAATTTTTGACTTCATGCTGGCAATAATTCTTTTTGAGTTATATAACTGAAATTTTGGAGGAAATTAAAAATAAAAAAGCGATGATGTTGGCTCCAAAGCTATAGTGCAAGTGTTGTTAATTTAGTACATGCAAATATACGTATCGAACAAATAATATAAACAATAAGTCTAGAATTGTATTTGATAAAGATTTGTTCATAAATCTTCACTAAGTACTTAAATTATGGCAAATTAATTTTATCCAAGAAACTAAATTTTTTAGAAAATTAATTAAAACTAAATTAAAGTAAACACTAATTTAATTAACATAACTAAAAATTTATTTAAAGAAGGCAATAGACTAAAACTTAGGATTATGAGTTCATTCAACACTTCATCTGATACTAGTTTCTCTTATTATTTACATTCATAGGGCGTTTTACTAACTTAGAACAAGTTTCTGTCAAGATGCTTGCATAAATACTTAACTTAATTGGGTCACTATATGTCTATAGGAATCAATTAATTAAGGTTCATGAAGCTAATGTTCTAATTTGGCTATGTATGGCATTTGGCATATGTCTACCTGAATCGTGAATCAGATCACTTAAGTGATGTCAGCATACACTATTCAAATATCAGTCCAATCCGAAATCTCTCTGTCGAGTTTCAATTAGATTAACAAATCAGTTAATTACTGATCAAGCAATTAAAAGCATTAAGTACATATTTAAATAGGCAAAACTACACCCATTCATAATAAATAAAAAAGAAACTAATATTCAAACTACATGTTAAAATCCACCACAATCCTTGGAAAATAGTTTAGCTCATAATATCTACTAAAAACGTCATCCAAAGAAAATTAGCCATTTATCCATGTCAAGAAAATAAGAAAAACACAAAAATAGAAAGAGGAAACTAAAAGTTGAAGGTTTGTGATCTTGCTATTCTCCCTCAAATTTTCTTACTTTTTTGCTTTGTTTTTAGCTCTTGTTCTCCAGAGAAATTGTTTCTTGCCTCTTTCTAGAAACCTGAAAAAGGCCAATTAAATAGCCTCCAAAAGCCCTAACTTCCAATATCTCGTAAGCCTTTTATTTTTCAAAAATACGTTGAGCATCGTGCCTCTTAGTCTTCAGAACGCAGCTCTCAAAGGTTTTGTCTTGACTTTTGCTTGCCTGGTGCAATATTTTACTTCAACAAAGATTTTAACCATCTTTCAATTAGAACTGAGTGAAGTGGTAAATATCAAAGTTGTAGCCCTTTCTCTGAGCTTTCCAATGGTTTAAAAATCACCTCATTTAGAGTTCTATAGTGGGAGATATGCTTAGAAAACCAAAACATATGCAGATAGAGCACCAATCCATTATGCATCTTTCTTCACCAATTAAAGTTATTTTTTATTCTACTCCTACAAAAAAATAAAAATAAACCAACATTATTAACTTAAAATAAATATTTAAATCTAAATTAAACTAAATCAATAAAATAACTAAAAACATTTAAATTCGATCTCAAATCTAATCTAACTTAACCTAATTAGGTATTTAATCTCCCATTAAATATATCAGTAAGTCTAACAGAAATGAAGGTATGCAGAGCATGTGCCAATTATTAACAATTTTGATAACTAATTTGCACGATTCAGTGACAATCTTTCAATGTTCTGCTTGAGAATTGTCCGTACTGTTCAAAGCCAGTTAATATCGAAACCAATATTTGGAGATCTCTTACTTCTAATCAAAGATCTCAAACTGACATTCTGCGGTGAGAAGCATTCGTAGAGGGCCCAAGCAATATTTTAAACCCAAAGCGGCAAAACTTCTGAAGTCATGCATTATATATAAAATTCGAAAGATTAAAGCTTTATTTTCTCCATGCAGCTACTGGATTTCAATTCCCATTTTGCTGACTGGTTTAATCTTTGCTGGAATCATAACCCTTAAACTAAGAATTAGCAAGATGAGCATTGTAAATATTCATTCTCGACAAGTGCAAGAAGTCATTTAAGCAGAAATGACAGTGAGCTTAAGTTGATGGGCCAATTTTGACAAGGAAGAATGTCTGTTGCTTAAGTGGTGCTTTCGTGGCTTTTGAAACGTTATTGAAGGAGGCATGTGACTGTTGAAATAGTTAGTTAATTCTACATATAATATTCAGTATTCAGTCACAACACTTGTATAAATACATTTCTTTTGATAAGCCATGCAAGAAAAATATCCCAAATTGCTTTATTGTTGATGGAACCTGTATTCATCAATTGCACAATTAACACCAACCACCCAAGTAGTGATCACTCCTTTCCAACCCCACGTTGGAAAAATTGAAATTGCTTTCGTAATATTCATTTTCATCTCTTGTCAAATCATGTGATGATATTTGGTTCTATTTCGTTTTACATGCACGTTTTTTTCGTTTCAAGAAAGACTTTTCATACTGAATTATTGATTGACGGGAAAAGATGGAAAGCGTGTATGCTTTTTGGTTAATAAACTAAGAGAAAAGAAGATGATTTCGTTAGTATTGAATCAAATGGGTAAAAGAACCAGGAAAATTCATGACTGAGTGATCGGAAGAATAAAGCTATCATTCTATTCTATAGAATGACAGCGTCTGTTGTGGTCCGATGGACCTATCTTTAATGTACATTCTAATTTGATCCAATAAAAGTAACATTTTTTTAATTATATTGTTAAATTCATTATCAGATGTAACGTGGCAAAATTTAGCCACAAATCATAATTTATGTGGTAATTAATCGAGTCTTGAATTGCATATTATTATCCTTTTTCTTCTTCCTCTCTCCTAGTTTTAGATTCCTATCAATCTTGAGGGACCAAAAAACATCATCCTCAAGAATAAAAAGTCAGATCTGATAATGATGTTTGCAGATTCCACCAAAATAGAGTTTTATTGGACTTACATAGTACCAGGGTTTAATTGAATATATGAATGGATAGGATATTTGTTAATTTTAAGATACCTGAACTTTAACCATATAAAAAGTAAAGTACTCGAATTTTATTAACTATCCAAATATTTTTGAAATTGCTACCCTAACCATAACCCTAACCCTAATACATCTCCACTACCCTATAATTATCTTAACCCGTTTAAATATCCAATTATGTAAAAAAATTTTAAAATGCTATTCATGGGTACCCAACTACTCGAACCAGAATCCATACCCGTATTCATATATAATAATATTTTTCTTACATATTTTATATAACTTACTAATAATTAAATTAATAAAAATACATAAATAATAAAATTTAAATTTAAAGAATAAAAAAAATATCTCAAACATAATTAATAATTTTATAAGTTATAATTTGTGCAATGTTAACACAAAATAGAAAGTAAATATGCTTATATTTAAAGTGTATATATACTAAAATACTGTTAATATTTATATATAATAGTAATTATATTACTTATAAATGAACCCAATGTACATAAAGTATATATATTAAGAGACATTACAAGTCAATTAATAATCATACTTTCATTAATTAATTTAATTAACTATATGGATTTGTCTCTCAACTTCCTTTTAGATTTATATATTATAAGTTTATATAACCAAAGATATATATATTGTAATTAATAATTTTATAAGTTATAATTTTTGTAATGTTAACATAAAATTGAAAGTAAATATGTTTATATTTAAAGTACATATATATATATATATACACTTAAAGTATTTTAATATATATTATAGCAATTATATTCCTTATAAATGAACCTAATATATATAAAGTATATATATTGAAAGATATGACAAGTTAATTAATAATTATAGTTTCATAAATTAATTTAATTAACTATATGAGTTTGTCCTTAATTACATGAAATTTTAAAAAATAACTAGGTTTCAAAACTATTCTAATCTCACAATTTCTTTTTAGCTTTATATATTATAAGTTTATATAAACAAAGGTATATATACAATAATTAATAATTTTATCAGTTATAATTTTTATAAAGTTAACACAAAATAGAAAGTAAATATGTTTATATTAAAAATATATATACTAAAAATATTTTAATATACATATAATAGTAATTATATTTTTTATAAATTAACACAATATATAAACTATATATATTAAAAGACATTACAAATTAATTAATAATCATATTTTCATAAATTAATTTAATTAAATATATGGATTTGTCTTTAATTTCATAAAATTAAAAAAACAAATAGTTAGGTTCCAAAACTATTCTGATCTCAAAAGCTCTTTTTAAGTATATAAATTATAAGTTTATATAAACAATGGTATATATATTATAATTAATAATTTTATAAGTTATAATTTTTGTAATGTTAACACAAAATAGAAAGTAAATATATTTATATTAAAAGTATACATATAATAGTAATTATATTCCTTTATAATATGATATGTATTCATATTATTTAAACATAATTAATAATCTAATAATTTTTAATTTAAATATATTAATGTCATCATATTAATTATTAGAGTAACCACACTTTTCATATATTTGTTAATTTTTAACAAAAAGAATTACTTGTAAAGTTGATAAAAATTGTATATTTTAATTCAAGTATTGAAATAATAATAAAATATTTATAAATGGTAATTGGATTCGGATAGCGAGTACTCAAGAGGTGGTACCCGAACTCGATTTCGTTATCCGAAAGCATCATAAACCCGGTTATAAGATACCTTAACCCTCTGTAATCGGGTCAGGTATCCACTGGTACCTTGTAACCCATTGCCATCCCTAATTGAATCTAATAAAAGAGATAAGTTGTATTACATATTTTGACAAAATTTGAGGGCCATTTCTGAAATTATGCTTTCAAGGAAAAATTTTTATTTGTTATTTGAGTGAAGGAAATTCGAAACAATTTAAGTGGAATAATAAAAAATGGTGATGGTGGGCAGGGCAGAGCCCAATAAGGCCAGCTTATTGGGTCTGAGCTTGGCAAACCTGAGGCTTGGACGTAGGAATGCTGCCTAACTTCAATCTGGAAAAGAAAATTAAGCCGATCACATGAATTAAGAACCTATGTTTCCAACGAAGGAATACTGGACAATTTAAGTACCATTTGATTATTGCGTTAATTATTTTTTATATTTTTAACAAAACTTTTGAATATAAAAAGTAAAAAACATTTAATGTTAATAATAAATGTAAAACATTTAATAGCATGTTAACATACCACATCAGCATCACATGATATCGAATGACAATTGGTATTTTAACTAATAACAGTTAGTAAACTATTAGTTATAAAAGTTCATTTCGCTTAAAATAAAAATATAAAGTCTTGATTATATAATAAAAGAATAAAGTTTTATTTAAATTTTCCTGAATAATTCAGAGTTTTTTTTATATGTTATGCCTTTTTCCTTTAATAATTTTGTAAGAAGAAAATAACAAATTAAACTAAAACTAATAAAAAGTCGAAGTAGCAAATCAAAAACTTAATTTCTATTATACAATTAATACATCACTTAAATTTGAATTGATTTACATGAAAAGAGAGATAACTCTCTTTAATCATTCAAGTAATCCTATCTTCCCATTTTAAAAATTCAAATCTAATACTTTTATGAAGAAATATTAAATTATAACCGATGAAGTGTTTATTTGAAGGGTTTGAATTAAGGTGTTTTTTATAAGACATAATATATAATCTTTGAGTTACAATATGAAAAGTTAACTTTTTATATTCAAATTTTTTAGTTATGGTGTTTTTTAATTGTTTCATAACCTTTGGTTAAAAAGGAATTTTTTCAACATTTCACTTTATCAAGAAACATAACTGTTCACATGAAAAAATTCACCTACAATTCAATAGTCGCACTATATGACATAACTTTTTAACTAAAATAGCTTTTCATTTTATAACATAACCTTTGTGGTAAGATAACTTTTTATATGAAGAGGCGACATTTTATTTTAAAAATACACCAACATGTAATCTTATCTTCTCATTTCAAAAGTTTAAATTTAACATTTTTATGAAAAAATATTAAATTTATAATCGATGAAGTGTTGATTTGAAGGGCTTAAATTTAATTGTTCTAATAAGTTATTTTATCTTATTATAATTCAAAGAAGAAAGTATTCGAATAAATTTGAAAACGATGACGTCTTTTGCACTTCACACGGTCTCAGGATGCCATGCTCCAATATATGTCATCATCACTACGTAAAATCTACATATATTTATATGGACATGAACCATGCTGTTATGCTGTTATGTCGGCTTCAACTACATGTAAAATTTCGTCAGATTCCTCGAAGTACTTAAACACGCCACCAACAATCTCAGAATCAATTGGTTAATATATGTGGCCCCCTAGCTAGAATCCAATTGAAGTTCAAATAAGACGCGTAACAAGAATGATTAAGTCATTTCATTTGAAAATATGACTGTGGGAGGGTGGGGGAAGGCATGGATTAGTCTACCTTTTGAACTGATGTAATGACTAAATGTAAGCAAAAAATGCAGCCATCTTGGCATTTTTTTCAGTACAGATAGCTAGTACCCAATCTTTGTCAAACTTAACTTAAAACTCCCACAAGAAGATCCAACCACTCGTGTACTTAAGCCATTCGTGTTCACAAAGGCAAATCTCCAAAACCGTAAGGCCTTTGATCAAGCTTTTGGACTTTGGGATTTGCCAATTGGCACCATTCTAGGCTCACCACATGAGCAAAACGTCATGCGTATGTTATCCAATTCTCCCAAAAGTTTTTGTCAACCTTTCATTATCTCAACCTTCCTCTCTCTTTAGACTTGTTTTAGTTTGGTAGTCATAGAAAGTCTTTCATGGTTAGTGACTGTCTACTAACCCAAAAGAAAAGATATGTCAAGATTAGGTAGCAAATTGTAAAAGATTTATGATGTTAGTTTCCCTAACAAATGACTTGAAGCTTTAATTAATTAAATGTGGTTTGGTCTCTTTCAAATGGTTAGACTTGTAGAGATTGCATGGATTAATGGTCTACCATAATTTTATGAAAAAACCATAGGTGAATGATTTTTTTTTAAATTATAAGTTAAAATGAATACGTGGCAAGTAATTTATAAAACTTTATGGCGATTTTGAATTTTATAATAGACTTATAATCATTGAATAAAACTCTATAAAGATGTCAAGCTATGATCTTATTATATTCAAAAGGCATGGCTGGTCACCTAAATTATAAGACTTATGCTGTTTTCATAACTAAATGGATGGGTGCTTTAGACATGCACGCCATGAATCTCACAACATTCCACTTGCTGCTGTATTATATAATTGGGCTAGAATAATCAAACAGGAGCAAAGGATACGCTTGTAGACAATAAGGAAGGATGTTTTTGTGGTCTCAATTGACCTGCAAATCTTAGCAATTTAGGTAGAAACAGATATTTTAGCATCATTGGGGTCCTACTGCTGAAATATATGCCTTCATAATATTAATAATGACACACCTTGATTAATTTCCTACTTCAAATTTTCCTCTTAATTTCTCTCTCATTACTTAAATATTCATCCTGGGATGTTTGTTTTGTAGCTAGACCCTACAAGATAGTAAATATTGGTTAAGATGTTTGTTTGATGATACAACAGGGTTTAGTAGTAGACCCTAGAGAGACTAATTGAAATTTATTATTATTTTTTTAAATATGCTTCGATCAAACTTAAATCTTTTTTATTACAAAAAAAAAAAGAAATTAAATATTTTGTTGTTCAGAAAAACTTTATAATATTTAGAATTTCTTTTAGATATTCTTTTGAAGAAACATAAACTTTTTAATAATTTAGGTTTTTGTGTAAACATATACAATTTTTCATAATGCAAAATTATTCTCCTATCTATGCATATGTAATTAATTCAGTTTTCCTTTCATCAATACAGATAGAGATGGAAAACTATGGTACTAATTTGAACTACAACTAAAATTTCTAAAATATTTTTGAATGCCTTTTTTCAATTAGGTATCCTCTTTTTTTTACCAACAATTCATGGCATTTGTTTGAAAAGGTGAGACTACTTTTTCTCAACTTAATTTATTTTTTCTCTTTTGACTACTGAAGATAATGACTTTTGAAGTTTAGTTAAGTAAGAAAGAAAGCTTTTCTTTCTTTCTTTTTTTTTCTTTTAATTACAAAATCATGAGAAACGTAAAGAGATAAAAAACCTTTGCATGTTTTGCCTTGCCAATTGTTCAAAACCATAAACGAACGAAAGTAGTCTTCAACGACTAAAAGTAAGTCAAAACGTCACTGCAGTTTGGCCAGGCCTTTACCTACAATGAAAACAAAAGCCAACTAAACTCCTTTTCACCGGCTTTCGTGACTGTTTATATCATTCAAATACTTCACAAAATCATTGTCATCTTATCATTTATAAATATATATATATACACACACACAAAATAAAGTTTGAAAATTATACAAGTTGATTTATTTATTTGTGTCCATTTAACTATAAATAAAGATGCACCCGAGTATTTGGCTCATTGGTTAGTGTATAATTCCTTATCTAAAGAACAAGATTCGAATCCTTTGTCTCCTAATTATTAAAAAATATATATAAAAAAAAACTATAAATAAGGATGCCTTTCAAAAAAATAAAAAAACTATAAGTAAGGATGAAGTCTATTATGAATTATAAAATGAACCATATATATATATATATATATATATATATATATGGAAAAGCTGCCTACACTACGGTTGTGCACGCCGTTGGTATTAATTAGGCTGCATATATATGCCTAATTATGGAGGATCCATAATTAATTATTTAATTAAAATAATTTGTTAGGTGACAGACGTATAAACCCCTTTATGGAGGCTTTATAAATTCCAAATTTGTGAGTATGATAATAAACCTAGCAATAATGGCATGAAATATAACGTGAGTATTAAACCTAGCAATAATCAATCCTGCATGATATCACTAACTAGTTAGTGTAAAGGGCTTACCATAATTTTGTGAACAAATGTTTCGTTTTCTTTACTTAACATTGGAGAAGTCATTTTGGAAGGATAAATGTAAATAGAAGAAAATGATGTATGCAACCATATGCATGGGTGGACCTACATTGAAAGGAGTGGTGTCACATGACACCACTTATTCATGGAAATTTAAAAAAAAATTTATTTGGTATATTACTTAGGTTAGAGTTTTATGAAGTTAATGATACTAATGAACCCACTAATTTTTGTTTTTGTAATTTTGTAAGGAGTGGGGTCTAAGATTCTAAGTCAAAGTAGATTTATAAAATGTAATTTATATACTAATCTTTAAATTCTACATGGAAAGATAAAAAATTTCTTTCTATAATTTAAGATTTTATTAAAGAAATCAAAACTTAAACTACTCTCCATCTTCACAAAATTACCTTCTATAATTAAACCTAAACTACTCTTCCTCTTCAAAAATATTACTTTCTATAATTTAATTTCCTTATTATTATTATTATTTTAGTTATGACACTGCTCAGAAAAATTCTTACATCCGCCCTTGACCATATGGATTTGTAGCTACTAATCCTTTTAATTAAACTCATCATGTTAAAAGTACAAATAGCACCCAATACAATTAGCATGTTTAAACATAATAATTGATTAATTTATAAAAATGTTAATAAAGTGATAGATAAGTCTGAAGAAAATTAGATATGTTAGAGTTATTTAGGTTAAGTGATGAAATCATTAACTAATTAAACGTGACAAAACTGAATCATATAGAAGTTGAAGAGTCAACTCATATCAAGCATGAAGTTTATCTTGTCGATATTATTATGACAATTACACAATTATAACTTTTGGAAGAGTCACAAGCCATGCCTTTCGTGGGAAGAAGTAGATTTTGTATTATTTGATCGTATTAGAAACTAAATTTTTTTGTGTTGATTGTCAACTCATATATAGACACTTTCGTAACGTGCGGGTCCGGGATCCCGACCGCCAGACGCGAATGTGAAAACTCACTAAAAAATTAAACTAGGAGTCGTCACCAATCTTTTTTTACTAGGTGCGATTGGCCATCCATTGACTCAATTTTAATCGATGAAGCCTTAAATCAATTTTAAGCCCACCGAAAAGAACCTTAAACTGGTCTACATTTTTCTAGATCTAAGTTCGGGGAGTACGGTTACGCCCAGAGAAGGATTAACACCCCCGGGATGCCCGTTCCATGAATGGTACCATTTTTAGATTATCCTATTAGACTTTTATTATATTTCCTTAGTTATGATTATCTTATTTTATCCCTTATTTATCCTAAAATGAAATGCAAATGTGAAGTAAGATGAAATGCATGGCGTGAGATAAAAATGCCGGACGAATAACCTTTTATCGAGGATATTTTCCCGAATCCGCCCATCATACTGGTGGGACTCGGGATATTCTCTTACCTAGGGAATTATCCAAGAAACTCGCCTTCGCAAATTCGACGAATAATTCCCGTCATCGGGGTCATCGTACATTTTCTTTTTAAAATAATATTTTTGTGCATAATAAACCTAATTCGGGCAAAAGCCTTTTATTAAAGATGGTTCTCGAGCCCTCCCATCATACTGGTGGGACCCGAGGACATCTTTTCACCTCGGGAACTTTCCTAGAAATACCCGCCTTCGCAAGATCCTCGGAAGATCCCATCATCGGGGCTTAAACTCGAAAACAGAAATATTTATATGCAATAATATGCATGATGCAATATATATGTACATACCATACAATTGTCCATTTTTATTATCAATTATTACTTTCATTTTATTTTATTTTTTATTATCATATTTTCTATTTTATTTCTAATTATTATTATTATTTTTTTATACTTTACATTTTTTATTTTAAGTTACTCTTATATTTTCCTTTTATAATTAGATAAATTGTTTATGATTCCATGTTACTTTAATGAATAACAATTTTATTTTTTTATTATTTTTTATTATACTATTTTTATTTTATGTATTTTTATATTTTTATTATTATTATATTTTTCATAAGCAATCTTTTATTCAAACTTAATGCCTAAGATCTTATTTTATATATATATTTATTATTTTTTATCTTTATCTTTGCATCTTTTATAGTTTATGCCACTTAATATTCAATGCTTAATTTTAAATTAGTTATTTTTTTATTTTATTTTTTATTTATTTAATGTCATGTATATTGTATTTTCACAAATTAATTATTTATTATATGTTTGAATTGTTATTATTTTTTATCATTTATTATTTATTTATTATTTTTATCAAGTAATTTTTTTTGGTATAGTCAAACTCTTTATTTATTAAGAATTTCGAAATCTTGAAATCGAGACCCTCCCATCGTACTGGTGGAGCCTTGATTCGGATTCCGAACCTAGGGAATATCGGCCCGGGATTGCGACTTCTCGTATCTCGATCGATTATCCCATCATCGGTATTAAATTAAACTATTATTTTATTAATGATTCTTTATCTTATCCTATTTTTGTTCTCTCCTCATTCGTATTCCTTTCTCTATTTCATATAAAGCTATATTATTATTATTTTTTATTATTTTTTTATTCATTATTTATTATTATAATTTTTATGACTCACAAAGTATTTAAATTTATTTCTTTTATCACTAATATTCACCTTTATGTTTGTTGTTTGCATTAATTCTTATATTTTTAAATATTTATTTATTTATTTTAAAAAAAACTTTCAAACATTATACTAAATGATCTAGCTAACCCATATTCGGTCTAATCATCACAAAACACAAAAAGCCCATAAAGGAATAAGTGAAAATTTTTTACCTGACTTGGGCTCAGATGCTGACCCAAGTTCAATAGGACAAACGACTGGACCCTCTTCCCGAATTCACTGTTGGAAGCCCAAAAGAGTATTCTTCTTCCTTTGAAACGACACCGTTTCAGCTTCTTTGTGGCACCCAAAAACGGATTATCAAAACGGCACCATTTTGCCCATTGCCCTTTAAGCTTCTCCTTCTTTTCTCTTTCACTTCCTCTCTCTAATAGCACCGGTTCTCTCCCATCTTTCTTCACCGGCTGGCTCTCTCTCTTAGCCTTCTTACTTGACGACCGCCGACGTTGCTCCCTAGCAGGCGACTCTCCCTTTCTCGGCACCTTCCCCTCTTAGCCCTTCCGCCGATTGGGTTTCTCTCTCTTTTTTTGGGTTGTACGGCGGTAACTCCCAGCACCAGATCTGGTGTCGGCTAAGCCCTCAACTTTCTCCTCTTCAACCGGTAACTTAAAATTTCTAGATCTTCCCCAAAAGTAATCACCGATCGGACCTCTATCTCTCTCTCTCTCTGCTGCCAGCGTCGGCTTCCTTGCACCCAAGCTTGGGAAAGTAAAACCACCACCATCGGTGACGGTGAAATGACTCCCTTAAAACGAGCTATCAACTCTCCATTCTCATTGTATTTTTTATTTTTCTGTATTTTTTTATTCAGAATCTGTGGGTTGTTGTGGCTGCTAGACTAGGATTTTTGGGTCTCTGGTTGCTTGTTTTTGGCTTGCAGGTTCTTCCTTGAATGCTACAGTGCCCCCTCCCCTTTATACCCGATTCCTGGGCTTTGGAGGGGGCACGCTCCACTAACTTGCCGGACGCGGATTTTTAGTGTCTGGTAGGGTGAGGGAGGTGTTTGGGTACTAATAGGGGGCACGCTCCACTACCCTGCCAGAACTCATCATTCATTTCATTTTTTTAATTATTTATATATTTTATATATTTTATTTATTTATTAGTGTCTACAGCTGCCCCTCTTTGCGCATTTCAAAAATTCGAAATAGTGCAAAGACTTAGACACTATTTTTAACTAAATTCTTTAATTCTCTTACCAAGGTTCTTCTCTTTTTATTTTTATTATTACTTTTTGTATATATATATATATATTTTTTTTGGAGATTTCTCAAAGTTGAGGCAACGAAACTTTTAAAAATGAATTCCTCAAAACTGAGGCAAGGTGATTATTAAAAATGAACTCCTCAAAGCTGAGGCAACGAGACTTTTAAAAATGAACTCCTAAAAGCTGAGGCAACGAGACTTTAAAAATGAACTCCTCAAAACTGAGGCAACGAGACTTTTAAAAATGAACTCCTCAAAACTGAGGCAACGAGACTTTAAAAATGAACTCCTCAAAACTAAGGCAACGAGATTTTAAAAATGAACTCCTCAAATCTGAGGCACTGAGACTTTAAAATGAACTCCTCAAAACTGAGGCACCGAGACTTTAAAATGAACTCCTCAAAACTGAGGCACCGAGACTTTAAAAATGAACTCCTCAAAACTGAGGCAACAAGACTATAAAAATGAACTCCTTAAAACTGAGGCAATGTGACTATTAAAAATGAACTCCTCAAAACTGAGGCAACGAGACTTTTAAAAATGAACTCCTCAAAACTGAGGCAACGAGACTTTAAAAATGAACTCCTCAAAATTGAGGCAACGAGACCTTTTTTCATTTTTTGAAATGGTGAAAAATAATCAATTCCTCATATGAAATTCTATGATTTTAAAGATGAATTTCCCTCTTTTTCAATTGTTTTAAAATTTTGAACATGGCAATTCATCTTCATCAGTTTTCTTTTTTTGGGTGTTTTAGAGCCTTCTCTTTGATCAATGGGGGATGAATCGATCACGCTTCCGATCTCTCGTCTTCCCCAATTCATTGCTCATAACTGTTTTCTTCCTCTATCATATGCATGGTCCAATCATTCTTCACATTTTTACTGTGCTCCATTCTATTGCTAATTCCATTTCTTTCTTTCTTTTCTTAGTCTTTTCTCTTTTCTTTTCTTACATTACCAGACTCCATTTCATTCCCTGTCAAATACGATCCTTTTTCAAAATATTGCAAACATTTCTTACTTTATCATGCTCTTTATTAAGTATCATTCCAATTTTATGACAAATGCAATGCAATGTACTCATATCTCCTCTCTTGGCAGAATGGAAATGATGGCATTGTTGGGAGCAGAAAGGCTACTTTTCATTAGAAAAAAGGGAAGTTTCTACAATCAAGTATAATGACAAGGAACAGGGGAAAATTGATTAATACAAAAGGGATACAGTTCTTTCTTAATGACTGTTTCGATAAATATTAACAGTAGTCTCAAAATTTTATCCTGAAAAAGGCACATTTGTCAACTCCCTTGTCTTTTGTATGAACATCTCGGATCATGATCTTCACCTTTTTTGTGTTAAGCTTTTGTAGTACTTGGACCTCCTTCGTGTCTAGACCGCCCTTTCGGGGTTTCGCCCTAAACACATCTCCTAGATTCAAGCTGCCTTTTCAGGTTTTCAACTTGAAAATTTTCTTCTTCTTTTCTTTTTTTTTTTATGCAAAATATTTCTTGACTGCATCGGTATTCACCGAGTTGGAAAGCTCTCTTCCGTCCATCTCCGCCAAAATTAGTGCTCCTCTTGAAAAAGCTTTCTTCACCACAAATGGTCCTTCCGAATTCGGTGTCCATTTCCCGCGAGGATCATGCTGGTTCGGGAGAATTCTTTTCAATACTAATTCTCCTTCTCAAAATTGTCGAGGATGTGCTTTCTTGTCATATGCCCTCATCATTCTCTTTTGATATAACTGCCCATGGCAAAGTGCCGTCAACTTTTTTTCTTCTATGAGATTCAATTGCTCATAACGAGCATTAACCCATTCGGCTTCTTCCAACTGTACTTCTTTAAAAACCCGAAGGGAAGGGATTTTTACTTTAATTGGCAAAACTGCTTCCATCCCATACACCAAAGAGAACGGTGTAGCTCCCGTGGAAGTTCAGACTGTTGTGCGATAAGCATGCAAAGCAAAAGGTAACTTCTCATGCCAATCTTTGTATACATCTGTCATCTTTTCAATTATCCTTTTGATGTTCTTGTTGGCTGCTTCTACCGCTCCATTCATCTTTGGGCGATAAAGCGTTGAATTGTGATGCTTGATCTTGAACTTGGCACAAACCTCTTTCATCATCGAACCATTGAGGTTACTAGCGTTATCCGTGATGATCCTTTCCGGGAGACCATAGCGGCATACTATTTCTTTTTGGATGAACTTACATACCACTTTCTAGGTCACATTGGCATAAGATGCTGCTTCTACCCATTTAGTGAAGTAGTCAATTGCCACCAGAATAAACCGATGCCCATTTGATGCCTTCGGGGTTATCAACCCAATCACATCCATGCCCCACATTGAGAATGGCCATGGTGATGTCAATACATGCAGTGAATTAGCAGGGGTGTGGATTCTGTCCGCATATATCTGACACTTGTGACACTTTCGAGCGAAATCTATACAATCCGTTTCCAACGTGAGCTAGTAATACCCTGCTCTCATGACCTGTCTTGCCAACTTATGTCCACTTGCATGTGCTCCACAAATTCCTTCGTGAACTTCCTCAACTATTCTCCGAGCTTCGGCTGAATCCATGCATCTCAAAAGTGTTTGATCCCTCCTTCTCTTGTATAAGATGTTCCCATCCAAGAAGAAATTCATTGCCAAACTTCTAATGGTTTTCTTATCATTTTCTGAGCTTTGATCCGGGTATTGCTAAAACTTGAGATAATGCATAATATCATGGTACCACGGTTTCCCGTCTATTTCTTTTTCTACAATGGAGCAGTGTGCGGGGCACTCTCGAAGATTAATCATGATGGGTTGAATCTTGACATTGGTACCAACTTTGAACATTGCCACCAGCGTGGCTAATGCATCGGCCATTTGGTTCTCCTCTCGAGGCAAATGGGTGAAGCAAATCTTATCAAAATTTTCAATTAACTTTGAAACATACTTGTGATATTGGACTAACTTCGAGTCACGTGTCTCTCATTCTCCTCGCAACTGATAAATAACCAAAGCAGAGTCCTCATATACTTCCAAAATGTGAATTTTCCTCTCGATTGCTGCCTGAAGACCCATGACACAAGCTTCATATTCAGCCACATTATTGGTGCAATAGAAATTGAGTTTAGCTATGATGGGATAATGATCTCCTTCTGGTGACACTAGCACGACCCCTATGCCATGCCCCAAGGCATTAGAAGCTCCGTCGAAAAACATCTTCCAATTCTCTTTCTCCGATTTCTCCCCACTTGTTTGGCATATTGACATCAAGTCCTCATCCGGAAACTCAAACTCCATTGGTTCATAATCTTTTTCCACCCTTTCTGCAAGAAAATCCGCGATTGCACTTCATTTGATAGCTTTTTGGGACACATACACAATATCATATTCAGACAATAACACTTGCCATCTTGCCACTCTACTTGATAAGGAGGGTTTCTCGAAGATGTATTTAATAGGATCCAACTTCGCAATGAGCCAAGTGGTATGATATAGCATGTACTGCCTGAGTCGATGCGCCGTCCATGCTAAAGCACAACACATCTTTTCCAACGAGGAATACTTGGACTCGTATTCAGTGAACTTTTTACTCAAGTAGTAAACTGCCCTTTCTTTCTTACCAGTTTCATCATGCTGTCCTAACACACATCCCATGGATCCTTCATTTACCGTCAAGTATAAGAGGAAAGGTCTCCCGACCACAGGTGGTACTAATACTGGCAGACTCAACAGATATTCTTTAACCTTGTCAAAAGCAACTTGGCACTCCTCATTTCATGCCCCAGGACTATGTTTGCGAATGAGTTTGAAGATCGGGTCACATTTGAGTGTGAGCTGTGATATGAACCGGGCTATATAATTTAATCTTCCTAAAAATCCTCTAACTTCTTTTTGCGTTTTAGGAGGAGGTAGATTACGGATTGCTTGAACCTTATCCGGGTCAACTTCTATTCCTCTTTCACTAACGATGAAACCCAGTAGCTTTCCTGAAGTGACTCCAAAAATGCACTTTGTCGGATTTAATCTGAGCTGAAATTTTCGTAACCTCTTAAATAATCTTTCAAGATTGGTCGCATGGTCCTCTGTTTTGCGAGCTTTTACAATCATATCATCCACATACATCTCAACCTCTCTGTGCATCATATCATGGAAGAGAGTCACCATAGCCCGCTGATAAGTTACCCCGGTATTCTTCAAACCAAATGGCACTACCTTATAACAAAAGGTCCCCTACATAGTTATAAAGGTAGTTTTCTCTCTATCCTCTGGTGCCATCTTAATTTGGTTATACCCTGAAAAGCCATCCATAAAGGAAAACATGGAATGGTGGGCAGTATTGTCAACAAGGGTGTCAATGTGG
Source organism: Theobroma cacao (assembly GCF_053813885.1). Lineage (NCBI taxonomy): Eukaryota > Viridiplantae > Streptophyta > Magnoliopsida > Malvales > Malvaceae > Theobroma > Theobroma cacao. The sequence continues at coordinate 14,883,295 of NC_142645.1, forward strand.
GGAAGAGGAAAATTATCTTTTAGGCTAGCTCTATTCAAGTCTCGATAATCCACACACATTTTCACTTTCCCGTCTTTCTTAGGTACTGGGACAATATTTGCAACCCATTCAAGGTACTTAGCTACTTCCAAGAATCCTACATCGAACTGCTTTTTCACCTCTTTTTTAATTTTGAACAGCATTTCAGGTTTCATTCTTTTCAACTTTTGCTTAATCGGTTTGCATTTGGGTTTCAAAGGAAGTTTATGGGCTACAATGTCTATATTGAGTCTTGGCATATCTTGATAGGACCATGCAAACACATCTACATATTCATGGAATAGCTTTATTAGTTTTTCTTTTTCCATTGGCACCAACGTCATACCAATTCTAACTTCTTTCTTATTTTGTTCATTTCCCAAATTTATCGTTTCAAGTGTCTCTTGATGTGGGACAATTTGTCTCCCCTCTTGTTCTACTAGTCTTAACAAGTCCAAAGTTAAATCATAATCCTCCACGTTTTCTGTATCGTCAAGTTCACTGACACTTGTTCCTTTTTCGAAATTAACTTCAAAACCACTGTCATTATCATCTTCGCATTCATTATTTGGAATCTTGGAAGGTAAAGGGGATTGAAATATGTAGAGCTATTGTATAGATAAACAGTTAAAATAAAGGGATGAAATGACACGAATGGAAATGGTTAATCATGAGAAGAGATATGAGAAATGCACTACGCATGTCAATTTATTAGAATGATAAATGATAAAAGCCCGATACATAAAATTCCAATGCTTTTGGGCATAAGCACGATGTTTAGTTTGCATTACTTTGAAATTGAATCACAAGTGACTGGTAAACTCATGGTGGTCCAGCTGCTCAACTTTAGATTCGGTGGCCCGAGGAATGTAGTAGGAATCCCATCCACATTTCCTTACTGTTCTTCACCTTCCTCCGTTGCACATATTGATAAATCAGAAAAGGCTTCCCCTAAAGCTGACACTGATTCTCGGCTCCCAACGGTGAGTGATTCAGGAAAGATGCAACCTCCAGATCTGAATGTCTCGTAGAGATGAGGATATGTCATTCCTTGGATTTCCAACTCATGCCCCTTAAAGCGAGCCAACCTTTCCTTTCTTCTTTCGACTATCATTTCTTCTATTTCCTTCTTAGTTGGCTTATACCCCAGGCCAAACCTTTCCTCATTTTTGGTAGCACGTATGGGCCTTCTAATGCCTTGTAGTTCTCTTCCTAGTTCTACCCCCGCTCGGTATCCTTTCCCTACTATCTGACTGACAGCCATCTTGGTGGTTTTGGAAAGCCTCGGAATAGGCGGTGTGGTTTCTTCTCCAACATATGTGGTGTTAACAAACTCGAAGGATCGAAAAGAACATTCAGGCACTTCTTTCGTCGCTTCCATGTAAGGAGTATCTACTGGCTTGCTTATGAGTAAGTCCTCTTCCCTGTTAACACAGACAATCTTCCCATCCATGATGAACTTGACCTTCTGATGAAGAGATGAAGGTATGGCTCCATCCATATGGATCCAAGATCTTCCCAACAAATAATTGTATGAAGAAGCGATATCCATAACCTGGAATTCAATGGTAAAGGTACACCGACCAATTTCTACCAGTATCTCAATGTCCCCTACTACTTCTCTCCTTGTTCTGTCGAAGGCTCTAACGATCATCTGACTCTTTCGCATGTAGGACATGTTGATGGGTAAACGGGCCAAGGTCCTCATGGGCATCACATTTAAGGACGATTTGTTGTCAAGCAGTACCTTTGCGACGGTACAGCTTTTACACTTGGTAGTGATATGCAAGACTTTGTAATTTCCTCTACCTTCAGAAGGGATTTCTTCATCGCTAAAGGATATTATGTTACCCACCGAAATGTTCCCAATGATGTAGTCCAAATTTTCAACTAAGATATCGTGATCCATATATGCTTGGTTCAGAATCCTCATCAAAGAGTTCCTATGTGGTTTCGAGCTGAGGAGCAAAGATAGTAGTGAAATACGAGCGGGCAACCTATTCAATTACTCGATCACATTGTACTCACTATGTTTGATGAACTTGAGGAACTCGGCAGCATTTTTTTTCGTCACTGGTCCTTTTGAGCCATCTGTCGATTCCGGAGGTTGCACCTTTTCTTCTCTCGAACTTTGCTCTTTTTCCTTTCCCTTTTCATTCTTGAGATTCTCCAATGCTTTCGGTGAATAGCAACGTCCGCTGCGGGTAATCCCTCCAACACCAGTTATATTTGCAGCATCATCTTGAGATTCAACTATCCATTTCTTCGCTTTTGAAACTTGTACACTGCAGTTGTAGTTCCATGAGACAACTTTGTTGTCTTTGTAGGGGAAGGGTTTAGGGACTTCGATGATCATCTTGGCATGGGTTCTGTCCTCCACAAGCTCTCCTCTTGGTTCATAAAAAATGGTTAAAGGTTTTATCTTCATTGGGTGAGTGGACTTCTTGGATATCATGTTTATTGCTGACTCTGAAGCTTCCATATAAAACTCGATCCTTGATTCGTCCATCATTCTTTGCACTTCCTTCTGGAAAGAACTACAATCCTAGATTAAATGCCTCACACATCCTTTGTGATACAAGCAGCATCGTCTTTGGATATCTCTCGAGTCATTCACATTAGGACATTCCGGCCAAACCTCGAGCATATTGGCTTTTACCAAGGCTTCAAATATTTTCTCCATGGGGGTTTCCACTTCCCGAATGTTCCTTTTAACATACACCTCCATTTCGATTGCATTTACCCCTGCCTCAGCATGATTTGGCAGTGGGTTGTTGTTAACATTCTGTTCCGGCTTTTTTTCAAAGTTCAGGATTCCTACCTTGATCAACCGTTGCACCTTATGCTTGAATGCCGTGCAATTCTCGATCGAGTGACCTTCGATTCCATAATGATAATCACAGTGGGCTAAAGTGTCATACCATCTCGGGAATGGAGGTTTTAATGGCTTTATGTATAAAGGTGCCACCAGATGGTTTGCAACTAACTGAGTGAAAAGTTCAGCATATGTGATTGGGATTGGGTCAAATTGCACTTTCTCTTGCTTGTTTCACCATCCTCTTGATTCACCGGCTGTATGGTTGTTTGAAGGTGTTGTTTGTTGTGTGGTTGAAGTTGTAACAGGTGTGGAAGTAGGTGGGTGAATATTTGTGGGGTAAAGTGTCCGTTGGATGGGAGTATATGGGTACAGGTTAGGAAAGGCATTTGGCATGGGTGGGTATAGGTATGGGCTTTGTGAAGTGTTGTTCACAGTTGAGTAATAGGGGTATGGTGGGTATGGCTGGTAAGGGTTGTATATTCCTCCTTGGTGTTATCCTGAAGTGATGGCTTGGGCTTCTCCCTCTTTTCTCTTGAAAGTTCCCCCTTTCGTCGTGTTTGCCATATCACCTCCTTCTATCTTCCCTTGCTTAATGGCAGTTTCTATCATTTCTCCTGAAATCACCATATCAACAAAGTTCTTTGTGGCACTACCAACCAATCGTTCATAGTAAGGGGCTCGCAGGGTGTTAACAAACATTACAGTGGTTTCTTTCTCAGTCAATGGTGGCTGAACTTGAGAGGCCACATTCCTCCATCTTTGAGCGTATTCTTTGAAGCTTTCAGTGGGTTTCTTCTCCATGTTTTGTAAAGAAAGGCGATCCGGAGCCATATCTGTAACATGCTTATATTGAGCTACAAACGCCTGAGCAAGGTCTTTCCATGTGTGGATTCAATTACGGTCCAGCTGGATGTACCACTTTGCTGCAGCACTAGTAAGGCTATCTTGGAAGCAATGTATCAAGAGTTTGTCATCATGAGCATATGCGGCCATCCTTCTACAATACATGGTGATGTGTGTGACTGGGCACTTGGTTCCATCATACTTCTCAAAGTCTGAAACTTTGAATTTTGGGGGTATAACCACATCTGGAACAAGACAGAGCTCAATTGCATCCATAGAACAATACATTCCCATTCCTTCTATCATGCGCAGTCTTTCCACAAAAAGGTCAAATTTCTGATGGGTATCGGGATTATCCTTCGATTCAACGGATCCACATTTGAGCTTCTCTTGTTCCTTTGGATCATCCAGATCAGGTACAGAGATGGGATCTGAAGGACTTGCCCCTCCAATTGGCCTTTGTTGAGCATAAGTCGGTGGTGGCCCTATTGGCATCCCAAAAAATGGATATTGACCCATTGATGGCATGGGAATAGACGCATTTCTTGCAGGTGGTGGTGTAAATCCTAGTGGATACACAAGGTCTGTATTGGTTTCTGTCTGTTGAACGTCTTCTGGTGTACTAGAACTCCCTACCGCTCTCTTTCCTTTATTTGTAGATATTAACTCTAAAATTTTTGATAACTGATCCATGATTTCTTCTTGCTTCTTCACAATCTTATCCATCCTCTCTGAATGCTCATCCCCCATGATCTTAGAACGGGCTCTTGTATTGTATCTGTGGAGAATTTATTTTTCTAGAATTTTGTTCTATTAGTTTAAAGAATAAGTTAGAATTTTATGTTGAGTGCATTATTATTTATTACTTTTATTTAAATCATGCATTATGATGCAAATGAAATGTATTGAAAAGAAAAAATAGGAAAAATATTGGCCATCCAACATTTACCATAAGAAAATCCACATCCATAAAACTTAAATATCCGATTACATCATTGTCTAAAACCATTACATAACTATCAAGAGGAAAAATCGACTTTGTCATATTGGTCCCTAACCATCCTGAGGTGATCGATCAACCGCTCACTCAATTCATCCCTGGGAAGAATCTCTCGCCTGAGTTCTTCGGTCTTGTCTGCCATCACTCGAGCTCTAAATGCCACTTCTCTCATCTGTCTCAGTATCCATCGCATCTCAACTTCTTTCCTTGGAAGGCTTTGTGTGCACGAATCATTTCTTTCCCTTATTTGGAAATATTCTTGCCTTAATGCTTCGTACTATGCCTTGTAGCCCTCCATGGCAGTTTCCAACAAGTCGCAGTCATTTTTCAACTCTTGGATGGTTTGTTCTTGTCTTCGTACCTCGTGCTGCAAAGCATTGTTGGCACTTTGGAGTTCTTGCATTCTGGCTATCAAAGAAGAATTTACCACGCTCACTTTCTCAAACTTGCTTTGCCATTCATCCCGTTCTTCCAAAGCCATCCATACCTTTCTTGCCGTCTCTTTCTTCACTTCTTCTAGGTCATCGTCATGTCTCCGCTTCATATTCATCATCTCTTTTTCAAGTATCTTTCTTGTCAACTCACTCTCCAGTAGGACATTTTGAGGTTCTGGGTTTATGGGATGTTTTGATGGATTTTTCGGGGGGCATACAACATCTTTCACCATTTGGTCGTGCCAAGTATGATACCTTATGGTGACTTCATCAGTAACCCTTCCCTGATCCACTCGGCAAGTTTTCTTCCAATCTTGTGCAATTTCCTCAATTTTCTTTAGCGTTTTCGGCTCTCCATATGTAAACTCTAACTGGTTGAGCTGGTGAGTCATGGGGACGAATTGCTCAGATCTGAACTGTCTCCGTACCATTATCGGTGCATAGCTAATGGCTCCCCATGGTCCCATCAACGACACCCACGACTTGTCTCCACATTTATACATCACTTGCATTCGCGGCATCCATGGAGGTCTCCAAGTTACTTCAACGCTCATTAACCTCTGGAGATTTGTAACCCACTCTTCTTTCCTCTTATAGTCGGGCCATACACTTTCACAGAACTCGAGGATAGGGCAACTTACAGACAGATAAGGCTTCCGAAATTTGCTCTCTTTACATTCGAAATGGCTTTTGACCCATATAGTTAAGAGTTGGGCACATCCAATGAATCGTCCCTCGCCTTTGCGTCTATAGAAATTCAAGGATCTAAAAGTTTTAGCTAAGATAGATGGGGCCGGGTTAATACTCCTCATCACCTGATCAAAGAAGTCTATGACTAACACCTCCACATGACCTAGAACCTTCGGGAAGACCACTAAGCCGTAGATTGCTATCGCAAAAGCTAAGAGACCTTGTTCATCCTTTATGTGTTTTTTAATATATCCGTTCAAGAAACTCCACGGAAGGCATTCTGTGTCTCTTTTCTTCTTCAAATGCTAATCCACTTCTACCGTAGTCATTCTTAACAACTTGGCCAACTTTTGTCGGTGTCCTGTCTTCTAGGCTCTCCAATAGATCTTGTCAGGCTGCATGTGATCTATCCGGAATAGAGAGAAGTACTCTTCTATGGTAAGGGTCATGTCCACCTTGTTAAAGACAAAGCAATGGTATGAGGGATCCCAAAACTGGACAATGGCTCGGAGCATCTGGTCATCAACAGGTACATATAAGAGCCATGCAATGTGTCCATACTTGTTTTGAAAATTGTCTCGGTGAGCACGTCTCCACTGTTCCCAAATTCCTACCATTTCTGTGATGTCATTCTGCTGAAGGTCCAAGTGAACTCTCTTGGGTAAAGTTGGGACATGTCCTTGGGTCAAACAGTCTCCTTTTTCTTGTTGGATCTGCCCCATCTGTAACTCTATCTCATAGTCATTTCTGTATATGTTGAGCGGACCTGCCGATGACGATGCCATGGATGTAATCGGGATCTCTTAGGTTGGATGTTGTGTAGCCAATATTTCTCCTATATGCAATTACGATGCATGCAAATGAACATGTAACATGCACATGACAAGCAAAATAATCTTAAGTTAGTATGGTAAAAAGAAGGAATGGAATGTTAAAAATAATGAGAGAATAATAAGCAATATCATGGGTATTATTGTCTACTCCATAATACTTTATTATCTCGTAGCATAATTTAAAATAGAGGGAGTGGAAGAAATTCCTTCATGTGTACCTATTTATAGGGTATATTCTCACGGGTATGGCCCTACCTAGGATTAAGCTACTCTCGGTATTCTATATGCTAGGTTGGGACTGTAGACAAAGCTAAGGTTCCCAAATCGTTCCTCACTATCGTCTACGCGGACTAGTAAGGCACCCCGGTCTTCACCCATTACAAGCTTCAAACGGACTAGGTTCAATTTGAGTGGGAGTCTGCACTAGCCCGTGCAGAGGTTATCACCTCACGAGAGCGTAGCTACTAAACTCCCTCCTAAAAAGGACATAACCCGGGTGGAGGGTTTATGCATGAATACAAAATGTGCTGTGTGTGTGAAGGAAAACATCGAGTTTGGAGTAACAATCTCACATCCCTCTATCCTAAATCCCCATAATTATTAAAAGCAATAAAGTAATAAATGCGAAATAAACTAATGCACCAAATAAAATATACAGAACAAATCATTAACACTAAGGAAATATTGAATTATTTAAAGCCTTTGATAACCTATTATTATTTAATGGTTCGACTCTCGGCAGTCCCCAGTGGAGTCGCCAACTGTCGTAACGTGCGAGTCCGGGAACCTGACCGCCAGACGCGAATGTGAAAACTCACTAAAATATTAAACTAGGAGTCCCCACCAATCTTCTTTTACTAGGTGCGATTGGCCACCCATTGACTCGATTCTAATCGATGAAGCCTTAAATTAATTTTAAGCCCACCGAAAAGAACCTTAAAATGGTCTACATTTTTCTAGATCTAAGTTCGAGAGTACGGTTACGCCCGGGGAAGGATTAGCACCCCCGGGATGCCCGTTTCATGAACGGTACCATTTTTAGATTATCCTATTAGACTTTTATTATATTTCCTTAGTTATGATTATGTTATTTTATCCCTTATTTATCCTAAAATGGAATGCAAATGTGAAGTAAGATGAAATGCATGGCGTGAGATAAAAATACCGGACGAATAACCTTTTATCGAGGATATTTTCCCGAATTCGCCCATCATACTGGTGGGACTCGGGATATTCTCTCACCTAGGGAATTATCCGAGAAACTCGCTTTTGCAAATTCGACGAATAATTCTCGTCATCGGGGTCATCGTACGTTTTCTTTTTAAAATAATATTTTTGTGCATAATGAACCTAATTCGAGCAAAAGCCTTTTATTAAAGATGGTTCTCGAGCCCTCCCATCATACTGGTGGGACCCGAGGACATCTTTTCACCTCGGGAACTTTTCGAGAAATACCCGCCTTCGCAAGATCCTCGGAAGATCCCATCATCGGGGCTTAAACTCGAAAACAGAAATATTTATATGCAATAATATGCATGATGCAATATATATGTACATACCATACAATTGTCCATTTTTATTATCAATTATTACTTTCATTTTATTTTATTTTTTATTATCATATTTTTTATTTTATTTCTAATTATTATTATTATTTTTTAATACTTTACATTTTTTATTTTAAGTTACTCTTATATTTTCCTTTTATAATTAGATAAACTGTTTATGATTCCACGTTACTTTATTGAATAACAATTTTTTTTTTTTTTTTATTATACTATTTTTATTTTATGTATTTTTATATTATTATTATTATTATATTTTTCATAAGCAATCTTTTATTCAAACCTAATGCCTAAGATCTTATTTTATATATATATTTATTATTTTTTTATCTTTATCTTCACATTTTTTATAGTTTATGCCACTTAATATTCAGTGCTTAATTTTAAATTAGTTATTTTTTTATTATTATTTATTTATTTTATTTTATTTTTTATTTATTTAATGTCATGTATATTGTATTTTCACAAATTAATTATTTATTATATGCTTGAATTGTTATTATTTTTTATCATTTTTTATTTATTTATTATTTTTATCAAGTAATTTTTTTGGTATAGTCAAACTCTTTATTTATTAAGAATTTCGGAATCTTGAAATCGAGACCCTCCCATCGTACTGATGGAGCCTTGATTCGGATTCCGAACCTAGGGAATATCGGCCCGGGATTGCGACTTCTCGTATCTCGACCGATTATCCCATCATCGGTATTAAATTAAACTATTGTTTCATTAATGATTCTTTATCTTATCCTATTTTCGTTTTATCCTCATTCGTATTCCTTTCTCTATTTCATATAAAGCTATATTATTATTTATTATTATTATTTTTTTATTCATTATTTATTATTATAATTTTTATGACTCACAAAGTATTTAAATTTATTTCTTTTACCACTAATATTCACCCTTATATTTGTTGTTTGCATTAATTCTTATATTTTTAAATATTTATTTATTTATTTTAAAAAAAACTTTCAAACATTCTACTAAATGATCTAGCTAACCCATATCCGGTCTAATCATCACAAAACACAAAAAGCCCATAAAGGAATAAGTGAAAATTTTTTACCTGACTTGGGCTCAGATGCTGACCCAAGTTCAATAGGACAAACGACTGGACCCTCTTCCCGAATTCATTGTTGGAGGCCCAAAAGAGTATTCTTTTTCCTTTGAAACGACACCGTTTCAGCTTCTTTGTGGCACCCAAAAACCGATTAGCGAAACGGCACCGTTTTGCCCACTGCCCTTTAAGCTTCTCATTCTTTTCTCTTTCACTTCCTTTCTCTAATAGCACCAGTTCTCTCCCATCTCTCTTCACCAGCCAACTCTCTCTCTTAGCCTTCTTACTTGACGGTCGCCAACGTTGCTCCCTAGCAGGCGACTCTCCCTTTCCCGGTGCCTTCCCCTCTTAGCCCTTCCACCGATCAGGTTTCTCTCTCTTTTTTCTAGGTTGTACGGCAGTAACTCCCAGCACCAGATCTGGTGTCTGCTAAGCCCTCAACTTTCTCCTCTTCAACCGGTAACTTAAAATTTCCAGATCTTCCCTAAAAGCAATCGCCGATCGGACCTCTATCCCTCTCTCTCTCTGCTGCCAGTGTCGGCTTCGTTGCACCCGAGCTTGGGAAAGTAAAACCGCCACCACCGGCGACGGTGAAATGACTCCCTTAAAACAAGCTATCAACTCTCCATTCTCATTGTATTTTTTATTTTTCTGTATTTTTTGATTCAGAATCTGTGGGTTGTTGTGGCTGCTAGACTAGGATTTTTGGGTCTCTGGTTGCTTGTTTTTGGCTTGCAGGTTCTTCCCCAAATGCTACAGTGCCCCCTCCCCTTTATACCTAGTTCCTGGGCTCTGGAGGGGGCACGCTCCACTGCCTTGCCAGACGCAAATTTTTCGCGTCTGGTACGGTGAGGGAGGTGTCTGGGTACTGGCAGGGGCACGCTCCACTACCCTACCAAAACTCATCATTCATTTCATTTTTTTAATTAATTATATATTTTATATATTTTATTTATTTTTTAGTGTCTACAGACACACAATTTATTAGTATTCTAAGCAATACAAACTAGATATGAAAATTTTTATGCTGGACATAAACATTAATTAAATAAAAAATTTAATGTTTTGATTGGATTTATGTAATTATACTAAGAATATGATTATATAAATTAAATCTAAATCTGCTTAACTACATATCGTGTAGCTTTATGAATCATTTAACAAATTGTCAACCCACCCACATATAGCCATATTGAATTGGCAAGGAAATTTACATGCCAAAACAGAGTAATGAGAGTGGGCACAAGAATTGACATGCCAAAATTGGACACTATTAATTCAAAGCATCCACAAGTCTTGGTGTTATGCTTCTTATTTTCGAAACGAATCAAATAAAGTTTGGGAGAAAAATAAAATATATAATAGAGTTTTCTTTTTATTTTGAAAAAAAATGGTTCAAGTCTTGGCGTAGCTTTTCTTGAGGGGCTTTCAAGTGTTTTAGTTTTGGCTTCTTTTTCTGTTTAATATATATTTTTTATCCTCTTCAACCTTTTGCTTTATTTTTGGACAATTGTGATGATTGATTTATTAAAGATTGTTATATGTTATAAGAAATTGTCACATCCTGCTTTTGAGACATGACCAGCGCATTGACTTACTGGGTATGGCTCACTAAACCCAAGCAATCCTTTTAATCAACATGTGTAGGCTTGTCATCCACCACATCATACAACATCCATACAGTATAACATATTTATAAACAATGAGCACTATCACACAAATATAGAACTTTTCAATATAAGTGTGGAATTCCTTTCATTAAACATTAACATTTGTATACATATAGATTCTGTAGTCCGACACACATCCTATGCCATTATTATCTATGGTCTTTTCACCATAGGTAACATCATTCATATGCACCTTTTTAGGGCTTAACACAAATATCCACAATCATAAAGTAAACATGAGTATCTCAATACTTATTTAAACAAACCAAGTGTCAACATTAATATAAATAGTATAAGATTGGACTCGACTCGACACACTGCGGAGTATAATGACATTAAAGGGTTGGAAGGAACGCACATCTATAAAAAATGAGCTGAGCTACTCTTTCATAAGTTGTCAAGCCAAGCGAGCTACTGATCTGTAAAAGAAAAATAAGGAAAACTAGGGGATGAGTCACAAAGATTCCGTGAGTAGATACTGGAAGGGGACAAGCCAAGGGGAAGACTTTTTACATAAATCATTAATTTATCATAAACATGCATATTGCATAATCATAACTTTCTCATTTCAATCCATGAAAATGAGGTGTCTAGTAACCAAGCAACTTTCTTTATCAGAAAAACCATATTTCATAAACTCATTCATGAAAGAAACATTTGAGCACTTGTGAAAACGCCTTAACAAAAAACAAGGATGTTACACTTACCTAAATATCAAATCCCTCACAAGGGTTAGATACCATGTTCTTAAACTCGCCCTTTGGGAACTTAAGGATTCGTACTGGAATCATATAGGATCATATACTAGAATCTACCATGTATCACACATGTTTATAAATCATGAGCTAACAAGTAATTACATATTGATACTCAATTCCTCACAATATCATCAAACACAAAGTATATAGAAGTGCCTCGCCACACAACAACGTGAGTGACATCACAATATCTCCCAACATACATATCATATAAGTTGTGCCTCACACATAATATCACAAGTGTCCTTCAACTGACATAAATATTGTGGATTGGAGCCTTTCCTTTACACTCTGTTGCCACAAATAATGTAACATGATGTTGAATACACTCGTATATTGTCCAAATCATTAGTGCCTTGATGGTTTGTGGCCCTCTATCTACACCTTATATGCCATTGTATCATCACGCATGATGAAGAAATTAGGCCATCCGTCTAGACCCTTTCACTCCACAACTTCACACTTCGTAATTATAACCAGACATTCATTCAAACATATTCAACATAACTATACACATCTACAATTGTTCATAACAATGGGCAATATCATGCTTAATCACACAAAGCTAATGCTCACATAAGCTATTACCAACAATATTTCCTTATCAATATCAAACAAGGGGATATTCGTTTACCCATACAAACATTTGATGTTTACATGTCAATTTCACTTTTTCCATACCATGGAAGAATATTTGAAGAGAAATCATTCGAAAGGGCTTGTCCTTTCTTGTTCAAAACTAATACATAATACCATATTTATATATATAGTAGATTTAAAACTTTCTTGAAAGCATTTTGGGTAAAATACTCAAAATTCATATTTTTACCAATGTCATTCAAATCATGCAAAGGTAAAATAGCTCATAAGGATATGCTCACTTTACGTATTAAAGTACTTAAAGAGGTGTACTCACTCACCTTAAAAAGAAGTGTATTTTTCCTTAAGCTTCGAGTCGTCAAAACCTTGCTTGTCTATGAATTTGAGCTCTAGCAACCACCTAGCATAATAAAACCTATCATGAGTCTCTTAGTTTCTAGAAAAATTCTTTTCGAAACTAATCGAATAATCGAATATCCGTCATTTAAATTCCAATAATTTTCCAAATTTCAAACCATATATTAAACAACCTTGAGTATCTTTACCTCCACAACCTTTTTGAAGAGTAAAAATCCTAAATCCTTACCTCAATGAAGGATTAATATGCTAAAATTCGTAAAAATATAAAGGTAGGTTATAACCATGAGTTTCAAACCCCAAAGTGCTCAATCTTACCTTAAATTCGAGATTGAAAGGTTGAATCATTGTCGAAAAGGGTATTGAAGGGTTGTGAGAGGTTTAAAGGTTGTTAGATGTGAAATAGAGGTTGAAGAAATGAGAAACAAGAGCTGGGGTTCGAGTTAAGCTTATATCCTTTTCCACACTAGACCTTAGGGGTCGACCTTTTAAACCCAAAGGGTTGATACTTGGGTATATTTTTTTCTTCCAAGAATTGCAAGGATCAACCATAGACTCCTCAATGATCGATCTTTTTCGTGCCCAGTAGCTAATTTTAGGTTTTGTTTCATAAGGATCAACCTTTTAAATGTTGGTGATCGATCCTAGTATTTTCAAAAAGTTTTCTAGGTGTTCCATCTTGAAAAGATCGACCTTTTAGCCATTAGGGGTCGATCCTTTTGGTTCTAGAAGCTTTCTCAAGCATTCTATTTGGTGGAGATCGACCGTCCTTTACTTAGAGGTCAATCCTTATGTTTCCAGTAGCCAAATTTAGTCAAAATATTACCAAGGATCAACCCGTCTTGCTTAGGGATTGACCCTTCATGTCTTAACATGCGAAAAAATATATTTTTTAGCTTCTTTTCTCTTCCATACTTTCAACCATTAATCATCCACAAATATAACACTATTTTCATGAAGATTTATAACTAAATGATTGGGAAAAATTCATCTAGTAATTAGAATAAAATATAGCTCATCAAATTTCACATAATAAAAGTTGGGGTTTCAGAGAAATTGTATTTAGCTTTTAGGGTTCAGTTGTAGTGTCTAAAGTACATGATAATGTACAAAAGAAGACAACTTTAAAAGGTCTATTTTAGGAGCTTTTGTGATTAAATGGGTCAGCTTCTTTTGGGTATTGGGTAATTTCGTTTTTTTTTTTTGTTTATTATGCTTTCTTTTGTTTGGTTTAGGGTAGTTCTTTTCTTAACGTCACTACGTGAATGCATAAAATCTATATTACACCTAATTTTCTTTGCTGACTAGAATCATTAAGAAACTAACTGTAATATCAACTTTTCAATTCAACAGAGCCTCCAAAGTTTCTCCTTTTCAATTTCAACTACCAAATTTGACAAATCAAAAATCGCCTTAATACAATAAAGTAAACATGCAATCTATGCTTTGCTTAGGTAGCAACCAACTTTTTAACACATGCACATTTTCCTCAAATTTCCCATGCCTTTCTTCTAGCCAACATTAATAACCTACATTTTAGTTTTACCAGCTAATTCATTCTTTCCAAGCTAGGAGTAATCAATTGCTTATTATAATATAAAAAGATTAAAAGAAGGGATTTAAAAGAAAAGAAAAGTAGCAAAAAATGATGATTATAATTTTACTAGTCGTGCATGGGGCATTGAGGCCTCAAGCCATTATGTTAGCTTTAGGATAGTACTCATTTGCTACCAAATCATTCGCGTTTAGATGGCCATGGGGCTTTTAGATTTTCTTCTTCTTTTCTTGTCTATTCAGCTTTTCTTGCATTTTTCTTCTCTTTCTTTTTCTCTATCTCTTAGGTTTTCTTCCTTTTCTATCAACTACAAACTATATCTCCCTGTTTCAATGTTTGGAAACATTCAACCTATACTATAACTTATTTAGAAAATCCTATGACTAATCATTTTGATTGTTTAACCAAGTTCTTTTCACTTTTTAATCAATCTTTCAACAATTGATTGAAAATAATGTAGAGGAATAATCGTCACGACCCAAACCCGAGGGTCCATGATTGGTGCATGAGTTTGACAAGCGAAGCCCTCGAGACCCGAGTAAGTCTTAAAATTCTAAATCATACACACATAGCCAAGGGTTTCTAAATCCACATATTCATATAATATTTAAATTCTAATACACATAGTTGCCTTTGGCACATTGTTCATACACAATATTTAATACAATATTCATATGGCCATACATTGGCCAACAAAGTGGGTTCATATTTACAACCCTTAACACAAGTTCAAATGGCACTCATTCCTACATATAAAACAACTAAACCGAACTCCAAAGGCAAAAGCTCATGACAGACTCAATAGACTGGACATGTTAGGATGGGGACTTACTGGATGCCAAAATTGGTCAGCCAATGGATGACCCTTGCCATGCAGTCTTCTGGCTTATTTGTCTGCACATGGTACAATAAATGAGTGAGTCATCTAATACTCAATAAGAGTGCAAATAAATAAAACATATATATATTAGACAAATTTATATTCAATGCACTATCAGTGCAACCAAATATCTCCAATGTTAGGGGTATATCAAGCATCCCTAAAGAGTCTCCACAAGTAATGTATGTCACTAGGTTTATCCTCAAAGCCATTCAAAGTTATTCTTCATGGGCACACTTTAGTCGCTAGAATATTATATCAGATTCAAATCGAATTTATCTAAAACTATCCATGGCTATGCCATATCACTCACAAATTCAAATCACAATAATAGAGTGGCCTCCCTTGGACATCATCAAATCAAGCATGCTGACCAACCAGTTGAGTTAAATCCTGCTCAAGGCGAAGGTGTTGGTAGAGAATCAAATCACGTGCGTGCTGAGGCAACAAGTGAAAAATCAGAATCATCATCTTGAGTAATCTCCCAACGGATGGCATCACTCAGAGTAGTCTCAGATGGGTGTCATCATATACATAGCCATCATTTAGAGTAATCTCAATGAATGGCATTAAAGCACTGCAAACGAGAATCACAGGCAAGACTAATACCACTTGTCTTGGCTTAGCACCATCTCTGCAAGCACACATAGTCTCAGAGTGTAGGTCTCCATTTGACCTTAAATTAGATCAACATCCAAAATTCTCAACATCAAACGAAACACGAACCCACAATGAGGCCATCATGCCTTATATATCTCACATTCCACAATCCACACCATAGATTACTTTTATGGACTCATAAGCATCTTTTGCTCTATATCTCATATAAGAGTCCATAACTTTTCAAGGTATTGAATATTTCTAACCTTTCATGGGGTTCAATGTCTAAAGTGAGCTACTTTTAAACGTCTATCACATCCACTAGACCTCCTAGTCTAGGCTCAAATAATATAGGGCATTATGTGGCTTACATTAAGGCATACAATACACAACACGCATATTCACATACATTTTTGTTCGCTAGCCTAGGCTAGTTCATCGAAGCATTTATATTCATACAAACTATTCTAGTACCATGGTAGCACATTAACAATGTGATAAACATCACATGCTTTTCAAACAAAACCCACTCACAGTAATAGTTAAAGGTGTGTTCCATTGCCAAGCTCCAATTCTTAGTCTCCAACCATCCTTTAGCTCACCAACGAGTTAGGTAACTCCAATTTCCCCTTAAACACATCAAAGCATCCAAAACATATATATTTCCTAGCTTTCAAAAATATTCAGCTTTTCAAAAATAACACAATTCAATATATGAGCTCAAATCCTTCAATAATGAGCTAATTCTTACCTTAGTGGCTGGGTTGCCCAAATCTCAACTCTAAATCCCTAACAAACCCAAGAGAGAAAATCTCACCAAAGCTAGACCAAATCGATGCTGATCTATTAATTGATTAAATTGAAAATTAATCGTTTTACATCTAGAAGCATTTCTCAAGCTCCAATCTACTCCAAATAGCTCCAAAAATCAGTTTGGGAGGTTTGGGTTTCAGGGGTTTGAGAAAGAGCATTTTTCTTTTGTTTTTAAAATGAATTAATAGCCTTCATCCCCTTATATTTTTGCATTTTTGAGTTGATCTATCAATAGATGGGAGGCATATATCAATAAACCCTTCTAAACATTTTGGGCGTTGACTTTCATCTATCGATAAATTCCTCAAATCTATTAATAGATTTTACCTTAGCCTCTTTTTTATTTTTTTTGTTTGACCATCTATTGATAAATTCCGTAGATCTATCGATAGATGCTTCTGACTTTGGTTTCCTTTAATTTCATATGGCTATCTATTAATAGATTCCGTGAATTTATCAATAGATTTCATCCAAATCACTTCATTTGGTTCCTGGGTGGACATCTATCTAGAGTCTAGGTCAATCTATCGATAGATGTTTGTTCAAATTGCCCTCCCAAGCCTTCTATCTTTCATCTATTGATAGATGTAAAACATCTATCGGTAGATCATACCCAATTTTCAGATTTTTCACTTTTTCAAGTGTCTGAATTCATCCTCAAGGTCTCCAATTCACTTTCCTTCTGTCAAAACACTTCAAATCATTCATATTACTTGAAATCCTTCATACATATACTTAATTATATGATCAAATCTTGATCAAAATATCAAACTTCAAGATTTGCCAAATATATTCATAAAAATTTGCCTAAATGTCATTAGGCATGCTTCCATATACTCAACACATTTAATCTATCATTGGAAGTCTTCAAGACACAATATAGTTCATAAATCATTCTCAGTTAACTTATTTTACACAAAAAATTGAGGGTGCTATATTAATGCTTCCACATTTTGAAGTATTTCTACTTTATGATTCATCAGCATCACTCTATACATACATATGCAAAACTTTATACATGCATGTGCAAAACTTTTTGTGTCTTCACCATTTTAAAAAAATATTTAGTGACTGTGATTTTTGTATTTTACCTTTCTGTTATCTTTATTTTCTTCTTTCAAAGTGTCCTATTTATTCCAATATTTAAGTCTCCTAATGACATTTAACTATATAATTTCTATTTTTTCATAGAAATTATGTCTACTTGCAAAAAAATTAAAAAAAAGCAATATTAACAATAAACTCTTTTGTTGGAATATGGGTGTTCTTCAAACCAACACACTAATAAATCCATAGCTCAATTGTAGACTTTTTGCTCACAATTTGTTCATGAACATGCCACTGAAATTCAATTGCCAGTTACATAACAAAGTACTTTCTCCTTTTTGTTTCAAGGCACCAGCCTCTGCCATACAGTTTAATTATAACTTTTGTATATAACTGCAATGCTGGCAATACATTAGTAAAATCACTTAACTTTGACACTTTTTTTTATAACAAAAGGCACTCTATGGCTACAAAATTAGCTTCAGAGCGTTTGTAGCAACAACACTATATGATACTAATAACAATATACAATAGTCCATATCCTCTTATAAATTTCTTTCCATACCTTCTTCAACCCAAATCTATCTAATAATCAATATAACAACTAATTCCTAAACATATTGATTTTACCCTAACACAACACACGTGCATTCTAGTGTAAATATAAGAAAATGGTTTATGCAATCATATGGATTTTTTGGTAATCCATTTTAATTAAGCTAGTCATGTTAATACCACCTAATACAATTAACATGTTTAAACATAATTAATTGACTCAATGATAAATATGTTAATAATTTAACAGGTCTAAAGAAAATTAGATGTGCTAGAATTATTTAGGTTAACCCAATAAAATCGTTAACTAATTAAACTTGTCAAAACCAAATCATATAAAAGTGAAATGAGTCAACTCATGTCAACATGAAGTTTATCGTGTTACAATCAAGTTAATATTAACAATTACAGAATTATGCAAAATTCAAATTCGAACAAACATAGAATCTATCAAGGGGATTAAAGCACAATAAAATTAAGATATATAAATATAATGTCATCTAATTATTATTAATATCTAGATATATAAATTAATTTAAATTTTATTTCTTTAGGAATTGTTAATTATATTTAATATTTGATGTTTTTATAATAATATGCAAAACAAAAATAATAAACGTGGAAAGAAAGATATGAAGTACAAATATATGCTGCATCGAAGTGGTTACAAGTGTATGTTTCCCCAACAAAAGAAGATTTGCGTATCCATTTCCCCTTCCATCTTCGTGTTGATGGTCAACTCATATGCAGACACAATGTTTTCTTTGACAGTATATATAAAAATTTGTGGTGTTATAATCAAATGACATGATTGCAGCACAATTGTAGACAAAATCTTAATTTGCCAAACTACGTGTTATTTACAACTTTTGCTGTCAACACAAATTAGATATGAAAACTTTTATATTGGACATAACCATTAATGGAACATAAAAGTTTTATTGTTTTAATTGGATTTACATAATTATCGTACAAATTAAATCCAAATTCACTTAATTACATATTGTGTTGCTAATTATCGTATGAATACAGTTACACAAATTAAATCCAAATCCACTTAACTACATACCGCGTTGCTTTGTGAATTATGCAACAAATTGTCAACCTAACCCATCTTGAATTGACAATGAATCTCGTTCAAATTTACATACCCAAAACAGAGCAACGAGGGTGGGTACAAGAGTAGACATGCCAAAATTGGACACTATTAATTCAAAGCATCCACAAGTTTGAGTGTGCATCTTTTCATCGTAACGAATCAGATATAGCTTGAAAAATATATAAATATAGAATAGAAATGGTAAGTGAGCTTGAAATTGGGGCCAACCAAGGGCTGTGAATACCATCTAAGTTTTGACTATGATAGTTGCTTCTATATTAAGTCACTATTTCAGTAGGCAATAAATTCAAAATAAAAGGAAAAACAAAGAGGGCAACTGGAGGTGAAATAAGCTTTTTGAACTTGGGAGAATATGAATGCAGGTGCAATGAATAATTAATTAATATTTGGAATTATAGATATTTAGTAATCCTCCTGGATATCCCTCTATATATTGCTTTCAAAAGGGGATCCCCAATTTCATGGCATGACCCTTGTGGCCTTTCTTGTATTTATATATATAAAGAGAGTAGAATGGTGATTGAAGAATCAGATATCTGAAGGAAAAAAGAAAGAAGAAAACAGAGAGAAGTACTGTTTTTCTCTCTGTTTTTTTGTTTTAGTCCTTGAATTCATCACTAACAAGAGTGAGCGCTCTAAGCAAAAAGTTCAGCTGGAAATCAGATATGGGTAAAGGAAGAGCTCCATGTTGTGATAAGAACCAAGTGAAGAGAGGTCCATGGAGTCCTGCAGAGGACTTGAGGCTTATCACTTTTATTCAGAAACATGGACATGAGAACTGGAGGGCTCTCCCTAAACAAGCTGGTCAGTCTCTTTTGCTCTTCTTCTCCCTCTCTCTCTGTCTCTCTTTCTCTCTCTCTCTCTCTCTCTCTCTCTCTCTCTCTGTGTCAAATCTGGATATCGTTATCATAAAAATATTCCAGGAGTCAATGTTGTTCATAGCTTCAGGCATGGAAACAACATTTTTTGATTTGTTCTTGACTTTGATCTTGGTCATTGAATTAACCAACGGAATTTATATTTTGTTCCATCATCACAAAATTCAGAACCCTACGTTATATTTTATCGATAGTAACCAATTACTCTATTCTGTTAGTCTTTATTCATAACTTTTCTCTCATCCATTTCATTCTCGTCCAGTGGGTACAAGGTGGTGGCGGTGGTCATCGCCATCGTCATGTCTCAGTTTTTAATTTTTGATTATTATATGTATAAATTTTTTTTTTATAATTGAGAGAAAGGAGATTCGAACCCTTCTCTTTAAGCAGGAGATAATACATCAACCAATGAGCCAAATACTCGAATGCATGAATAAAATTTGAAATATATAAATTTATAATTTTTTATAATTCCCTTTAATCACCTTTCATGTAAATCCAAAGTTTGCCACTATTCATATATTTTATTTCTTCCAAACCATGTTTGTTAAACCACCCTGTTGAGAAGAAGGCATTGCAGAGTCTGTAAAAGTGTCGCTGTTTGTTCGAATAAGGTGTGGCTGTTGACTGTTTCATTGTTTATAGGTAATAAATATTCACGAGGCAATGATTGGAAGGCAAGTTTGAAACCTTTGCAGTAATGAAATACTTATTCAAATCCGCAGATACTGCCAATTCTTTGCTACTTCTCAACCATACGCTACATTAAGCTTCTGATACAGTGAATTTCTTCTCTTTTATGGTCACCTTGCAAACTTTGAAATGTCATTTGCAAAAAATAAAAACAAAAATCAACCCAGTCCCTTCTTTAATGTCATTCCATATGAGCATGTATATGTCATTATCCGGGATATTTCTACTTTTCGGAACACCTTCGTATTGGTGAAGGAAAATCTTAATCAACAAAACAATCCATCCGAATTAGTTGAACGAAATGTTTGAACTCTTCATACTTGTTTGTTTTTGAATAAGAAGCTTCCCTTTTTACTATTCTGGCATTAATTTTTTCTACATTAACTTTATTTGGTTGGTGTTTGGCCAGTTTTGTTGAAATGAAAAGGTCAATGCAAAGAACCTACTTTCCCTTTGTTTGTCCTAAACCTTGTCAACCCTCACATCTTTCACGAGTTAGGAAATTTTCTACCTGAAGAATTGAGGGTCAACATCAGATTGTCTCAAGGCCTCTAGTAGCTTATTGTTGCTTCCGTTTTTGTTTAACATTTAACAGAACTTTCATTTTGTTTAGATTCAAAGTGGAAGAACTAATAGAAAGCCAGTGACTTCCACCATATGGAATAAGTTTTTCCAAGCACTTAGTTTTTGATACCAGATAAAAGAATGAATTGATTCTTCCTTTTTTAATGAGAAACCTTTGACATCTTAACAAACTGATGAATTTCTTTTGCTTTCCCTATCTGATATAAACATCCCAACGCACAGAAAGCTATGTTTCTTCCGTTTATCTTCATTAGTTGAAGTCTGAAGGCAAAAACATTGAATTGTCACCATTGATAATGTCATTGTCTCAACAGATAGAGAAACTGACAGGACTTTGGTTATTATTGCTTTAGCACACACGATTTCAGAGTTCACATGCTTTGTTTTCACTATGTTGTAGGGCTATTGAGATGTGGAAAGAGTTGCCGTTTAAGATGGATTAATTACCTGCGGCCAGATGTCAAGCGAGGGAACTTCACCAGAGAGGAAGAGGATACTATTATAAGGTTGCATGAGGGTTTGGGAAACAAGTGAGTTACAATTAGAAATATGCATTAATCTGACTTGATTTGGCATTTTTTCAGTTAGGAAGTACCCTTCCTTTTTTTCTTGTCAAGTTATCTTAATTCCTTATGTTACAATTAAATTAATTTCCAGGTGGTCCAAAATTGCATCACATTTACCAGGAAGGACAGACAATGAGATAAAGAATGTGTGGAACACTCATTTGAAACGGAGATTAGCTTCAAAGAATGGGAATATTCAGCAGACAGATGAATCCAAGGAGTCCTCCATGACCTCATCATCATCATGCTCCTCTATTACGTTTGTGTCATCATCAAGTGGCAAGAGAAATTTAGAGATTGACATTGAGCATCAATGGGATGAAGGATCTGTAAACAAAAAGCCCAGAGAGGCATTTGCTATGTCAGTATCAGACAAAGCACAAGACTTCAAAACAGAGCTGTCAAACCACAGCAGCCCATTCGAGGAGCCAAAAGAATTGTCGAGTTCTTCAATCTCGTCCTACAACTCCAACATCACCAATTCCAGTCAGATTGATGTTTCAAATCCAGAAAATCAAGCAGGTTCCCTGTTCAACTTTGCAGGACTTTATGATGCCAATAACGCATCAGAGGAAGTGAATAAGCCAGAGATCTTGGATACCGCCTTCGATATCCCATTGGAGTCTGATTTGGATTTTTGGGATATGCTGGATAACTTAGGGTCATTCCAGTCTGATGGGATTCAATTACATGAGATGGAGGGCAACCAGAGCTCAAACTTTGGGGAAGGATACGTCAAAGAAGCTGTAAATAAGAAGTGGTTGCATGACTTGGAAAATGAACTCGGGCTGGAAGTAACCAGGGATGAAAACCAAAACGATTTGTCAAATAATGCTGCTGAGCCACTAGTCCCTGAGATGTATGACATGCTGCTGAAGCCAGAAGCTGATATGGGAATGGGTCACTATCACGCCTGGTCCTCTTCACAACACAGTCCTGCAATCTGAAGCAAATTCAATCCAGCAGTTCCTTAGTGATGTTGACTATTTAGTAGGTTTTCCAAACTTAGTTCAGTTAATTAGGTCTTTTAAAAGAGTGGTGGATAATATAAAATATTCATCTCATCTTTATTTAATCATTTCATTGTAGTTTGAACCAAACCTTAAATTTTCTCCAAGCAAATGACTATACAACATCTCTAAGTGGGTAGGTGATGCTCTCCACTTGTTTTCTGATTCATGTCAGTTTAGCTTCTACAAATACAGTGCCTGTGCCTCTTTGTACATAATTGTTTTTTTTTAATGTGAATCCAATATACTATAATTTTCTCAGCCTTTTGACTAAAATCAGTACATGCTCTTATTAGTTATAATTACATTTTATTGCCGTGGTGAAGTCAATCAAATATTTATGAGTACTCATTTAATAAAAATTGGTATACGGGATTGATATAAGTAAAATACTAGTGAAATGGTAAAATATTGTATAGAAAAGTAAGGGAGATACTCATATGTCTCGGTTCAAGTCTTATTATATATAAGTTTGTTTATTTTAAAAATTTTTTAACTAATTCTTTATTTTTATTGTGTTCAATTAAAATCTTATATTTTATTTTAAATCAAATATGCCCTTATGATTAATGGTTAACTAATTGCATAAAACTTAAAAAAAAAAACTCTAAACTATTCATAAAAATTAATTCAAATAAACCTTTAGGATTTTATTATGTTCAATCAAATCCTTATATTTTTATTTTGAATCAAATAAATTCTTATAACTACTGATTAACTAATTATTGTTGGGTAAAATATCACTTATTATTTTATGTCACGTGGTATTGACGTGATATGTTGACATATCATAACACATAATGTAACATGTTGATATGGGATGATGACATAAACATGTGACAAATACGTCGACGTTATGCCAACTTTATATGGTTATAAAATGACAAGTGACATTTTAATTAATTGTCGACTAATGACAATTAGTCAACTGTTAGTTATATGTGATATGTTGACATGTCATAATACATAATGTGATATGCTGATGTGGGATGATGACACAAACATGTAATAGATTACTCTCTACATCAATATCACATCAACGTTATGTCAACTTTATGTGAGTATAAAATGATAAGTAGTGTTTTAATTAATTGTCGACTAATGATAATTAGTTAATTATTAGTTATAAGAGTTTATTTGATTTAAAATAAAAATATATGAATTTGATTAACGTAATGAAAGAATGAACACTTATTTAAATTTTTTAAAAATAGTTTAAGAATTTTTTAAAATATTATACTACAATAATCAAATAACCCAACGACACTTATGACACGTAAGAGTAGAACTGCTAGCTATCAAATAAAACTAACTCAAATAGGAAGACAGCTCAATTGGACCAAATGGAAAGACTGAAGAGAGACAAGTAATAGAATTCTACAGCTAGATTCAGCTCAACTATAACAAAATTACAAATTACAATTAAAAGAAAAATCAGACTACACCAAAACGTTAGGTCTTGTTTTGCTGTCATCATTTAAGATGATGGCTTTTGGTGTTTTGCTTTGAGAGGGAAATTTGGTGTGTTTAGATGTATTGACACTACCACTCATTACATGGAAAGCAAAATGTCAAGTACATCAATCGAAGTTAAAGTTGTGGTGAATTTGCAACAAAACAAAAGAGTAATTTTCTGGCTTTCACATTCAGGAGTCAACCAAGACTTAGAAAATCCATACCTTATGGTGTGAAATGGCCAATTTAAGTTGCACGGATGGGTGCTAACTAAAATATAAGGTGGACTAAAGTGGGAAAGGAGCTGAAAGCAGTCACGCAGGACAGGGAAAGATTAACTGCGTAGCATGCTGTAATGAAGGCCACTAAATTGAAAACAATAAATAAAAACAAAACACAAGACTAATGCTGAGCCATAGCCTGTAGGGAGGGGCCCCAAACATTTAGTCAAACCCCAGAGGCCATATATATCTCAGCCCCAGGTCAAGGACTTAAAGACAATCCCAACAATTGAAGGGTACTCAACAAATGTTCAAACTACCCCTTTTAAAAAGCTTCAAAGAGCCAAGGCAAAGAAGGATCTTTCAAAAGATTAATATGCCCTGTCATTGTTTGATTGAAACCTATACTGCTTGTAGGGGAAAATTGGCACTAGCATTTAAGTGATGGCCAATTTCTGACCAATAGCTCAGGAGCAGGTAAATCTGTATCAAGGACTCTTTGGTACATCTTCTAGCTTTCAATCCCATACAAAAATTAATTTAGTTGGTTTCATTAAAATGATATAAAAAATGTATGTCTACGTATCGTGCAAAAACAAGTATATTTTTGAGAATTTAACACTCTAACTTGCAGGTCTTAAATTCGAATGATAAAAATTGGAGGCAACAAGATTTATGAGAGAAGGGAGGATTACCTCCTATATATTGTGTAATCTAAAATCATATATTTTGTCTCTTGAGACATGAGATGAAATTAAAGCAATCCAAATTCATATATGCCTAAAAGAAAGAGGAGGGATCTACTTATATCAACATAACAGTTTTTTTGCTATATCTTATTTTATCTTTTTTATATAATTTATTTTTTGTGTTCAATTGTTTTATTTACATGCAAGAAAGCACCTTATAGGCTATAGAAATAAAAAATATAAACACGGTGAATTCGGTTAATCAATTTTAAATTTTTTAAATCAAACTGATATGATTTAACTAATTTAATTGAGGTTCTTAACCGAATCAACCATTTTAAAATGATTTAACTAAAGAGAATTAACCGATTTTTGTGGATTAATTCCATTTTAATTGACTTTTGTACACCCCTATTTGATCCTAAACAAAGTTTCAAATCTGAAACAATATAAACCCAAAAATTATGTTGAAATGATTACATCTTATATAAAATCTAAAATGATTATCAACTAACTTGAATTCGAAACAATTCAAGATGGCTTGAACCGCTTAAATGATCGAACTCGTCCGTTTGCCATCTACAAAAATGTACATCAATATATATAATATATGTATGTATGTTTTTCTACCTGTGTCATGGGTCTATGTATGTATTTTATGTATATTGGATTCTTACACCAAAGAGAATCCAAGTGCCCATGCATCGCTTTTTTTTTTCTTTCCCTCATTTCTCTTGAATATGAAATTCGAAACTCGTGTCCCAGCCTCTTCTAGGCCATTTCCATCTCTAAAATTGTTTAGTTTCGAGGGATTGAGGTGATGAAAATCAAATTTCGAAATACAGTGAGGCAAAATAGTATATAAAAGATTGCCACAAACTTTATTCTAACTGAAATCCCAAAATTAAATATATAAATCAAATAGGTAAAGATATTAAAGAAAATTTTAAAAAAAAAAACCTTGCCTAACAATTTTTACCATGAATTATGATTAACTTTTTTTTGGATTGATAAATTGAAATACGTTTAAGAAAAATTTTCTTAACAGTTAAAACATTTTAAAAACTTCAATTGAAGGTCTTATTTATAAATCTTAAATTAGAGATATTAAATTGATAGGGTAGTTTTTAAATTTCACAAGTGAAGTTAAAAAATTAATATGTATCGGACAAAAATATTTTAAAATTTTAATAAATTAATTAGTATTAAATAAATATATAACTCTTGTTTATGAAGTTTAAAAACACCATTGCAGTGTATAGAATACTAATTATTAAATTTATGAGGTAAGATGAGTACTTTTTGTATAATTCAAAACTTTTGTAAATCTTCATGTGTACACAAAAGAATAATGTTCTAATAAATAAATATTTTTGATATTTACACCAAGTAAGAGTAAATATAAAATTTCATTCTTCTTTAAGTACCAGAAAATTTTTTTTCTATCTCACATATCAAATAATTTTTTTTTCATCATGACGTGGCATGATTTGAAATTGATCATCTAAATGATCAAAGCTTGTAATTTTCAGAACGGTGGTCAAAAGAATCATCTACGTCATACTAATAGATTTAGTTGGTATTCCTACCTTACTATTACATGTAAGATGGATTTGATATATTCTCTAGACGTATATAGACGTAAAACCATTGTATATTGAATAAAAAGACATAATTGGTCACTATTCCAACTATGACTATATAACAAACTAAAGTGGGTAGGTGAAGTTCTTCACTATCAACCATTAAAACTTTATAGCATTAGCTTTCAATGGCTTTCAATGTCCCCACAATCTTGATTATTCAAGAAAGTAAAGTCCTATAACTTAAACTACAACCAAAAACCTTAGAGGCTTGAAATGAAAAGCCTTTCAAATCAAACTGATTAATGGCTCAACATAAATATCGTATGAAACATCTTACTTTTAATGACACTAAATTAACGAGTAAATTTAATTGGTACAAAATTTTAAAAAATTCCTAAAATTATTTTAAAAAATTTAAATAAGTCTTTATACTTTTATTACATTCAATCAAATCATTATACTTTTGTTTTGAGCCAAATAATCTCTTATACTTTTATTTTGAGTTAAATAAGCTTTTATAACTAATAATTAACTTAGTCAAAATTTCTATGTAACGTGGCACTAACGCGGTATGCTAACATATCATAATTGATGATAATGTTGCATGCTAACATATCATAATCGATGTTAAACCTCACTTTTTACTTAAGGTTAGATTTGTAACTTAACTTGGTGAGCTCTTAATTTGATGTTTTTGAACATGATTTATAGACCACTATAACTTAGAACGTGTATGTTTTAATAACCAAATATGTTCATTTGAAAGTTTGGACCATTAAAGGGCCAAAAAGAGGTATTTTAAACTTTCAAAATGCATTTTGGACAAAATCTATCAATACATGTTCATCATGTATTGATTGACGAAGCCTAGAAAAGGTTTATGATGAACATCTATCAATATATGATGAAAATGTATTGATAGATTCAACACAGAACAAAATCTATCAATAGATTAGTCGTAGATTTGAAAAAAAATAAGGGTATTTCAAACTTTTCGCACTCATTTAGGAGCCTTAAAACCTTAGACTTTTCCCCATTTGGCTAAAAACGTGTTTTTCAACAAAACCCAACCACCCTCTTCTCTTTTTTCTCTTTACTCTCATCCATATTAAACCTGAAGGATTTCAAGTATTTTAAATATTCTCAAGCTCAGATTTTGAATATAAGGACTTTTGGAGGTAAGGTTTTCTTATTCCAAACATCTAAACTCATGGTTTTAATTTTCTGAACTTATGGATTCCAAGAAATTCATTTTTCTCATAAAAACTTAGGTTTTTAATTAGTTTTGGAACTATCAAGCTCACCAAGGTAAAGTTGCTCTCAATTCTAACTAATAGTAGTTTAATCACTTGGTTAAAGTTAGATTTAGCTGTTGATTTTAGATTAAGGATTTAACGAAGAATGCTTATGGAAGGATAAATGGTTATTAGTCTAAGACATTATTAAAGAACAAGGTATTTACGATGGAAACTTTGTGATAAGTGTTGTTGAAGAAGTTTGAGATCTTGGAGAAGTAGAGCTACCAACGAAAGGTGCTATGAGGAAAGACACACTTTAGCAAGATGGGTAGATACAATGTTTTTAATTTTTTTGATATAATTAAGCTTGCTTATTCTACAACCTTGCATTAAAACATGTTTCGATGATTTGTGATGTGAAAGATGGTTTTAAGTATGTTTTGATGTAGGCTATATTTGCTATTTAAATATGTCTATTACGTATTTAGTTTTGTGCATGAGGAACAAGCACTTTGAACGTTTTGATATCTTAAAACTGAAATATTTGTCTATGATTGTTTGAACGAATTGATGATTTTGAATCTTTGAAATGAGAAATGATTTTCTTGGATGAGACCACGATACTTCAAGATGATGGATTAAGTTGATGACAATGATTTAATCTTGTTCAACCCCTTTGATTTTGTTGTTGAATGGATCCACCCCTTTGTGTTGGAAATGAACATTTGGACAATTGGAAACTTATAAAGATGTTTTAGTGGAGCTTAGTTAAATTAAGGACCCTAGCTAGCTACTGTCTAATTTTTTACTCACGTAAGTATATGTCTCGAGTAGATAATATAATGACAAGTAGAGTGTTGACCCCATAAAGAATTGATCTAAGATTTCACTAATTACTAGAATTAATACAATTCAGTCTTATTCAAACAAACAAAAGCAAGGAACTAAATATATTATAAGTTAACTAAATCTAATTAACAAGAATTTAAACTAAAAAAATCAAAGCAGTAATAAAATTGGATAAAAATAAACTCAAACAAGCCTAAGATTACAATATTCTTCACACTTTATCTAAATCGTACCTTTCTCTTTTAACTTATTTCAATGTGTTGAATTGCTAACTTAAAGTCCTTAATTATTTATAAGGTTCTCTCGAAACTCTTATAAAAATATATTTTAATCAAAACACTATATCATTATATGTATTGAAATTAAAATAGACTCATTAAGTTAAAGCTCTAATACTGGCTACATATGGCATATAGGTATATCTCTATCCTATACACAAATCAATTTATTCATCGAAGCAAATAAATATAAGCATATGC
Organism: Theobroma cacao; assembly: GCF_053813885.1. Classification (NCBI taxonomy): domain Eukaryota; kingdom Viridiplantae; phylum Streptophyta; class Magnoliopsida; order Malvales; family Malvaceae; genus Theobroma; species Theobroma cacao. The sequence goes on from NC_142645.1 coordinate 14,912,760, forward strand.
CATTCAAACCTTATCCTACACTAAACTCCTTTTCTCAAGTTATGCTTAAGTTTCCTGATCAATTTAATTGGTGATTAAGCAATTAAAAAAATTAAGAACAAATTGGAATAAACAATTCAATTCCACTGAAAATAAGCAAAAAAGAGATTAAAAATTTAAACTATATGTGAGTTCGATTGCAATCCTAGATAAAAGAAATTAACTACTCATGATGAAAATAAAGAACAAAAATCAATGGAGTTTACCCATCTCAAACAAAAGAAATAAGAAAAATAGAGAGAGAAAGAAAACTAGAGATTGGTGATCTTCAATCTTCCATGGTTGATCTTATTTTTCTACTTAAGTTTTTAGTGGCTAATCTCCGTCCAAAACAACCTAAAACTGATTTCCTCTAGCTTCCCCTTCAATTTGACTTCGTAAAGATGTATTTATAGGGTTCATAGACATAATTTCAGTCTTAATTTGAGCTCTGGTCTTCTAAAAGGCATCTTTGCAATCTTAAGGTGCCGCGACATTGATTTGTAGTGCATTTTTATCCTTCTGCTGAGCAGAACTGGGCAAAGTGGTAAACATGAAAGTTGTAGCTCTGCCTCTTAGCTTTTTAATGGTTTAACAATCATGTCATTTGGACTTTTGTATAGTGGGAGATATACTCTAAAAACCAAAACATGTGTAGAGGAAGTCTGCACTTAGAATGCACTTTCCTAGTCCAATTAAAAGTCTTTCAAAGCACACATTCAAAAGCACAATTTAATTAATAGTAGCTTTTCTTAAGCAATTTAACATTTAACTTAGCCTAAAATAATCTAAATTCAATTGACCCAACATAATTAACTATAATTAAATTAATAACTAAAAACAACTAAAATCTATGCTAAAACTAAAGAACCTAGCAACTTAATAGCTAAAATTAAGACAAAAAAACTCTATATCACAGAGTTATCACACATCCAAACTTAAAATTTGGCCAGTCTTCAAGCAAAACATAAAAAAAATGAAACAAAAGCGAAAGCAATTTAAATGATGAAATCAACATAAATAAACAAACTAACTAGAGACAAATAGTGCCAAATCAATGATATTGATAATTTTCTCAAAAATATATCTATAAACATCCAGATCATTCAAGTTCATATTTCAATTCAATTACGAGCTCATTCTTGAATGGATTTGTGTGTGTGTGTGTGTGAAATCTTTTACAAAAAACATCATACTTATTCGAATGAGTTTATGTTATTGCACAATTTTAAATTAGTGCTAGAACTCCATAGGTTTGTGTTTCTTCTCTCTTTCCACTAATGTAGATGAATACTAAGTTAAGGATCAATAGATATTTATTAAGCTTGTAATGTATGGCTAAGGTGAAGGTAGGATAGAGGATAATAATTTGGCTCAATTCACCCTAAACACACAATCATACTAGGACCTATAAATAGCTCTATTCTCATTCTCCACATACACCTTTTTTTTTTTCATTTTGAACTTTTCTTTTGTTTAACACTTTATTCTTCTTCTTCTTATTTTTTTTAATCACAATTTCACATCTCCAGACTTATTTCTTTTTATTATAGGTAAAGGGGTAATTTTTTTTTGTCAACAACTTCACCTTTTTCTACCTTTTTTCACATTTAGCTTAATGCATTTCCTGAAATGATATACATGCTTAAAAGTAAGGGTTGCCAAATTGGAAATTTTATTTAAAGGCTAGGCTCCTTTATTATGTGGTTAACAAAGAAAGGGGAATTAGGCTTAAAAGGGTATACTAGGGATAAAGATTTAATAAGGTTAGCTTGAAAAGCTAAAATGGTCCAAAAATGGCATAAATCATCTCTCTAACTAAGTATTGTTTAAGATTTCGCCTTGAGAGAGAAGCAAACAAATTCTAGAATTCTTAACATAATATAAAATTTATATCAATCTAAACAATCTCTAGATATGCATAATAATGCAAAGTAAAAGATAAAGTGCTCAATATATGTAGAAATCACATCCTAATAATGATATTAAACAAAAGATTTAACATTAATCAAACAATATCCATATTCACCAAGAGCTAAAGACAGAAGATAACTAAATTCTCATAATTGGATAAGGAAATTATTGAAAATTTTGGCACTATTTTTCTCTAGATCTAGAAATTTTCAAGGAAGCATAAAAAGTAAATGATAAACTAATCCTAATTACTTAAAATCTAAATAAGCATGCAAATAAAATAAAATTTTAAGTTTCCACAGAATATCCATTCGCAGAAAAATAAATTCACCCTCCAAACTTAAACTAAACATAGTCTTCAATATTTGAAAAAAATAAAAGAAAGGTAAAGAATACTCCCCTAGTGGTTGGATGAATTGAAGAAGCTTTAATCTTCCTCCTCATATTCATTTACACCAATGCTTGTGGTAGGCCTTTTTTTCACTGAAAATAAAAAAATAAAATAAAATAAAAATAATTAAAAAGATAACATATGAGTTTTGAAAGCTTGGGTTGCCTCCAAAAAAGTGCTTCTTTGTAGTCACTAGTTTGACTTTGACGGAGGTCTTCATTCACCATTTAAGGAGGTTTGAGTTTACATGGAAAAAGCCTGAGGTGTGAAAGTAGCCTTTTTCTAAGATGAGGTTATAGTGGTTTTAACTCAAGATTTAGTACTTGCTCAATCCAAGGTGGTGGAATAGGTTGACTTATACCCAACTTCTCAAATTGAGTTTTTCTGAAATAATTGCACTTTTGGTATAACCTTCAAAACATGTGTAACATTTGTGAGTTCTTTATTCTTGTCTTTTGTCGTTGCATCTAGTACCAAACAAGCTTAAAGGAGTTTTTTTGGATTTTTCATATCAACAGCCTCCTTAGGTAACTCATTAATTGTATCCAAAAAGGGAATGGGAGGCACATATGTCTTAACTTGTGGTGTTGTATACACTTCCTCCTTTTGCTTTATTTTTTCATCTCGAACTTGATTGCTTGAAGTATTTCCTGTTAAGAAGTTTGAGAATATGGTTCCTTGGAAAGCAAGTATATTCTCATGCTTAATTTCATTAAATTTGTAATGAAAGTACATTTTGATAATAAGACGAAGAGTTTGTTTTAAGTAAGCATTCATTATCTAGTTATTAAGGTACCATGATTCTATTGAGATATTAAAATACATTTGTAAGAAGAGTCATACATAGGAGACATGTATTTTAATTGAACCTAAAAATTGTTCATAGCCATATAATAAAGCTGGTCACTTTATTGTGTTAAGGCTATAGTGTCTAGATTACTTCCAATGAAATGAATGTGATTCACTTCAAGGGAATGATGAGTCTCAAATCATTGAAATGGTGGATTATGAGTATGACACTATAACATGGACTGGAATCATGTGAGAATCAAATTTAAGTTTAACCGTTACTTAAATTTTGATTTCACACTTATGCATTTGCTTATAGTAGAACCGTAATCCTAATGGATAGTGGACCTATGTTTAATCTCCTTAAAATCTTTGATTTGCCATGAGCATGATCATCATAAGTGTTGATCTAGACTTCGTATTTTGAGATTATAATCGAGATGAACATCTGAGAACATATATCCAAATAATGGAGTTCATAGCATTAACATCACTTTTAGTGTTTTTAGGAAGATTGGTTATTAATTTGGGCCCAGTGGATTGATGAATTAGTTACTCATCACATCTAGATTGTCACGACTCGGAACCTCCTCGGGCCCATGACAACCGTCGCAACGTTTCGATTGATACTCATTACCCGGAATACCAATCGAAACGCCGTAAGGCTTACATATCAGTTTTAAACAATTTTCAGTCGTTTTCGGCTCAAGTAAATCAAAAGACAAAAATATAGCATTTTTATATAAAACAATATTTATAGAAACATGTGTAAGTAATCTTTTGTAACTTAGAAGTAAAATAAATTCATACATACAATAATTTACAAAGTTATAATGTACAATAATAATTACAATGACAAGTGGCCCATAAATACACCAAGTGTTAGTGATAGTAACCTACTATCTATATGATAGAGGGGTCAACTGGAATCCTCCACAAAATCAGGTATCTACAAGCTACCACAGGGTTGAAATATTTGGAAAGGAGGTGGGTGAGATTTTGTAATCTCAATGAGTAAACATACATTATCATAAATATCTAAAGGCGAGTAAAATGGAGGCAAGTTTAAACAACAAATTACAAACCATTTCATAAGGTTTTCAATTTATTTCTTAAACCATAAAATATTTGTAATTTACCAAAACAGTTGTTAAGGCTTATAAATTTTATTAAAAACAAGGCTCAAGCCAAAACTAATCCTTGGGGATACCTTGGCCGAGGCATCTAACCGAGTCCGCCAAGGTTGTTAAGATATTTACATGTCAAACACATGTTAGTTTTGAAAACAAGCCGTTCCTTGGCGTTGACCAAGTTACACATTCAGTGGGGGTTCGACGTGAAGTGAGCTCTAACACTACCCCGAGAGTTACCCTCCTCGCCTCTACAATCGGAGTAACTATATAACCGGGTTTACCGTGCCCCTCTAATAGGCAGTCCACGAAAACCTGTCACTGCAGTGACTAAACCCACCAATTTTAATAAAATTTCAACAGTATAACGTGGCTTTTATTTATTTACCCACCCTGCATAGTAAAAGACAGCTTACATAAATTCCCAATGCAATTATAACATATAGCCACATATACTCATATATCATAAGCCATTCATAGGAAAATATATATTTCAAAATAATTGGCAGCCTCCAATTACTCAATTTCATAATCAACACAATATATTTTTATTTGTTACATTTATTTCTAAAATATAAAAAATCTCATTTTAATCTCATTTTCGTTTCATAAAATCCATGAAGAGCATTTAAAAATAAACTCTAGATAATTTATAATAATAATAGGTTTACTCACCATTTGTACAAACTAATTGCTTTTTAGGTGCCCTGATCACTATTCGTCGGGTACGACTTCCTTGCCTTCATCGGAAGGCTCTCCTCCTAAACACATTGCAAAATTTACCCAATTCACCACATTGATGTTAAATCACTATATAATTGACTTAAATTCTATACTAATGCATGGTATGAAATGCAATAGCCTAAAACGGCTTAAACGTGGTATTAACTTATTTTTGGCACTTTACCCGATAAATTGCTAACGCGCTCCATTTTAGCTCTAAATTGTCTCATTTTCTCTCCAACATTTCTAACCATTAAATATCAGCCAATAACCTTCTAAAATCACCAAAATCAGCTCACTTTCCTCCTTGGAAAATTCGGTAAAAAATGGGACATTTACTCGGTTAATTTTTCACTTTGTTTTGCTATCACATTTAACCATTTTTCATCATTTTCTCTTCATTTCTCTTAGAACAAAAATCAGTTCATCATCATTGTACATCAATGCATATTCGGCCAAGGGTGGGTATTGTGAAAATTTCATGCTTTCTTGCCCAATTTGATTTCTATACACATTTAACTAACTAAAACTATCAATTTAACTAAAAATCAAAACCTAAAAAATTCAAAATCTCTCCGCTTGAAATTCGGCCAGCCCTTGGTTTCAATTTTTGATCTCTCTCCTCAAGCATGCTAAATGGCAATAAAGGCATAGGAAAGGTAGAAATCAAGCTAAAGTCAAAAAATCTTATCGTTAGACGCATAAACAGACGAAAAACGCGATTTTCCCTTTAAATTTTCTAGTTTTCCTTTGGTTTTTCTCTTTTCTTCCTTTCCTCTCTATTTTCTCTCTTGTTGTCTCCTTATGGCCGGCCATCACTTAATATGGGGTTTAAATGGGCTGACTTTTCATTAAAATAATATTAAATTATTAAAAAGTGCTAGTGTCACTTTCCCATTGGCCCGTTTTTAAAATTTCATCCATTAAACTTCTATTTTTCACCACTTGAAATACCATAGTTATTCATACCAAAAATAAATAAATCCTATAATTTTGACAAGTTTTGGGTAGTGAAAATTATGGTTTTTACCCCGGGGTGACAAAATTACCGTTTTGCCCCTATGTTTTGAAAATTGCCGAAATTGAAATTTTTCACTTCCTATCATTAAATTATACTCCAAATAGTTAATCTTGATCAAAATTTCACTCCATGATCAAATTGTTATCTTAGGTGGCAAAATGACGATTTTGCCCTTGAACATCAAAATTTTCAATTTTTCCCCAAATGAACCCTCGAACTCCGAACAATCATTTTTAGTCATTTTTGGACTGTAAAATATTAAATTTCATCCTACGATTCCTATTTGAATTAGTTCGAGGTTAAATCAACTTAAGTGTACCGTTAGGTACAATATTGGGTTTCGTATATTCTTAGGAACTTTCCTAGCGTGATAACATGCTACTCAGTGCATGTATGTCATGACATGTGTTTATAGGGTCGGGTTTTACATAGATACTTAAAAGACTAGATCTAAAGTATTGAATCACTAATTGGATGCAATTTGAGACCAAGGGACAAAATTGACCTAAAGGGTAAAACGATAATTTCACCTTTTGTCATTGGATGGTTATGAGGGTTCACAATATAAGGTTTGCAACTAGACAACTAATAATTAATATCAAGTATTGAATTATTTCTTGCAATTATAGTTAATCTAATAGTGCAACCATGAATCTGTGGTGGAGTGATTTTAAGGTTAATAAGCTTGAATTATTTTTAATGAGATTAAGAATATTTCTAAGTTTATTGGAGCTTAGAATATTTATGTCCAAATAGATTCCCCACTTAGCTTCATAGAATTCAACTTGTTTAAGCTGCAATGCATGATTTAATTTGATTAATTAAATTATGTACAAAAATGGCATCTTTAGTATATTTGTTTTAATTTAGACAAGAAAATATGTTTCGTCTTAATTTAGACAAGAAAATATGTTTGTCTTAATTTAAGACAAGAAAAATATTTTTTGTATTAATCTAGACAAGAAAACATATTAGTCTCAATTTAGACAAGATAAAATATTTTTGTCTTAATTAAAGACAAGAGTTGTTTTAAATTAAGATAATGCTAGGAAGATTCTTGTAAAATGAATTTAGACATCCATATTGATGAAATGAGAGGCCATGCTTGACTATCACTCTTTCATTTATTATTAATTCTTTTTAAATAAAGATGGATAATAATAAATTAAGAGTTATTATTCAATAAAGAGTTTTATTTTATCAATAACCCTAAATGATACTAAAAGAATTAAATTATTTATTCTTTAATTTTAATTTTGAGAATTATGGAGCATGTTTGATGCTTCCATAACTCTCAATGGATGGTTAAGATTGATTCAAAGGTATTTGATTTTGATTAAATCTTTGAGGCAAGAGTTTTAATAAAAAAGAAAAGAGATTGGAAGAAAAGAAAGGTACGTACTTTTTTCTTGAAAAAGTTTCAATCGTCACTTCACTTCTCCTCCTCCAAACTTTGCCATATCTTTCTTCCTCTCTCCTATTCTTGGCTGAATTATTTTGAAAGAAAATAGCCATTAATATTTAGGAAGAAGAGAGAGACAAAATCGGTTGCCATCTTATAGTCTAGCATTTCACACTGCGTCCACTTAAGGTTCAAGTTGAAAGCATTCTTGAAGAATAAGTGGTAAATTTGTTTGGTTGAGAAATCATTCATTGGTTTGGTGGCGTCCAAAGATAATAATCTCAAAATAAAAAGTATGTTTTTTCTTACTTAATAGATTCTTACTTTTTTTAGGATGTAATTATGTTACTTGCAATAAGAATGATGAGTATTTCCACTTGTGTAATTGGATTGCTTGCTTTCTTTATAAAAGAAATTTTTTGAAATGCATGCTTTACACAATCACATCAATCTACTAAGATCCTACTCCAACATTTCCTTGATCTACTTTATCTCCACATTCTTGCCATTTACCTCATCAAGATGCTTACCATATTCTTTTCTTCTATGATTAGGCTCAGTGCCACTTGGTAAAGTTTCCTGAAGTCTATTGTTGACGTCATTAATAAGTTGACTCACATGTGTCTCAATATTTCTCATTAAGCTTCATTACTATAAATGATGTAAAGCCCGACCTTATAAAATACTATTCATGACATACATGTGATGATAGCATGATTGCATGCTAGGAGAGTCTCGAAAAATTTACAAAAGTCGGTGTTGTACCTAGAGGTACAACAAAGTTTATTTAATCCTCGAACTAGATCAAATAGGAATTTTAAGGTGAGATTAAGAGTTTCACAGTTTATGGATGACTTAAAATGGTAATTTGGAGTTTGAGGATCAATTTGGAGTCAAATCGGAATTTTCACTAACTAGGGGCAAAATGGTCATTTGCCACCTGGGGACAAAATGGGAATTTTAGAAAAGATTTTTTTTGATCCCATTTGACTTATTAGAGTATAATTTGACTTATTGAAGTATGATTTGAGGTTTAGAAGTGAAAAATTTTAATTTCGGTATAATTTGGAGTATAGGGGTAAAATGGTAATTTTGCCATCTCAGGGGCAAAATTGTAATTTTCCACCACCAGGATATTTTTTCCAGCACATGGTCTTCCTTGTCTTCATCTTTGACCCTTGACTAAACATGTGGTGGAGATAAAATGTTTAAATTTTTAAAATTTTAAAAACGGGCCAATGACATGATGCCATGTGTCATGCCTTTATTAATTTATTATTTTCCTTTTTAAAAGGCACAAAATCAGCCCATCTTCCACCCCATGGCCGGCCAAACCAGCAAGAAGAGAGAGAAAACAAAAACAAAACCCTAGAGAGAGAAAATCAAAGAAAAAGTGTGAATTTTCAAGGAAATTAAGTGAAAAAGGTGAGTTTTTTCTATTAAGCTTGAGTTTTCTTATTCCCAAGCATTTCTCTTTATTTTCCATGATTAAATTACATGTTTTCATGATGAATTAAATTCTGGAAAAATGGGTTAGGAGAGAGAAAGTTGTTGGATTTATTTGATTTTAATTTATGTTAGTGTTTTTAGTTAGTTTAGCATATTTAGAAACAAAACAACAAGAAAAGAATTTATTTTCTCCCCCAACCATTAATGGCTGAATTTACCATGTAGTGAGTGAGGATGAGTTTGATTTTATTCTAGGAGAATTGGTTAAGGAATGATGAATTATGAGCCTAGAAAAATAATGGGAATTTTCGGAGCAAAAATACGAATTTTTACCCACTAGGGGTATTTTCGTAATTTGCTGTTGGGACTGATAATTTGCACCACACTGAGGGACATTAAGTTAATTTGGGTGCAATTGAGGTATAGAAACTGAAAAGAATTAAATTGGAGTTTAAACGGATCCGTTAGGAATTTAATCGGGTGATAAGACGAATTAGGCCAATACCGGGTTTAGATAGTTACCAGTGCATTTTTGCATTCCATATCATGCATTGGTAGTCTAAATTAGTTTAATTTTGATTTAGTACCAACTTGGTAAAACTCTCGATTTTGTACTGTGTCAAGGTGGTGAGTCCTCCGATAAAGGCAAGGAAATTGCATCCGAGGACCAGTAGACAGAGTGCTTCGAAAGTCCGCATTCTAGACATTGTGAGTAAACTTACTGTCATTTTAATTATCTAGGGTGGTTTTTAAATGCTTTCATGAATTCTATGGAAAAAGGAATTTAAAAAGATAAATTTTCATGTTTTATGAATAAATGAGTTTCAATGAAATTAAATTATAAATTGTTTTGAAATTAATAGTGATTTTGAAAAATAGAGTACAGGGAGACTGTTAATTGTGGCAATTTGATTGTTTAAATTAACTGGCTTATGATAAATCGAGCATGATTGGCTAGTTGGCAATTGTATTGAAATGCGAATTGTTTGGTTACCTTGAAAAACTACGAATTACAAAATTGCCATATCATGTTATTGAGTTTTATTATATGGTGGATTATATATTAATTAATCACTGCAGTAGGGGGTTTCTGTGGACCAGCCTTTTAGAGGGGCACGGTAAACCCCATTATATTCTTACCTCGAACGGAGAGGCGCGTAGGGTATCTCCTGGGGTAAAGTTTAGGGTTCACTTCACGCTAAACCACCACGTGAGGGGGAACTCAGCCAACGCCAAGGAACGGCTATGTTTTCAAAACAAAAACATGATTTATGTGAAATGTGAATTTTAATAGCCTTGGCGGTCTCGGTAGGATGCCTCGGCCAAGGTGTCCCCGAGAATGGATTTATGGCACAAGCCTAGATTTTTATGAGATTCATAAGCCTCTTTACGTGTTTTGAACAAAATGTGTTCTAATGCTATAACCCAGTTTATGATGATTTACTTTATTGTCTCCATGTACTCAACTCTAGATGTTTAGGATGATGTTTGTTTACTCATTGAGATTTTATAATCTCACCACCCTCCTTTCCACCCATTTCAGGTTCAGTATAGACTGTAGATAGCTGATCTCATCGAGGATTACAGTGGGATCTGCATTTTCCAAACCGTAGGTTCAAAGTCCTCTTTACTTTTGTTTATTCGGGGGCACTCTTGTTATTGTAAATTAAATTAAATATTTTGGCTTACTGTATTTAAGTATGTATAAATTTATTTAGCTTTTACGTTATAAAAATTATTCACGTATAACTCTATAAATATTGTTTTATAAGAAAATAGAATATTTTACTTAATATTTCTTTTATTTTCTTATTATATTCAAATAACCATAATTTCGTTTTAAATGAAGATTTTAGACTTTTAAACTCATTTTGAATATGAATTGTGTGTTTTGTACTTGTATATTACGTTTTAGCTAGTTTTAAAATTTTTGAGAAAAATGATCAAAATACCCTTGTGAGACGAAAAATTAATATTTTATTTGTTTAAAGTTGGAAACAGCTTAAAATATTTTAGAACACGATATTTGACAATGGTTGCTCACAAGGGAACAGAGAAACTGATAGTAAAGCCTTGCGGGGTTTCGGGTTGACATTCCGGGCAATAAGTGTCTACCGGGACACCGCGGCGGTTGTCACGGGCTCGAGGGGAGTACCGGGTCGTGACAATTCGATTGGTATCAGAGCTTTTGGTTTTCAAGATCAAAGTTTTTAGTTTTAAAGTTGTTTTAAATATTTACAATATCAGTGTGGCCCCGGATTAAGTTAAGTTAGGTTAGGTTGAATAGAATGCATGCATTTGCATATAGAGCCTAAGGTTACCTAAACTTGCTCGTATTTTTTTATAGATTATAATGCCTCCTCGACGCGGACGCCCACCTCTCACTAGATCGGTTGGGAGGGGAAGAGGTCGTTCCCAACGTCATCAGCCAGATATAGTAGAGGAGGAATCAGCTGCATCTACCATTCGGGCAGCACCTGCTGCTGAGCAGGCCGATAGTCCTCCACATCCTCCATCTCCTCAGCCACCTACTGGTATTCCCGCCATGCCTACTGAGGCAACACAGGCATTGGCAGCTTTCTTTGCAGCAATGGCTGGTCAAGCTCAGACTGGTCAAGTTCCACCTGTAGTGCCTCTAGCTACTCATTTAGTTCCACCACCAATACAGGATGTATCCATTTCCAAGAAGCTGAAGGAGGCTAGGCAATTGGGTTGTGTATCTTTCACTGGTGAGTTGGATGCCACTGTGGCAAAGGATTGGATTAATCAGGTGTCCGAGACTCTTTCTGATATGGGATTAGATGATGACATGAAGCTGATGGTGGCTACGAGATTATTAGAGAAGAGGGCTCGTACTTGGTGGAATTCGGTGAAGTCCCGTTCCGCTACTCCTCAGACATGGTCCGATTTTCTCAGGGAATTCGATGGTCAGTATTTCACTTATTTCCATCAAAAAGAAAAGAAGAGAGAATTTCTGAGTTTGAAACAGGGAAATCTAACTGTAGAGGAGTACGAGACTCGTTTTAACGAGTTGATGTTATATGTGCCGGATCTGGTGAAATCTGAGCAGGATCAGGCCAGTTATTTCGAGGAAGGGCTCCGTAATGAGATCAGAGAGCGAATGACAGTGATTGGTAGGGAGCCACATAAGGAGGTGGTACAGATGGCTTTACGGGCTGAGAAGCTCGCAACAGAGAATAGAAGGATTCGGACTGAGTTTGCAAAAAGGAGGAATCCTGGTATGTCTTCTAGTCAGCCAGTAAAAAGAGGCAAGGACTCAGCGACTTCAGGGAGCACTACTTCTGTTTCCGTGACATCTCCTCGACCTCCATTTCCACCATCACAGCAGAGACCTTCGAGGTTTAGCAGATCTGCTATGACTGGTTCTGGGAAGAGTCTCGGAGGTTTTGATAGATGCAGAAATTGTGGGAATTATCATAGTGGGCTATGTAGAGGGCCAACAAGATGTTTCCAATGTGGACAGACGGGTCACATTAGGAGTAATTGCCCACAGTTAGGACGAGCCACTGTAGCTGCATCATCTCCACCAGCTCGCACAGATATACAGAGGAGAGATTCTTTTGGGTTACCACAGAGACAGGGAGTAGCCATACGGTCTGGTGTGGAGAGTAATACCCCGTCACATCCACCTTCGAGACCACAGACTCGTACCGCGACAAGAGTTTTTGCTGTGACAGAAGATGAGGCACGAGTCCGACCTGGAGCAGTGACAGGTACTATGTCTTTATTTGATAAAGATGCTTATGTTTTGATAGATTCTGGCTCAGATAGATCTTATGTGAGTACGACATTTGCATCAATTACTGATAGAAACCTATCACCATTAGAGGAAGAAATTGTAGTGCATACCCCTCTAGGAGAACAGTTGATTAGAAATACTTGTTATAGAGACTGTGGGGTAAGGGTAGGTGAGGAAGAATTTAGGGGTGACTTAATTCCTCTAGAGATCTTGGATTTTGATTTAATATTAGGTATGGACTGGTTAACTGTACATCGGGCGAACGTGGATTGTTTCCGAAAAGAAGTCGTTCTTCGGAATTCGGAGGGAGCAGAGATTGTGTTTGTAGGGGAACGTCGAGTATTACCATCTTGTGTAATCTCGGCCATCAAAGCTTCAAAATTAGTGCAAAAAGGGTATCCGACTTATTTGGCATACGTGATCGATACTTCAAAGGGGGAACCTAAGTTAGAGGATGTCCCAATAGTAAATGAGTTTCCTGATGTATTTCCTGATGATTTACCGGGAATACCTCCTAATCGAGAGCTTGAGTTCCCTATTGATTTACTTTCGGGTACCGCACCTATTTCTATTCCTCCATATAGAATGGCTCCAGTAGAGTTGAAGGAACTGAAAGCCCAGTTGCAAGATTTGGTGGATAAAGGTTTCATTCGCCCTAGCATTTCTCCTTGGAGAGCACCAGTCCTATTTGTAAAGAAGAAAGATGGCACTCTTCGATTGTGTATTGATTACCGTCAGCTGAACCGAGTGACCATCAAGAATAAATACCCTTTACCCCGGATAGATGATCTTTTTGATCAATTACGAGGTGCTATGGTATTCTCTAAGATTGATTTGAGATCTGGGTACTATCAGTTGAGGATTAAGGAGCAGGATGTACCTAAGACTGCCTTCAGGACGCGTTATGGGCATTATGAGTTTCTGGTGATGCCGTTTGGTTTGACTAATGCCCCGGCAGTTTTTATGGATCTTATGAACAGGGTGTTCCATCCATACTTGGATAAGTTTGTGATAGTATTCATCGATGACATCTTGGTTTATTCGAAGAATGATGATGAACATGCTGCCCATTTGCGCATTGTGTTGCAAACTTTGCGCGAGAGACAACTCTATGCCAAGTTCTCTAAATGTGAATTCTGGTTGAAGGAAGTGGTTTTCTTGGGACATGTGGTGTCCGGAGCTGGAATTTATGTCGATCCCAAGAAGATTGAGGCAATCTTGCAATGGGAGCAACCGAGAACGGTAACTGAGATTCGTAGTTTCCTTGGCTTAGCCGGTTATTACCGGAGATTTGTTCAGGGATTTTCTTTGATAGCAGCTCCTTTGACTCGTTTGACTCGTAAAGGAGTTAAGTATGAGTGGGATGATGTTTGTGAGAATCGATTTCAGGAGCTAAAGAACCGGTTAACCTCCGCTCCCGTTTTAACACTTCCTGTTAGTGGAAAAGAATTTGTGGTATACAGCGATGCATCTAAGTTAGGATTAGGGTGTGTGTTGATGCAGGATGAGAAAGTAATAGCTTATGCTTCCCGACAGTTGAAGAAGCACGAGACGAATTACCCTACTCATGACTTGGAGTTAGCAGCAGTAGTATTCGCATTGAAGATTTGGAGACATTATTTATATGGTGAGCGTTGTCGGATTTTTTCTGATCATAAAAGTTTGAAGTATTTGCTCACCCAGAAAGAGCTTAACTTGAGACAGAGACGATGGTTGGAGTTGATTAAGGATTATGACTTAGTGATTGATTATCATCCGGGAAAAGCAAATGTTGTAGCGGATGCTTTAAGTCGTAAATCCTCATCGTCGTTAGCAACACTTCGGAGTTCTTATTTTTCGATGTTACTTGAGATGAAATCTCTAGGGATCCAGTTGAATAATGGTGAGGATGGAACCCTACTTGCTAGTTTCGTCGTGAGACCTTCATTGTTGAATCAGATAAGAGAATTGCAGAAATCTGATGATTGGTTGAAACAGGAAGTTCAAAAGCTGCAAGATGGAGAAGCTAGTGAGTTTAGACTCAGCGATGATGGTACTTTCATGCTTAGAGACCGAATTTGTGTTCCTAAGGATGATCAGTTGAGACGAGCTATTTTGGAGGAAGCTCATTCTTCCGCCTACGCTTTACATCCCGGAAGCACCAAGATGTATCGGACTATTAAAGAAAGTTATTGGTGGCCGGGTATGAAACGAGACATAGCAGAGTTTGTAACGAAATGTCTCACATGCCAACAGATCAAGGCGGAGCATCAAAAACCGTCAGGTACTCTTCAACCTTTACCGATTCCTGAATGGAAGTGGGAACATGTGACTATGGACTTTGTATTGGGTTTGCCGCGGACACAAAGTGGGAAGGATGCTATTTGGGTGATTGTGGATAGATTGACTAAGTCCGCCCATTTCTTGGCTATCCATAGCACGTATTCTATTGAGAGGCTGGCAAGACTTTATATAGATGAGATTGTGAGATTACACGGAGTCCCAGTTTCTATTGTGTCAGATCGAGACCCTCGATTTACTTCTCGATTTTGGCCGAAATTTCAGGAAGCTCTTGGAACTAAATTGAGATTTAGTACTGCCTTTCATCCACAGACAGATGGTCAATCTGAGAGAACTATTCAGACCTTGGAGGATATGTTACGGGCTTGTGTCATTGACTTTATCGGGAGTTGGGACAGACACTTGCCATTGGTGGAGTTTGCTTATAATAACAGTTTTCAGTCTAGTATTGGGATGGCACCATACGAGGCTTTGTATGGAAGGAAATGCCGAACTCCGCTCTGTTGGGATGAAGTAGGTGAGAGGAAATTGGTGAATGTGGAATTGATTGATTTGACAAACGATAAGGTCAAAGTTATCCGAGAGCGATTAAAGACAGCTCAAGATAGGCAGAAGAATTATTCGGATAAACGAAGGAAAGATTTGGAGTTTGAAGTCGACGATAAAGTTTTTCTTAAGGTTTCTCCTTGGAAAGGTAATAATTTGACATTTCCAAGTATTAAATCTTATTTGATTATACTATTATGATAATTTGTGGTATTTATTGGATGATGAAAGGTGTGATTCGATTCGCGAAGAGGGGAAAGCTCAATCCAAGATACATTGGACCTTTTCGTATCATTGAAAGGATTGGGCCAGTGGCTTACAGACTTGAATTACCCCCAGAGTTAGATCGAATTCATAATGTCTTCCATGTCTCGATGTTGAAAAAGTATGTTCCCGATCCCTCTCACATTTTAGAGACACCTCCCATTGAGTTGCATGAGGATTTGAAGTTCGAGGTGCAGCCTGTACGTATTCTAGATCGAAAGGATCGAGTGCTAAGGAACAAGAGCATTCCAATGGTGAAAGTATTGTGGAAGAATGCTCGAATGGAGGAGATGACGTGGGAAGTCGAGAGCCAGATGAGAAACCAATATCCACATCTTTTATTCGAATCAGGTAAGTGAGATTTTGAGGTCAAAATTTTATTTTAAGGGGGGTAGTGCTGTAAAGCCCGACCTTATAAAATACTATTCATGACATACATGTGATGATAGCATGATTGCATGCTAGGAGAGTCTCGAAAAATTTACAAAAGTCGGTGTTGTACCTAGAGGTACAATAAAGTTTATTTAATCCTCGAACTAGATCAAATAGGAATTTTAAGGTGAGATTAAGAGTTTCACAGTTTATGGATGACTTAAAATGGTAATTTGGAGTTTGAGGATCAATTTGGAGTCAAATCGGAATTTTCACTAACTAGGGGCAAAATGGTCATTTGCCACCTGGGGACAAAATGGGAATTTTAGAAAAGATTTTTTTTGATCCCATTTGACTTATTAGAGTATAATTTGACTTATTGAAGTATGATTTGAGGTTTAGAAGTGAAAAATTTTAATTTCGGTATAATTTGGAGTATAGGGGTAAAATGGTAATTTTGCCATCTCAGGGGCAAAATTGTAATTTTCCACCACCAGGATATTTTTTCCAGCACATGGTCTTCCTTGTCTTCATCTTTGACCCTTGACTAAACATGTGGTGGAGATAAAATGTTTAAATTTTTAAAATTTTAAAAACGGGCCAATGACATGATGCCATGTGTCATGCCTTTATTAATTTATTATTTTCCTTTTTAAAAGGCACAAAATCAGCCCATCTTCCACCCCATGGCCGGCCAAACCAGCAAGAAGAGAGAGAAAACAAAAACAAAACCCTAGAGAGAGAAAATCAAAGAAAAAGTGTGAATTTTCAAGGAAATTAAGTGAAAAAGGTGAGTTTTTTCTATTAAGCTTGAGTTTTCTTATTCCCAAGCATTTCTCTTTATTTTCCATGATTAAATTACATGTTTTCATGATGAATTAAATTCTGGAAAAATGGGTTAGGAGAGAGAAAGTTGTTGGATTTATTTGATTTTAATTTATGTTAGTGTTTTTAGTTAGTTTAGCATATTTAGAAACAAAACAACAAGAAAAGAATTTATTTTCTCCCCTAACCATTAATGGCTGAATTTACCATGTAGTGAGTGAGGATGAGTTTGATTTTATTCTAGGAGAATTGGTTAAGGAATGATGAATTATGAGCCTAGAAAAATAATGGGAATTTTCGGAGCAAAAATACGAATTTTTACCCACTAGGGGTATTTTCGTAATTTGCTGTTGGGACTGATAATTTGCACCACACTGAGGGACATTAAGTTAATTTGGGTGCAATTGAGGTATAGAAACTGAAAAGAATTAAATTGGAGTTTAAACGGATCCGTTAGGAATTTAATCGGGTGATAAGACGAATTAGGCCAATACCGGGTTTAGATAGTTACCAGTGCATTTTTGCATTCCATATCATGCATTGGTAGTCTAAATTAGTTTAATTTTGATTTAGTACCAACTTGGTAAAACTCTCGATTTTGTACTGTGTCAAGGTGGTGAGTCCTCCGATAAAGGCAAGGAAATTGCATCCGAGGACCAGTAGACAGAGTGCTTCGAAAGTCCGCATTCTAGACATTGTGAGTAAACTTACTGTCATTTTAATTATCTAGGGTGGTTTTTAAATGCTTTCATGAATTCTATGGAAAAAGGAATTTAAAAAGATAAATTTTCATGTTTTATGAATAAATGAGTTTCAATGAAATTAAATTATAAATTGTTTTGAAATTAATAGTGATTTTGAAAAATAGAGTACAGGGAGACTGTTAATTGTGGCAATTTGATTGTTTAAATTAACTGGCTTATGATAAATCGAGCATGATTGGCTAGTTGGCAATTGTATTGAAATGCGAATTGTTTGGTTACCTTGAAAAACTACGAATTACAAAATTGCCATATCATGTTATTGAGTTTTATTATATGGTGGATTATATATTAATTAATCACTGCAGTAGGGGGTTTCTGTGGACCAGCCTTTTAGAGGGGCACGGTAAACCCCATTATATTCTTACCTCGAACGGAGAGGCGCGTAGGGTATCTCCTGGGGTAAAGTTTAGGGTTCACTTCACGCTAAACCACCACGTGAGGGGGAACTCAGCCAACGCCAAGGAACGGCTATGTTTTCAAAACAAAAACATGATTTATGTGAAATGTGAATTTTAATAGCCTTGGCGGTCTCGGTAGGATGCCTCGGCCAAGGTGTCCCCGAGAATGGATTTATGGCACAAGCCTAGATTTTTATGAGATTCATAAGCCTCTTTACGTGTTTTGAACAAAATGTGTTCTAATGCTATAACCCAGTTTATGATGATTTACTTTATTGTCTCCATGTACTCAACTCTAGATGTTTAGGATGATGTTTGTTTACTCATTGAGATTTTATAATCTCACCACCCTCCTTTCCACCCATTTCAGGTTCAGTATAGACTGTAGATAGCTGATCTCATCGAGGATTACAGTGGGATCTGCATTTTCCAAACCGTAGGTTCAAAGTCCTCTTTACTTTTGTTTATTCGGGGGCACTCTTGTTATTGTAAATTAAATTAAATATTTTGGCTTACTGTATTTAAGTATGTATAAATTTATTTAGCTTTTACGTTATAAAAATTATTCACGTATAACTCTATAAATATTGTTTTATAAGAAAATAGAATATTTTACTTAATATTTCTTTTATTTTCTTATTGTATTCAAATAACCATAATTTCGTTTTAAATGAAGATTTTAGACTTTTAAACTCATTTTGAATATGAATTGTGTGTTTTGTACTTGTATATTACGTTTTAGCCAGTTTTAAAATTTTTGAGAAAAATGATCAAAATACCCTTGTGAGACGAAAAATTAATATTTTATTTGTTTAAAGTTGGAAACAGCTTAAAATATTTTAGAACACGATATTTGACAATGGTTGCTCACAAGGGAACAGAGAAACTGATAGTAAAGCCTTGCGGGGTTTCGGGTTGACATTCCGGGCAATAAGTGTCTACCGGGACACCGCGGCGGTTGTCACGGGCTCGAGGGGAGTACCAGGTCGTGACAAATGACCACATCCATATTTGCCATGTGTTGCATAAACATCTTTTCCAAAGTTGGCTTTGGTTAGTTAAATTTCTACCTACGGAAATATACGTATAAAAAAGATAGTATAATGGTAAGTAGAGTATCGATCCCACAGAGAATTGATCTAAAATTTTACTGAGTACTAAAATTAGAACAATTTAATCTTATTCAAACAATCAAAATTAATTAATTACCTAAAACTAATTGCCCAAAATTTAAACAAAAAAGAAAAATCAAAATAATAATAACTTGAGTAAAAATCAAATCAAACAAGCCTAGGATTACAATATCCTTCACACTTCATCTAAATCTTACCTTTATTCCTTAACTTATTTCAATATGTTTAATTGCTAATTTAGAGTCTTCAATTATTTATAAGGGGCTCCCAACTTGTCTTATAAAAACATCTATTTTAATCAAAACACTATATCCTTATGTGAATTGAAAGTAAATAGACTCATTAAGTTCAAGCTATAATTCTAGCTACCTATTGCATATAGGTATATCCCTATCCTATATACAAATCAATTAATATGATAACATGCTATCCCAATTTTAGTTTTTAAACTCCCTTTCCCAAGTTTGTTAGGTTCCTAGATCAATTTCATTGGTGGCCAATCAATTAAAAAACATTAAGAACAAATTGGAATAAATAATTCAAATCCCATTAAAGATAAGTAAAAAAAAGATTAAAAATTTAGATTACATGTGAGTTCAATTGCAATTGTAGAAAAATAAAATTAGCTACTCATAATTGCAAAGACAAATAACAATATATAATTTCAACCATTGAGAGTAACAAGAAAAATAAAAACGAAGGAAGAAAACAAAACAATTATTTGCAGCCTTGTTTTCCGAGTTTCTACCTCAACTTTCGACTTCTTGAATCTCTAAGAGTTGTCTACCTTAATTTCTCTAAAAACTATCCTATTTATTCTAACAATCTCAACTTAAAATTCCTAAGTTAACCTACTGACTCTAACTTTTGGGCTCAAAAGTGTAATGAGGCTCAAACATCAATCCTTAAAATTGCCATTTCTGTAGCATTACATCTAGTCATCTTCCGATATGATTTTCTCTATCTTCGATGCAGAACTAGGCAAAGTCATCTTCAGGAAAGTTGTAGCTTGTCTCTTAGATTTCCAATGGTGTAAGAATCGCATCATTTGGATGTATGGAGTGTGAGTTATGGTCAAAACACTAAAGTATATGCAAGTAGAATTCTAGATCCTTCAAACACCTTACTTTCCAAAATTAAGGCCTATTCCCTTAAATCCTACAAAAGTATAAAAACTAATAAATAATAGCCCAATTAAAGTGAATAAACATAAAGTTAAAATAATTGACTAAAAATAAACTAATTATAAAAACAACTAAAAATAATTGAATTATTATTAAAACTTAAGGATTTAGCTAATAATTAAGAACAAAATGAGATTAAAATAATTCTATAAAATAGAATTATCATACCTTTAGACTTAAGCTTTTGCTAGTGCTTGAGCAAAAGGAAAGAAAACAAAGAAAATAAAGAAAAAATATTTCAAGAGATAAACATTCACCAAGTCATGATTTTTCATTTTTTCCTCAAAACTTATCTCGTAATTCTAACTTAAGGTAAAATACAGATAATTTTCAAATTCATACATCAATTCAAATGAAAACTTACTCTTGAACAAACTTCCTATATGTGTGAATCATCTCTTATAAAGAATATCATGCAATTTGGAATACTTTATGCCGAGTCTAAGTATAGGTTAGTACTAGAATCCAATAAATTTGTTTTTCATTTCTTTCTCCACTAATATAGAAGAACACTTATTCAAGGATCAATAGGTCTTTATTAAGCTTATAATGTAAGGCTAGGGTCAAGGTATGATAAAAGATATATTTAAGTTCAAATTCACCCCAAACACTTAACCAATCTAGGAACTATAAAAAGCTCAAACAAATATATATATATATATATTTGGGTAAAATACTCTTACTCTCTTAAATTTTAATCGAAATTACTCAAAGGTCCATTAGTTTTCAAAATGGACACCCCTTCCCAAAAAAAATATTTTCTACTAGACTCATAGGTCCAATTGTTAGTCAATTATTAGTATTTCTATCAACTTGCTGATGTGGTAAGGGTAAAAAGATAATTTTACCCTTGATTAATTTTTAAAATTACTATTATATAAATTTATTTTTTTTATTAATTAAAAAAAACTCCCAAGATGGGGAACTTGATATGGGGCTCCCTAAGGGAGCATCGGTGTTCCTGTAAAGCCCGACCTTATAAAATACTAGTCATTACATACATGTGATGATAGCATGATTGCATGCTAGGAGAGTCCTGAAAAATTTACAAAAGTCGGTATTGTACCTAGAGGTACAACAAAGTTGATTGAATCCTCGAACTAGATCAAATAGGAATTTTAAGGTGAGATTAAGAGTATCATAGTCCAAAGATGACTCAAAATGGTAATTCGGAGTTTGAGGATCAATTTGGAGTCAAATCGAAATTTTCACTATCTAGGGGCAAAATGGTCATTTGCCACTTGGGGACAAAATGGGAATTTTAAAAAAGATTTTTTTGGCCCCATTTGACTTATTGGAGTATGATTTGAGGTTTAGAAGTGAAAAATTTTAATTTTGGTATAATTTGGAGTATAGGGGTAAAAAGGTAATTTTGCCACTCCATGGGAAGATTTGTAATTTTCCACCACCAGGATATTTTTTCCAGCACATGGTCTTCCTTTATTCTGATTTTTGACCTTTGACTAATCATGTGGTGGAGATAAAATGTTTAAATTTTTAAAATTTTAAAAATAGACCAATTAGAAAATGCCATGTGTCAAGCTTAAGATATTTTATTATTTAACTTAAAAATCAGCATAAATCAGCCCATTATTCTTCAAATATTCAGCCAAGCAAGGTAGAGAGGGAAAGAAAGGAAAAACAAACCCTAGGTGAGGAATTTCAAGAGAAAAAGTGTGGAAAATCAAGGAAAACAAGTGAAAAAGGTAAGATTTTTCAACTTGAGCTTGAAATCTATTTTTCTTAAGCATTTCTCTTCATTTTCCATGCTTAAGTTACATGTTTTTATGATAAATTGTTGGCTGATCAAAATGGGTTAGGAGAGAGAAAGTTGTTGGATTTATTTGATTTTAATTTATGTTAGTGTTTTTAGTTAGTTTAGCATATTTAGAAACAAAACAACAAGAAAAGAATTTATTTTCTCCCCCAACCATTAATGGCCGAATTTACCATGTAGTGAATGAGGATGAGTTTGATTTTTATTCTAGGAGAATTGGCTAAGGAATGATGAATTATGAGCCTAGAAAAATAATGGGAATTTTCGGAGCAAAAATACGAATTTTTACCCACTAGGGGTATTTTCGTAATTTGCTATTGGGATTGATAATTTGCACCATACTGAGGGACATTGAGTCAATTTGGGTGCAATTGTGGTATAGAGACTGAAAAAAATTAATTTGGAGTTTAAACGGACGCATTAGGAATTTAATCGGGTGATAAGACAAATTAGGCCAATACGGGGTTTAGATAGTTACCAGTGCATTTTTGCATTCCATATCATGCATTGGTAGTCTAAATTAGTTTAATTTCGATTTAATACCAATTTGGTAAATTTCTTGATTTTGTACTGTGTCAAGGTGGTGAGTCCTCCGATAAAGGCAAGGAAATTGCATCCGAGGACTAGTAGACAGAGTACTTTGAAAGTCTGCACTCTAGACATTATAAGTAAACTTACTGTCATTTTAATTATCTAGGGTGGATTTTTAGATGATTTCATGAATTCTATGGAAAAAGGAATTTAAAAAGGTAAATTTTCATGTTTTATGAATAAATGTGTTTCAATGAAATTAATTTGTAAACGGTTTTGGAATTAATAATGATTTTGAAAAATAGAGTACACAGAGACTGTGAATTGTTGCAATTCGATTGTTTAAATTGATTGGCTTATGTTAAATTAGGCATGATTGGCTAGTTGGCAATTGTTTTGAAATGTGAATTACAAAAGTTGCCATATCATGTTATTGAGTTTTATTGTATGGTGGATTATATATTAATTAATCACTGTAGTAGGGGGTTTCTGTGGACCAGCCTATTAGAGGGCCACGGTAAACCCCATTATATTCTTACCTCGAACGGAGAGGCACTTAGGGTATCTCCTGGGGTAAAGCTTAGGGTTCACTTCACGCTAAACCACCACGTGAGGGGGAGCTCAGCCAACGCCAAGGAACGGCTATGTTTTCAAAACAAAAACATGATTTATGTGAAATGTGAATTTTAATAGCCTTGGCGGTCTCGGTAGGATGCCTCGGCCAAGGTGTCCCCGAGAATGGATTTATGGCACAAGCATAGTTTTTATGAGATTCATAAGCCTCTTTACGTGTTTTGAACGAAATGTGTTCTAATGCTATAACCCAGTTTATGATGATTTACTTTATTATCTCAATGTACTCAACTCTAGATGTTTATGATGATGTCTGTTTACTCATTGGGATTTTATAATCTCATCACCGTCCTTTTCACCCATTTCAGGTTCAGTATAGACTGTAGATAGCTGATCTCATCGAGGACTACAGTGGGATCTGCATTTTCTAAACCGTAGGTTCACAGTCCTCTTTACTTTTGTTTATTCGGGGGCCCTCTTGTTATTGTAAATTAAATTAAATATTTTGGCTTACTGTATTTCAGCATGTATAAATTTATTTAGCTTTTACGCTACAAAAATTATTTACGTATAACTCTATAAATATTGTTTTATAAGAAAATAGAATATTTTACTTAATATTTCTTTTATTTTCTTATTATATTCAAACAACCATAATTTTGTTTTAAATGAAGATTTTAGACTTTTAAACTCATTTTGATTATGAATTATGTCTTTTGTACTTGTATATTACATTTTAGCCAGTTTCAAAATTTTTGAGAAAAATGACCAAAATATCCCTGTGAGACGAAAATTAATATTTTATTTGTTTTAAGTGGGAAACAGCTTAAAATCTTTTAGAACACGATATTTGACAATGGTTGCTCACAAGGGAACAGAGAAACTGATAATAAAGCCTTGCGGGGTTTCGGGTTGACATTTCGAGCAATGAGTGTCTACCGGGACACCGCGACAGTTGTTACGAGCTCGAGGGGAGTACCGGGTCGTGACAATTCGATTGGTATCAAAGCTTTTGGTTTTAAAGATCAAAGTTTTTAGTTTTAAAGTTGTTTTAAAATTTACAGTATCAGTGTGACCCCGGATTAAGTTAGGTTAGGTTGAATAGAATGCATGCATCTGCATATAGAGCCTAAGGGTACCTAAACTTGCTCGTATTTTTTTTATAGATTATAATGCCTCCTCGACGCGGACACCCACCTCTCACTAGATCAGTTAGGAGGGGAAGAGGTCGTTCCCAACGTCATCAGCCAGATACAGTAGAGGAGGAATCGGCTGCGTCTACCATTCGGGCAGCATCTGTTGTTGAGCAGGCCGATAGTCCTCCATATCCTCCATCTCCTCAGCCTCCTACTAGTATTCCCGCCATGCCTACTGAGGCAGCACAGGCATTGGCAACTTTCTTTGCCGTAATGGCTGGTCAAGCTCAGACTGGTCAAGTTTCACCTGTAGTGCCTCCAGCTACTCCTTTAGTTCCATCATCAGTACAGGATGTATCCATTTCCAAGAAGCTGAAGGAGGCTAGGCAATTGGGTTGTGTGCCTTTCGCGAGTGAGTTGTTGCTACTGTGGCAAAAGACTGGATAAATCAGGTTTCAGAGACTCTCTCTGATATGGGATTAGACGACGACATGAAGCTGATGGTGGCTACGAGATTATTAGATAAGAGGGCTCGTACTTGGTGGAATTCGGTGAAGTCCCGTTCCACTACTCCTCAAACATGGTCCGATTTTCTCAGGGAATTCAATGGTCAGTATTTCACTTATTTCCATCAGAAAGAAAAGAAGAGAGAATTTCTGAGTTTGAAACAGGAGAATCTAACTGTAGAGGAGTACGAGACTCGTTTTAATGAGTTGATGTTATATGTGTCGGATCTGGTGAAATCTGAGCAGGATCAAGCCAGTTATTTCAAGGAAGGGCTCCGTAATGAGATTAGAGAGCGGATGACAGTGACTGGTAGGGAGCCACATAAGGAGGTCCTACAGATGGCTTTACGGGCTGAGAAGCTCGCGATTGAGAATAAGAAGATTCGGACTGAGTTTGCAAAAAAGAGGAATCCTGGTATGTCTTCTAGTCAGCCAGTAAAAAGAGGTAAGGACTCAGCGACTTCAGAGAGCACTACTTCTATTTTCGTGACATCTCCTCGACCTTCATTTCCATCATCACAGCAGAGACCTTCGAGGTTTAGCAGATCTGCTATGACTGGTTTTGGGAAGAGTTTCGGAGGTTTTGACAGATGCAGAAATTATGAGAATTATCATGTTGGGCTGTGTAGGGGGCCTGCATGATGTTTTTATTGTGGTCAGTCGGGTCATATTAGGAGTAATTGCCCACGGTTAGGACGAACCAATGTAACTGCATCATCTCCACCAGTTCGCACTAATATGCAGAGGAGAGATTCTTCTGGGTCGCCATCGAGACAGGGAGTAGCCATACGGTTCGGTGTGGAGAGTAATACCCCGACGCATCCACCTTCGAGACCACAAACTCGTACTTCGACAAGAGTTTTCGCAGTGACAGAAGAAAAGGCACGGGTCTGACCTAGAGCGATGACAGGTACTATGTCTTTATTTGATAAAGATGCTTACGTTTTGATAGATTCTGGCTCAGATAGATCTTATGTGAGTACGACATTTGCATCAATTGCTGATAGAAACCCATCACCATTAGAGAGAAAAATTGTAGTGCATACCCCTCAAGGAGAACAGTTGATTAGAAATACTTGCTATAGAGACTGTAGGGTAAGGGTAAGTGAGGAAGAATTTAGGGGTGACTTAATTCCTCTAGAGATCTTGGATTTTGATTTAATATTGGGTATGGACTGGTTAACTGCACATCGGGCGAATGTGGATTGTTTCCGAAAAGAAGTTGTTCTTTGAAATTCGGAGGGAGCAGAGATTGTGTTTATAGGGGAACGCCGAGTATTACCATCCTGTGTAATCTCGGCCATCAAAGCTTCGAAATTAGTGCAAAAAGGGTATCCAGCTTATTTGGCACACGAGATTGATACTTCAAAGGGGGAACCTAAGTTAAAGGATGTCCCAATAGTAAATGAGTTTCCTGATGTATTTCCTGATGATTTACCGGGATTACCTCATGATCGAGAGCTTGAGTTCCCTATTGATTTACTTCTTGGTACCGCAGCTATTTCTATTCCTCCATATAGAATGGCTCCAGCAGAGTTAAAGGAACCGAAAGTCCAGTTGCAAGATTTGGTGGATAAAGGTTTCATTCGCCCTAGCATTTCTCCTTGGGGAGGACCAGTCCTATTTGTCAAGAAGAAGGATGGCACTCTTCGATTGTGTATTGATTACCGTCAGCTAAACCGAGTGACCATCAAGAATGAATACCCTTTACCCCGAATTGATGATCTTTTTGATTAATTACGAGGTGCTATGGTGTTCTCTAAGATTGATTTGAGATCTGGGTACTATCAGTTGAGGATTAAGGAGCAGGATGTACCCAAGACTACCTTCAGGACGCGTTATGGGCATTATGAGTTTCTGGTGATGCCGTTCGGTTTGACTAATGCCCCGACAGTTTTTATGGATCTTATGAACAGGGTGTTCCATCCATACTTGGATAAGTTTGTGATAGTATTCATAGATAACATCCTGGTTTATTCGAAGAATGATGATGAACATGCTACCCATTTGCGCATTGTGTTGCAAACTTTGCGCGAGAGACAACTCTATGCCAAGTTCTCTAAATGTGAATTCTGGTTGAAAGAAGTGGTTTTCTTGGGACATGTTGTGTCCGGAGCTGGAATTTATGTTGATCCCAAAAAGATTAAGGCAATCTTGCAATGGGAGCAACCGAGAACGGTAACAGAGATTCATAGTTTCCTTGGCTTAGCCGGTTATTATCGGAGATTTGTTCAGGGATTTTCATTGATAGCAGCTCTTTTGACTCGTTTGACTCGTAAAGGAGTTAAGTATGAATGGGATGATGTTTGTGAGAATCGATTTCAGGAGCTAAAGAACCGGTTAACCTCCGCTCCCGTTTTAACACTTCCTGTTAATGGAAAAGAATTTATGGTATACAGTGATGCATCTAAGTTGGGGTTAGGGTGTGTGTTGATGTAGGACAAGAAGGTAATAGCTTATGCTTCCCGGCAGTTGAAGAAGCACGAGACGAATTACCCTACTCATGACTTGGAGTTAGCAGCAGTAGTCTTCGCATTAAAGATTTGGAGACATTATTTATATGGTGAGCATTGTCAGATTTTTACAGATCATAAGAGTTTGAAGTATTTGCTCATCCAGAAAGAGCTTAACTTGAGATAGAGACGATGGTCGGAGTTGATGAAGGATTATGACTTAGTGATTGATTATCATCTGGGAAAAGCAAATGTGGTAACGGATGCCTTAAGTTGTAAATCCTCATCGTCGTTAGCAACATTTCGGAGCTCTTATTTTTTGATGTTACTTGAGATGAAATCTCTAGGGATCCAGTTGAATAATAGTGAGGATGGAACCCTACTTGCTAGTTTCGTTGTGAGACCTTCATTGTTGAATCAGATCAGAGAATTGTAGAAATCTGATGATTGGTTGAAACAGGAAGTTTAAAAGCTGCAAGATGGAGAAACTAGTGAGTTTAGACTCAGCGATGATGGTACTTTGATGCTTAGAGACCGAATTTGTGTCCCTAAGGATGATCAGTTGAGACGAGCTATTTTGGAGGAAGCTCATTCTTCCGCCTATGCTTTACATCCCGGAAGCACCAAGATGTATCGAACTATTAAAGAAAGTTATTGATGGCCGGGTATGAAAGGAGACATAGCAGCGTTTGTAGCGAAATGTCTCACATGTCAACAGATCAAGGTGGAGCATCAAAAACCGTCAGGTACTTTTCAACCTTTACCGATTCCTGAATGGAAGTGGGAACACGTGACTATAGACTTTGTATTGGGTTTGCCACGGACACAAAGTGGGAAGGATGCTATTTGGGTGATTGTGGATAGACTGACTAAGTCCGCTGATTTCTTGGCTATCCTTAGCACGTATCCTATTGAGAATTTGGCGAAACTTTATATAGATGAGATTATGAGATTACACGGAGTTCCAGTTTCTATTGTGTCAGATCGAGACCCTCGATTTACTTCTCCATTTTGGCCGAAATTTCAGGAAGCTCTCGGAACTAAATTGAGATTTAGTATTGCCTTTCATCCACAGACAGATGGTCAATCTGAGAGAACTATTCAGACCTTAGAGGATATGTTACGGGCTTGTGTCATTGACTTTATTGGGAGTTGGGACAAACACTTGCCATTGGTGGAGTTTGCTTATAATAACAGCTTTCAGTCTAGTATTGGGATGGCACCATACAAGGCTTTGTATGGAAGGAAGTGCCGAACTTCGCTCTGTTAGGGTGAAGTAGGTGAGAGGAAATTGGTGAATGTGGAATTTGTCATGACCCGAAACTCCCCATCGAGCCCGTGACAACCGTCGCGAAGCCTCGACAAACATTCTTCACCCCGAATGTCGATCGAAACCTCGCAAGGCTCTCGTATCAGCTTTCGCACTTCCTCGGTGAGCAATAGTTATCAAATAATCAAAATACGAAGGATTACAAATCATTTCCAAATCATAACATAACATATTTTTTTTTGGCTCACAAGGGCATTTTCGTCATTTTTTTCGAAAACCTCGAAACTTGCTAAAAATGTAGTAGGTAAGCCGAAAATATATATTTAATGATTTAAAAAAAATTAAGTATCTAAAACGTTCATTTGAAGTGAAAATTTGACTATTTGAATATAATAAAAATATTCAATAAAATAAACTATTTTCTTGTAAAATAATTTTCATAAAACTATCGGTACATAATTCTTATAGCGTAAAAGATAATTATATTCATATATACTATAAAGCAAATAACCAAAGCATAAAATTTCTTTTACAGTGACACGTGGGCCCACATCTATCCAAAATGCATCGAAAGCTGGAAACCTACAGCTTTTACCGATTCGAGTCCAAATGAAGGTCCTTGTCAAAGTCAGCTAACTATGGAATTCCCCCAGCTTGAAATGTGAGGAAATGAGGGTGGTGAGATTATAAAATCCCAATGAGTAAACAGATACCATCTAAACTATCTAAAGTCGAGTAAATGGAGACAATTAAAATAAATCATCATACTGTAATTTCATTACCTTTCAACTCATTTCAACCAAATAAAATCAATCTATAAAAATCGAGTAATAAACTTGGCTTATGAATTTCTTAAAACTTTGGCTCCTGCCAAAACTCATACTCGGTGATACCTTGCGCAGGGCATCTAACTGAGTCCGCCAAGGCTGTTAAAATTTTGTATACACTTAAAATATATTTTAGTTTAAGAAAAATACAGTCGTTCCCTGGCGTTGGCTGAGTTCCCCTTCACGTGGTGGTTTGGCGTGAAGTGAACCCTAAGCTTTACCCCAGGAGATACCCTACGCGCCTCTCTGTTTGAGGTAATAATATAATGGAGTTTACCGTGCCCCTCTAATAGGCTGGTCCATGGAACCCCCTCTGCAGTAAATAATTAATATATAATATACCAATCAATAAAATTCATTCTAGCATGACATGGCAATTTATCGTAACCTAGCTTCTTAAGGCTGAATACACAGTATAAATAATTCTAACACCAAAATCAGTTTAGCCATTCATGCTCATTTATTATCATAAGCCATTCAATTCAAAACCATAAATTTGCAACACAAACTAGCAGTCTCCAATTACTCTATTTTCAAAACCAATATTCGATTTTTCAGAAAATTTATAAAATCATTTTATAAAATTACAATTTCTCTTAAAACATAGCAATTTACCATTTAAACCCATTTTCCATGAAATCACACAGTTGTATAAAACTACTTTAGATAATTAAGACGATAATAAGTTCACTCACTGTTCTAGGAGTCAATGTACTCCTAATCCCAGTTTCCAAGCACAATTTTTGTATTTTTACCAGTGTATTTTGCTCACCACCTATCCACAATGTACAATACATAATTCACCACATCAATACTTGACCATTATAAAATCAATTCAGGCTCGATATATATGCATGATATAATATACAACTTATCCGACTACCGTTTAAATGCGGTGCTGACCTAATTCGGCCTATTATCTCCAATTTAACTCCAAATCAATCTTCTCACTTTCTACACTCCAATTATACTTAAATTACCTTAGTGACTATGAATGAGATTCAATTTATCAGTCCCGGTAGCAAATTACGAAAATATCCCTAGTGGGTAAAAATTTGTATTTTTGCTTCAAAAATTTCCATTATTTTTCTAGGCTCATAATTCATCATTATTCATCATAATTCCTCAAATAAACATCAAGATCATCAGCCAATATTCCCCTAGAAAATTCGGCCAATAATGGTAATGGAGGAAAATAAATTCTTTTCTTGTTGTTTTGTTCCTAAATATGCTAAACTAACTAAAAACACTAACATAACTTAAAATCAAATTAATCTAACAACTTTCTCTCTCCTAACCCATTTGATCAGCCATCAATTCATCATGAAAACATGTAATTTAATCATAAAAAATAAAGAGAAATGCTTGGGAATAAGAAAACTCAAGCTTAATAGAAAAAATCTCACCTTTTTCACTTAATTTCCTTGAAAATTCACACTTTTTCTTTGATTTTCTCTTTCTAGGGTTTTGTTTTTATTTTCTCTCTCTTCTTGCTGGTTTGGCCGGCCATGGGGTGGAAGATGAGCTGATTTTTGTGCCTTTTAAAAAGGGAAATAATAAATTAATAAAGGCATGACATGTGGCATCATGTCATTGGCCCGTTTTTAAAACTTTAAAAATTTTAATCCTTTTTATCTCCACCACACAATTAGTCAATGGTCAAAATGAGGATAAGAGATGACCATGTGCTGAAAAAATTACTGTTTTGCCCCTGGGGTGGTAAAATTACCATTTTACCCTTGTACTCTAAATTATACCGAAATTAAAATTTTTCACTTCTAAACCTCAAATCTTACTCCAATAAGTCAAATTACACTCCAATAAGTCAAATGGGGCCAAAAGAATCTCTTCTAAAATTCCCATTTTGTCCCAAGTGGTAAATGACCATTTTGCCCCTAGATAGCAAAAATTCCTGTTTGTCTCCAAATTGATCTTCGAACTCCGAATTACCATATTAAACCATTCTGGGACTTTAAAATTCTTAATTTCATCGTAAATTCTCTATTTAATCTAGTTCGAGGCTTAAATCAACTTTGTTGTACCTCTAGGTACAATTCCGACTTTTGTAAATTTTTCGGGACTTTCCTAGCATGCAAACATGCTATCCATCACATGTATGTCATGATAAATATTTTTATAGAGTCGGGCTTGTCATCTTCTCCCCCACTTGGATCAACCATATGATCCTTCTTCTTAACTAATTTCGACATCAAGCTAAATATTAATATTTTAATATTATTTCATTAATAAAATATTATTTTATTCTAAAAATTTTATCTTGTCTCGTTGGTACCCAAAATACCTTATTATGCCTCACTTGACTTCTGAATCGCCTTTTATCTCACAAATTCTCCTCCGATAAAATTATTATTATTTTATTGTTATTTTCTCACTTTCAGAATATTTTATCCTAAACTACTCCTTTCATCTTTTATCACTTTTAAACATTTTAATTGATCTCAATTTGCATTCGATCAACTTTATTTATCACCATATCAAAGTATGGGGTATTTTAGAATTGATTGATTCGACAAACGATAAGGTCAAGGTTATTCGAGAGCGATTAAAGACAGCTCAAGATAGGCAGAAGAATTATTCGGATAAATGAAGGAAAGATTTGGAGTTTGAAGTCGACGATAAAGTTTTTCTTAAGTTTTCTCCTTGGAAAGGTAAGAATTTGAAATTTCCAAGTATTAAATCTTATTTGATTATACTATTGTGATAATTTATGGTATTTATTGGATAATGAAAGATGTGATTCGATTCGCAA
Source organism: Theobroma cacao (assembly GCF_053813885.1). NCBI lineage: Eukaryota > Viridiplantae > Streptophyta > Magnoliopsida > Malvales > Malvaceae > Theobroma > Theobroma cacao. Next base: position 14,944,966 of record NC_142645.1, read on the forward strand.
AGAGGGGAAAGCTCAATCCAAGATACATTGGACCCTTTTGTATCATTGAAAGGATTGGGCCAGTGGCTTACAGACTTGAATTACCCCCAGAGTTAGATCGGATTCATAATGTCTTCCACGTCTCGATGTTGAAAAAGTATGTTCCCGATCCCTCTCACATTTTGGAGACATCTCCCATTGAGTTGCATGAGGATTTGAAGTTCGAGGTGCAACCTGTACGTATTCTAGATCAAAAGGATCGAGTGCTAAGGAACAAGAGCATTCCAATGGTGAAAGTATTGTGGAAGAATGCTCGAATGGAGGAGATGACGTGGGAAGTAGAGAGCCAGATGAGAAACCAATATCCACATCTTTTCCTCGAATCCGGTAAGTGAAATTTTGAGGTCAAAATTTTATTTTAAGGGGGGTAGTGCTATAAAGCCCGACCTTATAAAATACTAGTCATTACATACATGTGATGATAGCATGATTGCATGCTAGGAGAGTCTCGAAAAATTTACAAAAGTCGGTATTGTACCTAGAGGTACAACAAAGTTGATTGAATCCTCGAACTAGATCAAATAGGAATTTTAAGGTGAGATTAAGAGCGTCATAGTCCAAAGATGACTCGAAATGGTAATTCGGAGTTTGGGGATCAATTTGGAGTCAAATAGGAATTTTCACTATCCAGGGGTAAAATGGTCATTTGCCACTTGAGGACAAAATGAAAATTTTAGGAAAGATTTTTTTGGCCCCATTTGACTTATTGGAGTATGATTTGAGGTTTAGAAGTGAAAAATTTTAATTTTGGTATAATTTAGAATATAGGGGTAAAAAGGTAATTTTGCCACCCCAAGGGCAAAATTGTAATTTTCCACCACCAGGATATTTTTTCCAGCACATGGTCTTCCTTTATTCTGATTTTTGACCTTTGACTAATCATGTGGTGGAGATAAAATGTTTAAATTTTAAAAATTTTAAAAATGGATCAATTAGAAAATGCCATGTGTCAAGCTTAGGATATTTTATTATTTAACTTAAAAATCAGCATAAATCGGCGCATTATTCCTCAAATATTTGGCCAAGCAAGGAAGAGAGGGAAAGAAAGGAAAAACAAACCCTAGGTGAGGAATTTCAAGAGAAAAAGTGTGGAAAATCAAGGAAAACAAGTGAAAAAGGTAGGATTTTTCAACTTAAGCTTGAAATCTATTTTCCTTAAGCATTTCTCTTCATTTTCCATGCTTAAATTACATGTTTTTATGATAAATTGTTGGCTGATCAAAATGGGTTAGGAGAGAGAAAGTTGTTGGATTTATTTGATTTTAATTTATTTTAGTGTTTTTAGTTAGTTTAGCATATTTAGAAACAAAACAACAAGAAAAGAATTTATTTTCTCCCCCAACCATTAATGGCCGAATTTACCATGTAGTGAATGAGGATGAGTTTGATTTTTATTCTAGGAGAATTGGTTAAGGAATGATGAATTATGAGCCTAGAAAAATAATGAGAATTTTGGGAGCAAAAATATGAATTTTTACCCACTAGGGGTATTTTCGTAATTTGTTATTGGAACTGATAATTTGCACCATACTGAGGGACATTGAGTCAATTTGGGTGCAATTGTGGTATAGAAACTGAAAAAAATTAATTTGGAGTTTAAATGGACGCATTAGGAATTTAATCGGGTGATAAGACGAATTAGGCCAATACGGGGTTTAGATAGTTACCATTGCATTTTTGCATTCCATATCATGCATTGGTAGTCTAAATTAGTTTAATTTCGATTTAATACCAATTTGGTAAATTTTTCGATTTTGTACTGTGTCAAGGTGGTGAGTCCTCCGATAAAGGCAAGGAAATTGCATCCGAGGACCAGTAGACAGAGTACTTCGAAAGTCTGCACTCTAGACATTGTGAGTAAACTTACTGTCGTTTTAATTATCTAGGGTGGATTTTTAGATGATTTCATGAATTCTATGGAAAAAGGAATTTAAAAAGGTAAATTTTCATGTTTTATAAATAAATGTGTTTCAATGAAATTAATTTATAAATGGTTTTGGAATTAATAATGATTTTGAAAAATAGAGTACACGGAGACTATGAATTGTTGCAATTCAATTGTTTAAATTGATTGGCTTATGGTAAATTAGGCATGATTGGCTAGTTGGCAATTGTTTTGAAATGTGAATTACAAAAGTTGCCATATCATGTTATTGAGTTTTATTGTATGGTGGATTATATATTAATTAATCACTGCAGCAGAGGGTTTCTGTGGACCAACCTTTTAGAGGGCCACGGTAAACCCCATTATATTCTTACCTCGAACGGAGAGGCGCGTAGGGTATCTCCTGGGGTAAAGCTTAGGGTTCACTTCACGCTAAACCATCACGTGAGGGGGAGCTCAGCCAACGCCAAGGAACGACTATGTTTTCAAAACAAAAACATGATTTATGTGAAATGTGAATTTTAATAGCCTTGGCGGTCTCGGTAGGATGCCTCAGCCAAGGTGTCCCCGAGAATGGATTTATGGCACAAGCCTAGTTTTTATGAGATTCATAAGCCTCTTTACGTGTTTTGAACGAAATGTGTTCTAATGCTATAACCCAGTTTATGATGATTTACTTTATTGTCTCCACGTACTCAAGTCTAGATGTTTATGATGATGTCTGTTTACTCATTGGGATTTTATAATCTCACCACCCTCCTTTCCACCCATTTCAAGTTTAGTATAGACTGTAGATAGCTGATCTCATCGAGGACTACCGTGGGATCTGCATTTTCCAAACCGTAGGTTCATAGTCCTCTTTACTTTTGTTTATTTGGGGGCCTTCTTGTTATTGTAAATTAAATTAAATATTTTGGCTTACTGTATTTCAGCATGTATAACTTTATTTAGCTTTTACGCTACAAAAATTATTTACGTATAACTCTATAAATATTGTTTTAGAAGAAAATAAAATATTTTACTTAATATTTCTTTTATTTTCTTATTATATTCAAATAACCATAATTTCGTTTTAAATGAAGATTTTAGACTTTAAACTCATTTTGATTATGAATTATGTCTTTTGTACTTGTATATTACATTTTAGCCAGTTTCAAAAAGTTTGAGAAAAATGACCAAAATATCCTTGTGAGACGAAAATTAATATTTTATTTGTTTTAAGTGGGAAACGGCTTAAAATCTTTTAGAACACGATATTTGGCAATGGTTGCTCACAAGGGAACAGAGAAACTGATAGTAAAGCCTTACGGGGTTTCGAGTTGACATTTCGAGCAATGAGTGTCTACCAGGACACCGCGGCTGTTGTCAAAGGCTCGAGGGGAGTACCGAGTCATGACAGTTCCCTTCTACCACTCCTTTGGGGAGCACTTGTTAAGCCCTACTCTATTATATACTTGTCATGTCATTCATGTACTTGATAGCATATCTACATGCTAGGATGCCTCAAAGAATCGTTAAAAGTCGGTATCATACCTAGTGGTACAATTAAGTCGATTAAAACCTTGAACTAGTTTGAATAGAGATTTTAGGATATATTTGAGAGTTATTGAATTGTAAAATTTCTTAATATGGTGATTCAGAGCTTGAGGATTAATTTGGAGTCAAATTAAAAATTTTCATAACGTAGGGGTAAAATGGGAATGTTGGACGAAATTTTTTAACAAGTTTGCCTAATTGGAGCATGATTTGAATTTGAGAAATGAAAAATTTTAATTTCGATTTTTTTTCGAACATAAGGGCAAAACAATCATTTTACGTGTCCACGAGGACGTAATTGGAATTTTTGAAATTTTACACCACCATAACACTTGTCAAGCCCATGAATTTCACCTATTATTATTTTATACTTTGGATAATTAAGAGATTACATGTGGGTGGTGAGAAAATGCTTAATTGTTAAGTTTTAACAATGGACCAATCACATGGTAACACATATCAAGCTTTAATATTTTTATAATTTCCTTTATAAACTCAACATAAACTCTCCCATTTCACTCTTCATGGTCGGCCAAAGCAAAGAACAAAGAGAAAAGAATAGAAACAAACCCTAGAGAGGAAAATTCAAGAGAAATTTGTTGAATTTCAAAGAACAAAGCAATCAAAGGTAAGATTTTTCAATTTTAGCTTAAGATCTACCTTTTCCATGCTTTTTTTTTCATTTTCTATGGATGAAACACAAGTTTCCATGAGGGAATACTTGCTGGCCGAACATAGGGAGAGAGGTTTTGATGATGGATTTTGCTAGATTTCATGATATCTTAGTGTTTTTAGTTGTTTGATGATGTTTGGCATGAAAAATAAGCAAGAAAATCACATGCCCTTCAACAACCCTCTTTGGCCGAATGTTATAGGTGACATGTTGATCATGGATTTTGTTGTATTTCATGTTATTTAGCTCATAATTGATGATTTATGGTATCAGATATCGAAAATGATTATCGAAAAGTATAGTTCCTTTAGTAAACGACATGAACAATAATGAGAAAATCATAGTGAATGGACTTGGATTTGATTCTTAATGATATAGATGGATTTATTGGACTGTGTTAACACTAATTAGCACATTAGTTCGGAATCGAAAAGAATTTCGGTTACGATAAATTAAGTCACAATCAAGCTCATTGAGGTACTTTGGTGTATTTGAAATATTGGAAGTGTAATGAATATATTTGAAGTTGAATCGGATGTTTTGGTTAATTCAATAGTGTATAGTTCGAGTTAGGTCAAACACAAATTTAGTCTGCTCATAATTGAACCCATGTAGAAATACCATCTTTAAGTGATTATTCGAACAATTCTCATTCAATTTCATGCATTCATATAGAGCCTGAAATAGTTTTATAACAGTTTGGCACAAATATATTGAATTACGTGTCGTGTATTATGTATAGGTGGTGAGTCCTCTGATAAGGGTAAAGATATCTTACCCAAGGACCAAGAATAGGAGTACTCCAAACTCCTGTTATTGTGAGTAAACAAATGTTCACCTTAACTATCTAAAATAGTTTATACTCGTTTTTATGATTTTAAAGAATAATGAACTTAAATTGTAGATTTTTATTTTTTATAAGTTAAGTGTTGGTTAAATGAATGAGATTTATAAATTATTTTGCAATTCAATGACGATTTTGGAAATTGAGTAGGTGGAGACTATATACTTGTGTTATCTATATATATGGCTTGAATTGATTGCTTATGACAATGTGATGGCATGAATGGCTGTATTTGTGGTTTGTGGATTATACAAACTATTTTATTTTACCTTGACAGGCTGGATAATATTATATTAGCCATGTCATGCTGTCGAAATTTTTATTGATTTGGTGGGTTATTTGATTAGCTTACTGTAGTGAGCGGGTTTTCGTGGACCAGCCTATTGAGGGGTATGGTAAACCCCGTTACATTTTATCTTAGTATGAGAGGCATGGAGGGTATCTCCTAAGGTAAGTTTAGAGTTCACTTCACGCCAAACCAACACGTGAGGATGAAACTCAACCAATGCCAATGAATGGCTATATTTTAAAAGTAAAAACATATTTTATGGGTATATGTCGTTTTAACATCCTTGATGAACTCGGTTGGATGCCCGGGCCAAGGTGTCATCGAGTATGAGTTTTGGCACAAGCCAAGTTTTTAAGAGAATCATAAGCCTTGTTGATTATTTCAATGAAATGTAATTATTTTATATGAATTGAAATGAGTTTTAAATGTTATGAATCATATTATGATGGGATCATTTAACTGTCTCCATTTACTCGGCTTTAGATGTTGTAGATGAACCATGCTTACTCATTAGGTTTATAAAAACTCACCTTTTTTTTTTACCCATTTCAGGCTCAGGACAATTTGTAGACAGCTGATTTTGTCGAGGGTTGCTTTTGGATTTGCATCCCTAGAAATCCAAGGTCTACAATTTTGTATATTTTCAGTTATTTTGGGGCCCACATATGATTGTAGAATATTTTTGTATACCTGGTTTAGTGTACTATTATATATATGAATTTATTTTACTCTTACGCTACAAAAATTATTTATGCAAGATTCTATAAATATTGTTTTATAAGAAAATGGGATATTTTATTTAATATTTTTATTTAGTTTGATTAGCCATAATTTCATTTTAAATGGATGATTTAGATTACTAAAATTATTTTTAGATAAGAAATGTATATTTTTCGATCGTATGCTGTATTTTCACCTAGTTTCAAAATTTTTGGATAAAAATGACCAAAATACCCTTGTATGGCAGAAATTACTTTTTGTTTGTTTTTGATTTAAAAATAGTTTATATTCCCTTAAAACATGATATTTAGTAACTGTTGCTCACATGGGAGACGTAAAATTGATGCAAGAGCCTTACGAGGTTTCGGTTGATATTTCGGGTAATGAATGTCTATCGAGACATTGCAGCGGTTGTCACAGGCTCGAAGGGAGTACCGGGTCGTGACAACACTGATAAGTGCTCCTTTCTTTTTTTTTATTTTTTAAATTATAAAAAAAAGAAAAGACATTTTAGTCTTTTTTTAATCTCTGTTAATAGTGTTTGCATTTAGGGAGGAAGTGTCCATTTCGAAAATTAATGGACCCGCTTGAAATTTCAACTAAAACTTCAGGGGTTGGGGAATTTTACCCTATATTTTTTATAGCATCCACAAACTTGAAATAAAATTTCCTTTGTATAATACACTTTTATTTTTTTTTTGTTTCTCTTTTTTTACACCTTAAAACTTATTTGTGACAATTATAAACAAGGGATAAATTTCTAGCATGCAACATTTGTTTTCTCACCTTTCTCCCCCAATTTCTAGAAAGATCAAAATATTTAAGAGTGAAAGTTTCAAACTGTTGGAATTAAATAAAAAAGCTAATGTTAATATAGTTGTGTATATACAAAGAAAAGGTAACTTAAGCTAAAGAAGGGGTGACTAGGGATAATTATCTAACTAGATAAGCTTAAAAAAGCTCAAATGTTCCAAAGATGGCTTAAATCACTTCCTATCTTAAGTGTTATATAAGATTTTGTCTCAAGAGATAATCAAACAAATTATAGAACCCTTAACTTCATTATAGTTTTATTAACTTAAACTTTTCCCAAATCACGTGACAATTCTAAGTAAAAAATATAGTACTTAAATTACTGAAAGTCACATTTTACAATGAAGCTATCACAAGAATATCAACACAAACTTAAATCATACCCATATTTTTCCCAAAAGCTAAAATCATAAAATAATCAAAATATCATCCTAGAATAGGGAAAAATTATAAACAAGGTGTTAAAATATCTCTAATTTTTTTTAGAATTGACACTAAAAATTAAAGCTAACACAACATGCAAAAGAAATGACAAATTTTGAACAAATAAAATAAAGATAAACAAGTAAAAATAAATAAAGACACACAAATAAAAATGTCACGACTCGGAACTCCCCATCGAGCCCGTGACAACCGCCGCGAAGCCTTGACAGACATTTTTCACCCAGAATGCCGATCGAAACCTCGCAAGGCTCTCGTATCAGCTTTCGCACTTCCCCGGTGAGCAATAGTTATCAAATATCATAATTCGAAGGATTACGAGTCATTTCCAAATCAGAACATAACATATTGTTTTTTGGCTCACAGGGGTATTTTCGTCATTTTTCATTAAAAATCTCAAAACTTGCTAAAAATGTAGTAGGTAAGCAGAAAATATATATTTAGTGATTTAAAAACAGATTTAGTATCTAAAACATTCATTTGAAGTGAAAATTTGACCATTTGAATATAATAAAAATATTCAATAAAATAAACTATTTTCTTGTAAAATAATTTTTATAAAGCTATTGGTAAATAATTCTTATAGCATAAAAGTTAATTATATTCATATATACTATAAAGCAAATAACCAAAGCATAAAGTTTCTTTTACAATGACACGTGGGCCCACATCTAACCAAAATGCATCGGAAGCTGAAAACCTACAGCTTTTGCAGATTCAAGTCCAAATGAAGGTCCTTGTCAAAGTCAGCTAACTATGGAATTCCCTGAGCCTGAAATGTGAGGAAATGAGGGTGGTGAGATTATAAAATCCCAGTGAGTAAACAGACACCATCTAAACTATCTAAAGGCGAGTAAGTGGAGACAGATAAAACAGTTTAACATACTGAAATTCATCACTTTTCAACTTATTTCAACCAAATAAAATCAATTCATATAAATCGAGTAATTAACATGGCTTATGAATTTCTTCAAACTTTGGCTCATGCTAAAAATTATTCTCATCCTCAGTTATCAGGGATACCTTGGCCGAGGGCTATGTCACGACCCGGAACCTCCCTCAGGCCCATGACAATAGCCGCGACGTCCCGATTGACACTCATTATCCGGAATGCCAACCGAAACCCCGCAAGGCTTACATATCAGTTTCTTTCCTTTCCTGTGAACAATCATTGTTCAATATCGAGTTTTTAGAGAATATATACTATTTTAGATCAAAAACAATCAAAATAAAATTTTCGCCACACAGGGGTATTTTGGTAATTTTTTTCTCAAAAATTTCAAAACTGGCTAAAACGTAATATACAAGTACAAAATACATAATTCATATTCAAAATGAGTTTAAAAGTCTAAAATCTTCATTTTAAAACGAAATTACGGTTATTTGAATATAATAAGAAAATAAAAGAAATATTAAGGGAAATATTCTATTTTCTTATAAAACAATATTTATAGAATTATACGTGAATAATTTTTATAGCGTAAAAGCTAAATAAATTTATACATACTTAAATACAGTAAGCCAAAATATTTAATTTAATTTACAATAACAAGAGGGCCCCCGAATAAACAAAAGTAAAGAGGACTGTGAACCTACGGTTTGGAAAATGCAGATCCAATGGTAGTCCTCGATGAGATCAGCTATCTACAGTCTATACTGAACCTGAAATGGGTGGAAAGGAGTTGGGTGAGATTTTGCAATCCCAATGAGTAAACAGACATTATCATAAATATCTAAAGGCGAGTAAAATGGAGGCAAGTTTAAACAACAAATTTCAACCCATTTCATAATGTTTTCAATTTATTTCTTAAACCATAAAATATTTGTAATTTACCAAAACAATTGTTAAGGCTTATGTCTTTTATTAAAATAAGGCTCAAGCCAAAACTAATCCTCGGGGATACCTTGGCCGAGGCATCTAACCGAGTCTACCAAGGGTGTTAAAATATTCACACGTGAAACACATTTTTATTTTTAAAAATCAGCCGTTCCTTGGCGTTGGCCGAGTTACACATTCACGTGGGGGTTCGACGTGAAGTGAGCTCTAATACTACCCCAGGAGTTACCCTCCTCGCCTCTACAATCGGAGTAACTATATAACTGGGTTTACCGTGCCCCTCTAATAGGCAGTCCACGGAAACCCATCACTACAGTGACTAACCCACCAATTTTAATAAAATTTCGACAGTATAACGTGGCTTTTATTTATTTATCCAGCCTGCATAGTAAAACAACTTACATAAATTTCCCAATGCATTCACAAAATATAGCCACATATACTCATTTCTCATAAGCCATTCCTAGGAAAATATATATTTTTCAAGTCAATTTGTAGCCTCCAATTACTCAATTTCATAATCAATACAATATATTTTTATTTGTCACATTTATTCCTAAAACATCAAAAATCCCGTTTTAATCTCGTTCTCATTTCATAAAATACATAAATGGCATTTAAAATAAACTCTAGATAATTTACAATAATAATAAGTTTACTAACCGTTTGAACAAACTAAAAGCTTTCTAAGCACCCCGATCACTACTCGTCGGGTACGACTTCTTTGCCTTTTCCGAAAGGCTCTCCTCCTAGACACATTACAAAAATTTACACAATTCATCACATTGATGCTAAATCACTATATAATTAACTTAAATCTTATACTAATGCATGGTATGAAATGCAATAGCCTAAAACGGCTTAAACGCGGTATTAACCTATTTTTGTCACTTTGCTCGATAAATTGCTAACGCGCTCCATTTTAGCTCTAAATCATCCCATTCTCTCTCCAACATTTCTAACCATTAAATATCAGCCAATAACCTTCTAAAAACAACAAAATCAGCTCACTCCCTTCCCTGGAAAATTCGGCCAAAAATGGGACATTAAGTCGGTTAATTTTCTACTTTGTTTTTCTATCACGTTTAATCGTTTTTCATCATTTTCTCTTCATTTTCCTTAGAATAAAATCAATTCATCATCATTGTACAGCATTGAGCATCCAGCCAAGAGTGGGTATTGTGAAAATTTAATGATTTCTTGCCCAATTTAATTTCTAAACACATTTAACTAACTAAAACTATCAATTTAACTAAAAATCAAAACCTAAAAATTTCAATTTCTCTCCCCTAGAATTTCGTCCAGCCCTTGATATCACTTTTTGATCTCTCTCCTCAAGCATGCTAAATGGAAATAAAGGCATAGGAAAGGTAGAAATCAAGCTAAAATCGAAAAATCTTACTGTTAGACACGTAAACGGTCGAAAATCGCGAATTTCCCTTTGAATTTTCTTGTTTCTCTTTGGTTTTTCTTTTTTTTCTTCCTTTCCTCTCTATTTCCTCTCTTGTTCTTCCTTATGGCCGGCCAGCACTCAAAATTTGGGTTTAAATGGGCTGACTTTTCATTAAAATAATATTATATCATTAAAAAATGCCACATGTCACTTTCCCATTGGCCCATTTTTAAAATTTCATCCATTTGTTTCCAAATTTTCACCATACACTTGTCTCATATATTCATAGCTTAGATAAAATTCTCAGACTCATCCAAAGTCTCGTTGGAGTAATTTTTGAAATTTACACTTTTGCCCCCGTAAAAGTGAAAAATTACATTTTTGCCCAAAAAACTGAAAAATTGCCCATAGACATATTTTTCATCCCTTATACTCATACCATTCTCCAATTTGTCAAATTTGATCTAAATTCTCTCAAAATCTCAAATTTTGTCCGTGGGTGGCAAAATTACGATTTTGCCCCTACACTCCAGAAATCACCAGAATTAAACTTTTTCACTTCCTATCATTAAATTATACTCCAAATAGTTAATCTTGGTAAAAAATTTCACTCCATGATCAAATTATTATCTTAGGTGGCAAAATGACGATTTTGCCCTTGAATATCAAAATTTCCAATTTTACCCCAAATGAACCCTCGAACTCCGAACAATAATTTTTAGTCATTCTTGGACTATAAAATATTAAATTTCATCCTACAATTCCTATTTGAACTAGTTCGAGGTTAAATCAACTTAAGTGTATCGTTAGGTACGATATCGGGTTTCGTCTTTTCTTAGGTGCTTTCCTAGCATAATAACATGCTACTCAGTGCATGTATGTCATGACATGTATTTATAGGGTCAGGTTTTACAGGCTATCCCAAACTGAGTCCGCCAAGGCTATTAAAAAGTTATATACTCATAAATCATGTTTTTATTTAGAAAACACAACCGTTCCTTGGTGTTGGTTGAGTGCCCCGTCATGTGGTGGTTTAGTGTGAAGTGAACTCTAAAGTTATACCTCGAGAGTTACCCTACTCGCCTCTCCAATCAAGGTAAAATATGTCAGGATTCCATGCCCCTCTAATAGGCTAGTCCACAGAACCCAGCCCACTGCAGCAAGCAATACCTACCATACAATACAATTTTGACAGCATGACAAGGTTAATATTTTACTACCCAACCTGCAAAGGTAAAATAAAACAATTCATACAATTCATAAAACACAGCCCAACCAGTCATGCCAACATAATAACAATATAACATAAGCCATCAATTTCCAATCATAAATTTACAACATACCGATGGTCTCCAATTACTCTTTTTCAAAATTGTTATTTCGTTTCAAGACAATTTATAAAATCTTTTCATTTAAACACATTTTTGTTTATAAAACCTAAAATTTGCCATTTAACTCATTTTCATAAAATTTCACCAAAACCGAGCTAAAACATACTTTAGATAATTAAAATGATGATAAGGTTACTCACAGTTCTAGGAGTCGATGTACTCCTAATCCCAGTCTTCAAGTATAATCTCTGTACTTTTATCAGTGTAATTTGCTCACCACCTATCCACAATGTACAATACATAATTCACCACATTAATGCTTCACCATTATAAAATCAATTCAGGCTCGGTGTATATGCATGATATGATATGTAACTTATCCGACTACCTCTTAAATGTGGTGTTGACCTAATTCGGCCTATTACCCGATTAAATGACAATTGTGTTCGATTTGGCTCCAAATTTCTCCATTTCATTTCTAATATTTCAATTCACTAAATACAATTCCAATAATCTAAAATTCAGCCTAACAACCCTCACAATTCTTCTTGAAAGTTTTGGCCATTGTGGTGCATTATCACTAAAAATTTTCCCATTCCATTTTGTCACCCTAAATCATCATTTCATCCATTTTTCAACCAATTCACTTGATCATAAAATCTATTCATTACTTCTACACTTCACATAGGGTTTGGCCATTGAAGGTTCATGGGGAAAATGGATTATTTTCTTGTTGTTTTGTTTCTAAACATGCTTAACTAACTCTAAACACCAACATAACTCAAAATCAAATCAATCTAACATCATTCTCTCTCCATACCCATTTCGATCAGCCATGAATTCATCATGAAAACATGTAATTTAACCATGAAAAATGAGGAGAAATGCATGGGAAAGAAAGATCTTTAGCTTAATTGAAAAATTTTACCTTTTTTTCATTTGTTTCCTTGAATTTTCACACTTTTCCCTTGAATTTTTCCACCTAGGTTTTGTTCTCTTCCTTTTCTTCTTTTGTTCTTCTTTGGTCTTGGTTTGGTCGGCCATATGAAAGAAAATAGGCTGATTTTATACTTATTTTAAAGCTAAATAATTAATGGCTATAAACTTGACACATGTCACCATATTATTGGTCCATTTGTAATTTCTTAACTATTAAGCTTTTTCTCTCCACCACTTAAATTCCTTCAATTATCCATGATAATATTGGGTAAAATTCATGTGCTGGACAAGTGTCAAGTGGTGTAAAATTACAATTTTGCCACTAGGGTGGCAAAATTACCATTTTACCTTTATGTTTCGAAAAATACCGGGATTACAATTTTTCACTTCTCAACCTCAAATCATACTCCAATAAGTCAAATGTGATCAAAATCTTTGAAAAAAATTTTCCATTTTGTCCTCGAGTGGCAAAATTACTATTTTGCCCCTAAATAGTGAAATTTTTGGTTTGACTCCAAATTGATCCTCGAACTCTGAATCACCATATTAAATCATTCTTGGACTGTAAAATTTTCAATTTCACTCTAAAATCTCTATTCGATCTAGTTCAAGGCTTAAATCAACTTTGTTGTACCTCTAGATACAATACCAACTTTTTGTAAATTTTTCGAGACTTTCCTAGCATGCAAACATACTATCCATCACATGTATGTCATGACAAGTATTTTATAAGGTCGGGTTTTACAAAAAATAAATAAAGGCACACAATAATCTATTACATACTTAATCATCTTGCCACATTTCAATTTCCTTATTTTACTATGTGGCAGCTTATAGAGTGATCATGTTTTCAAGTTGGTAGTTTTAGTTCTCTATCAGACTTTGCAAAAGAAAAAAACAAATTGCCATTGAGTGAGTCAAACAAAAACAATGAAGAATACTCTTAAAGGATACCACGCCCAACCTTGAGGAAAAAGGTTTTAAATGGGGTTTTAAATTTGTGGTAGGGCTTTTAAAAGAAAATCTAAATTGCAGGAGGAGAATGGTTGCTAAGCAGAAAGAGAGGAAACTGGTGGTAGAAGGAAGGGGAATAAAAGAAAAGAGGACAAGAAAAGAAAAAGGAAGCCGTTGTTGGAAAGGCTTAGGCCAACGAGGGCGATGACGTCAGGGATTGAGTTGTTGGTCCCTATAATATGTGCTAGAGGGGGGGTGAATAGCACACTTTGGCTCTTGACAAGATTGGAAATTAATTTTCAGAACTTAAGAAAACAAAAACAAAGTATAAAATGCATAACAATTTAGAGTGGTTTAGTCCAAGACCTACATACACTGCCTTGATTATCTAACCAAGGATTTTCTCACAAACTCACTAACAACAGGTGAAATTCACAAGCTTCCACCAAGCTTTTACAATGGCTTTTATCAGGCTCAGCCACAACCTTTTGCACTAGTTTTTCAGGGGTTTAACTAAAACCCAAAGTGGCTTTCCAAGGCTCAACCACAACCTTCAACAATCAAGCTATCCCAAGCTTGAACAACCCCTTAGAGTGACTCCCTCACTCTAAAAATACAAGAGAAGTAATAAAAAAGTACCTATGATCACTTACTTTGATCTAGATGGTACAAGATAAAGTGCTGAACTCTATTACAAAGATTGACGTTTGAGTGAAGTCAAGTGCAGTGAAGCTTTTCTGGTTTTTCTACTTTCTATAACTCAAATCTCATTCAAAGCTTCAAAAAAACTTGTTTCTTATTGTTGAAAGATCCTTTTATACTTGAAGATGCAACTCTGATGGCAGTTTGGCAGTTTATATCCATTGGAAACAGTTGAGGATGAGTTCTAGTCGTTAATCTGTCTTGTAGTGCTCTGGTTCAATTTGCAGACAGAAAGCTCTTAGTCAACTAACTTGGTTGACTAAGTTGATTCTGTTTCTAGTTTACAGATTCTAGCAGAGAGTACTTAGTCAACTGACTTGGTTGATTAAATTGATTCTGTTTCTTAAACTCTTCAGTCTGCTATTTCTCCAATATGAAATTTGGTCAACTAATGTTCTTCCTTGTTTCACCAATAAGCTTCCTCCTTTGTTATTTAGTTACATGTTGATGATTTTATCCCTCTTTTTCTTTCAAAAAATACTCTTTGAAGAGTCAATAAATTGATTTCATATATTAATTTCCTGCACACTCAAGTAAAGGTATTAGACACAAATAAATGAGAATGTTTTATTATCATCAAAAACTAATAGAGCCAACATGAGTAAGGGAGAAAGGGTTTAGAGAAAAAGGTTGGTTGCCGCTGCTAGTAGAAGAAGAAGAAAAGAGCAAAAATGAAGAAACGAGAAAGGGTTGGAAACTAGGGTTAGGTTAAAATTAAAATCACGTGGTTTTATGATGGATACAAAAAAGAAAAGAGGTGGGTTGGATTCAACCAAGTCCAACGTGGTTCAAGTTTAGTCAATTTATTTTTTTTATTTTTAATTTTTATACATGAATTAAATTTACGAAATTAGGATAAGAATAAAAAGCGAAACAATGTTTTTGATAAATAATAAAAAAATGAACAATTAATTGAATAAAGTTAATAATGACTTATCAAGATTATTGAAGGATCCCAAAATTATTTTCACAAGGTGGATTAATTCTAAATAATTATAAAAGCACAAGATAAGAAAGTAATAATTAAAATTGAAGATAATTTAGAAAAGTTCATCATTAAAACTAAAAATTTTAATAAGTGTAATTAATATTCATTTTATTTTGACTTTCAAAAAATATTCATTTTATTTTAATAATTTTATTGTATAAGTTATGTAGTTTACCAATAATTACTTTATAAATATTACATTTTTTGAACATTTATTTTATTTTTCTATTAAAATCATGTAATTAACAAAATATGATTATATCAATATTAGAATATATTAAAATATAAAAAAAATAAAATGTTTTTCAACAAATTTATTTAAATAAAAAATTTTGCTTAGTAAGACATCAGAAAATATTTTTAAAATATTGATTTTTTAAAAGAATTATCTTTAATCTATTATTATTACTATTATTTATAATATTTTTAAATTTAAAATTATTTCTCTTTTATCATTATTTTTGTTTATAATATTATATAATTTAAAATTACTTTTAATAAAAAATCAACACCCATGTGAAGCGAGGCACCACTTTCGTAAAATCTAAAGACACCCCCCAAACTTAAACTTCAACATCGACCTCAATGTTTTTTTTTTTTTGAAAGTCTTCTTGAATTTTTTTATAAGGGAGGACACTTGCAAGAAGAAAGAAAAAAATCAGTAATTACTGATAATACATAAGAAATGAAGAAAAAAATAAATTAAAGTAAGTAAATTAGGTTAGAAAGCTTGGGTTGGCTCCCAAGAAGTGCTTGTTTATAGTCATTAGCTTGGCTATAGTAGCCCTTTTTGTAGTTTTTCATCCTT
Source organism: Theobroma cacao (assembly GCF_053813885.1). Classification (NCBI taxonomy): domain Eukaryota; kingdom Viridiplantae; phylum Streptophyta; class Magnoliopsida; order Malvales; family Malvaceae; genus Theobroma; species Theobroma cacao. The sequence continues at coordinate 14,961,158 of NC_142645.1, forward strand.
CAAATACTACCTCAAGCGATGCCCATTAACCATGAATGTGTCCGTATCCTCACTATCAATCTCAATTATTCCGCAAGGATAAATTTTGACCACATTGAAAGGACCCAACCATATTTCCTTGTGTTTTCATGGAAAAAGCTTGGAGTATGATCAGGAAAGTAACATTACTTGCTGCCTAACTTCAAAAAGACAATTAGATGGTGGTGGAAGATGCTCCTTCGATGACTGCTTGGGTTTAATAGGAGGAAGTGGTGGCTTAAACTCAAGAATTGGTGTTTTCTTACTACTAGGTGAAGAAACAGACTTACCCTTGCCTTCATCAACTAAATCCACTTTATAACAACTATTTGTATATGAATACTTGATTGCATTGAAAATATTAAACTCCACTACCACTTCTCTAACTTTAAAAGTTATCTTACCTTCCCTCACATCAATGATGGCACCAATAGTAGCCAAGAATGGTCATCCTAAGATTAAAGAAATTTCCACATCTTCTCCATCTCAAGCACAATGAAGTCCACTGCAATGTAGAGATGCCCAACTTTAAGCAACACATCCTCAATAATCCCAACAGGATACCTGATTGTTTTGTCAGCTAATTGAAAAGAAACTGTTGTAGGTTGTACTAATCAAGTCCAATTTTCTTAGCAATTAACAAAGGCATAATTGAAACACTAGCCCCAAAATCACACAAAGCTTTAGAAAATTCAAATTTACCAATAGTGCAAGTGATAAAAACACTCCTTGGATGCTTAAGCTTTGGTGGAAGCTTGTTTTTGTGAAACCTCAACTCCCATAGATGCGTAACTAGAGGTAGACTGATGACTGCATCAAATTCACATATCTAATGGGAGATTAAATACCTAATTAGTCCAAGTTGGACTATATTTAGGATCGAATTTAGGTATTCTTATTTATTTTATTATTTTAGTTTAATTTATGTTTAAATGTTTATTTTAAGTTAATAATGTTAGTTTTATGTTATTTATTATTGTTTTATATTTTTATAGGAGAAGGATTAAAAATAATTTCAATTGGTGAAGAAAGGTGCATAATGGACTGTTGCTCTATTTGCATATATTTTAGTTTTTCAAGCATATCTCCCACTACAGAAGTCCAAATGACATGAGTTTTTGACCATTAGAAAGCTAAGAGGCAGGAATACAACTTTAGTGTTTGCCACTTTGCCAATTTCTGATTAGAAAGTGGTCAAATCTTTGTCAAAGTGAAAGTACTACACTAAAAGAACAAAAAGGGGAATTTTTGTAAATTACGTGAAACTTTGATTGACTTTAGAGATAAATATCTAAAGTTCCTGCACCTTCTTCATCTTCCTCTCGTTTCTTCTTTTTTTTTTGCAGAACTTTTTATCCTCCATGGAAAAGAAACCTTAAAACCTCCATAACCTTCTCATACTAACTCCAAAATTCATGTTTTTGCACACTTTTTTATAGGGTTTTTCTTTCTCTTTCACTTTTTCACCTCAAAACCCTTAAAAAAAGTTTTCTTCTGTAATTTCTCTCATAGCTGAACATTTTTAGAGAGGGAAACTCTTGAAATTAGCTTGAAAACTCTTGAAGGAGTTTTCCCCTTTTTAGCCTCACTAAGAAAATTCAACTACAAGTCCACCAAGGTGAGAAATGAGTTAGAGTTGATTTTAAGTTATTAAAGATGGCTAATAATTATATTTGTGGGCTGTTATATTTTTTATGGTTATATTGTGTGTGATAGGTTCAACGAGGCCCCGCATGTCACGACCCGAAAGTCCCCATCGGGCTCATGACAACCGCCGCGAGGCCTCGACAAACATTTTTCACCCCGAATGCCGATCGAAATCCCGCAAGGCTCTCGTATCAGCTTTTGCATTTCCCCGATGAGCAATAGTTATCAAATAATCAAAATACGAAGGATTACAAATCATTTCCAAATCATAACATAACATATTTTTTTTGGCTCACAGGGGCATTTTCGTCATTTTTGTCGAAAACCTCGAAACTTGCTAAAAATGTAGTAGGTAAGCTGAAAATATATATTTAATGATTTAAAAAAAATTAAGTATCTAAAACGTTTATTTGAAGTGAAAATTTGACCATTTGAATATAATAAAAATATTCAATAAAATAAACTATTTTCTTGTAAAATAATTTTCATAAAACTATCGGTACATAATTCTTATAGCGTAAAAGATAATTATATTGATATATACTATAAAGCAAATAACCAAAGCATAAAATTTCTTTTACAGTGACACATGGGCCCACATCTATCCAAAATGCATCGGAAGCTGGAAACTTACAGCTTTTATCGATTCGGGTCCAAATGAAGGTCCTTGTCAAAGTCAGCTAACTATGGAATTCCCCGAGCCTGAAATGTGAGGAAATGAGGGTGGTGAGATTATAAAATCCTAGTGAGTAAGCAGATACCATCTAAACTATCTAAAGTCGAGTAAATGGAGACAATTAAAATAAATCATCATATTGTAATTTCATTACCTTTCAACTCATTTCAACCAAATAAAATAAATCCATAAAAATCGAGTAATCAACTTGGCTTATGAATTTCTTAAAACTTTGGCTCATGCCAAAACTCATACTCGGTGATACCTTGCGCAGGGCATCCAACCGAGTCCGCCAAGGCTGTTAAAATTTTGTATACACTTAAAATATATTTTAGTTTGAGAAAAATACAGCCGTTCCTTGGCATTGGCTGAGTTCCCCTTCACGTGGTGGTTTGGCGTGATGTGAACCCTAAGCTATACCCCAAGAGATACCCTACGCGCCTCTCCGTTCGAGGTAATAATATAATGGAGTTTACCGTGCCCCTCTAATAGGCTGGTCCACGGAACCCCCTCTGCAGTAAATAATTAATATATAATCCACCAATCAATAAAATTCATTCTAGCATGACATGGCAATTTATCGCAACCTAGCCTCTCAAGGCTGAATACACAGTATAAATAATTCTAACACCAAAATCAGTTTAGCCATTCATGTTCATTATTATCATAAGCCATTCAATTCAAAACTATAAATTTGCAACACAAACTAGCAGTCTCCAATTACTCTATTTTCAAAACAAATATTCGATTTTTCAAAAAATTTATAAAATTTCAATTTCTCTTAAAACATAGTAATTTACCATTTAAACCCATTTTTCATAAAATCACACAGTTGTATAAAACTGCTCTAGATAATTAAGACGATAATAAGTTCACTCACTATTCTAGGAGTCGATGTACTCCTAATCCCAATCTCCAAGCACAATCTCTGTACTTTTACCAGTGTACTTTGCTCACCACCTATCCACAATGTACAATACATAATTCACCACATCAATACTTGACCATTATAAAATCGATTCAGGCTCGGTATATATGCATATATATGCATGATATGATATACAATTTATCTGACTACTGCTTAAATGCGGTGTTGACCTAATTCGGCCTATTATCTCCAATTTAACTCCAAATCAATTTTTCTCACTTTCTACACTCCAATTATACCTAAATTACCTTAATGACTGTGAATGAGATTCAATTTATCAGTCTCGATAGCAAATTACAAAAATACCCCTAGTGGGTAAAAATTCATATTTTTGCTCTGAAAATTCCCATTATTTTTCTAGGCTCATAATTCATCATTTCTTAACCAATTCTCCTAGAATGAAAATCAAATTCATCCTCACTCAACACATGGTAAATTCGACCATTAAGGGTTGTGGGAGAAAATAAATTCTTTTCTTATTGTTTTGTTTCTAAATATGCTAAACTAACTTAAAACACTAACATAATTTAAAATCAAATTAATCTAGCAAGTTTCTCTCTCCTAACCCATTTTTTCAGAATTGAATTCATCATGAAAACATGTAATTTAATCATGAAAAATAAAGAGAAATGCTTGGAAATAAGAAAACTCAAGCTTAATAGAAAAAATCTCACCTTTTTCACTTAATTTCCTTTAAAATTCACACTTTTTCTTTGATTCTCTCTCTCTAGGGTTTTGTTTTTATTTTTTCTCTCTTCTTGCTGGTTTGGCCGACCATGGGGTGGAAGATGAGCTGATTTTTGTGCCTTTTAAAAAGGAAAATAATAAATTAATAAAGGCATGACACGTGGCATCATGTCATTGGCCCGTTTTTAAAACTTTAAAAATTTTAATCCTTTTTATCTCCACCACACAATTAGTCAATGGTCAAAATGAGGATAAAGGAAGACCATGTGATGGAAAAATGTCCTGGTGGTGGAAAATTACAATTTTGCCCCTGGGATGGTAAAATTATCATTTTACCCTTTTATTCTAAATTATACCGAAATTAAAATTTTTCACTTCTAAACCTCAAATCTTACTCCAATAAGTCAAATTATACTCCAATAAGTCAAATGGGGCCAAAAAAATCTTTTCTAAAATTCCCATTTTGTCCCCAGGTGGCAAATGACCATTTTGCCCCTAGATAGCGAAAATTTCGGTTTGACTCCAAATTGATCCTCGAACTCCGAATCACCATATTAAACCATTTTGGGACTTTAAAATTCTTAATTTCATCGTAAATTCTCTATTTGATCTAGTTCGAAGCTTAAATCAACTTTATTGTACCTCTAGGTACAATACCGACTTTTGTAAATTTTTCGGGACTCTCCTAGCATGCAAACATGCTATCCATCACATGCATGTCATGATAAATATTTTTATAGAGTCGGGCTTGTCATCTTCTCCCCTACTTGGATCAACCATATGATCCTTCTTCTTGATTGACTTCGACATCCGGCTAAATATTAATATTTAATATTATTTTATTAATAAAATATTATTTTATTCTAAAAATTTTATCTTGTCTCCTTGGTACCCAAAATACCTTATTATGCCTCACTTGACTTTCAAATCGCCCTTTTATCTCACAAATTCTCCTCCGATAAAATTATTATTATTTTATTATTATTTTCTCACTTGCGAAATATTTTATCCTAAACTACTCTCGTCTTTTATCACTTCTAAACATTTTAATTGACCTCAATTTGCATTCGATCAACTTTATTTATCACCATATCAAAGTATGGGGTATTTCACCGCATGTCCATTTGGAGCATTAGTTAAAGTTAGAGTTGATCAAAAGAATCAACAAGGACAAGTGAGTAAACTTGCATTAAATTATTTTTGAGAAATACATATAGGTTGAGATGAAGCACTTAAATGATTATATTTTACCTTTTTTCTCTAAATCATGCTTGGGAACAAGCCCTCGATGAAACATTTTATGTTATAAAATGTGTAATGTGATGAACCCATGTGTTCCTATATTCTGATGATATATATATATTATGCTTTGAATGATAATATTGTGTGATAATTGTAATTGCGCGTGTACGGTGTGGGGGTGCACATGCTGGTGATGACGAATGATTCCAGCTATGTGAGTTGTGGGAGTGCACATGAGCTGATGCTCGGTGGATGATGATTCCAACTATGTGCGGTGTGAGAGTGCACATGAGCTGATGTCTGGTGGATGATGATTCTAGCTATGTGCAGTGTGGGAGTGCACATGAGCTGATGACTGGTGGATGATTACATGTTTACACATACCATAGAAATGCTAGAGAAAATATTATGTGATTGCAATGAATGTTGAATGTTGAAATTGTTAATTGCTTCCAAAATGATTTTCAATGCAACGAGAAATTCTCTGTCTTGCTTGTCTTCCTTGGATATTTGCTGTAGTTTTCACTCTTTTCAACTTCGTTGTTGATCATAGATCCTTCATTCTAAGGGATTAAATAACCAAAGGTTGAATTAAGGGGCTTTACAAGAAATTAAGCTAAATTGCATTGTTTTTAACATAAGTGCATCATGTTTTCTGCAACTTTCCATATCGTTTGCTTGTTCCCTTCCTATGTTTACTCACTAGGTTTATACTCACTCTTTTAAACTTCATGTTTGCAGAGTCGAAGGCAGTTGGGACCTAGATTGAGGTGTCCATGTATATTCATCTTTTTGGTAGGTACCATGGCATTCAGTAGTTGTACCTTCACCCAAAGTCACTTCGCTGATAGTCAAGAGTCTTTTGCCTGTGTATGCGTACACGTGCTATAAATCACTAAGATTCATAGTATAAACAATATATGTATATTTTGATTGATGATGCCAATATGAGTTGATAATGGGTGATATTATGTTGGATGATCTAAATACAAGTAGTTGATTGCCATAGTATATCACTGAATAATTTTATAGTTGAGAATTACGAAATGTGACTTTAAGAATGATTGTTGAAATGACGATCGGGATTACATAAAGAGGCTTGCTTGGGCTTAGTGGGTTATTTCCATTAGGCCCATGGATCGACCATGGGCTTAAAATTGGCCTGTGACAAAGTTTGTATGAGAGCCCTGGGTTGTTTAGGCCCTAAGATTTTCATTATTGATCCAATGAAGTATTGAGGTCTTTATGTGGAAACTTCAATCGTAAATTGTGAACCGCGACACATTTTACAACCAAGAAACCGCATAGATTCTTTATTCTAGAAACCACATTTCCCCTTAAGTATAATTATAACTTGTGTTTAATAACAGGTGTTTTCTCTTGTCTAGGTAAGAATGCCGCCTAAGACACAAGCCACCTCGAGAAGGACGAGGGAGCAAGATGCTCCTAACGAGATGATGGTAAGCCACGGGCTCCCACCCTTAGGGGGAGAGGCAGACGTGGCAGGACCACTAGGTCGATGATGGTAGATATGCTTATGAGTAGACATGAGGAAGAATAGTCTTTAGGTGATTAGATAGACATCCAATTGGGGGCATTACTATCGAAGACTTCGTTGCAGGTTTGCAAGGAGTTAATAAGGTTGTGGAGATGATGGCAACTCGTATGGATGACATACAAAGAATAGTAGAGAGGAGACATGTAACACAAAAGTCCCTTAGTTTACAAGGACAAGTTGATTGCCATCATCTAGAGGTTGAGAAGGTCATGTGGAGGTTTCATTTCCTGATTTCCTGAAGCTTAAGCCTCTATCGTTTACAGGGTCTGATGCATTGAAAAAAGCCCAGGTTTTCTTATACAGTATGGAAAAAATTTGTGATACCTTGGGATGCTCTAGTACCAGATCAGTTAAATTAGTCACTTTTCGATTTAAGGATGTGGCACAAGAGTGGTATGGTTCCCTGCATAGAGGTAGGCCAACTGGTGCGACCTCGTTGAGTTGGGATGAGTTTAGTACAGTGTTCTTGGATTGATTCTTACCAATCAGTGTGCGTAATGCAAGAGCTAGGGAGTTTGAGGCCTTAGTACAAACCCCGGGTATGATGGTGTCGGAATACGACATCAAATTCACATAGTTGGCACAATATACGCCTTGTCTAGTTTCTACTGAAAAGATAAAGATTCAAAGATTTGTGGATGGGCTAGTGGAGCCATTGTTTAGGGCTGTAGCATCTAAGGATTTTGATAGCTACTCTGCAACTATGGATTGCGTGTAAAACCCGACCCTATAAACACATATCATGACATACATGCACTGAGTAGCATGTTATTACGCTAGGAAAGTTCCTAAGAATAGATGAAACCCGGTATTGTACCTAACGGTACACTTAAGTTGATTTAACTTTGAACTAGTTCAAATAGAAATCGTAGGATGAAATTTAATATTTTACAGTCTAGGAATGACTAAAAATGATTGTTCGGAGTTCGAGGGTTCATTTGGGGAAAAATTGAAAATTTTGATGTTTAGGGGCAAAATCATCATTTTGACACCTAAGATAATAATTTGATCATGGAGTGAAATTTTTGATCAAGATTAACTATTTGGAGTATAATTTAATGATAGGAAGTGAAAATTTTCAATTCCGGCATTTTTCGAAACATAGGGGCAAAACGATAATTTTGTCACCTTGGGGTAAAAACCGTAATTATCACCACCCAAAACTTGTCAAAATTATAGTATTTATTTATTTTTGGTATGAATAACTATGGTATTTCAAGTGGTGAAGAGTAGAAGTTTAATGGATGAAATTTTAAAAACGGGCCAATGGGAAAGTGACACATAGCACTTTTTAATGATTTAATATTTTTTTAAAGAAAAGTCAACCCATTTAAACCCCACATCAGGTGATGGCTGGCCATAAGGAAAGAACAAGAGAGAAAATAGAGAGGAAAGGAAGAAAAGAGAAAAACCAAAGGAAAACTAGAAAATTCAAAGGGAAAATCGCGTTTTTCGACCGTTTACCCGTCTAACGGTAAGATTTTTCGACTTTAGCTTGATTTCTACCTTTCTTATGCCTTTGTTTCCATTTAGCATGCTTGAGGAGTGAGATCAAAAAGTGATACCAAGGGCTGGCCGAATTTCAAGGGAGAGGAATTTGAAATTCTTATGTTTTGATTTTTAGTTAAATTGATAGTTTTAGTTAGTTAAATGTGTATAGAAATCAAATTGGGCAAGAAAACATGAAATTTTCACAATTCCCACCCTTGGCCAAAACTTCAATGATGTACAATGATGAAGAACTGATTTTTATTCTAAAAGAAATGAAGAGAAAATGATGAAAAATGGTTAAATGTGATAGAAAAACAAAGTGAAAAATTTACCTAGTTAATGTCCCATTTTTGGCCGAATTTTCCAAAGAGAAAAGTGAGCTGATTTTGGTGATTTTAGAGGATTATTGGATGATATTTAATGTTTAGAAATGTTGGAGAGAAAATGGGACAATTTAGAGCTAAAATAGAGTGCGTTAGCAATTTATCGGGTAAAGTGCCAAAAATGGGTTAATACCGCGTTTAAGCCGTTTTAGGCTATTGCATTTCATACCATGCATTAGTATAGGATTTAAGTCAATTATATAGTGATTTAGCATCAATGTGGTGAATTATGAAATTTTTGCAATGTGTCTAGGAGGAGAGCCTTCCGGTAAAGGCAAGGAAGTCATACCCGATGAACAGTGATCGGGGCACCTAGAAAGCATTTAATTTGTACAAACGGTGAGTAAACTATTATTATTGTAAATTATCTAGAGTTTATTTTTAAATGCTCTTCATGGATTTTATGAAACGAAAATGAGATTAAAATGGGATTTTTGATGTTTTAGAAATAAATGTGACAAATAAATATATTGTCTTGATTTTCTGAAATAAGAAACTATTGATTATAAAATTGAGTAATTGGAGGCTGTCAATTGTATTGAAAAATATATTTTCCTATGAATGGCTTATGATATATGAGTATATGTGGCTATATTTTATAATTGCATTGGGAATTTATGTAACTGTCTTTTACTATGCAGGCTGGGTAAATAAATAAAAGCCACGTTATACTGTCGAAATTTTATTAAAATTGGTGGGTTTAGTCACTACAGTGACGGGTTTTCGTGGACTGCCTATTAGAGGGGTACGGTAAACTCGGTTATATAGTTACTTCGATTGTAGAGGCGAGGAGGTTAACTCTTGGAGTAGTGTTAGAGCTCACTTCACGTCGAACCCCCATGTGAATGTGTAACTCGACCAACGCCAAGGAACGACTTGTTTTCAAAACTAACATGTGTTTAACATGTAAATATCTTAACAACCTTGGCAGACTTGGTTAGATGCCTCGGCCAAGGTATCCCCGAGGACTAGTTTTTGCTTGAGCCCTATTTTTAATAAAAGTTATAAGCCTTAACAACTGTTTTGGTATATTACAAATATTTTATGGTTTAAGAAATAAATTGAAACCTTATGAAATGGTTTGTAATTTGTTGTTTAAACTTGCCTCCATTTTACTCGCCTTTAGATATTTATGAAAATGTCTGTTTACCCATTGGGATTGCAAAATCTCACCCACCTCCTTTCCAAATATTTCAAGCTTGTGGTAGCTTGTAGATACCCGATTTTGTTGAGGATTCTAGTTGACCCCTCTATCACACAGACAGTAGGTTACTATCACCAACACTTGGTATATTTATGGGCCACTTGTCATTGTAATTATTATTGTACATTATAACTTTGTAAATTATTGTATGTATGAATTTATTTTACTTCAAAGTTACAAAAGATTATTTACACGTATTTCTATAAATATTGTTTTATATAAAAATGCTATATTTTTGTCTTTTGATTTACTTGAGCCGAAAATGACTGGAAATTGTTTAAAACTTATATGTAAGCCTTGCGGGGTTCTGATTGGTATTCCTGGTAATGAGTATCAATCGGGACGTCGCGGCGGTTGTCATGGGCCCGAGGGAGGTTCCGAGTTGTGACATTGTGCTCAACGAATTGAGATGAGGAGCATCGAGATTAGGGTTGTAAGGGATAGAAAAAAAAGGCCAAGATAAAGGGCCATTAAGGTCGTAGAGACTTTAGTAGTGACATTTCATCTTTTAGCCATTAGGGCCCACATCGGGACTCACGGTTACCCCAACAGGAAAGTGGTTCGCCTAGTTCCAGTATTGGGGTGGGACAAAAGACCTTCGATGTTGTGAGATAGCAAGATTTAAGGTAGGGTGGCCAGGTTATCAATCGTTGCAATATTTGTGGAGTACGACATAGAGGACGATGCCTTCGCACTACAGGGGTTTGCTATACATGTGGTCAACCTGAACATATTAGGATGAATGGTCCGATGGCTTATCAATCACAAGGTTTTGCTCACAACTCTACCCAGCCAGCTTCGTCTACTCTTTCAATAACCGTTTCACCTAACCAGAAGGCTAGTGGATCGAGAGGTAGAGGTGTTGTTACTTCTTTTTAAAGCAGGCTATCTGGGTCTGGACATTAGAGTTCTGTCGATAGGGGCCACACAAGGGTGTACGCTCTGACATCGTAGGAGGCCTAAACATCCAATGTAGTGGTCTCAGGGACTCTTTCTATTTGTGATATGAATACTCCAGTATTGTTTGATCTTGGTTCTATGCACTCTTTTATTTCTCCATGTTTTGCACCTCGATTGGGTAAAGATTGCGTTATGAAAGAAGAACAATTAGTGGTGTCTACCCCTTTAAGGGAGGAATTTATAGCAAAATGGGAATATAAGTCCTGTGCAGTTCGAGTTAAGGACAAAGACATTTTGGTCAATCTAGCGGTATTAGACACCTTAGATTTTGATGTGATTTTAGGAATGGATTGCCATGCCAGTGTGGATTGTTATCATAAATCGGTTAGATTTGATTTTCCCGAAGAACCATCATTTAGTATTCAAGGGGATAGAAATAGTGCTCCAACCAATTTGATATTTGTCATGTCTACTAAAAGGCTATTAAGACAGGGTTATCCAGGTTATTTGGCTATTGTGAGACATACCCAAGCGAAGGTTAGGGATATCAACCAAGTATCAATAGTGAATGAGTTTATAGATGTAGTTCCAGATGAACTACGAAGTTGACCTCTCGAGTAGGAGATTGAATTTTGTATAGACTTGATTCCCGACACTAGACCCATATCCATACCCTCATATCGAATGACACCTACAGAGCTTAAGGAACTTAAGGATCAGTTAGAAGATTTGTTAGATAAAGGCTTCATCCACCCCAGCATCTCACTATGGGGAGCACTGGTGCTATTTGTAAAGAAGAAAGATGGGTCACTTAGATTGTGTATTAACTACTGACATCTTAATAAAGTGACGGTGAAGAATAAGTACCCCTTTTTGAGAATAGATGATTTATTTAACCAACTACAAGGAGCACAATGTTTCTCTAAGATAGATTTACGATCTGGGTACCATCAGTTAAAGATCAGGAAAGAAGACATACCAAAGACTACATTTCGAACAAGATACAGGCACTATGAGCTTTTAGTGATGTCATTTGGGCTTACGAATGCCCCTGTGGCCTTTATGGATTTGATGAACTGAGTGTTCAAATCTTATTTGGACAAGTTTGTGGTGGTATTTATTGATGACATTTTGATCAACTCAAGGAGTCGGGCGGAACACGAGCAACACTTTAAGATAGTGCTCCAAACTTTGAGAGAACATCAATTGTATGCCAAGTTCTCCAAGTGTGAGTTTTGGCTTAAAGATTTGGAGACATTATTTCTGTGGTGAGACTTGCGAGATATATACAGACCATAAGAGCTTAAAGTATATATTTCAGCAAAGGATCTTAACTTGCGGCAACATAGGTGGATGGAGTTGCTTAAGGATTATGAATGTACTATTATCTATTATCTCGGTAAGGCTAATGAAGTGGCGGATGCCTTAAGTCAAAAGTCGATGGGAAGTCTGGCACATATATCTGTAGATAGGAGATCTTTGATTCAGGAGATGCAGGGTTTATGAGATGTGGGTGTGCATTTTGAAGTTTCAGAGACAAATGCATTGTTAGCACATTTTAGAGTTAGACCTATCTCAATAGACCAGATTAGAGAAGCCCAAAGTAAAGATGAGTTCGTAACTAAGGCCTTGAAGGACCCTTAGGGAGGGAAAGGAAAAAATGTTTACTAAAGACACAGATGGAGTATTGAGGTATGGGACCGAACTTTATTTGCCCAATAGTGATGGATTGAGGAGAGAAATGCTAGAGGAGGAGCAAATGGTAGTGTATGTGGTACATCTAGGAGCTACAAAGATGTACCAAGATTTGAGAGAAGTACACTGATGGGAAGGACTTAAGAAAGACGTAGCTGAGTTTGTTTCTAAGTGCCTAGTTTGTCAGCAGGTTAAGGCAAAGCATTAAAGGCCCGCAAGGCTACTACAACCATTATTAGTGCCCGAATGGAAGTGGGAACATGTTGCAATGGACTTTGTAATGGGTTTGCCTCGAACTAGTAAGGGTTATGACTCGATTTGGATTATAGTAGATCGGTTAACAAAGTCAGCTCATTTTCTTCTGGTTAAAACTACATACGAGGCTACCCAGTACGCTCGAGTTTATGTGGATGAGATAGTACGATTGCATGGTATTCCCATTTCTATAGTATTTGACAGAGGTACACAATTCACAATAGGTTCTGAGGAAAGTTGCAGGAAGCATTAGGCACTAAGTGGGATTTCAGCATAGCTTTCCACCCTTAGATTGATGGGCAGTTTGAACGAACAATATAGACATTGGAAGATATGCTGAGGGCATATATAATAAACCTTGGGGTCATATGGGATCAGTATCTACCATTAGTAGAGTTTGCTTACAACAATAACTTCCAAGCTAGCATCCCAATGGCACCATTTGAGGCATTATATGGACGGAAGTGCAGGTCACCCATTGGGTGGCTAGAAGCAGGAGAAAGTAAACTCTTAGGGTCAGAGTTGGTACAGGATGCCACCGAAAAGATACAAATGATTCGTTAGAAGATGTTATCAATGCAAAGTAGAAAAAAGTCATATGCTAATAACAGATAGAGAGACTTAAAGTTTTAAGTGGGGGATCATGTATTTTTGAAGGTCTCACCAACAAAAGAGGTAATGAGGTTCGGTAAAAAAGGAAAATTAAGTCCTCGGTATATAAGACCCTTCGAGATCTTAGATAAGGTTGGAGCAGTAGCATATCGATTAGCATTATGGTCGGACCTCTCGAATATCCATCTAGTATTTCATGTGTCAATGCTAAGGAAGTATGATCGAGATCCATCTCATGTAATATAGTATGAAACCATTCAGTTGAGAGATGATTAACCTATGAGGAGGAGCAATCAGTGGCTATCCTTGATAAACAAGTCAAAAGGCTCCATTCAAAGGATGTAGCCTTAGTGAAACTGTTATGGTGAAACGACACCAGTGAAGAGGAAATGTGGGAAGCTGAAGAAGAGATGCGGACAAAGTATCCGCACCTCTTTAATACATAGAGGTACGCAACCTTATAGTTAGATTTAAATACGAGGATTGAATTTTCTTTTAGTAGGGGAGAATGTGAAACTTCGACCTCCATAGATGCATAACTAGAGGTAGACTGATGAGTGCATCAAATTCACATATTTAATGGAAGATTAAATACCTAATTAGTCTAAGTTAGACTAGATTTAGGATCGAATTTATGTAGTTTTATTTATTTTATTAGTTTAGTTTAATTTACATTTAAATGTTTATTTTAAGTTAATGATGTTAGTTTTACGTTATTTATAATTATTTTATGTTTTTATAAGAGTAGGATCAAAAATAATTTCAATTGGTGAAGAAAGGTGCATAATGGACTATTGCTTTATTTGCATATGTTTCAGTCTTTCAAGTATATCTCATACTACAAAAGTCTTAATGATATGAGTTTTAAACCATTAGAAAGATAAGAGGTAGGGATACAACTTTGATGATTGTCACTTTGCCCAGTTCTACTTAGAAGGTGGTCAAAATCTTTGTCAAAGTGAAAGCACAGCACTAGAAGAACAAAAAGGGGCATTTTTGTAAATTATGTGAAACTTTGATTGACTTTAGAGATAAGTATCTAAAGTTCTAGCACCTTCTTCATCTTCCTCTCGTTTCTTCTCTCCTTTTTGTAGAACTTTTCATCCTTCATGAAAAGAAACGTTAAAACCTCCATAACCTTCTTATACTAACTCCAAAATCCATGTTTTTGCACACTTTTTCATAGGGTTTTTGTTCTCTTTCACTTTTCACCTCAAAAACACTCAAAAAAAGTTTTCTTCTGCACTTTCTCTCATAGCTGAACATTTTTAGAGAGGGAAACTCTTGAAATTAGCTTGAAAACTCTTGAAGGAGTTTTCCCCTTTTTATCCTCACTAAGAAAATTCAACTACAAGTCCACTAAGGTGAGAAATGAGTTAGAGTTGATTTTAAGTTATTAAAGATGGCTAATAGTTAGATTTGTGGGCCATTATATTTTTGATGGTTATATTGTGTGTGATAGGTTCCAACGAGGCCCCACATGTCTATTTGGAGCATTAGTTAAATTTAGAGTCGATCAAAAGAATCAACAAGGACAAGTGAGTGAACTTGCATTAAATTATTTTTGGAAAATACATATATGTTGAGATGAAGCACTTAAATGATTATATTTGACCTTTTTTCTCTAAATCATGCCTAGCAACAAGCCCTTGATGAAACGCTTTATGTTGTAAAATGTGTAATGTGATGAACCCATGTGTTCCTATATTCTGATGATATATATGTTATGCTGTGAATGATAATACTGCGTGATAATTGTAACTGCGCATGTGTGGTGTGGGAGTGCACATGCCGATGATGACGGGTGATTCCAACTATGTACGGTGTGGGAGTACACATGAGCTGATGACCAGTGGATGATGATTCTAGCTATTATGTGTGGTGTAGGAGTGCACATGAGCTGATGATCGGTGGGTGATGATTCCAGGTATGTGCTGTGTGGGAGTGCACATGAGTTGATGATCGTGGATGATTACATGTTTACACATACCATAGAAATGCTAGAGAAAAAATTATGTGATTGCAATGAATGTTGAATGTTGAAATTGTTAATTGCTTCCAAATTGATTTAAAATGAATGAAAAGCTCTCTGCCTTTCCTGTCTTGCTTGGATATTTGCTGTAGTTTTCACTCTTTCAACTTCATTGTTGATCATAGATCCTTCACTCTAAGGGACTAAATAACCAAAGATTGAATCAAGGGTCTTTACAAGAAATTAAGCTAAATTGCATTGTTTTTAACATAAGTTCATCATGTTTTTTACAACTTTTCGTATCGTTTGCTTGTTCCCTTCCTATGTTCACTCACTGGATTTATATTCACTCTTTTAAACTTCATGTTTTCAGAGTCTAAGGCAATTGGGACCTAGATTGAGGTGTTCACATATATTCATCTTTTTGGTAGGTACTATGGCATTCAGTAGTTGTACCTTCACCCAAAGTCACTCCACTGGTAGTCAAGAGTCTTTTGCTTATTTATGCATAAGCATGATGTAAATCACTAAATGTATATTTTGATTGATGATGCCAGTATGAGTTGACAATAGGTGATATTATTTTGGATGATCTAACTGCAAGTAGTTGATTGCCTTAGTATATCACTGAATATTTTTATAGTTGAGAATTACGAAATGTGACTTTAGGAATGATTGTTGAAATGATGATCAAGATTACATAAAGAGGCTTGCTTGGGTTACTGGGCTATGGCCATTGGGCCCATGTGCCAATCATAGCCCAAAAATTGGGCTGTGATAGTTTTGAAGTATGGTATTATCACAACCCAAATCTTGGGCCATGATCGGCACATGAACTTAATAGGCATAGCCCACCAGATCCAAGCAAGCTTTATTAGAGATTCTCGATAATTCACTATACTAGTTCGCCAATCCATATTAGTGCTTAACCCATATTCTTTCGTATCATAACTTGAACCATAATTATAATAATCAATTCAATCTTTAAAACATATACTCATGAGTATATACAATGAAGTCTAAAATCTCCAATTTAATGCTTATACCAAGGCCATTATCCATTTACAATTAAATAAACAAAGTGCTATGACTCGACCTTTAGCAGTAGAGTGACTTGAAATGAAATGCTATGAGATGCCTTTACCTATCTGCGATGGACCATAAGTGCCGATGATTGCATGCTAGGCTGATCACTATCTGTAAAAGGGAAATAAAGAGGTGAGTCTCACAAACTTAGTGATCATCAGCTCCGTGAGCAGGGAGTAGATGGGAAACAAGCAATAAGTAGATCATTTGAATGATAAAGCCAGAATATAAAATGCTAATCTTATAAACCAAACCACAAGAAGGATATTTGTTCCTTGTAAAAATAATATCATAAAATCATAATACAATGCTTTCTTTGGCAAAACAATGCCAAAAAAAAGTGTAACAGCAAGAGTTCCAATTACCGAAAATATCATTTGCCATCAAAATATGAAATACGGTATAAAGATATGCACGCTCCCAAAATGTGTGACATGTAAAGAAATCAAAGTGTATAACCACATAAACCAACTCATGATTGTCAAGTAAGCACAGAAAGCTTTTATTTAAACTAGGGAAGCTGTAGAGAAAATTTGAACCCTCCACCATGCAAAAAAGTATGCGTCGAAAAACTCACAAGGCTCTCTAGTAGGAAAGTATAATATCAACACGTAGACCCACTTCCACGTAATAATAATCCGAGAGTCTTACTCCACCGGATTCCTAGAGCCATGGCAATCTCATGACGTTGGCTGACATCAGAGAATCAAGTGGTTGTAATCACGCACATTTGGGAGTCTCACTCCACCTGCTCACTTGTGGGCTAGCCACATATACATATCATAGGTCGTGGCCCCCACCACGCATAACCACTCGTCGGTGACCCAAAGGTTCTTTAGCTAGAGTTCACTTGTGCATGAGCGTCACACTTAATTGAAGTGACAGCCGACCTACTCTCGATGCACTGGGTTTGTTAAAACCAAGTTTCAAAAATCAAATCGAGGTTTCCAAGTCTTTTGCTTAAAACCATTTGAAAACAAGGATCAATAACCTTTCAAATTACTTTTCACATAAAAAGGCATGGTGTATTCTCTTATACAAAGATCAAACTAAAACTAGTGCTCAAAACTTGCATTTTAAATCATTTAACTATTTCATTTAAACTATGCATATCATCCATAAATAGAAGGCACAAATTTTGAATGCAAAACAGTATAAAAGGCTTGTTTCCCGGTTTCTAAAACACTTTACTTATATAGCTCATCTATAGATATATCCAAAATAATTACCAAAACAACTTGCATCCACAATTTCTTACGAGTTCTACCAGCTTCATGCTTTCCATAATAACAGTGTATAAATCATTATAAATCCATTTAGAAATCACCTATCGAAGCTAACAGCTCAGGCTTTCCACAATTACATTTAATGAAATACGGTAACATTTACAAAATGTATAACATTATATAGCTATGGAAATTTTTGAAACAGGAACCCCCTACTCACTTTATAATAGCGGGATGCTTCGTCGCTATTGATTTGGGTGCGTATCTCACTATTTCTACTTGCCAGTCACTCGTTACTTCACCCGACACGCCACCACGGTAAACTTTTCTACTTATATACTTCCTAGCAACAATCCAAATTCAATAATCTTAGTGCTTATGATTCCCATTTTCCTCCTTATTCAAACATTACCATCATGTTAATAACTCATACTATGCTAGAATCACCTCTTTTTCTCACTTAACCTTGCATATTCATATACATCTTGACACATTTTTACCAAAGTTGCCTTTATCCTTTGCTTGCGTAATCCTTTAAATTATGATTATCGGCAACTTATTTATGACTCCAATACATATATTAATCCTTTCTAAAGATATTTATCAAGTTCAACCATAATTTTCACAACAATAACCTAGCATATGGTAGTAACTATAAATTTACTTCCATCAAACATTTTCTAAGTCTACATGTACTACCATTCTTATTTACATGTTGCCACCAAGCATAACATCAATATTCATTCATACAAACCAACATCAATAACCTTTTAAGTTTTTCTTAACAACACATATCCACATAATCCATTTTTTTTCCAAGCTTCCAATTAATATAATTGCTTTCCAACCATACCCATTACATCACAATAACACTACATATTGCACACAATCATCCTCACAATATTAAACTAATTATAGACTTCAAATTGTAGCATTAAGCTTACCACTTGGTTTTAGCTTGGATTTCACACAACAAAATTCACAATTTCCTCACACCCATGGCCACCATAGCTACCACAAAAATACTTACACAATTACCAACTCATTTCCAAAAATTTCTAAATCTAAAAATCAAAATCCTTACCTTATGTCTTTTGAATCTTGAAACCCACTTGATATTCCTTCAATTGCTCTTGAATCACTCACTACCCAAGCCTTCCACCCTTTTCTCCTTTCTTTCCTTAGCCGATTCTCTCTATTTTTCTTTTCAAATGCATGGTGGCAAGGTGAAAATGGCATGGGAGCAAGAAAATGGCGTGGGAGCATGAAGGTGAAGAAGAAAATATCTTTTGGGTGGAGATAAAAACCAGCCATGAGATAAGAATGAAAAGTCAAAGCTTCCTTTGGAAGCTTTGACCAAACTAATGCAAAATTATCATTTTACCCTTCAAGTTTTTCACCCTTTTTAATTGTGTCCTCCCACAATCTTTTAATTCCAATTTTTTTCCATTTTTCTTCCTTAACACTTGTATAAATAAAATATCAAGTTTATGCTTTAACGTGGTATCATTGCAATATTTAAATATTTACTTACTCGCACTAGCTTTATTTAATAAAGACATGCAAGCCCCATTAACGTCATTTTTTTCTGAAATTTCCTTGTTCTTCTTCTCCCCCACTTAGATTGACCATATACTTCTTCTTCATGGAAGATTCGACTTTGAATAAAATATTAATAATTTAATATTCTTTTATTCCAAAATTTTCCACTTGTCTCCTTAACAACCAAAATGTCTTATTATGGCCCAATTCACTCCCGAATCACTTTTTATCTCACTAATTCATCCTCAATAAATATATTATTATTTAATTATTATTTCCTCGCGTGTGAAATATTTTATTCCAAACTATGCTTTTCACCCTTCATCACTCTTAAACACTCTAATTAACCTCAGTTGGCATCCGATAAGCTTTATTAGCCAACATATCAAAGTATGAGGTATTATAGGTACTGTACTCTTTAGTAATTGCAACCATTTCAAAGTCTTCCAACTTCTTCTTTTTGGTTAAGATGTCTTTTAGAAATTTAACATAGCTTGGTACGTTTTCCAAAGCTTCAGCAAGAGGAATAGTTATGTGGAGCTTCTTAAAGATATTGAGAAATTTCTCACACTGCTTATTCAGCTTTTGTTTTTGCCACTTTTGTGGGAACGGTGGTGGAAGATAATTTACTGGAGACTTCACTTGATTTTTAGCTTTCCAGCATCATTCTTTTCAACTTTAACTTTTTTCTCATCAGTTACCTCCTCATCATCCACATTCTCTTTTGAAACTTCAATTGATTTTTCCTTTACCCCTTCAACTTCTTTCCCACTTCAAGGGTAATTGCATTGCATTGTTCTTTACTTTTGAGATTGATTTGTATGTCACTTGGTAAGGCACCTTGGAGTTTATTGTTGATGGAATTTGCAAGCTATCCCATTTGGGTCTCAAGATTTTTTAAGGAGGCTCCATTGCTTTGAATTATAGCATCATTCTTTGATATATATTGAATGAGAAACTCTTCCAATTGAGACTTCTTTTCAAAAATTGGTGGTCTAGCTTGTTGTTGAAACCCAATGGGCATGATGGGTTTCAGATTTGAAAGCCCTGAATTATTGTTCCATGAAAAGTTTAAGTGATTCCTCTACCCATGGTTATATGTATAAGAGTATGGATTATTTTGCTGCTTGTTGAAGTTCCCTACAAATTGAACTGATTTGAAATTGTATGGACATTCATCATTTGAGTGCCCATATCCACATATCTCACAAACTACAAATGAATTTTGGACAGTGTGAACTCCCAGAGTGTTAAACTTCTTGGATAATGCAACTACTTGTGTAGTTAAGACGCTAAGTGCATCCATTTCATATGCTCTAATAGCTTTTCTTGGACCAGACCTTTTCAAAGCCCATTGGTAATTATTTGAGGCCATATCTTCCAACAAATTATAAGCATCTATAGCATTCATACCCATTAATGCCCTTCTAGCAGTAGCATCAATTATGGTTTTTATTGAACTAATAAGCCCATTGTAGAATGTCTGAATTTGTAACCAATCAAGAATCCTATGATGTCAACATCTTTTTAGTAGTTCTTTAAATCTCTCCTAAGCTTCATACAGAAATTCACCTTCAAATTGTGTGAATGAGGTTATAGCATTCCTCATCTTTGTAGTCTTGGAAAGCGAAAAGAATTTTGCTAGAAACTTTTGAGCCAAGTCCTCTCATGTAGTATAGACCCATTAGGTAGTGAATTGAGCCAGCTCTTTGCTTTATCCCTCAAAGAAAACCAAAATAGTCTCAATCTGATAGCATCATCAGTTATTCCATTATATTTGAATGTATCGCAAATTTCCAAAAAACTAACCAAATGAGAATTAGAATCATCACTAGGTAACCCACCAAATTGTACTGAAGATTAAATCATCTGAATGTAAGCTGGCTTAATTTCAAAATTATTTATATTGATGGAAGGTCTTCTAATGCTTTAGTGTAAACCTTGCAAAAAAGGAATATCATAATCCCACAGTGATTTATTTTCTGTTGGAACTAGATTAATGGCATTATTGCCATTATTGTTGTTATTCTCAGCCATTGTTTGATTTAAAGTTGCAACTTGCAAATTCTCCCTTCGACGTCTCTGAAAGTTTTTTATATCTCGAGATCAAAAGGAACTGTAGTACCCCATACCTTGATATGATGGCTAACAATGCTATTTTTATGTTATTTATATTTATTTTACGTTTTTATAGGAGTAGGATCAAAAATAATTTCAATTGGTGAAGAAAGGTGCACAATGGACTGTTGCTCTATTTGCATATGTTTCGTTTTTTCAAGTATATCTCCCACCACATAAGTCCAAATGGCATGGTTTTTTTACCATTAGAAAGATAATAGGTAGGGATACAACTTTGATGTTGACTACTTTTCCCAGTTCTAGCAAGAAGGTGGTCAAAATCTTTGTAGAAGTGAAAGTACTGCACTAGAGGAATAGAATTTGGCAGAACCTTTGAGAGCTGCGACGCTGGAAATTGAGAGCCGCGGCCTTCATTGTATTTTCCACAATTAACTAGTTTATGGGACTTTGGAAGCTAGGGCTTTTGGGAGGCTATTCAAGGGACCTTTTTAGAGGATTTTGGACCTTTTCTCAATGTCAAAAGAATAAAAAGATTGCACAAAGGATAAGAGTAAGATAAGCCACCTTGTTAAGGGCATTATTGTAATTGCATAAAAAATTGGATAAGCTTTGGCTATAAATGTCATTTTCCAGCAGCTTCCACCAGCTTCCAGCAACTTCTTTTTTCTTCCTCCCCACCCAACGCCATATTCACCTTTACCACCATGGAAATGGAGTTTTTCAATTTCTTTTCCTTTTTTTCTTCTTATTTCATTTCTTTTCTTGCTTCTTTCTTCTCCAAACTTCTTGGGAACTGAATTTGCAGCTTCTAACCCCAATTTTCAGCACATCTAAACCTTAGGAGAGAGAAAAAAAATCTCTCCTTGTTTCTTATTCTTTCTATTTCTATTTCACTTTCAACAACACTTGGTTTTTGGCTTCAAATCTTCATTTTTAAGGTTGAAAGGTATATATATTTCCAAATTTTGGAATTTTTGAATTTATGGTTATATTTTCAGATTTATTCCCTAATTTCTTCAAATTATTTTCCTT
The DNA here is from genome assembly GCF_053813885.1 of Theobroma cacao. Taxonomy (NCBI): domain Eukaryota; kingdom Viridiplantae; phylum Streptophyta; class Magnoliopsida; order Malvales; family Malvaceae; genus Theobroma; species Theobroma cacao. The sequence goes on from NC_142645.1 coordinate 14,983,391, forward strand.
GGAAAGATTAGGTTTTTCGTTGATCTTCATGCCTCCAAGCTCATCCAGGTAACGAAATTTTAAATTGGAGTAGTTGGCCAAATGGGCTTGTGAATTAGACTAGAAACTTAGGTTAAATGTTAGGTTAGAGGGTAGATTGCCTAAAGTAAATTCATTAGAATTATTAGATTTAATTTATGACTTAATTGAGGTTGTTATGGTTTATTGATAAATATAGGTTTTAATGGTATTTCGGGACTACTTGGATTAGGACCTTGTTGGTGCTAGTTTTGTCAGGTGAGTGAACTTGCATTTTAAAATGTTTTGCGGAAATGTTTACGTGTTTCAATGAATCATTTGTAAATTTTATCGATTTTTGCTTTAAAATTGCCTGGGAACAAGCCCTTGATAAAATGTTTGATGTTGTGAAATGTGTAAAAGGATGAATCCATATGTTTTTGTAAGATGTTGATATATATATATGTATACTATGTCATAAATGGTACCATTGTATGATAAATGCAACTGTGCATGTGCGGGGTGAGTGTGCACTTGCCGGTGGTGACGGTGGTGAGAGAGATGGATGGTGATACTGTTCGGCTATGTGCACGATATGGTGGAATGCATATGAGCTGGGTGAGATAGGATGTCCTGCTATGTGCATGATGTGGTGGATGCACATGAGCTGGGTGAGATGCACATGATGAATCTTAAAAATTTGTCATTATTTGCAAATTGATTTTATTGCAATGAGAAACATTCTGTTTATACTGCCTTACTTGGATAATTGCTGACAATTTCCCTTCTTTCCAATTTCATGCTGAATACGGTTCCTTCATCATTAAATGATTTTACAACCAAGGGTTTAATGGAGGGATTTTAATAAGAACTAAACTAACTGGCATAGTTTTTAAATAAGTGCATCATGTTTTCTAAACCATTCCTTGTCACTGCTTGTTCCCTTCCTATGTTCACTCACTGAGTTTGTACTCACGTTTTTAAAATTCATGTTTTAGGTTTCCCGAGTTAAAGGTGATTGGATCCTAGGATAAGGTACTCTTCCTTATCCATTGGTTAGTAGGCTTACCATGACATTAAATGTTAGCAACCACAAACAGAGTCACTTCGCTGATAGTCAAGGCCTAATTATATGTATATGAATACTTGAGGTGAAATACTAATGTGAGACCCTGTCAAGCTCGATTAAAAGACGGTATTGTACCGAGTGGTACAACTAAGTTAAATCGAGCCTTGAACTAGTTCAAATAGAAATTCTAAGAGGAATTTGAAAATTTTAAAACCAACAGAATGACTTAGAATAGTGATTTGGAGTTCAAGGTCCAGTTTGGAGTCCATCAAAAAATTGACCAATTAGGGACAAAACGGTCATTTTACCATTTGATGATAAAATTGAGATTTTTAGCCAAGATTTGATCACATTTGACCAAGAATAATTACATGAAATATAATTATGATTATTGGAGTATAAAATGATGTTTAGCAGTGAAAAATTGTGATTCTCGGTATTTATGGAGCACAAGGGCAAAATGGTAATTTTGCCACTAAAGGACTAAACGAAAATTTTTTAAACAATTTTTGCCCCATTTGGTTAATATTGATCAATATTAGTGTTATTTTAGGTTGAAAAGTAGAAATAAGGAGATTCCGGTACATTTCGGAGTAAAAGGGCAAAATAGTAATTTTTTCGCCCCAGGGGCAAATCGGTAAATTTTTCACCCCAGCACTTGTCAAGACCAAGAGATTTTAATTTTGGTAGGATTGGATAAATACCAGAATATTTGTGGTGGAAAATTAAGAAGAAAAAGTCAAAAGGTTAAAAATTGGGCCAATAAGCATGTGACACATGGCATGCTTGATTATTTTATTATTTTCTATTGAAATCAGCCCATTAAATCCCCAATTCCCTCACCATATTCGGCCTAGGCATCCAGCAACAAGAAGAAAGGAAGAACAAAAGGAAAAACAAGAAAACCTAAGTGGAAATTCAAAGAAAAAGTGAAGAAATCAAAGAAACAAGCTAGGTAAGTTAAAATTTCTTTAATTCTCCTTGATACCTAGCTTACCCATGCTTTTGTTCTTGTTTTTCATGGTTGAATATTGAGTTATCATGATGAATTCAATTCTGAAAAATGGGTATGGAAGAGGAATTATTGTTGGAATAATTTGATTTTAGACTATGTTAGTGTTTAGGGATAGTTAAGCATGGTTATGAACAAAAACACAAAAGAAATATTCAATTTCTCTAGGGTTCCTTGTTGGCCGAACCATGAGGGCTGAATATCAATGGGGGATTGTTTTTATTTCAAGGAAAATGGCATGAAAAATGATGAATTAAGGTGAAACGGTTATGTAGAAAAAAATTTGATGCTAGTGCACCAAATGACCAAATTTTTCTATAAGGAACTGTGAGGGTTCTAATGCTGAATTTGGCTTTATGTAATTGTATGTGGTAAATTAAGGTATTAGAGGAGAAATGAATTAATTTGGAGGTGATTTAGACACAATCGTCGATTAATCGGGTGATCGGTCGAATTTAATCGATACCGTGATTAAGCGGTAATCAGACATATTTTTGCATTTACATATCAAGCATTAGTAATTTAAATTAATTTATATCAATTTAGGGACAATATAGTAAATTCCTTGACTTTGTTATTTGTCAAGGTGGTGAGACGTCCGGAAAAGGCAAAGGAATTGCGCCTAGGGCTATTAGTCCGAGTACACCCGGAATCTGGATTTTCGATACTGGTGAGTGGACTTTCATTTCAAACTTGTTTTGGGGAATATGAAAGATTCTATCTAACTTGTCTTAGAAAATGTACCTTGGGAACAAGCTTTTAGTAAAATGATTTTATATTGTGAAAATGTGTTATACAATGGTTTATGTGTTATCACAATATGATAAAATGCATGATATGCATTGGATGCTTATTTACATGTTGATTTGAACCTGGCTATGTGCGAGTAGGAGTGCACATAAGCCGTTGCTGACCCGGCTATGTGCGAGTAGGAGTGCACATAAGCCGTTGCTGACCCGGCTATGTGCGAGTAGGAGTGCACATAAGCCGTTGCTGACCCGACTATGTGTGAGTGGGAGTGCACATAAGCCGTTGTTGCCTCCGTAGCTTATAGGGCTGGATGCTTCGTGATCTTCCACCCTATGAGTGCTTTGATAGGTACGATCTGTGGCGAAGTATGACTCTCCACCCAAGAGCTTGGAAGAGGAGGGAAGGGACTACTCCGTTGCTTCGTGATCCGGAGTGAAGTGCACCTCTTGCCGAGTGAAGGGGGGGGGGAAGCTTGGAAGAGGAGGGAAGGGACTACTCCGTTGCTTCGTGATCTGGAGTGAAGTGCACCTCTTGCCGAGTGAAGAGGGGGATGCTTCGTGATCTCCCACCCCCTAGTGACAATAGCATAAGCCGTTGCATATGAGATGATGATGATGGGATGATGTGCATGATGATGATGATGGGATGGTGTGCATGTTGATGATGGGTATATGGTTGTAAATGCAAATATGTAAGCATTTGTTTTGTTGAAATTTAGAAGTTTACATGTGTTACATGTTGCTATTGTTATTTTAATAGGATGACTTGTTTTAAGGGAAAAAAGAGACTTTTTCCTTGATGTTCTGGTTCTCGCTGCAGCGAGAATGAAGTTCGCTACAGCGAGAAACTTTCTGTCCATTTTGCTAACTTGTGGGTTTTTGCCATATTTCCCATTTCTTTGGTACCATAGTTGAGCATGGATTTTTGTAAAGTGATTTACTCATGTGAGATTTACATGAGGGGTTTAAAGAGCTAAAACAATTGCATGGTTTTGAGAAAACGAATGCATCATGATTTCAATAAACATTCCTTATGGTATGCTTGTTCCCTTCCTTGTTCACTCACTGAGTATTGTACTCACGTTTTATAAAAATTCATGTTTTCAGATCAGGTGACTGTTGGACCCTAGATCGAGGAGTCCCCGTAGTGCATATCCTGGGTATGTGTCTGGCATTCGATAGTAATCTCTTTTATTGTAAATGTCTCCGCTGGAAGTCATGGGTCCTTTTGTATTATGAAAACAATCTAACAATATGAATATGTGTATGCAATGTAAATTGCTAAATACATGACTGGTATAGTGCATGTATATTATTATCGATAATGCCATTGTGTTTTGGCTATGTTCACACCCGCGAAAAGGTATGTGTGTATGCATGATATGATAAATTTGTTAAGCAAAGGTAAAGGAATAGGCTTGCTTGGGCTTAGTGAGCTATGCTCATTGAGCTCATGCGCCGGTCATTGCCCGGGAAATTGGGTCGTGAAAACTAAGATTCATTTGTCAAGCTATATATGTACATTATGGTAGATGATGCCATTATGAAAGCATAATTGGGTTTTATGAATTGTTTTCAAAAGGACTATTTGAACATTATGAATCTTGGATTTTAAAGGGACATGAATTACTGTATAAGATTATACAAGAAGGCTTGCTTGGGCTTAGTGGGTTGAGCCCATTAGGCCCATGCGCCGATCATGGCCCAAAAATTGGGCTGTGACAGGAAGAAGATTCAAATTGGTTTTTCTTTTCATACAATGATCAAAGACATCTGCAAGCAAACAAAAACTAATATTAAAACAAGAAAAATAAAATTTGAAGTAAGACTAAATTGCTTGGTATGAATATTAGTTAAAATTCTAGAAACAATTTCTCAACAACGGTGTCAAAAACTTGTTAGTTAAATTTCTACCTACACAAGTATACGCATCAAAAAGATAGTATAACGGTAAGCAGAGTATCAATCCCATAGTGAATTGATTTAAAATTTTACTAAGTACTAAAATTAGAACAATTTAATCTTATCCAAATAATCAAAATTAATTAATTGCTTAAAACAAATTGACCAAAATTTAAACTAAAAAGAAAAATCAAAGTAACAATAACTTGAGTAAAAATCAAATCAAACAAGCCTAAGATTACAATATCCCTCACACTTCATCTAAATCTTACCTCTATTCCTTAACTTATTTCAATAGGTTGAATTGCTAACCTAAAGTCCTCAATTATTTATAAAGGTCTCCTGACTCGTCTTATAAAAACATCTATTTTAATCAAAACACTATATCCTTATGTGAATTGAAATTAAAACAGACTCATTAAGTTCAAGCTCTAATTTTGGCTACATATGGCATATATGTATATCTTTATCCTCTACACAAATCAATTACTATGATCATATGTTATCCCAATTTTAGTTTACAGTAAACTCCCTTTGTCACAACCCAATTCTCGAGCCATGATTGGCGCAAGGACCCAATAGGCATAGCCCACTAGGCCCAAGCAAGCCTTTCAATATGCACTTGTATATTAACCCATCTATCTAGCATATTTCTTTAATATCTGTACTTAATAGTGTTCAAATGTCGATTTCTCCAACATAACTCATAAAACCCAAGTGAATGCTCACATTAGTATCATAATTCAAATCATACATAAATAGTTGTCAATATATCTTTGCTAATTCACACGAAACATATACAAAGACTTTGACCGTTAGCGGAATGACTCTAGATGGGGAGATATGACTACTGAGTGTCAAGATACCTACCCAAGGGATGGGGGTACGCGGACACCTCAATCTACGTATCAACCACCACTGAATCTGAAAACATGAAGTTGAAAGCGGTGAGCATAAACTCAGTGAGTGAACAAGAAGGGAACAAGCATACCATAAGGAATGTTTATCAAAAACACGATGCACTCATTTTCTCAAAACAATGCAATTTGTTCTAGTTCTTAGTATAACCCCTCATGTAACCCTCATGAGTAAATCACTTAAAAGATCCATACTTAACTGTGGTACTAAAGAATAAAAAAATATAGCAAAACCCACAAGTTAGCCAAAATGGACAGAAAGTTTCTCGTTGTAGCAAGAACCAGATCTGGTGAAGGCCCTCAAACTCGAGAGTTTCTCGCTGCACCAAGAGTTAGAACATCAAGGAAAAAGTCTCATTTTCCTTTAAAACAAGCCATCCTGCTAAAATAACAATAGCAACATGTAAGAGATGTAAACTCCCAAATTTCAACAAATCAAATGCTCACATATTTACATTTACAACCATATACCATATATCTATGTATATATATATCAATCATCATGTACACCCTCCCATCATCATCATCTCATATGCAATGGCTTATGCGTAGTCCCACTCGCATATAGCCGGGTCAGCAACGGCTTATGTGCACTCCCACTCACACATAGTCGGGTCAGCAACAGCTTATGTGCACTCTCATTCGCTCATAGCCGGGTCAGCAACGGCTTATGTGCACTCCTACTTGCACATAGCGGGGTCAACAATGGCTTATGTGCACTACTACTTGCACATAGTCGGGTCCACATCAACATGCAAAGAAGCATCCAATGCATATCGTGCATTTTATCATATTGTGATAACACATAAACCATTGTATAGCACATTTTCACAATATAAAATCATTTTACTAAAAGCTTGTTCCCAAGGTACATTTTCTAAGACAAGTTGGATAGAATCTTTCATATTCCCCAAAACAAGTTTGAAATGCAAGTCCACTCACCTTACGATAGCGAGATGTTACATCGTTATTAGCTCAAAGGTGTATCTAGCTATTTCTACTTGTCGGGTGCTCGTTATTCCCTCTTGCATGCCACCACAGTACTCTAACCTTATCTTTGCACTTCCTAACAATAATATGAACTCAATATATTTAATTATATACGTACATGGGCAGCACTTCAATCAATTAATCCTTACTCAAATTTATATTTTTCATCTTATCATGAAACCATCTTCAACTAACTCACATCTTAATACTTTTTTACCAAACTAATTTATATCCATTGCTTACGAAATTCCTTAAATTATATCACCGGCAACTTATTTATGATGTCATGTGCCTACTTCAACCTTTCTCAATAATTTTCGCCCAAATCCATCTTATATTTCCACACATAATCCACATATATGGCAGCAACAATCATTCTCACTTTCACTCGATTATTTCCTAGTTTACATGCATCGTTATCTATCTAACTTTCAATACTTTGTTTCTCAATCCTCCGTCCACAATATTCCTTTTTCATTTCTTTCAAACAACATGCCATAAAATCTTAATAATTTTCAACTAGCTTAGGCAAATAAATCCTTTCAACAACCATAATTCCTCACAATATTCAACTAACCGTAGGCTTTAAAACATAGTGTTAAGCTTACCGTTTTCCTTTTCCACTTTGAGTCCTTCATGTACTAATGGGCTTATTGGCTTACATGTTACCAAATTTTCTCCAATCTTTGCTGCCACAAGACATTTCTCTTAGTCACTAACTCATTTTCAAAAACTACTCAAGCCAAAAACAAGAATTCTTACTGTTCCTTGCTTGAATCACCAAAACCAAGCTTTTTCTTCCTTTCTCTCTTTTTCTTTCTTCTTTTCCTTGAGTTTATATGTGCTGGAAATTGGGGTTAGAAGTTGTAACTTTGGTGCACAAGAAGTTGGGAGAAGAATGAAGCAAGAAGGGAAAAGAAATGAAAAGAAAATAAGGAAAAAAAATGAAAAAAAATTAGCTTTCCATGGGAGAATGAAAGAATAGCGTTGGAAGCTTCAAGAATGAAGAAGAAAATATCTTGCTAGGAGGATAAGGACGGTTTTGGGCTGATAAAGATGAGAGTCAAAGCTTCCTTTGGAAGCTTTGACCAAACTTTATGCAAAATTATCATTTTACCCTTTAAGTTTCTTTCCATTTTAATTTAGTCCTCCCAACACTCGTTTAACTCCAATTTCCTTTTATTATCTTCTTCTACATATGTACAAACAAAGTATGAAGTTTGTACTCTAATGCGGTGTCTTCATAATATTTAAAATATTTATTTGCCCGCGCTATCTTTACTTAATAAAGACAAGCGACCCCATTCATATCATTTTTATCCAAATTTCTCTCATTCTTTTTCTTCCCCACTTAGATTGACCATATACTCCTTTTTCAAGGAAAATTTTGACATTGAATAAAATATTAATATTTTAATATTATTTTATTAATAAAATATTATTTTATTTCAAAAATTTTCTCTTGTCTCCTATTGTCCCCTTGGTACCCAAAATACCTTATTTGGCCTCAATTGACTTCTGAATCACTTTTTATCTCACAAATTCTTCTTCGATAAAAATATCATTATTTTATTATTATTTTCTCGTGTGTAGAATATTTTATCCCAAACTATTCCTTTCATCTTTCATCATTTCTTAACATCATAATTAACCTCAATTGGCATCCAATAAGTTTTTATTTGTCATCATATCAAAGTACGGTGTATTATACCCTTCCCCAAGTTTGTTTAGATTCCTATATCAATTTAATTGGTGGCCAATCAATTGAAAAACATTAAGAACAAATTGCAATAACAATTCAAATCCCATTAAAGATAAGCAAGAAAGAGATTAAAAATTTAGATTACATTTGAGTTCAATGCAATCCTAGAAAAATAAAATTAGCTACTCATAATTGCAAAGACAAATAACAATATATAAATTTAAACCATTAAGAGTAACAAGAAAAATAAAAGTTAAGAAAGAAAAGAAACAATTATTTGCAGCTTTGCTTTTCGAGTTTTTGCCTTAACTTTTTACTTCTTGAATCTCTAAGGGTTGTCCACCTTAATTTCTCCTAAAAATATCCTATTTATACTAACAATCTAAACCTAAAATTTCTTAAGTTAACCTACTAACTCTAACTTTTGGGCTTAAAAATGTAATAAGGCCCAAACATCAAATATCATCTTTAAAATTGCCATTCTCGCAGCATTACGCCCTATCATCTTCTAATATGATTTTCTCTATCTTCGAGATAGAACTAGGCAAAGTCATCTGATGAAAGTTGTAGCTCTATCTCTTAGCTTTCCAACGATGTAAAAATCACATTATTTCAAGTTATGATCATAGCACTAAAGTATATACGAGCAGAATTCTAGGTCCTTCAAACACCGTACTTTTCAAAATTAAGCCATATTCCCTTAAATTCTACAAAAGCATAAAAACTAATAAATAATAGCCAAATTAAAGTGAATAAACATAAAATTAAAACAACTCACTAAAATAAAATAATTAGAAAAACTACTAAAAATAACTAAATTATAATTAAAAATTAAGGACTTAGCTAATATTTAAAAACAAAATGAGATTAAAATAATTCTATAAAATAGAATTATCAGCTTTTTCTCAAGTATATGGACTCTAACTTGTAATTGAAAACTAGTATGGAAAATAGACTGTGATGAATATGTAGTATAGTGGTGAGTATTCTCGCTTATCATGCAGATGACTTGGGTTCAATCCCCAACAATGATGTCAAAAACTTATTGTCTAATTTTCTACCCATGCAAGTATACGTATTGATCAGATAATTTAATGGCAAGTAAAGTGTCGATCCCACAAAGAATTGATCTAAAATTTCACTAATTACTAAAATTATAATAAAATTGGATAAAAATCAACCCAAACAAGCCTAGGATTATAATATTTCTCACTCTTCATCTAAATCTTACTTCTCTCTCTTAACTTATTCCAATCGGTTGAATTGCTAACCTAAAGTCCTCAATTATTTATAAGGCTATCTTGAAACTCCTATAAAAATCTATTTTAATCAAAATACTATATCTCTATTTATATTGAAATTAAAACAGACTCATTAAGTTCAAGCTTTAATATCGGCTACATACGGCATATAGGTATATCTCTATCCTAAAAACAAATAAATATGATCATATACTATTCCAACCTTGACCTACACTAAACTCCCTTTCTCAAGTTATGTTTAAGTTTCTAAATCAATGTAATTGATGATCAAACAATTAAAAGCATTAAGAACAAATTGAAATAAATAATTCAATTCCATTGGAAATAAACAAGAAAGAGATTAAAAATTTGAACTACATGTGAATTTAATTACAATCTTAAAGAAAAAAAATTAACTACTCATAGTGAAAATAAAGAATATAAAACAATGAAATTTAATGATCTCAAACAAAAGAAACAAGAAAACTAGAGAGCAAAAAAAAAAAACTAGAGATTAGTGATCTTCAATCTTACTCATAATGAAAATAAAGAATATAAAACAATGAAATTTAACGATCTCAAACAAAAGAAACAAGGAAACTAGAGAGAGAAAAAAACTAGAGATTAGTGATCTTCAATCTTCCATGGTTGATCTTGTTTTTCTTCTTGAGTTTTTGATGGCTAATCTCCTCCTAAAATAACCCAAAACTGATTTCCTCTAGCCTCCCCTTCAATTTGGCTTCATAAGGATGTATTTATAAGGCTCACAAACATAATTTCAATCCTAATTCGAACTCCCATCTTTGCAAAGGTGTCTTTACAAACCCGAGGTGCCACGGTGCTGGCTTTCTAGAGTCATGGCATTGACTTGCCATGCATTTTTCTCCTTCTTCAAAGTAAAACTAGTCAAAGTGGTTAAAAATGAAAGTTGTAAAAGTCCTTCAAAGCATACCTTTAGAGGCACAACTTAATCATTAACAGGCTTTCTTAATTAATTTAACTTTTAACTTAGCCTAAAATAATCTAAATTTAATTGACCGAACATAATTAACTATAATTAAATAAATAACTGCAAACACCTAAAATCTATACTAAAACTCAAGAACCTAGCAACTTGATAGCTAAAATTAAGACCAAATAACTCTATATCTTAGGGTTGTCACTAGTGACAGTAAACATTAACCATTGTGCACAATGCTTTGTATCCTCAGAATCGTTGGCTATACGCTGGGACACCTTTGTTATTCAGTCAATGGCTATATGCCCGAGACTTATTTATTTATTAGTTCCTATTAATTAGTGCTCCATGAATCATTTAATGATTATTTGACATAATATGTATATTTTTGGATACGATCCTATCCCTTTTGATATAAAGGATTTTGGGCTTGTTTGAGGTCCTAGAATGTATCAATAGATGCCCTTCAGAGGTCTTCAGATTTGCATTTTGTTTAAAATCTATCGATACAACCGAGCAATGTATCCATAGATTGGGCTTATTTTTTAAATCTTACAGTTTTTAAAGAACTTTTCAAATATAACTTGTCACGACCCGGAACTCCCCATCGGGCCTGTGACAACCGTCGCGAGGTCTCTACAGACGTTCTTCACGCCGAATGTCGATCGAAACCTCGCAAGGCTCTCGTATCAGCTTTCGCACTTCCCCGATGAGCAATAGTTATCAAATATCATAATTCGAAGAATTACGAATCATTTCCAAATCAGAACATAACATATTGTTTTCTGGCTCACAGAGGCATTTTCGTCATTTTGTTTTGAAAATCTCAAAACTTACTAAAAATGTAGTAGGTAGGCAGAAAATATATATTTAATGATTTAAAAACAAATTAAGTATTTAAAACGTTCATTTGAAGTGAAAATTTGACCATTTGAATATAATAAAAATATTCAATAAAATAAACTATTTTCTTGTAAAAAAAATTTTATAAAGCTATCGGTACATAATTCTTATAGCGTAAAAGTTAATTATATTCATATATACTATAAAGCAAATAACCAAAGCATAAAATTTCTTTTACAGTGACATGTGGGCCCACATTTAACCAAAATGCATCGGAAGCTGGAAACCTACAGCTTTTACCGATTCGAGTCCAAATGAAGGTCCTTGTCAAAGTCAGCTAACTATGGAATTTCCCGAGCCTAAAATGTGAGGAAATGAGGGTGGTGAGATTGTAAAACCCCGGTGAGTAAACAGATACCATCTAAACTATCTAAAGTCGAGTAAATTGACACAATTAAAATAAGTCATCATACTGTAATTTCATTACCTTTCAACCAAATAAAATCAATCCATATAAATCGAGTAATCAACTTGGCTTATGAATTTGTTAAAACTTTGGCTCGTGCCAAAACTCATACTCGGTGATACCTTGCACAGGGCATCCTACCAAGTCCGCCAAGGCTGTTAAAATTTTGTATATACGTAAAACATATCTTTAGTTTGAAAAATACAACCATTCCTTGGCGTTGGCTAAGTTCCCCTTCACGTGGTGGTTTAGCGTGAAGTGAACCCTAAGCTTTACCCCAGGAGATACCCTACGCACCTCTCTGTTCGAGGTAAGAATATAATGGGGTTTACCGTGTCCCTCTAAAAGGCTAGTCCATAGAAACCCCCTACTGCGGTGATTAAGTAATATATAATCCACCAATTCAATAAAATTCAATAATATGATATGGCAATTTATCGCAACCTAGCCTCTAAAGGTTGAATACACAGTACAAATAATTCTAACACCAAAATCAGTTTAGCCATTCATGCTCATATATTGTCATAAGCCATTCAATTTAAAACCATAAATTTTCAACACAAGCAGGCAGTCTCCAATTACTCTATTTTCAAAACCAGTAGTCGATTTTTTAGAAAATTTATAAAATCATTTTATAAAATCACAATCTCTCCTAAAACATAGCAATTTACCATTTAAACCCATTTTGTATAAAATCACACAATTGTATAAAACTACTCTAGATAATTAAGACAATAATAAGTTCACTTACAGTTCTAGGAGTCGATATACTCCTAACCCCAGTCTTCAAGCACAATCTCTGTGCTTTTACCAGTGTAATTTGCTCACCACCTATCAACAATGTACAATACATAATTCACCACATTAATGCTTGACCATTATAAAATCAATTCAGGCTCGGTATATATGCATGATATGATATACAACTTATCCGACTACCGCTTAAATGCGATGCTGACCTAATTCGACCTATTATCTCCAATTTAACTCCAAATCAATTCTTCTCACTTTCTACACTCCAATTATACTTAAATTACCTTAGTGACTGTGAATGAGTTTCAATTTATCAGTCCCGATAGCAAATTATGAAAATACCCCTGGTGGGTAAAAATTCGTATTTTTACTCCGAAAATTTCCATTATTTTTCTAGGCTCATAATTCATCATTATTCATCATAATTCCTCAAATAAACATCAAGATCAGCAGCCAATATTCCCCTAGAAAATTTGGCATAATGGGTTTCAATGGGAGAAAATTATTTATCTAGCTTAATTTTGCTATATTACAATATAATCTAACTAAAATCACTTAATTCAATTAAAATCAACCAAAACTCAAGCTCAAAACTCATTCATGGAGGTTTGGCCAGCATGGGTGTCCATACCCACTTTCTAATTTTGCATGGAAATGAGAAAAAAATGCATGGGTAGTGAAAATCACAAGGAAAATCAATGAAATTTACATTTTTAATGCTTCATTTCTTGATTTCTCTTGATTTTTCCCAAATTTTTCAGGTAGGGTTCTTATTTGTTTTTTCCCCCTTTTCTCTCCTGGTTTGGACGGCTGGAGAAGATGAGAATTCTGGAATTTTGACCTTTTTAATGGCTAAAATAATATAATATTTTTTATTTATTTTTTTAATGTTTTATTAATTCCTTAAATTCTAGCCATCCAATTGTTTCCAAATTTTCACCATACACTTGTCCCACATATCCATAGCTTAGATAAAATTCTCAGACTTATCCAAAGTCTTGGTGGAGTAATTTTTGAAATTTACACTTTTGCCCTCGTAAAAGTCAAAAATTACATTTTTGCCCCAAAAACTAAAAAATTACCCATATACATATTTCTCATCCCTTATACTCATACCATTCGCCAATTTGTCAAATTTGATCTAAATTCTCTCAAAATCTCAAATTTTGTCCGCGGGTGGTAAAATTACGATTTTACCCCTACACTCCAAAAATCACCGAAATTAAACCTTTTCACTGCCAAACCCTCAAATTATACTCGAATAAGTCAAATGGGGGCCAAAAATCTTTTCTAAAATTTACCATTTTGTCCCCAGGTGGTAAATGACCATTTTGCCCCTAGATAGCGAAAATTCCGGTTTGACTCCAAATTGATCCTCGAACTCCGAATCACCATATTAAACCATTCTGGGACTTTAAAATTCTTAATTTCATCGCAAATTCTCTATTTGATCTAGTTCGAGGCTTAAATCAACTTTGTTGTACCTCTACGTACAATACTGACTTTTGTAAATTTTTCGGGACTTTCCTAGCATGCAAACATACTATCCATCACCTGTATGTCATGAGAAATATTTTTATAGAGTCGGGCTTGTCATCTTCTCCCCAACTTGGATCAACCATATGATTCTTCTTCATGACTGATTTCGACATCCGGCTAAATATTAATATTTTAATATTATTTCATTAATAAAATATTATTTTATTTTAAAAATTTTATCTTGTCTCCTTGGTACCCAAAATACCTTATTATGCCTCACTTGACTTTCGATTCGCTTTTTATCACTTTTAAATATTTTAATTAACCTCAATTTGCATCCGATCAACTTTATTTATCACCATATCAAAGTATGGGGTATTTCAATCTCCCCCACTTAAATAGAATTCGTCCTCGAATCCCGCGGATGTTGCATTATTAATCTCCTTCTATGATCCTACTCCTTGTTCCTTCTATGGGGACATTCAATTTATTTACCTCGTTCACCTTCAGTTCAATTATGCTTTTATTTATGGCAATTATCATCCTTTGGAACCGGATCAGTAATACTTTTCACAATCATGATCTCTTATATCGAGACACTAAGCATGCCTTTATCACCATTATTAAATTTGAACCATAACTTCATCTCAATTATACCGATTTTGATCACATATCATACTTACTTGTGTATACTTAATCATCATTTTATTAATTTGCTCCGTACCAAATTTCTCATCCTTAATTCATTCATCTTATACTAGTCCATACCCTTCCTTTAATAGGGTTCCATTAAGAACTTAAACAATCCAAGGTTTACCTTCAAAGTCATTCATAACTTTAATTGTTCATTACATGTTCGTTAACACTTTAGCTCACTGACCTCTCTAGACACTATTTCAAAATCTCCCAATTACTGAGAACCATTCTTCACTTTAGTTAGTAAAATTATCAATTTCATATATACATATATACATGCATTTTCAAATGTCAACCTCTCTCTTTATGTATAGGAATCCATGTGTTCACATGCCTTGGTCTACATTCCCCCTTTATTCATCCGTATCCCAATCCTAGTTTCAATATAATAATTCTTATAGTGCATGTCAACCTTCTTATTATACTTGCGTATAACTTCATATCATTCATATCATTTCCAACCATATGTTTGAGTTTCCTTGTACTATATATCATTGCATCACAATGTCATCTCCATTGAATTATAATCTATTATGCGTGTATGCTTTATAATCCTATTGATGCCTCAAAGATTTATCTTAACTTGATCATTGCATCTCATGCAATACCACAATTCCTAAGAGTCATCCTTTTGTCCTTAATCATCTTTCATGCTTCTATATTACCTTGTATCTTTCTTGCATTACGGTATTGATTTGTCACTTAAGACTCAAACTCATTTGAATCATGTATGCCTCAAGCATTTTTGAATTCCAGTTTCCATAATATATTAGGAAAGTTTTATTATCTAACTTCATTTTCAGGGTCAACTTCTATCATCCTTTGTTCCACTCTTTCATATGAACATAACATCATTCTTCCTTAACCAATTTATAAATTGTACTTGAAATTATAAAACTTAAAACTAGATTCTCCTCAAGTATTTTTCAATATTAATACTAATATCACTCTTAGCTTACAGCTTCCTTTTTATAATCACATAACTTAGTGCTTGCTTTAACGAGATCCATAGCAAAACTTCTCTTGAGTATTTCCTTGGGAATATCTATCTTAAACTTATGTCTCACAGCATGTGATCCCTTAACTTGTGATTTAGCCGTTAGGCTTCTCAGCAAGTTTTAAAAATTTTATGTTTCATATTTGCTGTGTATGATTAGAATCTCTTCTCAAAGATGTTTATGTATTCCTAAAACACTTAATCTTAAAGATATATAAATACGTACTCATCCATTCAATCCCTAACTCATCTTCATAGGTTTCTAAGGTGTCACACAATTAGCCTCATGTTGTTACTAACCCTTGTCATTTTACTGTATCAAAACAGATATTACAAATTCTCGTAATGATATTCTATATAAACTGATTTTCTATACTAGTATCGTAATTCTTCCTTTACACTTTCATTACTTGGTATCTCATCTCTATATAGTCATCCCAAGAATTTTTCAATTTTTCTTTTAGTTATATGCCCATATACAAGGCAATAAAGAAGTTTTTCAATTCATTTGGGTAAATATTCTCCAGAATATTTACAACGCCCAGATAACAAAACACAATGACCAATAATCAAAATTCAATTTGTAAGCTCATTATCGTGTCACTCCCATCTTACTCATGCATCATAGGCGTGAGGTATTCGGAGCATTACAACGTTGAACAGTCAATGCTGAAGTGCTGTAGCTATTGGAAATTTTCTTCATCAAAACTATTTGTCTGCATTCAAAGTCACCACATCAATCATTCTCAACCAGTGGGTTTCCTTTCTAGACATATATCATGAGTTCCATAAGTATAGGTACCTTCTATTTTTTTGTCATACGCACTAAGCTAGATTAATACTTTCATCTCATATCATCTTTTGACTTTTATCAACATTCATAAAATTCCACCTCAAAACATCATTTCCATACAGTGTAATAAATTCATGATACATATACCACTCCACACATAAGTTGCTTACTATCTACAACTTTTCACAAATTTATTGTCATCCCAATCCAGTTATCTTCCTTGTCTCGTACTCCATTAAGTTTATTGACTTTCGGTATAGTTAATTACGAAAACAACTCAGCTTCCTCTTCACTTTATTCCTGCAATTCTTATTAAATCGAAACTTGATATTCCCTATATTCCATAATTTAACTTCATTGGGTTATATTTGTGCCAAATTATTTCCTCATAGTGTCATGGCATCACTGAATAATCCCCTTCATGCTTAAATTACTATCATTAACTTAATCACATTATCTGTTTCGAATGTCATTTATAACCTTATTGCTTCCTTCCATAACCTTCCTCAACAATTATATCACCAATTTATCCCTGTTATACTAAAAGATTCCCATGCATATCCAATTATTTAAACAGCTATTTTACATTCCGTTCAAGTCATACAAAATAAAAGCCACTCCTAACTCCTTTATACAAGTAACTACTACATTTTCTCTTAAACGACACTTGCCTAGATTTATGACAATACAACTTCAACTAAAACATTAAACATCTTTAGGTTCCTCATTGTCCTGATCCGGGCACATCAATGGATCCTCTTCCTCTTGAGATTTTCTCTTTTGTTCTTCAATCTAGGCTTGTTGTATTCTCTTACGTTCCTCATCACTTATCGGTGCAGCATTTCTTCCACAATCGGGAGGAAAATGTCGTACACCTAACACCTTTCTAAGGGGTCTACTTGCCACTGTTACTTTTTCCTTATTCTTTTCTAGTTGTCCCCTTACATTTCTCCCACAACCTGGTGGAAAGTGTCGGACTACTGTCACGCTCTTCCTAGAATGAATATATCCCCTTGCAATTTCTTCCCTCGTCCATTCTCTATAGTGCTCTCTAGGTTGTTCCGAAAGGAAATCTTGTTCAATTTTCGGTGTATTGGAGCTATTCTCACTTTCAAAATTCTCGCTACTTTTGAAGCTCCCTTTATTATGAACCCATTCTGATAAGTTCTTAGGAATTCTATTATCAGGAATTCGGAATGGACCACCTTCCAAATCACCTGTATCAGGGCGCCATTTGCTTCTAGCCGTAGAATCTAGAGATCCCTCGCTAGCATTATGAAGGGTATCGGGTCTACTACTTCTTCTAGACATAGTGTGTATGTCACCCGTGCACCTCACAACCTATACACGACCAAGTAGTAATT
This sequence comes from Theobroma cacao, assembly GCF_053813885.1. Taxonomy (NCBI): domain Eukaryota; kingdom Viridiplantae; phylum Streptophyta; class Magnoliopsida; order Malvales; family Malvaceae; genus Theobroma; species Theobroma cacao. The sequence goes on from NC_142645.1 coordinate 15,001,319, forward strand.
ACTTAATTCTTTACACATTGCAAGAGTAGGTAGGTTTCTATATATAGATGTACGCATTCTATTCAATATATCCTAACTTAACTTATGGCCACACTGACACTGTAAATTTTTAAAACAACTTTAAAACAACTTTAAACCCAAAAGCTCTGATCTTTAAAACCAAAAGCTCTGATACCAATATAAATTGTTACGATCCGGAACTCCCCATCGGGCCCGTGACAATCGCCTCGACGACTCGACAGACATTCTTCACCCCGAATGTCGATCGAAACCTCGCAAGGCTCTCGTATCAGCTTTCGCACTTCCCCGGTGAGCAATAGTTATCAAATATCATAATTCGAAGAATTACGAATCATTTCCAAAACAGAACATAACATATTGTTATGTTATTTTTGCTCCGAAAATTCGTATTTTTGCTCCGAAAATTCTCATTATTTTTTTAGGCTCATAATTCATCATTATTCATCATAATTCCTCAAATAAACATCAAGATCAGCAGCCAATATTCCCCTAGAAAATTTGGCATAATGGGTTTCCATGGGAGAAAATTATTTATCTAGCTTATTTTTGCTATATTACAATATAACCTAACTAAAATCACTTAATTCAATTAAAATCAACCAAAACTCAAGCTCAAAACTCATCCATGGAGGTTTGGCCAGCATGGGTGTCCATACCCACTTTCTAATTTTGCACGGAAATGAGAAAAAAATACATGGGTAGTGAAAATCACAAGGAAAATCAATGAAATTTACCTTTTTAATGCTTGATTTCTTGATTTCTCTTGATTTTTCCCAAATTTTTCAGGTAGGGTTCTTATTTGTTTTTTCCCCCTTTTCTCTCCTGGTTTGGACGGCTGAAGAAGATGAGAATTCTGGAATTTTGACCTTTTTAATGGCTAAAATAATATAATATTATTTTATTCATTTTTTTAATGTTTTGTTAATTCCTTAAATTCTAGCCATCCAATTGTTTCCAAATTTTCACTATACACTTGTCCCACATATCCATAGCTTAGATAAAATTCTCAGACTTATCCAAAGTCTTGGAGGAGTAATTTTTAAAATTTACACTTTTGCCCCCGTAAAGTTAAAAATTACATTTTTGCCCCAAAAACTAAAAAATTGCCCATAGACATATTTTTCATCCCTTATACTCATAGCATTCTCCAATTTGTCAAATTTGATCTAAATTCTCTCAAAATCTGAAATTTTGTCCGCGGGTGGTAAAATTACGATTTTACCCTTACACTCCAAAAATCACCGAAATTAAACTTTTTCATTGCCAAACCCTCAAATTATACTCCAATAAGTCAAATGGGGGCCAAAAATCTTTTCTAAAAGTTCTCATTTTGTCCCCAGGTGACGAATGACCATTTTGCCCCAAGATAGCGAAAATTCCAGTTTGACTCCAAATTGATCCTCGAACTCCGAATCACCATATTAAACCGTTCTAGGACTTTAAAATTCTTAATTTCATCACAAGTTCTCTATTTGATCTAGTTCGAGGCTTAAATCAACTTTGTTGTACCTCTAGGTACAATACCGACTTTTGTAAATTTTTCAAGACTCTCCTAGCATGCAAACTTGCTATCCATCACCTGTATGTCATGACAAATATTTTTATAGAGTTGGGTTTGTCATCTTCTCCCCCACTTGGATCAACCATATGATCCTTCTTCAGGACTGATTTCGACATCCGGCTAAATATTAATATTTTAATATTATTTCATTAATAAAATATTATTTTATTCTAAAAATTTTATCTTGTCTCCTTGGTACCCAAAATACCTTATTATGCCTCACTTGACTTCCGATTCGCCTTTTATCACTTTTAAACATTTTAATTAACCTCAATTTACATCCGATCAACTTTATTTATCACCATATCAAAGTATGGGGTATTTCATAACTGGACTTGTTTTCAAAACTAAACTTTTTAAACACCTTGTTTTCCATTTCAAGCACTTATAAGTTTATTTTAAACATTCGTTTTCAAATGAAATACTTCGATTGAATTATAAATATTCAATTTCATTTCAAAGGCTCATAAATTATTTACAAACTCTTGTTTTGTTTGAAGCACTTTGAAAACAATTTGATTATGCTTGGGAAGCAAACTTTGAAATTCTTTGGATATTTAATTACGCTTAAGAAGGGAACTTTGAACTCCTTCGAATATTTGAATACATTTCGAAAATGGACTTTAGAATTTGCTAGAATGTTAACTCAAATAGAATAACTTCAAAATGTGGGTGAATTGAGGGTCTAAAAATATTTGTGAGTTTAAGACTCAAAAGCCTTGCTTTAATGAAGAATCTTTTTCTCTAAAAGCTTTTGCAAGAAGAAAAATATTTTCAAGAACTTTGCTTTTCAAAAATAAATATAGATGAAGAGTGAATAGCTTAATGCACTTGGTTTATAGAGCTTCGACCTCTTTAGATACATCTTTTCCTTTAAATCACTAAAGAGTTTAGAATTCACTATTCAAAATATGTTTTCAAAGACAAAACATAACCCTCACAATAGTCTTTTCAACGCTGAGACTTAACCCTTCTACATTTTCACTTGGATAAGGTATAACTATTCACAAATAATTCCTTTTAAAGGTTAAGGAGTAACCTTTACAACTTCATACAAAGATTATGAAAAGGAAGCTCAAATGCCTTTAGAAGGCTAACAACAACAGTGAGTACAAGGTAAGTCAAGGAATATTGCAAGAGAATAGTGAAATTCAAAGCACTAAGTGTGACACAATGATAAGCTATAAAGGTGAAATAGAGAATTTGAGGATTTCAAGGTTGATTCTTTGTTCTTTTCTCAAAGAATGTTTTTTTGTGCTTTCTCTTTTGTCAAATCAAGTTGGAAAGTTGTATATATGCTTAAGGAAACCTTGGAAGTAGTTCTTCAACTTTTGTACTCGAAATAGTCATTACTTATGTCTTTTTTGCACTTGTCTGGCATGAGATGTCGATACTTTGTCTCTTAGGCTTCTTGGTGATCAATATTTTTCTCTAGAGTATTGATATTGTTTCTTAGGCTTCTTGGGTATCAATACTTTTCTTTGAGGTATCAATACTTCCAACACAAATTGCTCTCTATTCGAAATGTATTGATCCGTCTCATTTGGGTATCCATAGTTCTAAAGTTAACTTATGATCTTTGACTTCTTGTGTCACGACCTAAACTTTGGGCCATGACTGGTGCATGGGCCCAATAGACGTAGCCCACCAAGCCCAAGCAAGCCTATTAATATGACCTGTTCATCATTCCATCAAAAATTGCTAAGTCACATTTCATAACTTCGAATCAAATTAATATGAAGCATTGCCAACTTGTAGTGGCATTACCAATCAAGTATAAATGTATTGTCTAAAACATATGTCTTAATAATTTACATCAGGTTTATCTATACATATCAAAAAAGGAGACTCGATTTCCAGCGGAGAAACCCGAGTGACGTACGGCTATTGAATGCCGAGATACTTACCAAGGAAACGAATCTACAAGGGCACCTCGACCTAGGTACCAGTTGCCTCTTGATTTGAAAACATGAAGTTGAAAACGGTGAGTATAAACCTAGTGAGTGAACATAAAAAGGGAACAAGCAAACGAGAAGGAAAGTTTAAAGAACTCATGATGCATTTATTTTCAAAACAATGTTATTTAGTTTCATTCTTATTAAAACCCCTCATGTAAACCCCACATGAGTAAATCACTTGATGAAAAGGGTCCATGCTCAACAAAGGATTTGGAGAGGGAAAACTTTAATAGCATTCATGCAAATCAAGTCAAATAAATGACGAGTCCTCGCTACAGTGGAAAGGCATTCAATTTCGCTGCAGTGAGAAACTCTTGAGTTGTGATGGTTTTTATTGGACTTAGTTCTTGCTACAGAGAGAAAGCTACTGTAGCGAGATTCTTTCTCATTGTAGTGAAATTTGACTGGCCAAATAAAGAGTTTCTCATTGCAGCGAAAATCATTCTCTCTGCAGTGAGAAGCTATAGTAACTTTCTCGCTACAACGAGAACCAGGTCCAGTAAAAACCCTCACAACCCGAGAGTTTCTCACTGCAGCGAAATTGAATCTCGCTGCAGCGAGAAACAGAGCAACAAGAAATAGTTTCCATTCCCCTCAGGGAAAGGCCATCCTGCTAAAATGATAAAAGCAACATGAAACACATATAAATTCCCAAAATTCAACATGTCAAATTTTCACATGCATTACAACCATAAACCATATATGTATATATATATATATATATATATATATATATCAATCATCATGCACACCCTCCTATCATCATCAGCTCATATGCACTCCCACTATCACATGGCTAGGTTAGCATCGGCTTATAAGCACTCCCACTCGCACATAGCCGGGTCAGTATCGACTTATGCACACTCCTACTTGCACATAGTCGGGTCAATATCATTACACAACATTATTCGTATATATATATATATATATCAACATAGTATAGGAGCACACAGGTCCGTCCTTTTACACATTTCACATTTTAGCAACATCAAGACATTTATCAAGGGCTTGTTCCCCCGGCATACATTTTGAAAGAAAAGTTGGTTAAAATCATTCAAATGTTTTGTGCAAATACATTCACATTCCCAAAAAAAATTTTGAAATGCAAGTTCACTCACCGGTATTTTGTTTAACCTCTAGTCAGCTCTAACTTCCCTAATGGTCCAATTGGGGTTGAGGGGCCTCGTTGGAACTTATCACACACTAAAAACATCACAGCCAATCCAATACATTAATATTGCTCTAAAGCTATTTTCCAAGTCAAACTTCAATAGCCCTTCCTATCTACCACTAAATGGCTATTATTTATTCTACTCTAGTCACACTAAGTATGATTAATCAATCTCAACAATAAAACACTCACAAGTCAAATTACTAGACAATATCAATAACTAAAATATGAACTCAATTTCACCACTCACCTTGCTAGATTTGTAATTGGATTCCTCCTCAAGAATTCCCAAACTATTATAAAAAGTCTTTTTTTCTCTCTCTAAAACACCTAGCTAGTGAGAGAAAGTATGGGTTTAAGACTTTGGAGGGTTTTTAAGGTGAGAGAGTGAAAGAATACAAGGGTTCTATGCAAAAGTGCACAAAAGCTTGAAATTTAGAGTTATTTTGAGGAAGGTTTTAGAACTTTCATATCAAGCTTTCATGGAGGATGAAAGCAACGTGAAAGAGAAGAAGAAGCTGCTAGAAAATGGGAGAAGAAGCTATTGGAAGAAAGAGATATTTATAGCCCAAGTTTATCCACTCCACTTAAATTACCAAAATGCCTTCACAAGTTAACTTGTTCTCCTCCAATCCTTTATGCAATCTTTTTACTCTTTTGACACTAGGACAAGGTCCATAATGGTCTAGAAATACTCAAGTTCATGAAACGTAAAAATTTTGACCCTAGATGAAAAATGATCATTTTGCCCCTACCTCGAGAATCATCATTATTTTTATTTCCTTCACCATTTTACTCGTATTTCATCATTCATTTATGCCTTAGGCCTACTTAGGCCTTAATATTGTTTAAAACTTACTTTTAAGGGCTTACTAAGAAAATGACGAAACTACCCCTAGCTCGTGTTATTGCGTCTATGCCTAGTTACGAGCCGATAGAGGTCGAGGTCTCACATCTTGTCTAGTAAAGGTATCGAGACTTGTAGGTTAGTATCGATACTTTATGCATGACATAAATGAGGTATTGATACTTTACCTTTAGGTATCGATACTTTTTAGATATAATGGTTTCTGTCCAAAAAGTATCGATACTTAGTAATAAGATATCGATATTTTTGAAACAAAATGCTCTCTGTTCAAAATGTATCAATACTTTAGTGCCAAGTATCGATACTCTTGACTTAGAATGAATGGTTTTAAGCCTTTTAAGCATTAAAGCATGTCCAGACACTTAGCCATTTTTCTTGAAGGTCCATGGAGACTTAGAATGAATTTTAAGAACTTAATTTTAAAATTTTGATCATTTGTTTAAGTCATTTCAAATATAAGATCAATTGTTAAAGCTAACAATCTCTTCTTTTTTGATATGGCAAAACCAATGAGCAAATTTGTCAAAAACTTTTTGAAAAACACCCCCTGAATTTTTGAGTTGAAGCTTTGTTGATTTTTTAAAGTAAAGTTCTAAAAATTTCCCCCGCCCCCCAACTTTATGTTAAGTTTAGAAAAATGATTTTTTGTTCAAATTTCATTTAAATGCTATGTCAAAGCTCAAGATTTCATTTAATATGTGCAAATTTTCTCAATACTTCTCTCTTTTTTTGTAATATAAAAAAAATGTCATTTCAAAATCATGTTTCAATTGTTAAAGTATTAAAATGATATGACATGTAATGCACAAGTGGAGAAATATAACCAAATAAAATAACATTTGAAACACTTGAAAGAGATTGGTATGGAGATTAGAAATAGAACCATATATACATTAATGGAAACACAGCCAAGTAGATTACATGTGGCACATATGGCTATAGACAATATCCAAAATATAAGCATCCAAGATAATCAAATCCATAAAGAATAGTCAAATACCAAAATATCCAAAATAGCCAAATATCTAAGCATCCAAAGATGTACAACCAAAAATAAAATAGTCTATGATATGATCATGAGTAGAATGCAAGAGAAGATGCTAGCTAGCCAATAAAAGAATGATCGTAAGACATAAACATAATTGGCATGTCTCTTACAAGCTCAAGATGGTGGTAGTGAGGTAGTAAGGAAGGCGGTGCCGGTGTCGGAAGTGGATGTAGATGCTAGAGCTGTAGGATTTGGTGAATTCCAGAGCGGTGGACAGTGGGGAAGTTGGTGGAGGAATAAATGAGAAATTCTCCAAATGTACTAGCTAGGAGTCCAGGCTAGTCATCTATGCCATCAGCCCCACATCCATCGTTACATGTACCTAAAGAGATTATTAAGCATTTGTTCTATGGAAGATGTAAAAGGTACACTAGTACTAGGAATGGCACTATGGTCTTCGGGAGGGGCAACCTCACTAGGTTCATTGGGCTCATCATCATTGCCCTCAACACTATCTACTTGCCTAATCTATACTCCATCCTTACACTCATATCCAAACTTATTGATAATGTGACTATCAATTTTTGTGTGCATCGAGTGAGCCTTGGGTGGATCAACTCTTGTATTTAAGGCATGGAAGTCAATGATTTCAATAATTATCATATTGTAAAGAAGGGATTTACTTGCACTTCTCATTATCTTCATCATATAAGAGAATATGAATTTAGATAGTAAAATCTTGTGCTTTCTCTTGATGTAGTACATGAACCACATTTCATAACCCTTTATGATATAGTATTTAGTGCTGAAAAGCCTAATAGTCCATGCTAAGATAATGTGTAGGATCTTATCACAAAAGGTTAGCCTTATGACACTATTTCCCCTTTTGGGACTAAATGGATCATAGTTATAGATGTCCTTTAGCTAACTCAGCATCACTAATATTGTTTTTGTTAGACATGTTATCTCAAGAGTAATGATGAGTAAATATCTAAGAGAGAGGTGAATTAGATTTCAAAAATTTATTTTCTTCAAATTAGATTTCGATGGATGCTAGCTTGGAAAACAATTGTCAAATTTGTTATGACTTTGAAATAAACCAAAGAAATGAACATACAAGTTGAAAACAAAATTTTGAAACTCTTTAAAGTAAGTTGTACAAATATGTCAAAGTGAATCAAAAGTGATTTGCGGAGTAAAAAAAAAAACAAGTTTAAAAACAAACATTCAAATCTCTTCACAACAAAGAAAAATGCACAAGTAAGAAAAAGTGAAGAGTAAAGAGAAAATGCACAAGTTCAAAAAGTAAAAGAGAAGATAAAGACACAAAGCATTTATAGAGGTTCGACCCTTTCCATAAGCACCTACATCCTCCCCCATAGCTCACCATGGAGTTTGAAATCCATTATGAAAGCTCCCTTCTTAAAGTATCAAGCATAACCGTTACAAACCACTACCTTTTATGGATCAAGCATAACTCTTGCCTTTTCAAGGATCAAGCGTAACCTTTACACACTACCTGGTTAAGGCATAATCTCTCTACTTTCAAGGCTAAAGCATAACCTATCTATTTTTCAAGACTCAAGCACAATCTCTACAACACTGCTTTTTAAAGGATCAAGTATAACCTTTTCTCTCTTACAAGATCAAGCAAATGTACTTCTAGAAGGTAGGTTTTGCTATGTGAGTACATGGAGGAAGAGTTTGGAGGAGCTAAAAGATGATTACAAATGATATGAGTGAAAGCACAAGGAATTTGAGATAAGAGTATTTGTGTTGTTTTCAGACAAGAGTTCTCTTAAAATGAGAAATATTTATTAAGATAGTTATTGTCTTAAGATAAAATAATATTGGAGGATTTTAATTATAATTAAATAATTAATTTGTTTATTCTTTATTTATAATTAATTATTCATAATTTCTTCATAAATTATAAGATTTCGTGTTTGATTAGGATTCATTTATTTTTTTATTAATTCTTTTTAATTAAAGATGGATAATAATAAAACAGAATAATTATTTAAGGAGGAATTCTATTTTTATATAGACAAATAATAATAATTAAATAAATAAATTAGTTATTATTTAATTTTAATTTAGATAATTATTGGAGGAGAAGGGTGTAACCATAACTTTTTATGGATGACCATAACTCTTTAAAAAATAAAAAGCAGTTTATAAAAGAAAAAAGGTGGGAGGCCGAATAATAGAAAACGATTTTCTTTATTTTTGCTTAAAACTTAATAGCCAAATTTTATCCTCCAAAAATATTGTTGGCTCTATTAGTTTTTGATGATAATAAAACATTCCCATTCATTTGTGTCTAACATTTTTACTTGAGTGTGCAGGACAAGAATTGTATGCCAATGATAAATAAATTATTCCAAGAGACATATAAAAAATTATACGTATAAAAAGCCACAATTAATCAACAAAATAGAAGCTTCTTAGTTGAATAATAAAGGGATAGTCAGATAAAATTCAAATCAGAAGTTGGCGGGCTCAAGAGTATTGAGAAACAGAAAAGATTTAGTCGACTAACAAAAGGGTTAGTCGACTAAGAGTCTACTGCCAGAAATCTGGACTTCAAGACAGAAACAATTTAATCGACTAAGAAGGAAGTTAGTCGACTAAGTGCTCACTGCTAGAAACTAGGATTAGAAAATAGAAACAACTTACTCAACTAAGAGTGCAGTTAGTCAACTAAGATCATTCTGTCAGAAAATTTGAATTGAGCACTAAAAGACAGATTAATGGTTAAAACCACCGCCAAACTGTTTTCAATGGTCAAAAACTGCCTAATACTTATCAGAGCTGATTTTTCAAGTATTTAAGAGGCTTCTAATGGCTAAAAATGCAATTAAGGCTTCCAAGTCCAAAAAGAGCTCAAAAACCAGCAAAAACTCTCTGCATTCTTCTACACTTCATGCCTATCCTTGCAAAAGATTCAAGCACATCACTTTGTACCACTTAGATCAAGTTAGTGATCATAGGCACACATTTATTTCTCTTTATCTTGTATACTTAGAGTGTGCGAGACACTCTAAAGGATTTATTCAAGCTTGGATTTCTTGATTGAGTGTATAGGTTATAACTTAGCCTAGAAAAGTTAGTTGTTGGGTTTTGGTTGATCCTGGTAAAAACCATTGTGAAAGGTTTGGCTAAGCCTAGTAAAAGCCATTGTAAAGCTTGGTCAGAGCTTGGGAATTTCACCGTTCATAATGATTGGTTTTGAAAATCCTTGGTTGAACAATCAAGGTAATGGATATAGGCTTTAGACCGAACCACTATAAATTCTTGTGTGATTATCTATTCTGTTTTTAGTTTTTCATTCATCTTTAAATCTTTCTTTTATCTTGCATTTGTCCCCAATTAGAAGTCAATTTTAGTAAGAGCCAAAAAGTACTATTCACCCCCCTCTAGCACATTTACTTGGGACTAACAAGTGGTATTAGATTAAGTTCCCTATTCTTAAGGTCTAACACTTTTTGAGAAAATCCAAATGGCTCTTCAAAAATGAGTAGTGGCTAAGGGACAATCGACAAACAAACCACCTCTGTTTGATGGCTTAAAATGCCCATATTGGAGAACTAGGATCTCAATATACATTAGAGCAATAGATTATGAGATATGGGATGTCATAACCGATGGTCCCTTTATTCCTTCAACTTTAAATGTTGTAACCAACGAGATGATTCCTAAACCAAGGTCTGAATGGACCGAAACTGAAACCAAAAGAGTCCAAACTAATTTTAAGGCAATCAATATATTGCATTGTGCTTTAACTCCCACTGAATTCAACAATGTGTCAAGCTATACCATAGCTAAACAAATGTGGGATAAACTTAGGATTATTCATGAAGGGACTTCACAAGTCAAGGAGTCCAAGATAGCTCTCTTAACCCACAACTATAAGATGTTTAAGATGGAACCTAGTGAAGATATCACTAGCATGCTAGATAGATTCACAAACATCACAAATAAATTGAGTCAATTAGGCAAACCAATTCCTGAACATGAGATTGTTAAAAGGCTTCTTAGAAGCCTACCCAAAAATTGGAAGCCAAAGGTGATTGCCATCCGTGAAGCCAAGGACTTAAATGTTATAACTTTGGATGAAATTTATGGTTTTCTTCTCACTCACGAGCCAAAACTCAAGGAAGAGGAAAAGGAAGACAAAAGAAAGGCAAACGAAAAGAAGAAAAGTATTGCCTTAAAAGCTAGTATCCTGGAAGAAGAATTAGATAGTCTATCTTGTGATGATGATGAGGAGCTGGCTATAGTTGCAAGAAGGTTCAAAACGCTTATGGGCCAAAGAAACTGAAGATTGGCCAAGAAAGGGTATAAAATAGATCAAGGCTCTTCATGGAGAACCAAAAATAAAGTCGAGTCTAACAAAAAGGAAAAACTTATATGCTTTGAATGCAAAAAGGCTAGACATTTCAAGTCTGAATTCTCCATGCTGAAAGAGGAAACTCCAAAGAAAAATAGAAAATCAAAGAAGGCAATAGTGGCTGTTACTTGGCCAGATAGTGATACTTCAAGTTCTAATGATGAAGAAGAAAAGATGGAAGAAAGAGCTAATCTAGTCTGATGGCAAGGGATGATGAATCCGAGGTATCTTCATCCCTTGGTGACATTTCAATTGATGAATTACAAGATAAGTATGAATGTCTTTATGATGAGTTTGAGAAACTTGCATCTAAATATAAAACTTTGAAGAGAAAAACTGCATCTTTTGAGATTGATTTGCAAAAGGTAAAACTTGACTTTAATTCTATTTTTGAGCAAAGAAAATTTTTGCAAACTCAATTAGAGCATTCAAAAATAGATTTTGAAACTCTAAAATTAGAATTGGAAAATAAAACAAAAGCCTTGCAAAAGGTAGTTGAAGAAAATGCTAATTTTAAAAGTTTAAGGAAAGAAACATAAGTGAGGAACGAATATTTTAAGAAAAACTTTGATAATGCTTTATCTAGATGTTATAATTGTGGAAAATTTGGACATGTATCTTATGACTGTTATAGAAATAGAAGCATGAAGAAAACAAGAAAAATTTGGGTTCCAAAAGGATCCTATGTTGCAACTAACCATCAAGGACCCATCAAAATATGGGTACTTATTCAGAAAAATTGAAAATTTGTTTTGTAGGTTGAGTTGAATGTAAAAGACACATGTTCAAGAGCTCAACTAAAGGAGAAGGAACACATGGTTTATGCATAGTGGTTGCTCAAGGCACATGACTGGAAATGAAATGCTGTTTGCTCAACTAGACAAGAAAGAGGGAGGTACCATTTCCTTTTGTGATGATTCAAAAGGTAGAATTTGTGGTATTGGAACCATTGGTAAGAACTCTCAAGCTCGAATTAGTCATGTGTTGTTGGTTAAAGGTTTGAAACACAATTTATTGAGTATCAGCCAACTATGTGATAAAGATTTTAAGGTATGCTTTGACTCAAATAAATGTGAAGTGATAGATATAAGTATTAACAAAGTTTCATTTATCGAAAAAAGAATTAAGAATATGTATATTATATTTCTTAAATATCTTGAGGTGTTGTGAAACATGTCTTATAGCAAATGTTGAAAATGATGGCTAGTTATGGCATAGGAGACTTGGACATGTGAGCATGCATACTATCTCAAAATTGATAAGAAAGAATGCTTATAGGATTGCTTGAACTTAAATATGAATATGATCAAATTTGTGATGCATGTCAACTAGGAAAACAAGTTAGAACATCTTTCAAAAGTAAGAAAAATGTGTCAACCTCTAGACCACTAGAATTGTTGCACATTGATCTATTTCGGTCGATTAATACTACTAGTCTAGGAGGAAAATCATATGGCTTTGTGATAGTTGATGACTAGTCTAGGTATGCTTGGGTCTACTTCCTTGCTCATAAGAATGATGCACTACCGGCATTTATAAATCATTGTAGGAAAGTTGAATATGAAAAAGGACTTGCCATAATTGGTATTAGAAGTGATCATAGTGGTGAGTTTGAGGGAGATGAGTTTGAAAACTTTTGTAATGAAAAGGGGTTGGATCATAATTTTTCTGCACCTAGAACACCCCAGCAAAATGGAGTTGTAGAAAGGAAAAACTAAACCTTAAAAGAGATGGCTCGAACTATGCTTTGTGAAAATAATTTACCAAAGTACTTTTGGGAAGAAGTTGTAAACACAGCAGCTTACATCCTTAATAGAGTGTCAATAATACCCATGATATCAAAGACCCTATATGAACTATACGAAGGTAGAAAACCATATATCTCTCACCTTAGAAGCTTTGGCTGCAAATGTTTTGTGTTGAACAATGGAAAACAGCCTTTAGGAAAGTTTAATGCTAAGAGTGATAAGGCTATATTTTTAGGATATGCATTAAACTCAAAAGCTTATAGAGTCTTTAACAAAAGATCTTTAACCATTGAGGAGTCAATCTATGTAGTTTTTGATGAATCCAATGCCTTGCAAAAAGAAATTCCTGCTGATGAAGATGATACGGATGACGTTGAAAAACAAATGGAAGAAATGAATTTAGATGACAGGAAAAACAATGAAGAAAAGTCCCTAGGAAAAGAAACAGAGCCTCAACCTTTAGAAACATTACAAAGAATCGAAAATCAGCATAATGACCTTTCAAGAAGCTGGAGATATGTAAAAGACAATCCACAAGAGTTTATCATAGGAGACATGACTCAAAGTGTCAAAACCAGAAGAAGAATTAGAGAGACATATGAATTTTCAACTTTCATATCTCAAATTGAGCCTAAGAGCTTTAAAGAAGCTGAAAAAGAGGAAAGTTGGGTAATGGCCATGCAATAAGAACTTGATCAATTTAAAAGAAATCGTGTGTGGTCATTAGTATCTAGGCCTTTAAATCACCCTATTGTTGGGACAAAATGGGTGTTTAGAAATAAGGTAGATGAGAAAGGAAATGTCATTAAGAACAAAGCTAGGTTAGTGGCTCAAGGGTATAACCAAGAGGAAGGAATCGGCTATAATGAAACCTTTGCACCGGTTGCTAGAATAAAAGCTATAAGGTTGTTGCTTGCATTTGCTTGTTTTATGAACTTTAAATTATTCCAAATGGATGTAAAAAGTGCCTTTCTAAATGGTTTCATCTAAGAAGAAGTTTATGTTGAACAACCTCTTGGATTTGAAGACTTTGAAAAACTAGATCATGTTTTCAAACTTCATAAAAGCCCTGTATGGATAGAAACAAGCTCTTAGAGCTTGGTATGAGGGGCTTTCAAAATTCCTAGTTGAAAAAGGTTACGTTAGAGGGAACATTGATACAACTTTGTTTGTTTAAAGATACTTAAATGATTTAATTGTTGTTCAAATCTATGTGGATGATATTATTTTTAGTGCAACTAAAGAGCTTTATGCAAGAACTTTGATGAAGAAATGCAGGGTGAATTTGACATGAGTATGATAGGAGAGCTGAAATTCTTTCTTGGGCTTCAAATCAAACAAAATGAGGAAGGAATTTTCATCAGCCAAGAAAGATACATCCAAAATATGCTTAAAAAGTTCGACATGTTAAAGTTGAAGTCAATTAGCACACCAATGAGTCCATCCTCCAAACTTGATGTTGATGAAAAAGGAAAGGATGTTAATCAAAAGCTTTACAGAGGTATGATTGGATCACTACTTTATTTAACAACTAGCAGACTAGATATCCAATTTTGTGTATGTTTGTGTGCTCGTTTTCAATCTCAACCCAAGGAATCACGCCTGACTGCTATTTAAAGAATTTTTAGATACCTCTTATATACACAAACTTTAAGGATATGGTATCCTAGAAAATCATCCTTTAATCTAGTTAGATATTCAGATGCAAATTTTGCTGGAAGCAAAACTGATAGAAAGAGCACTAGTGAAACCTGCCAGTTTCTAGGTAGTATGCTTGTGTCATGGTCAAGTAAAAAACAAAATTCAATTGTTCTCTCTACAGCTGAAGCTGAATATATTTCTTTAGGTAGTTGTTGTGCTCAAATCTTGTGGATTAAACAACAACTAAAAGACTTTGGAGTAACAATGGATAACATACCAATATATTGTGATAATACAAGTGCAATCTAGACTTCAAAAAACTCCTGTACAGCATTTTAGGACTAAGCATATTAAGATTAGGCATCACTTTGTTAGAGACCATGTAGTGAAAGGTTATATTAAGATTGAGTTTGTTAATACTCTACAACAATTAGCTGACATATTCACGAAGCCTTTAAATGAGGAAAAATTTTGTGAGATTAAGAGAAATTTAGGAATGGCTAGTGTGCAGGAGCTTCAAGAAAAATTCTGAAATTTTCTTAAAGAATAGTAGGAACTTAGTTGACTAAGAGAGGCACTTAATCAACTAAGAGTATTCTGTCTCTTTAAATAATAAGACTCAGTCAGTTAGAGAAAGAAGGAATTAAATAATGAAAAGAAACTACTTACCCGTTGATGAAACAGAAAAGAAAAACTGCTTCACCAAAAATAAAATTGAAGAGGGAAATTATTAAATTTTAAAAGAAGAGGTTACTGAATGCATTTAAAGAGGGAGAGTTAGACGATTTTGGCAGAATTCAGCTTCTCTTAACACATTCTCACTGTATTTTCTCTCATCCAAAACTAACTTTGCTAAAACAAAAATTCTTCCTTCCCAAGCCCTTAAAACCCTAAGCCATAAATCCCTCAAACCAAATGGCAAAATCATCACAAACTAAAGAAATTCTAGAAAGGAAAAAGGTAAATGACCAAGGGAGGAAGGTGGACAAGTTGAATCTCTGAAAAAGAAAAAGAAGGGTATGTCTGCCTCTAGAGTCGAGAAATTTGGGAAAAAGCAGACAATGAAGGAATACAAAACATAAAAGAAGAAAAAAAGGGTAAATCCTCCAAGAAAAGTAATATTTCATCCTTCAAATTTAGGAATAAAAGCCATGAAGATAGATTCAAGAAAATAGAAAATGCTCTAATCACTTGTGGAAAATTCATAGATTGGAACAACTTTGATGAAGCCCCTGAAATTTAGGTTATTTTATCATATTATTTTGAAGAAATGAAACTGAAAGATTTTACCACTTTTCAGAATCGAACCTATAGTGCTATTTTGGTGAAAGAATTTTATGCCAGTATAGCTTTAGATAAGGATGAACTTAAGGATTCTGATGATTATATTGATGATGGTCTGAATGTCTTTTTAAACGGAAATGAATTTGTTGTGATTGCTGCTGATTTAGGAAATTTGCTTAAAATTGAAAGTGAAGATGGTGACTATGAGATGCTTGAAAACTATGATCTCACTTCTTTGTGGGAGATAATTACAGGGAGGAAACAAAAATATTCATCAAAGAGTAATGCTGGTCTGATTAAAAGTCCACAGATTAGAATTTTGCATTATTTTATTGCTGCAAATATTCATGGAAGAGGTGGCAGTTTTAGCTACATTAGTCTTCAAGACTTATGGCTGATGGAGCATGCCTTCAATGGTGCTCCACTTAATCTAGGCAAATTCATGATTGAGAGAATGAGAAGAGTTTGTCGACTGGAAAAAATAAATCTGCCTTATGGAAATATCATTACATCATTGGTACAGAAAAAAGGGATTTGGAGCTCTAAGTATGAATTAATAAAGTGAAGAGTAGGGACCAAGCTATTTACCTTGGGAGTCTGCCTAAGATGGGGTATAAGCTTGATGGAGAAAAATTTGTTAAAACCCCCATGATCACTCCAGGAGGAGAGTTTTTTCTCCTTGCTCAATTAAAAACAGCCCCTTCACAGTTCTCAAATGAAATGGTTTTCAATCTGCTCATGAGAATGGATGGAAAGCTTATTGAACAGGCTGTGAAGATGTAGAAAATTGTAGAAAAATTGGCAAAACTGGGAAATGTGTTGAAGGAAAAAGGAAAAATGCCTCCTGAACTTGCAACTGTAGACACCTCTACCATTCCAAGCCCTGTACTAGTAGAACAAGATGCTGAAGGCTCTACTTTCCAGGGCGAGGGTCATAAACCTAAAGTTGATCAATCAAGGAAATCCCCCTCACCTGAGCCACAAAAAGAAGCTGAATTAGAACAAGGTACCGAGGGGCTTGGATCACTTGGTGAAATTCCTCCATCCCATCATGAACCTCAACAAGAACAACCTTCTCCTCCCAATTTAGAGGAAGTCTCAATAATGGATGTCTTTCACCAAATGGTTAGAGAAGAACAAGTTGAAAAGGAAGCAGTTAAAGGGAAAGCATAAAAGTTAGTATCTTCAAAAGAATCCTCTAAATCAGCTTCAGTTGTAGAGCAACAATCTAGGAAAGGAAAAGAAAAAGTTATTGTTGCTCCACAAGCCAAATCTAAACCATCTGGTAAAGGCATGAAGACAATAGCAACCAAGACCAAATTCCTAAAGAGATGAAAATCCTCTAGAATAGTTGAAAAAGCTAGACCATTAGTCATCTTTTCTCCTTAAGACCCCATTGAAATTCTTGATAAATCATCGCCTGAACCCTCACTATAGAAATCACCTCCAGAACCATTTCCTGTATCCTTTAATGTTTTCTATTGCACTAATGAGTCTACTCCTTCACCCTCTTCAGAATATGATTGAGCGTCCTTAGGATTTGATGATGACAAAAAGGGGGAGAATTATGATACAAAGTTTAGTGGAGATTAGGGGCAGTTTAGGAACTAAACAATGACTATTTTTTCTATTTTTTTTATGTTGTCAACCGAACATCTGAAATTAACTTTGTGGTTTATGTTGTTGTGTTGAAAATGGGATGTTGTTAAGCTGCTTATATTATTTGTTTGCTTATGGTTAAACCTATTCTTGAGTTTGTTTGCTACTGTTTTGAGATTTTGTATTGATATGAGGCTGTTATGATGATAACCAATTTCTGTCAGTGATACTGTAAATGGAATGTGAATGGGTTATATTTGTGAATGTATATGGATGTTAATTATACTATATTTGTTGGATGATAAATGGTATAGATAAAATCTGGTAACACTATGTTGTTGGCAAACACAGTTGAAATATTGATGATATTCTATCAACTAGTCACCTATTGTTGATTACTCTATATGTTAGCATAAATATATTCTGAATGAATAATGTCATTGTCTGTATGACATAAATAAAAATTTGATGAAATGAATAAGTAAACAAGCACACACTAAGGGGGAGCACTCACTTAAGGGAAAAATTCTCATTTTTTGTGCAGAGCTCAAAAGATTAAATGGACACTGTATTGTTAATCAATCAATGTTTTGTCATCATTAAAAAAGGGGAGATTATTGGCTCCATTAATTTTTTATGATAATAAAATATTTCCATTCATTTGTGTTTAATATTTGGAGTTAAGTGTGTAAGACAAGAATTGTATGCCAATGATAAATAAATTATTCCAAAGGACATATCAAAATTATATGTATAAGAAGCCACAATTAATCAACAAAACAGAAGCTTCTTAGTTGAATGATAAAGGGTTACTCA
The DNA here is from genome assembly GCF_053813885.1 of Theobroma cacao. Taxonomy (NCBI): domain Eukaryota; kingdom Viridiplantae; phylum Streptophyta; class Magnoliopsida; order Malvales; family Malvaceae; genus Theobroma; species Theobroma cacao. The sequence continues at coordinate 15,019,367 of NC_142645.1, forward strand.
GCTAAAATTCAAATCAGAAGTTGGTGAGCTCAAGAGTATCGAGAAACAGAAGAGACTTAGTCGACCAAAAAATGGGTTAGTCGACTAAAAGTCTACTACCAGAAATTTGGACTTCAAGATAGAAACAACTTAATCGACTAAAAAAGAAGTTAGTTGACTAAGTGCTCACTGCTAGAAATTGAGATTAGAAAATAGAAACAACTTAGTCGACTAAGAACGCAATTAGTCAACTAAGATCATTCTGTCAGAAAATTTAAATTGAGCACTAGAAGACAGATTAACTGCCAAAACTGCCATCAAACTGTTTTCAACGGTGCAAAACTGCCTAACACCTATCAGAGCTAATTTTCCCAGTATTTAAGAGGCTTCCAACGGCTAGAAATGCAATTAAGGCTTCCAAGTCCAAAAATAGCTCAAAAACAAGCAAAAACTCTCTGCATTCTTCTGCGCTTCACACCTATCCTTGTAAAAGATTCAAGCACTTCACTTTGTACCACTTAGATCAAGTCAGTGATCATAGGTACACTTTTATTTCTCTTTATCTTGTATACTTAGAGTGTGCGAGACACTTTAAGGGATTTATTCAAACTTGGATTGCTTGATTGAGTGTATAAGTTCTAACTTAGCCTAGAAA